>NC_140589.1:1377714061-1380114061 GCF_964204655.1 Triturus cristatus | reverse complement strand
AAGGGAACAAACCCCCTCCCAGGTGCAGCAGACAGGGGTTGTCCCGTGGACTGGGAATAGTCAAAAGGAAGATCGCTCGGAAATGGGGGGCAGGACAAGCCCCGGGATGTATGAATGGATGGAAGAATGATATGGACTGATGCATATTGGCAGAAAAACGTACCAAAGCAAGGGCTGCCACAAAAAATGGTAGAGTGCGGTCCACATGGGTGGACTACAGAGGGCTAATGTGAAGGGACGTTGGGCCCTGGCCCACTGCCAGGATAGAGGGTATAAAGGGCAACTCAAAGTTTATCATCTGATTTTTCCAACTGATTGTTTTGATCGCGCAAACCCTCTGGTGGCTACTGTATCATGCTTCAACCCTGCCTACTGTTATGTTTGGTTGTTTTGGGTTTCATTTTGGAAAGCAATACAAATATTTTTAAATAATAATAATAACTATTATTCACCAGTTCAGAGAGCAGTTTCTTTATATGATCTGTAAGGCTAATCGCAGCAAAATTTGCCATGTCCCACAAGAGATAATGTACTGTCCATGGAGGAACATGCCTTTAGCCATGCTTGGAGCCAGACTGACCAAAGAGAAGACTTTATATACCATGAATCAAGACACATGGAATCCAGTGGTACTGTAGAAAAAGAGTAGGGTTTAGTTTAAACGAAGATGCTTAAACCACTCTCAGAGGGATGCATTGAAAAGAATTGGGGGTCAGATGGTGCAGGCTTGCTAACGGCTGGGCTTGAAAAGGATTTCTCCTAGGCAGCCAACACTGGTACCAATAATGCTTCATTAACTGGCTGTAGGATTCCCGTAAGGTTGTTAGATTTTAGCACAGCATGGACCTCAATGGCAATTCAAGTGCCTCCACTGCTTCAACTACATAAGGAAACCGTTTTTTTGCAGGTTTCACCCCACTTTTTGCCCGAATTTGGACTACTGGCTGCTGGTTTTTTGACTCAGTGGATGGAGGTCTGCTAACCAGACCTCAGTGTCCATGTTCTTACCCATTACAAAGTGTATGTCAAATTGGCAGTGCCCAAGTGGCAAGCACTGAAATAATTCGAAGCCCCTAGTACTTTAGGGCTAGCAAAGTTAGGAATGTGCCTGTGGCCCTTGGCTGGGGGAAAGGTCTCTCCTCAGGCCTACACCGAAGCAGTAACTCCAAGGGTCAGATGGCTGGCCCCCTGGAACAGCACCAGGGACATTAAAGCTGAAGAAGCCCAAACCAGCGAGTTGGTAGCCACTTCCAGGTAATCGCTGCTCACTGCCGCTGGGAACTCCATGAGATCGATCATAAACAGCCAAAAGTTGTACCCAATTCACCTGGACCCAGGTGTGTCATCAGAGTCCAGATTGGTTGTCCAACAGGGACACTAGCCTCCATAAAGGATTTTGCCCAAACTGTGGTGTACAGAGACCGGTGTCCCAGCCGCAGCTGGCCTTCCAGGGTCTCAAAGAGAACTTCGACCCAGACGTCTGTGGCCAAAGTCACCCCAAACGACATGTGGACTGAGGAATCACAAGAAAGGCACATCTGTCAACTGCACCATAATCTGAGCATCTTTGAGCATCTTTTCCTCCTGTATCTGCGTCATCAAGTCCACTCCATTAAAGTTTATGATAGTCATGCCATAAAGCCTTGAACTGGACTAGAAAACGCGCTAGTGGCCAGGTAACTGTCCAAATCTACTCCATTGCCCCCATCCTGTCGGATTTTGTCACCCCAGCCGGCCAGAGTAGCTGAGCTAATTTTCACAAACTTTTGAAAAGTTTGTGTACTTTTTGTGATTTTGCAAGTGTATTCCACAGTAAGGCACCTGCAGTCATACCATATAATGCACCCAAATTCTCACTAAATACAAAAGGCATAAAGGAACAAACGTCCTCAGGAGGTGGGCCTGAGATATAGACAATATCACCTTCTGCAGATATATCCTGCTGACTAGAATTCTGAAGATTGAGGCAGGGCCCAGCATTTCTGAAATAAGGAGGTAGATGTTCTTCGCATTCAAATCATCATCTACTCTGTGCCAAAAATCCAAATTAGGCATATCCAGTGCATCTGAATCTATGTCAGAGAGTTCTTAAATGCATGCGAACCTCTGGGCTCTGATAAGAGGGTCAGCCAGAGGCTGTTCCTCAAAGGAATCACTCGCGTTTCCTCTAGTCACCTGTTAGACCTGTCAGCCTTATGGTGGTCTTCCCCAAAACCTTTCTACCTTTCTCCTCCATTTTGTCTGATCTCATTGTGCTGACATTAGGACTCTGCACACTTTATCACTGCTAACTAATGCTAAAGTGCATGTGCTCACTTCTTAAAACATGGTATATTGGCTTATCACCAATTGGAGTTTATACTTTACTTATAAGTCCCTAGTAAAGTGGTACTACAAGTACCCAGGGCCTGTACATTAAATGCTATTAGTGGGTATGCAGCACTGATTGTGCCACCCACTTAAGTAGCCATTTAGACATACCTCAGACCTGCCATTGAAGAGCCTGTGTGTGCAGTTTTAAACTGCCATTTTGACCTGCCAAAATAAAACTTTTTAATACATATAACTCACCCCTAGAGTAGACCATGGACAGCCCAGAGGGGAGGTACAATGTATTTTAAAAGTTAGACATGTACTTTAAGTTTTACATGTCCTGGTAGTGAAAAACTTTCAATTCATTTTTTACTACTGTAAGGCATATCTCGCCCATAGGATAATCTTGGAGTTGCCTTATTACATTTTATAAGTGTAATTTCTAAATGGGAAGAGATGACTTGTTCATGTCTGGTGTCTCTGAAATCACAATCTAAAATCCTAACTTATGCTGAAGTCGGATTTTAAATTGCAGTTCTGAAAATGACACTTTTAGAAAGTTGTCATTTTCTTGCCTTAGACGTTTGGTAGCTGAAACCGGTCTCAGGTCACATGATTTGAGTGTAGGCGGCAGTTGGGATTCGTGTATTCCTCCTACACAGCAACACACAATGCAAGCTTAGGTGTGACTGGATGGGCCATCACTGGCAATATGAGAGGGAGGAGCTGGGTACAGCCTACTTACACCTGAATAGGCTTTGATCTGTACCTACACAAAGGACATAACGACCCTGCACTGCAACTTTAGCCAGCTTGGCGCTAGAGCAGGGGAGGCAGAGAATTTCTTGCACTCAAAAGCCACTGTTGGGAAGCTTCTTCCACCTTCCAGAATCAGGGCACCAGGATATAAAAGATGGACCTCAAACACCAGCAATTCAATACGCTTCTGAACCTGTGGATACTCTGCCAGGAAGAAAGGCTGCTCAGTGCTGCTACAAGGACTGCCACTATGCTGGACTGCAGCTCTACAGAAACTGCTGCCCTGCTGATCTGTTGCCTGCTGCCCTCTTGCCTGGGGAAGAGGTACTGGGCCTGCAACTCCATCTTGAACCCAGGACCCCCAGAGTGACTCTAAAGGCTAGTCTGCTGGCCTCCTGATCTGAGCCTTAGGGTCATAACAGGCTGCCCCACAGCTCCTGGACCATTCTTCAGCAGGTTCCTGGCCCCCAAGAGGTGCCTCTCAGCTTCTGAACACGTGGTGTGGCTCTGGAGCTCTTCAATTCAAGCTTCTTTGTGACTTCGAATGAGCCCATTTGCACCAGAACCACGCCGTTGCACCTAAAATCAGCGTGAGCCACTGCCCGCCCATCTCTTCGCCCAGGAATCATCGACCGCCAATGAGAAGTACCAGCCTGCCCATCCTGGACGCCTGGCCTGATCCTCGCCGATCACCGCCATAGACACTCTTCTTGCTCCCGGCGACCTTCTTTCACATGAACGGAACTCTTGCCACAAAACTTGAGATGGTAAACCTTCAGCTGGACTAATCTGCAAATGTATCAGAGCCACGCTTGATCGCGGTCGGCTTGAACTTATGACTTTGACCCGGTCCAGCACGACCAGATATCCGTGGTTGGCGCTTTATGATTTTAGGCGCTATACTGCAGTTTATTCTCTAAAAATTCCTAACTCCGGTTCTACTGATTAGATCTTTATCGTTTTGGTCTGGTTTTATTTATTAAAACTAACTCTATTTTTCTAACTCTGTTGTGGGATCTTTTCTGGTGTGTTTTCACTGTGTTGCTGTCTGAAGTGTTACACAAATACTTTACACATTGCCTCCAAGTTAAGCCTGACTGCTCTGTGCCAAGCTACCAGGTGGTTGAGCACAGGTTAATCTGGGGTTTGCTTGTGCCTTACTGAGACAAGGACTGTGGTTGCTGCTTGGCCCGGGCTCACAACCCAGTCAACCAACAGCCCAATTTCTTACACCGCCCCAATGATTTCTACCAACTTTCACCATGGAGGTGGCATCAGAGTCAGTAGAAGCATTGAGACACCTGACATTGGGATTGGGGCTGCTGGAATAACTAAGCCCAGAGGTATGACCCACTATTGGGAGCCAGAAGCAGCCCAGAAGGATAAGAAGCAGTCCTGAAGATATGCAATGCGTACTGTCAAAGTGGTAAGAGGTTAGTTTGAGAGTGTCCTTACCAGCCTGAACCAGAAATAGTTTGATTTCCCTCTCCGTAGTAGATTTGAGGTTTATGGAGGTGAAGGAGTCACAAGCTGAAGGATCGTGGGCAGGCCCCACATGACATTCAGATGCGGTAGGGAAGTTTCTTTGACATTGTCAACAGAGTTTGAATTCAGTGTACACATAAAAACAAAGAGCTCATCAGCCACAACGGTAATACAGAGAATAAACTCGTACTGACACCAGCGAAACTAGTGGTGCTGTTTACGGGAAGAATTTTCCCTTCCTTCATTTTCTCGAACTAGTTTGGTGATAGTCATAAAGTGAGCAATCTGTGAAATTCATAAGGTGCTATCAGAAATATTTTTTTTCATTTCTCAATTTCATTGCAGCACTATATACTATCGGGCAAACTCACAATGTCAACAAACTGTCTTGAGAACAGCTTGAGAGAGGAGTGACCTTTGAACTACAAGATAATGCCACAAGTCAATGGAATTAAAGTAATCCAGCAAGCGAAAACGGTTTTTGGGCTCCCAAATGTAGTTTTCTAGATATATCAAAAATTCAGGGACTGCATAATTTAATCAGATTATGATGGATTTACTGACATTTCACATTGTGGTAACACAATGTTTATTTCCTTGCCAGTTTAAAAATAATTACTCTGAGAAGGTCTGAATTGTACTTTTATATATGGACACTGCTATAGGTAACACACATGATTCTCAGGGGCAGTCAAATGAATCTAACATGTTACAACATGTTACATGGAATGTTGTGAACCCCCTACAAGAACATACACCCTCAATATAACGCTTAAGCAACATTATCATTTTATACAACAAGTTCATCATGATAGAAAATGTATGACAGAGCAATGTACCCACGTAGCATACATTTGTTGTACTGCCAATGATAACTAAATGGCACCCAAGGGGACACAAACATACAAATGAGCTACAGCATTGTACACTTCAAACAACAACATGGTTTAGAAACACTGAAAAGCGAAGATGAAGACTTACAAAAAACATGCAGAGAAGGTAGAGTATGATAGTATTAAAGTCCTAACACAGTGGAACACCTACTCCAAGATCTGTGGCTATACAGTTGATATCAAGAGGAAATGTGAGTGATGAATTGACAGTCATACACAAGTATGAATAAAAGCCATCAACTAAGGAAGAGATGTTTACACGAAAAACATAATTTTAAAAAGACTGGGGAATACAATCTTTTAATGTACCAACATTTCCAGTTTACTGACTGTAGGGGCTCGACGAATGAAATCAGCACAAACACATGGAATAGAAACCAAACTGTGTACACCAACAATTTGCGTATAATCATGGACTATTGCCATTATAACGTTAGACCATGTGACTAATTGTGATTATTTGTTCTACAAAACCTTCATACCAAGAAAGTGACCCACACAGTAAATCCAAAGTAAGACACTTCATAAGCAGGGTTATGGAGTTTTTGAATTTGCAAGACTTATTTATGTGCATTCTAGTCTGTTTGTTTCCACTTACCAATAGGTCCATTCCATGGAATATCAGATAGTGCAAGCGCGGCAGAAGCTATGAAGTGAAAAAGAAAGTATTTATAACATACAAATCATGGGTTTAAATAAGCATCACTGTCATGTCTTACAAATGATCAGTAACAACCATAGCAAACAAAAGTCCTGCATAAATATGCCTTAAACCTAATAATAAAGCCACTAATAAAATTATCAAGCAAAACACCAATCTTTCACAATGTTGACATCAAAAATACATCACAAAAGTGAAGTTCAGAAGGAACTGCCTTGTAGTGTTTCCAACAGTCTGATGACTTCCTTATGTTTTTGTGGTTTCAGTGCAGGCCGGAGTCCGATACAGCTAACAACAATGTTATATGTATTGTTTTCTAGCGTTAATCTATGGTAGGTAGTTATGTCTTATTCACTGATCTATGAATTTACAATATGGTGTCATATGTGCAAATGTGGGACTGATTAACCAACTGCTAATGCATATTCCAAGTCAACAGACATATCTAAACCTCAGTGGGTGGAGGTGTGTCTGTGGCAAGTGCTGTTGAGAGCATTGATGGCCAACTATTTTGCATATTTGGGCTATTTTGGATATATGTTAAATCATTCCAACTAATGATGTGTTCTGTGAGTGTTAGTCTGTGACATTGATGTGTGGGAATTAATAGAAAAAGGAAACGGAGAAACCACATTGGAGGAAACCAAATCATGAAAAACAATTTTAAGGAGAAACAAAAAAATCGAAAATTAAAGGAAACATTTCAAAGGAAAGATCATTTTAAGGAAAAAAACTAAATTATATTAAACTTGGGCGGATTTTAAACTATTGTGGGGTTCTTGGGTTCAGGGATGGGTAAAGTTTAGGGTGATCAGGGGTTTTTAGGGGTCAGGAATAATTGGTGTTTGGGGACAGTAAGAGGTTCTTAGGATTCAGAGATGGGTAGGGGTGGTGAGAGTTTTTTGGGGGTTAATGGGTGAGTGGTGTTTAGATGAATGAGGTGTGTTTAGGTTTCAGGGAAGGGTTGAGTGTGAGGATGTTGAGGGATGTTAGGGTTCATGGAAGGGCAGAGTTTAGGGCGGTGAGGGTGTTTAAGGTTCAATTATGGGGAGCGACTAGGGTAGTGAAGAGTTTTTAGGGTTCAGGATGGGGTTGATTGTAGAGTGGTGAGGGATCTTACGGATTCAGGGAAGGGTGGACTTTAGATGTAGAAAGGGGTTTTTAGGGTTCAGGGAGGAGTAATTAAGGGTGTTGAGTTCTTATGGGTCATGCATTACTGGTGTTTACGGGCGGTGAGGGTTTTTTAGGGTTCAGGGATGGGTGGAGTTTGGGTGTGCTGAGGTGTTTTAAGGGGTATCGGATGGGTGGGATTTAGGCATAGAAAGGGGTTTTTAGTGTTCCGAAATGGGTGGGGTTAGGTAGTGAGTCATTTTATTGTTCGGGGTGGTGGAATTTTGGGTTGTAAGGGCTTTTAGGTTTCAGGGATGAGTGTAGTTTTGGTGTGATGAGAGGATTTAAGGATTAAGGATAAATGGTGTTTAGGGGTTGAGTGGGGCTAGTGGTGGATGGTGTTTAAAAGAGGTGATGGGTCAGTGAATTAAAAGCACCCAAAGTAAATGTATGACAATGTAAAAGATAAAAATATGAAATTATATCCCCAGAAGTAAAGCCTTGAAATAAATAAATCGGACAAAACTGAAAGTAAAACCTGAACAATTGCATTGACATGTCTGATGTCAATGACCCTACAAACCACTACAAAAACTCCATGACGACCATTCTTGATACAGTTGCGCCCTTACAGCTAAAAAGACTGTCCACCTGAGACTCCAAACCATGGTACAATGGGAGCCTAAATGAAGAAAGGCACAATTTGAGACTAGCCGAACGAGTGTGGAGATCCTCGCCGTCCCTAGAACACCTCAAGCACCTGCGATCACTGAGGAACACCTACAATATTCACATGAGAAACTCCAAAGCAAATTGCTTCAGAGTTCAACTACACAAAGCCAAACATCAATCTACTCAAAAACCTTACCCCTGCACAATGGAATCCCTTCCGCTGCCAAACTGCAGCATATTTGCCTCCTTCTTTCTTGAAAAGTCTAAAAAGATTGAAAGTTGTCTCCAAACAGCAATTGAGCTCCTCCCGATGATACCCCCGAATAGCCCAGGCCAGCATATGATTGTTCAGCACCCAGACCTACATGGACTTTCCCTCAAAAACAACGTGTCGTGGGACACTTTCAAAACCTTTGATGAAAATGCCATTCTTAATATCTTAACAACACTTAAACTTTCAAACCACTTCTGCGACCCTCTACCAGCTAACATTTTCAATGAGA
Organism: Triturus cristatus; assembly: GCF_964204655.1. Lineage (NCBI taxonomy): Eukaryota > Metazoa > Chordata > Amphibia > Caudata > Salamandridae > Triturus > Triturus cristatus. The sequence continues at coordinate 1,380,105,665 of NC_140589.1, read as the reverse complement.
TTAAAACCTCTTTACTCCCTCTCTGGACTAAGATGGTGAATGCTTCACTACTCCAAGGGGCTTTACCAGACTGCCTAAGATCATGGCATGTAACCCCCATTCTAAAAAAAAACCAACAGCGGATCATACGAACCCCAATAACGTCCGTCCCATCTCCACTATTCCCTCTCTGGCAAAGCTCCTTGAGAAATGCGTACATACCCAGCTATGCAATCACATTGATCAGTTCCACCTTATTGACCAATTCCAATATGGTTTCCGTCCGGGTCACAGCACGGAAACAGTCTTTACCCAGATAGTTGATGACGCACTTAAAATGCTAGATCAGAACAAATCTTGCCTCCTAGACCTATCCTCAGCCTTTGACACGGTAAAACATGACAGACTCCTTGAATTACTTGAACACAGAATGGGATTATCAGGGGCTGTCCTAAATTGGTTTGCCTCATTTCTACACAACAGAACTCAAAGAATTAAGGTTAACCAATCCTTGTCGACTACCACCCCTTTCACTTTAGGGGTCCCCCAGGGGTCCACCTTATCACCTACTCTCTTTACCCTGTTCATGGAGCCTCTAACCGAAATTCTGAAATTTTCCAATGTACAATACCACATGTATGCAGACGACACCCAATATACCTTAAAATCTCCTCCCCTGAGGATATCCGTCTACTCAACCAACTCTCCAAAAAAAAAAAAAAATGTCTAACCAGAAACCACCTTAAACTCAACTCGCACAAAATCGAATTCCTCTTAATTGCCCCACCAAAAAGATCCCTCGACATCGAAGATTGGATGAAACACCTAACAGTTTTCAACTGCATTCCACACATTATAGATTCCACAAGATCACTAGGAAGAACACTTTTTTGGGGGGGGACATATTTTATTGGCATTTTTTGTATTCACGTACATCACAGTAGTATTAATGGCATTGGTAGACACGAAACATTTCACATTCATGAAACATTTTGTCATGAGAGTAGGTAACATCGTGGTCTATAATCTCTCCCATAGCCTCAGAGTCAATGATGGGTCTAAGGGATGAGCGGTGGAGTGGTGTCAGCACCCACGCAAGGCAGACTTCGGTGGACGCTGGGGTGTAAGGCGTGCTCTCTGTGTTAGCACTATATCGTAGGGATGGTGATATGCCAGTCTTAATATAAACTTAAACTCGGGGTATAGAACTGGGGTACACTGTGTCGCACACTGCTGCAGATGGGGGGTGATTGCCTGATCGGTACATTGGGGCAGGCAGCTAGGCAGGCTTGCGGAGGGGGGGAGAAGGGGTAGGGATAGTGCCGCAGGCACCTCCATGGAGACATAGTTATGACTCGCTAGCGTCCGCCAGCCGCAACCCGTCGGGTGACCCGTCCCTACGCAAGTCGCCCCGGGCAGCCGCAGGAACCACAAGCGCTCCCGGAGAACCGGCAGACTGAGATCCCCGTGTCGGTAGTGGTTCTTGTGTGAAGGAGTGGAGTAGTATGGCCCAAGGCATAGAAATGGGATGTTTACGAAAAAATTTTAACCTCTTCCGTGCGGAGTATTCCCTCTTCGGCTGCGCCCCATTTCTTAAGAGCACCCACCCATGCAGCGAGGGGAGGGCCTCCCGGTGCTTTCCAATGCATAGTGATGCACCGTTTTGCCAGGAGGAGCACCAAGGACGCAAAGCGCGTTCTACTTTCATGTTTTTGCGGCGTTTGCAGATTCCAAGAGCACTAGCCTCCCATGTGTAGAGGTCTGGGAGTCCCGTGACCGTCCTAAGTGTGGTGTGAACTTTGTCCCAGTAGCTGTGGAGTGTCGGGCAATCCCATAGCATGTGATAAAAGGAGGCATTAGGCCCCGGGCACCTGGGACAGGTGAAGGAATTGCTGGGGAAATACTTCTGTAACTTTTCCGGTGTAAGGTACGCTCGGTGCAGTATATGCAGTTGTATGTTTTCAAAACGATAGTTCCGGGACACTTTTTTAGTGAATGCCAATGCACGTGTCCCCTCCCTATCGTGTAATGGCCTACGAAAAGCCGTCTCCCACTTCTCCCGAAGGAGTGTAAGGGCAGGTTGCTTAAGGGTCCGTATGGCTTTATATATCCATGTAACTAGGTGGCGCCCGGGGCCCATCTGCAGTACTGCATGAATCACCGGGTGCGTAGGGGGTTCTGTATCTATTGTTTGCCATAGTTTACGGCAGTCTTCCATGAGCTGCCTGTATATGAGACACTAGGAAGTACACTTGACAAGAATCTCAACATGCAAGAGCACATCAGCTCAGCCACCAGAGGAGCAAACTCTCAAAGGAGTATTCTAAGAAAAATAAAACCCTTCCTCCCCTGCGATGACCTTAAATCAGGGGTGCAAGCGCTAGTTATCCCCAGATTAGAATATGGGAGTGCTAACCTATGTGGTCTGCCAAGATCCAGGTTGGCTCCACAAAGGGCATCCCTTAACTCTGCTGCAAGGCTTGTCACTGGATCGAAAAGGTACAGCCACATCACTCCAGATCTGAAGGCACTAAACTGGCTCCCTTATGAGGCAAGGATTCAGATGAAAATTGCTTGCATGACCCACAAAGCCCTACACTTCAATACACAGAAGTACCTAGCTGACAAACAGGAACTGTCCGGCGGTGGCAGATCATCTAGAAGCACCAGCACTTTACTGTTGAAACCTCAAAAATTTCAAAAAAGAAAACCTACAACCGAGCCTTCTCTGGATTGGCCCCTAGAATCTGGAACTCCCTGCCCCCTGAAATCAGACTGATCCCTTCAATCACTTCATTCAAACAAGCATTGGCATAGCCAATAGGTCTCGCCTTTGGGACCTTATAAGTGTTTAGCCATGCAACATTTGCATAACTAAATACTTATAAGGTCCCAAAAGCGAGACCTATTGGCTATGCCAAGCGGCCGTGCGGCCACGAAAGTGATCGCGATCAAACATCAAAGTGGCCGTATGGCCGCGAAAGTGGAAGTAATCGCGGTAAAAGCAGCGCGCGCACCCGCGCACATGCACTGTAGCTCTAGGCTGGCCTGGTAGCACTTTTTGGAGCCCTCTCAATAAGTTTTGCCAGACCAGCGCATGCGCTGGGTCAGGCGAGACCTAAAAAGAAGTCAAACTGCTTTTAATGAACAAATCTCTACCCTGAAACCACAAACTCATTCTCTGGATACTGATCTGACCAGCTGTTCTCCAACCAGGGCTTGCGTGCCGTCTAAGTACTGGTTTATAACTCACTGTCCCACTCCTGATTGCAACGGACATCGTCATTGTTTATGTTTCTTGGTTATCTATTTTCTACTTATTTAACTAATCTGTAAAGCGCTCTGATACCCTTTAGGGTCAAGTTCGTGCTATATAAAACTTTATAAATAAATTTACACTCAACAAATAAGCATTTGAAAGTCAATTTCAACCAAAAAGACATTCTATGAATTGGTTTCAACAAAAAGGTAAATGCCATTAATTCTGAAAATGTCCATTAAATAGTTTAGATGAAATGGTTTCTCGGTAATGGTATTTCATGAAATCGTCTTTCTATGATATCACATACAACTGTGTAACATATGTGTGAAATGATGGTATGAGTACAGTGATAGTAGCATTAATTGTGCTGTGTTGGATGTGTGGCACTTGTTCATTCTAATGTGTTCTGTAGGATGTTTTGCATTGCACAAATAATACTAAAAAGTCCTCCTAGTGATCGGGTGATAGTGAAGTTGGAAGAACACATACTAGTCCAATACTTTCCCACAAAGGTCCATTTGGGAACAGAGCATCCAAAGCATTGCCCCACAACAATACTATTGAAAACCTCAAATATATCTAAAAAGGTGAACAGGCAGGTAAACCAATTATCCGATATGTGTTGTAAGGCATCCCAATTGGTAGACGGGTTGCTTCTTGAAGGAGATTGGTGAGCTCGATGGATAAACTTTTTTTTAACACCCTTTCATAAATCTTGAGATATAATTTAGACCACTAGTTAGATATGAGTTCTGGGCTGAGTAGAGGTTGTTTGATGAGTGGTACCCACTGGTCAATTTTGAAAGAAACTATGTATAGGGAACTGGACTTTGGTTGCAGCTCTCCCTCAACCCCCCCCCCCTCCTTTTTGCCCCTTTTTAGCTACTAGATGCTGATTTTCGACTGACAGTGCACGGAGGTCTGCTAACAAGACCTCAGTGTCAGTGCTCCTTTCCTAAAACAAGGTAAAGTCTAATTGTGCTACAATTGGCTAATGACTTTAGCACTTCTGTAAGTTCATAGAACATGGTACTCTAGGTATCTAGGGCATGAGTACTAAAGAGGGTCCCTAAGGGCTGCTGAATATCTTATGCCACTCTAAGGGACCCACATACAGATTCCACACAGACTACCATTGCAGGCTGAGTGGCATGGTGCAAAACATGAATGAAAAGCCGACATGACACACTGCTGTGTGTCATGCCAAAGTCACTTCATCAAATATATGTAAGTCACAGCAGGCCTTTAAGCCTAAAGGCAGGGTGCATTATATTTTATGTGAGAACAGATCTGCATGAGCAGATGTGCCCCTGTGGTGTCTAGTTCCATTACTAGATATTGCAAGTGACCAGGGAAGCAATTTTAAAGCATATGCTGGACACCAGTGAAAATGTGTTCCCCAGGTACATGATGGCTTCACTGAAAATAGGGATTTTTGTTATCAAACATCTTGCATTAATTAAGCCACATTGATGCCAGTGTTGGATTTACTAATACAAGCACACGGAGGGCACCTTAGGGGTGCCCCCTGAAAACCTACCAGCCCTTGGTGTGTTGGCGGACTGGTTTCTGCCAGCCTGCCACCAGAGATGAGAGTCTGACCCCCCCCAAGGGTAACAAAGCCTGCTCGGGAAGAGGGTGATAACACTCCCTCCCACAGGATGACCTGCTGATTAGCATTTCAAGGAAGGAGAGCTTCAAAGAAGCTACAGTTTTTGAAATGCGAGTCTGGCTTCCCTCACAAGAGGGGAGGCAGACCCCCTTTGTCCAGAGCCCTTTGGCACCTGGACAGGCATGACAATTAGCAAGTCAGGCAGTCGTGCCCACCCCCAGGCTAGTATCACACCTAAGGTGGCCTAATTTGAGGTGGATATGACTTTTCAGAGTTAGCCATCTTTGTAAGACAAATGCAAATTGGTAACCAGGCAAGGAAAAGAAGGACCGGGCGCTCAACAGATATATAGGGCAGTGTAACAATTCAGCACTAGTACAGGTTGGTGCTCCAAGGAGAGAGGTTTGCTACCAATTCAACCACATTAATCCCCACAACAGAAGGGATACAGCAATAAAAAGATTCAACCCTGAGCACTCATGAGTGCTCAGGGGTGAATCTTTGTTAGCCATCTTTGTGTTGGCAAACTTAGGGATTCTGGGACAGGGTTATGCCCACTTCCACCAAGAGGTGGTCATATAGGGGGCGTAGTGACCCCAAGGTTAAGTAACCCATTGGCTACTATCCCTCTGTAAGAGTAAGGGGTGGATGTTTGGAAGAAGAGGCTGCATTTGTGTCTTAATGATGCTTTAATTTGGTTTTACAGTATTAAAGAAAAATGTGATGAGGATAATTCTCTGTGATGAGACACATGAGGTTGTAGGCAATTTATAACAGCAGGTTTGTCCTTTTGTCTCCTTTCTGTAGATATCTTCCTCAAGATGGGGTTGGGCCAGAGTCTCGGAGAAAAAAAGAATAGCGATGAGTATATTGTTGAACAGGGAAGTAAGGTATACCGTCACTGTACCCGATTGTGCTTAGAAATTGGGGTGAGGGGGCAGGTAGGGATATCTTTCTGGGGTCTAATATACATGCCCCTACTCTGCTACCGGGATCATGCCGCTGCAGATATAAACTGACCAGGTTGCCAGTCTCCTAGTTGAGTTTAGGGTAAAAAATGTGTCTCCTGCTTGGCACGGAATCAATAAGGGAGGTGACTTTACACAGGTCGCCTCACTGTTAGGCAATGCCAAATATAACCATGTCTCGCCGTCACTGGCAATATATATTCCTCTCAAACCCAAAAAATTGTGTCCAAAGTTATTTCCACCAAAAGAAAACACTCTTCGTGTTTCGTAATGCGGTCGACAATAATGGCGTGCAATGTAGTAAAATACAATGAAACACCCATGATTCACTCTCGCCTCCACCCAACCGACCCTCCGCCCACTCCATCCCTTTGGGACTAAGCCGCTTTGGAGCAAATCTCCTGAGTTGCAGCAGCTCAATAGCATCCTCTGGGGGCGCCCACCATTCCCCACTCCAGGCCTTGGCACTTTCCTCCTCGCCCGGCGTCCTGGCAGGCTTTTCCAATGGCGGGTGGTTCTTCGTTGGGCGGACAGCTTCCTCTGGCGTCTCCATCCTCCCTGCGCTTCCTTCCTGGTGGATGATGGGCTCCTTCCTACTCCCTTGGGCTGCCTGGAATAGCTTTCTCCACCGGCCATCCCGCCTCCCTGTTTAAAGAGAACGAGTGCCGGTTTTTGATAGGTTGTCTTCGTACCCTTCTCTGATTTAGCTCTTTCTTTGTGTCTCTAATAGGGATTACGGTGGCTATGGCGTTCGACTTGAGTGTTGTGGAGACGTTCTGGTGATATCTGGGTTCGGGGCTGGTTTCCTCACACACTCACTCCCCTTAACATCCCTAAATTGAGTATTAAGGGGACACCCTCATACCAGATCTTCAGATTTTGATGGACTAAAAGAAGAAGTGGACAAAGATGAAGACTGCTGACCCAAGAGCCGACGATCTCGACTGATTTATCCCCAACCCTGCCAGCCGGTCTGCTGCACCCAGCCCTCTTGGAGCTATAGATTCGTCCTGCCGCTGTACAGACCTCAAGAAACCCAGAGGGCTGCCCGTGCTTCACAAATTGCCAAAGAGTCTCCCTTAGAGTAGATGAACTACTCCCCTGCAGCAGCAGGCACCAAAGAAGCAAGACCTGAAACACAGACCTGCTGTCTATGGGGACTACTGACGCAGCAGCCACCCAGGAAGATGTAGCAGTGCTCCCACAGGTCAGATTCCTCCTCCCTCCAAGTGTGGGGACGTCAGGACCGACTGGTGGTGCATAGTGCAAATCCCTGGGGTACTGGACCTCTCGCAGCAGCCAAGGCAGACCTGACACCAACGCCGAGGAATACCAACCTGCATGTCATGGGACTTCAGGGACAGCAAGACCCACTTTGTGATTGGCCCAGCTATCCTGTTTGCCTCTCTTCTGCAAACCAAAGGTCAAAACGTGAGTCTGTGACCTCTGCCACCCAAGAACCTATGCACCGCCGCTCCAGAGCCCGAGTCCAAGGAAGGTGACAGTGTAAACGAGGTCCCCAGACCTACAAGAGCCAAGCCCACGCATGGGTTTGCCCAGACTGAACTTCCAGTCTCCGTCTGCAGCCTCTTTCTGCTGGCCTCCTCCAACTAGGAGAGACTCTTCCACTGGAATCCGACCCCAAAAGACACCACTGCACTAAAGCCCCACAGCCTCAGGAGAAGTGGACCAAGGGTGTGCCTGTGTGCCCGAGGATCTCAAGGGTCAAGCCACCTTGTGCGTTACCCCAAACTCAAGCCCCATTCCCTGCTTTAACCCTCTTTCTGACCGGACCGTCCACCTGTGGAAGTGAATTGGACACCTGATGCAGTGACACACCTCTGCACCCGGTTGCCCCACAGCCTCCTGAGGAAAGCTGTTGGTATGGTCTTGAACCTTGCCCCATACTCACCTCAAGTCCAGAAGAACAGTCCCATAAGTTGCTGACAAGTGCTCGAATGCAATACATGTTTTTCCTCCATAGGAAAACATTGTCAGTACAGAAAATGCAGTGTCCATTTCAGAAAACTGTAAAAATTCATAACACAAGAAGTACTTACCTGATTCTGATGATCTTGGTATCTAAATTTATATTAAATTATGTGCCATTTTTATAAAATGGTGTCGGATTTCTTTATTGAGGGCGTGTCTCCTTTACTGCATTTGTGTGTGTGTTTAATGCTTAGAACTACGCTCTGATATGCCTAACTGCTCGTCCACACTACCACAAAAGAGAGCATTTGGTATGTCATTTGTGCCTCTGTAATTCCTTTGAGGTTTGCCTGGACTCTCCGCACAGTGTACCTCACTTTGGTGCGCTAAATAGGAGCCAGCTTTCTACACTACTAAAAATAATCTGTATTATTTGAAGTCATGCACCAAACAGGGGAGAAAGGGAAAAGATTTGGTCATGGTGGAGGGACAATATAGCCTTTTGGTTTAAGGTTGTTCTGAGTTTTTGAAGAGATTATCTTTGAAGAATTATTGTAATTTCTCCCCACGTTCAATGCTCCTTAAGAGGGTTGGTGCTTGACCACAGAAATGTGTGCATTATTTAAGGGGATGCCGATTGTTAATAATTCTGAATATGACATTGTCATTCTTGATTTGAAACAAAGCTTCAATATACTTTAAAAGAAGAAATATTTGGCTTTGGTAACACCAGTGATTATTTATTTTCTTGCTGTTCAAAGTAGCAAGAAGAGTATGCAGAGTTTTCTATTCTCTACTGACAATCTATTTTTCTTAGGGGATGTCTTGCATGGTTGCGTGGAGTTGTGAACTAGATGTTGCTTGGGGAAGAAGACTAGCTTTTCGGATCAGAGTGGGCTTTGTTCATTATGTATCTAATGTTCTTGTTGTGGTCTCTTCCTCATGAAATGATGTAGGAAAGGTGATGGATGCTGTTTAAAGCTGAGGGGGAAAAGACTTTTAGAGCTTTAAGGATTTGACAGGTTTTGGGGAAGCAGTACTGTAACAGATGTCTTCGGTGAGCACACTGAATGCTTAAAGAAAAAGGTGGTCATTTGAACAGTCTGCCTGAGGGGTGTCTGCTCAACAGGTTTTCAGGTCAATGAGCAAAGTAAGAGGTTGAGATGAAACGGTTTCAAGAGACCATTTATATCTTTACTTCTCCAATCAGTTACAAAGTCGCAGTGAAAGACATTTTTGGCAAAGAAATTGTGTTTTTGTTGAAGCTTTCTGTGCGAAGACTGATTAATTCAGTTTGTTTTGTTGGTGAGTGAAGTACGAGTGTTTCTGATAGCGACCTTGAGTGATATTGTAAAAAAATATATAGAAGAAGATGCTTAATTCAAGTTTACATGAGAATGATGAATAAATCTTAAGAGACTACTTGACCAATGATGGGTCAGAGAAATAGCTCAGTCCAGACTTTGAGGATTGTAGATGAACAGCAGATTATAAAGTTCATTATGAATTTAAATGGTGGCACATTTATTTAAGAAACATAATGTAGTTTGATAAGAAATATATTCAGTAACCCTTACCAAGCCATACAAGGATTCACCTTTAAAAATATGCACACAACTGCAGTAGAAAGTTAAAATGAAAAAGTAACAGTTGACAATACGTACAGTGGCTACTTAAACATCGCTTGTCACATTAACAAGACTTAAAGATTACTACATATTTTCCCACAATCCTAGAAATTGTGTTTGGTTATCTCTATCAATGGTTGTAAAAACCTAACCTAGAAGACTTGCAGTTGTAAATCAATCTATGTGGCATGACAGTGACATAATAGCAGTACAATCAACCAATACCCTCTCAATACTTTTGAAGCATAACCACCTCACAGAAGGTGGGTTACTTTTCAACACAATAGCAGGGCTAGTACTTGAACAGAAGAGTTCAAGTCAATATATTTAACGCAGCTTCCACTTATGTCAAATATTCATATAAAATCATTTTCATTCCATTTTCTTAGGGTGCCCAATTATAATTTGAGAACTTCATATCACTGCAGGTGAAATCCTTTTCTCTTTTTTCAAAGTAACACTATGCTAACCTGACACCTTCTCTCCTCCCACCCTTTGATGCAAAAAGACAATTTAGAACAGAAATGCTAGTAAAAACAGAAGATGGTAAGAGTTAAAAAAGGTAAATCTCCCACACACAGCTTTCTGCCTCCCACTGCTTGTCAATGATCCGACCACCTTTTGCACATGAATCCTAATGTCTTCTAGCAGATTGCATATACAACTTCTTACACTACCACAAAAATTAGGACCTGGCCAAATTCATATTTATCAATTATATCAATTATAATCGCTCGTTCCCTGGCCAACAGACAGTATATAATAGCCCAATCTGCACATTATTTCATTCAAATACCTCAGACAACCACAAGCGTCCTTCCTGTCCAACCACATTAATTGACAGGTGGTTGTTTTGCTGTTGAGATAAAGTCTTATACTGGTAATGATAAAGAGTATGCCAAGTTTGTGCATTGTTGGCTTGGGTGCCCTCCATAGTGTGTACCTACCCAACTTCTTTATGGCCTATAAGAACCAGATGCTGCTTCTCATTTACAACTTGTTTTTTTCTACATACATGATTGTATGCAATATGTGCGGTATGTATTTTGATTGTGTGATTTTAAGTCGTATACTCATGTAACATGCAGTGCTTTAACACAGAACTAGAGCAATGTATGTATAATATTGTAAGGGAATACCCATGGAGGTTTTTTCATTCTGCATCGCTGGTCACAGGGACGCTTTCTCACGATTTCTCCAAGAGTCATTGTACAGATGGAGCCTTCAGGGCTCTTAAACGAGAGAAAAGCATTTCTAGAATGCTTGTTATTTCTCCAGCAGGGTTGAAGTTTGGATGTAAACTGAATTTTCATAGATAGAGCTTAACCATGTTGGCTACAGGATGCCTGCCTTCAGCATTCATGTTTGCTGCATATGTAGTGCAACCCTTGTGCGGGTAGTCAGTGCTATCAAGAAGGGAATTCAAGTAGTGCAATATGCTGCTGATTTTGTATGGTTTACTTTTTGTTCATTTGTAGTCCACACTAGACTACCTTCAAATAAGGTTTCATACGCAGTACCCAGATTTCTTGTGTGTGGAAAAAAGGGAGAGGGGAACTACTCAAATACATGCGTCTCTGGCAGGCCTTGTTATGAGAAATCTACTGAGTGTGGTTAGGGTTGGCCAAAACAAGCGACACGTACATCCTTCATGATGAAGACCAGTCATTTCAACAGTATGCATTAACAAAGTGCTAGAGAATCATAAGACTATGTTGTCTCTCTCTTGGGTATTATGACAGATGGGCTTCACTGAGCACTCTGAGGCTTCAATGGGTGAACAAATAATTTAAGATATTTATGTTATAATACTGTTACGTTTATAGCAACTTAGCAGTAATGACAAACATAAATATACTGTTAAAGAATAATTATCTTTTAAATAGGTTTTCTCAGATTTAGTTACATTCAGCGATAAGTTTTCATCAAAGAGTCCTATTTATTTAAGGTGAGTTACTTTCAATCACAGAAGACAAGTACTGGCTCCTTGGAGATAAAGCACTGTTTCCACCTTAACTTGAATCAAAAACGTATTGATCTTCATGCGCTTTTGTGAAGTCTTGTGTGCAAACACCACGGGAAATACCTGCCAACAGAACTCCTCCTGAGGATAAATCAAAAGCACCACCTTTCTGCCATGGTTGGCAAGTCACTTCAATATTAAAATTGATATTTTTCTTTCCCTTTAATTACTTAATCAAGAGCAACACGCTGAAGTAGTGATTTTAATCCATTCCAACACTGAAGTAGTGATTAGAATCCATTCTTATACACTCAGAGGTTCATCCTACATTGTAAATCCAAATTAAGTATTCAGAAAAATAGCTACAAGAAAGCTTGATTGCCAAATCCTTTCTGGAAATAAAAATAATCAGAAATTGGTCATGCTAGGATTTCTCCTACTGTTGGGTATGATTTCTGAACTTTATGGGATATACATTAATCCCATATAAATCAAATGTAGTTGCGCAAAAGCTTTTGTGACTCAAATCTAACTGAGTAGAAGAAGAATCACTAGACCACAGGTAATGATTCATCACGAGGCGTTAAAATGGAAGACAAAGAAAGGATAGTTTAGTGGAAAGAAACAGAATGGTGATATCAATATCTGAACTCTATAATAGCGCATTTCACTCCAAGCCTGGATTTGGGACAGGATTTAAGGAGCAAAGAAGCATTACAACTGCGTGAGGCCGATGCACTTGTCAATGACACAACAGGTCAACCTACGGACTAGACACGGCTATAGACACTTCACAGCTGTCAAGTTTAGTTTGTTTGACATTAAGAGCAACTACATAACAGTCAGGAGGGGCCATCTGAGACTACAGGCATTTTGACTTCCAATTACCCATGCAGGTTCACCATGGCAACAATTAATACTTCACTCTGTCATGGGCCAGGAAGTTATTGCAGAATTATTTGAAGAATGCAGTAGTCAATGAATTGTAAAGGCACTGGGCGCTCCATGCCACCTGACCAAAGCCTTGTGCTTAGACTTGATGGGTCCTCTCTATCAAAATAACATTTTATTTTAGGCAAAAGTGTGAATATCCATATATAACTTCACATTAAAGCTGGCTCTGTAACAATCTCAGTCCTAATCTATGTTTTGAAATCTATATGGGTGCTTAGGGAAAGGGGCATAATGGTGCCTTCAACGATATGTGCACACTACATTTTCTTAATGAAACGTGGAATTATTTAAGTTTCACAATTCAAAGACAGATTTCTGGACAAGCGACACAAGATTGTATTTAAATGTTCTCTCAGTTAGGGGCAACATTAATTTATAAAACAGAGACCTCTATAAATATATGAAATATATTGGCTAACTGCAGCATAGCATAGTCTAACACACATGCTTAGAGCCTCCAATTTTTTTCCGTTACTCAAATCAAGCCCTCATTTGACTAATCCTTTTATTATGACATTGAAAATGTCTCAACATGCACACATTTTCATTTAATATTGATAAAGTTTTCATGTGTTTGTTGAGTCCGAGACATCTTCATTCCTTACCTCCATTAATTGCAAGGATGTCTGGTTCATTGACACCATCGACTGCTAAAATATTACAAAGTATCTGTTAAATGAGAAGAAATAGGACAGTGAAAGAATAAATAAACTTGTGTAACAATGGAGCATTATAGTGTTTCCACTGTATTGCAAGACAACTATTACTAGATTCCACCACCAAGAGGGTGCCTGGCTCAAAAAGGGCAATCCAACCTTGAAACCCTAGAGTTGAACCCTACTTTCACAGGAAACCCCAACAAAAATTGCTTTCATGCCACTATCTCTCACCAGAGATAAGAATACTCCATATTTATTTTATGAGTCTGTTTAAACGCTCTTAAACATCAAGGTAATTCTAGTTAGGCTTAGCACTGTACACTCTTATGAGATCCGAAACTAAATAGCTATTAATATTACTACTGACCTTTAGCGGATTTAACACTTATTAGACACCATGTTCCAAACTAGGCATTAACACATCCCTATTTTGCTTCTTATAAATCCAATATGCTTGGTTTGCTCAGGTCAAGAAAAGGCTGCTAACATGACTCAATCATCAATGACTTCAACATTTCTCTTCAGAGCATCCCTTTCCCTAAATATATCTGCATACCATTAACACCAGTGTGAAATTTTATACTGACTCTAGGCCCGGTGGAAATTTTTAAAAAAGCAATTAGCTCCATTAGGATTTCTGCTAAGTTTGGAGGAAATCTGACTTTTAAGGAATTACCATGAGTATGCACGTGCATAGGTGTTTATATATACATGAATGTAAGAGAGTTGACAATTTCTCCATATGGAAAAGTGGAGCAAATGTGCCACTACAATTGAAAGCCTTTTTTCTCTACTAAGAAATTATTTTTTACTTGGAGAAATCACTTCCACTGTAAAGCCATCATTTTTGTGGTGTCCCCTTATTACCACAGCAAAGCCTATTTCTAGTGGATCCACCTATGTTGAATACACATTACTAAGAGCATTTTTCCTCAAATGGAAATTCCACCATGTTGGCAGAATTTCTGCGATACCAAATCCCAACTGAAAGGGAACAAAGCATTGGCATAGCCAATAGGTCTCACCTTTGGGACCTTATAAGTGTTTAGCCATGCAACAGTTAATGTTGTTGCACCAAGGATATTGCGCTGGATAACCAAACACTTATAAGGTCCCAAAGGCGAGACCTATTGGCTATGCCAGTGCTTGTTTATTTAATGCCTTACAGCAAATGCACAGACTCTTGAACAAGGACCACTTGTGAATCAGCCAGTGGAGATTTCTGATATGTTTGAAAACAGAAGATTTCCAAGAAAGTTGAAGCAGAAGGTGACGTCCAGCATTTTGAAGCAGTTAAAACTGTGAGTGCAGGAAACGATACCTGTAGGTCATAACCCCTGAAATGAGCTAGCCATAGCCTGAAGGATATTAAAGTGAGTATGGTCAGGTAGGAATGGAAGAACTGTATTCAAAACCTTCAGGTGAAAAAAAAGAATGTGGCAGAATCCTTTGCCACTTGAAATAAATTGTCATCGAAATGGACTACAGACTTTTCACCATTTGGGAACGAATAGGGTATTGGTCTAGAGCGTCCGGCCACCAAGAAGATGTTCAGACAAATGGAAGGCCTACCAGTTTTCACTTTCAGGATGTTGTGACTCTTTCAGTAGATGATAGCCATGAAGCAAGTCCAAATTACTTGCAAGTCCAATGCTCCCATCCCGACCGAGGGCATATGCACTGCAATATGTGAAATAAGCATGCTGTGGGAGTGAACCGTACCAACACTTATATCGTTCATTCAGGACTATTAGAACACTTTATTGGTTTGTAATGCACAGCAGGGCACTGTCACAGACCCCTTCTGAACAAAATACAAATACTGGTTCAGAAATAGAAGTGTGGGGCAGGGCCTTTTGCAGAAAAGACACGAGCCGAGGGAACTTGGGGGTGGGGGGGCGACAAGTGTTTTTAAGTCTGTGACAACACAGGCGGCTGGACATCTGTGGCAGGTCAGGGCGGGGGTATTCCGTAGCAGTCTGCCGCCAGCAGCCAGGGTTCTGGGAAGTTTTATGGGACAAAGGCTGTCAGCGGCAACTGACCACCTGCCCCTCAAGTGCGCGGGGGTGCGGGAGGGTCTCGCGAGCCTGAAACGGCATCATCTGCATAATGGCGTGCGAGGGGACTGTTTATGAGGGGGAGTCAAGTGCGGCAGGGAGCGGTGGTCTAGACAGAGCCGAGCGATACTGATAGATGGGACTCAGTATACATTTCCGTTTCTATCCTTTGCCTTAAATCAGGGGTGTCTGACGCGAGTCTGGATGGGCGTATCCATACTAGATTTAGCCACCAGAACCCTTCACCTTTGATTGAATTACAATGTGCGAATAACGTCATTCCAAATGCTTAATTATGCGAATACACGCACCCCCTCTCTATGGATATTCAACTACCCGACACGCTGGTGTCTCACTGGGGCAACGACTAAAGACGAGTGTGGGGCCTCATGGGATAGCAGCGGTAGCGCCTCCAACCACACACTGCATTGTAGTACATGTAATTAGTTGTGCCATTTAAAAATGGCACAGTATTCAAAACGCAGTCGCCCAAAACAGAAAGGGCGCAGGATTAGTTGTGTGCCCCACAAGAGCGAGTTAACTCTTTCCTCCCTCTGCTCTCGAAGCCATTACACAAAGGGGGAGGCAGGATTATCCGACAGGGGCCATTGTTATCTCTGCAGGAGCTGACTGTGTCCAAGATGAGCCAGTGAAAGGCACTGCACGGCAGGCCTGGCCCCGCAGGCATGTCCAGGTACAGCCAGTGCCCGGGGAATAAAGACACCGCGCAGCTGGTCTGGACAGGGGAACCAGAGACTCTGCGCAGCTGTCCAGGGTCCAAGCCCGGGGACATGCAGAAGAAAGGAAACCAAGACGGTGCACAGCAGGCCTGGCTACGGAGGCATGTCCAGGGACAGGCTGAGAAAGGGAACTAAAGTCACTCTACAGGTCTCAGGGAATGGAACCAAGACCACTGCACAGCAGGTCTCGGAGAAGGGATCTAAAACCACTGCACGGTAGACCCGACTCCCGAGCCAGCTTCAGATACTGGAAGAATAAGGGAACTAAAGCTACTGCCCTACAGGCCTGGCTTACAATGGAACAAAAGACACAATAGCAGACGTGCCTCCAGAGGCATGTTCAGGCACGAGCCGAGCAATGGAACTAGAGATAGTGAATGGCAAACCAGGGAGCGCTACCTCTGGATCTAGGCACAGTGTGAACAAGGGCAGCAGACAACGCCGTGATTCCCTCTCGGGGCCTGCTGCTGAGAGAAGCGGTAGCCACGCGGGAAAACAATGCTTTCCTGCTCTCCCCCGCAACAGAAAGCAGTGGCGGCCAGCGTGGAGCGCGAGATATCAGAGATGCCACCATTATAGCGCCTGCATACACCGTTAGCGTCCAGGGAGTGCTGTGATGCACTGTACACGTGCTCTCTAGCTAGGAGGACCAGCGCCCCGGGTGGGTGGCTCTTTGTTATTTCTAAAGTCGGCCCACCCGGGTCACAGTTGACAAAGGTAGCAACGTTTAACTGCAACTCTCCCTGTACCATAAGACAAACAACGAGTTTTAAGCACTAGTGCTACACACTCGTGCTTGTGCTAGCATACCCCTTGCGAGAGCGAGCAGCGGCGCGCGGACCATGTGTGTTTTTCAATTAGTACGCACGCCGCGGCTCACCCCGCAAGGTGGATGCCAGCACAAGCACGAGCGCTGAAAAAGAGCTGACCAATTTCTAAAGGTCAACTCTTAGAGCAGCGCATGCGCGCTGCCTAAGTGAGACCTAAAAATCACATCACTCTTGATTCTGCATTCTGGAATACCCGAGAAAATTATAGGTTGAGTGTGCAAAAGCCTTTGAGATCAGGCCCCGAAAGAGCATTTCCAGCACTTGTGCAACATCACCCACCAATCACTTTTTTCCAATGTTTCTATTCTGTGGTCTGAAAGGGAAACTGCAGAAATAAAAAAGTTTTCCAAATGCCCCCAACATCAGCAGAGATGACAACTTATTAATCTGTAACAACTGCCTTAAAATGACTATGCTTCAGATGGCCATTTTGGTATGAATAGAAAATCTAATGTTAGCCTCCAGTAGAATAAACAAGATAATTGCTGTGGAAATCTGCGGCATACAATGTCAAAAGTTTCAGGACCGGGTGGGAGAAGCCTAGGAGAGTGAATCCATGGACAAAGAGGGGTAATTATAGAGGGGCAGTGTATAGGTGAGAGCGGGTGGCGGTATCTGAAAAAGTTGGGTTTGTGTTATTTACTATAGAGAATGGATACAGCACTTGCCTCCCCTGTTATGCCGTGCTACTTTAATTGCTACAGTAACATGAGCGGTGAGTGGCTCTGATGCTACTGCACTGCACCTTGTTGATGTGCTTCTTTGTTGCATGGTGTCAATTGTTTAAAAAAATACAAAGGATTTTTTTTTTGTAAACATGACACTTGCTTAGGTATGGACAAAGGTTCAGTTATTTGCTACCTCATCATCCTTCATAAAAAAAATTACAGGATACAAAAGGAAAATAACTCCAGAGAAAATACATACCTGTGTGTCGTAAAAGTATCCTGATGGAAACAATGGCCTAATTGAACGGTCTGAAAGGAAACAGTTAAAGAAGTTAAGTTTGCATACAATACTAAGAAATACTACAGAATGAGGCAGAAGTCGGATTATAAGCCTGACCTATGATTCTGCCTGTAAGAATTTCATTATCTGTCGAGCCAAGCTCTCTCCTTAAATGATTTGTTGGAATCCTTCCGGCTGCAGCTCCTTTCTGGCGATAGTCAACCTGAGGATACGATGGGTAAACATAGATTAGGTATGTGTTAGCACTTGCAGGATTCTTCAATAGGTACATCATGTTTTTATTTAATATTGGACATTTTCTATTAATGTTGCTGTTCTCCTTTTAGGGCAAAGGAGCTTTTTATATGTTGTAATATTCCTGGCTACTTTCAGTCAAGCGATTGGATGGTAATGATTGGAATGCAGAATGTCAGGTGTATTGTTTTAAAAACGGAGTGCTTTCTTAAAAATGTTTGAAGACAGCCGGGTAAATAAACAAATATTGAAAACATGGAATTACATTACTTATACAAAATATTTTCTGTATTTAAACTGCAAATTAGATGAAGAAATAACCATTGATACAACAGAACACAAGTAAAAACACATTGCTGAACAGCATGCCTGGCTTCTAAAAGGAAAGGGAAGTATGAAAGTACTCCATTGCAGCACTTCAACTTTTTAAAACAAAATATCACATGCCAAAGACTTACCACTAACGGCATGAACTGAGAGGGTGATGGCTTTGTTCTGCTGACGGCTGTGACCATGACAGAAGTATCACCTAACTTGATTGAGAAATGCAAACGTATAACACATGTCAAAGATTAAGTACTGCACAAAATGCATTTTGAAACGTCTAAACACAACAATTGGATTTACACTGACGCACATTCTCTTTCAATCTATCAGAAACCTTCACTCAAAATTACAATTTTTGGGTGTGGTATGGGTGGATGCACAAATGAGACAGTGTCAGGCCTTGGATCTGAGGCTATCTCCATGACTCCGAAACCAAGAAACATTGCCTCTAAATAGAAACTCCATCGCCCACTCAATAATGTAACTTCATTATTGACTATATTTTCACATGGCAAAGCAATTTTATTTATAAAGTTTTATATAGCGCTAACACGACCCACAAGGGTATCGGAGCGCTTTACAATATACAGTTATTAAACGTTATATGGTTGAGGTAATATACATACGTTCGATATTCACCATTCAGTACAATAGAGATAGATAGTAATATATGGATAGCATGGGTGACTGATAGACAATAAAGAATGATCAACACACCGCTATTAAACATTAGGAGGTTGAGGTAGTACAAGTACATTCGGTAGTCGTCAATCAATACAAAAGAGATAGACAGTAATAAATGGGTAGCATAAGTGACTAGCAGACGACTTAGCATTAAAGTCTTAGGAGGTGAGTTTGTTCATTAGAAGCACTTTTAGTTCTTTTTTGAAGGAGGTAAATGAGGGGATTCCACGTATCACTGGCAGTAGGGAGTTCCAAATCTTCGGTGCGATCCCTGAGAAAGCTCTGCAACCAGTTCTCTTTTTATGGAAGGATTGTGGTTTCAGTAGTAGTGAACTTGCACTTCGCAATTCCCTGCATCCTCCCGAACACTCTAGGTTTACTGCTAAGTAACTGGGGGTATTGCTATGCAGGGCTTTGTGGGTCATGCAGGCGATCTTTAGTTATATTCTTTCCTTGTATGGCAGCCAGTTCAGAGCTTTCAAGGTTGGAGACATGTGGTTATTTCTTTTATTTCATGAGACCAGTCTGGCCGCAGCGTTAAGCGATTCCCTCAGTGGGGCCAGCTTGTATTTGGGGAGACCGCATAGAGTGGTGCTTCAATAGTCCAATCTTGGTAACACTAGGGCTTGTACTGCCATTTTTAAGTCGGTCTGTGGTAGAAAGGGTTTAAGTTTCCTTAGTATACTCATCTGGTGATTGGCTCCCTTGGTGGCATTAGTGATTTGCACCTGCATGTTCAGGTGTTTGTCTATGGTGACTCCCAAGGATTTCGCGGAGTCGATGATGTGGGGAGCACAGTCAAAGGACGTTAGATGTTTCAACCATATGTCTATCTTGGGTGTGTGGTTGGGAGGGGAGATGAGCACGAATTCAGTTTTTTTTGGTGTTGAGCATGAGGTGATTGCCGGTGAGACAGCTTTGAGTATTCTGTAGAATAGCGTTGAGGGAGATGAGGTCATCTGGTGAGGACATTTTCATATACAGTTGGGTGTCGTCCGCATACTGGTGATCTAGAATGTTCGCAGAGTTCAATGCATTTGCCAGGGGATCCATGAGTAGATTAAAAAGAATGGGTGAGAGTGCTGATCCCTGTGGAACCCCTATGGTGACCATGGAGGGATGAGAGAGTGAATGTTTCATCTTGATTCTTTGTGTTCTGTTATTTAGAAAGGAGGTGAACCATTGTAACCCTGGGCCAGTAAGGCCCATCCTATGTTCCAGTTAGGATCATAAGGATCATAGGTTGTTATGCTTGACCGTATCGAAAGCGGAGGATAAGTCAAGAAGTATCAATAGGCATGATTCGTCGCGGTCTAGCATTTTTAGTATGTGTTGGAAGGCGGACCCCGAGGAGTCGGCGAGACCACCAAGGGGGGCCCTCCCACTGTACGAAGTAGCCGAGCGCTGCCGAGAAGTCTCCTGAGAGATCCTTCTCCTATCACGTACTAGCACAGTAACACCACCACACAGGACTCAAGGAGGTTATCTCAAGATAAGCAATTCTTTATCAGCAATAAAAAGGTTACGAGGTCAATATTTACACGAAGGGATCGAGGGATCCACCAAAAGTCTCAGTGTCTCTTTGGAAGCGTAGGGGTAGCGGGACAGTCTTCGGCAGGGGTGCGGTACGAGGGTACCTGGGGCCCAGTTCTTATCCTCAAGCTGGAGGACCTCCGGATCTCGGAGGGGTCGAGCCCCGACGGCGTCAGCAGGGCTCTGGCGTACAGTTCGTGGAGAGCCGCGATCCAATCAGCAGGGCTCTCAAGATGGTTTCTGCTCAGCTCGAGCCGCGACGTCGTCAGCAGGGCTCCGAGGGAGGTTTCAGCGAGGTTGGGCCGCGACAGCGTCAGCAGGGCTCCGATGTTCCAGGTGGCTTCAAAGGGTTCACAAGAAGGAGCCGCGACGCAGTCAGCAGGGCTCTCGACTCCGGGATACAACTACCGATCTGTGGCGGGGTCGCCCCAGATATAGGTCTGGAGCCCTTTGATGTCCGGACCCAGGCGCCCGGTGGGGGCGGAGAGGCCGGGTGGAGGTGGCCAGACGCCCAGCAGGAGAGGCGCCAGGCCCAAGGGAGTTGCAGGGCGATCACACCTCGAGAGGGGAGGACAGTTGGGGGTCCCATCGATACTGTCCTCCGCCGGGGGCGATGAATGGTTCCTGCGGCACCCCCTGGCCAGTTTGTGGTGCCTCGATGTCGGGGCTTCGCTGGGGTCGAGGCCGGGTTGAGCGGGGTCGCGCTGGCTGGTGCACAGAGTCACGTGGGTGCCAACAAGATGGCGGAGCCACGAGGGGTATGCGACCTCGTGCAGCCCAGGATGAAGGGCCTCGGTGCAGTTCAGAAGGGTGGCCCATGAAGGCCGGGGCGGGGAACGGGCACAATCCACGGGGGTAAGGACCATGCCACGAGGCCGGGTCCAACAGTATGTCATCCATTATGTGGGTGAGTGAAGACTCCGTGCTGTGACCTTGACGGAAGCCAGATTGGTGTTTGTCTAGGAGGTTGAAATTCTCATTGTGGTTACATAATTGAGTTTGTACACATTTTCCCAGCAGTTTCGCCAGGGTGGGGATGTTGGATATAGGGCGGTAGTTGTTAAGGTCTGAGGGGAGGGAGTCGGATTTCTTTAGTACGGGTGTGGGCGAGGAGGAGTGCCAACAGGCATTGTTTTTTGGGGTTTCCTTCAGAGTACTAAAATGGGCCTTGATCTGAGAGTAAAATTTAGTATCATGAGCAATAGGTTGTGGAATGGCCTTCTTAGATTGGATGTCGAGTTCAATGGTTTTTGTCTTTTCTAGGAAGAAATGGGCCAGCTCAACACAGTTAGGTGTAGCCGAAACGTTTAGTTCCAAAGATTTCGGCGTGTTGCACGCTTGTTGTTTGAAGATTTCAAAGAGTTTTTTGGGGTGGTTAATGGCTTGGTTTAGCTGGGTTAAAGTCTGCCTTGGCCTTTAGGATCTTTCTGTTGTATGAGTTCCACAGCACTCTGAGGTGTTGTAGGTGCTCAGTGGAGGGTGCAGATTTCCATAGACGCTCAGCTGATCTTAGCTTGCGCCTATCAGAATTCAGGTTCTCATTGAACCATGGTTTGGAGATTTTGGAGAAAACATTTTTTTTCTATTAGGGGCGCTGTGGAATCAAGAATTTCAAGCATAGTGGAATTGAAAAGACTGTGAGGTCATGGACGTCACTCATGTCTGTCGTGGGGATTAGGGCGGAGTTGCAACGGTTTACCAGGTCGTTGGGGTTAATATTTTGTAAATTCCTTTTCCATTGTTTTGTTTTTGTGGGTTGGCCCGACTTTGGAGCTATCTCAATATTGATAGTGAAGACAATGCTGTAGTGGTCCGTCGAGTCACATGGGGTGATGGATTCTAGTAATACAGTGCTCGTTTTTGCTATGAGGAGGTCTAATGTCTCTCCCTTGTTATGTGTTGGACTGTCACAGAATTGGGACGGATTCTGATCTGACAGGAAAGACTTAAGACAGCTTACACCTGATCATTTGTATTGTTCCAGTGGAGATTGAAGTCGTCCATGAAAATCTGTGGCACTTGTGAGATGTCATTGGATGTGATGACTTCCACTATCTCATCGATGAACAACAGATTATCACCCGAGGGGTGGTAGATAATGTGAAGATTGCTGGCGAGGCGCTTGTCATCGGAGATGTTGATACATAGATATTCGCAGGAGGATAAAGAGATGGAATCCGCTTAATTGACTGAAATTGTGTTTCGATAAATGCATGTTAGCCCGCCGCCGGGTTTCAAATTTCTGTCTAGGCGGATTAAGTCGTGACTAGGGGGTACCAGAAGGTCTAGGATGGAGAGGAGTAACTATTTAGCCATGTTTCGGTGAGGACGATAATGTGTAGATCATTCGCGAGGATGAGGTCGAAAATGTCAGGGGCATGTTTGCTGGTGGATCTGCAATTGATGAGTGCACATTTTATCCTGCTAGTCGAGTGGGAGATGGTAGTCTGCACTAAGTTGATATTTGTAAGGTTTTCTCTATTAATGGATCTGTAGTTGTGAGTGGGTTCTCTGAAGGGGTTGGTTTGAATGGATTGGATAGTTTCACATCGAGTCTTACTATTATCAGTCGGACTGGTATAGGTTAAGAGGAGGTCATCTATGTCGTTGTCGATTAGATCAGCAGTTGCCCTCCTAGGGCGTGATGGGTCGTTGGGGGAGGGTATCTTACTCTGCCTAGTGTGAACAGGGTGCGGGCTCTTGGTGATGTGTCTTCTAGTTTGGTGACTGATACGGTTCATGGTGGCATTAGTGGCTCTGTGTGTGATTAGGATGGTTGATAGGTTTTGCAACTCGACCTTGAGGTTAGATAGGCCGGTGGCTAGTGTGTTGAGTCGTGTGATCTAATCAGAATTGTGATAAATAGTTGTGTGTGTAGGTGTGTATTCTATTATAGGAGGGAGATCCGCAGGAGGGTCTGGTTGCATGATCTCATTGTCTGTTTGCCTGGGGATATCTTTATTAGGGGACGATGGGGTTGGTTGATCATGAAGGGTTGTTTGAAGGTCCGAGTCAGTGTGGGGGATGGCCTTTAGATGTGACAGCGAGATAGGGGCTGATGCATGTGCTAGGGGTATGGTCGTTAAGTGGTGAGTCTGGATGAGTGGAGTGAGTATCAGGGGTGTAGGGAGCCCATCAGATATTGAAGTATGCGGAAAGTCATGGAGAGCTTTGCATGCCAGCTCAATTGACGTTGGGGAGAGAGGAATTACTTGGGTGGAGTTCGTATTGGTGGATTTTCTCATGGACATCTCGGAAATCAGTGGTGTGTCTGCAATGGGGTGACCAGTAGCTAAGAGTATTACTGTCCCTCCTGGGCCCGGGGACCCAGGTGTGGATCGGACCGAAACAACGGGGGGGGGGGGTAGGATGAATTGGGGGGGTGGGGAGATTTCGGTTCAGTTGAGATCGTTATGGGATTTTGTAGTAGGGTTGGTGTTTCATCTGGATAACCGGGATGAGTAGTGGCTGGGGGTGTGATTTTTTGCTGTTCACTGCATTCTTGAGAGTAGGGAAGATCTGGTCTATGGTATCGTGACTGGAATTAGAGGCTTGTATGAGGATATTACCATTGTTGTATATGGAAATTGTAGCATTAGAAGAGCATAGGTCCGAGGCGGTTACCGACAGTTTGATGGCATGTGGGTTTTTCTTTTTTTTTTAGAATGGAGATTCCGAGAATAGAATAGAACATATTTCTCCATTGAGCACGTTTCTTTGTGTGGAAGATGAGGTCATTGATATTATGCCTTTGCTGATGCAGAAGTATGGATCTAAAAAGAGTCTCAGGGTGAGTCTTCATTAGCCTGTGCTTGAACTTCTTTGCTGTATTTTTGGAGAGATTGGGAGGATAGGGGATGGTGAAGGCATGGGGGCTTAAGGGTTCTAAGTTTTTATCCATTATTTGTGGCTCCCTCTATCCTTCTTCTCTTCTATATTTCTTGCTTCTCCGGGGTCTCCTCTTTGCCACCTTTCTTCACCAATTCGCTGGTGGCATAATATACTTTCTGTTATGTTTCAGGATGTTCATCATCTTCTCTACTGCTTTTCTTCACTGATTCGCTGGTAGCGTTATTTACTTTCTGTTATGTTTAGGGTTGCCCTACACTGTTACTTTGATATCCTGATATTGCCTACATCTTCAACAACAGTATAGTCGGGTTACCACCGGAGTCCTGCAAACATCAAAAGTGAAACCTAACCACCAAGCAGCATAAGACGGGTCATGATGCAAGCATGCCATTGGCTCAACTGTGGAGTGATCGGCCAAAAGATGTTGAAGCTGGTCGAATGAATGGCATTGGTAGTGTGAGTGAGGGTGCATTATAAAAGACTGATGGTAACAGAATGGCTCGTTAATTGGCTTTGTAGGGTGTGAGCTGATGTGAGTTTTTCAGTAACAGAAATATGGTGCCGGAATATAGTAATCTGGTTCCGTATGCGACGGAAAACACACACCATCAGGAACAATGCTCTATTCTTTCTTTGATGGCCACTGGCTCGGGCATGCTCACAGTACACCTATCAAACATTTTAGGAAGCCACATTTTGTATACTTGTCTCCTATAAAAGCAAACACTAGTATAGCCAATAGGTCTTACCTTTGAAAGGCCTTGCCTGACCTTTAGGCCTGGTCAGTGCTAGGCACCAACTGTGAAAAGAATTGCCCAAAAAAGTCTCAACATGCTGACGTATGCACCAGCATTCATCATCACGTGGTGGCCATTTTGGCTTTTAACCCCGGTATGAAGGGTATGTGAGCACAAGCATTCATCACAAATGCGCTCCCATACAGCACCAATTTTTTCTTTTTGTTTACTGTCTAACATGAAGGATACCCATCTTGGAGGAGTTAATACAAAAATCATGAAAAGGATACAAAAGTCCATTTAGGACAGGAGAGTACAGGTCGGAATTTTCTGGGCTCTCTTATAAAACCAGAAAAATAACTTGTGATAAAGGTGGGGTTGTAATAAAGGTGCGAGAGAGCAAGAGGGTTTTGGTAGGGGTATAAAAAAAATGCAAGCCAGGCAGAAAGGGTTGGGGGAATCATCGGACGAGCCTGGGGGATGGGTGAACAATATGAAGAGCATGGTGGTGAGGCGGGGATGTAATGAAGGAAGCAGCACAAAGCGGAGAGGGAGCAAGAAAAAAAACATCTACACCCAAAGGGTGCTGAAAGCAACAAACAAACAAATAATAGTTCGCTAAGTATAATCAGAGGAAGGAATCAAGCCATCCAATGAAAAGGACGATGAAATAGCTATGTTCCAGGGAAGGGTCAAACACACGAAGAGTACGGAAAACCATCAGATAGGAAGCAAGCAAAGGGCTGACCCAAAGCTCACTTCGTTTATTAGTATTGAAGACAATAGGTACTTGACCAACAAACAGATAAAGCTATATTTAGGTGAGACCTTAAAAGTAAAAAGGATCGCACAGGGATAGAATTTATGAAGCATAGCCAAACTGTTGAAAGACAGCCGCAAGAAAAAGCCTCACTATGGGGCTTTATTTTCGCGGCCATGTAGATTCTTGGCGAGGTGAGCGTTAAGGGTGGAATTTTTATTTTCTGTGAGTTTTTCCACACAATCAATGATCTGAGGGCTGCATGGTAAACAGTAACGACACTATGCAAAAGGCTTTAGAAACGAAGATGGCACTGGATAGCAGAAGATTGTAGGATAGATGCATGCGGCCATTAAAACTCCAGGCAACTCTGCATTCTTTATTATGTGGACGCAGGTAATTTATTATCTTGTGTAGCTCTAGTGTCTTTCCTCTAGGTACAACACTTTTATAGATTAAATTGGTATTTTTCCGGGGAATATTACCAGCAAACGCAAAAAAATGTTATTGCCAATAAGTTATGGCAAAAGTTCAATTAGTGTAAAAAATAACATAATTTCACAGTATTGCCAGTGGATTAAACATTCAGTATAACCCCTACTCTTGCCTTTATGGTTTCTGGAACATCCAGAGATATCGTAAAAGTTGATTCCTTGTGACAGAGGGGCTGTGGGGACTATTTCACCCCTTAAAAAACATAAGACGTTTTTTATGCAGGGGGCATATTGTGTATCTCGTGACCACTCATTTGATTCGTGCAAGCAGTGAAGTATGCTCAGTTAACCCACAGCCTCAAGCCCTCCCATCCGCTCCTCCACCTACCTCATTTTCCAGGCTCTCTGATTTAGCCGACAGGCGGTTGTAGGTCTGAGCAACCGGGGGCTGCCATGTATGCTCCGCCCACCCCTCGGGGGGGGGGGGGCGTGTGAAGCAAGTGGACTGGGGGTCCATGAATGGGAGGGGTGGCCCCTCTCAATATTTGGTACACACCATTTGGCGTTGCCATGGTGACTTTAGGCTTATCAGACGGGCAGGCGGCATAGGGGCTGGCCTGCCCTGGGATCGCCCGTAAGATAACCCACCATGTTTGCATATTGGTTATGCTAATAAACCTGCAGCAATATTTCTCCACTTACAATACAGTGTCGTGTGGTTTATTTATGTACTTATGTGTTTTGTGACAACTGTTGCCGATATTGGCACTATGATTTGCACGTTTTACAAACTCTGTTGCCTGCAGTGTTGCAATTAAGGGGTATCTATGTATTCCTCTGAATCTGGGCATCTAATGTAATATTATAGAATGGTGATTCTGTTGGGATGCATTCAATTCTTATATGAACTCTCAGGGAAGAGGCATCTGAAGAGTCTTCGTGCTAATTATCGAAAACAAAGGACAGACTGATTTTTCACGGTATGTCAAACATATTTTGTATGAGATTTCACATCACAAGAAAGAGGTTCCTATCCAAACATTAAATGAAATTCAAGTCACGAACACATAATGCAGATATACTGTGGTCTGATCATAGCAAATTACGTGGATTGGAAACACACAAAACGTTCAACAAGCAATGTGTCTTTTGCTGCTGTGTGGGTGTAACAGTCACTGGGCTGTCTAAAGGCCCTCTCCACAGCAGTTGTTATGATTATTTTGTGCTGCGCACAAGTGGGAGTTGGCAAATACAAGGAATATGTTGAGGCAGCCGAGCACTCAAAGATCCAGTCAAAAGTAGCATCTAGAAGGAAAACAAAAGGATCCCTGGCAGCAGAGTAAAATAGTGAACTCCTCTCTCAGAAAGTACAGTTCTTTTGAACAGAGAATTGCTGGTAGGTAGATCTCAGTCTGTGCAGGGACTTATGTACCGTGAGGCCTTAGATGACTGGCTGCATGCCCTGCCAGTTCTTCTCCAAAAGTTCTCATAGCAGCAATGCTTGTGAGCAAGGAGGAAGACAGGGCAAATACTGAAAGGGTACACAATGGGGAAAGAGGGAAGGGTGATAGTGGGTTGCAATTGAGGAACAAGGAGCCAAGAGACACGAGAACCCCGGAGGGGGTGAAAAGAAGCAAGTACCAATAAAGAAATAGGTAAAATAGTCACAAATACATTACAATGCAAAAACTCAAGTGGAGCTGAAAAGATACAAACAGCCTATAGCATTAGGGGAAGATGAAATATTCATCTTTGCCGAGCCAGCCAATAGCTGAAGGAGGTTGGTTAAAAGAATTAACATTTCAAAGGGGTGGACCCAAATCCTACTCAATGTATCAATAAAGGATCTGTTAAACAGCTGTTGTATCAAAATCCAGACTTAAATAAGAGACAATCAAAGATTATTACAAAGGCGCTCATTCAGGTAAGGGCTGGATCTAAGTGGCTGCTACAAAGCAGAATTAAGCCGGACAGATCCCTGTCTCTCAGGGATCAAACATGGGTGCACATCTCACTGAATTGCAGACATGCTCCATATACAGTCACCATTTTAGACTTAGCCCCTTTTTCCACCAATAGGTTTGCCCTTAATGTGCGAGACTTGTGCACGCTGCAACAACTGGGCAGTGGTGATACATCTTGCACACTTTGTTTCAAACCTCTCTCTATTTTGCCTAATTATATATTTTTGTATTTAACATATATGTTTATCAACCTTTATATTGTGGTTTCTTTAAGGCTAATGACTATATTCTTATTTGGCCTCAAACGTATATCATAGCTGCAAACTAACATCGGTTTGATCTGTAGGCGCTACTGCACTAAAACCATATTTGCATTATTTACATATTTTTTCTGTCCATCTGTAAATATGATAATCTAAAACCACAACACTGCTACCACTTCAGAAATATAAGCAAAAACCATGCCCTCATGCATTTTTTTTGCACTATATCTTGAATACCAGGAATTATGCAAATATGAAACACAGACAAATGGTGTGCTATAATGTCTTACATAATGAAATCACACTTTCTTTGTGGTTAGTCCAGTTGTCCGTTTATGTTAACTCGTACATTAAGTACAAAAAGGCTCACCTGCACTACAGCACATCCATCTGCAAATCTGGCTAATTTTCCAGAGGAAATTTCCAACTTTCTAAAAAAAGAAAAGACAATATATTAATGTTAGTTTACTGCAATGTAAAATACTCATGCACATTAGTTTTACTCTCTAGGGTGCCAGATAGTGTGTGCTCTGAATGCTTCCTCTTCAGCTGTATGAAATCCTCAGTGTCCTGCTGAGTAGGTTTGTTTAGGAAACTCACCTTTTTTGTGTGGCGCCCTATTTTTATCACCTTTTGCTGGACCCTATATTTTTGCTGGCTTTAGAACTCTGTGCACCAGACTTCTGTCTCTGGGTTTGTTGTGGGAACAGTGCCTGCCTCAAACTGGATTTTAGTGATAGATCTGAGAGGACATTAGGATTACCATAGTACACACCCCCACACACTGCCTTTCGCCATCTTGAAAAGGCCCTATCTCGTGGCATTTTGGGACTGTTTGCGGTAAGGAAAACAGGAACTACTGAACAAGTAAGTAGGAATAGGCCTGGAAACTTTTACCCCATTGTTTAAGGAAGGGGTAGGAGACAATCTTACCCACAAGCTGGTGCTGTGCATATATTTGGCATTCTCAGGCTCCAGCTTTGGAACCCTTTCTGACTCTGTGGACGATCAAAAGAGGACTGGCCTGACTGTTTGTGACCAAAGAGAAGCCCTGAAGGACCAGACCTCCTACCTTGTGT
Organism: Triturus cristatus; assembly: GCF_964204655.1. Lineage (NCBI taxonomy): Eukaryota > Metazoa > Chordata > Amphibia > Caudata > Salamandridae > Triturus > Triturus cristatus. Next base: position 1,380,076,245 of record NC_140589.1, on the reverse strand, counting down.
ACCTAGGACAAAGGAGTGGCTTACAAGGGTCAGTTGGCTTACGCTCTGTGGGGCTACAGGGAGACAATAGGCTGCAGTAGGCCTTTTCCTAGAAGTACCCAGCTGATTTGTGGCAACTCGACCTGTCTGGACCCCGCTGTTGGCCTTCGCCTCACATCCTTCAGTACAGGGGTTGAGATTACTGGATCTCCCATTATCCTTCTGCATAGGAAGTGATATCACTGCATTTCAAGTAATCTATCGGTGCCGGAAATGACATCACTGGTTTCCATAAAAATCGTGTTTAAAAGAAGTGGCCAAGCAAGAGGGGCTTCGTTACCCATCAGCATAGGAAGTGACATCACTGGATTCCCATCATCAATCTGCACAGGAAGTGACATCACTGGATTTCCTGCCCATGGCATTGTGCGCTCCTCCCGCTCCCAGGACCTACTTAATGGCAGCTACAACATGGATGTGGAAGAGCCCGTCCATGCCAGGAACCCTGCCCACTACTACCCTGCAATGCTCCTCTGTGCTCTCAACCCTGGTCCCCACTTGCCGCACTGCTGCTGCACCGCACAAGACGGAAGGAGTATTCAAATGCACCTCCTGCAAGTTCTCATGCACTTTCGCACACCCACATTTCTGTGCCAACAGCACCCCACTCACACAGACCAAAAACCATCCACACAGCACAGTACTTGCTTAACACCTGCTCGCTCACCAAACACACCACAGATGTATGGGATTTACTGCACACCCACACTCCAAACCTGCTCTTCCTCACAGAAACATGGCTAAATTGAACAATTTGATTCCGATTCTTCAGCCATCCCCGCCGGCAAGAAGAATACCAGGCAAGACTGTCAGCACAAGTTCAGAGGTGGAGCCGCCATCATATTCAAAGATACCATCAGCTGCACCACCTACAAGAACACCCCCACCAGCTACATGGAACACCTCCCATTCAAGATAGGCATCACAGCCAACTTCTCCCTGGGCAGAACCTTCTTATACAGACCACCAGGACACCACACCAACTTTGCCAGCAACATCCCAGACTTCTTTTCACCCCTCATCATCATCGTCAACAACTTCAACCTCCTCAGACTGTGGTATTTTCAGTCATGTGAAGGCCTACGTTCCCCTGAATTACCTGAAATGCGGCTTTGAGGTCTTATCGTATAGGCCAGTAGGTCTAGGTAATTGATCCAGTGACTTCGGTATTGAAGGACCCAAACCCCTTGCACAGAAAGTGCACTGAGATGCGCTCCCCAGCCTATAAGGGAGGCATACGGGGTAACGGTCACTTAAAGAAGTGAGTCTGAGAAAGGCGATGCCCTGCAAAAAGTTGCTGCCGTTCCACCAACCTAGAGAGCGATAAATGCGGGCCTTCACCAGCACTAATCTTCAAGTAACCCTCCATTTGTGGCCGTTACCTTGCGAGGTACTCTTGTAAGGGGCACCTCTGGAGGGCGGCATGCGGTACAATGGAAATACATGAGGCCATCATCCTAAGAAGCTACATCACAATTCTGATAGTTGAGTTAAGGACTGACATGAAAAATAGGCAGCAGCAAACACACACTGGAAGGTGGGATAGGCTGTAACTGCATCCAATACATACATATATATTATCATAGATCACGTCTGGGTATGTCAATGAGAAAAGAGGAGTAAGACATTCGTCCCTCATTTTTATCGCTAACCTACAATACCAATGATCAATTAATTACCCACGTGTTGATTCTTTTGCCTGTTTTTACACATTACTACAGTGCTGCTCTCACACATTTAGAGCACAAGTATTGTCCTGTACTTCTCATCTACCCCACCCCCATATCACTCTGCACACACGTAGCCAGGGCACGAGTCGGGGGTACACGCAGGTACACAGCATCCACCCACTCTTTTCACAGGAGGAACGCCGTCCCCTCAGCTAAGAAGTTGGGCCCCACAGAAATATGTTGAACTTGTCCCAGTGTAATTTTGAAACACCGAGACACGTTCATCAGCTCCTGCACATTGTCTGCTTTCGATTCCCAGCAGCAATATGCAGGTAGAGAGGAGTCTTTTATTTCCACCTCCAGCTGGGCAATGATAAAGACAGAAGTTAAGGGGCCATCAGGCCTCCTTTTGATCGAGTGTGGGACTGGAGGCGTCCTGGAACCTCACAAATGCAAACACACCGGGTAGAAAACAAAAGCACACAGTTTGTTATCTCTTCACAGGTACTTAAGAGATGCATGCTTGTTCGGTCTCGCCTGAGTCAGCGCATGCACTGCTCTGGAGAGACATTTAGTGAGTGGGCTTTTAAAAGTCCTACCACACGCTTTTGCAGGCCTCAAGCTTGCGGTTACGCATGTGCGCAGCCGCCATCTGGCTTTCCTCTCGGCCTTTAGCCGTCACTCTCCCTCAGAGTCTCCTCTCCGCCCCCTCCCCTGCTGCTCTTTCACATAATTTTGAGGGCTGTAAATTTTTGTCACAGGGCTCGTTTTTATTGTTCATCATTGCGCACCTTTTATTAGCTCAGCAACGAGCCCCACGGTTGCTTATCAGCATTCAAGGACTCCAGCATGAGAAGCCTCGAGAACAGCGCGCGATGGCAACTCCTCCCGGTCTGGCCTTTGCACCCTACTTGTGGAATTCACCTCCCGCCGAAGCCCGCCTCCCCGGCTCTTCCAGCAGGCTGCTTCAGGTAAAAGCCCCCCTTGCTCTACTTACAATCACTTGACTGGAAGGGACATCTGCAAATAGCAGTACACAACACAGTAAAACCAACATGCAGGGATTAGCAATTTAATGAAATGCACAATGTCGGATGTGCAGCTTGGGGCACTGCACGGTCTCTGTTATGAGAAGCCTCGAGCACAGCACGCACTGGCCCTTCCCCCCAATCTGGGCATTGCAGCCTAGTCATGAAATCTGCGACCTGCTGAAGTTCCACCATCCTGCTCCTCATGTTGGCTGCTTCACAGAAACAAGCCTCGGCTCTATTTACAATCACTTGTTTATTTACATGACTGCCATGGGAAAATAAAGACACCGATCAAAGGTGGTGAATGGAGAGGACCCTGTTGCATTTACTGCTTGTTCTGAACGCCAGTTTCACTTTCACGGCCGCGCCACTTTCACGGCCGAGCGGCCAATGCTTGTTTTTTGTGAGCTTGGGAACTGAAGACACTGATTGCTTTATATTTTGATTTAATTTGTAGAATGTTATTTATAGTATGTGACTTTCATTCCAGCTATCCGCTGCAGAAAGACTGAATTGTTCCTTGTTTTAGCATTCTCCGTTGTGTATCTCTCCTCTCGTGCTGCTGCTTGTTCCCGTGTGCGCCTCCCCACCCCCTTCCATGTTGTGCTTGCCCGTATACTTCTCCATGTTGCTTCCACCCTCCCCTGTCGTTCTGTGCCCCCCTGCCCTCCCGCGTGTTGCTTCCTTGTGTCTCACCCTCCACTTGTTGAATCCACGTCCCCCGCCTTCCCTGTGCTACTTCCGTGCCCCTCTGCCCTGCCCATGTTGCTTCCGTGACCTCACCAGCCCCCATATTGCGTCTGATCCCCCTGTTGCTTCACCCCATTACTTCTACTCCTGTTGCTTCCACTCCATTTACACCCACTTAAAAAAAACGGTTTTGTTTTTAGTTATTGATTTGAATTGCTACAGTAACTAAAAAAAAATCTGACTCCTCTTTTTGTAGAGAGGATGCAGACGGCTGTGTAAAAGTTTTTTTGTTTTACTTCAGCCATGCTGCACAGCTTCAATGATGCTGCACAGTGTGGTATTCAACCATTGTCAAAGCCAATAAGTCACAAAGGTGAGACCTAGTGACTTTGCCAGTGTTTGTTGGAGTTGCCTTTATACAATGTTTAGGTTACAGTGTAGCATTGTAACTTCGAACATGGAGTGCTTGGTTAGGTTGTGATTTAACCTCATCGCATTCAAAAGACAATACTCCCAATAAAATTCATACGCTTTTAGTTAAAAGCATGAAAATGTAACAACCATAAAAGTGAATGTTGTTTCAATTAGAATGTTTTATTTCAAACATTTGTCCACCACATTTAGGTTGTGGCCTTTTTTTGTTTTTCTTTTCTTTTTATGGTCTAGGCTCGCATAAAAAAAATGGCCATGTCACTAGATTCCTAAGGCCGTTGACTTTGCCAGTGCTTTTTTTATGATAATGCTTCTAGTACATAAACCCAAGTGCAAACAAGCTGTGTGCGCCTGTACCATGACAGCTGTGGCACTGCCTTTACTGAGTGGTGAGGCACTATGCTAGAAGAAAGCTTTAGTGCACCAACTCTGGCACTGCAGTCACTTTGCGATGATATATCGTGGTGAAAAGCTGTGTACTGCACCTTCCTCAGTACAATACTCCTGCACTCCTTGGGGCACAAGGTTCAAAGGTGCTTGTATTGTGTAAGTTCTGGCACTACTCTCAATCTTTAAAGGGGCGTTGTGACAGAGGAAAGTTGAGTGGCTCAGTTTTGGCACTGCTATCACTGTGTGATGGATCTTGCAAGGTCTATGTTTCCAGTGGAGTCATTTAAAAAAGTTAATATGATGTTGGTGCACAACAATAAGTTCGACAAATGATGAAATCAAGGTAGTTGACCTGTTATTGTAAGAATGATACATTTGTTTCCTCTAAAGACTAATTGTGTTTCATAAACAATTTTCTTTTTAGCAACAAGGGGGGAAAGGATGTAGCCTAACGGTTAGGGCGGTGGACTACAAATCTGGGGAACCAGGTTCGAGTCTCGGCAACGACGCTCAACATCCAATGATTCTGGGCAAGTCAGTTAATATCCCCGTGCTTACCAAAAATGAATGTGTCCTCATGTAACACAACTGGTGCTCATGTAAAGCGCTCGGATACCTATATTTCGGGTCAAGTTCACGCTATATAAAACTTCGAGGAAAAAAAAAACACAAGAAAAACCAAATAAGACATTGATTTATGTGTCAACAGCACTTTGACTTATGTAAACCAACAGTACAATGGTTTTTAAAATCATTTTGTATCATTTTCCCAGCTGTTTAGGTCTATGGCACCTCTTGCATCAGCCATTTGAGGTCATCATCAGGACAAAGGAAATAATGCTGTTACCATTTATTGTATTGGTTTGCCAACCTTGATGCTAAACAATTAGACGTGAATTACTTAAAGTGGGAAGAAAATGTGTGGAGGGGAATCCTTTGTGATTCAACCAGTCTTGGTCTTTAGCTGAATGCGAAAATGCTGAACACGTCTGCAGAACCTTCTATATCCGCTATTAATATGTTTTGAATATGCTTCACCTGATAATCAGTTGGCATAAATGTTATCTGTTTTCTTCAGTGCCATCCCTACACTGTTTATGGACGCAGAAAATTCAAGGATCTCAAATGTAGGAAGCAAGTACGCCGAGCGCTGTCTATGCCAAGGCGGACCGCTTTTACTACAAAGAGCCCAAAGGAAAACATTGACGTGAGCAACTTGAATTCCGTCCCGTATATTTTTACTATGGGAAACCAATACGGAAAATCAGCAGAGTATTTAACTTAAACAGCACTGCAAAAAAATATTTTTTTGAAACGCGGTAGTGTCGTGGTTAGAAGTTTGAGACGCAGACATTAATAAATTTTGCTGCACTCCTTTCTACTCTCACTGTTGAAAGTGGTTCACTACAATCAGACATTCCGTAGCACTGCTCTTTTGCGAATCGCATTTCTCTGTGATTTATATGTGCTTACTTTCACTAAACAAACTTCGCCTCCTATTGATTATGGGATATTCTGCAGCATTACATACTTTTTTTTCTTTTCAGAATGGTACCGATCATTACAGTCCGAGTTCCAGTAAAGGTGCAGAAGTTTCTAAATAAACCCCACTTTATATACAATGAGACCCAGCATTCAAAGTTGGCCACCACATTAACAAGGCAACTGGGGTTTTATTTGTTTTTTCTTTCCTTTGTTACGCTGACGAGTTTGAACATTCAGTCACAGTTTTGTCAAGCACGCAATGGGCATTCATCACATCTTTTTTAAATAAGAAATGTGAATACTGGAGCTCATAGGACTAGCAGCAATATCAAGGCTCCGAGATAGGTTAGCGAAAGATCACAGGAACATCAAAAGTGCTGAGGGGGCCAACAAGCATATACATGCTCTACAGCACCCACCCAACGACCAGGAAAGCACTTTTTATACTTTAATGTTTAATATTCTGGTCCTTAGTACACAAGTGGCATACAATAGTTTACTCGCACCTGCATCCTTCAGACTACAACTACCTTTCAGGACTAGTTACATTTGCGTCTCTAACTGGATCTGCCCTGAACAGTACCAGAGTATACTTTCTGTCCATCTGTGGATCCCTTGGGCGTGTTACATCCCTCACACCCCAGCACACTGCCCTCCAAGAAGGAAGCCTCACTCCTCAATGAAGGGCTGAATGCCAGAGGTTGTGGCAGTGGCGGCTGGTGGATTTTGGAAGTGGTGTACCTGGGCTTTCAAATTATCCGTCAGCACATACCCTTAACACGAGCTCAGGTATGCAAGCTAACATACATACACACACACAGTCGCAGGCACGCACACAAAGACAGTCATACAGACATGCTCATGCACTCCCCAGCACACGGATAAACACATGCAGGCTGCTAAACACAACAAGCATTGGCATAGCCAATAGACCTCGCCTTTGGGACCTTATAAGTGTTTAACCATGCAACAGTTAATGTTGTTGCACCAAGGATATTGTGCTACATAACTAAATACTTATAAGGTCCCAAAAGCGAGACCTATTGGCTATGTCAATGCTTGTTACTTAGTTGCATATAAGTGCATTGGTCTGGGTTGGTCTGTCTCAGTATTTACACAAATAACAATTTAAATAACACTTTTTGGTATTTCTTTTATAGTGCTACCAATCCCAATGCAGTGTTAGAGCACTTTACATAACATACACATTAACCATTTCAAAAAAATCAAGTAAGTGTGTAAATGAATGTTCAAGATGTGTTACATGAGACAGTCATGGGTTACAAGGTGAAGGAGTCAAATATACTTCATAGTTCACTGTGGTCTACTAGAAGGATTACTATTTATTAACTGCAAGTAACAAAAGGATCTCTGTGCTCATAGCAGTAATCCACTTACCTATCTACATAAAATAAAAATATGTGATCTGCATGTTACATGATATGCTTTGCAGGAGACAACTATAAAAAACAACATTTTATTTCATTTTCAGTTGGCATATGTTATAACATACACATATCAGAGCATCACTTCCAGTGGTCACTTCCTGTGATACTACGTGGAATGTCACGCGTCGTGACGTCATGTGCCTTGATAGCACGCGTCATAATGTCACCTCACTTGCATACTACCTGACTTGGTCAGTCCCCCCACTTCTATTTTTAGGAATTGTGCCCTACACGTAGCACATTTGTTGACCCATGTGTGTTGTCTACTCTGCTGCTCCTTACCTTCCCCCCACGTCAACCTCCACACTGGCAGCATGTTTGTTGCTCCAAGCTCCGCTCTGGGCGCTTCTTAACTGACTTAGTAACACGGAGGCACGCTTCCCCACCCGGTATCTAGGTGCCCTCGCGCCCACTCCTCTTTGCAGCAGCCACAGCAACATCCCGGCACGGCAGCAACACCGACTGGGGGCTGCCATGACACCGCCATGAAAAGTGAAGAAGGACAAACGAAACCTTGCGACTAGTGGTTAGAACACCTGTCTTACTATAAAGGCACGATTATTTACACATTTTGGAAATTGGATCCTGGACTCTTGCATTTTTCAAACTCCAATGTACGGAACACACAAGTTAGAACATTACAAGAATATTGTCTGTATGTCACTTTTATTCTTTATGATTCAATAAAATCTAACAGCAAAGTACTGATGTTGGGCATAACGAAAGGGAAACAATTTTGCAAATATAGACGTGTTTCGTTTCTTCACCCGACAATTATCAGTAAGAATCTGATGACGCCGTGTCTTTAAGATGGCCACATTAGTAGTTTCAACCCTGAGTGATAGTTTTGTGTATGAAGTCCCTCTTCTATGTTTTCAGCAGAACCAAAGGAACGTAGGAAGGAGTTAACATTGAGGCGGGGGGGAGTTGAGGGGTGTCTTTCTTTCGATTTCCCTTTCTGACGTCTTTCGCGAATTATGCTTATAGTGCAGTGCACTTGTCCTAAGATAAGCAGACTCGAATGCTTGTGTTTTGGCACGCAGCCTTGTGGCATACATGCCAACACTCCCGATTCAGGCGTGAGACTACCGATTTGAAGGCTAGTCTCCCGCCTCCCGATTCCTGCAAGTAAAAACCCGATTCCTCGGGTTTTCAGCTGACAGGGCTTGGTAATGTGTAACGTGCTAATTCTTCCAGCAATAGTCAGAGGGGCGATGCAGGGGCTCTAGAAGGGGTGAAAAACCAACAAAGCCCCATTAACAATCGAATGGTCTTTTAAACACCTGTGAAGTACTGGGGGGGAGGGGCGGCTGTGTGTGTGCCCTGAAGCTGTTTCAGCCCGGGCTGACGGGGGAGGGAGGGGGGGTGTATGCACTGACCGCAACCTGCCAGGCCAGTGCACGGCTCTTGCATCCCCCTCTTTCTCTGCCTGCCATTGCGCTCCATGCTTCTGAAAGGTGATTAAAAAAAACACACGTAAATTTGCTTTCAAATGTCCGATCCTGCAGCAGCACACTTCCAAAGTCCATACATGACAGAAACCCGATCGAAGGCCCCATTCTCCCAATTTTGTTTTTTTGTTTTTTTTTAAATCTCCCACTTTGCTCTTCTGAAATGTTGGCATGTATGCCTTGTGGTATACACTTAATCTCACCCTCGTTTACCGGGTATTTTGAATAGTTTTTGACTCTGCTATACACCGAAATGCAATTTCTAGATTTGCCATGATCAGCAAACAGCATTATAAAGATTTCGTAGCTGTTAATTTTTTGCCAATAAGAAAGACACATTTTGAGTGTGCGTTGAGCCATCACATTAAGTCACTGCCGCACCTAGTAAGAAGGTCTACTCGAAAACCTAACATTTAACGTTACTTTATCCAGATTTTGATTGCACCTCGTTTATAGGATTAAGGAAATGTAATGCCCCTGTTACTTACGGTAATTTTCATTACGCGTAGCCGTGCTCGTCAATAATTACATTTGAGGGGATACTACCTCCCAAACAGGAAAAAAGTGCAGGAGAATTCTGGAGTGTATCCCCCCCCCCCAACCCCCCCATCTCACCAGGTGCTATAATTAGGGCGACATTCCAAATTCTGTAATAACTAAGCTGTGTCAAAAGCTAAGAATGGAGGGCTTCTAATGACTGTGACGAAGACTAGTGGGACTAGGAGTAATGAAAAGTACCAGTAAGTAATCAGTGAATTACCTCTAAATCCTTGTCCCAGTCACTACATGGGGTTCGGTTCCTCAGCCTGTTCGCACCACTCCATGTTAGAAGTCCAGTCTCCCATCGGCGCACATCGCTCCTTGCCACCGCTAATACGGCGTTACAGAGAAGAGTCAGTGTGTATCTATCCAGCGTCACTGATTCACAGGGCCACCAACCGGGTGTCCCCCACCACCCGTGACAGCCTACTCTGTATCCCTGACCAAAATCACCAGATCAGCAGGCATGACCAGAGCATATGTAACGGTACAAGAAGCCCAATGTTTAGAGTAAGCTTTGATAGTAGAAGGTCTTCTAGAACTTTGAGGTATACCAAAGAAAGCCTTTGACTAGATCAAATAGACAAGTCAACTGTTAGAATGCACACCCATAATTTAATGCACACTTAACATGAAAATATAAATATCACACAGTGATCTAATTAATAGCTAATTTCAGAAACCCAATACCAAAATTCGATTATCAAACCACATTGTTCAGTCTGTAATGTATCACAAAAGTATTATCTTACGCCCAAGTTGAAACCACATTGTTCAGCCTGTAATGTCTCACAACACTATTGTCTTGTGCCCAAGATGCAGCTCTAAATAGCTCCTGGATGGAGACTCCCTAAATTCCTGCCCAATAAGCCACCACACCTCTTGTAAAACTGCATTGGACAGAGTCATGAGCTAGGACTTAATTCATTTGACTGAACAATTGTGGATTTTATCCACTTTCTCAGAGTCATCTTGGTGGTTTCCCTACTCCTTCCTGCTGAACCAAAAGTCACAACGACATGATGAGAGCGTCTGAACTCCTGTGATCTGATAAATAGAAATCACTCTTTTAAAATCCAGATTCTGCAAAGCGAATTCAACCTCTGAGGTAGGTGAAAGAATGAAAGCAGGAAAAATCACCTCTTGTGAAGTGTGGAAGTAAGAGTTAACTTTAAGAATAAAAGAAAGGTTGAGCTTCAAAATACATCCTCCCTTAAAGAATCTGAGAAAAGGAGGACAACAGAGCAAGGCTGATAATCTGCAAATGTTATGGGTAGATGGACTTTCCACCTAAACAAGAGAAAACTGGAGCTTTTGATTAGGTCCAGCACACCTACTCCCTTCTGTAGTAATTGAATACAAGGGCGTGCAGTTCCTGGGACAGGGGAAAGTGGTCAGGTCAGTGTAGCTTGTGTGGGATGCAATAGCTATAGAACGTTCGTGTTGTGAAGTTGTGTGGCCATTTTATTTAGGTTAGTGATCTCCACCAATAAAGTTTAGTAATACCCAGCATCACTAAACCTATTTTAACCACCCCTTTCACTTCACTACACAACTTATCACAGCCCATATACTTCTCTAATTGGAGGCTATTCCACTGACCTGACCACTTGCTCCTACTGTCCAGGAACTGCACACCCTTGTGTTCAATTAGATGGACTAGCCACCAGAAAACAGCTCTAAAGAAAGACAGTTCAAATCCATTGATTCTAAAGGCCCAAAGGGAGGACCTTGTAAGGCCTTAAGAACAAGGAAGAACCAAGAGTGGAGCACGAGTAGGAAGTAGAGGCCTAGATATAGAAAAGCCCCTAAGATCTCATGCTGGGGTTCAGAAAATTCTCTATTAGCCTTAATTACAAACCATTGCACTTTTAGGTGAGAAATAGCAAGTTCAAGCTGGAAACCCTCAACACAGAGGCAATAGGACAAGAGCGTGGAGAAAGATCATGCTTAGAACACCAGTTATCAAGAGAAGGCCAGTGTTTTTTTTTTTTTTTGTAATTTGGTATTTGTGCAACACAGCAACATATTGAACATACAATCCCCTCCTGTTGGTAGCCGCTGCAAACTTTGTTACAGAAGTATATATCCACATAAAAGGACAAATTATAGGAAATTCGAACCATCTGCAGGGCAGTCTTGGCGTTTTTTGCTGGTACACTGAGGGGGCTGTCATCCATCTTGTGCCTCCAAACCCTGTCAATCTAGGGGCGCTTCCTTTCCCCTATCGCAAGTTCCACCGCCTGGACACACACTCTGGTGGTACTCCAAGTCCCAGAGTGCAACGCATGTGTCCCGCCTACAGTCAGCTAAGAGGGAGGAGTCAGCTGTGCCATCATTGGGGCTGACCAGATCCGGCGGCGCGGGACACGCGCGGGTGAAGCCCGGGCTAAGGGCAGGCCCGTCCTTGACCGTCATTGCCAGGAAGAGGCAGGGCAGGGCCACCCCCCTTTCATCTAACTGCTGGATTGAGTCCCTGTTTGTCACAGCCTTACAACACCCAGACAAGGTACTGTCCTAACTTTTCCTCTGTTTATGGAGACTCTTAATACAGCGTGAGACACTCTTTAAGCACTAATGTGCCTGAACTTTGTTCCATAGACTTAATTTTTATTTGAGCTCTTGACGACATCTCACAAGGCAACCCTTATAAAATAACTGGAGCTGGGCCATCATTTGTGAATTGCTTAATCTATCTTATCTTGAAATATGGGCAAACGGAAAACTATGGAGGGCTCAATGGAGGGAAGTAGTAACAATAGTGGGGCAGGCTAGGGGAAAAAGGCAAGGAAAGTCCAGAAGCATGCAGCTAGTAACTGTGTCCTTGATAGAATTGATACCCTCATTAGTGAGTGCAAGGATATCTTAGTATCAGAACCAACAGAACCACGCATTAATGGCCAATCCTCCACCAACCACACTAGTTCTTCCTGCACACCAATCATCCCCACAATGTTCCAGAAACACTCTAGAAAGGGAAATCTCGACCATAGCATTATCACACTAGTTGCTCATGCAAAAGGACAGGCAAAAGGTCAGGCAGAGGACATTAACTTTCCAGATTCCTCCACCATTGCTGACAAGTCTGTACCCTGCCCTGCAGTTCCCCGTTCAAATAAGTTTGGTCCACTGTCTACGCACAACACCATCACAGATGAAGCACACCGGCTGCCTAGCACATCACAAGCACAAGGCAGCGATGAACAAATACTTGCCACGCAGGACACCTCTCAGCTTATCAACACCCTTAGGTCTGAGATAGCAATCATGAGACAAATGATTGAAGATCTCACCGCACTGGTAAAAACAGTACTACCAACTGTCCCACCTTGCTATCAGCATCCAAACCAGTCATTCCCTCACAACCAAAAAAAGGTATTAACAAATAGGATGCCTCCAACTGAAAGGGCTTTACCTAGCGGATCCGCCACTTCTCCTTCATCCCTTCCCATAAACTCTGTTTCCCAAGTTTCGAAAGCAGATCACCATGATAAGGTAAAGGCTAACTCAAATAAAGATTCTGGTATCCCAAAGGCCAATGCATCTAAAGATCGCCCTAACCAAACAGCCCCTAGAGCTCGGCTAGACCAAACAGGCTCCAGTTGCACCCTAATGGGAACGAATACTCTGGCAAAATCATCCCAGCCGATCCATTACTGTCACGCGGCTCCCTTGTCACAAGGCCAAAAAATCATAATGGCCAATGTTCCTAAGCTTAGCCCAAAGAACGCCCATGAAAGTTATGACTCCTTAACAAATAAAGTCATTCACTGGATTCGCCATATCGGGGGCTGCCGCTCGGTGATACGCGAGGACATCATTAGCCCCCGGAGATGCTCGTCCCCTGCGCAATTATATGACTACATTGAACTTACACTCTCTACCGCTGATCTGGCAGAGAATCTTCTTGCCTTAGAATACCGAACTTGCCCCCCACCCCCCCCCCCCACCTCAGCTATACAGTTTAGGCACATACAAGCATACACAGGGGGTGGGACAACTGTCATCTTAGAGCGAGGGAGATCCCTAAAAGCAGTCGATTGACTACAAATAGCTCACCAATCAAACATGGACCCAAGCACTACCATCTTGAGCACCACATGTAACACTCAAAGTCTCTTATCCGACACACAAGTGCTAGTGACGGTCGTTCCTGAGGACAAGGGCCCAAGTTATCACTCTGAAACAGCACAGAGGACACACAAGATAGGACCATGTATACCATTAGATCTTGCTGAGTTGTTTGATCCTCAAATGCAGTTAAACAAATCACCACTGATAAACGCTAACCCAGCCTCAGTCCCTACTTTTACTAAGCTAAAGATTATTTCATGGAACGTAGCAGGCCTATATAAAAACTCCTACTCCCGCACTGGAATGAACTCATAGAGGGATTTGACATCTGTATCGTTCAGGACACATGGAGTTTGGTGCCACTACATAAAACAGGCTATGCTTGCTTCTGTACCCCAGCTACCACTGTGGGGAGAGGACGTCCCTCAGGGGGATTGACTGTCTGGGTGAATATTGCTCAAGGTTGCTGTATTGATACTCACTCAATCCTAAGCCACGACATCCTTAGACTCACCATCAAGGGCCCTAGGGGTGGGGATATCTTAGACCTGTTTAATGTCTATATTAGAGGAACTAAGGGAGGCAACCCATCGCCAACTATCACGCTCTTAGAACAAGTTATATCCAGCTGCTCGCCTTGTACTTGAATCGTGATTGCAGGTGACTTCAATTGTACCTTTGAGCCCAGATGACATGCTGGAGCACAAATTAGTCAATAGTAAATGGGCTGCCCCTCCACTTAATATACCCCCCATCAAAAAATGGACCAACTTAGCAATTCAACTTAATGCATTAACAACAGAGTTCGGCCTTAGGGCAGTTAATGGTAGAACCCCTTCGGACACCCAGGGGGCGAACACCTTCAAGAGAGTCAGCAGCCCCTCACGCATCAACTACATTTTAGTCGACGTGAAATTGTGGGACGAGACGACCAACATGTTTGTGGGCACCACAACTGACAGCGATCACAACCCTCTATGTATGACAATGAAGACCCCATGGGTTTCATTTCCCCACCCTCAGCTCAGTCGGGATTCAAACTTTATCACTGATATTGTCCCTTCCAATTGCAAAAGGCACCTGAAGTGGCACAAGGTCTCTTTGCAAGATTCCAACTTAGCGGCTATCCGCAAGACCTTATCTAAGAAAACAGCAGAGCTTCAGGCCGCAGTTGCGGATATAGCAGATTGGGAAGCAGTCCCTGTTATCCATTCCCACACTGTAGATATATTGAGCTCTTACTTTCAAGCACCTTGTAGGAACAACAATTTGCGTGTTCCTAAAAAAACCAGCACCCATGGTACACCAAGAATTGCAAGCTCAAAAGACAGGCGCTGACTTTAGCAATTAGAACTTAAAACTGCCCCACGGTTAAAACGGCCAGGAAGGTATATAAGGTTGCTTTGCACAAAGCAAAGATTGAGTGGGATGAACTACACTGGCAGGAATTGAAGAATGCAAGTCTTGGGAAGAACAGGAACCATTTTTGGTCATTAGTGAGGCAACAACAGAGATTTAGGCACTCTGCCCAACCACATCACCAGCCATGAATGGCATGACCACTTTTTGAAACTATATTCCACTTCAGAGGACGGATGTCTGGAGGAGCCATGCGGCTCCACCGACGTCTCTCCAGTAGGGAATGATAGTGATCCCTTCTCGTTGATCGAAATAGAGGCAGCAATTAAGAAACTACTCCCTGCCAAAGCTCCTGGACCAGACGGACTGCCAGGAGATCTATTTCTGTCTGACCCCAGTAGTTGGTCGCGTTATTTTCAGCTATTGTTCAACGCCATAGTCGCAGGTTGCCCAGTCCCAGAATCCTGGAAGGGCGCTGAAGTGGTCCCCATTTACAAAAAAGGTGATTGGGAAAACCCCTCAACCTACAGGCCCATAAGTTTGATTGACGTAATGGAAAAGGTGTTAGGCAGGGTCCTTTTACAGAGAATCCAATCATGGTCCGAAGAGCAGGATGTCCTTTCTCAATACCAGGCTGGCTTTGGGGCCAGCACTGGGACGATCAACCAGGTATTTAGGCTATTGCTTATATACTGGAAAGTCGTGCTAATTGGAAAGGGCAGCCTTTACCTTGCATTTATAGACTTGAAGACTGCGTTCGATCTGGTACCTAGGACCAGACTGTGGCAGATCCTTAAAGATATGGGCATCTCCCTTCTAATTCTCAAATGATTGATTCGCCTCCATGAGGGAAACTATGCCCATGTGAGATGGGAAACCCAAGGTCAGCTGACAGAGCAGATACCCGTTAGCGAGGGAGTACGCCAGGGTTGCGTCATGGCCCCCACCCTGTTCTCCTTATATGTGAACGGGTTGGTGAGGTTTCTCCAAGAAGACCCAGCTGAGCGCCCAATCCTGGCGAGCGACAAAGTGCCGACCCTTCTGTTCGCTGACGACACCTTGCTGGTGTCAAAGACCCCAGCTGGGCTACACAAATTAATAAACAGATACCAATCTTGCTGTGACTCCCGGGGCTTAGTCATTAATACCACAAAAACAAAACTCATGGCTTTTAACCCCCACAAATCCTTTAAGAACAACCTAACACTGAATGGTACCCCCTGGAGAGAGTTGTACCTTTGAATACCTTGGCATCCGACTCTCTGAAAAAATGCTTTGGAGGCCCCATTTAGGCAAAATGCTTTTGAATCATAAACGCGTGGCAGGGGCACTAACCAAAGAACATCACTCCTCGTATAGCAGGCCATTTGCCCTGGCCCTCGTAGTTTACGACGCAAAAGCAGTAAGCTCAGCTCTATACGGAGCAGAGCTATGGTGGTTCGAGAATGTAGACAAAATCAGTCGGTCAGAGCATACGTTTTGGAGGGATCTGGTGATGCTTCCCCGTAACACCACATTAACACCTCTTATGTACGATATGGGCAGGCGCCCATTCAGAGACATTGCTAAGCTTCGTCCATTGCTCTTTTGGGCTCGCATAAGGTGCACTACAGAGCTCACCAATTATGCTACAGCCCTAACGGAGGTAATGAACTCAGATGTGGTCCATAGGGTCAAGTGGATATCACATGTGAGGAAAACTATGTCACTACTTGGCCTTAAAGATTTGTGAGACACCTAAAATCCTCCGAGCAAGGTGGAACTTAAACGCCATTACTGGGATTGGATTGATAGCCAGGAGTTTAGTAAGCCAAACATGGGGAGACTAACAGATTAATTTCTCATGTTTAAGCAGACTAGAAGTCTAGAGCCATACCTAGACATGATCCAGGTCCCACGGGACAGGGCTTTGTATACTCAGTTTAGGTTTGGCTCACTCCCTGTCAATGCTCTAACATCAAAGTGGCACCCAGCCGAGAACACACCAGAAAGTTGCCCTTGCTGTAGAGCCGTGAAGGAGTGTGTTGTCCATGTCATGTTTGCTTGTCCAGCTTACAACAACGCAAGGTCCAAATGGCTGAAACCAATTTGTAGTGACATGGGCACCCGCAACCACCGGGTTGCCCTGCGCATCCTAAAATCCGACCCAAGCGTTTTGTTCGCCTGTGGAGTAGCTAAGCTTCTAAGCCACGTGTGGCTAGTTAGGTACAAAGCCCTACGAGGGGTGTCCCAACCATAGGCCTTATGTGACACCGGAGGTAGTCAAAAAGCTATGTGACGCTGCATTAATTAAATCATAGCTTACATTGGGATGTCACCTCAAACCTAGAATGTCTCTTCAGATGGACACAGCAGCTGCACTTTATATAAATGCTGCTGTGATGGACTGTGTTCTTTTTTATAATTTCTTATACTTCCCTTTTAACTAATGTGTACATGTCATGAATTTGAAGTAACTCGCATGTACAATTTTTAGGTAAATGTTTTTAATGACATCTGTTTTATGTATTGTAATATAGCACAACGCCAAAGAAGCTGTGCCAACATATCTTTAGCGAATCTCTGTACTGAAAGACTCACTATCATTGAATATATGTTTTTATTTTATTGTACATTTGTCAAACAATACTTTTATGATACATGTTATCGAAATAAAGTTATTGATTGATTGATTCAGATACATTTCAAGGAGTCTCCCTCCTCCATTTGCACCTACAGGTTTGCAGCGCCTCTAACCACAGAAGTCTCCCATGTCCGAAATACTATTATTATCCTCGTTACTGGAGGGTGGGTGGGCGACTCTCAGCAACCCTATCTCTAGGGTTATGATTATTCTTTCTCACTTTGTTGTCTGTTCTAAGGTTCAACAGGGCCTGCACAGCAGCCTCCGTTTTAGTTACATGTTTAACATTGGCATCTTTTTCAAAACAGTGACTATTACGTGTCTTGCACGTACACAATAACTTACTTAGAAATTATTTTGCTTCCAGCACATTTCGTAGTAAGCATTTTATCAGGTCTTTCGTATACTCTGTCCAAGGCTAAGGAACACTGAAAGCGATGCCCTTGCATTTGGTTGTCCGATTGTAGACAGCTCTGAGTCGCAAGACAGACAATCACATCACCACTGCTTCTCTGACACAGTGCGATTAGAACAGTGTTTTTATTATATAAAACACATCTGAGCAAAATTGGGCAGAGGAGCACTTCTGATTATCCTGGAACGTGGTGCCTGAGATGCAGCCCTGATTACTCTAATCTCCATCCTGCAAAGGAAGGTAGCCTGCTCTACACCAATGTTGGCTTCCTGATACATCATACACAGGTATGGGGGGGTTGGGTTGTCCCATTAGATCTGGTAGAGTGTACTCTGACTATGCTCTCAATAGTGTTGGTAGTATTTTGTAGGAGTATAAATATAATCCTAGTCACACTGCAACATTATAATGGTTGAATTATTTATCTTTTTCAACATTTTTGTAATGATGTTTACAAGGCTTTGTTTAATTTTATTCATAATTGCAGCTCAATGTCTTTACACAAGAATACAATTGTTTCAACAAATGTTTGAAAAGCCAATTTGTATTATTCTTGTGTCTACCTTGGGCATGCCTGAGTAACAATAAAAGGTTAGATTTGTTTCCACGATTTCCTTATGGAATTAGAGTGGTCATGTTCTGAAATTGCAGATCCCATCTGTTGCCCTGGAAGGTTAGAGGTTCAGAAGGCGCACTGTGAGCTAGCTAGTAAATAGGCCAAAATACTCTGATGGTATGAGTGGACTCAGTCCCCATACTCTAATGGTTATTTTGTCAAGATACACAGTCCTACTTGATTCGTAGAAACCATATGACACATCGCTTTCTCTTGCCAGGGGCCCCATATTTTTCTGTGCTTTTGGGGACAGCTTCCTGCCTCCTCAGATTACAGGGCCACCAACCCGGGAGTGAGCACCAGGGTGTCCCCTACCACCTGTGACATGCTACTTTGTATCCCTGACCAAAGTCACCAGATCTGCAGGCATGACCAGAGCACATGTAACAGGGTACAAGAAGCCCAATGTTTAGAGTAAGCTTTGATAGTAGAAGGTCTTCTAGAACTTTGAAGTGCACTAATTAAAGTGTCCGAAAAACCCTTCCTCACCAGACTCAACCTTTCAACCTCCACACCGACAGATTTAGACTTAGGAGGGAGTCCTGAGAGGTGAAGGAAATAAAAGAAGAATCAAAGGAGGGTCCTTGGATATGGATTTCAGAATCAAGAACCGTGATTGGTGAAGCCAAAAGTGAACCATCGGAATTACATTCTCCCTCTGAATTCTGGCCAACCCATAAATGCCAGCTCTCATACCCATGTGGGTACCCGAAAACACCTTTTCAAAGGAAGAATCAACCTTATTTCAGTGGGATCTTTCAAGATGTTATCCTTCACCATCGAGGATCTGCCTACCTGACGGGCAACCACTGAGTCAATGAATATTATCTGGCAGGATAGCTTCCATTTTCTCCAAAGGATATCATTTGGAAGTGTGATTTTCTCTGAATCCTTCCATTCCTGCTTAATGACCTCAAGTACAAATTGATGGATAGGAAGCCCAGAGTTAATAGGTTTCTGAAATTGGCACAAAACAGAATCCTGTGATGCGGAAGGTTTCTCCATTGGGTCTAAGCCCATATTCTCCGTCACATGGACAAAACCATCAGGTAAAGTCTCTTTTGAAATATACTTTCCCTTCAAATCATGTGCAGGAAAATAGACCTCAGAATCCAATGATATCTCTGAGACTAACAAAACGTCTGAGGCCACCTTGTCAGAAGTTTTGGACTCCACATTATGATATTCCTTTAAGGTGCTCAAAACAATCCTCCTAATCCTTTTGTCCTCAGTCTCTCTTCTCCCCTTCCTCATTTTCTTGGGCGAAGGAGATGAACAGCTGGAAAAGCCAGGAGAAGGTGAAATATATCTCCTTGTAGAAGCCTGCTTCCTCATGAGCAAAAACACTGGAGTACAGAATAGAAAATAAGCCGCCAACACAATACATGCATGACAATATTGCCGCTTGCCTGAGCTTCTCCCTTATTAGTGAAAATGGAAGCGAGGGACCAAAAGCGAAAGTTCACTCATGCATGGTTCCCCAAACCGCCACGCATGCTCAATCCTGCTTCACGTTCTCAGGTGTCTCCTGACTGATGGAGAGAAAAGAGCTGCAGGCAAAATTAACTGAAGACCGTTGCCCCATGTAGTAAGTTCAAAACTGCTGCAAGTTGTAAGGGTCCCTTGATGGCCTGGCAGGTGGAAGAAATCCTTCCAGGTAGCTTCCACAACTGCTACACATCCCTCCGTGCTCGTCTCTGGAGACAGGAAAAAATGAAAAGGAGGATTTTAGGAATGCTGGTCGAATTATAGCACCCACAAGGGTGGATGGGGTTGCATTCCAGAATTCTCCTGAACTTTTTTGCTGTCTGGGAGGTTGGATTATTTCAAATATAATGACTGGGCCTAGAGACATAGAGGTAATAAATAGTCTCCTCAGAATGCAGTAGTTGAAAAGGTAAGTTTGATCATACTTGAGGGAGCCTCGGATGATGGGTGCCGCCAGTCTATTCGATGCCAAGGATCAACTGCTAGAAGATACCAATTCACGCAATCATGCGCAGGAGACTAGAACTGAAACATGGAATCCTGTTACAGCTAAGTACACCCGAGGTAAATGCAAAAGTAAATACCTACTTACACAGGTGTCTTGCTGAGGTGCAGGTAAACTGCTATCTTCTGACAGTTGATCTGGGACATCCGACTGACATGCTGCACTGGTCGTGGGCTCCTTCATGTATGATTAAACTTATCTGTTCAACTACCGCATTCTATAGAGACCTTTTTAATTGCAGGAAACAATCCCAGCACAGGGAAAGCTTTCCTACAGACCTCTTCTGCTAACACTACACGTCATCACAGATACTGCTTCCACTCCAGCGTATTTGAATTTTCTAAGGTGTATTAGTCTAATAAGTTCAGTGGAAGCATGTAAGAATTAAGTTTATTTGTTGAGGGGGGTGGAAGCCCCAATCAGGTAACATCCACAATCCTTGTCAGGGTGAACCACAAAAGTCACTTAATTAAACTGTGCTTAACCCCTCTGGTAGCTTGGCACAAAAGCAGTCAGGCTTAACGTAGAGGCAATATGTTTATGCAGCACACAAACAGGAATAAATTGAAAACACAACACCAGAAAAATCCCTAACCAATTTAGAAAAATAGAGTAAATCATAATAAATAAAATGATACCAGAACAACAAAAGTCCAATCAGTAGAACTGGAAATATTCAGTTATAACGTTTTTAGTGACAATAGCGCATAAAAGAACAAAGCACCAGTCGCGTCCATCTAGTTGCAATATACTGGGGTACAGTCACAAGTTTAAGTCAACCACGATGGAGCACAGGTCGGATACAGGGACCAGTTTAGTCCAGCTGAAAAGTTACCTTCTCAAGTCTGGTGCAAAGAGTTCCATTCGCGTTGCAGGAGGCCACAAGGCTTTCAGCGCGAAGAGTAGGTCGAGTGTCAGGAATGTCATTGCTGTAGCGTAAAGGTCCGGTTGTCACTGGAGCTTCACGTTGGCGTCGCAGTGGGCTATCGTTGCTGAAATAAGAAGTGCAGTTCTCACATTGCTGGTTGTCGTGGATGATCACTGTTGGTGCAAAGAGCAGATCTCACCAGAGCTTTGTGTTGGCAGTTGTCGTAGGCAACAGAGTTTCAGTGTGAACGGGCCAGTTTGCATTCACAAGGAGCCAGAATGTCAGGATGTTTACCTTTTCTTTCAGGAGGATCTTCCACTAATGCCAGCAAAGGGTCCAGGACCTGGGGGTACCCCTTGAGGATCAGGGCTCACTCCAGCAGAGGCCAGCAGGAGGGCAAAGGCAGGTCCAGTTGCAGCAGGGCAGCTGGGCAGTTGCAGGGTGGCCTCTGAAGCTAGGTGTGTCCCTGTAGCTCACACAGGAGGTCAGCCAGCTTTCCCTTGGAGACACACTAGGTAGCTTGAGATGAAAAGAAGCAGGTTAAGATTTCCTTCTCAGACAGCAAGCTAGTCCTTCAAGACAGCAGTCCTCTGGCAGCAGGGCAATCCTTCTTCTGAATCTTCCACTGGTCCAGGAGTGTCCTTTGAGTGTCTCTTTAGGGCTAATATTAATACCTGGTGCTAGCATTTGTGGACTCCCTGTCCAAGCTCAAACACTGGTTCTGAAAAGTTCCTTTCTCTCTCCTGATCATAGCTTCAAACTGTCTGGGGTGATAAAAGTCAAGGCAGGCCTAGAGTCAGGTTCCTTTGTGTGTGTGTCGGCAAAGCACTTTAAAGTATCATAGGGGTTGAGTACAACTACTTTCCCAGCCATCCTACCAGGATGGATCACCCTGTCCACACTTAAGTCACCTTTGTGTCACTGTCTGGAAGTAATATACAAACCCCAACAGCAGAGCCATTCACAGTCATGTGACACAGGGCACTAGCAGAAAGGCATAGTTAGTAAGGACACAAAATTGGCAACTTTCAAAAAGTGGCATTTTTGTAATTGTAACTTAAAATAAGACTTTACCATTTTAAGAGGATGTAAAATTTTACTTCCAAACAGACCAATAAGTATTCTATCTGTTCCCAATTTAAAGGTAGCACATATTAAATGTAATATGGTAACCCATTGTTAGTTACTCAATTGGAGAGGTAGGCCTTGCAACAGTGAAAACCAGCTTTAGGAGCTTTTCACTGTCAGGACATGTAAGTAAGTACACATGTTCTACTTTTTACCCTAGGGGTGGCTAATAAGTATTAAAAATGAAGGTTAAGAAGATGCGTACCAAGCTGGCCGCTGCACTTTGAGCCCCGTCACATACCTGCTGGAAGCCAAGTTGCTTGACAAGACATTTTCCCGCTTTCTTTTGCCAGCTGGTGCTTCGTGGAGTTGTTGGGATCGGGCGGTGAGATTTACTCTACTTATTCTGTTGTGAGAGCTGTGTAATTCCTTTGACACACTCCCTCGGTGCTACTCACTTCACACAATGGCCCACCTTCTATGAAGAGGGTGGTTTATAGACTCAGGTTTCTCGGTCACACCTGCCTCCTCACTATTCTGAGTTCCTCTTAAAGGGGTTGTCTCATTTAGACATATCTGAGCCTTAAATGGATTTTCACTTTGTTGTGTTGCTCAATTTAGATACCAGCAAAAATCACTATGGAAACAAAACCTTCATCAGTTCATCCAAATAAAAGGAAACACACTGGTTCCCCTCCACCTACCAAGTCTAGAGTAGTGGAATGACAAAAAGTATCACTAAGAAAAATCTAAGAGGAAACTCAAACTGCTCACCTCTGTACACACTCTATCTTGCTCAGACATAAAACATATCCTGATTCTCTTTCAATTAAGGTATCAGATAATGGAATCAACATACAGTATAATTCCAAAGCAATCACAGCTATAGCTCCTTTGGTTCACCAGATTTCTTCTACGCAAACAGCTTTGCTGGACCTGGAGAACACAAACCAACAATATAATCTATGGATATTTTATGTTCCAGAAAATATTGAAGGCCAGAACTGTAGACTCTATTTAATCAACTGCTTGATTTAAAATTTCCAGAATGATTTGAAATTGATAAGGCTCACCATATCCCTTTTTACCGCAAACCACATCAAACCAATCCCAGCCAAAAAAAATGTAAAGTTCTACCACATCATTATCTCCTCCTTATCAGAAAGGCAGCAAGAGACATTCCAATACTACTTAATGAGGGCAACAAGGTTTTTATTCACCAGGATTTTGTGAAGAAGACTGTGAAACTTTGTCAGCAATTTTTGGAACTACGGCCCAGACGGAAGGATACAGGATATATATATGGACTTTTTGATTTATCTACAATGTGTATTTAGAAAAACAGTATTTCAAAATTCTTTTCCTCTTCCTCAGACCTGGCAAAAGTATCTAAACCAACATAATCCTATCCGATTTGCAGCCCTCAGGAATGGCTGGTTAATATAGAATTACTCACAGCATATTATATCTTTTTGTTCAAAATAGCAGGTGCACGCAGTAGGTTCTGTCTTGTTTCGCAACTTCATCTCTACCTCACCATTTAATATGGGGTCTTGTTGTAAGACCTCTTTTTCTTTTATTCGTCCTGTCTGTCTTGTGTTTTTTGTGTGTTTTTTTAATCCATTTCAGTACACATCAAATAAACATTTGGCACATAGAAAGTCACCTTACAGTTCACATCTCTCCATTGTTTACAAAATTCTCGCGATTCTGGCAACGTCAATATACACACATTTGAGATCATGGCAGTAAGTCCACACTAAGCACATCGTCCCTCCTCCCCCACTGATATATGTTCATTAGAATTTATCCCTTCCCGAGGTCTGTGTAAAGTTGTAGACCCATCTTGGTCATCAAGCTCTAGTCCATAATGTCCTAGCAACATTTTTGGGGGCATCCTCTCATTTTATATGTTACACGCTACAGCCCAATGTACATGTCGATTCCTACTCTCCATTCCGTCAGCGTAGGGACTTCTTGGGCACCACATTTCTTGGCTATGTCTCTCTTAGCTACCGCCATCCCCAAGTTACATAAGAAAAGACTCCTCCTGGGCAGGTCTATGTCCGAAGGTATGCCGAGCAACACATATTTGGTATCTTTCGGGAGCTGGTACCCGAGTATCTCGCTTAACTCTCCCATTATCTTGTCCCAATAACTTTGTATATGCACGCATTCCCACAGTGTGTGTACAAACGTGCCGGTCTTGTCTTACAACAGAGGCAGTCCGGGGATTCCGCTCGCCCCATTTTAGAGAGACGGGATCTTGTAATGTATGCTGTATGGAGGATTTTAAATTGAATTAACCGTAATCTCAGTTTGATGGCTATCTCTCTCAGGTACATTAGCGCCGCCTCCCAGTCTATATGCTCCAGGTTGCCTAAGGCAGTCTCCCACTTTCTCCTCAGAGCTACCAGATTATCTGGGGTGTTATTAATAAGTGTCTTGTAGGTTCAGGATACCGCCTTTTCTGATAATTTTTCTTGCAAGAGTCTGCCCACCAGTGGCGCAAATTCAGGGGTGCCTGCGACATCTATTCCTTCTGAGGTCCATGCGTGTTGTATTTGCATATATTTATACCTTTACCTATCACCCATTTGGAATTCTTGCTGTAAGGCCTCAAAGGAGATCAGTGAGCCCTCTTTGAAATTCCTATCCTGTCCCAGTCTTTGAAACCTTCCAGCTTCCCGATTTCCGTGAGACGCGTGCCTTCCCATAGTGGGGTCTGCCTTGTTATCTTCTTGTCCCATCCCATTTGCCTTTCTGCCGCCCTCCACACCTCCAATGCCCTCTGAGTTGCGGGCAACAGGTGTCTGACTCCCCTCCCTCCATATATATAATGTAGATTGGGAGTGTGCCTCAAATTGTTCTTGCTCCAATGCGTTTGTCGGGTGTGTTCTCGGCAGGTGTCCCCACTCATTTATTACTATGAGGTGCATGGCTCGATAATATGCTTTAATGTCTGGGAGGGTTATACCCCATTATATTGATTGCGCTGCAGGGAGCGAAGTGCGATGCTTGGTTGCCCCCATCCCACAGGAGTGTGCGCACCCCATTGTCTATTGCTCCGAATACGTCCTCCGGAATTTTGTAGTGTGTGTTCTGTAGAATATATAAAAGCTTGGGGAGCATGATCATCTTGTACATTGCGCTCTCTGCCTAACAATATTAGGGGTAGATGTCTCCATCCTTCCACATCTGCATGGAAGTCTGCAACCACTCTGCAGATATTTCGCGCTAGGCATCACGTGATGTCTGTGGATATATGCATCCCTAAATACTTAAACCCTTCCGTAGGTACTTGCAGTTCCCTGGGGCGGTCGCACAGCTCATGGAGCCCACCAACCTGATAGAGGACTGATTTGCACCAATTAGTCTTATAGCCCGCATGTTCTCCGTAGTTCTCTAGTACCTGGAAGAGGGTTGTAATCGTAGATGTGGGGTCAGTGACGTACAGAAGAACATCGTCTGCATACAATGAGATGCGTTCTTCGATTCCGTGTGCTGTGAATCCCTTTTCCTTTGGATTTGAGCATATCATGCGTGCTAGTGGTTCCAAAGTCAAAGCGAAGAGAATCGGGGATAGTGGGCACCCTTGTCTAGTTCCCCTCTATATTTCAAACTACTCTGACATCGTCCCATTAATCCGCACCTTCGCCTTCAGTGCCCTATAGAGTAGCTGGACCAACGATATACATTTCGGACCAAACGCCAACCTCTTTAATATCTGCCACATAAAAGGCCAGTGGACCGCATCAAATGTTTTCTCTGCGTCCAGCGACAACAGCAAGTGTGTCTCCGGCCTGTCTTGGACCGTACTTATCCAATTTGCTAGTCGTCCCGACTGATCTTCGTGTATAAGTGAAGTAACCACTGCAGTCAGCCTATTCACCAGATTGGACGCCAAAATCTTCTCCTCCACATTACGAGAGAGATTGGCCAATATGCACCACAGTCCGTTGCCGGACTTCCCGGTTTATGGATCACCACTACCGTTGCATTTCGCAAGTCAGGTGGTAGGGTACCTTCTTCCCGAGCCGCCTGGACTATTTCAAGGAGGTATGGTCCCAAAAGTGCAGACTTAGCCTTAAATAATTCTGCGGGTAGACCATTGGGTCCTGGGGTTTTCCCTGACTTCTGTTTATAAATGGTCTCTGTTACTTCTTCTAGCGTTAGCTCTCCCTCTAATTCTTCCCATTGCTCAGGGGACACGACTGGTAGGACCACCCCGTCAAGATAGTCTTGGATCTGAGCATCTCCCACCTGTTTCTTGGCTTTGTAAAGTGTGGCATAATATCCTGCGAAGGCATTGGCTATGTCCCTCGCTGAGGTGAGGTTCTGTCCTTCCCACTGGATGGTGTGTATCCATCTGGCATCTGTCTCTTTCCTACCCAACCAGGATATCGTCTTGAGTTTTTATGGGCTACTTTATGTTTCTTATTCTGTGTTGCTTCTCTCTCTTGTAACCATCTATCTAAATTTATGGCTCATCAGCAGAAACTAAATATTGTGTCTCTTAATGTGAATGGTTTCCGACATCCAGTCAAGAGGTGTAAGGTAACAGAATACTTTTAAAAAATTCAATGCTGATATATTAAAATTAAAATTTTACATTCAATGTCCAAATGATAGATTCATGACATTGTCTCATCACTGGCTATGGGATGCAAGAATAGAGTTGCCATTCTTTCTTCACACAAATCTCATGCACTATTGTTGACTCACAGTAAGGACTCAGATGGTAGATTTGTTTAAGCCCAAATTAAAATTGATAAACATATTCTTAATCTAGTTAAAATGTATGCTCTCACAGTACATGACCCTTCCTTTGGGAAAATTATCACTAAGGAAATTGTTAAATTAGATAACACCCCTCTGAATAAGGGAGGAGACTTTAATTTGATAGATGATCCTAGTTAGATCATTCCTCTACCTTCAAATTTATACCCAATAAATCCTTCACATGTTAAAGTCTTTTTTCTCTACCACTAAATTGGTTGACTTTTGGAGACTGGCACACCCTACAAGTAAGGACTTTACCTTTTATTCAAATGCACATTCTACTTTTTCTAGGATTGCCTATCTTTTGGATACTAAACACTTATGTAATACCTAGGATTGAATTTGTAATATGATTACAAGTTAAACCACTGAACCTATTACAATTTCTGACCATGCTTTAATCTTCTTTTCCCTGCTACTAAGCGAGACGTCGCCTAAAAAGCGATGGAGAATGAACTCTGACATTGTTTTCAATCCAACAAATTCCACTAAACTTTCAACTCCCACCATTGACTATTTTTTACACAATAACTCTGAATACACCTCTAAAATTATTAATTGGGATGCATTTAACCCATATATAAGAGGAGTCACAATAGCCCTTATGGCTCATGAAAATAAAACCATTTATGCTACCCTCTCTATGCTTGAATAAAAATGAGCTGATTTAGAAAGACTTTTTATCTCTTCACGTGATGATCAGTATAAATCTAAACTTAAAAAATGAAGATATGAATATATCACTCTACTAACCAAAATGGCAGGTTTACTTGCATCTAAAGACAAACCAAATTACCATTTTAACTCCAATAAATCTTTGTAATTCTTAGCAAATTACTTACATAGTTAAAAAGATAAGAATCAAATACAAGCTATTCCTCAACCTTATTGTTCTTTGCTTTTTAAACTGGAAGAGATAGCATAAAAGTTTCCTATGCATTTACTCTTCCCTTTATAACAGGCCTTCAGATAACCCTATAATTGATATTATTTATAATTTTGTACCAGATTGCCATTTATCTCAAATTTCTTCTAGTGATAGACCCAAACTTGACACCCCAATTGTCATTCAAGAAATATATTTGCCAATCAAGGCACTGAGCTCTAACATATATCCTGGCCCAGATGGTATTCCCGCAGAATTTTATAAATGTTTTCAAACACAACGCTCCCCCATTTGCCTTTCTCCTTTTGTTATTACTGAATTCCAGGTAACTTCTACTGTAGGCAGCTCTTTTAAAGAAGCCATTATTATTGTTCGCCCAAAACCAGACAAGGATCCGACTTTCGTTTCAAATTATCATCCATTATCTCTCATTAACCAGGATTGTGTCGTAGCCCATTTGGAAATAAGCTCAGGAGTATAATACAGCATAAATACTATCCTATGTTGTTGAAGTTTCAAATTAACAGATGTTACATCTGCGTCTATAATATCCAGTTAATCCTGATTTAGACTATGGCATCTACTGGGCTAGAGGAAAAAATAGCGATGTCTTCCGCATTCGCAGTTAATTTTAATTCCAGACCACTAAGAGACACTGGAGAAATCCTGACGTTTTGCAGCAAGTACCTTAAAAAAAGCTCAATATAGAGAGCGAACAATAATCAGGACAGCGGACAACCCTGCCGCGTACCCCTTCGTAGAGCGAAATGGGCTGAAGAGAGGCCATTAAGCATAACTGCTGCTGTCGTGTTGCTATACAATTTCTGAACCGCAGAGATAAACCTTTGACCCAGGCCAAATGATGACATAATCGGCCATAGTGCTCCCCAGGCAACTCGGTCAAAGGCCTTCTCGGCGTCCAGCATCAACATTCCTTTATGTTGATTTAATTGACCATAGACATCAAATGCAGAAGTAGCTGTATTAATATGGGCTGCCGTGTCTCTTCCTGGGACAAAAACGTGCTGTTCCAAGACTAATTGATGAATAATAGAAGCCAGCCGAGAGGCAAGGATTTTAGAGAAAATATTAGCATCGGCATTAATCAATGATATAGGACGATATGAGCTCATGTCCTCTACCGATTTCCCATTCTTAGGAAATACTATAATGTTAGTGATATTCCAAGAGGAAGGGGCATCTTCCCCTTGAATAATATTATTAAATAGTGTAGAGAAGACAGGTGCCAAAATATCTTAATTTTTTTAATAGAATTCCAACGGGATAGTGTCCTCACCAACAGCCTTGCCTGATGATAGGGTGATGATCGCTTCCTCAACCTCGCCGAGTTCAATATCTTTTTGCAGAGACTCATAGTCCAATGGATTCGGAACAGGTAGCGCACTCTCCTGTATATAATCCAGGGTGGTTTGTTGGCTAAAGGATGTTGATTCGCCATATAAATCAGCATAAAAGAGTATAAATTGTTCAACTATATCTACTGATCAAGTGTAGGATAGACCATCTGCCCCTTTTATTGATTTAATGTAAGATCTAGCCCTTTGGTCAGCGATCTGAGTGGCTACCAAATGGCCAACCCTTTCCCCATATTCATATTGCTTAGATTTATACTTGCGGTAATTGGCAGTTACTTTATCCATTAAACCTCTACTAAGCTTAGCTCTTAATTCTACAAGCCGCCGATATATTGGCTGTTCTGCTGCATCTTTTAGAGCAATAGTTCTTGCGTGTTGCTGCTCCAAATCTGAATAAAGCCTGTGTTCCTGCTCCACCTGCTAAGCAACATGGCGATTCTGCATTAAGATATACCATAGCGTAGCCCCTCTTACATAGGCCTTCAAACAATCCCATACCACTGCAGTGGATGCAGTGCCCCTATTATTCGATTGATATTCTCCTAATATTCCTTGCATGAATTTCACAAAATCTAAATTACTAAAGAGCTGTCTAGGAAATGAAAATTCCCTAAATGGTTCTCTATCCCCCGCTGGATCTGCACAGTTAACATCACTGGGTTGTGGTCCGATGTAATTTTAGGACAATCCTCTATAGACCCTTCTTACAACATAGTTTTATTAATAAAAATCATGTTGATTCGGGAATATTGTTTATGCGTGGATGAATAAAACGTGTACCCTGGAATAGTTAGGAATAATCTCCTCCAAGCATCCTCCAATCGATGTATATGGAGAAGTTCTAGGATAGCGGCCCTAGTCCTGCCCATTCTAGCCCGAGTTGCAGTGTTAGTGGTGTCAATCTTCTTGTCAATGATACAGTTAAAATCCCCCATGACTATCAACTCACCAGCCCACTCCAATAGTTTGGAGCATAGATGAAGGATGACATTGGGGCAATCAGTATGTAGACAATATACCAAATATATTGTAGTCCTACGCCCAAAAATCAACAGTTGGGCAATTGCCCATCTCCCTTTAGAGTCAGCCAGTGTACGTAAAACTTTTGCTCTACAATTCTTAAATTTTAATATGGCTACCCCTCGAATAGAGATCGCCTGTGAGGTACAAACAAGTAAATCAAATCCAAGCTGTTTTAACTGAGATCTATCCTTGAAAGCTAAGTGTGCCTCAGTAAGGCCCAATATATGAGGTTTAAATAGGCGAAGCCCCTCCATTACTAGGCGGCGCTTTCTGGACTGATTGGGCCCCGCTACATTCCCACACATATATTTAAAATCAGGCATTAAACAGTATCTATAAGCTTGATTCTGTCATCTCCCCTCCTTATTCCGTATTCCTTTCCCTTTTGCTCTACCAGTGATACTTTAACTAAAGTGTGGCTATTTAATCCCCTCCCTCCCTGATCCCCTCCCCTCCTGCCGCTCCACCAGGTCAACCAATGGCAGTCGGCTGCAATTCTCTGCCTATCGCCCACCCTTTCTAAACCCCCACTGTACCTGTGAAAAGGAATCACCCCCTTCCTCTGCTGTGCCTAACTAACAGCGTTAAGAAGACGCCCCCTCCCCCCGCGCCCCAAAGCTCCGCCAAACCCCACCTCCTTCTAATAATCTTAAGACGAGCTGGCTCCTGTAAAAACACTTGTGAACACACTGCCTTAAAAGGGTCCATTAATTGACGTAGCCCCCAACGTTTGTCCTTTGTAGATTTGCACTGGTCAGAGCATGCAAATATAGAAATAGTGTCCAGCTTAACAGGATCAGATGGATGCGCCTTTAAATAGCTTGCCTGACGTAGCAAAAAATTGCCCAAAAACACCAATATTGGCAGTGAAAAATTTGACTTGGCTTGGTTCCCCCGAGAAATAATCAAGGGCAATCTATGCGCACGCTGGACCTGTATGTCCATATCCCAGTCCGCTAGGTCTGGAATGCTTGCTGAAAAAGGCTAACAATATAGGCCCGGTGAGCAAAGCCTTCCCTTCCTTCCGGTATGCCGAAGATCCTTAGGTTCTGGCGCCGTTGACGGTTCTCAAGATACTCAATCTTAGCCTGCATACACATCATTTGAGATTTCCATACCTTAGTCAAGTTCACAGTGTACGTATTAGCCTCTTGCACTGCTGCAACACGTTCCTGTAAGTCAGTGACCTCAGAGGAAAGCTGAGTAACCTTGGAGGTGACATCCGTCAGTGCTTGTTTTTATCTCTCTGCTGTCTGTCTTAGCCTGTAAGTAGTATTCTTGGGCCTCCGCTCTCTGAGTAACTAACGCCTGCAGAATTGTGGACAGTGATGGCTCCTCACAATCAACTGGTTGCAGGCCCTTTGCAGAGTTTCCCAATTCTAATGAGGCCAAGGGTGAGGGTACTGAACTACAAGCCTGATTCAAAGATTTAGAGGGAACCACAAGTACAGGTGTTACTGCTGGTGCTGCAGACCTGGCTGAAGGGAGAACTAGGGGACTGTAAGAGTCTCCATTTAATCTGCCTGATATCCCGTCGGGGCCATCAGGGCCATCGGTATGAGTTGATGAAACACTGAGGTTGGATACAGGTACTGAATGTTCAGCTTCAACTCCGACTCCATCCGCCGTTATTACAGTTTCCATATTGCCGGGGTTAGATCACCTTGAGATGATGGCCTTAACATCGCCCTTGGAAGCCACCCATTTACACAGGGGGCTGACCCCAGGGCCAGTCTTTGTGCTGTTTGCCACTGAGTCCTTAAGCCGTCCCAGTGCGGCAGTGACTTGAGGTTTAGCTCCACCACTGCCCTTGCCTCCTTTGGCAGCTCTAGTGATTTTAGGGCTTTTCGCCTTTGTACCTTTCCCCCCAGCGGGGATTCTGATTTTCGGAGTGTTGGGCTCCCCTGCCTTGCCAGTGCAGTTAGTCTGGATAATTCGCTGATGTGTATGCCCTGCCCGGTGACTCATCTGTGTACTTTCCACACATCGAATAAGTTCAGACTGTACAGTCTAAGGATTGTTCAGTATTTGAGGCATCGTTGGTCCGAGTATTCATGGGACCAAATATCGATTGTTCCAATGATTCAACTGTGTCATTGCTTGAAACATTTCCATCCCCTGCACCTACGTTGATTGACCCATATTTCAGCTGTGTCGAGATTTCAACAGTTTCCTTGGGGACATCAAAGCCAAGTACACGAAGTGCTGGAGTATAAGAGGGGTCCCCCTGCCACAGTAGTATCTTTATACATGTTATTAGCACTTTTAGCTTGATCCCTAACAGCCAGTTCAGTTATTTTGCAGGCTTTTTGATGGTCTGAGACCAAGGACGGCAATAACAAAGCTGAACAGTTTACAGAACCTTCCTCATCTTCCTTGGACTGCTGCATTGAGCACCCTCTGCCATCTCAAGACCCGGGATGGCGGTCTCCGACCCAAAGGACCGGAGCAATCCAGCCGCTCTTCCAGAGCGCAGCAACCAGAGGATCGGTTTTCCCAGCTGGGAACCAGAGCTGAGAGCTACATCGGAAGCAGGCAGCAGATCCGCGGACCTGGCGCCGCCACTACCTCCTGCATCATCCCAGCTCCCCAAGACTGATCCGGCCTCAGCGGGTGCTTCTGTGCGGCTGCGTCCCCTCGCGGTACGCTGCGGTGCCATTCTTCCCTCTTGACCACCTCCAGCATCGCCGCCAGTCTCCGCCTGCTGCTTCGGGCCCACATTGATTGTAAGTACCACTACTTGCTTGCTTCAAATTTTTAATCGTTGACGCATAACAGCCCCTCAAGAATTGTAGTTATCGATTATTTTAGGAGGAAGCAAGAGGGGTATCAGCGGTTGCACCGGGATCCACAAGGAGAGCTACAGGAGGCGTCCTTTAGCGTGGAGTCAATCCACCATCTTCCTTTTCCTCCCTCCGTCATACTAACTAGTAGCATTTAATGTACAGACCCTGGGTACATGTTATACCATTTACTAGGGACTTACAAGTAAATTAAATGTACTAATCAGGTATATGCCAATTGTACCATAGTTTTAAGGAGAGGGCACAAGCACTTTACCACTGGTTAGCAGGAAAAAAGTGCACAGAGTCCTAATTCCAACAAAAACAGGTTCAGCAGCAGAAGGCAAAAATCTGGGGATTACTCTGCGAAAAGGGCCAAGTCCAACAATGCACATCAAGGCTACAACATCTAGAATGCATTAAGTTGTCAGATAAAAGCCAGAAAATGTGTCAATGATAACAGGGAGTGAGGTTACCACCTTACAGAAAGAGTCCCTTTTGACACATCAGAGTGTCACTAGATATGAATGAATGTACCTTGTTTACATTTTAATTCATGTCATTGCTAACAGAGGTGATGGAACCACTGTTAATGTGCACTCCTATTCTTAGCAACTAGGTTTAGAATGTCGGTGCTGAGACAAAATATCGAATTGGAAATGTCGACTTACACAAATATCGAGTTGGAAATATTGTGAGTCAGAAATATTGACAGCAAGAATATCGTGGTCAAGAATATTGAATTTGAGGTAAGAAATATCGTTAAAAAAAATATAGAAGTCATTAATATTGTTTACACAAACATAGATGTTTAAAATATTGATTGACTTTTTAATTAGTGTTATGTATTTTAGTTTATTATTGACATGTATTTGATGTATGTTTTTGTATACGTATTGTTTATGTTTTTTAATATATGTGTTACATTTTTAGTAGTTATGAATTCTATTTTAATGAAAGTTTGCATTTTTTAGTTCCGTAACGGGTTGTGGGTTTATAGGGGAATAGAGTGGGAAGTAATTTAATTATAATAATTTGATGGTTCTTTTTTATTTATTTAATTTAGATTTTATAGCGTTAATTGTGGGAAGTAATTTATTTGTAATAAATAATTAATTGGTTGTTAATTAATATTAATTAATTGATAATTATTTATGGTAATTGTGTAATTTTTTTAGGTGCGGGTTGTGGGGTTTATATGGGTAACGGGTGGGAAATAATTTATTTTTGATTAATTAATAATTAGTTGTTCATTTTTATTAATAATTAATTGATAATTATGGTAATTGTGTGATTGTTTTAGGTGTAGGTTGTGTGGATTTTATTGTTATAGGGTAAAGGGTTGGAAGTAATTTATTTTTAATTAATTAATAATTAGTTCTTGATTAATATTAATTAATTGATGCAAAATGTATTATGGAAATTGTGTAATTAATTTTAGGTGCGGTTTGTGGGGTAAAGGGTGGGCAGTAATGTATGTTACATTAATTATTAATTAGTTGTTAATTTATATGAACTAATTAATTGATAATTAATTATGGTATTTGTGTGATTTTTTTAGGTGTAGTTTGTGGGGTTTATGGGGTAAAGGTTGGGAAGTAATTTATGTTTAATTAATTAATAATTACTCAATTATAGGGAGAAGGAGCAACACAATTTAGATACAATAATATCAATATAATAATCAATTTCTCTGAACGAAAAAAGTCATTAGGCAGATGATTCTTGATTTGGATCCTTTCTTCTTTATTATAATTCAAACCAAGTTCTTTTCATAAAAAATCATTTGATTTTTCATATTTTGGACTTGTAGCTTTGTTGCGTAAATTAAATCATCCTTTGTTGCAAGAATTAAATCAGCCAACGCGTTTCGTCCTAAAAGGACATCATCAGGGCTGAAATAATAGAAATAACAAATGTAACTATTTAATTTAAAATACAAAAAGAAAACATCTTAGTGTATACATACATATCTGCCTATATCCATTCTAGTTTTATGAAAAGAACTTGGTTTGAATTATAATAAAGAAGAAAGGATTCAAATCAAGAATCATCTGCCTAATGACTTTTTTCGTTCAGAGAAATTGATTATTATATTGATATTATTGTATCTAAGTTGTGTTGCTCCTTCTCCCTATAATTGAGTATTAGCTTGTGTGGGTGTTTAGCGGTAAACCACAAGAAGTGAGCACCTGATTACAAAAATCTGGTTATATACGGAAACGCCTAGTGCGCTAGTGTTGCAATCCCTACCGCTTGAGTTCTGTTTACACTAATTAATAATTAGTTAATTCATATTAATTAATTCATTGAAAATTTAATTAGGAATTTGTTTAATTCATTTTAGTTGTGGATTGTGAGGTTTATAGCAGTAAAGGGTGGGAAGTGATCATTAATATTAATTAATTAATTTATAGTTAATTAGGGTATTTGTATTTTTTGTGTGGGGGGTTTTATTGTTATAGGGGTACAGTGTGGGGAGAACATTATTTTACTTACTTTATAATCAGTTGTTAATTACTGTTAGTTTTTAAATTGAAAATAAGTTTTAATTGTGTAATTAATTTTTGTATAGTTTAATTTTAACTGTGGGTTGTGGGGATTATAGGGGTAAAGTGTTAGAAGTTAAATAATGTGTACAAGTTTTTTTTAATTAATAGTATTTCTTTAATCGGTAATTAATTATGTTATTTGAGGAAGTACATTTCTTTAAATTTAGATGTGTGTTGTGAATTGTGTAGTGTTATAGGGTAGGAAATAAAAGTAAATTTATGTAATAATGAATGTTTTTGTTTCTAAATAATTTCTTATTAAAAATATTTATATTTTTGGAAATTGTTTTTATTTTATTTAATATAATATTTGTAGGTATTTGTTATATGCATTTAACATTATATATATATATATATATATATATATATATATATATATATATATATATATATATATATATATATCCCAACATGACGGCTCCCTTCGTCGTGAAATTTGGCGCTGCACACCAGTGCGGTATCCTGACGGTCGAGCCAGACCGTTACAATGTATCCAAAACTCACCGAAGGAGAAAATCAGGGTCGCACTCTGCAAGATGAATTCAATTCTTTTATTTCTATTTAACCCAATTGCAATCACAGAGAAAATCCAAATTAAATCGACGCGTTTCGGTCTTGCCTCAAGACCTTGATCACAATACTGTTCACCCACTGAAACTCACACATATAACAGTATTCTTGGAGTCCCTGGCACTTCCTGTCATGTGCTAATCAGAGCATTGTGGGAGTTGTAGTTTGCATCCAACCAAAATAAATTGCATTGAAATCAAAACAATTAAACAGTACATCATGGTAAATACGTATAAATACTGATACTAATACAGTCCTGTGTTGCAAAACTATCCAAAATCGGTTCACTTGATTGATTTTATACGATGTTATTTATGGTGCCCAACTAAGGAACGGTTCAAACTAGCATGAATTTCCTAGTATTGTTCCTCAGTGTATTGAAACCCCTCCAGTGGGGAGTTCAGATCTACCCAAGGGAACTGGCTCGTATCACTCAAATCCAATTCACATTAGGCACCTAATGAATTAATACGAGACCACTAAAAGAAAACAAAGAAATGGAAAATAAGGTTATCAACCCATGAACAACAACAAGTAAAGACAACAAATGTGTATCGAACTGTATGCGTCTAAGGCATCAGAGCTACATCAGGAAACCAAGATTATGACAATAATTAACTTCACAGATGGCTGTATAGTTCCTCACTTTGGTTCAGGCCATAAGGTGTTAATGTCCTGAATGTAATAATGTAGCGAGACTCTTTCTGACGCAAAAGTTTCTCTCTGTTCCCACCTCTGATGGTTAATGGGATTGATTCAATGCCGTAAAATTTCAAAAGTTTCCAATTGTTTGTATGGACTTGCTCCATGTGTTTAGCTACAGCATTAGTGGCATCTTTATTGGTAACTGCTCGTGTGTGTTCCAAGATACGCTTTTTTAGTTCACACGTGGTACTGCCCACGTATTTTAATTCTCACATGGGCATTCAATGACGTAAATTGTAAATTGATTTTTACACGAGATAAGCTGTTTGAATTGCCAAGTTTTTCCATTTGCTAAACTGAATTCCGTTGTAGGTTTGGCAATTTCACATACCTTGCATTTCTGACATTTGAAAAATCCGTTACTTTTTAGCCAATGTACATTCTTTTTCCCTTTAAAATGACTGTTGACCAGGCGATCTTTGAGATTTCGAGCTCTACGATACGTTATCAATGGGTGAATACTGATGATTTTTCTGACAGTTTCATCCATTTGTAGTATCTCCAAATTATTTCTCAAGATTTTACTGATTTTTTTAGCATCATTTGAGAAATCCATGATCATTCTTATGGGTTCAATATTGGATTTGATCTCTTGTTTGGGCTTCAAACATTCTTCTCTAGGTTTATCATTTGCCCGTTGCCAACATTTTCTGATAAGTGTTTTGTTGTATTTCCTCATTTCAAATCTCTTTGCTGTAAGTAGGCTCTGATTTCTCCATTCCTCTTGTTCTGTGCATATCCTGCGGATTCTTAAAAATTCCCCGTAGGGTATACTAGCAATGAGTGATGACTGGTGGAAACTGGTTGCTTGTAATGTCGCATTGGTAGCTGTGACTTTCCGGTGTAACGTAGTCTCGATTTGGCCATTTTTGATATATATTTCTGTATCCAGAAAAATTACTTTCTCATTGCTTATCTCAAAGGTAAATTTCAATTTAGCCATACTTGAGTTTAAAATCTGAAAGTATTCATCAAATTCTGCTTTGGTACCGTCCCAAATGATAAGCAAATCGTCAATAAAGCGGTTCCACATAATGATCTTGTTGACGTACTAGTCATGTTGTGGATGCCAGGCTACTTCTTTCTCCCACCATCCCATCACTAGGCAGGCATAGTTTGAGCTAAAGAAAAAACCCATAGCCGTACCCATGTTCTGGCGGTAAATGTCATCCCCAAATACAAAGATGTTTTTCGTAAGGCATATGGATATCATTGCCAACAACACGCTGTTGTGATCACAGTAGGGAATATTTCTTTCCTTTAGAAAAAATTCTACAGCCTTCATGCCCATTTCGTTCTCAATGTTTGTGTATAAGGATATGACATCCATAGTGATAAGATGATAGCTATCCTGCCAAGGAGTATCTTGTAAATTTCTCAGGAGATTTGTAGTATCCTTTATGTACGAACTCAATTTACATACAAAAGGTGCTAGAAAAAAGTCAATGTAATTGGCTATAGGTTCCAATAGGGTTCCCTTTGTGGACAGGATTGGTCTCCCTGGTGGTCTTTTGGAATCCTTATGTAGCTTAGGAAGGAAATAAATGGTCGCAATTATTGGAAATTGAACAGTTAAGTATTTTACTTCATCCTCATCCAACAATTTTTTCTGAGACCATATCAGTAATTTTTGATCCAAGCATCTTTTTATCTCAGCTGTTGGGTTCAGTTTTAATTTCTCATAGTATTCAACATTTTTTAGTTGACGATGCGCTTCTGTGGCATAAGCACTGCGGTCCCAAATGACTATATTGCCACCCTTATCTGCAATTTTTATCTCAATTTGGTTATCTTCCGCTAGGTCTGTAAGTGCTTTTCTTTCTGTTTTCGTTAGATTATCCGTGTATTTCGAAATTTTCATTTTGTATATTTCCTGCACCACTGCTTCCTGGAAAATATCCACTTTGTTTCCTGGCGTTAGTTGAGGATAATATTTAGATTTCGGTTTTTTACTGCTCAACCCAGCTCCCATCTGGGTGCAGGCTGCTTGTAATGAAATATTCTCATCATCATTCTCCACATTTAGGTTCAACAGGGTCACATAGCCTTCCGAATCTTTTGCCAAAAAGTCAGACACTGTTTTGGACCCACTTTTCTCTTTTTTATTTTTCCATGTATCTTGATTTTCATGGAAGATTTTGGCCAGCTTAATTTTTCTAACATATTTATAAAAATCAATTCTCAGTTGCGAGATATTCGTTGGTTGTATGGGGCAAAAATGTATACCTCGTTTCAATAAAGACAACTCAGCACCCGTCATTTGTCTTTGCGATAAGTTCACAATTTGTAATTCATCCGCAGGGTTTATGGAAGTTAGAAATTCTTCCTCTGTCGCATGCTTCTCGTTTGGGCCCCTATCTTTTCTGTTGTTTCGCTTACTTCTCTTGTTTCTTCTCTTTGGTTTCTGGGCTTCCAAAATCGTCCTCTGCCCCTGTAACTTTGTTGGCTTATCCGATTTTGCTCCCATTGCCTCTGCTGGAGGACGAGGTGCATATCCCCTAAAAAAGACAATTTGGAGGGATCAATTGGTTCTTCTGATTCAATGTCGCTTGCCTCTGTTGATGTTAATGAGGATAAGCTGCTCATTGCCCCCGTCGCATCTGAGAACTTAATTTGCTGTTTAAAAAAATCATATTTCCTGGCAAAAGTAAAGATGTGTCCATCTGTGTAGTCATTTTTATCCCTTATAAATTTAGTTTGTTTCCTTTTTCTTATTATTTCTTCATGTTTTTCTATTTATCTCTCCAGCAGTTACCAATAAATATGCCACTAATGCTGTAGCTAAACACATGGAGCAAGTCCATACAAACAATTGGAAACTTTTGAAATTTTACAGCATTGAATCAATCCCATTAACCATCAGAGGTGGGAACAGAGAGAACATTTTGCGTCAGAAAGAGTCTCGCTACATTATTAAATTCAGGACATTAACACCTTATGGCCTGAACCAAAGTGAGGAACTATACAGCCATCTCTGAAGTTAATTATTGTCATAATCCTGGTTTCCTGATGTAGCTCTGATGCCTTAGACGCATACAGTTCGATACACATTTGTTGTCTTTACTTGTTGTTGTTCATGGGTTGATAACCTTATTTTCCATTTCTTTGTTTTCTTTTAGTTGTCTCGTATTAATTCATTAGGTGCCTAATGTGAATTGGATTTGAGTGATACGAGCCAGTTCCCTAGGGTAGATCTGAACTCCCCACTGGAGGGGTTTCAATACACTGAGGAACAATACTAGGAAATTCATGCTAGTTTGAACCGTTCCTTAGTTGGGCACCATTAATAACATCGTATAATATCAATCAAGTGAACCGATTTTGGATAGTTTTGCAACACAGGACTGTATTAGTATCAGTATTTATACGTATTTACCATGATGTACTGTTTAATTGTTTTGATTTCAATGCAATTTATTTTGGTTGGTTGCAAACTACAACTCCCACAATGCTCTGATTAGCACATGACAGGAAGTGCCAGGGACTCCAAGAATACTGTTATATGTGTGAGTTTCAGTGGGTGAACAGTATCGTGATCAAGGTCTTGAGGCAAGACCGAAACGCGTCGATTTAATTTGGATTTTCTCTGTGATTGCAATTGGGTTAAATAGAAATAAAAGAATTGAATTCATCTTGTGGAGTGCGACCCTGATTTTCTCCTTCGGAGAGTTTTGGATATATATATATATGTGTATATATATATATATATATATTTAATATTAAATATATTTGTATTTGAAATTTTAACATATTTATATCTTTTCTAATTCATTTTGTTTTTGAAATATTTTTATTGTTGTTAAAATTTAGTTTGTTTTTCATTTTGAACTGACTTGAGTGAAAATATTAATTGTTACTCCACTGATATCCAACACCTTCCCTACTGTTGCACTCACTGGAGTGGGAATAGTAATTTTTACCCCTCTTCTATCCAACACTTTCCCTACTGTTGCACTCACTGGAGTGGGAATAGTACTTTTTACCCCTCCGCTATCCAGTTTTCCCTACTGTTGCACTCACTGGAGTGGGAATAGTACTTTTTACCCCTCCGCTATCCAGCACTTTCCCTACTGTTGCACTCACTGGAGTGGGAATAGTAATTTTTACCCATCCGCTATCCAACACTTTCCCTACTGTTGCACTCACTGGAGTGAAAATTTAAGATTGAAGATTTTTAAATAATTTAATGTTTTAATTTATAACAGAATGTTTTTTTTGATTAGACTTTATGTCAGTCAGTCAGTCAGTCAAAAACCTTTATTTGATTCCAGATGAATCATAAAAGTTCACAAGGAAAACAAACAATCATAAAATAAGACAATATTTACAAAAAGAGCATAAAAAATATCTTCGGAGACAGTTAAACACCTAATTGCATACTTTTACATTGCATATTGTTTCCTTATTATAAAAACAATTTTTATAAAACTAAGCACAGAGCTGCAAATGGAAGCATTTGCTAGGGAGTGTAAATAATTGAAACCCTCTTTATGGGAGCGGAAACAGTTTTCGTTTAAAATTGGTTTGAGAAAGCGCGCCCTGGGGTCTTTATATAGGGGTCGATTCCGATCCTGGTTTTTTTTTTCCCGTACGACTCGTATCCGTATTTTTTTACGTACGAATCGTACAAGTCCCGTACAAACGGTGAAGTACGATTCGTAGGTGGAAAATACATACGAATCGCCTCGGGAAAAGTCCACGAGACGTCCCCGGACAGTTTTACTTACAAATCGTAAAACTGAAGTCCGAGTGCGCAAGTACGATCCGTACCGCCCGTCCGAAAACACAAGCGCATGGAAAAGGCTCCGTACGGAGCGAACTTTGTACGAGCCCTACCCCAAGTACACTTGTGCCCGGGGTACGAGTCGTACGCCCCCCAGCCTCCCACCCCTCCCGCGTACGTCCACAACGTACCCCCCACCCCCGTATGTATGGCGCGTACCCCCATCCCCCGTATGTACGGTGCGTACCCAAACATGGCATATGTACGGCCCGTACCCCCCATCCCCGTATGTATGGCGCGTACCCCCCACCCGCGTATGTCCGCACCGTACCCCAGGCGTACCGCCCACCCGCGCATGTCCGCACCGTACCCCAGGCGTACCCCAATCATCGCGTATGTACGGACCGTACATACGCGAGGATTGGGGTACGCCTGGGGTATGGTGCGGACATACGCGGGTGGGTGTACGGGCCGTACATACGGGGGCTGGGGGGTACAGGCCGTACATACGGGGGTGAGGGGTACGGGCCGTACATATGCCATGTTGGGGTACGCACCGTACATGATGACACGTACGATATGGGTGATGGCGTGTATGTCGTGTAGCGGGCCCCCTTTTCCTCGTGCATCGCAGCGTACTTCGCTTTTTCGGCACTTTTTGGCTCCCGTAAAAATATAGCCGTGCGGAGTGCTGTAGGTACAATTCATACTTGCTGGTCCGTAAAACGCTGCCTGACTCCGTGCGGACGTCGCGTACGCGCTGTCCAGGATCGGAATTGTATGTATTTTTTAGCCGTACGGTGTTTTTTACAATTCGTACGGAAATGGTATTTCTGTACGAATCATACTTGCTGGTTTGTACGGTGGAATTCCCGGGTACGAGTCGTACGGAGAAAACGCTCCGTACGACCATTTGTACCCGGGTTTTACAGGATCGGAATCGGCACCATAATGTGCAAAATAGCATAAGGTGCATAGTATTTTGTTGGGCTGTGTTATTACAAGGACAGAGGGGTAGCCTCTCACACCACCCCACCTGTTTTGGAAAGGCCACAAGAAAGTGCAGTGTGCCCAAGCAAAATCTTGTCATTAAAAAACGTGCATTGCTGTTTTAAGAAAGGGGGGTCTGGTCTATCTGTAAGCCTAGATGATATACTCAGCTCAGATCCAAAAGCTTCTTTTATGGACATTTTCATGTTTGGCGGTATACACTCAGGCTTATCATAAAAATCTTCTAATCCTATCTTATAAAAAGTTTGTTTAACGTACCGTAACCAGGGGACCACCATTGCATTTTCTAAATTCATGCAATCTTTTAAAATAAGTCGGGAGAAATTAAGTTCCTCTGAGGACCAAATTTTCCCCCATAATAGCAGGGGTGCCATGTGTATTCTGTCTGTAATATAATCCATACCCACCTCCAAGCGGCAAAATGATGTAGGGGAGCTGGACGGGATAAATAAGAGTCTCTTCAAAAATTTGCTCTCAAATATTTGAATCTGGGTACTCTTTTGATATCCCCACACTCCTGCACCGTAAGTTGCTCCTGACAGACATTTTGATTTGTACAGGGTTATCAGCTCTGCAACAGACTTATGGCCAAGTTTGGCCGCAAATCGAAACAACCCCTCAATGACCCACATTCCCCAAATAGCTAAAAACATTTACCTTCTCAATAACTGTCCCATTCACTGTGTATTTTTGTGTTTTTCTTAATTTTGGCCCAGGTAACCATGACAAAGGATTTCTTATAATTCACCTTCAGGTCTAGTGACGTCATATATTCGGTAAAAGCATCCAAACATCCCTGAAGGCTATTGGCGGTCAGGGCCATCAAAACCGTGTCGTCAGCATACGACAATAAAGGTACTTGGTCACCTACTGTTTTTGGGAAGTCCAAGTGTTTGTTTAACAAAAACTGCTCCAGCCTATTTGTATAGACCAAAAATAAAAACGGGGCTAGAATGCAGCCTTGCTGGACCACCTCT
This sequence comes from Triturus cristatus, assembly GCF_964204655.1. Lineage (NCBI taxonomy): Eukaryota > Metazoa > Chordata > Amphibia > Caudata > Salamandridae > Triturus > Triturus cristatus. The sequence goes on along the minus strand of NC_140589.1, from coordinate 1,380,032,665 downwards.
GTCAAAGCGATGGGCTCGGTCTTCTCTCCCCCTGGATCATAAAGGATAACTACAGAAGTGCCAGAATTACCCTCCCATCACCTTACATGTGGCATCTATGAGGGAAATCGGCCTGTAACAGGTCGGATCGTTTCTATTTAACCTTTTTAAATATCGGCACTACCACGACTTTCTTCCAAGATTGTGGGGTCTGGCCCGTTATAACAGCTCTAAAAACATTTAATAGTACGGGGCCCCAGAGTGCCGGATTTCTTTTAAAGAGGTCCAAAGTTACCCCATCTGGGCCTGGGGCTTTAGAGGTAATGCCCTTTCTAAGGACCTCCTCCACTTCATCTAAAGTTAGGGATACACTTAATTGCAGGGCAGATTCAGGATTAAAAAATATATCTGACTGACTGTCCTGTGGACTGATATCGTTTGGGTTAAAAGTCTTTGAAAAATGGAACTCCCAAGCTAAACCCGTTATATTTGTTTCCATGTTCCTGCTTACATCCGTGAAAAGTGGATGATTGATCACCTCCCAGAAGGACCTAGAATCTCTTAGCATTCCTGCCTTTTCTAAGTCTTTCCAGGCCTGGCATCTCAATTCTTCTTTTCTACGCTCTATTGTATTTTTATAAGACCGTCTGGCTTCCTTAATCAAGGACCTGTCCCGTGGCACTGTACTTAATGCTGTTTTTAAAGCTCTATTTGCCGCTGAGCACTCCAAATCAAACCATTTATATTCGGGGCGATTCATTTTTTTTTACTGATTTAAGCAGATTCTTTGCCACATCTTCACATATGATTTCAAAACTCCCTATAATGGATTCCGGGGGGGCTAACTAGGTTAAACAAGTCATCACGTCAGTTAAGTTGGACTTAATTATAGTCTGCTCAAATTTGACATGATCCAAAGTGTTCCATTTCAACCTTACCCCTTGGTTACAATTATATTTTATAGGGCAGTTCACGGCCATCCCCTTCCGAGCCTTGATTTTTAGAGAGGCTGTTAGAGGATTGTGGTCACTGGCAGAGTTTGGTTCAACCAGGAAATTTTCGAAGAAATCGGAATACCTCCTAGTAATCAATCGTGCTGGTTCTGTCCCCGCCCTGAAATGTCGGTAAGTATGCCACCGAACTGCCCACTAGATTGTTCGCCGGGGATAGGTCGTTAACAAGAATAATTGAGTTTAATGCGTCCCCCTGGGGAGTATGTTTAAAATGGGCAGGCGGTGAATCATCAAGATCAGTCAACCTGCACGCTTTGTTACTACTTTGCTGACATAGAGTACAGTTGAAATCTCCAACCCAAATAATACATTAAGGGGAGAATTTTTGTGCTATTTTATCAATTTCATCTTGTAGGTCATTTATGACCCCCGTGCTTCGCTCATCGAAAATGTTATAGTACCAATTGATTAATAGTAAACTTACATCCAACAAATTAAAACACATGATCAGTTGGTACCAGGGTGAGTCAATTACCTTTTTGATTAGATAAATCTAGACAGTGGTATTTGATTTAGGTAAAGGCGCCGTATAGACTATTTGCACATATTATTATGAAGAACCCAATATATGACGGTGCTATAAGGTGAGGAGAACCACCCTACTCCTCAGGATAGGCCTCAGCCTTCTGTAACAAATGACACTCCTTAGCACACGTGACAGTTTTAAAATAACATAAGTATGTAACGTGTTTCCACAAATACTAGACAAATTAATGCGCAAATATTAGTCTTCCTTCATCTTTGTTGTTCTCTTTATTTCGTACAGATCTTCCCAGTAATTCTCTACAGCCAACACGTGTTTCGTCGCAAAGTGGGGATGTCGTCCCGTGACTTTCTCAAGGCTATATTCCGTATGTAAATTGATTTTATTAAGCGGTGATAATTCCAAACCGCAAATGGTTTCTGGTGTGGCAGCGTCTGTGTTTCAGAATGTGTTTCTCTTGTTCCTATTTCTTCCAGATTTAATCCTCTCCGTGCTTCTTTTGCTTCGTAGAAATCTTCCGTGACGCCACCATGTATCTCGATGCTAAGTGCGCTCGTACCAGAGCCTCATACCCCACTGAGATCAAGGTTACCAATCCCCCCCTTGCCCTACCTGACAGTGATGGTTCCGCTAAGACATTTAGCAACAAATATCCATCTATGTTAACGTCCGTTCTACTCCATGTTTCCTGGGTACAGATAATATCAAATGTTTTAATGTACCGGACCCAGACCACATCTGTTAGCTTTGGAATAATCCCTGCTACATTCCAGGAAAGTAGGCGTAGCTGGTGACAATTTCGTTGGGAATAAGTTGCTTGCATGGCTTGTCCATTAGGCCTGATTGGTGGGGGAGTAATTAAACCCAGTCCTCCCAGACTCTCACTCATATTATGTGGCTGGGATAAAGGGCGTTTATCAAACCCTTGACTCGACTTCGAAGGATGTTGCCCAAAATTAGCATTTAATACCGCAGCACCTACACCAGTTTTATGAGGATCAAGAATATTTTCCTCCAACCTACCCCCATTGGTTGGCAGTCAATCTAATTCAGCCAAATCACTCAATGGGGAAAATCGGTTTCTAGACTTTATGTTATTGGTATATATATATATATGTAAATTTTTATATAATTTTAAAATTATAAAGTAAATTAAAATTAATAGTTTATTAGTTGTTTTAAAGGAAATATATATGAATTATTATGTATGTGTGTAAAATTTCTTTTATTAAGTTTATTATATTTTTTTAAATGTATATTAAATCTACTTGATTATTTTATATTAATTTTATTATTTAACATATTTAATATTTATTATTTTAGTATATATATATATATATATATATATGATCAAGGCCGCTTGAACGGCTGAAACGCGTCAAGGCAACGAATACTGGAATAAAATAATATTTGCACTATTGATGGTCTGCACACGTCATTTAGCGAAGCAGAGGGAAGGTGTCACGAGATCGAGTGATATATATATATATATATATATATATTACCTACTGGCGGTCGCCAGTAGGTAGTTATAGTTAGGACCCTGTTTCCATAGGAAAACCGCAACATTCTATTTTGAATAACTTTGGCGCCGGTCGACGAATCCTCGCGAAATTTTAAAAATAGGTGGGGCGCTAAGCTCCGCTCCTACCCTGAAAGTCTCGAGGGGATTCGTCAAGCAGGGGCTGAGATAAAAGGGGGGTCCCAAAACGCGTTTTTCCCATGCATTTTTCCATAGGACCTTTAGACACAGCTACAGCCCGAACGGCTGAACAGAGTTCCTTGAAATTTGGCAGAGAGGTAGTCTACAGGTCAAGGAAGTGCCTTTTGTAGGTTTGGTGTAAATCTGTTCAATAGATTCTGAGAAAATAGCCTTTAAATCAATATATATATCTGAGCCAGCTTACGGTGCGCTTACGGTGCGCTTACCGTACGCGTACGGTGACGTGCGCGAGCGCGATTCTGATTGGCTGTTAGATCTTAGTAAACATTCGAATCGGTCGAAACCAGGAAGCGGCGGCCGCCATTTTCTCTCTCGGACTCTGAGGGGGGGATGAAAAACAAAGAGAATAAACATGTAAAGGGACTGTTTAGACAGCTCCCAACCACCTCGGCTTGCTAAATGTGTCCCCACAGAACCCCCAAGGCCAAAAATTCATTTTTATTTTTTTACGAAAATTTGCCGATTACGCTTACCGTACGCGTACGGTAAAAAAATCAATAAAAAAAAAAATTATCCACACTCTCCCCACCCCGTGTGCAAATGGTGCCCGTAGGGCACCATTTGTGCATGGCATATTATATATAATTTAAACTGAATATAAATGTTTATCTTTCACAACGAAGCGCATAATATGTCCACCACGTGCGCACGGTGCGCGAAGCGCATCGAGCGTACATGGCCCATCCACGGCACTAACTGCGTAAAGTGGGCGCGCGGTGCGCGAAGCGCACCGCGTGCTTACTGTGCGCGCACGGAACGAACTGCGTTAAGTGGGCGCGCACGCCACGAATGGCGTAAAGTAACTTAGCATTTAAAAAAACGTACAAATTCACTGAAAAAACCATAGGTTTCACACACGTTATAGTTTGGAATTAGCATTTAAAAAACCTTGCAAATTCACTGAAAAAACCATAGGTTTCACACATGTTATAGTTAGCTGGACATTTTACTGATAAAAAACCAATGAAATTCCCGCGTTATAGTTAGTGCAGGCAACTATAACTCACGCGACCGCAATCCTCTGCTGATGACATATGTGTCTTTATGAAAAAAAAATATTTGTAATATATGTATAGCTAAAATTTAATGGAAGAAGACATAGGCAATTAAGTGTCTAAATACAGTATTAGCATCAGCAGAGGATTGCGGTCGCGTGAGTTATAGTTGCCTGCACTAACTATAACGCGGGAATTTCATTGGTTTTTTATCAGTAAAATGTCCAGCTAACTATAACATGTGTGAAACCTATGGTTTTTTCAGTGAATATATATATATATAAAATTCAATTTTTTGTACAACAATATTTTTTACATCGATATTGTTTTTCTGATATTTTTGTACTTACCTGTTTAAGTATAGGGAGTCAATATTTTTGCATTCTGTATTTTTACATCGATATTTTTTACTTCTATATTTTGAACTTTTATATTTTGTCAGTGAACCCGTTTAGGCTATTCTTCAGAAAGATTCGTGGACATATTGGCACCGTGTCCTACCACTTTTGATATATGTAAATGTCAATTCTTTACCTGCAGTTGGTTGGGCTCATCATCATCATCATGCCAGACAGGCGCTTGGGCCTTTCATCTCGGGACACTTTGTGCTGTTGCTGGTAGGGGGTGAGCAATACAGCCTCCAGAGTTCTTTTTCAGCAGAAGGTGAGGCTCATCATCAGCGCACCAGACGGGCACCTCTTAAGGACCCTCATTTCCCCGCGGCCCAGGGTGCGCATGTCACGTGACCGGGTACGGCCCAGACAAAGACCAGACCAAGGGGTCTATTAGGATGGCGGACGGACTACAGTCTGCCCGCCACCCTAGCGGTGCTGGGACCGGCTGCCAGTGGTGCGGCGGTACCGCACTGCCAATTAGTATGCGACCGCCACCGTGGCGGTCGCATCCCGCATATACAACATTGTGGCGGGCGGAGCTGTGAGCAGCACCCGCCACAATGTAGTAAATGCATGTTGTGCATTTGCATGCACAACATGACAGGCACTGTGCAGTGTTCAATAAAAATATTTGGGTAAACAACAATTTAAGTAAACAGGAACAACTGACCCTTAAATCTTTAGAACATAGAACAAGACCATAATCTGACAATTAAACCGGCAGATAAAGGGGGTAGTATTGTGGTGATGGAGACCACAAACTACAATAACAGAATGTGTTCTCTGCTAAATAATGACCAACGTTATCTCAGGTCAATAGAGAAGAGTGGATCACTCTGACTTATAAGATCAAAGATATACTAAATTTTGCTAAAGAGGATGGTATCATTTGCATTGAAGAATTCAACTTTATGCATAATGACAATCCTGTCATTCCGGCACTATATGGACTCCCTAAAGTTCACAAAAGTATGAAAGATCCCCCTATGAGACCTATTGTCTCTAGTATCAATTCATTAACGGTACCTCTCAGCAAATATGTTGTCTTTCTGCAGCCCATGGTAATGCAACAAAAAGCATATATTAAAGACACCACCGCTATGATTCAGAAAATAGAAAGGCTAGATTTTTTTCGGAGACACAATTCCTTGTGACCTTGGATATCGAGGCACTGTACACAAACATTCCTCAAGACAGTACCATTGATATGATCAAGAAGATGTTTTTAGTGAATGAGGAAGATCTTTCTCCACATGCAACTTTTATTGTCGAGTGTGTCTCCATTATATTAAAAAACAATGTTTTTTTATTTGAAAAGGATTTTTATAGACAGGTCAAAGGTACCAGCATGGGAGAAACCTTTGCCCCTAGTCTGGCCTGTCTATATGTAGCTCAATTTGAGGAAACACATATTTTTAACACATTGGCACCATTCTATGAAAATATATCGCAGTGGTGCCGATATATAGATGACGTGTTTTTTATATGGACTGGCACTGAAGAATATGTGAGAGATTTTATTGAATGGCTTAACCTTGGTGATGTCAATCTGAAATTCACATCAACTGTAAACAGAAAGAAATGTGAATTATTAGACATCATAATAAAAAATGTAGACGGTATACTAAGGTGCCGATTCCGATCCTGTAAAACCCGGGTACGAATGGTCGTACGGAGCGTATTCTCCGTACGACTCGTACCCGGGAAATCCTCCTTACAAACCAGCAAGTACGATTCGTACAGAAATACCATTTCCGTACGATTCGTACAAAACTACGTGTGGCTAAAAAATACCCACAATTCTGATCCGGGACATCGCGTACGTGACGTCCGGACGGAGTCAGGCAGCGTTTTATGGACCAGCAAGTACGATTCGTGCCTACGTCACTCCGCACGGCTCATTTTTTACGGCAGCCAAAAACTGCCGGGAAATTGAGGACGACGCGAAGAAGGAGCACCTGTACGTGACAGACAGCCATGTACCCCATCCTACATGTAATCCCGGCCCTCCTAGCCTACGACCTGGTGCACAGAAACCGACGCAGACACCGCAGAATGTCAGAACAACACCCATGGTCAAAGGGGGGGGCGAGGGGCATGAAACTTAACCCCTACCCAAATTATACCACATATATCATGTACATACAGTACCTCCAGGGTCTGGTCACTTCGGGGGGCGTGTCCACCAATCCCTGCGTCCCGCCACAACGGAAGTGGACGCGTCCCGTCACCACAACAATGGTGGTACGGCCTGTACCCACGCCCTCAGAGCTTGGGTACGGGCCGTACCACGCGTACCCCTACATCACCACAACAATGGTGGTACGTCCCGTACCCACGCTCTGAGGGCGTGGGTACGGGCCGTACCACCATTGTTGGGGTGATGTAGGGGTACGCGTGTCGTACCACCATTGTTGGGGTGACGTAGTGGTACGGCCCGTACCCACGCTCTGAGGGCGTGGGTAGGGGTCGTACCACGCATACCCCTACGTCACCCCAACAATGGTGGTACGGCCCGTACCCACGCCCTCATAGCGTGGGTACGGGCCGTACCCCTACGTCACCCCAACAATGGTGGTACGGCCCGTACCCACGCCCTCAGAGCGTGGGTACGGGCCGTACCCCTACGTCACCCCAACAATGGTGGTACGGCCCGTACCCACGCCCTCAGAGCGTGGGTACGGGCCGTACCTCTATGTCACCACAACAATGGTGGTACGGCCCGTACCCATGCCCTCAGAGCGTGGGTACGGACCGTACCACTACGTCAGCCCAACAATGGTGGTACGGCCCGTACCCACGCCCTCAAAGCTTGGGTACGGGCCGTACCCCGACGTCACCCCAACAATGGTGGTACGGCCTGTACCCATGCCCTCAGAGCGTGGGTACGGGCCGTACCCCTACGTCACCACAACAATGGTGGTACGGCCCATACCATCGCCCTCAGAGCGTGGGTACGGGCCGTACCCCTACGTCACCACAACAATGGTGGTACGGCCCGTACCCACACCCCCAGAGCGTGGGTACGGGCCGTACCACCATTGTTGGGGTGACGTGGGGGTACGCGTGGTACGACCCGTACCCACGCTCTGAGGGCGTGGGTACGGGCCGTACCACCATTGTTGTGGTGACGTGTGGGTACGGGCCGTACCACCATTGTTGTGGTGATGTAGGGGTACGGCCCGTACCAGCGCTCTGAGGGCGTGGGTACGGGCCGTACCACCATTGTTGTGGTGACGTAGGGGTACGGCCCGTACCCACGCTCTGAGGGCGTGGGTACGGGCCGAACCACCATTGTTGTGGTGACGCAGGGGTACGGCCCGTACCCAAGCCCTCAGAGCTCTGAGAGCGTGGGTACGGACCGCATCACGCGTACCCCTAGGGCACCAGTACATTAGTGATACAAGGCGTACACACGCCACGAAATGTTGTCATAGGGCCTGGTGCAGCATCTAACCAGTATATTGGGGGGGTGTATGCCCAGGAGAGCAGTGTACTGCACCAAGGGTGCAGGCGGGTGGGTGGGTGTCTGCCTAGGATTCACATCAGTGGACAGAGACATGTGAGGGATGGGTGCCCATCACTCCAGGCAGTGGAAAGAGACATGTGAGGGGTGGGTGCCTATCACTCCCAGCAGTGGACAGAGACATGTGAGGGGTGGGTGCCTATCACTCCCAGCAGTGGACAGAGACATGGGGGTGGGTGTCCATCACTCCCAGCAGTGGACAGAGACATGTGAGGGGTGGGTGCCTATCACTCCCAGCAGTGGACAGAGACATGTGAGGGGTGGGTGCCTATCACTTCCAGCAGTGGACAGAGACGTGGGGTGGGTGCAGAGGAATACCAGCAGTGGACAGAGACATGGGGGTGTGTACATCATCCTCAGATGACCACAACTCCATGGGTGTATGAACGCATCCCCAATGTGCGGCTATGTTGAGAGTGCCATAACAACACATCACTGACAGCAGTGTCCCACTCCCATGAGGATGGATGTCCTTCCCCCACTGCATGACACACCACATGTGTGTGTGATGACACATGACACATGCATACCCACCCCTGGCGGATGCAGCACAATACACACACTGAGATCATGCCACAAGACTGTATAGTCATGTTAAAGCCTACTAAACTAGGAGAGAGCCAAAGGGAACACACACTGTCACGCACATTCCAGGATTGATAGGAATGTATAGGTGCTGGGACAGCCACCAAGTTGTTGTCTCCCATGGAAGGAATAGGGTGGAGTTCCCACAGATACAATGCCCACAATTGTGAGTCATGTGCCCAAATACCCTGCAGAACAAGTAACATATGTGTGCTAGGCTGGGAGTACACACATGCATAGTGCGTAAAAGGGACAACTTCTACATGAAGGCATGGCAACATACTCTATACACAAGTACAGTGACTACCAAGGATGGCACAGACGATGCAGGCGGAGACATTGCTCAGCAGGCATGGCCATAGTTGAAGGGATCCGTCACCCACCAAGGAAATGTAGACACAGGTCAGCACAACAATTGTGCAACTCCCTGCAGGGAAGATGTCAGGTGCCACAGAGGAAGGAACACTCCTTGGGACAATGTCTCCAAACACAAAGAGCATACACGACCAAAGAATCTTTGCAGAGACCTTGTGATGGCACGCAGATACCAGGGTCCACCCCATGAGCAGCAGACTACAACATTTCCCAGACACCTAACACATTATCAATACCCCAACTCATGGAGCATCAGCACCAACATCAATACCAGAAAAGCAATAGTGTTCAAAGGAAAACCAAAATGCTTTATTCAGCATTAAATTAAAACGTATAAAAGGACACTATTTACAAAGGCCATAGGCCAGTCCAGATGCGAAGTCCTGGGGGGGGGGGACACATGGCCACGCGTCTCCCCTAGCTTGCCTGCACATTAGACACTTCATGTTCATCGACTGGGGGGGGGCATCATGTGGGGAAGGACCAGGCACCGCAGGGACAGGAGGGGGAAGGGTAGGTGTTGTGGGTGCAAGGACGGACGACTCGCAGCACCAAAGGTGGTGGTTAGCAGGGCGCTGCACACTTCTGCAAGCTCGTCCAGCGTCTCCCCTGCACCCGAAGAAACCACAGGCCCCATGGAGGGGGGGGGGTCGGAGGGATGGGTTGCAGCGCTACTGGGGGAGGTGGTGGACAGGGGGGGGACTCAACTCCCCTACCCGTGGAGTGCCTTGCCCGTTTGCGGGCTGGTGAACCAGTGGGGCTGAGGCCCAGCACAGCCAAGTAGGTCTCCTTCTCAGATTGTGGGGCAGAGGAGCCGAGGGGAGTGACATTGGAGGGACTGAGGAATGTGGACACCGACTGTGGCTGCGTGTCTGCCTGTGTGCCCCAGACCCAGTGGGTGTGCCTTCTTCCCCCTGAGTGTGCGTGACAGGAGGTGTGCGCTTGCCCTTCCGTGTTGGTGTGCTGCCTGTGTCTGGTGGGGTGCGTGCCTGGGAATGTCTGGGTGTGCTTGGGACAGGCATGGGAGTGGGAAGTGTGGATGGTGCAGGGGTAGGGGGGACGAAGCGCTGCAGGAGACTCACTGCTGCCGTCAGTGACGAGTCCATGGACCTCAGCAACATCCGTTGGTCAGACATCGCTGATGACATGCCCTCCATGTATGACACCATCTGTGTCAGCAGTCTGGTGTGACCATGGAGGACACTCAGCAGCGATGTCTGGCCAACCTGCAACTGCCGCTGAATGTCCACAGACTCGGCAGTGAGGGCAGCAGGGGAGACAGGGGCAGGGGGTGCGGTGCCTGGCACGAAGGAGACATGTTGTTGCCCTACACGGACAGAAGGGACCGGAGCAACTGGGAGGGCGGTGATGGGAATGGAGGGGGCGGTGACAGATGTAGTGATGCTGCCAGCTGTTGGAGCAGCCTCCGCCTCCTCTGGGAGTTCAGCCTCGGACCCGTCAGCGTCGTAGTCGGTGTTGGTACTAGACAGGTCCTCCGCCTGACTCCCCTCGCCCTCCGTGCCACTTGCTGCGCCAGATTCGCCAGCACTGGTGGCACCGGTGCTGGATCCCTCCTCCACGTCCGTGCCGGTCTCTCCCTCAGTGTCCCCCGATGATGCTGTGGGCAAGGTGAAGAGACAGAAAATAATCAGGCACCTGTATACATATGACACATGAGTCCAAACAAAATAGGTCACAGTGCATATCAGGAAATGCATCATGAGTAACATCTAGAATTCTCCGCACATATGTAAGCCCTGCACTCCCCAGTTGGTTGACCCATCATGCCACTTGGAAACAATGAAAATTAGGACACAACAGCAAATAACTCAATATCCACTTATACAGAGGATATGGTGTCTGGGAATTGTTGAGCACAGCCAGACTATGAAGGCATGCCACCTCTTGTTCACTGTGAGAGAAACAGTATTGGTGCACCCAAGGGCAAATAACAGACGCCAATGCTGAAGGTGTCCCCACACTCAGAGACCTGTGAGTAATTTGGAAAGCCAAAAGAAATACATTGTGAACCCTTGGGAATCACAACACTTTACACAATCGACGTGTTTGGAATGTGTGAATGTGCCACTTTTTGATCAGAACACACATGTGCCTGTATAACAGAAGTCACACAAGGAGGTGCACACAAAACTACATTTACACAGTCATTGTATGAGCTGGCAGCCTAAATCAAATAAGCCACTGTAAAGAAGAAATGTGGTATCAGTAAGTACATATACATGGCACCACGGTGGTCAGGATGACTTGACACTCGTAAGTTGGTATCAGCAACAACCAAGGACTTACCCAAATACAAACACACTGTGGGAACATGGATATGTATAATCTCTAAACAAATCTTTTCCTAACTGTGCCTTTGTTTTAAATGTGCCAGCGTGTCCCAGAAAAGTGTAAAGGTGGTGTCTTGTGCACTTCCTTAAGAGACATCTTGCATGCGGGCACATTATTGTCATTCACCACAAAACGTCAAAGTCATGCATATCGACTATTGAGACATGTTAACAAGTGTAGTGAGTGCCAACGTACAAGACTTCTTGACTAACAACTTGTATCATGCCACCTGTCACATGGCCATCCGTACCATGATGACACATTTGGCAACACATCTGAAGCACTACCTGTCATGTGGAGTGGCACAGATGTCCAAACACAGGACAATGCATTAGCTAATGGCCCTGCAATTGTGTCGGAATAAGGAGTACCTGCACTGAGGAGACACCCTCATGGGAACCAAGATTGTCCACACAGATTTCAGCACACACAGACCAAACTACTTAGCATCCGGACCACACACCGTTGCCAAAAATGGATGAGCAGGAACCATGTCTTTTAACTTTTGACACATGCTGCAAAGCACAAACATTAAACCCTGCACAACATGACTGTGTCACTGCATGTTGAGTGTCTGTCCAGACAATTATCACACACAGGTCAGACCTGGCAAGGAGACATAAGTTTTGGACATGTAGGCCTTGCCCGCATAAACCTCCCCTACCTGAGACAATGTGATTGAGACAGAGCAAGTACTTACACCTCTTAATCTGGGTTTACTAAAATGTGCATCAAGAACTCCTAAATGTACTAAACATCACCTTGTGAGGCTGACCACACATATTAGTGACAAACAACCATCAACAGATAGTTGTAAATAGACACACAGGCACTGCCCAGAGTGCGGATGCACAAGCCAAATGTGGTCACCCTGACCAGTGGACACATGTAGCACACTTTACATAAATACAAATGAGGCCAGGGAACAATGCCACAGAGGCCAACCTATGCTGAACACACCGAGAGTGGCCACAGTGTTGGATGACACACATGATTCCTAGGAAAAGGTGTCTCAGGGGACTGTAGTGGGCACACAGCTCCATGGTCCTGGAATGATCTGACTGTAACATGAGCAACCGTCCCGGCACTATGCATATCTCCCACTCATGCACATCATGTCTGAGGCCACAACATCGGTCATGCATGCTACAAGTCTGTTCATTTTAAACCTCACACTCCTATGTTGAGACTCAGCATCAGTGCCAACAATCATGGACCCCCAAATTACTGAACAGGACAGGGCACAGGCAAGGTACCAACACATGTCACAGATCACCCCCACACATAATGCAGCAAGCATTGTGCACTTGGATTAACTGGCAGCCTAGATGACCATGTGCAAGTGATTACACATAGACCAGGGAACACGTGTCAAGGAGGGGAAGGAAGGAAGAACAGCCCCGGTTGACTTGGGGCAACAGGATATGCACTGCACATATAAACCCTGGCAGTGTATCCATGCGACTGAGCACTTCCTAAAGCTGGTGACACACAACAAACACACATGTACCTACCCCCTCCTTGCTGCTGTCCCTCCTGTAACCGCCTACCCATGTCAGGGAAGACCACCACCAGGACACGCTTCATCTGGTGGGTCAGTCGTCGACGCCCGTCGTGGGGGCGTGGAGGTGAGTCCCCCAGCAGGACCCAGGCGATCCTCCTGGTCCAGCACCGGATGTCCTGCCAGCATTTCCTCACTTGAGGTAGGCGCCAACTGTGACCCTCCACCGACATCACGGCCCTGACGGCCCGCTTCCAAATTCTCCCCTTCTCGTAGGTGGTTACCTGTGAGAATGACAAAGTGAGATAACATCACTACACCTGCTCCATGTCACAGAGACACACATTTGAACATCTTTGATTTTTTTGAACAGGGCATAGTATGCTGCCAACTAATAGCACCTTTGTCATAGGGACAGAAGCCCCAATGCACTACATGGCATTGAAAGTACACAGATGGCATGAGGAGTGCGACACACTCCCTGATCATGGCTCACACTGTGCATCACAAGCAACACAAGACTGATGGACAGCACCTCAAAGCAGTCACATGCCCCAGGCCACTGACGCAACCTCAGCAGAGTACACAGACACACACAGGCACAGATCAATCACCTGTCATTGGCAACAGCGGATACAAACCTCACTCTGCACATGTGCCACTTGCCTGGGGATGTCACAGGTGTGGGGCTAGCTCAGCACGTCAGACACACAGCACGGCTTCCTTCTCACATCAGATGGGTAGAGCAGTTGCCTCCTCCATGCAGCTGTGGTGCAACACTCCACATGGACACTCACCCACATGACAAGGAACATTCACACACATCAATGTCCAGGGGGCGTACACATCATTTGGACACTCTCACCACAGCTCCACTCAACTCACACACATCTGTGGGTACAGTCACCTGTCACACCGGGGGGAGCACTGAATCACATCAGGACTATAGAACAAAAATGCCCAAGAGGATTAGCCAGGCTGAATGTGCCATGCACCATGCAGTGATTGTCACAGTAAGCACAATGCAAGTGAGGAGTGCAGACATGAACTACATCATAAGGCATTCCCCCCCCCCCCCCCCTGGGACCCACTCTAAACAACATTACATGTCTGTCACACCTGGACACAATGCCAGAAGTGACAGTCACAAAAAAGATGCACAGTCAAAGCTAGTGGAGTCAGCACTCACCTGCTCCCCTGGTCTCCCATACAGGCTGGGGTACTGTGGGAGGATGACGTCCAGCAACGCCTCATTCTCCTCCTGGGTGAATGGCTGGGCCCTCTCCACAGACCTGGACATGGTGACAGAGGAAGCAATGACAGCATCAGTGGTGTCCAATGACGTGTTGTGCAGGCAAGTGCCCTCTCATGGGTTCTGGCTGCCTTATATCTGCCTTGCTGGGCTGTTTCATTTACAGGAGTACAGAGTGATTGGTCAGACTCATTGGCATCCTATGTTTCCTCCAATCCCTTTAAACATACACCAGTGAGTGCCTTTGCATGGTTCAAAATTTGCAACATTGTATATTGTCTCCAACTGACTTTTGCTGGCCACCTGATGGAAAAATTTGAACTGGAAACTCGGTCTCCATGACAACCAGCATGCATTTAGGCCATAATTCTTGTCCCTCATGTGTCCCCTATGTAATTTTACAATCCACATACAGGTACGGTGCGTTTCACACGTACCCCTATGGCACCAGTTGCACAGTGCGTTTGACACGTACGTGTACACACTGGTCGTACACGTACATGTACCACCAGTGTGTACACGTACGTGTACTACCGTAGTACACGTACGTGTACACACTGGCCGTACAGGTACGTCTACACACTGGTCGTACACGTACGAACAGTGTGTACACGTACGTGTTCGACCAGTGTGTACACGTACGTGTACGACCAGTGTGTTCACGTACGTGTACTACCATAGTACACGTCCGTGTACTACCGTTGTACACGTACGTGTACACACTGGTCGTACACGTACGTGTGTACGGTCCGTACACACATGCGTACTCCTACGCCAACACCAATATAGTGATACGTACCGTACACACGCCCTCAGAGCGTGTGTACGGTGCATTTCACATCTTCCACTGGTGATAGGAGGTGCACAGGAAAGGAATGGAGGTCTCAGACTCGCACAAGGCTGTACATCAAGTCATTGTGTTTGCTGTCCTTCTTGTGCAGGGCCTATGTGTGTCAGGCAGTGATATGGCACATGTCTCCTCATGTTTTTGCACAATAGATGTGTGATGACCTGTGTACACATGCCATGTGTGATGGGGCACTATGTGGCACACTTCCCCTTCCCATTTTGCACATGTGTGCATGTAGTACAAACGTGTCAAGCACTGCATCACTGGTATGGCACAGTCACCAACACCTGCAACTGTCCCCTGATGCCAGGGACAGGGACACTAACACCTGACATCTCACTACCAGCGTGGCCCGATGTGACTATGTCGTGTGTGTCATGTGTTCCCATGAGCTTGCTGTTGGTGTTGCTGCATCCAACATGTGTCTGTGCGTAGATGGCCATGGCACACATATACGCACACCATGCCACATGTGGATTCACACGTTACGTGTGTCTGGATGCTTCGAACATGTTCTTTTGACATGAGGACATATCTGCGTCGTCTCCATGTCTGTGTTTTCTTTTTTCACGTGTACCCCTTCATCGCAATGTGTGTGAGCTGCTAATTTTTAATGACATGTGCCCTGTGCGTCTAGCTTGCCGCCAGCTGTCTGAATGAGATGACATCCTTCAAATGCAGATATGTGGATGTATGTCACTCCTGTGATGTCTCTGGCTGTTCACTTACACTGGCCCACAGCTTGTTTCAGGGCATGTAATGTAGAACTTGACAATCAACGGTTGTAGCTGGCTCTTCGTAGGAGTCTCATCTGGCTGGCATACGTGTCCTGGATGTATTGCACAGACCAGACTCTGTATTTCGCAGATGTGTATTAGCTGTTGAACATGTGCTCATTTTATTGACATCGGTGTTGTAATGTACTCACTCTTCGTTATTCCTTCCAAATTTCTGCAGGGCACCGCCTCTCCCCCGACCAATGCCAGACTTGGGTGCCATGAGGGAACGTGACTGCATAAGACGCTACCGCTTCTCGCAAGAGTTGATTGAGTACTTGACCGCCCGGCTGGAACCACACCTCCAACCGCTACACAGGTATCCTACTGCGCTGACCCCCAAGATGAAGGTGATGGCAGCCCTACATTTTTTTGCCACCGGTACGTTTCAATTCACCATAGCTGATGTTGGTGGCATGTCCCAGACCATGTTCAGCCGTGTCCTGCATGATGTTTTAGAAGTCATGTTGGAGCACCTGGATGAATTCATCCATTTTCCGACTCGTGAGCAGTTGACAGGTGTCAAGGGTGAGTTCTATGCCCTGGGAGGGATGCCCCATGTAATTGGGTCCATTGATGGGACTCATGTGGCTTTGGTACCACCACAGGCACAGGAGGTAGCCTATCGAAACCAAAAAAACATTATCACTCCATTAATGCCCTTGTGGTGTGTCTACCTAACATGCTGATTTCGCATGTCTGTGCACGTTTTCCAGGGTCAGCACACGATGCCTACATCATGAGGCGTAGCAGGGTGCCACAAATGATGCTGCGGCTGCACAACGAACGAGCATGTCTTGTTGGTGGGTATACTCTGTTTGTCCTGTATTTAGCGGTATCTTTGTATCTTACTGCATCTCCTGACCCACTTCTTTACATGAGGTTTCCATGTAGGGGACTCTGGCTATCCCAACATACCATGGCTGATGACGCCTCTCCGCAACCCCAGAACAGCTGCAGATCACCGTTACAACAACACCCATGGGCAGACCAGGCGAGTGATTGAGAGGACGTTTGGCCTCCTGAAGAGCCGATTCCGGTCCCTTCACAAGACAGGCGGATCCCTCCCATATGCACCGGTGAAGGTCTGCAAAATCTTCATCGTGTGCTGCATGCTGCACCACATGGCAGTGGAGAAAGCTGTGCCACTCATCCTGGATCCGGATGAGCAGGAACATCCACCCGTGGAGGATGAAGGGCTTGGTCACGAGGCAAGTGAGGAGGAGGAGGAGGAGGAGGAGGACATCCGGAGTCAGCTCATACGTAACTTCTTCTCATAATGGTGAGTCCCTGGGTCTGAGTGTGCACGCTTTGAGCCTTGTGTGGCATGTGTTGCAGCTGACTGTATGCTAAGTGACTTAGTGGTGTGTTCTGATGTGTCACTCGAGTGATGATGTCATTCCATACATTGTAGCTGAGACAGTAAATTTAAAACTAGCATGGTGACAACCTTATTCCTGTAGAGTAAATGACCATGCATGCGGTTGACTATCTTTTCGGTGACTTCTTGTGTGTCTGTCATCCCCAGGTAGTTGCACATGCTGTCTGCTCGTGGCATCGTTGGGCTCCTGCTATTCCTCATGAGTATTGCAACGTGTGCTGAATCCGCGTTACATGCACGGACATGGTGAAAAGTCTCCTTTGGGTAAGGATTGCAGCAAGGCATTTTGGGTGTGGTAGTTGTTTGGAATGTGTGGGCACTGCTCCTGTGCAGGTTTTGTTACTATGCATACATGTCGACTCACCATGGGGCACATGACATGTAGCATGACTCCCATGAATTGATGGTCACCCTACGTGACAGTCATCTGTAATGGGATTGTGGATTGTGATGAAGGCATCAATGTGTGTAAAACTTCCCTCTGAAACATACGGGAGGCTACGGGTGGACATAGTGTGGGACATCCCCATAAGAGGCTCAATGGGGAATTGCAGGCTCTCCGTGTGCAGCAGGGGTTGTTTGGCTCACCCCCTTCACTTGTGTGCCAGTTCAATGGATTTACAGCATCTGTGGTGTGAAGGGGGTGTCCAGTGTAGGTCCCACATGTTCAGCCAAATGACCTGTGAGTCTGTTCATATTGATGCATTTCCCTAGGTGTGAGCCTGAGTAATAAAGGTGTTCCTCACCCTCCAAGGTGCCTCATCTCTGTCAATGCAGGTCTCTTGCCACTGTGCATGCGGCATCTCTGTCAAAGATTGTGCATATGAGTCTATGTGTAGATTAGCAACATGCATGCTGTTCTTCATGGATTAGAATCTCTATTGTGCATGAAGTCCATGGTTGTGTATGTATTTGGGCATGTTGGTCCCCATAATGGGCCCTCAACAGCTGCTGAGGGTGTGTTTCCTGTGCACAGCTCGGCCTTCAGTTTCCTGATCCGGTGTCAGTCATCTTTGGTGATTGTGCATCCATTGTCTCTGGGTGTGCCATGGAAAAACGGACACTCCTTCCTTTACATACGCCTGTTGCAGTTGTCCTTTCTGACATCCTTGTCTTTGTGTGCAACTTGTGGCATATTTTCCAGGACATGCCGCCTGCTGCTGCAGCAAGGGCACACAGAGTTTCCGGATTTGGCAACACACACACCTCAAAGATGCTCCTCCCTTCCTCTCTTCACCCATTCATTTGGCTGTCATTAGCTTGTCTGTGCAACTGTTGCAGCCACGCGGTGCCAAAGGCTGGACCGTCTGCACATGCAACGTGCACATTGCACGACCCTCATGTCCTTGCATGACCCACATCACACTACAGTCTGATGTTGCAGCCACCCTCCAAGCAATGTCCATCCGCATATCTACCGCCTGCTCTCAGGCATACACTAAGCGCACACACAACACCTTTGCATGATGAGTGTGCAACTCCGACTGCCTACACAGCGCTGCCACGCCTTCCAGGCCCTGTCACACCAACCAGGTCATGTCCCTCCTACTCCCCACCGGCTCTGTACCCCAGCAAGGCCATGGGAGTGGGACTCAAGGCTTCTGCATGTAGTATGGTGTCGTCGTCTGGCACATGGCACAGGTATCATCTCTCAGCGTGTCAATCTACAATGTGTCCAGGACCCCCCTCACCACCATCACACATGCGCACAGCACCTCATCATCAGCTCGTATGCCATTGACAGCCAGGTGCTCCTTACCATCACCAAAGACGCCGACATTGCCAGTTCCAATATTCAAGAATGCATGAGATCCATTGATGAATGGCTGAACATCAGCCACCTGAGGCTGGACTTGTACAGGACTGAGGTAATCATCTGCGGATTGTCCCCTTACAGCTGGGTCAACTGCTTGTGTCCCACCCGCAAGATCCCTGCACAAGCACCCAGTGGGCACGCACACAAGATGGTGTGCATCATGTATTGCTCGCTCACATTTGCCATGGTAATCACCAGCATCTGTACCTCAGGCTGCAACACCCTCTGCATTATGCACATGATCCACAGATAGATCCACTCCAAGGAAAGACAGACCATCCCCCAGGTCCACGACAACATCCGTGTTAAATACTGCCCTGCCCTCTACGGAGCAAGTACATCCAAACTCCCGGGAAACTAGTACACATCCAGGGTGCATCTGCACACCTCAGCTTCAACATCCTGCGCCCCAGCCACATCACCATCCAGCAGAGATAGCTGCAATGGATCACTGTGTGCTGCAGGATCACCTTCAGACTCCCCACCCACACTCAGGAGGCAGGCCACAACCCCGACCCCCAAACCAACCTTGTACCACTGTCATCCGAGACCCCGTTGGGCCATCTCCGTGCATCCAACCTTGCCCTGGCCACCATTCTTCACATCCACTGTACTCCAGCATGCAGGACATAGTTCTCCCACCTGGCAAAACATACCTGGGACTCATGACCCATGACCTCTACGCCTTAATGATACTCTTCCAAATAGGTCTGTCCGCACAGTATTGCAAGCCCCCCCTCAGCAGCTTGAGGCCATCACAGGTGAGTATTGTGCTCCATGTCTGCATTGAATGATACATTGTGACCCATGTGTGTCCTGTACCAGACTCAGATCCCAGGGTATGGATGGGTGAAGTTAGTTCAACACTCAGGCATAGTTTGACATTTACACACACATATGTTGTGGACTAATGCAAAATGACTGCAACATCTCATAATAAAAAATAAATATTTTTATTTGCGGTGGGGTACGTGTTTTGGTAGATAAAATAAGGTGCTCTACCGGGTGCATGGAATCCAAAGTTTACAGGGGGAGATGGTATCCTTGGCATATGAAGTCATCAGAGTCCAGACAACAGTGTTGGTCATCATTGGTCAGACTGTGACCAGCAAGTCCATGTGGCAGAGAATGTCATTGGATGTGGTGCTGCTGTTGCGCCAGAGGGCCAGGTGCCAGGCCAGGTGACCTGGGAGATGTGGATGGTCCGCTGCCTCTCACGGTCTTTTCCGTGGCGACCAACCTTCCTCCGGGGACCCTCAGATGCAGGCCTTGACGATGTTTGGGACGCTCCTTCGGACGAATCCTCCTCCTCCTCCTCCCTCCCTGTGGCTGGTGCTGGTCTGCGCCTGGTGTCACAGGGAGGGTTGCCCATGTTGTCGGCGATCCGATGGAGTGAATGGCTTATGTCCCTTTGCACCGCCAGGAGCTCAGCCAGTCTTGCCTCCATCCGTCCTTGGTGTTGTTGTTGACTGGCATGTTGCTTGGCCTGCAGGTTCTTCATCTCGTCGAGGGTCCCCTTCATCTCTATGAGGCTCCCCACTACCTGGCTGATGCCCCTGGTGTCACGTCGGTATGTGTCCAGGATGTGGCATATGTGTGACATACCGGTTCCCTCAGCTGGCTGGTCAGGTTCGCGCCTCCGCCTGCCTCCACTCCCACCACCCCTGCCCACACGAGCCTGGCCTGCCGTTGTGGGCACATCGGGTCTACGGGCCCCTGAGGGATGGCATTTGCGGGGTTGCCTGCCTCCTCCTGGGTGCCCGGAGAACCTTGTCCCTCCTGGTCAGACTGGCTCTGTTGTTCAGTGCGAGCAGGGCCCCTGGGTGTCTCCTGGGATGTGGCAGGAATGGGGGTGGTGGTTGGCACAGATGTACCTGAAGCAGGTGCTGCAGGGGCTTGGGCACCAGAGGGTCCAGGTTGGTCGGGGTCATCCACGGAGTGGTGAGAGTCGTCGCTGCCGGTGGGATCATCTTCACGCCGAGCCTGGGACTGTGATTGTTCCCCCCCATTGTTGGGGGGAGATCCATGACGTTGCCCTGTGTGTGAGAGAGACAATGTCAATGCTGTTTCATGCGACATCCATGTTTCATACATATTCAAGTTGGCACATTTCCTCCAGGTAGTTGGATGTGCCTAGCATTCCTCTCAATGTCCACTTGTGGATGGGTATGTTGCGGGGGACAGATTGATATGTTCTCCTGAGTGTTTGACCTGTAGAATTGTGGCTAGGATGCTTATTTGTCTATGGATTGATCTTGTTGTGTCACATGTCCATTGTGAGAGTGGATAAATCTGTTGCCTGCCCCAGGGGTGTGTGCTTGTGTAAGGGGGGGGGTTGTGACCGGGCCTGCAGTTGTGTGTAGTGTGATTTGTCATTGGGTCTCCCAGGTGATGTGTCTGTCCCCTCATGGTGCATGCTGGCATGACAGTGAGTGTGAGTTCCTGTGCTAGATATTTGAGCTAGTGGAGTTGGTGTTTGAGTGTACAGTGGTCACAGGAGGGCCTTGTGCTGCATACAGCAGGGCCAAGTGTCAGCTACGTTGTCAGTACTTTGCCAGTCCCTGTGCCTTGGGCATGGTGCATGGGTATGTACCTAGGCCATATAGGCTGAGGGCATTGGTGTCTGCTTCTGAGTGTCACAATGTGTTTTGTGAGGCCCACCCTCCCAGCATCCCGGACATCCAGTCTTGGGTTTGTGGTTCGTGTAGCCTGGGACATGGCATGGCCTTGCTTTGTGAATGGGGCATGGACATGTTAGTGGCATGAGCGTGCTTTTTGAGTGTGGTTGTGTCCGGTGAGGGCTTGGGGGTAGTTGCGTTCATTTGGTGTATTTGGGGTGTGGATGCCATTCCCCCCATGTTACGTAAGTAGTTTGTGTACTCACCAGGCTCTGCGGCTCCTTCGACTCCGTGTACTCCCACCGGCGGAAGCAGGGCCATCACCTTCTCCTCCCAGGGATGGTAATGTATGGGTCTGCGGGGCAGCCCACCTCCAGTGATGTTGCTCTGGGTGTATTCCTCGTTCATTTTCCGCTTGACTGCCCTGCGCAGATCGTACCACCTGGCTTGGCATTCATGCCTGGTCCTTCGGATGGGCGCAACAGCATTCACCTTATCGATGATCCTCTGCCACAGGTTAGTTTTTTGGGCTATGCTGGTCTGTCTGACCAATGTTCAAAACAGCTGTGGCTCGACTCTGATGACTTCGTTGACAAGGAGGTCCAGCTCCACCCTTGTGAACTTTGGATTCTTGTCTGTAGGCATGGTGTGGGGTGTGGGTGTGGATGGTTGTGGGTGTGTGGGTGTGAATGTGATGGTGTGTGTGTGAATGTGAAGAGGGGGTGTTTGTGAAGGAGGTTGTGTGAAGGTGTGTAAGTTAAGGTGTAGTTAAGGTGTAAGTAAGGTGCAGTTGTTTGTCTGTGGGGTCTGGCAGCAGTGGGTCTGTTGCAAAGGCTCATGGGTTGTGTGTGTGGGCTCTTTTTATTGATCCATTTGTGGGTATGGCTGGGTTTGAATTTTTGGTGGGTGTGTTATAAGAGGTGGTTGTGATTTTGGGCCTCTGTTTGCTTGTTTGGATGTGCCAGGTCAGTCATTGAGATGTATTTTGTCATGTAGACGTGCTTTGTGGTGTTGTGCGAGTCGAATTGACCCTCCTTGTGCTGTTTTACAGTGTCCTGGTTCTGTACAAGTCTTTTTCGCGTAGGTAAGGTCCGTACATACGCGATGCTGGGTGAAGGTGCTGGGGTACGGTCCTGGGGTATGGTGCGTACAGGTACGGGGCTGGGGTACGTGCCTGGGGTGCGGTGCGTACAGGTGCGGGGCTGGGGTATGGGCCTGGGGTACGGTGCGTACCGGTACGGGGCTGGGGTACGCACCTGGGGTCCGACGCGTACAGGTGCGGGGCTGGGGTGCAGTCCTGGGGTACGGTGCGTACACGTACGGGGCTGGGGTACGCGCCTGGGGTGCGGCATGTACAGGTGCGGGGCTGGGGTACGGGCCTGGGGTACAGTGCGTACAGGTACGGGGCTGGGGTATGGGCCTGGGGTACGGTCCTGGGGTACGGTGCGTACAGGTACGGGCTGGGAGACGGGCCTGGGGTGCGGCGCGTACAGGTGCAGAGCTGGGGTACGGTCCTGGGGTACGGTGCGTACAGGTACAGGGCTGGGGTACATGCCTGGGGTGCGGCACGTACAGGTGGGGGGCTGGGGTACGGTGCGTACGGGTATGGGGCTGGGAGACGGGCCTGGGGTGCGGCGCGTACAGGTGCAGGGCTGGGGTACGGTCCTGGGGTACGGTGCGTACAGGTACGGGGCTGGGGTACGTGCCTGGGGTGTGGCGCGTACAGGTGCGGGGCTGGGGTACGGGCCTGGGGTATGGTGCGTACAGGTACGGGGCTGGGGTACGCGCCTGGGGTGCGGCACGTACAGGTGTGGGGCTGGGGTACGGGCCTGGGGTACGGTGCGGACGGGGGGGGTACGGTGCTGACATACGGAGGTACGGTGCTGACAAATGCGGGGGCAGGGGGGCTGTACGACTCGTATCCGGGCACAAGTTTACCCATGTACATGTGTGCTACTGCGTTCGCTCCGTACGGGGCCTTTTACATGCGGTTGTGTTTACGATTTGCACGTAAAAATGTCCGGCTCCCTCTCGTACACTTTTCCCGATGCTATTCGTATGTATTTTTAACGTACAAATCGTACTTCGCCGGTTGTAGGGCACTTGTACGAATCGTACGTAAAAATATACGGATACGAGTCGTACGCAAATTTTTTTTAACGGATCGGAATCGGCCCCTTAATGTTGAATTGTTTACGAAACCCACCGATAGGAATTCAATGTTGCATTAAAATAGCAATCATCCAGCGTGCCAAAGGGATAAAATTCCTTTTGGACAATTTTTGAGACTACAACGTAACTGTACCAGCACTAGAGACTATGATAAACATGCGGATATTCTGACTCCAAAAATTTTAATTAGAGGTTACCCTAAAAGACTGATTAGGCATGCATATAAGAGAGCGAAATATTTCAATAGAGATTCCTTTTTTAAGAACAAACCAAATAAAGGTACCAATGAAAATTTACCTCTAATATTTGTTACTAATTACAGTAATATTAGTAATAAAATCAAAAATATTGTTAATAGAAATTGGCACCTCATTACTAATCAGAAAAAGGAGACATTGCCGAACCCGATGTTCTCCTTCAGACGTAACCCCACCATTAGAAAGTGTTTGGTGCATACATATAGAGATGTCAAAGTAAACACACAACTATGTATTTCCAATGCTCCACTACCAACGGGTACTTTTGCTTGCTGCGGCTGCAGCATCTGCATAAACATCATTAAAGGACCTTCAATAACTCTAAATGGAAAAAGTCACAAATTCCTCAATTTCATTAATTGCTGCACAAAAAATCTGATATACCTCATCATGTGTCCCTGTCATTTTGGTTACATAGAGGAAACTTCAAGAGAAATTAGAACTAGGATTCTGGAACACAAGTCAGCTATCAGAACAAACAAAAGAACTGCCCCCCTGGTAGAACATTGGATCAAAGAGAAACATGTTCTGGATGATTTAAAATGGTGTGGGATCGAGGTGATACACATGAACCACAGAGGAGGTAACCCCACTGTAAAAATGAAAGAAACGGGAACAATTTTATATGTCCCGTTTTAATACCTTCCGCAAAGGATTAAACAGCAGAGAAGATTGGGAAAAGCTTATTTAGAAAATTTTACACAATGTAAATAGCCTTTGTCCCTATGTCATTAGATGCCCGTCTCAGTAGAATATGCAGACTTCGTTTTAATCAAATACATTTTTGATTTTTTTAGATCTTAGGGATGTTGAGCCTGAGTTTGAACATTGCTTCTGTGCTTGACATTGTTAATACCTAGATTTTATTTTATTTTTTATTTTATTAAAATGCCAATCCTGTCATGTTACTCCATTTCAAAATGGCCACCGCGGTAATTATGATCCCATTCCAAGATGGCCACCACATTTATGAGATCGTATTCTGCCCCCAATTACTAGTGGTGGGGTTTTTCGAGAATTGTCATTATTTGTTCGTGGACAAATACAGATAACTTCATTACGATAGATACAATAGTTGGATATTCATTCTAGTTTTTATCTTCATTCTATGAATGTCCCGTAACTAGATGTAGATATTGACCTTTGAACCGTACGTAACGCATTGAAATAGACGCGATGACAACAACAAGGTCATTTGGAATCTGGAAGTGTTGTTCGTTGGATGCAGGGAGGCCGCTTTTTAAATACCAGGTGAGCGGGATGCTATCCCGGGGAAGGGAGAGCTTATCTACTCGGCTATTTTCCCTCTAATTTGGTAAAACAAATGAAAAATGATACGAGGGTTTAAAATTATAAAACTATTAAACGATGATTTAAAATTAATAAATTAGGACTGGATAATATGCACGATAATAATGTGTTGTAAGTGCTTGAAAAGAAAGCAATATGTTTGAAGCGGTCTGGCGATAACGAGAATCTCTCTGCTTTACTTTGATTAATCTAACAACCCAGACTGTCAGAGGCATATAGAAATTAAAATCTGGGGCGCTACATAAATTGCACAATATTTAGCCCATAAAATACACTGCCGTGATTAAGTTGTGGAAATACGCAAAAACAAGGTTTTTTAAAAATAATTTTACTTTGGATCACGCAAGGCATGCCCTAGTATTTAGGTAACATGTAAACAGGTTACCGTATAAAGCACGTAGTGACCTTAAATTTATCAACACAGGGAGAGAAACAACAGAATTTTAGTCCAGTGGATAATGATTCCCTTTGTTATACACGCTATGTCCTTGATTTAATAATTCTCATTTATTATTTTATTAGAGGAGGCAGATATTTGGGGCAAATTGGCCAATAATAAAAGAAAAATCTCAGACAGAAATGGTAATAACGGTTAGGCTAATATAAACCTATGTTTTACCTTTACAGGCTTGCCATGAACTTTTAGATTTGCCCA
The DNA here is from genome assembly GCF_964204655.1 of Triturus cristatus. NCBI lineage: Eukaryota > Metazoa > Chordata > Amphibia > Caudata > Salamandridae > Triturus > Triturus cristatus. Next base: position 1,380,006,649 of record NC_140589.1, on the reverse strand, counting down.
AAGGACAAATCATTTTCAGGTAATTTTTTAAAACAACATTACATTGATATAAAGAAAACAACTGTAAATTGAAGTTGAATATAATCTATATATATAATTTTTTGTACAGTGTGAAAACCTACATTAGGGTCACCTATAATATCTTTGGGTCTGCATTCAGTCACGACTCATCATTCTGGCTTGCATAGGATCCACGACAGGCCATTAATTTTAACCACAGAATAGTAAGATTATAAAATGCTTTTTGTGATTATACAATATAAAATACGCATAATTGGGGGATTGGTTTCATGACACAGGAATAATCCTTTGTTTATTGTGTTTAGAGAATCCATGTCTTACAAAAAAAATTAGACGGTGGCTCCAACGAACATTTTCTATACCCTATGGGCATTTACCTAGCGGTATGTGAATACTATACAGCCTCTTAAAATCAAAATAATACCTTATAGATAGAACTGGGCAGTTTCAAAATAACTTTTCTACCTCTATGCTTCTTGTTTTCTCTTTGGATGATGTATAGGTGTTAAAGTTTAGGACATCATCAAGATCCCTTTTTCCCTGTCTAAATAATTATCAATAAGGAAGACTAACAGTCCTCCCTACACTAGAGGTAGGGATTACTTATATCAACCTTGATGTTTTAATAATAATCTATGTGATATATAGTGCAGAATGAAAAGAGATGTATCATGAGTATTCTGCCAAGGTAATGCTGTATGTCAAAACACTAATTGTATACTGCATAACAAATATTAAGTTATATGGAGTCTTTGTTTTTATAAAAACTGTATTAGATAATTGTAAATATAGAGTGAATAGGGATAATTATGATTTTTAAACATCTTTATTAGGTAGGTCAGCAAAACATAAACTGTATGAATAATAAATTGTTTCTATTATTTAGAAAACTGTCCTGAAGAAGGTGAACATCTGTCTACTCACCGAAACGCTGCATCGACTGTGTTTTGTAAAAGTATGATGATGATATGTTTGTTTATGTATAAAATTTGTTTTTAAAATTCCTGATTGTTATCATTTATGTAATAATTGTTTCTGAATTTTTAGTGTGTTTGCCTGACGTACCTTACTATTATAGTATTTTTCGGATTATCCCCTTTGTATTATTTTTGATACTGTTGATGAGTTTATTTCCAATGTGGTTTATGATATATTTTTGGTTAAACTGTACCTTTTAGTAGGGACACATTTGTTTTTTAGACTATATTCACCCTGTCCCTATTTTGAAGTAGGGTGTCTCCTTTTGTTGTTGACTACTGTGCGGTGCCTGCCACCTTGAGTATGCCAATGTAGGGGGTACCATGTGTACCCCCCAAGTGCATACCCCCACACCTCCACTACCCTGGGGGTCTGCAAGGGGCCCCCAAAGTAAACAATGCATGCCTTTCCGTGGCGGAGTCTCTGCCATGGAAAAGCATTAAACCGCCAACATCTTAATATGGACGGCCTTTCGTTCTGCCGCGGTACCCCCCGCCATGCTAATGTGGCAGGGGGTAAAAGGCCGTCCGGTGGGGTGTTTTGGCGGGCGGATCGCCACCGCCGGTCGGGCGGTGGCGATCCGCCCGCCATGCTAATGGGCCCCCAAGAGTCTGTGCCTGTCCGAGCCCGGAGGAGGCTGGACTATGCCTACCCTCTTGGTTTTCTGTTTTAAAGTGTGTTTCCATCATGGTGAAAAGAAAATGACCTCTGCCTAAGCCTCAGGATAATTCTTCCTCTTCGATTATGAACTTTTTGACTAGTGCAATGGAGGCACTTGAAAAAGAGATTACTACTGTGGATGAGAGACTGGTGACTTGCCATCTCGTTTTGACGGGCATTGAAAGTAATCTTCCTTTAATTGCTTTGACTAGTGGTGATGTGAGGCCGAACAGGTCTGTCTTGGGCACAGTGTTTAATGGGTGTGTGCAGACTATTTCAGATGGTGTTATTCCTACCTCCCCATTTGAATCAATATCTTATCCGCCTCCCAAACATTTGAAAATTCCTGGTCCCTCCCTTGACTTGCTAATCACCAACATTCAGGATGGGTCAGTCCCTGTAGTCAAGCCTTGTAGGTCTACCACTAAAAAGGGCAAAAGCACATAAGTCCCTGTAGCAAATACAGATGATTTTAATTGTGTACTTACTGTAGTCCAAGCTCTGGAAGCTCTAGTTAAATCATTTTTAGATTATTTTTCTTCTAGGTTATCCCTAGTAGAAAAAACAACTGCTAGCTGTTTGGAAATTTTGCAATCCAAAGTCTTCCTCTCTTCCTACCAGAACTCAAACTCGACCAGTGCTATACCTTCTATTTCCCTAACTCTTTATCCATTATCTTGCACCTATAGTCCTCCAGTACCAACTTGTTTTCAAGTGTGCTAATGCTCTCTCAGCTGTTAATCAGATAGGCAATCACATAGGCAATTTGTCCCTCTTCACTAATATGCAGCTCAACAATACTAAAACCACCCTTGGCTCCGCTGTAATAGAGGGTACTTCCACAGCTCATGACCTCCACCCTGAATCAACTCCTTATGTTGTGATCCTGGTGAATCTGCTGACCCTTTCTCAATCTGACTCTGAGACCTGGGAAAGCTTTAAGAACAAATCTATTTGCTCGGTGGGCAGGAAAACCGGACTTATTAAAGATCTTTTTGATGACATAAAATGGTCAGAAGGGTAAGTTGGATTGTTAGGGGCGATAAATCTTTACCTTGTGATCATGTAGTCAGTCATGCCCTTTAAATCCCCCAGTTTGGTAGAGCTAATTCTACATAGAACCTGAATGAATTAACAATCTGCTCCTTCTCATCAAATTATAACTCTCCCACTGGGATATCTTTACCAGCCCCTAAATGTTAATGGTGGGCTTTGTGACGCTTCCAGCACTGGTCTTGTACACTCCCTTGAATTTAATCCCACAGTCATTACCCACAGTTGTTTTACTCCCTTGGCTGAGTTGGATGGAATAGACTGACATTTAACTGGCCCAAGCAGATCCACCCCCTGTCTAAGTCTATGGGCATTGGGTCACCTTTATTCAACTCTGAGGTTCACTAGACAACGCTAAGTTTTTCCTAACCTTGCCTTTTATCTAGCATGGCTAGCTATGTTCCCTCAGTCCCTTTGTTTTAGGTCCAAGGGATCCCAACCACATTGCAGTCTGTTATTTTGGAACGTAGTAGGTTTACACTCCAAGGTGCTTCTTCCACCCTGGATGTATGTTATGACTACATTACAAATCCTTTGTTTCCAGGAGACCTGGGCCTTTGAACCTATCCATATTAATGGATTCAAGATATTCCACCATCCTGAAGTTTTTTCTGAAGCTGGTAGAGCCAAGGGCTGGTTGTCCATTTTTGTTTCGAATTTACTTGCTTATGTCATGATTAAATCAGAGATAAGCTCTCCTTAGTATCTAATTATTGTTATTGAGTTTTTGTTTTTTAAATTTTATACTTGGCAATTTTTATAATAATGCATCACTTTCTTGAAAAACTGGTTATTGTTCACTGGAATACTTTTGACATTTGTTTGGATGATGCCGCTAAAGACGCCAATATCAAGGCAGCCTTCCTTAATATATCCAGATGCATTGAAGATAGCTTAACTAGATCTTTGCCCCGGACTAGTTTCGATAGCCCAGGCTGGTTTTATTGCAATTATTCCAAAGTCCACAAGCTTCTCATGGCTGCCCTTCAAAATATCCTGCGCTGCCCCTTGGAAGTGAGAACACGCAGAAGTGAGTTTTTACAATTCTGACAATAAGGAACAAAAAACTAAAAAACGCAGCCTGGGACTCTCTGATTGAAGCTAGTTTGACCAAAGATCCCTCAGCCTTTTAGCACGTAATTAACGGCCCTCTACTTAAGGACAATAGTGCTCCCAGACTTGAGGTTGCCATTAACGAGTCTGATTGGGTAGCCTACTTTTCAAAGATCAATTCAATTTCTAGCGCTCAGATCCATTAGTCAGGCCCTATAACTGCTGAAGGCTTGGCTTCAGACACCAATAACTATATTTTGCCCTGGATGAAATTAACTTGCACTTGCGGGCAGTAAGGGTGGTAAAACTCCTAGCCCAGGAGGCGTTCCCATTCATCTTTTTAAAACCAATGTACCTTTGTGGGGCTAAATTTTGACTAGGGTGCTTGGGGCTTGTTGTGGTTTCAGAATATTGAAGACCTGGTCAGAGTCCGTGATAGTGCCTATCTATAAGAAAGGGGAACGCTTAAACCCTGCTTCTTATCGCAAAATATTGCTACTTGACTCTCTAGTGAAGGTCACAGGGAAAATATTATTGAATAAATTAGAATAGTGGGCTGTGGACAATGATATCCTTTCAGACTTGCAATATGGCTTCCATTGAGGTTTGGGGACAATCAAACAGGGGCTATATCTTAATTCGGTAATTGGAAGATATACTTTTATGAAAAAAAGTCAGCTGTTTTTAGCTTTTGTCAACTTGTTGAGCACATTCAACTATGCCCTCACCAATAAATTGTGGGAAACCTTATCTGACCATGGGGTTGAACCCCCGATAATATCCCTCCTAAGAAAAATGTATTCAGGGGGCAAGGCTAGGGTGAGTACAGATCCAGCACTCGTACTTTTGATCTTGAGAGAGCGGTCAGACAGGGCTGCATCCTCATGCCCTTCCTATTTACCTTGTACAATAATTTCCTTTGTTTTGTTATGACTAAAAACTGCAGGAATCTCCCCCTGTTTGGTCATAGATCTATTCCATGTCTACTCTATGCCGATTACGTTATAGTCGTGTGCTGTAACTCGTTGGGTTTGCAGCGGCTACTCACCTGTTTCATCAACCCCATGCTTGACCTAGGCTTGAATTTTAATATAGGGAACACTTTTGTAATGAAATGTGCGAGAAAAGTCAGGAAGTGTTGTGTTTTGTGGTTGGCAATGTCAAGTTAAGCCTCACTCCAGCCTTCTCTTATCTGGGTATTTTATTTGAGGCACAAGGCTCATGGAATTTGGCCATAAATAACAGGAAGTTGCATTTTAATAAATCTACTTCTGCAATGCTAAAATTTGCCATCAAGCTCAGCAAGAAGCCTGTGAGGGAGACGCTAACTATATATAATGCCAAAAATTTGTTGGCAGTTCTATATGGGGTGGGAATCTGGGTCTACAGCAACACCAACCAGATCCAGACAGTAGAAGATGCTTTTTTTAGGAATCTTTTGTCTGTCCCTTACAGTTAGCCCCTCCTTTGCATGCTATACTGAACTTGGGTTTTCATTTGTAATTTACCTGATTAGAATTAAGCCGATTTTATAATGATACAATGTATGGACATGTGAACACACTGTTGAGAACCCTGTTGTACTCCTCTCCAGCAGTAGAAACCACCGACGGCCGGTACAGGTAGGCGCGGTGCGGGGTGTTGTGGAGTTGACAGACGACGGAATGGGATTTATTAAATTTTTCCCTATTCCATCGTCTGTCGACTCCCCCCTCCCTTCCCGCCCTGCCCTGCCACCCCACTGAGCTTACCTGCATCGGCCGCGGCTGGTAGAAACAGACTAAAGAAACAAAGTCTGTTTTTGCTCAAGCAGTGTTGTAAAAAAACAGATGATTCTTGTCACGGACGGCCTCCAGCCACATCTTAATTATGTGGAGAATTGTCATCACAGGTTCGTTTTGACGCATTTTAGATTAGGCATTTTTTACCATCTATTCACTTTTCCTAACATTAATGATTGGTCAAACGTACTGATTAAATGCCCCTGCGATGATATATCTAGCCAATGCACAATTATTCTTTCCATAGCCATATATCCCAGGTTCACGCATGACTAACAACTTCAATCCAGGTGTTTTTCTTTGAATTCTCTGTCTTGTTGTCCTGGATTTATAATAGGATAAGTTATACTACATGTCCCAGAATACAAAGAAAAGAACTGGAGTAGTTTGTCCCACATTACCCAGAGAACATGTCAGGGCGGCCTTTCATTCATTTTGCACATATGATTTCACTGATGTTTTCGTTTGTGAGGCATTACTTCCTCTGAGGTCATCAATATTTTTTATTACTTATTTTGCAGATTTATATAGTGCGCCTGGATCTTTGGGTGTTGGGACGCCTCTCACAGAACAACATTTCTACATCGGGGGGAAGTGAGTGAGAAGTATTATACAACACTTCGGGCCTGATTTAGATCTTGGCGGATGGGTTACTCTGTCACAGCAGATATCCCGTCTGCTGAAATATAAATCCTATTATATCCTATGAGATTTATATTTCGGCGGACGCTATAGCACCAAGATATAAATCAGGCCATAATCATTGTAACAATAAAGGAGGTCTGAAGAGGGCTTGTAACAGTAACATGAATAGATTATTGTTCTTTCGGACTTGCCTGCATGAGTGAGATTTGAGGTGTTACCTGAAGGCCATTATAGATGAAAGTGTTCATAGCTTAGGTGTTGAGGGTTCGCATGGAGCTGGCTGCTCCTTAGACCTATTGTTCAGAGCAGTAGAGGTCCTGAAGTTAGGAACTTTCAGATGAGAACTCTAATTCCTCAGGCTTCTTAATCCTCCTGAAATATTAAGGGGCTTATTGCGAGTACGGCTGTCCTGGGACTGCTGTATTCTTGGTCGGTCTGACCACTGCCACCCCTGTGGCTCCACCTATAGTATTCCGAGTGTGGTGGTCGGACCACGACAAGACCGCCACATTAGTTCTTGGAAAAATGGGCACTCATTTCAAACAGATGCTCTAGGGATTGGATGATCCTCATTATAGAAACAGCTAGAGAGGTCATCCAACTCCTTAATAAAGAAATCCAGGACTTAGAAGACAAATTGAAACAATCCAATCCTATTGACGAATGTAAAAAGAGGCTCGAGGATATTGCTTCTGAACTTGATTCCTTTAGTGAATATCTCCTAAAGAGAAAGACGGATAAACTCCGGAAAGATATTAGGAATTTCTCTCAAGAACGTGTTTATCCATTCTTGGGAGAGAACTTCTATACCTATAACAACGAGGGCCAACCCAACATTAACCACTCTAATTGGGGTAACAAACGGGTCATTACTTTCTCGGACACAACAGATTCGGACAGTGAGGGTTCCCCTTATAGCAACCCACCCCAGGGACACCTCTCTGAACGGTCTGCCCCAGAGAATCGTTTTTTAGGGAACCGCCGAGGCAATTATCGTCCAAGGTACCAAAATCGTTCTCAGGGCTTTCATCAGAGGGGTCAATACCAGGACCCAGCACAACCACAGAGGTACATCCAAACCCGTCAACAGCAGTACTGGAGAACTTGAACACTATTCCTATTTTCAATCTATCCACTCATATTATGGACCACACCGTTGTCTCACTTCTTTCGAAGGGCTTATCATTTGTTCCATCAACAAGGATAAATAAATTTGAACTCTTTCAGGACATGCATGCCTTTTTCCGCAAAGTAAGGTTAAAAAAGTTCTATTTGGATAAGGACTCCAATAACTATAACGAAAACCGATCGGGATTAAAACCTCCCTCAAGTTTCACCCCGGGGCTGGACATGCTGGGCACGGAAGTTCACCTATTTGAGAAAGCTGTTATCAGCAAAATTGAGAAATCTATTAAGTTTGTTCCTGCTCCCCCTTTTAACACCTCCAAGGATGAGAACTCTGCCCTTATGTCTCTTAAAAACGACAATAGCCTTACCATCAAGCCGTGCGACAAGGGTGGCGGTATTGTCTTTTTTGACACCAAAAGGTATAAAGAAAAGATGCTTGAGCCACTGGGTTCCCCCAGACATTACTGCAAAATCACGCTTAACCCTGAATCGAGAATCAAAAGACGTATTCTGCAGGAGGTAGAACAAGGAGTAGAAAGAGGTGACATCTGTACGTCTGAAGCTCTCTTTCTTACACCTACCTATACCCGCATTCCTATTATTTACGGCCTGCCTAAAACCCACAAGAACCAATTTGATCCCCCTCTGAGACCGATTGTCTCAACGATTGGCTCCGCTACGGAGCCTCTATCGAAATATCTCGACAGGTTCCTTCAGCCCCTGGTGGGCGATTTGCCATCTTATGTAAAAGACACAGGGCATTTTATTTCTAAAATTGAGGGACTCGATTACAACTGTGAGCATGAATTCCTAGTTACTCTGGACGTTGAATCTTTGTATTCTAATATTCCCCAGACAGAGGCAGGCAGAGTAGTCAGCAACATCATCCAGTCTGACCCATCATTATCGAATAAGACCTTTATGATCAAAAGCCTGGAGATTGTTTTGGAAGAGAACTTCTTTGAGTTTGACGGGCAGTTATACCAACAAGTGCAAGGTGTTAGCATGGGGGCAGCCTGCGCACCGAGCATTGCCTGCCTATATATGGGTGACTATGAGAAATCTAACATCTTCAATGAGGTCGCACCATTTTTTGAGAATGTGCGACACTGGTCGCGATACATCGATGATGCCTTTTTTATTTGGGCCGGCGACCAGGACTCCTTGAAGGAATATATTGAATGGCTTAATGCGGCTGACTGTAACATCAAGTTCACTGCCCATTTCAGCACTACTAGGCTCGAATTTCTGGATGTCTGGGTGGAACACCATGATTCTAAACTTATGGTGTCCCTCTACACGAAACCGACTGCCAAAAACACCCTCCTGCATTTTGAAAGCTTCCACCCAAGGAGCCAGAAGGATGGGATTCCTTTCAGTCAGTTTCTGCGTTTACGCAGAAACTGTACCTCCATCAAGGATTATCTCAGTAATGCAGAAAATATGAAACAAAAATTCATTGATAGAGGATACCCTCCGAGGCTAGTTAGGAATGCCATGAAACGGGCTCGTTTCTACAACCGAGATTCCATGTTTCAAAGTAAATGCCAGGAATCTGTGGACAAACTTGTCTGTGTCACTAAACACTCTCCCTTCAACAACAAGATCAGACAGATTGTCAATTCTGAGTGGCATCTTCTGAACCTGGGCGAACAATCATCGGCTATGCTCAAACCAGTTTTTGCTTTCCGCAGGAATAAGAACCTTGGGAATCTTCTGGTTAAAGCTAAGATCCCTGACCAGAAAGCATGGCTACAAAAGTCGATCGAAGGAACCTCCCCTGTGAGGGGCAACCACAAATGTGGCACATGCCATGCTTGTGCCAATGCCATAGTTGACATTTCTTTTTGTGCAAATGGTTTCACTGCTGTCCTCAAAGAGATGACCAACTGCAGGACACCTAACTGTGTCTATGCGATCCAGTGTCCCTGCTCATTGACCTATGTCGGCGAAACCTCGAGAGAGAGGTTAGAGTTCGCATTGGTGAGCATAAATCTAATATCAGACGACTCAAGCATGCTGCTCCTTTGGTGGGACACTGGGCGGAAAAGAACCACAAAGAGGAAGATCTACGGTGGACTATCTTGGAGAGAGTACAACCTCAAAAAGGCACGAATGCAGATAACCTGCGTAAAAACCGCAAGGTTTTTTGGATTTTTGTCCTTGACACGAAGAACAGAGGCCTCAATGAATCCCTTCCATGGGAAAATGCCATCCTATAGGAGCTCTTTGCTTGCTTGCGTCCCTGAACTCAACAGGTGATGACCTTTTTATTTCATTTTATTTTATTCTATTTTATTCTACTCTGCTTGTCGTTTTCTTTTCTCACCTTTTTCATCCTTTCTTTTTTCTTATCTATATTTCTGCTCTTTAATGGTTTCAACTTTTCTCTTATTAAGGAATGTCTATTTCTCTATTTCTCTTCCTTGGTCTTTTTTCGCCTTTTTCTGTGGTACATCTTATCTGCCTTTGGCTATTTGGAGCTCCTTTATTCTTTTCTGCCTCGGCATTTCCATACTTTTTAGGACCGCTATTTTGTCCCTTTGTTTAGCTGATTCCTGCGTTATATATACATATTAAAAAATTTTTTTTTGACTTGTCATTAGTTATATGTTACAGTTTTGTCTTCCGTACACCAATAGATGTCTCCTTATTCCGTCTTGGTCCGCGTACAGCCTTCCCTATTGGTTTATATATTCTGGCATTTTTGATTGGTCTAAATTTGCCTCGCCTCGCGCTTTGATTCGCTGACAATCTGGGAGGATCCTACTTGGAGGATTTACATTTTTGATCTCCAACATGGTTTTCCCCTGCGATCATCCTCGCGATATTCGTGCTATTTGGACCTTGGCTATTCGAGCTCTGACATCGGACCTTATTATAAAGGTAATTTTCGAGAGACTCGAGTGCGGCTCTTTGCATCTGTTCTATGCTTGCAATTTTTGTGGCTCTGTGTATCAGGTTGCCGCTCTGGGTGTCATTCTATTTTTAGTTTTTCATTCTTTCTCTATTTTTCTTTAGCGATCTGACCACCTTGGTCTGGCTGCGTTGAAAACGCCTCTGAGAACCTGATTTTGCTTGTCTGTTAGAGTGTGCTCCACGGGAAGGTCCTCTGGACCCAGGTGAGCTGACCTCTCTCTATCAGGCGTTATCTTTATCAACACCGGCTGTGAATTGCAAGTCCCGCAGTGTATCAGCGTGCTGTTTGGGAGTGAACTTGAAGCCACCCTTAACACACTGTTTTGTTTTACCGTTTTTGAATTACATCACATTCTTCTTAAGGGGCTTGCAGTGCTTTCTACCCTCTCTAACATTTCCACCTCGTGTGCTTTCTGTTTTTAGGTTCTACGAGAACCGCTTTTGGAACCTTTCCTTGATGATTAAACCGGAAATATAAACGGGAGTAATAGGGACAGAACCCAATCGCTTTTCTGTTTATATCTAGCGGGTGGATGTATTCCCGCTCTGTTTTAGCCCCCGTGGAATCTAGGTAAACTATTCTGATATATTATTTACCTATATTGCTCTCTCCAACAGAGTTGTGAGGATAAACTAAGCTATTAATTCTTGAATAGCATCCCCTGATCCACTCTTGTGGAATTTGAGTGGCCGGCGCTCATTTCTTTTATCTCTCTACTCTGTCTTAGGTATCAAATCTGTTTTTGTCTTTCCTCGACTCGGATTTGGAGGAATCTGCTCTAGAATATTACCGCTAGGAAATCTTGCCTCCTCTTCTCGTGATCTCAACGCAGGTAAGCGCTTATCTGTGTACCTTTCTGCGTGTTTTTGTCTTTTTGTCTTTTTGTCCTATTGTTTTTCTATTGGGGCGTATATTTTCTGCAGAAGGTTTACTGATGGGTTGTTTGATTTATTTGCGTTTTCTGGGTATTTCTTCATCTTTCCCTTTCTTGTTGGCAGTTCTCCTTATTGTTGTTCCAGGTGCCTGTGTGTATGTATGTATATATGTATATTTGTATTTTTGCATATCTGTTAGTCTATGTTTGAATTAAATAGCTCTAAAAAGAAAATTGTAGCTATTCATTTTAAGGCTTTTGGCACTCAGGTTGGAGTTTATTTATTCCTTGTTTTTGTGCTATGTGGCATACACTTTGCATTATGTCCGTGAGTGAATATTTTTTCTTCTCTGCCTTTTCTCTTTTTGTCTATGCATACATCTGATTTATTTATTTTTCTGTCTATTTGTACAGTTTATTTTCTTTTTTTCTTTTTTTCTTATCTCTACAGGTCCCAGCCTGTGGGGGTCGGTCTGTTACGCCCTGAAGAAGGTGGTACTGCTGATTAGGAGTTGTCTCACCGAAACACGCGTCGGCGTTGTTTATTGAGCCTGTCATTCCCCCATTGATTCTATTTGTATACTTTGATAAGAGTTTCTACGTCTATCTTGATCAATCATCAAAGTACCCTGGGATCATCCATTCCATGCTTTTGAATTGGGCCCACGAGTGTCTTTGGTCGTTTTTGAATGAATTATGTAATGTTGTATGAATGTGAGCTGTTTGCATTTGAGTGTATGTATGTTTGATCTAAAACAGTCCCCTTTTCCTCTCTCCCCTGGTTTGGGAACCTGTTATTTATTCATTCCTTTCATTTCATTTTGTGTCATATCCCTTTCTGTACTAATTTTTAGTATTTTCTGTGCGCTATTGAATTTTTCCATTTCTGTATTATTGTATTACATGATTGATTTAATGTGATTGTTTTCGGTGGAAGCATCCACTAAAAAGATTTTTCATCTATGTATTATAAAGTGACATGAATAAATGAAACAAATTTATATTCCCAAATAAAAGGAAATAATATTTTTGCTATATTGATCGTTTTGTGTCTTGCTGTCTCTACATCCTTTTCTATGGTGACTTTATGTGTTTGTATGCCACATTTTCTTTTTCCAATTTGAGTGTCATCCTTTTTGGAGTTAGATAGATGATACTTTGTACATTTTTCAATCATAGGGGTAGAGTATATTTTGTTGTTTTGCTAAGACCGCCACATTAGTCAGGATCCAGGATCCCACGGCGGTAGTGGTAAGGAAAGGGGCAGGTAGATGCTGGCAGTGCCGATGAGGCACAGATGAGCATGTTCCAACTTGCATATCCACCGCCCATTTCATGGCAAGTGGCGGAGATGCAGCCTGCCAATTCTGGGCCTGGGAGTGCATGCGGGGGGCACATTTTGTGACCCCCTGGAGTTGCACCCTAGTTCCTGCACCATGTGGCATGCACAACATGGTATATGTCACACTGTGCAGGAACGTGCTGCAGTCACTCTCACAGCAGCGGTCTGCGGTTAAGGCTCTTCTATGAGCCTAACACAGCTGCCAACGTGAGAATGCTGCAGCTCCCCCTGCCTGCCCTGGGTTCAATTTGGAATCCGGCGGGCGGGTGAACCATGGGCTTGGCGGTCCTCCTGGCAGTGCAGTAGTGGCAGTGCTACAGGAGGACCACCAAACTCGTAATCAGGCCAAGGCATGGTGAATAGGCACTGTGGATTACTTTGTGCACATTTTGTATTGTGTTTGTGCTCTGATTGGAAGCAAGTGGAGGATCCTCAAAATAGGTATAATAATTTATTTTCTGGATGTGTTAAGCCTGACGAGTGAGAACACAACAACTTTGAGAGGGCCAGATTTGTAGGAGAACCTGCTCGAAAGGTGTTGCGGAAATCTACTCTTGAGATTTGGAATGCCTGAGTGTCTATTTTAAGGTGGTCTGATATGTAAATGGATTTCTGAATCGAAGTACAGGTTCACTGATAAGTTTAGTTGCTGCATTCGGTCAGCAGAGAAAAAATATGATTTGTTTGATATTTCTTTAAAGTGAAAGTTGCTTGCACTGGTAATGTTATTTATATGTAGAATGAAGAATGGTTTCTGATCCAACGTGAATCCCAGTGACTTCACAGAGGAAGAGGAAAATGGAGAGAATTTATTAAACTTTAATGCTTTGAGAATTGAAGATTCAATATTGTTCTTGTTAGATATTAATATTATTAGGAATTGTGTCTAATTGGGGTTGAGAAGCAAGAAGTTGTTATTTCTGCATTTTAGTAGTAAAAGGCATTTACTTGGTATGGTCATGTCTACCTCTGTGATGTATTTCAGATATAGTTGTCTGTCAATGGCAATTTGATACTTGTGATACCGGAGTCTTTTAGGATAAAGCTGAGGGGCTCTGTGTACAGGATGAAGAAGGTTGGTGCAGCAGTGGCACTTTTTTGGTACACCACGTTATATCAGCTATAGCTGAAATGAGATCTTCTATTTTTACCAGTAGGTGTCAGTTGGTTAGGTAGATTGATAACCATTGGCGAACTTTCCAGCGTAATCCCGTTCTCTGTTCACGTGTCAGTAGTAGCCTGTTTGGGTCAATTGTATTGAAGTTGACTGAAAAGTCTTATAGTTTGCGTAGACATGTATCAACTTTGTAGACAATGTGATGTATTTCATCTGGGATTTACACCATGGCTATTTTGGTTTTGTCGCCTGTTCTAAAAGCAAGATTGGTGATTTTCAAGCAGGCCTTCAGTTTTTGTGAAGGAGTTTAGTTGATTGACTGTAGAGTTTTCTGTTTGTACCTAGCCACAAAAGATGTGAGACTGGGCAGTAGTTGAAAGGATCAAGATTTGTTTTAGAGTGATTTACCTGGTTTTAAGTGAGCTTGGGACTAGGTCTTGGTCTAGTGATGACCCAGATACCTCGAAACATGCTAATTAGTTTTCGTTTTCATTTTTAAGAATTCTCGACATTTTAGAGCTCTGAGCTTAGGTGCTAAGTGGTCTGTCATGATTTCATTTCTGGTTAGTCCTGTGCCTGTGAACGTTGGTAGGTGTTTGGTAATGCAAGTCTGAGGAACACTACCTTTGTTTAGCATCGGACCCATATCCCCATATGCTGTGTGAGCTTAAATGCAATTACTATTTTAATTGTATTTCCTTGGTAAAAGTGGTAACCATTGTACCATATCATGGCTTTTGACACCCGCATCTCTTGCGTGTGTTCAAGGCACACAGTGCACCTAGTAGCCATTGTTTTGAGGATGGAAATTTTGATCTCCCTTTTAACGAATTGTTCAATTGAGGACTGCAGCACTCGTGTGCTCTTGTAATGCAGGTATATCTAAGTCCACACTTAAGTGTTTCATTTTAGATAAGGTCTGAATGTTAGGTTCCTTTCAAAAGACTTGCTATCAGAAAATAGATGCAAACATCATACTGAGCACTGGAAAGTTTGCGCAGTTCAAGTAATATCATGCTTTACTTTCACTGACAAACTAGGTTGACTTTGCGTTGGACTTGGCACTCTCTGTAGGGTCATCCGCAAACATTTTGCTGTGACCTTTCCTGTTTTCTGAAATTTGTTTTTGTTGGCATTAGGACTGTGTGCACATTACCACTGCTAACCAGTGCAAAAGTGCTTGTGCTCCCTCCCCTAAATTATGGTAAAATTGGCCTACACCTGATTAGCACATTTAATTTACTTATAAGTCCCTACCTAATTTATAGTACTACATGTACCCAGGGACTGTAAATTGCTACTAGTGAGTCTGCAACAGTCATTGTACCACCCACTAAAGTAACACATTAAACTTTAAAACATGTCGCAGGCCTGCCATTGCAAAATATGGTGCAGTTTTGAACTGCCAGTTTGACTTGGCAAATTTGCTAGGCTTAAACATTTCAGACAGGATGGGTGGGGGTGGAGCTGTTCCCTGCTTCATTTACACTTCAAAGGAGCCTGTCTACACCACACAAAAAACACTTCTTGGAGCCTTGGCAGGGGAAAGAAGGGACTTTCTAGAACCAGATTTGGGAGTAGGCTAGAAGATTACCCCACTTCAAAGGCTGGCACCAGGTATAAATATTGGACCCTCAGTCCAACTCTTTAGTACACTTCTGAAACTGCGGAGGACATCGTAAGGACTGCCTTGTACCCCAAGGGGACTGCCCTGTTGCTTGACACCTGCCTTGTATCCAGAGTTCAGCCCAATGGCTTCCAGACAACTGTGCTGCTGCTTAAAGCTTGCCTTGTACCCCCAGAGGACTGCTCAACTGCTTGATGCCTGCCTTGCTTCTTGAACCCAGGACTACGAGAGTGACTCGAAGGGCAAGTTGGATGGCCTCCTGTGTGAGCTACAGTGACATAACAAGCACCAGAGATCTTGAACCCTGCACATGGCCCCTGCTGAAGCAAGACCTGTACCCCAAGTTGTGCCCCTCCAGTGCTGGATTCTTGGTGGTGGTTTAAAGGTGCTGCTTCTGACTAGAGATTTTAAACGTCCAAAAAAGTGACAAAGTCTGACAGTAGAAATCTTCACCGTGACTCCATCCGCAGCTCTCCGATTACGATACCTTTGCCCGTTGAACCTTATCTTCTCAGGAGATTTTCTTTGACATTTCTTCTAAGTATGTAAGCCAAGACTGGGCCCAATCCTCCTTGGGAAGCCAAACCTTTGACTGTGCCCGGTCCTCTCGCAACCAGATACCCATGGTTAGTGCTTTGATCTTTTAGGCACTATATTTTCTCCGAAAACTTTAGAATGTTAATTATTTAGTAATTTTTAATTTCATTTAATTTAGTAGCAGGTTCTTGGGTTAGTAGGAGATTATGGTGGTGAATTGTATAAAATATAAATGATTGTTTTATATTTTTGTATTATTTTTGTATGTTAATTAAAGAAATACTAGCTAATTAATTATGCACATTACTTAATTGATTGGACGTTATTTTAATTATTTTAGTATAGTGTGTAATTTTCAGTATCTAAGTTTAATTGATTTAAATGTAACTATTTTGTATTAAATTTAGAAGCACATTATTGGGTAATTGTAAACTTGTTGATTAGCCTATTTACTTTTAATTAATTGTAACATTTTTAAAGTGTTTTTCTTTTAAATATTTTTAATTTCACATATATTTTAAATTACTTTTGTAGTATGACATTTGTATTTTTTAGATTTAATTTATATGGTTTTTATTTTAGGTATGTTTAAATATTTTTCTTTTAAAAACATTTAGGAATTGGAATTGTATCTGAAACCTCTCCAGACTACAACACTTTACCTATTGTTGCTAAAATTGGATTAGGAATAGTACATCTAACCCCCTCCACAGTCCAACACTTTCCCTACAGTTGCTTATATCTGAGTGGTTATAGTATATCAAACCCTTCCAAAGTCCAATAATTTCCTTGCTTTTCCTTATGTTTGAGTGGGAATAAGAAATCTAACCCCTCCACTGTCCAAAACTTTACCTATTGTTATTTAGATTGAGGTGGGAATAATAAATCCAAGCCCTTAAAAGTTCAATACTTTCACTGCTTTTATTTACATTGAAGTGGGAATATTACATTTGACCCCTCCAAAGTCCAACACTTTTCCTACTGTTGCTAAGATTGAAGTGTGCATAGTAAAGCTAACCACTCCAATGGCCAGCACTTTCCCGGATTGCTCCAATTGGAGTGGTAAGGGAATAGTAAATGTAACCTCTCCAAAGTCCAGAATTTTCCATGTTTTTGCTTATGCTGGAGTTGGAATAGTATTTGTCTCCTTCAAAGTCCAACACTTTCTCAACTGTTGTTTATTGTAGATTGTTATTATTATTATTTTTGAATTTTAATTTCTAAATTATTTATAAAAATAAATAATTGTTTTTGTTAAATTTAAATGTATTTTTTCTTGTGTTTGTATTTTATTTTTAATTAAATTTGATATATGTTGCTTTTAAATATAAGTTTGTTAAATGTAACATTTAAATTATTGTTATTAATAATGTATTTTGTTTGAATTATTTAAGTATTGTTTACGTATTTTTTCAAATATGTATACATATCTGTATAGATGTTATAAATATATATTGTTTACATATATTTTTAATTTCCATAAATAATTAAAAACGTTTTTTTAACTATAGGCATAATTTTATATATTTTTGTAATTTACATACAATTTATGTAAACTCAATATTATTGTTGATATTTTTTAAACAATATTTCTGCATTACACTATTTTTGTAGATGATATTTTGTAATACAACTCACAGTTCACATTGTGTGACACTCAGTGCTCCTGCGCCACATGGGTTCCCAGCAAATCTGTTGCATGTCATAACAAGAGAAATTTTGCAGACTCTGCACCATTTAGCTTATCCAAGCACGTTTCCATTGCCATCCTTAGTGCTCTCACCCTTATTGAATCCTTTTTCTATACTTCGTTCTTGTTAGAGAGTGTTGGATTTAGCACCCACTGCCATTCTCTGCTGCCTTTCTGTCTTCCTCACCTTCAGAAACTGAGTTTTTCTGTGATTTGCCATTACCTTCTAAGGTCAACGGATATCGGGTTTCAGGTGTTTCTGTAGCAGAATGCACTAACGTTCTTGTGCTGCTTGAGGGTAGGAAACAAAAGACACACAATTGATGGACGGAATGCAGAACAAATCAAAACATTCACCCCCAGTTAAGAGATCTGGGTTAAATTGAGGGTAGACATTGGACAAATTTGGAATGGTGTATTTGGGCACCTAAATATTTTACTTGAACACAGCCCTTATTCTCCTCTGCAGAGATCCTGACTAGAAGATTCTATTAATGAGAGCAGTGTGGTATGCTATACTAGGGATTTTGTGGTAGCCTTGCTAGCCTGCCACAATTCTAGAAGGTTTCTGTAATGAAGGCTCAGGGAAGAATGGTATTATTAGAAGTGAAGAGGCAGTTGGTTTCCAGTAGCTGCTGACTGATGGATGGGTTTTATTATTCTGGACTTACGAACATGAATAAAGGAAACTTTATATCAAGCTTGATGAATATTGATCATTTCTACATTGCTGACAACTAGGCTACGTCATCCATGCTTCAAGCCCCAACATCAATTGCTTCATCTTCAAGAACACACATTCATCTACAAGGACATTAAAGATATTTTTTACAGTTCGCTTGTTGTTACTAAGGGGCAGGTGACTTTTAGCCCTCCGTGAGTAACCTCTCTGGGCAAACATTATCTTTACTTAACCCTGCATGCCAGTTTTTTAGTTTCCATCAGCGTCTATGCCAGAGTGCAGTGCTGCACGTGTGAGGCCATATGGGCACATAAGCTGCATGTAATTTTGCTTAATATTGCCCACTTTGGCCAGAAACTTAGTGAAACTTTGTTTTCCTCGCAATTTTCGTTGTAAGAGCACGAGAAACTGAACATGTAAGGCGAGTACCTGCGCGTGGCTCTTACTGTTTTTAAGGCCTCTGTTGCTGCCACTGCACTCTTGTGAGGCATTCTGATGCAGGCTTCATGAGAGTGCAGAGCGTGGAAGCCATCTGATGACAAAGCTGCTCTTCACCTTGTTTGGCATTCCTTGCCCTCTGACACCCTAACTCACACTGCAGCATCACTGGCGGCCATCTTAGTTTGGTCTTAACCTCATTTTGATACACTAGAAACATGGTGTTTATTATTTGAAACACTTCCACAAATCAGAGGATAAACTATTGGAAACGTCACTGAGGGCAAGTTTGGAATGTGCCGACAATATTTTTCATTTTCTTTCTCATTTTTATCTGGATTATTCTATTTTTATGAGCATTATTTTCTCATCTTGGATTCCAGTTATTTTAGGTACTGCTCATTGAACAAGGGCAAGAACTACAAGTAACTCGAGTACCTATCAGGGTACTGGTGAAACAATTTTGGGGCAATTTCTTTACTTTTTATTTCTCTTGCATTCTTGTGTGTGCGATTGTGTGTGTGATTATCATTTTACTTTGTATATTGCCATAATACCCATATTCGAGGTAAACCTACTTATTTCTACAACGCTTTGAGTGATCCTGGTTTGGTAGTTGCATTTACAATCCAGTAGCATTTATTTTCAGCTTAGGATATGGATAGTTGTTTTTCTTATTATTAAGATGCAGAACGTGACAGCCCCACCTTTCTTTTGTTCATTTCCACGTGAGCCAATATTCCAGTGGCAGAGATGGAAGGAAGAATTTATGCACTATGCTAGAGTATATGGAACCTCTTTGGGGGTGGAGAGAAATATGTCATTGCTAATGTACTGCTCCTGCCCTGAGGATTAAGAAGTCTTTGAGTATCTGCCAGACTTGTCAGCAGAAGAGGCTAATGATCTCAATGAATATGAGGAATGTCTGGCAAAACTAGATCTACATTATTTGCCCAAGATTAGCACTGTTATGGAGCAATTTCACCTTAAACATAGGATGCAACATGTGGGAGAGTCAGTCGAGAGTTATATACCTGCATTGTGGAATTTAGCTGCCACGTGTAATTTTGGCGCAGCGAACGATTAAAGGTTGCGGGATCAGTTCATGCTTGGCGGTACGCTTGACAAAGCTAGGGAAGCTCTCTGGTTGAAAGACATCCCCATTCTTACTGAGGTGTTGACAACAGCCAAGATTTGTGAGTATTCCCTAGCATGTGTGGATGCCAGTTAGTCGAGTGTTGAAAAAAAATAAGTGGTGCAGGTGGTAAAATCTAAGCACTTCCCCGCTGTCTCGAGTAAACAAGAAGGAAGGATGGGAAAGAAGCCTGTATTTAAGTGCTTTAGATGTGGCAATGTTAGGCATGTGGTGACCTTCAAGGAAAGTCCAGGATGGAGGGCCACATGCAATATATGTGGTAGAAACGGTCACTTTACATGCTGTTGCAGAACTGTGAAAAGCAAGAAAGTGAGTGAAGTGTTATATGACTCAGACCCAGAATTTGAGGAATTTGTTTTGCAGATAAGAGATAGTGAATGCCAAGGACCAGTTGAGATGGTCCGAGTGGATAACTTTAATGTAAAAATGTTATTTGATTCTGGAGCTAAAATAACATTAATTCCCAGAAAGTTCTATGAGGAATGTCTACAAAATCTGTAAAGTTAATGAAGCCGGATATCAAGCCTAAAGCTTATGGTAGGCAGCCCATTAAGCTGATGAGTTATTTTGGGGGATTGATTGAGTTTTATGAGAGAATAATCTCTGCCAAAATATATGTATGATACAAAGGTGATCCATTTATTAGCTGATTTCACCAGAGAGATTTGTTGGTGTTTTTAGATCCTAACGAAGTACCATCAGTGAAACTAAGAGATGGCTGGGTTGCAAGAAAAATAGTCATGGTCTCAGAGGTGGAAGTTCGGCACTCCCCTAGGAATTTGAAGCACGTTTTCCTGAGGTGTTTGGAAAGGAGGTAGGTTATCTTAAGAACTATGTTCATCGCATAAAACTGAAACCGGGAACTATTCCCAAAGTGGGGAAAGTGAGAAACGTTCCTCTGATAGTTTGGGAAGCAATAAAGAAATTACAGAAGAGTGGAGTGATTCAAGAGGTAAAGGATAAAGGAGAGGGAATGGGTGTCCCCTGTGGTTATGGCAAGAAACGCAAACAGAGAGGCCAGACTTTGCATGGCTATGAGAGAGTTAAACAAGACAGTAGTTGCGGACCGCTATCCCTTCCCTAACATTAAAAAGATGTTGTACTGTCTGAGGGGTGCCAAACGATTCACCTCATTGGAACTCACATCAGCATACCATCAAATATCTTTGCATCCCCAATCCCAAGACTTTACCTCATTTATTACACCATTTAGTAGCTCTAAGTATATACAGTTGCATGTTGGCTTAATTTCTGCTTTGGCAGTTTGTCATACAGCCACGGAGAGTGTTCTCAAAGGTGTTGATGGTGTAAACATGTATCAAGAGGATGTACTAGTATATGGTAAAAACAAGAAGGAATATGGTGGCAGAGTATGTGAGGTATTGATAGAGATTGGAGACCAGTGGGTTGACTTTGAAGCTAGAGAAATGTAGATTTGGAGTGACAGAAAGAGTACCTTGGTCACCTAATCACTGCTGATGGGATTCGTCTCAAGGCAAGACTTGTGAGATCTATAAGAGATATGCCAAGTCTCACTTCCAAGGAAGAGCTGGTTACATTTTTAGGAACAACAGATTGCTACAGCAAGTTTATTCCTAGTTTTGCTGAAGATGTAACGGTGTGGAAACCATCTTTTATTAGTGATACCAAATGCTTAAGGCTCCAGGCCCTGTTAAGTTGACATGAGGAACATTATATAGATGCTTGTTATTTCCTTACTTACAACTAAAGCTGCTTTTGTAACGCAAGGCATGCCCAAGAAAGATATGAGAACAGAGCAGGATGCTGCTTAGCTGTAAGTATTTTAGCATATCACATTTAGAAATATTTTAGTCTCTATCATTTTGGGTTTCATTGCATTTTTCTATTGTATTACTGTTATGTGCCTATCATATATTGTGGTCAAATACTGTTTGCGTTGCACCTACCATTCCTATTGTTGTAGGGTGTCCAGAGTAATTGTCAGACTATCATTTTACTTGGGTATTGTAGATGTTACGTGACTGACATTAATACGCTGCTACCTCGCTGGCATCAAACTGAATACCCCTTTAATAATTATTGCTACCCTAACAAAATGCCACTTAATATTCCCGCCCACTTACAATGGACTGGCTGGCAGACCTATTAATATTTCCCCTATACTGTACCTTACCTCCCATTTGCATGTTACTTCTTATGTCCTTTGAAGTACCAATAATACTTTTCCTATTTCCCCTGTTATTATTATTTGACTAGCATAGTCATACTGCACCAATTTGCAGAACATCCCATAATACAGAGCTGCAGCTCAGGGTTGCCAAATACTGCTTCTATGTTTTATGTGTGTGTATCAACTGCATGAGAAGTTCACCACTTCTGCCCTGTTTATTTGAATGCCTGGACCACCACGGCATAGTCCTAAGGGTATCCATTTCCGTCTAGCCGCCCCTCCTGCTCTTTTTGGGACCCCAGAAGATTGCAAGGGGATGGAAATGCTACTCTTTCTTCCTACTCTACTGTCACCTTCTTATCTATCGATGGGGCAAGTAACGCCATGTCACTAGCGCCCACGATGTATATATTTCCTCTCTCACTTGTGAATGCTTTGGTGAACTCGTACTGATTGAACTGTCCTTTGACTGACAAATGGCTTCCTCTGCTGTCACAAACGCTGGAGGCTAGCTGAAAGCATATAATAACATTCATTCACCCACTGTGTTATCTCTCTGCATTATAGAGCGATTTTCAAATCATCAAGCACAATTGGATCTTATGAAGTAATCACATACTCATTCTTAAATCCTCCTGAAGTCATCAGGAATAGTCACACCTTGTGAAGTCATCGCATACTCATTCTTAAGTCTTCCCGAAGTCATCAGGAATAGTCACACCTTGTGAAGTCATCGCATACTCATTCTTAAATCCTCCTGAAGTCATCAGGGATAGTCACACCTTGTGAAGTCATCAGATGCTCATTTTCAAGTCATCCACAAGTCATCGAGCTCAAGTTTCTAAACTCTGCTGATGACTTCAAGAGCTTGATGATGTCTGATGATGTGAAAATGACTTCTAGAGTAGTTGGATGATCATCCAATGACTCTGGGATTGCTTCTAAAGTAATCTTGTTTGACCTTGGAAGCCCCCCTGTGTCTGGTATATCTGAAATTCTTGTTACAAAGCAGCAAGGGTTAGTGCTTGCATACTGATACGGTCTGACCTTGTTTGTTGTCCCATGTGCGTGGTTTCCCTCTGCCTTGCAGCGATTGCGTGTGCTTTCCTTTCCGATTTATTTTCACTCCGTTTGCAGGGGAGGGGTCTTTTCTTTGGTTTATTTCCGCGTGCTGCGTCTTGCTGTTTTCTATTTACAGCGCAGCCATGGTGGGTTCAGGAGGCGGGCCTGGGGAGTATATGAGAGCCGCCTCCCTGCTCCTCCTTGCTTGGGTTCCCTTCTGGTTCCTGGCTCGGAAGGATTCTGGCTGCCGGCGTTGCTGGCGCCTTGTTGTTTACCGAGCTCCTGAAGCCTGGATTGGGATTCCTCTTCGGTTCTTTGCGGAGACATTGGTTCCGGCTGGGGCTGACCCTTACTTGTATGAAAATTGGGACTGGCAAGACGTGATCAGGTTTGCGAGGTGCTTATTAACCTCAGTGAACTTCGTTTTGTTTTCCCAGTGCACTGGAGGGTCATCGTTATACTGGAATGGACTTTCTCCTGATGCTTGCAATATTTGAAAAGAACGAAGAACGAGTTTTTTGCAATACATGCTTTTTCCCGTTTGTTCAGTAATTCCCTGTTTTTACCTCTGACAACAGTCTGTTTACCATAACTACTTTGAGGGGCTTCACTGTATTTTTGCCTTCAACACCCCGTTAAGGACAAATCTTTTCTTGGATCTATGTGGAGGCCAGCACCTAACAAAGGAGGGGTAAGCAGGGAACCCTCTATATTGGTTATGTGTTATGTTTTACACTGCTGTGTTTTTGGGAATAATTCTTACTGTTCTTTGTTCTTTCTTTCCCTGCAGTGTGACCCTTTCTAGGATTTGCTGGTGTGCCTGAAATCCTGATACAGTCCTGTGAAAAGCAGACTAGTGTCTCTACTCCCATCCTTGGTTCCTTTTCCTTCCTACCTTTCCCCGGTGCGTTGTCCGCTCGTGCTTTTCTTTTCTGTGGGCACGAAGGGTCAAGGTACAGGGTGGGTGAATGGGACTCTCTTCGTTTCCACAGTACCTGCGATTCAGGTGAGTGGGACTGGAACACATACCAGAGCAGCATTGCATCACACCATCATTTCCACCATGGGCAATCCTCAGAGTAAAAACAATTTAAATAGCAGCCAGCCAGCTCCACCAAAAGACTCCCCAGCATACCACGTGACCCTACGTCAAGGACTGGGTTCCATACTCTTTATACATAAATGGCATGACCTTACAGCGAAGAGACCAGACTTGCAATTTCCGTGTAACGAAACTTACAACTTGAATAGATTGTCATATTTGAGACAGATGCTAAAGTTGAAAGGAAAAAATAAAAGGCCCACAGAGTGGGAGACGTTTTTTGAGTGGGATTTAGTTCTGCGTGATGTGTGTGCAAAAAACGATGTGAAAAGTTAGGTGCACAAGGAATTGTTAGAAGTTAAGAACAAACTGCTGAATGAGATGGCAACGAAAAAGATAAGTGAAAACTGGAGAAAGACACAGTTAGATGGAGTAGGAGTTTTTCCACGCATTCCAGTTGACAGTGAAACAGGATTCAAAAAGGAGGGGGAGGGAGAGGAGGATACAGTCCTCGAAGACCTACTAATGGGGAGGATGACAGGTACACAACAGCGTCACATTCCAAAAACAGACGATACCGTCACACCCTCCGCCCCCTACAGCACAACACACTGAGCTGTCAGAGAGGAAACAAACAGCTTGCATAGCTCAAATACGCAAACTTCTGAACGAAGACGTTTCGAAAATGGACTTGGCAGCCGTCCCAGACATTGCCTCATTAGCAGTAATGAGACAGGAAGCTGTACACGTAGCTTCAAAACACTGTGACAAGAAACAGTAGTTGATAACAAAATGCGCAGAAAAAAAGATAACAGTCCCACGTTATATAAATAAAACGTGGGAACAACTTTTTGATGACACATCAGTGGATTACACGTTTTCGATTGAAAAGTGGGGGGGGGGGGGTTATTATGGGACATATGCACATACGAACACCGGCAGCCCACGTTATCACCACCTTAGAACAGGCTATAGAAGGAACACAGAGAGCCCTGCCACAGGCTCAAAAAGGCAGTGTAAGCAATCCAAACTCCACCACATCGTCCCCGGGTCAATCACCCGTGAATAAGAGGAAAATAATGCTGAAAACAGACACCACTAAATGCCAGGAGCTACTGCGCCAGATGGTAGAGAGGACGCTACAGGTAGACTCCTTCACAGCAGCACAGTGCAGACCCTATCAGGATAAGGTGTTGTCATTGGCACGCGCAGATATAATGAATACAGGCCCGCAAGCACACAAAGCGTTTATACAACAGGCCAAGAAACAAAGCAATGACAACACAAAAGACCCTCCCTTACTGCCCCCACAGTTCGGTTGGGATATAGCTAAATTTAGCTTCACAGATTCAGACCTGCAACAATGGGACGATGACAAGATATCAGCGGCTTTAAAATACGCAGTAGACAAATTACAACAGTGGAAGCAATTAATAATCAGAATGGCAGTCCTGGAGGAAGTCCATGCACTTATCCCGCATAGCAACCCCTCCTCAGCACCAGCATTGACTATGCCTCTGCAAGAGGTGCCTCCTCCACCAGGAAGCAACGATGACGAATTAGCATTTGTCCATGTCCCATTGTCCAGGCAAGACATTATGTGCTTCACTTAAGATTTCCCTAAATTAAGAGAAGAACCAAGGAGGTGGTACACAGAGTTAGACAGAATGGCTGTTCTGGGGGGACTGTTATGGAGGGATTTTGTTGTCCTATTCGATATATTTGTGCCAAAGGACTTATGGGAAGACTGCAAAAGAAAAGTAGATTGGCCAAAGAGGGAGCCAGACAGGGGCAAAGGAGGAATTCCAGGAGCAGAGTTAGGTGAGAAATACCAGGAAGTAGTGAAATATTTGAAGGAAAAAGTCCAAGAAGATAAGGTAGACTGCAACAAGATAACACATACAAAACAGGAAAAAGATGAGAGTCTGAACTCATATTTTGACCGTTTTCTGCAAGTCTACCAGCAGAATAGCAGATTAAAGAATCCAATGGGAGATGCCATGCCTGCATTTGTTACTACTTTTGTTCAAGGGCAGAGGCCACCTATTAAAGCACACCTGCAAACATAATGTTTGTGCTGGCAACAGGAGCTAATTGAAAAGGTATTGGCAGCACCAGATACTGCGCTGACTACCAGTCACATGCACAGACAATGGAGACAGAGAAAATAAAGAAAGAGAAAGTCAGATTGATGGTAGCCCAAGAGAGGTTTTACACAAGCCAGCAAAGTAGGGGATGGGGGAGAGGAAGAGGAAAGGGCACAGGCCTACAACAAAATGACGGAACAAAGTCCCTACCCCCACCGGGAACTGCATGCTTCTATTGTAAAGACCTCAATCACTGGAAAGCAGATTGCCCTATACTAAAAAGTAAGAATCATAGAACAAGACCAGCACAGAATAGAGTGCAGGGCCAACAACAATACCAAGGTGCAGACTACAGGAATGATGCTCAGCAAGGGTACGCATCAAATGACATGCCTCCACCACCGCCGAATAGAAGGAACAGGAATGATTGGGTGGCAGGGGACAAATGGGTGCAAGGAGACAATGGTGCTTTCCCACCACTGCCTCAAGGCACATTCTAGGGATGCCTGGGAGTGGAAGACTGCCTAATAGCCCCAGCAATAGCAGTGGTCCAATATGGCCCATATGTGGAGGGAACAGTGCTGGACAAAACTGTTCCATTCTTAGTAGACACAGGAGCTGAAAGATCAATGCCAATGGCAGTCGGGATGACAGGACAACCAATAGATGAATATCTCACAAAGCCACTAACACTAGTAGTAGGCACCTTCACTGTCAACCACCAGTTCATCCTCAGCAGGTACTGCCCCATGAATTTACTGGGTAGGGATCTACTTTGTAAATTACAATGCACCATACACTGTTCACCAACAGGGGTTTTCCTAGAAAGCAGGGAAAACGGTTTGATGTTGCAGGCTTTCCTGACATGCACAGACCCCGTCATACTGCCAGAATTGCGCGATTGCATGCCACCTCAGGTCTGGGCCCGAAGTAACAATGACGTTGGACAGGTGTTAAACTATCCACCAGTGCAGATCAAATTACAGCCAGGAGCCCCCCTCCCAAGAGTGCCACAGTACAATATTTCAAAGGAAGGGGAGGAGGGCATAGGACCAGTCATAAAAGACCTCCTCCAGCATGGAATTATAAAAGAGATATGTTCCAGCCCATACAACACACTGATACTTTCTGTAAAGAAGGCTTCCAAGGGCCCAGGCGGGGCCCCTGTATTTCGTTTTACCCAAGACCTAAGAGCATTCAACAAAAATAGTGGTACCTTCTTTTCCGTCGTCTTGCCCAGGGCTACAGAGAGTCCCCCTCCATCTTTACAAATGCATTAAAGACAGATATGGACTCCCTATTACTAAAGGAGGGTTCCACCCTTATCCACCCTTATCCAGTACATAGATGACTTCACCGTCCAGGGACGCTTGCGCAAAGGACACTGTTACCCTCCTGTGCCATCTAGCGCTCAAGGGTGACAAGGTCTCCCCAAAGAAATTACAGTTTTGCCTCACCACTGTGAAATACTTGGGCCATGAATTGTCTGAAGGAACAAGAAAATTATTGCCTGACAGAATATCCACCATCACCCACTTTCCCCGACCACGCACAGAAAAAGAGGTTCAGGCTTTCCTGGGGGTGGCGGCATACTGTTGGCATGGGATCACCCATTTCTCACTGACACAAAAGCATGGATCCTTCTACCCCCCCAGTGGCATACTACTCTGCCACCTAAGATCCAGTAGCTTCAGCGCTTCCGCCTTTCCTTAGAGCAGTTGCGGCGGCAGCACTGGCAGTAGAGCAGTCAGAGAATATAGTACTGGCACACGCCATGGTCTTGCACGTTCCCCACTCAGTGGACACACTTCTTCCTTCCACCAAGACCCAGCATCTGACAAATGCACGTCTTACCAGATATGAATTGACACTACTAATGCCACACATTGTCATCAAGAAGTGCATCACTCTGAATCCAGCATGCCTTTTGCCAATGGAGCATGACCTAGATGATCTGACTTCAGATGATGCATTTCATGATTGTGCACTGGCTATAGACAGAAATACAAAGGTGTACCCAGACTTGAAAAACACACCACTGCCAGATGCCCAAGGGGATTTGTTTGTAGACGGATCATGCCTCAGGGATGACAATGGAACACGGCAGGCATCCTATGCAGTGGGCACTGCTAACAAGTTGTTGGAAGGGGGAAGGTTGACAGCGGCCAAAAGTGCGCAAGCTGCCTATTTAGTGGCACTGGTTAAGGGGAAAAGAGTAAACATATATACATATAGCCAGTATGCCTTTGGGATGGTCCACGACTTCGGCCAGCTATGGTGAATATGGCACGTTAGTCTGCATGCGTTTACAACGCATGCCATTACTACACAGTCGTTACAACGACCATGTTGTCACATCACATACCTTTACAACGCAAGTCGGAACAACGACTTGCTGTAGGGGGCGCTGGATGTTGGAATAGTATAATTTACTATTCCAACTCCAGTCTGTGCCACAGTAGGGAAGATGTTGGATTTTAAATCCAACACCTTCTGCCGCCTAACATAAGTCGTTGTTCCGACTTGCATTGCAAATGTATGCGATGTAACAAAGCAGTCGTTGTAATGGCCGTGTTGTAATGGCATGCGTTGTCTCGCATGCATGGTAAACGCTGTTTACGGCTATGGTCAATGAGGGAATTCCTCACGTCAACAGGCCAGAAAATACAGCATGCACAACTGATAAGTGACCTTCTCCAGGGATTGTTACTACCGCTAAAAGTAGCCATAATCAAACGTAGAGCACACACCTCTTTAAAATATTATGTGTCAAAAGGCAACGCTTTTATCAATGGTGGAGCTAAGAGAATAGCGCTAGTTAACAATGGTACCAATGATTGACAAGAACAAAGACATTCATGTGAAGAATGACTTACTACATTTTGTTCCTATGCACATTCAGGAAATGGTTGAGAAACATGAAAAGGAGGAGTGGGCCAAGGGAGGGTGTGTGCAAACAAAGGAGGGGTTATGGACAGGGCCAAATGGAAAGATTTGTTTACCTTCATCAATGCTTTTTTCTATGGCACGTCTCTTTCATGGTTCCTCAAAAGTTGGCCGCGGCGGCATGATCAGGCTGTTCTCACAATCTGCAAGTTCCATCAAATAGCAGAGAGACTTTGTAAGCAATGTACTGTTTGTGCGCAATACAATACTGGGAAGGGTACACTAACTGCACCTGGCCACTTTCCACTACCCCACGGACCTTTTGAAAGCCTCCAACTAGACTTCATCAGCATGCCTCCTACACAGAAGTACACACATGTGTTGGTAATTGTGTTCATGTTCGGCAAATGGACTGAGGCTTACCCAACAAAGAGCTGTGATGCACACACTGTTGCTAAATGCTTGTTGAAAGATCTCATCCCAATAATTGGGATTCTAGCACTTCTGAGGTCAGACAATGGACCTCCATTCATTCACCATCTAATAGGGGGAATATGCAAGGGGCTCGGGGTCACACAAAAACTGCACTGTGCCTATCACCCACCAGCAGCAGGTGCTACGGAAAGGAAGAATGGGGTGTTGAAAAACAAAATTGGCAACATTTTTGCATTAACTGAACTATAATGGGTAGACGCGCTGCCACTAGCTCTGCTGGCAATGAGAAGCACACCAGATAGGGTGACCAAGCTAAGCCCTCACGAAATTCTGTTTGGCCGCCCCATGAACATTGCAGGCCACATGTCAACTGCTCCACTGTCAATAGCAGATGATTTGCTTTTGTGCTATTGTAAGAAACTAACGGAGACATTGCGTTATCTTTATCGCCAGGTCCTGTAGGCTCTTCCAGAAGCAGCAACTCCACCGCCACACGACCTGCAGCAAGGCAACTGGGTCTGGGTCAAAGCTCACACCAGACGACACTGCCTCCAGCCAAGGTGGAAAGGCCCTCACCAGGTTCTCCTGTCGACTGCAACAGCCATAAAGTGTGAGGGGCTGACATCCTGGATCAACAGCTGGCACACCAAGAAAGCAGCAGGGCCGGACCAAGGAGGGCAAGTTCCACCAGCATCACCAGTGGCATCTGAGGTACCCCGAAGGTACAATCTTCGCTCCAGCAGACCAGAACCAGCAAAGAAGGATTAAAAAGAGGCAGATCCCTGCTCACTGCAGGCAAGGCCTCCAACAGAAAGCACAAACTTCACAGGGGCAGTTCCCTGCTGCGTACAGCAGGCCAGGCCTCCGGATATCATCTTTCCAAGGACCCCTACATTTTCTTCAAGTGCTAGTGATGTCATGTGCTGGTAAACCTCTGACGGTACACAGTAAGAGCACCAACGGTTTCTTTTAAAGTGTTGCTGGCGCTAGCACCAATACATCAATAGGGGTGCAGGACCTGCTAGTTAGATACATAAATCAAACAGCTTCGCACAGAGGCTACAAAAGTTTTCAACTTCAAAGGGGTATGCTAAATCAGGAGTAGACATATCTGATTATAAATGCCAGGAACTCTAAAGTCCGGGAGGCTGAGAACTGCACGAGTGGCTTACAGAGAATCAGAACTGATTATTCAGGTCAATTTGTTAGTCCCTGGAGTAGAAATATTTGGACCACTGATATTGACTTACCAAACCCCCATTTGAGTGGCTTGCGAAATTTGATTTTGCAAGATC
Source organism: Triturus cristatus (assembly GCF_964204655.1). Lineage (NCBI taxonomy): Eukaryota > Metazoa > Chordata > Amphibia > Caudata > Salamandridae > Triturus > Triturus cristatus. The sequence goes on along the minus strand of NC_140589.1, from coordinate 1,379,975,988 downwards.
TGTCATTCCCGACATTTGGATATCAACCGCCGGCCCAAGACATTGTACAAACTTGTCTTGACATTTTACAGTGCGTCACTGCTCAGTTCTTGTAAAAGACGTCAGCTGAACTGTGAGATGTATATAGGTGTTTCATAAAGGATAGCATAGGTCCAAGTGGAAGAAGAATAAAATTAGGGACAGTTCAAAGAAAGAAGAGAAAGGGTTAGGGAAATAATTTTGGACATAATGAACATTTGCATAAACGCCTACCAAGATGCCAAGAACACAGAAAGAGAAAAGAAAGTGGCCAGCGGTGCTGCCGGCGATATTATCCCCAGTTACGAGAATCATAGTGACTGCATTGATAATAATATATGCCAAGGATCTTGAAATACCGTTCTTTAATGGTCGGGTGGGGGATGGGAGCGATTCAAAGGTAACATACAGAGAGAGGAAACTGAACTTGACAGAACAAGACATTTTTGGGGAGATTGACATTAAAGGAGAAGGGGAACGGGAATTATGGAATGAATACCAAGGAGATCAATACATTCAAGAAGAGGAGTGAAGAAGAGGAGTGAAGAAGAGAACAGATGAACGATGTGCAGTTGCAGGACATACTTCACAGGTTGGAAAATGGTAGGTCTGGTGGGGTTAAAGCACCTGAAAGTATCAAAGGTTTTTGCAGATGAAAAATGAGCTTTCGTTGGAGAATGGCCTAATAATGAGAGGTGGAAGATTGATTCCTCTAGAGAAGGTGAGTGTGAGACTTATTGAGAATGTCCATAAGAGCCACACAGCGATTTCCAAAACAAAGGTGAGAATAAGGATGAATTATTAGTGTACGGACATAGATTTGGTAATTGAGAGAGTGGTAGGTAATTGCATGGAGTGCAGTAAAAGCTACAAGATCTTGAAATGCAGAACCCAACCTATCTTAATCAGGGATCCTGTAACTGGACATTGGATTGGCGTTGCCCTGGATATAGTAGGTCTTATCAGGATCTCAGGTGGTGATACGTTTGTTATCACTTGCATGGATATGTTTTCTAGGTGGTCTGAACTTCAAGTGGTCAATGGTGTAGTGACCCGGGATATGATTTTGTTCTTAGAAGAAGTCTTTGGTATGGAAAGATTTCCAGTCACTTTGTTAACCGATAATGGAGTACAATTGACATTGAGGATTATGGAGGAGTTTTTGTGTGAAAGGGGTACCATGCACAGGACTACGTCCTTATATCATCCCGCTGCCAACGGTTTGATGGAGCGCTTCGACAAGGTAGTTAGGGAGTGGATCCAGCATGCAGTAGTGAATGGGATGAATTGGGTGGACAAACTAAGAAAGAAAGTTTGCATGTACAGGTTGACTCCCTATTCTTCTACGGAAGTTACACCTTTTGCACTGTTTCAGAAGAGGTCTCCCAAGGATTTGGTTGGTCTGACGTGGATAAAGAAAGTGAGAGCACCTGGAACCAAATTATTCCCATCAAGTAAAGATTTGTGTGAAAGTTTGAGAGCTAACAGAGAGAAAGAGATTATGAGAAAGCGAAAGGAGTATTTCGATAAAAGAATGGTGGTGAAGAGTACCAACGTTAAGGTTGGTGATTGGGTAAAAATAAAAAAAACCAAGGAAAGGTGGGTTGCTGGATAAGTTCTTCCAATCCGTGTGGGTTACCAAACTATTCAGGAATCCAATCAAGACTGATGGTCATATTATTTGGAAATGAGTAGAATTGCATTGTGGAAGGGAGCGGGGTCACAGGGTCTTGCTGCCAACTCTGGGATCAGTCCTGAATCTGAGGTTGGTCTTAATTCTGTTTCCAAACGGCAGCAAGATCTGCACTCTTTGCATTCCAGTGTTACTAATATTATGGAAACAAGCAACAGGAAAAGTCAACATATTAGTAGGGACCTACACATCTCCAAGATTTTGTGTAATGTTATTCTTAAATATAATGTATATAATGTTCTTCATCCCTTGCAGCTTATAGGGTTGTTGAGTATCAGATGTCTTATCTTAGTAGTTATGTGTGTGTCTGCTACTGTTTGTTGAAGTAACGGGGGAGGTGTCTGCTGTGCCATACTATACTATGGGTTTTGTGGTGGCCTTGCATGCCTGCCACAACATTCTGGAAGGTTTATGTAATCAAGACTCCAGGGAAGAATGGTATTATTAGAAGTGAAGAGTTTCTAAGAGTTGCTGACTGATGGATGGGGTTTATTATTCTGGACTAATGTACATGAATAAAGGAAGACCTTATATCCTGCTTGTGAAAGATCGATCATTTCTACATACGTCTTATTATTTACATATTGCCCATTCAAAGAGTTATTTTTCCTCTTTTTTAACCAACCTCTTTTTCCTAATCCAATATGGAGTTTGTCCTTTGTCTACTGAGGTCACATCCTGTTTCTTCCTATTTCAGAGAATCCATCCAATGAACAGATATGTCGCAACACTTTTTAAAGTCATTTTTATTTATGCATCCATTGTCTCCTTGATCATGATTTTTGTCCCTATTTTTGCTCCAGGATTTTTCCAGGATGCTTCTGAGGCCAACCTATCCTTCCAGATCCTTCACTACATTGTTGCAGAGTAGTTTAGTGTCTGGTATTTCTTTAACTTCTGTTTTCCCTTTTCAGTCCTCCAATTGTCTAGAGGTTTTTTGGGCCTTTATGGCTTTTTCCACCATGCTGGCCTATGAAATATCTAACACACTAAAGGTGATGGAAGGAATCCTCGAAATAAGTCTAACCACTGGCAATCGCTTGCGGTAGTATCCTACCCATTGTTCTTTTGCCCATCATGCTACCTCAGATTAGACCCAGCCCTATGCAAATCAGCCTTGGTCCTGCTTCAATAAAAACAGTGCAAGCCAAACAGGACCACTGTGACCAGAAGTCAAGCAATTCAATACCGGTTTTGCCTTGAATGGGGCTTAGCGGTCAGGTGTGACTTGGTTCCAGTGGCACAGTAAGCACAGACCCCCATCTGGGCATACTCTTATCCACTTAGGGCATTTCATCAGACACGCAACAGTTGATGGGAGAAGTGCTTGCAATTTGTCTAATTAATCACTCTCGTAGTATTCCAACCCATTGTTCTTTTGCCCACCATACCACCTCAGATTAGACCAAGCCATATGCAAATCAGCCTTGGTCCTGCTCCAATAGGAACAGTTCAGACCAAACTGCCAAGCCAGGTTCTCCCCGAACCCAAACACAAGCAACCCAAAATTGGTTTTGTCCTGATTGGAGCTCATCAGTCCGGTGTAGATTTGCTGTAGTGACACAATGAGCAGGGGAGCCATGGCTGGGTATATCTTTGTCCACTCAGGGTGTTAAATCAAATACACAAGAGATGGTGGGAGAGTAACTTGTAATTTGTCTAAGCACTGACAATCTCTCGGGTAGCATTCCAAACCAACGTTCTGTTGCCTACCATACACCTTCAGATTAGACAGAGACTTATGCAAATCAGTTTTGATCCTGTTGCAATAGAAACAGTCCAGCCCAAACTGCCAAGCCAGGTCTTCTCCGAGCCTGAACACCACCAACTCAAGGCAGGTTTCACCCTGATTGTGACTAGCCAGTCAGGTGTAGCTTGGCTTCAGTGGTACAGTGAGCAAGGAACACATGTCTGAACATACCCTTGAGCACTTAGGGTGTTAGATCGAAAACACAAAAAGTGATAGGAGAAATGCATGCAATTTGTCTAACCACTGACAATAACTCAGGGTAGTATTCCAAGCCATAGTTCAATTGCCCACCATAGAACCTCAGATTAGACTCAGGCATATGCTAATCCTGATCCTGCTCCATTACGAACAGTCCAGCCTGAGATGGCAATCCAGGTCCTCTCCAAAATCCGAACACAAGGAGCCAAAGATTGATTTAGCTCCGATTGTGGCTCATCAGTTGGGTGTAGTTTGGTTCTTGTGGCACAGTGACCAAGGGCCGAACTTGCCTCTATGTGACTGTCCCCTAAACAACATGCAAAATCTGATCTCTGGGTTAAGTTTCATATGGTTTCACTCTTTTCCTTGCGGATGTTGCTGTGGTGCTTTCTCTTCTTCTCTGCTGCCACTTTAATGGAAGGTGTTTAAGTTTAGAATTTTTGATTTACAAGCTGTTGGTCAGCCTAGGATCCCCCCTACCAAGTAGAAAGTGTGATCGTTCTTTTATTCTCTCTGTGCCCTAAATAAGTACCATATTGTGTTTATCATTTGTTGCTTTGGATTCAAAGAGTCTTTTTCCCTGTACATAGAAAGCATTTCACTTCTCTATTCACCTACCACTTTCAAGGTATAATCTTAGTATACTTCATCTCATCTTCCATTAAGAGTGTTGTAGAAATCTGCACTGGCTTTCTTCCACGGTTTCATTCTGTTTCCCCACCATTGTGAGAGATACTACTCTGTTTCCTTGATTGGCAGCTGGTATGGCAGTAAAAATGATCGCCAAGTGCCTTGGCGATCATTTTTACTGCCATGTTATATACCTCTAAGATCCATACATTATTATCATCTTAGTATTCATGATCCCTAGATGTATGATCTATGCAATGTGTACTCGGCTGTCTGTAAACATTGGCATTTCAAGACTGTTGGCTCTCATCAGGAGCCCTTCTTCGAACATGTATGGCACTTATCTGACAGTCTTGAGGACCTGTAGCTTATTTTTGGCTGTTTCGTTCAAGTTTTTTCCAGGATGTTTCTCTCCCCATTTTCTTGGTGGACCACCATTACTGCTTGAATGTACTCATTATACACCTTCATTTTAAAAAAAAAAAAATATCTTTATTGCGTTTTTCATCATTTTCCTGATACAAATAAACTAAGCATTGGTACATGCCGCACTTTTTAAAAGAACATTGCTGCTTTGCCACTGGGTACTCAAATCTAGGTATTTCTATCCGATAATCACATCACAATTAGTAGCTGCAACGCAGGAGTTGATGTTCATTTGCAGATTAGCATAGGTGTCTGCAGCCCACGCATACCGTCACCTCTAATTGAGGAGCAGGGCTCATTTATCACATGTACCAACTCACAACAATGATTGTCCATATGCAGATATGCCGATTATTACAGAGGTGCATGGCCCATACGTAATTCAGCTTTAGGATCGCAATAATCAATGGTGCATGGGCAATAAGAAGCGCGTGTCATAACTAATTGCAAGATATCTTCATTTTTAACATTTCAACCACAAGGAGGGTCTTTGTGCTTCCATCTCTTGGTTATCAATCGTTTCGCAGTTATTAGGCCTAAGTCACGAAATCTAGAGCTGACTTTGTTAGCTTTTGTTCGTTTGTAAAATCCCAGAATACAAACCTCCCATGTGTTAGGCACCTCAGTGTTAGTGCTGCTTGTGAGTGTTTCTGTTATCGTGTGCCAATAGGACAGAAGTAGGGGCAGGACCACAGCATATGCTGTAGGTCAGCGTCTAGAAGATGGCATCTTGGACAATCAGAGGTGGTGATGTTAAAGTATTTTTTGATCTTATCTGGCGAAAGATACGCCCTGTGCAATATGTATGTTTGTATAAGTTTAAATCTTGAATTGCTTGGTATGTGTGTGGCACCGGCTAAGACACGTCTCCATTCTTTATCGGTCCAGGGTCGGCCTCTATCCTCAGTCTATCGTGCACGGAGTCGCTGTGGTGATTTTAACACGTGAGTAAGCAGGGCCTGCACTAGCCAGTGGATTACATGTGACCCCTCCCCCATCACATGCAGATACTGCAATAACTGATGTGTCGGTGGCTCAATTGTCAAGTCTCCCCATGTTAGTGTCAGCGTCCGTATTATGGCTGCATGCAGGAGGAACTCACCCACTGGTAAACCAGTATCCGCCGTCAGGGTTGCAAAAGGCAAAAGGGCACCGTCCGCGTATAGGTCTCCTAGCGTCTCCACTCCTGCTTCTGACCAGGGCATCAGTACTACGTCTGTTACAAAATCTCTACCTCTGGGCGTCCCGATAAGTGGCAGTATTGGGGCATAGGGGGTTATGTCTTTTGTAAATTGAAGGCTCCTCCGGTAGCATCTATGGGCCAATTCTATATGTATCTGTGTCGGGTGGGGAAGTTTCGCCAGTGGGTGAAACAAACTATAGATTTGAGTCTGTGTCCATGATGATGACTCAGTCGCCGTATCCATCAGGTTCTTGCCACTCAGCCACTTTGCGACCCATTGTAGCTGCGCAGCTAAGTAATATAATTCCAAATGAGGAACTGCTAAGCCCCCACTCTCCGGTGATGCATATAATTTCTGCAGTGCTATCCTGGGCCGCCCCGCATTCCAAATTAGACCTCTGACTAATCCCTCTAGCTCCAGAAACAGTCGCACCGGAACATATACCGGGAGGCTTGCAAAATAATACAACAGCCTTGGTAATACTATCATCTTGGTTAAAGTAATACGGCTCATCACATTGAGCGGTAGAGTCTTCCAGAATTGTATCTGCGCCCTGACGGAGGAGATGGCGCGCACCAGGTTACCCTCCAGTATGTCTGTCGGGATCTGTAAATATATATGCCCAGGTATCTGAACGTGGTCGGGTACCAAGTAAGCACAGTCCCATGGAAAACTATGTCTGTCACAACCACATCCTCGTGGAAAGAATAGGCGCCCGATTTAGCCCAATTCACCTTAAGGCCTGACACTTCCTCGAAACTACAGAATATGGCCGGCGGTACCGCATGTAAGTCTCTTATGTACAGCAACAGGTTGTCAGCATATAGGGACACCATGTGGAGGCCATCATCCAAGGGGATACCCCAGTCCGTGCCACCCTCTCGGAGCAGAGCCGCTAGAGGTTCCATGGCAAAGGAGAAAAGCATTGGGGACAATGGGCATCCCTGCCTAGTTCCGCGTCTGACCCTAATTGTGTCAGAGATGAGCCTGCCTGTGCAAGCTCATACTGTGGGTCATTGGTACAGTAATTGCACCAGTTGCAAGTACCCGTCTCCTAGCTCGTACTTTCGCAGGACCGCTGCGAGATAAGGCCACTCCAACGAATCAAAGACCTTCTCTAGGTCTAGCACTAAGCATCCAGATTGTGGCCAGTTCTTCGTTGCGTATTTCTGAACTCTAAATAATATGCGTATATTAGGAGAGGTGCTCCTGTTAGGGACAAATCCGTTTTGATTGTTATGGACCAGAGCTGGTACAAATGGGGCTATTCGTTTAGCTAGGGCGGAGGCAAGAATTTTATAGTCCGTGTTCAGCAGAGCCAGTGGACGATAAGAGCCAAGGAGTTCAGGGTCTCTGCCCGGCTTTAAGAGGGAGATCAGTGTCACCTCATTTTGCGTGAGTGTGAGGGCCGAATCATCTAGAGCCGCTATGTATACCCGCAACAATTCCGGTATTAATATATCCGACTAGGCTTTATAAAATTCAGCCGGTAGTCCGTCTGGACCCGGAGATTTGCCATTTGATAGAGAGAAAATACTATCCAGTTCTTCCGGCAGCAAAGGGGCACCCAATTCCTCTTGCTGATGGTTAGCCAGTTGCGGCAGCCTCAGGGTAGAAAGAAACTCCCGTATGACCGCGTCTATAGCTTGCAGGCAAGACCTGTACATCGTGGAATAGTGTTCTACAAAGGCATTGTGTATGTCACTCTGGGTATGTACTGTGTCGCCGTGTACGTTTTGTATGGACGTCACGGGCGTGGTGACTGCATACTGTCATATCAGCCACGACAGTAACTTGCCAGGTTTGTCTCCCATGTAGTGGGTGCGCGCCGAGTGTGCTGCATAGTTCAAATTACGGAGCATGTCTAGCAGTCTGGAATGTTCCTCTCTTTTCCGCGGCAAGGACCCATCGTCGCCTTCTTGTGCCTCTCCCTCCCCTTGGAGCAGTTCATTTTCAAGATGTGTGAGTTCAGCCTTCAGCTGTCTCCGCATACCCGCTTGTACACAGAGGCATTCCCCCCAACCACTAGTTTAAACGCGTCCCATTCTATCTGAGGCGTCATGGCAGTGCCAGTATTTTCTTCAAAGTATTTTGTGATATTTGTGGCTTGTAGGCTTCGGAAGGGTGCATTCAATAATATATCTGGTTGCAAACGCCAGGTTGGAATCGGCGGCTGGGGGTGTTCCCACGACAGCTCCAATATATGCGGGTTGTGGTCTGAATGTGTCCTGCCTAGATAATAGACTGCATTTATTTGTGGGAGCAGCACTGGAGTAGTAGGAATATACCCTGTTGTGGGGGTTGCGGTGTCTCCAGACGTCTCTGAGACGACATTGTGTTGCCCAGTTAGCTAACGCCTTCATGGCAATGTGTGTGTTTGTGCCCAGAAGGGGTGGAAAGGAGCGGTCCAGTGAGACGTCAAGTACGCTGTTGTAATCTCCTCCCAAGAACATAGGTATATCATGCCAAGGCATCAGGACGCGCGACATATTGTCGAAAAAATCAACCTGGTCTGTGTTGGGAGCATATAGTGATGCAATTACAACCTGCCGGCCATCCAAAGTGCCCTTAACCACAACATATCTGCCCTCCTTGTCTATCAGTGAGTGTGTGATTTTAAGTGGGACCCCTGGTCGCACCCAGATTAGCACGCCTCGCGCAGAAGCTGAATATCCCGTGGCATACAGTTGACCCCGCCAGCGGCGTTGCAAGCGTTGAATTTCTGATTTGGCCAGGTGTGTCTCTTGCAAAAGAGCTATTTGTATGTGATGTCGTTTGAGGTATGAGTATATCTGATACCTATGTGACGGTGAGTGCATGCCCCGCACATTCCATGTACCAATTTTAAGTGCAGACATAGTTTTTACAATGTATTAAGTGGCCATGTATCTGTAGCAGCCCAACAAACCCATGCAACTCAGATGGCCCAGCAATGTACAACTTCCCCAGCATACCGACTCGGAGCAAAATTTTACGTTGTGTGAAACGGTATAGAATAAAGGATATCTCACAATAAAACCAAAACAAGGGCATAAACATGAAGAATTCCAAAAGGGCGATAGTGCATCCAGCAATCGCCCAAACTCTCAATAGAGATAACAGCCAAAAACAACCTGGGGGGGGGGGGTGCGCTGCGTATTACGTACAGGTAACTTACAATATGTGTGTCCAGTGTTTCAGAGGCTCCCCGACTTCAGGCATAGCACAGTATAATGAAAGCAATCTGTGCGCCCCAGCTCAGGAACACCCGCCAGGCGTACAGCGTGCCGGTGCCTGCGCAGCAGTAACAAAACGCGGGATCAAATCCTGCCCTCCTCTCCTACACCATGATGCCACTCACTGTCCCATGTGGTACTCGGAATCACAGCAATGTCTATTACACGTGACTACATCATTGATGACTGCATACCCCCACATACAACCCACAATACCTCAAGTTGCAGTCCAATCAAGGATAGAATCTCGCAATGTTCATATTATTATGTCGGCTGTCTGCGGAGTGACATCTGGCTGCTCAGTCGAGTCCTGTGAGTTCTGCAGGCCATATATTCGCTCGTCATCACTGGGTAGGTCATGCTGGCTGGAGTAAGATGCGTCTTCAGTCACCAAAGAGCCACTGATCTCTGCCACCGCCTGCAGGGTGTCTCGCTGTCAGCTAAGAATCAAAGCCGTGTGTGGTCCCACTGCAGGCAAGGGTGGCATCCGGGCCCCTGACGATCTTCGCTCTCTCCGGCGGTGGCGGAAGGGGCCTCTTAGTTTCGGTAGGGTCGTCGTCGCAGAGGTCCCGCAGAAGTAAAGGTGTCCAGCCAGTCCTCTGCCTACTCTGGTGTGGCAAAGAAATGAGTCTTATCACTTGCAACTACCCGCAAGTGCGCCGGGAAGAGCAGAGAATATTTCAGGTTGTGTTGCCGAAGACGCCTCTTAACTGCCATAATTGAGAATCTTTGCCTCTGCACCTGGATGGTATAGTCCGGGAATAACATTATTTTATGATTGTCTATTTGAATATCCTGCAGCTTTCTGGTTTCCTGTAGGATGGAATCTCGGTAATTGAGAAGTCAGAGGAGCATGGGCCGCGGGTTCGATCCTGTGGGAGGGGGACTCTATGTGCACGTTCTATGACAAAGTGAAGTGAGAGGATTCCTTCCGGTAGTAGGTCCCTGAGCCAGTTTTCCATACGTAGGGTGGGCTCCCTTCTTTCCCAGCATTCCGGCACACCCACTATGCGCACGTTGTTTCGTCGTGCCCGCCCTTCAGCATCTTCGGCCCTATCCTCCAGAAACGGTTTGATGTCGGCAAGCGCGGTCTCCAGAACGGTGGTGTGATCTGTTAGCTTCCGGTGAACTGCATGTAGATGAGTGAGGTTGATGGCCACCTTATCGATTTTAGATTCCAAGGAGGTGCGGGTCTGATTAACGGTTTCTTCCAGTCGCTCCATCGCAGTTAGCACCGTATACAGTTTATTCACAGTTTGATCCGTGTGTCCGTGCTTCGCCATTTTGTCTGATTTAGGCTTAGGCGGCAGCGGTGGGGCCTGTGTTCCTCCCGTTCCGGTCCGTGCTCGGGGGCCACCCGACATAAGTCGTTGAGTCCGCACCCCGCTCCGTGTATGTCAGGTTCCCAAGCCGATGATCCCAGGGCGTATATTTCACAGCGGGGCCCACGTCGACGGTGGTGAGTCATGAGCCGCAACTATCTCATAGCCAGAGACTTTAGTGGCAGGGCACCTCCGCAGCGCTCAGGTATCACCTCCGCAGCACAGTCTCTATCCACATCTCGCAGTCATTCGAGTTGCCCCAGGTGGCGGCATTGATCCTCGCCTCAGGAAGGTGCAAGTGCAGCCCGCGCCGACGGTGTGACTGTCCGTGGGCGCCAGCAAGACTCACCTCTGAACACCACCCAGGCGACCTGCACCGGATCATTCAGGTGTGGAACGCCAGTGCAGAGATGCTCCCGCGCCAACAGTTCAATAATTGCCAGGGCAGCAGTATGTGTCTCTTCGCCGACACAGGCCTTGGGGTGTGTTACATACCAGGATGACGCCTATGTGTCCGCACTGCGGCAGCTCAGGAAATTCACAAACGCCGTCACTCTTGGGCATCAGACAGGGCGGCCTCGAACCTCTGCCATTCACTGCCATACAGCTCTCACAGGGGCACCAGCAGTCCGCTCCCTATCACACAGCCATGAGTGTAGTTAAAGACATCTGCCCCGTAGTTAGCAATTTCTTAGGTAGCATCATGGGGGCATTGGCGGGCCAAGAACAGATCTGTGGGTCGCAGCAGGCAGCTCCGTGGTGGGGGCTCACCTTATTAGGTCATGCCATGAGGTCAATTGCAGTGGCAGCAATCCGGGCAGCTTCATCGCCCGCTACCTCCCCCTGCTCGAGCATCAGCCAGCAGCCCTCCCGGGAGTCTCACGCTGCAGCCATTCATAGGCAGGGCAGTAGCAGTAGAAGCCCCGGCCACGTCTTATCATGCAGCGGTAGGCAGCAATCAGATTGGCGGCAGGGCGGGCAACCACAGCTCCTTACTGTTCTCGGGGACTCCTCCACCGCAATGCGGGTGTGAGAGTAGCTCTGGCTATCCAGGCAGCGACCTCATCCGCCACTCTGCCCCACACACCACGGCGACCAGTAGTCGACACAAGGGGTGCCGCGCAGTGAATATGTGTAGACGGCCCGGCAGGGGCATCAACTCCGCTCAGCCGCTCGCCGGTGTGTCTGTCCTCAGCAGCAGGGTGAGCAGCTTCAGGTGTTTTCTGTCAGGGGGGTTCACAGATCACAAATGCACCGTGAGGGCAACGGCAAAGTGGGCAGTCCAGGCGGCGCCACCGCCCACGCTTCATCCCCGCTCGATCCAGCAGCCAACAGTCGATCCAGGGATCCCACACAGCGAAGGCAGGTAGGCGATGCAGCGGGGGTCTCGATCTCGTCTCGCCACCCGACTGCAAATGTTTAGTGAGGTGGCGGCAGGGTGAGTAGCCACAGCCCAGCTCCGTTGAGGCCTTTCTGCTACACCATCTTTTGTGGCCTTGTGGGCGGAGCCAAGCCCCGGGCTCGTTTAGTTCGTGCCTGCCATAAGGATCGTGTACCGGGCGGTCCACACAGGCGAAGTCCGCGGAGCAGAACCCGGACAGGACAAAATCAGCAGCGGAGGTCCGGGCTGTGTTCTTGTTAAGGTAGCACCCGGCAAGAGCCTGCGTGGGTGTCTACATGCGGAGTGCAGGGCCTGTTTGGGGGAGCATTTGGCGGAGCTCTACCCGGATATGTCTGCCTCCATCTTAGTCGTAACCATGCTCCCCTCATTATACACCTTCATATGAAGCACTTTATCCATTGTGATGGCTTTGACATCATCATTGATCAACGTTACATGTTTTAGGTTTCTTTTGCTTTAGCAGTCCCTAACATAATTACAGATAATCCTGTGGGTGGTACCTGCCGGTGGATATTCTGCCTCTAAATATGACTGGACATCAAGCTCTGAATCCAAGGGATAGGTTGAGAGGCAGATCCTGCCAACAGATAGCCCATTCAGGCACATCTAATCCCTCTATTGCGTGACTGTCTGGGGCGAATTCTCAAAGTCTTACTGTCAGTTACACCCAGTCATGTGACCTAGGCTACGCTAAAGGTACAAAAGGGCTAAGGACAGGAAAATGCCAACTTTTTAAAAGTAAAAGACACACAGATGATAGACAGAATCCAGAGCATATCAAACATTCACCCCCCAGTCAAGAGATCTGGGTTAAATCCATCATTCTTTTGGTCCCCATGCCACCCCGGTTTAGACCCAGCCATATGCAAATCAGTCTTGACCCTGTGCCTCATGGGAACAGTTCAGCCCGAACTGCCAAGCCAGTACCTCCCTGGACCGGAAACAAGCATCCTGGGACTGGTTTTGGAGCATCACCCCCCCATCAGTCAAGCTAGCTTGAATCCAGTGGCACCGTGAGCCCAGGACCCATGTCTGGGCATACCCGTTACACTAAGGGCGAGAAAGCAAAAGACACACAGATGATGGACGGAATGCAGAGCATATCAAACATTCACTCCCAGTCAAGAGATCTGGGTTAAATCCATCATTCTTTTGCTCACCATGCCACCCCAGTTTAGACCCAGCCATATGCAAATCAGTCTTGACCCTGTGCCTCATGGGAACAGTTCAACCTGATCTGCCAAGCCAGGTCCTCCCTGGACGGGAAACAAGCATCCTTGGACCGGTTTCAGGGCGTCACCCCTCATCAGTCAGGCTAGCTTGAATCCAGTGGCACAGTGAGCCCGGGACCCACGTCTGGGCATACCCAGCGCATTGATTTATCCCAGATCTCTTGACTAGGGGTGAATGTATGATTTATTCAGCATTCCGTCCATCATTTGTTTGCAGTAGAACTTTTTAAAAGTGGCATTTTCAAAATTGACCATTAAAGAGGGCCTATCATTACAATTGCATAGGTACCAACCATGACATAGCTACCTGCACCCAATCAGAAATTACAGCTTACTAAATGTAATACGGGATCCCCAATGTTATCCTTTGGGAGGGGTAGGCCTCATAGAAGTAAAAAACAAAGATGGGGGCGTGGCCAGACGCCGATGTAGGAGGTCGGGAATCTCGTAGCTCCTCCGCGGCCTCCCTCGGTTTCAACTATCCTGAGTCGCTGGGGGAGATCCCTTTCTCCTCACCCCAGTAGTGGAGACCTGGTGGCTGCGTGGACGAGCCGGTGGCAGCGGAGTCGCCCTGGTGAAGCTGTGCGACCGTGTGAAAGTCGCGCCGCGCTGGTGATCGGGCAGCCCAAGATGGCGGCCGCGGGTCGCGGCTGAAGTCTCCGTCCCCTTCTGCCCCTCAGCAACGGCGCGGGAGCTGGACCCGTAGTGAGGAGCCTGGCGGTTGAATCGGCGGCGGCGGATGTGAACAGGGGTGCCCGAGGAGCCTAGTGAGCGCGGCGAACGGCGGACAAGGGTGGCTGCTGCCTGACCCTAAGATGGCGGCTCGGAGTGGCTGGAGCAGAGCGAGCCACTGAGGACCGGAGCGAGCGGTGAGGTACACGAGTGTGGGCAGACGAGGGAGCGGTGGCTGGCTGCCTGGCGTGGACCGGAGCATAGGGGAGACCTGCTGGGACTGAACTGCGGCGATTGGAGGGCTCCTATATACTAGCGGCGTGTAGAGGGGTGGCCCCCATTGCCATTGCCACTGCAGCGCGCTACAGGGGACGATGTCTAGCTGAGGGCTTGGCTCCACGAGGCTGAGTGGTACTGATCGACGGCTGTCCCTTCCCGTGGTCTTCGAGGTGGACGCATTGGGCTGCAGCGCGGGAGGTGCTGGGCCTGCAACGACACTTTTGCCCAGGGACCACGCAGCGGTGAGACGTGGAGGAGGTGCGCTGCGGTTACTCCGGAGGAGCGCGGCGGCTGGGGCTTGTGGACAGTGAGCTGGGATGGCCTGTGGAGTGCAGTGACTGGTTGGCGGGCCCTGATATTGTGGAGGAGGTGCGACGGGGGGCTTCGTCCACTGAACTGGCCCAGGGGAGGTGTGGAGTCGGGGCCGCGGCTGGTCCAGAGTGTCAAAAGCTAGTGGGGAGGCTCAGCCCTTCGGGCACCGAGGGACCTTGGCCTGCTGTGGCGTCCTCGTCGGCTGGATAGACTGCTCTAGCCCGCATCTGCTGGAGTGGGTGCAATTGAGAGGCCCCTGAAGTGGCGCCTACGATGGGTCGGTCGTCGAGGCGAAAAGGGTTCGCGGCCCTACAGGACGACGAGGGGGAACACCGGCCGGACGATGAGGGAGTCGGGGCGAGAGCCCCTGATGCGGAGATTCCGGGCGGACCCTCCTTGGCGGATATCATGCAGGCCATCACAGCTTCCAGGGAGGCCCTCGAAACAAAGATAGATTCCATTGGAGTGGACCTGGCATTGTTGAAAGCCGATCATAAAAAATTGAAGGATCGGGTGAAGGCGACCGAGACGACGCTCGAGGAGGTGCCGGATAGAATGACTGCCTTGCAGAGATCTATGGCGCAGATGGAGGGTAGAGTACGAACTCTGGAGCTGCGTGCTGAGGACAGTGAAGGGCGTGCCCGAAGGAACAACCTCCGCATAGTGGGGGTCCCGGAGCGGGAGGAGGGGGCTGATGCAGTCCGGTACCTGGAGGACTGGCTTCGGGCCGAGGTGGCCCCAGAGGGGTTGTCTCCGTTCTTTGCCCTCGAGAGAGCTCACAGAGTCCCGGCGAGGCCTCCCAAGCCGGGTGCACCCCCAAGACCGATGGTGGTGCGACTGCTACATTACAGAGACAGAGATCTTATCCTGCAGAAGGCTCGAGAGAAGCAGCGCTTGCAGATTGGAAACTCTAGGGTGATGATCTTCCAGGATTTTACGCGGGAGGTTCAGAAGCAGCGGACCTCCTTTGTGGGTGTTAAGAGGAAATTGCGGCAGCTTCAGGTTCCTTACGCCATGCTCTTTCCGGCGAGGCTGAGGGTGGTGGATGGCTCTCGCACGCTCTTCTTCACCGCTCCGCAAGACGTGTGGAGCTGGTTGGAAACTCGCCCGACGAACCCGGGCCGGCGGTCGCCGGTGACTGCTGAGGGGAGAGGAGCTTCAGCTGCTGCGAGTCCGACGGGGGCGCCCGCGGTGCCGGATCCACGCCTAGAACGGGACAGAGCTGTGCGGGCAGTGGTAGAGATCAGCAGAGGTAGCAACAGCCCGGCCTCAGTTTCTTCTGGTCAAGCGAGGGGAAGTTCACAGGGCTCCCTGGATGGCAGCACGACTGGGGATTCTGACACTGAGCTCCCGGTGGTAACCCCGCAGACGGCGGAATTGTTCGGCTGAGCGGAGACTGGAGGGCAAGGATGGTCAATTTGTGTCGCAACCCGGAACTGAGGAGTGAGGGGGCCATGAACCATTACATGTGGGGGATTTGACCCTTAGTGACTGGCTTTAATGGGGCTCCCACAGGGCTGTTACTGGTCCTGATATATGTAGCGGGGGAGGGCTGGCGGGGGGTTCTGAGTTCCACTTTGGGTCTGCGCACGTCTCACTTTCTAAGCTGACAAGGTTGTTGTTTTTCTTAGTTTGGATGGGGACTAGTTTTGGGGAACCTATCCTGGGGTGTGGGAGTTGGGAGCGTTGGGGATTTGGGGATGGGGGGGGTGGGACCAAGCATGTCGCAAGGGGAAATTGGATGCATGGTGCTAATGCTGTCGTGTCATGGCTGCCGCCGTAGGGATTAAGTGTCTCTCTTGGAATATTAGGGGGATGCATAGTATGTCTCGCCGCCATAAGATACATGCCTACCTTCGGCGACGAGGGGTGCAGATAGCTCTGCTCCAGGAAACTCACTTGAACAAGCAGGAGGGGCTGGCACTGCAGCGGAGGTGGCGGGGACAGGTGTTCTATACCACATATTCAGCCTATGCCAGAGGGGTGTTGATCTGGGTGCGGGCGGGGGTGCCGTTCCAATCCACTGGGCAGGTGGTTGACCCAGAAGGCAGATACGTGATAGTGACGGGGCGACTGGATGGTAGGGATATTGTGCTAGGAAGTGTCTATGCCCCCAACACAGACCAGGCTTCCTTCTTTGCGCGTCTCTCTGGGGCTTTGGCCCCCTTGCTGATTGGTTCGGTTCTCCTGGGGGGTGACTTTAATTGCATCACGGATGTTTGCATGGACCGTTCCCCTCCCCCTCTTGTTGATTCCCCTGTGCGTAGGATGGCAGAGGTCCGGAAGGATTGGCAGAGACAGTGGGGACTGACTGATACCTGGAGAGCGCATCACCCGGGGGAGAGGGATTATTCTTATTTCTCTTCAATGCACGATCTCCATGTTCGCCTAGACTCGATCCTTAGCTCCCCTGATGTGCATGGGGCAATGGTGCACAGTGAGTACCTGGCCCGGACAACCTCGGATCATAATCCTTTGCTGACAGTCCTACACTGGTTGCGGGATCGGCCGGCTATTCCCACGTGGCGGCTTCGACCTGACACGCTGGAGGATCCGGTGTTTCGTGCCACCATTGGATCAGCTATAGAGGACTATTTTCGAATGAACGCCCGTACAGCGTCATCCCGGGTGGTAGAATGGGACGCCTTTAAGGCTGTGGTTCGGGGGCGATGCATTGGTGAGGTGGTGGGAGTACGCAGAGTGTTACTGCAGGATGTCCAGTCGGCAGAACGGCGGGTGCGCGATAGGGAAAGGTTGAGACCGGAGCGCCCGGAAGAACAGGCGGGGCTTCTTGAGGCTCGGGAAGAGCTAGCAGTCCAGATTGAGAAATTGCGTTGTTTTGACTATAAAGCTTACATGGACAGGGCGCATGTAGAACGTGATAAGGTAGGGGCATTGCTGGCCTGGCTGGCCAATCCGGCCCGCAGGGGGACCCCGATAGCAGAACTGAGGGGGCAGGGTACGGAGGTACTATACACCCAAAAAGGCATCAATGACCACTTCTTACAGTACTACGCAGAGCTATATCGGAGTGGGGCGGGCCCTGGTTGTCCAACAGATACAGAATTTTTGCCAGGTGCGGGGCTCCCAAAACTTGTGGCGGCAGATGCTGAGGCGCTGGGTCGGGATGTAGAAGCGGGTGAAGTACGTAGTGCCATAAAGCACATGGCTAGGAACAAGACCCCGGGCACCGATGGACTCCCCATCGAGTTCTATGCAGCGTATGCAGATGTGCTAGTACCCTGCTTGGTGGCACTGTATAATGGGGCGCGCCGAGAAGGGACCCTCCCTGCTACCACGCGAGAAGCCCTCATAGTTCCCCTTCTTAAGCCGGGTAAACCTGCTTGGGAGCGGTCCTCGTATAGGCCGCTGGCGATGCTCAACCTCGACTACAAGATTTTGAGTCGTATCCTGGCTAGTCGATTGATGCCCCATATGTTGCAACTGATCCATGAGGATCAGGCTGGGTTCATTCCCACCCGCAATACTGCAATGAATGTACGCAGACTGATGCGCATCTTGGGTTCTGACTCCTATGACAAGGAGGAGGCCTGCATATTTGCGGTCGACATTGAAAAAGCTTTCGATAGCCTGGAGTGGCCTTACCTCTTTGATGTCTTGAGGGCTTTTGGGATGGGGGAACGTTTTGTTCAATGGACGGCGCTTCTTTATAGTGCTTCCACTGCTAGGGTGCGGACGGGGGGCTTGATATCTAGTGCATGCGCGGTCGGTCGGGGAACGAGACAGGGGTGCCCGCTGTCCCCCTTATTATTTGCACTGGCAATGGAGCCCATGGCCGCTCATGCTAGGCTGGGGCGGTATTTTCCAGGGCTACTGGTCGAGGGACGAGAGCAGCACATAGCATTATATGCGGATGACCTACTGCTCTTCTTGCCGAATGCTGGGGAGGCCTTACAGGGGGCGCGGGGTTTGCTGGAGACGCTGGGGAGGGTGGCGGGACTCCGGGTGAATTGGACCAAGTCTTGCCTATTTCCCACGGGCCCAGAGGGGTTGCTACGCCAGGGGGATGTCCCATGGGAATCCCGGTGTTTGCCTTACTTGGGAACCAGGATCTATCATGATCCCGCTGATTTGTTAGAGGGTAACGTGGGGCGAGCGATAAGAGGGGCGAAAACCTGCTTTGAGTTTTGGGGCACTCTCCCATTGTCGGTGGCCGGCAGGGTCGCCTTAGTGAAAATGGTGATTTTGCCCAGATTTCTTTATTACTTTGGGACTCTTCCAATCTGGATTCCGGGAAAGCTATTTGCTCAGCTGACCTCGTTGCTTACGGGGTTCATCTGGGGTGCGGGGAGACGGAGGGTAGCGCTGCTTACTCTACAGCGTCCTAGGAGTGAGGGAGGCCTTGCGTTGCCGGACCTGGAGTCCTATTACCATGCTGCGCAGCTCCAGTGGTTCATGAAGTGGGTGGCGGGGCACATCAGGCGTCCGGAAGAACAGGGAGGGGCGGATCCGAGCTGGTCCCAATTATCGTGCGTGCTGCTCCGGGTGCCGATGAGGAATGCCTCACTTCCTCCGGACTTGAGGGTGGTTCGACAATGCTGGGCGCGGTTGGCTAGGAGGGCGCGTGTGATTATTCCCTATGCACCCGAGATCCCGTTGCGTATGTGTGAGGCGCTACCCCACGGGGGAGACTGGAACCGGTTATTGACCTGGGAGGAGGCGGGAGTTATGACATTGGGAGACTTGTATGAGGATGGTAACCTGCTACCTTTTGACGACCTTAGGGAGCGGCATGATCTCCCGCGGGGGGACTTCCTATTCCATGCAGCCTTGACTGCGGCCGTCAGAAAGCACTGGCGGAAGGGGATGATGGAGCCGGACACATCTCTTGCCTGTCAGTATGTAGTGATGGGAGCGGGTGTCTATAAGGCGGTGACTTGCCTTTATAGGCGGATTACTGGTGATATGCGGCGACCCCTGGCTGCCCTGCGCGTCAAGTGGGAGGCGGATCTGGGAGCGCCTCTTACGGACAAAAACTGGGAGGAAATCATGGAGCGCCCTTGGAAGTGTACACGAAATGCACGCTTCCAGCTTATACAGTTTTATATCTTTCATAGGGCATACCTTACCCCTCACAAGATAGCTGAGTACTTTGGTGGGCCAGATGCTTGCCCCCGATGTGGTTATAGTGGAGCGACTTTTCTACACATGCTCTGGGACTGTCCGCAGGTGACAGGGTTTTGGGAGGAAGTGGCGACGCTACTCCTGACGGTGACAGAGAGGGACTTGGAGGTAGGCCCGGGGGTCTGCTTGCTACATGGCTTTCCGCATACAGCAAAGACTAAGATCACCAGTAGGTTTATTGATCTAGGGCTGGTCCTGGCCAAGCGGGAGATTACTTCTCATTGGAAGGCGCGGCAGGGCCCTAATTTCTTACGGTGGGCTAGGGAAATGGAGAAATGGGCGGGAAGTGAGGGGACTTATAGATTGTGCTTGGCTCGACGCAGTGACAATGAAAGATCGCACGAAGGGGCCCGGGCATGGATGGCTCTCCTGGACTTGTTCAAAGGTTCGGTTATGGGGGATGGGGGTGATCCGGTGGGGGATGACGGGACCCCGGTTCCTTGAGTGCACTATACAGGGCTTCCCCCCTCTGCTCTTGCGGTACTGTCTGTTGGGATTGCTGGGAGGCGGACTCGACGGGTGGTAGCTGAGGGTTTGATGTACATGTACTTCTGATAGATACGGGCGACATGCTTGGGTGGGTGGGTAGGGAGGAGGGGCTCGTTGGGGGGATGTTGGGAGATGGGGTGGGGGTATTCTGGCTGTCTCGCACACTCATGGTGGATTACTCCTGTGGATGCACTACCTAGTAGCACGGACATTATTGGGGTGAATGCTGTACAGAGGTAGCTTATGTGCCGGGGTGATTATTGCAAGATGTCCTGATTTGGCTGGGGGGAGGACTATGGGGGACGGGGATTGACTGCATTGTGTTCTGTGACCTAATAAAGTTTGTTTAAAAAAAAAAAAAAAAAAATAGAAGTAAAAAACAAATGTCGTTTTTATTTCACTACCAGGACATGTAAAATGTAAAAGTACATGTCTAACCTTTTAAGTTCATAGCACCCAGCTATATGGGCTACCTAGGGCCTACCTTAGGTGTGACTTATATGTAAATAAAAGAGGAGGTTAAGGCTTGGCAAGGGAGTTTAGATACAAAGTCGAAATAGCAGTGTGACACTGCCTTCAGGCTTTAATGGCTGGCCTGAGACATTTTAAAGTGCTACTTAGGTAAGTGACACAATCATTGCTGTAGGCCCATGAGTAGCGTTTAATTTACAGGCCCTGGGCATATAGAATTCCACTCTACAAGGGACTTACATGTAAATTAAATATGGCAATTGGGTATGAGTCAATTTGACCATGTTTTAGGGAGAGAGCACAAGAACCTTTGCACTGTTTAGCAGTGGTAAAGTGCACAGAGTCCTAAGACAAACAAACACTAACTCAGCAAAGCAATGGAGGGAGGATGGCAAAATGTTTGGGGGTGACACTCTAGAGAGGTCCAACAACACATTTTAGACTTCATGTTATACATGCATTATAAACATACTACCGTTAACACTACCCCCATTACGATCACCAGCACCATTACCATTATGTGTGCTTTCTGTAGTAAAATAAGTAGTGAGAAGGTGTTAGACCTGTCAGCCCTTTGGGTGGTCCCTCCTCATCATTATTTATTTTGTCCCACTTTTGCCTCAAACCCTGTTATAATTTTTCCTTTTTGGGAACCACCAGACTTTTTAGTGTTGATGCAGGGTCAGGGAGCCATTTTCCCTACCCCTGGAACTTCTGTCTGAGGGCCTGAGACACAAAATGGTGGCCACCCATTGTCACCTGTGACATCACCAGAACCCACTGGAGGTTTCTAGAACCTCCTGGAACATTCTAGAACCCTGTGACAGTGGGAGGCAGTTTAGAATGTTGGGAGGCCATCCCAGAGTGGCAGTTGGCAACTGACTGGAGAAGAGAGAGGACAGAGTTAGAAGGAGGTCGGAGTAAGGCAGCAGGGGTGGAAACCAGTGCTTGGAGTGGGGTCCAGAAACCCACCCTTGATGCTAGTCCCTACTGACCAAGCCCAGCCTAAAGCCCTGTGTGGGACCAAGACCAGAAGAACCATCTTAAGGAACTGAACATTTGAAACAGGCCTTAAAGAGGAAGAACAGCAAGTTCCTGACCTGTTCAGTGGTGTCCTCCTGGAGTCCTGACGTCGAGAAGCCTGGAGACCTGGGGCCTGAGGTGGAGAAGCGGCGCTGACAGAAAGCAGACGTCGTACCCAGAGCCGCCAGAGGTCGAGTGAGGGCGCCGACGGAGGTCGTGGAGAGGCACCGGAGGTCGAGTAAGGAGTCACCCGAGGTCGAGTGAGGGTGCCGACGGAGGTCGTGGAGAGGCGCCGGAGGTCGAGTCGGGAGACACCTGAGGTCGAGGTGAGGCGTCGACGGGGGAGTGAAGTCCGCCCACCGGAGTCGCCGGAAACTGAGGTGAAGCGCGCCGGAGGTCGGGAGTGGAGATCGCACTCCGGAGACACCAGGAAGTGGGGAGTCCGAGTCCCTGCGACGCCGGAAAGCGACATCGAGACGAGGCCGTCCAGCGACATCGAGCCGAGGCCGCCCAGCGACATCGAGCCGAGGCCGCCCAGCGACATCGAGTCGAGACCGCCCAGCGACATCGAGTCGAGACCGCCCAGCGACATCGAGTCGAGACCGCCCAGCGACATCGAGTCGAGGCCGCCCAACGACATCGATCCGGAACCGCCTCACGGCGTCGACACGGTGCCGAGCGGAGCCGATCATCTTAAAAAGGACAGTAAGTGGTAGAGGGGGCGTCTGAGGTCCCGTGGAGCCCTAAAAGACCATTCTAGGGGCTAAAGGGGTGTTAGAACCAGCCTGGGAGTGCCAGGGGTGAACTGAGACTGGTACAGTGACCTCCATAAAGGGTTGTGTGGCTTGGAGGGCCAGATCTTTAGGTTACTCTTGTTCTGCCTCAGCTTAGGCCCCAGCCTTGATCAATCTAGGTGGGACACCCCCATGCCATCCAAGTGTCCTTAAGTTGTGTATGGGCAAAGCAAGACCAAGTGACCTCATGAAAATGATTTGAACTGTAACTGTCATTGATTGTTTTACCTTATATATTGAAGGTGCTTTGTTTATTGTCAT
Organism: Triturus cristatus; assembly: GCF_964204655.1. Classification (NCBI taxonomy): domain Eukaryota; kingdom Metazoa; phylum Chordata; class Amphibia; order Caudata; family Salamandridae; genus Triturus; species Triturus cristatus. The sequence continues at coordinate 1,379,953,472 of NC_140589.1, read as the reverse complement.
CCACTAATTTATTCCTGCACTGTATTTATTGTCTGATTGTATTTATTTGCCATCCGTATTTATTGCACATCTATTTATTCCTTGCTTATTGATGACCTGAACCTATTTATTGAAATTCCTAAGTAGTATTATTTATTTGACCTGCTCTTTTGAAGGAAAATCTTATTGTATTGTATTTATGTTATGAAACCTGCAACTAAGAGAAAATAAGATAAAGACATATATATTTTCAACTTGACTTGCATTATTTTTACGGTGTAGTGTCGTTTTGGGAACGGATGAACGCATGGTTATTGTGAGGGTGTGACGTACGCTTAACACGGTGCCTGACCCCCAACCGCTCGAGCCAAGCTACCACTGTGCTGGGAACCTGGTGACTGCTAACCCGGTTGCCCGGTTTCCAACAGAAGGCCAATAGGCCTGGCTTGTAACTGACATTGCAAGCCATAACTACAGGTTTGCTGGTACTTGTTTACTTTGTAACCAAAGTAATAGGGATTTTTGAGTTGTGCCAACGACTCTCCAGCCCTGGTGCGAGAAAAGATACTGGCACTCCATTTCGCGGACAATACATTGCTGCTGTCTAAAACTAGGAGGGGCCTTCAAAACGTGATTGACAGCTTTAACCAATTCTGCAAAGACTTTGGCCTGGAAATTAATACGTCCAAGACCAAATATATGATTTACATCAAGAGAGGCAGAACAAAGGGCGTTATCAAGGTGGGCTCTGAAACACTTGAAAGAGTCCGGCAGTTCGATTATCTGGGTATCAGGCTAGACATACGTCGCTCCCAAGATGAGGTAAAGGTATCCACGCTCTTGGAACCAGAAATCGTAGAATCTCTAAAATCGAAGCGACATCGAGAGCTTCCTAATTTATCGGGGATCTATGTAACGTCTCCTCATGAAGGTGTTTTCTTAATAAATACAGCATTAGTCGTATCCTACAGATGAGCTATATAGGTAACGACACTTAGTTCAAATATATAAACCTGCTTATATACCTTCGGAACCCGAATGGTATCAAACAGTAAAAGGCAGTAAGGCAGAATAAAAGGCCTCATGCTCCCGCTACATTCAGCGCATTCCGCTTGATAACTTTAAAGCAAGAAGTCTACTAGTACCTACCTCTTGGATGTATTAGTCAACTTATAAGATTGTCTGTACCGTGGGAGATTAGAATAACATTGTCCTGAAGAAGGTGGTCCTATATCTCTAGCCCTCCACCGAAACGCGTCGACGCAAGTCCAAAAGGCAGACTGTAGACTGGAGTGACATCTGTTCTCGATAAAAATAATTAACAGTATCTACACTGTGGAGAATAGTTGATTTGGGTCTTTTGTCTTCCTTTATATTTGGGATTAGAAAATATTTTTTCTTACCTGTGTTCTCCCTATGTTTTGAATTGTTTTTTTATTGCAACCTGTACTGTCTGCTTATTGCACAACAAGCTTAATGTCAAACACTGATTTTATTGGTTTGTAACTGTCTTACAATTTTTATTATGTGATGTTTTTAATAAAATAGAGTATTTTGTACATACAACAATGTGTGACTAGGGTTCAGAATTTGGTGTCTTGTTCTGGTGATTGATTCAGTTTGATACTTGTATGTGTTTGTGAGGTTATTTGTACATGTGCCAAAAAGGGGCATATTTCTTTTGACTACTGTCATTTGGCGCTCTACCCCTTTTTGTGGCATAGAGCCCCTCTCTTTTATTTTACACTAGATGATACCGGGTCCTGGGACCCGCAGACTATCAAGAGTACTTTAATTGTGAAACATTGAGCTGCAGCCATACACAAATTTGCCAAAAAAGCAGCCTGGTACCTTGCCCGTCCAGCAATTGAAATTTACAACGCACAAGCAAGGGGGGGGGTGCACTATATGGGGCAGAGTTATGGGGCCTTGAACACAGCAGAGAATAATTGCCTTAGGGTTCTACTAGACTTAGGGAAAGGCACACCATTGGTCCTCCTTCATCTTGATTTGGGGAGTAACAAGATATTGATGAAGATAGCGTTGAGACCCTTATTGTCTGGGTTAGTATCTAGAGTATCCATGAACTGCACCACTTTAGAGAGGGCCTGCAGGAAGTTACTGGGTCCCATGGGTGGGATAGGTCAGATGGCTTGGGTTGCTCAAAAATGCCTGGATTCAGCTAGGGCTAGAGAAATTTTGGACTGAGCCCCAGTCAATTCATCCAGGAGATGGTCGTAAAGTCAAAAACCTGGCCCAGGAGATAGTTATTAGCAGTAAGGACAGTTCATCCACGCTAGGTTGCCTAACAAGTGCTTTCCTTCTCCCCAAATCCGTAATCAAGGCAGAGGAATTCCTGGATTTTATCCGTCTGGTATGTGCCCGATCACTCTTCCTCCAATTTGGGTATGGGACCCTCCCAGTGGCAGCTTCCACTGCTAACTGGGGGAAGCAAAAGCAGGGATCTGACCGTTGTTTCTACCGCAAAACTGTCCAAGAAAGCCAACTCTATGCCAACCCCAGAAACAAATGGATCTTCCCCCTGTGCATATCCTTTATCTTACAAATTTGAGTGGAAGCTTTTAGAATATGCAAAAGCGACACTGCCTCGATCGTGGTTGTGGATATCTCTAAATTCTTGTACATAGCTTGGGTAGTTAGAACCAAAGCCCAAGGGCTAGCACAAGCAGTCACATCCTAAATGTCCTATGTACGATTTGGATTTTAGGATGTTTTTCATTTTCTGATTATGTACTGTATGTGATTTTACAACTTTTTGTTGGTGTTTAAATCTTTTTAATGTTTTTTTATCATGTTTTAACATATTGCTTATGTATTTTTGATGACGAGACTGATGTCTCAAACTGTTAAATAAATGAAATGAAATTGGGACTTTCCAAAAAATCAAATGACTTTTAAATATTGATGCTTGCAATTATTTGGCTTCCTTTATGTGAGTGATCAAAACCCTTGGATTCTCCTTGTCTCTCAGATCGGACTGTTCGGACCTGCTGTTCCATCTATCAGGGCCTGTTCTGTCCCTTACTTGAGGAATGGCCCCCTCTGTGGTTATTATACGGTGAAGTATGATAGACAAGATGTAACACTAAGCCAATTAAAACTCTTAACACTTTCTAGGCATTAGCAAAGCTGAATAGAAAGTTATGACCAGTTTTAATACGAAGGCTGAGGTGGGAAGAGTGGTGTAGTTGGCAGTCAGACTGCACTAGCCTACTTGGAATCCAAGGGGAGCGAACCACTCTTCCACCCCTCATTGGATCCACTGTGAACTTCAGACAGTAAAGATGTATGTGAGCAAATAGGAAAAAAGGGGAATGCATCAAAAGAAGCCAAGAAAACTGAGACACTGGATATCAACCTCTGACTCTGACCCTTTTTGTGTGGTCACCCCCATTTGTTGCTGAATGTCATTGCTAGATTTTAGACTCTGCACACTGGGGTACTGTTATCGAGAGTCCACTGTATGTACCCTAAACACTAAAACAAATATAAATTAGCTAATCTCTGATTGGCATATTTTACCTTCCTATAAGGCTATAGTATATGGTGTAGAAACTACACCCATGACTTGGAAAGTTAATATCCTTCTTTATACACAGCAGCACTTATTGTGACATCCATTAATGTGTCACACAAAGCAAGTCTTCAAGCCTACCATTGTAGCCTGTCTGCTGAAGTCTCAAAAAGCAGTTTTTTTTAAAGACAACGCAGTTAAATTAGAGGTGTAGGCTGTTAGACCTGGCATCCTTGGAGTGGTTTCCCCTGCCCTTTTGCCTCCTGACCTGTTTTGCTGACCTCCTTTTGCTGGCTTTAGGATTCTGGGCTGCTAACCAGTGCTAAAGGGATATGCTCTGTACTTTAAACATAGTAACATTGACTTATCCACAATTGGCATATTTAATTTACTTATAAGTCCCTAGTAAAGTGCACTATATGTGTCCAGGGCCTGTAAATTAAATGTGTCTAGTAGGCCTGCAGCACTGATTGCTGCACCCACTCAGTAGCCCTTTAAACATGTCTCAGGCCTGCCATTGCAGAGCCTGTGTGTGAAGCTTTAAATTGGCCTTTTGACTAGGCAAGTGAACCTACTTGGCAGGCCCAAACTTTCCTTTTTATAGCATGAAGTCACCCCTAAGGAAGGCCCTAGGTAGCCTCAAGGGCAGGGTGCGGTGTAATTAAAAGATTAGACATGTACTTGTGAATTTTACATGTCCTGGCAGTTAAAATAGCTACATTTGTTTTTCACTACTGCAAGCCCTATCTCTCCCATTGGCTGACATGGGGGTTTCCATAAAACATCTTTTAAGTGTAATTTACCATTGGGAGCAGATAGAAAGTTTTAGTTTTGTGTCTCTAGTCTCGCAGTTTATAAACACATCTTTTATAAACTTGTTTTTTAAATTGCAGATCTGAAAATGCCACTTTTAGAAAGCTGGCATTTTCTAACTTTCTGTGTCGCTGCCTGTCTCTGAATACAAGTCTGGGTTAGGGTGACAGCTGGGTTTTGTCCATTACTTATAGACAGTTACACAAAGGGAGCTGGGTTGTGACATTTGCACCCTGATGGCTCATCACCAGGCTTATGTGCCTTCCTGGGGTGGATTGGGAGGGAGGAGCTGACTCTTGCACCTGAATAGAACTGTACCTGTCCCCACAGAAAGACCTGCATGCCCCCTGTAGTGTGTCTGGAGCCAAGGCAGGGACCTTGTGATCTTCAAAGGCCTCTTTGATGTCTCACCCACTTCAAAGGCACATTTGGGTATAAGTAGTTGACCCCTGACACCACCAAAACAGATCTCTACTGGAACCAATGACATTCTGTCTGGAAGAAGAGCTGCTGTGATGCAGGAGGGACTGCCACGTTGCTACTGGCTCTGCTGTCTTGGCCTGCTGATTGCTGTGCTATAGGAGGGACTATCACTTTTCCACTTGCTCTGATGAGTTGGCCTGCGGCTTGCTGCTTCTTGCCTGGGGGGTACTAGATCTGCTGTCTACATCCTTGAACCCAAGTTTCTCCAATGGCTTGTTAGCTTGCCTCCTGTGCTCCGAAGTCTCAGGGTCACAAAAGACTTCTTGCGACTCTGCAAGTGCTGCTGGAAGCTGCCATCTGCAAGTCTTACCCTTGCACGAGGTGCCCCTCCAGTCTTGGGCCTCAGAAGTGGGTTTCCTCCACTACAGCCCCTTTAAATCAAACTTTTGGGCTATTTGCGTGCTTATATGAACATATGATACAGATGTGATGCAGCTCAGTTCTGTCAGGGAGAACACTTGACCTGTAGAGGGCTACAGTGAGTCAATACAAACATGTGGAGCAGATTTAAGGAAAGCTTTTCTTGTAAATACAAAATGTGGAAACGCTTCAATCACTTTTGTCTAATTAGTGCATATTTTCAGGGAAAAAAGCAGTGGAATGCCTTGCATGTTAGCATCGTGAATATTGTGACACTGTAAATGAAATATATATTCACAGTTCCACAGGGGCGAAGCCTCAGGGGGGGGGGGTTGGGGGGGTGTTTGGGGTGTTACACTCCCCCACCCCCTCTAATAAATGTATTATTTAGAAAACTGTGGGGTACAGGAGCTTTCAGTCAGGCATTGTAAGGGGTTTGTCGGATTTTACCTGGGATTTTTAAATACTCGCTCAGACAAAAACCCACATGTTTATTTTACAAAATACCGCGTTTTAAGTATCCCTCACAATCCTCACTCCTTTACCTTTTGACTGGCCCGTAAGCCCCCCTCATGCAATCCTTCTCGTATATATTGACTAACGCAGTGCTTTAAATGGGCCGGTACTCACCGGTACTGAGTACCGGCACTTCTTAGATTTATCACTCGGAGTACCGGCACTTCTCTACTGCCGAGGAGAGTACCGGTACTCATGAAACGCTGGCGGCCTTTTTTTTTATAGCTAAGGCACTTCTATAGACCTGCGCCAAGCCCAGCTGAACAATTCAGCGTGGGCTCATTTGCATACCATCTGGGTGTGCACAGACATCGAGGCAGCCCAGTGATAGCGTAATTAAGAAAGCCATGGGAGGTAACCAGGTTCAAATGGCTTTAAAGCGTACCGATTATTTTGTTAAGTGTCTGCTTATGTTTGCTTGCCTGTGATTGTTGAGAAAAACGAGAGAAATGGGGGGGGGGGGGGGGAGACAATAGAGACACTCTTGGAAGTTATATTAGCGGAAATGTGTGGAATGTTTTGTGGGTGCATGTCTGCTTGTTTCTTTCTGTGTCACTCGAGAACAGCAAAAATTTATGTTGCACATTTAACAACGAAAAGTTGAAATATCGCCGCCTTTGGGTTTCGTGTTTTTTGTTATAAGTAAACAAACCTGCTTTGTTCATTGAAAGACATTTCCCATGTGTTTTGGTATGTGCTGCAAGTAGTATCGAAGTCAATAAGTATCGGCATGTCTTGCCCTAAGCCCCGCCCCCAAGCCCCGCCCACTCGCTACATTTAAATGAGTGCCTGCACTATTTTGCCCCCATTTAAAGCACTGGATTAACGTGATATTCCAGAGTAATTGTTGAAAAATCTGAAGCCCCACCGTTTTACTGTAGTTCCCAGTTGTTTACTGTACAATGTGGTTTTATTTTTAATAATTTCTCACCTGCCGCAGCAACCATAACCTTCTTGGAAGCCCTTCAGTAAGACGATCTCTGTCGCCTGCTCCTGCGCTTTTCTCTGTCTCCGGACACACTCTCGGGACTCCGCCTCTTTTCATAATCTCTGTGTCTGCCCTCCTCTTTATCTCGCCCTCCGCCGATTTCTCTGACTTGTGAGCTGTGACCTTTATATCGGTTTTCAAAGATTTGAAGAGATAAGAATGAAGGCGAACCAAAAATGCAAGACTTAAAATGAGAGTGTTTAGCTGTCTGTTCCAACCCCTGGCATCATTTAGTGAAAGTCCATAAAATGTGCCTCAAACTGAAATAACCAGTCACCTGAGCCACCTTTGCCGAACACTAACTCAAGAAAAGACAAGAAATAACTACGTCTGTGTGTTTTCAACAGTGCAATGATTATGATGTCACCTCTGATGTCATTTCCCATGGCTGCTCGAGACCTCGTCATCTCGGAAAAGAACGAGGCTTAAATGTATCACCGTGGTGTCTTTGTGACGCAGCAGTCAGTGTTCAATCCACGTGACACCTTCCAGAGACTGTTAAATGGGCTTCACACCATACCTGAAAGTAATAAAGTGAAGGGCCACAAAGATTTTAACATGTTCTGTTAATGTTGAAAATCTTCATCTGTTTTCAGATTAATTTGTATTAGATTCGACAATATAACAATTTTAGAAAAAACGAATATTTATACACAGGCATCACAAACAAGCACACTTATTGAACTCTGAAATCATGTGACGCTAATGCCTATGTAGTCCATGTGTACGGTTTTTGGTTGAAGTGGTGGAAATCAACCATTTCCATTTACTTCATAGCATTGTATATTTGTGGAGCAAAAATATCCAAATCCATATTTCAGAATAGTTGGATAGAACAAAACATACCACCGTCAAGCCACTGAAATAAACTTACAATACCTCATACCAGCTGACAAGCAGAATGTAAACCAAACTCCTCCTGGCCTCGGTGTTTAATGTTCTGTCAGATTTATTCAATTCCTTGGTGCACCCCTAGAAGCCCTGCAATGATCTGTGCATCCCTTAAATAAAGGCGATTGGGCTCAGCTGCATTGTGTTTTGTGCACACATAGTGATGTGGTGAGTACAACAAAAGAGAATTCTGTGTAAAGATGCCCGGCAAAGAAGTACCCCTTGTCAGGCACGGTAATTATTGCGTCCAATAAAATCAGGCCCCAAGGTGTTCGGTATTTGTCTAGGCAATATTTATCACCTATTTTGATTTTTGGGGGAATAACGGGCACCGCCCCAAAATCTGCATGTCCTGATAAATATCTGGCCTTTTTACCTGTTAAATTCTGTCATGTTTGACCTGTTGAAATTTCACGGAGGATGTGAACTTTATGCACCCGGTAATCTCTAGATGGTATAGTCGTCACTCTATTTATAATTGTGATCCCTATGCAAAGGAGTGGTTCCAGTGGCATCACAGTTTAACAGACTAGGGGCCGTATTACACATTATCATTGTTTGCGCCCGGCGTACCTTTCAAAGAGGATTAGAGATCACCTTCCATGCGAGTGGACCCGCCTGCAAGGGGATGTCTGGGGGGTCCATGGGGCCCCCTTTACACCCTGCAGAGGTCTGCTCTCAGGGGGCACACTGACAGTGCGCCACCTTTTAAATGGCGCAGTCAGTGCGCCTCCTGCGGGTTTCTTTGACTCTGCGCCCCTGTCTGTAATATGGCGTGGGGGCAGAGTCAAAGGAATTCCCTCATTGGCATAGGGCACGCCCCTATGCAAATGAGCGCACACCCTCTGAAGGTAGTGCTGGCGCACTTAAGCTATCGGTATTATAGAAGGGGACGCACAAGCGTCTGCGTTACATTCTATAATACGAAAGTGCCCCGGGGATGCGCAAAGTGGGCGTAAACGCCCGTTGCGCCCCCGGGGCACCTTCTGTAATACGGCCCCAGTTGTAATCAGACCCAAAGAACCAATATATTCATTGTACACAGCCTTGAATGTTACATAGGAGTGTAAAGGATGCAAAGGTGTTTCTTTTTTCCACCATTGTGAAATTATATTGAAAACATCATGAAGTTTGAGGAGATTAATGTTGGAAAACGTAAACTTGCAGAAAACAATTCTGCAAGTGTTTGCAGTTCTGCAAAAAGTAACTTGCATACATTTTCCATCTTTGCTTTGATTCAAATGGACATTATCTTTCAATTTGGTGAAAATATTCTTGCAATGTGTGCACTTGCTTCATCCTTATTGAATTCTTATTCCTTATTTAATTGTTCTGCCACTGTATACACACACATATACCTACAAGTGAAGTTGGTGTCACTGTGCCCCATCAAAGAGACAAACTAAACAGAAGAAGGTGAAGGATAATGATATATCACGTGAAGGAAGTAGAGGGGGAAGCTGTGGGAGAAATTAAAGATAAGGCACTCAAATGAAGTCTTGGCAAGGGAGGGAGAGACATGTGGAGCCGAGAAAATGCACGGTGGTAGGACAGTGAACAAGCATTTGCAATGCAATAGGTCTCGCATTATTAAAGTTTGAGATATTGGCATTGCTAAATAATGCAACACCAATAGCTCAAACTTTAATAATGCGAGACCTATCGCATTGCAAATGATTGTTATGTTAATCTTGACAGAAGTGCAGGATTGCATTGCCCTGGACACGCACGCACGCACACACACAAACAGAGGCATGCACATACACACATGCTTCGACATACACAGGCAAACACACACACACACAGATGCTTTCACATACACAGGCAAACATACACAGGCATGCACATGCACACAGGCATGCACACACACACACACGCACACACGCCCAATTGTAAAGTTTTTTTATATTTGTTTGATACCAGTGCTGACTGTCACAAGTGCGTTACAGCAGTTATCCGTATTTATATTGGGTAGCCCGTGACCAGATTTAGGGAAAGACCACGACACCACATTCTTCCCACGCAGCATTATGTATATGTCATATTGATATAATATATGGTAATCGGCAGCTCGTAACAAACGCAAACGTGCAGAGGCGTAACTATACATTTGTCATAGCGTACAAGCATTATAGGCTTTAGTACAGCGCACGTTCTGCCACAGGTGCGGCAACTTTCCAAGAAGGACCTGCATGTGCAAAGATAAGCAAACCGCGATTTCGGTCTCGTGAGATCCAGCACTTTCCTCCAATTAGACTCCCACCCAACATGAGCCTGGTGATCTATCTTCCACTATACGACTCATCTTCCTTTAGTTGATTTAAACAACGTACACAAGAACCAAAGATTTACTCCTCGCATTATCGTCACCCCGCGTGCAGTATGTACTTCCGGGCAGGCTACACATCCCATATGGTGACTTCTGTCCACACCTCAGTTACTCTCGTAATGGCATGCCCAACATCTGCCCTCCTGTCATTATCACCTGCTGATATTACCCCGCCCTGCTGCAGTGATCGCTTCACAAAACATCTCACAACCAGCAAAGCTTTAACATTTACACAACTACCTTCCTTACGGTGCTTACCACCTCACAGTAACACTGTCTAAAATCCATAGTCTCGGAGATAATCGAAACCCTATCCAGTCTGGGGCCAGGAGCATAAACTGGTCACCGGCCACCTTGCCCCGATGAACCCCGTGCTCTCTCCCTGTGACATCGACCCAACTTTGGATACGCCGATGTACCGTCTCTTTGGGAGCTGGAGGAGTGCTCAGGTGAACACTCAGATCTCCTCTTCTAAACAAACGTTTCCTCCTTGAAGCGCGGCGCTGAGCTCCAGCCCCGTCCGCAGGTTCACCAGCCTGCCTGCTTTCACACTGTATGCTATAACCAAAGCTCTGTGCCCCGTCTGCTAGGATCCGAGTCACCCTTCCTTAGGTACGGGTTCTCCCACCTGCTTACCCCCCCTTCTCACCAGGGCTCCATGGGCGGTGCTCGCGTTCTCCACCATGGCCGGCGCGGCTCTGCTGCAGAGATTACAGCTGGCATATGGGCATCGACTTCTCATAGGTGGTTGCAAAGTACGAAAAACTAATTGGCACCAGAGCTAAACTAGACACACTGCTGCAAAGAAAATAAAAAATGCAAAGTGGGGTTAGCCGCAGCCAGGGACACTAACCAGTTCTTCGGAAAGCAGCAAGAACCTGCGAGCGCTGGTACCAGGCAGAACAAGCAAAAGAGAAAGCAGCTCCACACATGCGGGCCGGGGAGAAGACCTGCGAGGGCTGCCCGCGCATGCGCAGTACATGTAACTTTTGCGTGTTCTGCAGCTCCTGCCCAGTGGCGGCGTGTACGGACTTCAACACCGCCGGACTTTTAATTAGTGCTGCGGAGCTCGTGCGGCCCAGGGAGGGGGCCGCCAAACAGTACAGGAAGTCCGGCGGGAGCCCACCCCGCCTTCATGAATGGTGCATGGTGTGGACAAAGCAGGATTTCAGGCGGGGCTCCTGTGAGCAAAACGGAGCCCCGCGTGTTGCTGCAGTGACCGGCAGGAAAAGCAGAGGAGCAGCGCAAATTCCCAACAAGAGCCGGTTAGTGCTTGGAGCGCGCGTGCGCATTAAAAAAAAAAAAAAAAGAAATAGCATGAGGCGTGCGTGTTAACGAAAGTGAAACTGCATGCTGGCTTGCGAGGGAAGGGGGACAGGAGATGTGCACGCCGCATGGCTGTAGGCGCGTACACCAACTCAAATCCGCCGAGACCATGCGCGTGCCCATCTCCTGTCCCACTTCCGAGGCAAGTCAGCAACAATAGATCTCGCTGGCGACAGCGCTTCGCGCTGCGTTCGCCAGGCGAGACCTAAAAAGGGTCCAAATTGACAGAGCAAAAAAAGAAGTTTATTTGAAGAAAAAAAAAGTGCTATCCAGGGCTAAAGTGGAAGTGATTGCAGAATAATCCAGCACAATAAATTGAACATGAAATAGATTGAAATCACCATAGACAATTGCACTCCTGGGAAAAGCTCATTGCTAGAGCAAAATAAGTTCTAATTTCAGATAAAGCTGCAGCAAGTCCTTGTACTCCAGCTTCTTCCACGGTACAGTGGTGTGTGCAACATGCACTTAGCCAACCAATGCAGGTTTTCTGTCCGCCAGGTGAATTATTTTAGGGCAACAAAGACAAAGTGATGGATGGAATGCTTGAATTAATCTCTGCTACTGGCAATCGCTTAGGCCACATCCCAATCAATTTTTTTCCCGCTCACAATACAACTTCAGTTTGGACCCAGCCATATGCAAATCATACTTGATCATGCTCTAATTAGAACAGTCCAGCCTGAACTGCTTTGCTAGGACCTCTCTGAACCGGAACACAAGCAACCCAGGACCGGTTTCACCAATATTAGGGCTCATCATCCAGTTATAGCTTGGTTCCAATGACACAGTGAGCACGAAACCCGCGTCTGGGCATACCTATCACACTTGGGGTAATAAAAACAAGATGATGGATGGAATACTTGAATTAATCTCAGCCATCTGCAATCACTATGGCCGCATCCCAATCTATTGCTTCTTTGCTCACCATGTCACCTCAGTTTGGACTCAGCCATATTCAAATAGGCCTTGCCCTACGCCAATGGGAAGAGTCCACCCCGAAATGCCACTTGGTGAACTGGAACACAAGTGACCCAAGATCGGTTTCACACTTATACCGCCTGACTGCTGAGTCTCTGGGTGCGTAGAAGTCTGCACAAATAAGTATAGGGAGTGCAAAGTCATTAAACTCTGCACGTGGTTTGTAAATACCAAAAAGCAGTAAACTTACACAAAAGTGTAAGTTTACTCATGTGTGTGTGTATGCACAGGTGCGCGTGTTTCTGTATGCTTGGATGTGTTTGGATGAGTGTGTGAAAGAGTGTTTTATGTTTGTGCATGGGTGCCTGTATGTCTAGTACTGTGTGTTTAATAATGCATCCATGCATGTTGATCAAGGCATGTTTATGAGACCTGAAGTTTTATTGGTAAACTTTGCAGTTGAGCACGGATATACGTGAAGTACATACCTAACTTTTTTTTGTCTGTGTCCATGCACTATACAAAAGCCAAAAATATTGGAACTATCAATTATTATTTTGGTCTAAAACCAGCCATTATATGCTGCTGGCAGTTAGGTCGAGGAGACTGGAGCACAATTGGTACCTCAATACCAGGACCTAAAATTCTATATACTCCTACCATCCCTTTCTGATTCCCTCTGAATTTGACGTCTTGGATTTATAGATGGGAGTATTTGAAAATAATGGCGTCATTTACACCCCTCGCCTTTACAATGGTATAGAACTTGAAAGACAATGGATAGTTTAACAAGAACTGGAAAATTGTTTCTCAGCCACTGTTAGACTTGACATCCTTAGGGTGATCTTTTCCAAACTTTTTGCCTGCTTGCCTCTTATTTTTGCTGATTTCTTTTTGTTAGCTGATGTCTCTGACCAGCCATTAATACTCTTCCGTTTTCTCTTCTGCTTTAGAGACTCTGGACCAGATGTACAAAGATAAATTTCAGGGTTTGCAGCCATTTAGTATGTTCTAAACCCATTTTGAGAGTCAGTAATTGTTTACCCAATCGCAAAATGGATTTAGAAATGCATACCAAATCGCAATTTGGAAGGGCGTGTTTTTGGCATCCCTTCCAAATAGCAATTCGGACTGCTATATATCAGTTGTTTATAACCACTGTGTCAGTTACAAACCATTGATAGGCTAAGGACTCCTCAAAGGAGGAGTTACCACATTCAGAATAGGAATTGGGGGCTCATTGGGACCCGATCCCCTTTGTGACTGTAAAAAAAGAAAGTATGGTTGGGAGTTAGCAGTGGTCCAGATGATCACTGGCAACTTCTAAGCAAACGTAATTTTTTTTTTTTTTAAATGCAACACCGCTGTGAAATCACAGGCATTGTGGTCTACTGATGCCAGCAGGCAACCCTGTAATGGCATCCAGTAATAGTGAGATGCAATTTGTGACCTGCTTCATGAATTGTAACAAGGTAGGTCGAATTGTGTCCCACTCATAACTTTTCACCCATTCAAGGAGTAGTTCTACAGGTGCAAATGTGCTACTTTTTTTGGGAAAACTGGCCACTATATATATTTATACCAACAAAATGTTAAAATCTGTTAGTGAAATGAGAATGACGAGAAAAATGGACACAGACATAGCAGACCCAACTCAGTACCCCCAGACCCAAAAATCAAACCAAAAATTTCATTGAGTTGTGTCACACCCCAAATACCCCAGCTTAAGCTATAGCCCTGCCCATCCCACCATGGCCTAATATTTCTCTCTGCAAACTCATGACTATGGTCATGTAAAACACAAAGACCTGGAGTCCCTTCCCTGGGATCACTTATTTTAAAGGTATTTCCACGGAACGCACCATTGTTTGTCTCTGCAACAAGAAGCCTTGATGGTAGAGTTGTCAAATTGATGGATGGGGGCATTTCTCCATGTTTCTAGTCCTTGCCTTTTACAAATCAATTTGTCAAGTAACTCACGGCCCCATTACTAAGCCCAAGTTGCAAATAGAGACGGGAGCGCAGACAAATTAACAGGACGGGCCAGGCCAGAGCCTAGCCATGGGTCGAGCTTGGCTCCAAGAGTCGGTGCATGAGCAGAGCTATGAAAAGGTTTGGCATGTATATCATGCAACAAAATAATGAAAAAAATAATGTAAAATATGATACAATCTCTTCAAAATTCAAAATACGTTTATTCTTTTGTGGAAGTGTTTCACCTATATACATCAGATTATATCATTGCATAGACAGACATTTATTATATGTGATAGTTTTTTAAAACATTCATGGCTCGACCTTCCAATGACAATCCAATTAATGAACTAAGAGGCAAGTCAGTAGTCATGTAAACCATGAATGTTGCTTGAATTCTTATTATAAATAGAGCAACATTACAGTCTATTAACTCAAAAATAAGAGGTGCTTGCACAGCACACATGTTCAAATATTTAAAAGTGTGCCCGTATGTGATAAAAAAGGACTCTCTATGAAATAAAATATTTGCGTAGGATAACAACATTTGGACATGCAAGGAAGCCGGTATTGATTCCAGGTTATCTGGTTGCACATTTTGAAATCCAGCCACCTGATAGGTATGTCTCTCTCACTTTACATAAAAAGTCACTGTTTTGTTTTTCGTTCTTGGCTCACACTGAGAAAAAACGGACACAGAGATAGCAGACCCGACTCAAACCCAGAACCAACTACCAAGCCAAGAATGCATTTATTTGAGGCTGTCACACCAAAAACACCTCTCCTCGCTTCCCCCGAGAAGCTAGGCCCGTGGATGTATTAGGGGCATTTATGCACCATGCTCTTCACCAAAAATAATAACGCATCAAAAGCTGAACAACTTTCCTTGTACTCAGTACCATTACTTGATACCCCTTTAATTATCTTCATAAGTAGCAGTGAGGACTTGTGAGCAGACTTTAGCTCTCTAACAAAACCATCTTTTATGTTACACTCTTTGCATTGGTCTGAAACAGGACCAATGTTTAATTTCACAAATTATAAGCAGTGGATAGTAACAAGCAACATGAAGACCCTTTTATTTGTAGGGAAGCCTTTATGCACTATCCTCTGGCACAAAAAATAAAAAGACAGCAAGCACTGAATGTATTTGCTTGTACTTAAAAGTATTAATTAATGTATTTTTTCACTAAGAATGAAAAAGAAGCATATGTTACTGTGTAAAGGATTCTGGGTATGCAAATATTTTATAGAGGATTGTGGTTATTGTAGGTGTTCTGTCAAGGCCTTGCATGCAGCATCTCCACTATGGTAAACTATTGTGCCTATACACAGTTGCATACAAACACATTTATTTCTGTTTATTAATATTTTCATAATCCACATATAAAGTTTTAAATAATAAAATACATTCTATTGTGACTCATTTTATGCTGTTTCGGAAAAGAAGTTCAAAGTCAACAAAGACATCTAATAGAGAGCCTGTAGCACTGCATCCTTGTACTGCTGACTCAAGATGGACATTGTAGACATGTGGAATGAATGACCAGGAGGACAATGTGATTGAAGAAAGTTCTACTCGTAACACTCCAGCCACAGTGCAGGTATAGCTCTTCACCGAGGGGAACACTTCATCCACAGTTGGAATAGCATGTTGACACAATCTTTTGTCCCAAGGAACGGGGGGCGTTGGCACTTTCATCACCAAACAAGATGCAAGGGTTAAAGGGAGAGGGTAGAAAATGAAGGGAGGGGATGGCCCACACTGACAACAAGACCTAACAAGAGAAGGGCTAGTCCTGAGGTTGAGCACTCATGGTGGCATAATACATACAATCAGGTGAGTAAACCTTTGTTAAAGATACAACTTGTAGGATACAAGGTACAAATGATAATATATTTTAAAATCCCAGACATTGTGTTTTAATTTTTTATTTTTTTATTTGAGAGAGTTCAGCAATCACATTATCAATAAAGTTAGCATAGCACAAAACAATCATAAGAAACAAAAAAATAAATGAATCTTGGTAGAAAAGGAAACAATATACCTTATACATCGAAGCAACATTCTTAAAATCTCCAAACAGAAATAACATTATCCCAGATCTCAAATTTCTCCTACCTAGGCATTCCTTTTGACCAAAAAGGCACATGGGCCCATCATGTAGAAGCTAGGAGAAGGAGCTTAGAAGAAACACTCGTAGCCCTAGCTAGGGGCAGTGGTTTGGGGCTTTTGTAATTCTCCAATTTTACAAACCATTGAAAATGTCTTCCTCAGAAGAATAATGTCCACCCTACCCAGCATGCCCTCCATCATTTGCCATAAGGAATTGAGGTTAACTCTCCTGGCAGATCGAATACAAATCGCCCCTACTATAGTATGGCGTTCGATTTGGGTAAACGAGGAACCTTCCCTTAACTGTGCGATAATTCAGGATTGCCTAAAGTGTGACCAATTACACATAATACCATTGCTTGGCCACGTCAACTCACAGCTGGCCCTTGTGGGGAGGCAAGAGTGTTTCGCTAACCCTTATCTTATCACCTCTGTTTGGAAACTCCAATTAAAAAGAGATCTTTTAAATGTTTTGATGGTGCTAAGAGAACAGGGGAGGCTAGCAAAAAGCTTGTAGCCGATTATTTACCTTTGGTTACCAATGAAGAGATTGCGCCATATATCCTGTACCCTTTAAACCACTCTAAAATCTTTTACCTTTCAAGATTTAGATTGGGCATTGCGCACTTTCTCGTGTGTTGTTTCCTAGTAAACATATCACGACTCCCATCTGGATCCCTGTCCCTGCGATTGTAACTGATCACGGAACATGCTGCATTTTCTTATTTTTGTCAGCTATATGACAATCCGCGTAGGGAATTTATTTTACCACTCCAGAGGGTGCTGAACGTTAGAAAATGCAGACCGGCCCTTTTCCATCTTCGGCTACTCCAATCAGAATATATCTGCAAAATGATTTATAGATTAATTTCTGTATCAATTTGTTTAAGAGGGTTAGTTGGAAAAGGATTGCTCGGTGTCTTCTGTAGGATTAGGTTTTAAACTTGATCTTTTCACTTACCTAAATAGGTCACTCGCAACTCTGGAGATTTTTAAAACTTTTCTGGCACTTTTAAAAAGGCCCAATGCACTTTGTAAAACTGTTTGTCTCTGAGGCTGCTAGTTGTGTTTGAGATTCTACAGCACTGGTTAAAGGCATCATGCACTATACAAAGAAAACCGAATGATTAGCGTTTTATTGTGACTGATTTAGGACACAGATTTTTAAATGACTTGATCCGGACGGCCCTTGATCTGAGGTGTCCTTATGAATTTTAAATGTGTTAAGATCTTCTCTTTGGGACTCCATGGTCAAAGTCATTATGTCCGTAATAAAGATAAGAAATTGTTTACCTATAGGGTAAGGGGTCATGCTTGAAAAATGGTAACAAAATTGATATACTTAAACAGATCTAAATTGATTGTTCTTTGTTGTATTTTATCAAGAATTTTGAATTCTAAATGACCTGATTTGGGGTGCCTTGGTGGGTTTGCATGTCTTTTAAATATGTCAAGTTATTTTCCTCTGAAATCCATGTCTTTTTTCTTAAAGCACTTTGTGTATTGTTTTTCTTTTATCTGTGACTTTTATGGTTTGATAAAAACCACATAAAGTTTTATTTGATTTTGAACATTAGAATGTATTGCGACGACGACGATGATAACTTTATTTCGGTCACAAGACCATAAAAGTACAATAAAATATATACAAGTACAAGAGTAAGACCATAAATACAAAGATCATTTTTAAAAAAATGATTAAACAGTAAGTTATCGTGATTATTTAGCAGAGAAAAAAGATAAAAGCTAAAAAAGCCATTACTTTAGATTAATAAAACTCATCCTTCTCCGCCACATGCCATATAAAAAGCGGGAAACTGCATAAACAATAAGAGGATCAGTGTCATAAGTTAAGACTCTGCAAGCTTGTACACATTGTCTGAGACCCAAATTTTTGCACAGAGGAATAAGCCAACATTTTCGAATCACGCTATATGCTAGACAAAAGAACATAATGTGGGTGATATCTTCATTACAAATTTTGCAAGCTGGGCAATTGCCCTCCATCAATTTTTCCCATCTAGATGTAAGCGCCCCAATTGGGAGAGAGCCATGTCTCAGCTGAATATATAATTTTCTTGTCAGAGGAGGCTGTACTAAATCCAAGAATACCTCCAGCTTAGAATCAGTTTTCACCAGTAAGAACTAAGAGGTCAGCCTGCCCAGGGAAGTTGAGCAGCATAGTATTTTAGAGTTATATAATCTAACAGCATCCAGTATCTCAGACCTTTGAGTCCTCACACAGCTAGTACCCAGAGAATTGGGGCAGACCGACTTGATAGAGGGAAGTCTTTATATGGAGTAGCCAAGGTATTTTCTTGTAGTTTAACTGCCCCCAGATTGCATTAAATTCCACTCTAAAAAATGCAAGCTCAGGGACAGACCAAAGCCTTCTCCAATAAAGTAATGGTCGTGCAGCTGCCAATTCGTTGACGGGTTCCAGATCCATATCCAGGCGCAGTGGTATAAGAGGCGTGCTCTGGGGGAGACCAACCAGACCACGCATAAAGGCTTCTTCTACCTTCCATAAATTGGATGTATTTGTGTGACCCCAAAGTTCCGCAGCATACAAGGCTGCTGACCTCACCTGTGTTTTATAGATCTCTAATACAGGGGTGACAGGTTTAAATATAGAGGTTCTATGGAATCTACCGATACCCCCCGTTATCTGAGATAGCCTCAGGGAAGATTTTGCTACTTGAGCATCCCATACAAAGTGCTCAGTCAGCGTGACCCCCAGATATATGAAGGTCTTAACTCTTTCTAAGGGAACACCACCTAATGCAGGGTTCGGGCATGTGTGCCTCGGGGGATTGAAGATCATAAACTTAGTTTTCCCCAGGTTGATCTCCAATCCCCTCGAGGCACAAAAGGTCATAAACCCATCCAGGACCCGCTGGATGCCCGATGATGTCCGCGACAACAGCAATGTGTCGTCCGCGAACATCAGAGGGGGCACCCGACCAGAGGCCAGACGCGGGGCATCATTATCCCTGAGACTGTTTAATTCATCAATCAATCCATTTACATATAGGCTGAACAGTGTAGGGGCCAGTACACATCCCTGGCGTACCCCCCGAGTTACAGGGAAGCGAGCTGATAGTTGATAGATTGCACATATACCTATTGCCCCCATTTTTCCAAGAACAATGCATTTTTCACTTCACATCCTTTTTCAATTAGCCAAGAACCTCCCACAATCGTTTATACTTAGCATAGGAGCCAGACCTTAATTCCTTGTTTCCAGCTTCTTAATTCCACATAATTTGGACCACCAATGTTGAAAGTTTGGACAGTTTCCGTCTGCCAGTTCTGCAGTATTTATGATCTGGCAACTAATGCTATAATAAACAACTGTTTCTTCTGTAAGGAACTAATATTAATATCAGAAGAATATCCCAAAGCAGCAGCCTGAGCATCTATAGCCACCTCCAGTTCAAATTTATGAGAGCTATACCTCTTAACCTCATTCCAGAATTGTTTTAATTATGGGCAAAACCAAATTATGTGAGTTCAGTTACCCCTACCCACTATTGAACACCGAAAGCATTTATTGGGTATTTGAGGGCATATTTAGTGCAAAAACGCTGATGTTCTGTATAATAGCCATTTGGCGTAAAATTGCATTCTTCTAAAATTGGCCCCTTTAAAATAAAGTAGCGTTAAACTTATTTATCTTATCCCAGACTGCTGTTGAGAGCTGGAGATTCTCTTTAACCTGCCATTCATCCTGAGCCTTCTCATACTTTTTATTGACAATGTTTCGCCAGAGGATAATAGCCAGCAGCTAATAGACCTATGTGTACTTTATTCTATCAGTTCCTAAGTTAGATTCAAGCTTGATACAATTGGGTCAATAGCTCTTAAAATGCCTAATCTGTATATATTAGCACTGCAGTGTATCCTTAAAATACCTAATACTGGACTCAACTTCACTCCAGCCTTTCCAAGCTTTTATATTAATAAAATCAAATACCATACAGTAATCATTCCTTACCTACTTCTGTACAGTATTTTTCTCTATTAGGAGTCGATTCCCTGCGGATATATATCGGCCAAACAGGTGGAGCCATTAATAATTGGTATATTTTATTGCTTAAACATTTGTTCCTTCTGTTGTAAAAACCATTTTAGTACCTTATATCTGACTTTCTCGGGATTCCTTGCAAATCATAAAAGAACTGTAATTTTATATTCTTGGAAAAACAATAATAGAAAAAGTTATCTATACAGAGTATTCCAAGGGATTTAAAAAAACTGTAGGTATTATGTGCAAAATTCACAAAGTAATATTCCCTCAAATCAGGGAGAGCCAAACCTACTTCTATAACTTATCTATGTAAGGTATCTAGTGCCAATCTAGGCATTTTGCTGGCCCATATAATGGTTGAAAACAAACCCTCTAGCTCTTTAAAAAATTTCATCTGAAGAGCACATGGGATAGTAGAGAGCAAAAATTTACAAAAAGGCAAGACAGACATACGAATTAAGGCAGCATGAAACCATTATTGAAATTGGTAAGTGTGCTCATTTTGCAAACAATGACTTAATCTTGTTAATTAAAGGGACATAGTTCAATGTATACAGCTCATTAACGTTCTCAGAAACATATATCCATAAATACCATTTTGGCCTTGTATTGATTAAAGGATGAAAGTAAAGTATCTTGTGCGCAATTACATAGTAAACTTTCTGTTTTTGACTTATTTATCTTATATCCTCTTAATACTTGATATTCTTGAAAAATCTCAAAACCTTCTCCTGGGTACCTATCTGAGGTTTGAGAAATAGGGCAATATCATCAGCATATAGTTTAATATTAGACATCCCGCTTATTGGTGACACTGCATTTGCGTTAGTTCTAATAGCTATTGCCAAAGGTTCTATAAACAGGGCGAAAACTATTGGTGACAGGGGGAAGCCCTATCGCGTGCCCCTATTTACTTTACAAGTACCAATATTGCTGCAATTAATCATTATTTGTACAGTGGCTCCATTATATAGACAAATTATTACATGAATACATTTATGGGAAACCAAAATTCCTTAAGATTTGTAAAAAGGCTTTCTCAACACACTAAATCAAAAGCTATTTTCAGTGTCTAAAAACATCGCCTGAGCGGGCACTTTATTTTGTGACTTATAATCTAGGGCCTCTAGTAAAAAAATAGTATTAAAAAATAGATGCCTGCCTGCCACTAAGCTGCACTGATCAGGATGAATATTAGATTTCATAATATTAGTCATTCGGTTGGCTAAGGGTTTAGTGGAGATCTGCACACAACAACAAAGGTACCCCTTGGTATTTAATTATGTGGTCTGGGAGAAAAGGGGAAAACAGAAATATATATGTACATGCACCACCTACTCGACCAACTCTAACTATACATTGGCTATAATGAGCTCTATTGGGCTATCCCTTTGCTTTGAAATATCAGAAACAATCTGCAAGAATGCATCATTTCATTTATTTATTAATTATTTCCTCTTATCAGTTATTTCTGTAATCTTTTTTTAGTAGATTACATTTTTTTAAATGGTAAAAACACCATAATTTTATCTGTGTCCATATATACAATGCAAATCATAATGAATGCAACAATAATACAATTCTGTTAAATCTGCGAATTTTGCGTAATTGCGCAGAAAAATACATCAATATAACAATATTAAATTTGTCCCCATACCATCATCACATTTATACTAACCTCACATCCAGTCACTACATACCAAACATTCTCATACACACATCACATTCATAATTTCCCAGCTTAAAAATGGCTTGCAACAGAAAAACTCATGGTGAAAGTTCTTCATTAGAATCCATGGCTATGCCGCCAGATGGAAAGGATCAGGCCGATGTACGTTTCAGTGGATACCTATAATCCAATCCACCTTCTTCAGGACCTATTGCTTGCTTTAAATTAATGCAGCAGAGGTTGAATGGGGGATCAATAAGTCTGTATCTGGCTGTTTTCCTTTACTCAATGGCAGGCCCATATATCCATCAGATATTTTTCATTGGTCAAAGAGTGTCCATCTTTTGTTTGCGCTCCAACTTGTGTGTTCTCTTGTGTTTTCTTTGATTTCCTTCATTTTATTTGGCTTCACAATAATCAAATGAATAATATGTGCAGCTATACAGGATCCATTTCTCTCATTTGATTGTTATTTTTTGCACTTTTCAAAGTGACGTATGACGCCCTACTGATTCCCGACCTCCGCATACCCACTATCCAGAAACAGAGAGAACAAAGTGCAGATCTTATAATAAACATTTAATAAGCTAATTGATCTATAAGAGTTAATGTTTTCCTTATTTTCGTCATTCTTTAAAAAACTGACTACAATCGCAATACAAAAAGATGAAGGAAGTTCCCCTGCTTCTAAAGTATGGTTTGCAAGTTTTAAAATTTCCATATTTTAGACCGTTGCAAATCTTTTGTATAGTTTTGCTAGCATACCATCTTCCCCAGCTGACTTACCATTGGTTAATGATTTCACTTGCCTTTCTAATGTCTCTAAAGAGAACTGAGGAGGTTCATTCGGATGGCGGATGGACATTCATCCGTCTTCCATCCAATCATATTTGGTTCCGCCTTCCTACGAGGTGGTGCTCCCACAGGGCAAATTAGAATGAGACCGCCACTGTGGTGGTCGCATTGCCCATGTTTTGTATTGCAGTGGGTGCTGCACTAAGCAGCACCGCTGCAAGCCAAAACAGACACCCCACACATATCCCTGCACTACATGGCAGGCACGATGCGGTGCCTACCACATGGTGTAGGTATATGTAGGGGGGGCCCCCAATTTCGTTTCCGCCTGCCATTTTGCTGCGGGTTGACCGCCGCAGAACAACCAGCAGAAAGGGATAGTGAAATCCTTACGATGGTGATTGACAGGCACAGCCGCAATTCTGGGATTCCAGGGAGGTCCGACAGGCGGTCAGATACAGTCTGCCTGTCAGGACCATGGCGATCGGTGTTTCTGACGGCCACTTGTCAAAATGCCATTGTTATATGGCGGATGGAAATCCCTGGTATGATGGCTGAAAGACCGCCACCGACAACCTGTCGGTGGCAGTCCTTTGGCCATTGTAATGAGGCCCTTAGCTGCCAAAGTTTGCGCTTGTTATTTTTATAACTGTGGAATAAGGAGCTTACCTAAAAAGTGCTCAAATTGTGAGGTATCCACCTGCGGCTGACTGCTATATAGTATTTCATAATGTTTAAGAAAGTCATGTTAAATATCTGATGGCTCTGTTAAGTGGGTCTTAGTTTCTACATCGATAAGGGATGTAATCCTGTTTCTCACTTGTCGTTCTCTTGACTGCCACGCCAAGAATCTACCTGCATATTCACTTTCTTCATAAACTGGAGATATGCAGTATTAGCTATATAGCCTTTTGTATAATAATATTCTTGCATACGTATTTTTGCCTGCCTAAGAAATTCTTTATTTGCAGCAGTTTTAATTTGCATGAACGTTATGCTTGCCTGGTGTAATTCGGGCTTCAACCCTTGTGCAGTGATGCCTCTTTTAGTTGATGAATCCCTGGGGTGGTGATATAGCCATGATTAGTCATCTTGAAGGCCTCCCAAACATTATCTATTCGAGCAGTTTTGGAATTTACCCTACAATAATTTATTATTTCGTTGTACACCTCCATATACCATTATTCATCTTCATCTTCAAAATTCACTTTATTAAAAAAGCATCTTCCTTCCGGCCTTGCTATCTTAATTCCTGTCACTTTCATCTTCACCATGGGGTGATCTGTACATGCCCAAAATTAATTTAAGATTGTGTGAAGAGAGGAAGTAATCTAATCTGGAAGCGGAGTTATGTTTAGCTAAATAACATGAATATTCATGTGTTTTCGGATATTTATCTTGCCAAAGATCTACCAGATCTAGTTCTCTAACATGCTTTGTCAATGCTCTGACCATGCGTAGCTTGTTTTGCTTACGTGAATCAGATGAGGCTTCTAACTCTGGGTTTTGAAGAAAATTAAAATCACCTCCCATGATCACAAATCCTGGAATATTTAATAAAGCTCGACTAATTTCATCAAGGCTGAAGGATTATCAAAAATTGGTGCATATATTGTTGCTAAAGTAAGTATAGTTTTATCCAATAAGCCACTGATCAAGCGGTCCACCAACAACAGATACTCCACTACCATATACTCACCTAGGCCCATAAACTCATAAGTGGTAAAGACCGCTGTTCAGTTAAGGGTGTTTCCATTTAATTTTCACAAACTGTTTAGGATTAGTTTATTCAATACTTTCATTCATCACTTAACTAACCCTTCACAGATCAACAAGTTCTTTCCTCTGGTTGATGGACCATTAGTTGAACTAGTTGGTGGTGATAGTTAACATAAACTTTAACTTTTATTTAAAAGTAAATAACCACAGACTCAAGAAGTTTTAAATCTTTATCTAAAATGAATGCATGTGAACAACTCAATACAGTGCAGTCACCTTAATTCAATGGAGAGAAAAATTCAATTCATAATCACCATACATATGCTTCAGACTCATGCAAAAATCAATACCCAGAGAGAAAGAGGACAGAGAGTAAAAAACTTTGAGCAAATAACGAGTAATTATAGTTAACTAGGATGGTGTGGAAGACTAACCCCCTGGTCAAAGGGCTGGTAAGGGACCCCTGGGATAGGTCAGGTGACAAAGACCTCAGAACAGGAATCAGGACAGGATAGTTGACCTCTCTAGAGTACCGAGGGTTGCGCCGCACCCCACTCTGACACACTCTTCCTCCTCGAGATTCTTCCGCAATCTTCTGATCTAACCCAATTAACTTAAGATAGAAAGTTCTGCTTCAGGTTCTGCAATCAGCTCCCTCCGCCCTGCACTGCACTTCTCCAATTCTTCTTCAGCAACTTCAGCATCTCACGCTGTCTTCCGATCTAACATTCTCAGATCACAGTTCAGATTAACTAACTAAAGCTATCTTAATTATACCTTTCGCTCTGAGTGTTTCACCCACTAAAGTTTCAATATCGTAAAAATACGAAATCTGATTGGTCAGGCAAGGAGGGGGGCTCTTCATCACAGTATGCATACTAAAATCAGTTCAACTATTATTCGCAAACCCATCCCCTTATTCTGTATTAATACATTTCATTCCCATACATTAAGAATATTAACATGGCAACAATTTAGGTTAATCATGAATGTCTTTCTTCATTGTTGAACTCGTCACCATCCTGTTCCCAGGATGTTGCTTTTGTTCTTTGGCTCCCTTTCAACTGCACAGTCATGGCCTTCATGGCTTCACTTAGTGGGCATGCGCAGACTTCATGTCACTCCATTCATTCCGGCTATGCAAGAGAGGCCCAAATATGCACTAATGATAAAAGTCAAAAGACAGATGTTACTTTCTAAAATAAAGTGTTTACACTGTATACCACCCACCTCTACTCTATCCCAATTTATTTATTTTCCCGCATTAGCATTAGTGAAAACCACTCGATTTAGTTCAACTAAGCAGATGCCATGCACGCGAGTCTTCAAGACTCCATTTTAGTATCTTCTGATCATGCGCCAGAATTTCCCTCCAAGCATTATTTTCGTCATCCTACGTAGATGTAGTTGATGCATGCGCACAACAGTTTCCCCATTTAAAGCGATATTAGTCCTTCTTCATTGTTATCCGTGTTAGTACACACATATGCAAGCTTTGCTAACCCGCGTGTTCGTGTGGTGTGTATTAGTTTTCACGAAACTTATTAATAACTTTGTTAGTGAGTTAAATGAGCGGATTGCTTCCGAGCAAGTCTCTTTTCTACGAGTCCTTGCTCCATCAATCCCCTCCCTGATGGCATTTTTGAGCCATCACAAAATCTCCCATTCCTTCCCAGATGCCAACTTTAGCAATTCTCAGTTTCTCCTTCATCTCTCATTTCGTCAGTTGCTTCTTTTCCTTCGAAATCTTTCATTTCCTTGTATAGTTTTCCTTTTATCTCTCCTAACTGAATTTCTTCATATTCCCTCTTTCGTTTCTCTTCCCTTTTCTGTATGTATCCTTCTTTTTCCCTTGCTTCTACAACACTTGCATGTGATCATTACTATCAATACTATTGTCATTATCACGACTACTGGCAATATTATTTGTCCTAAGAAACTCTTTGCAAAATCAGTAAACCATTGCCCTATTGATGTGATGCTTTTTGTTAATCTTTCCCATACACCGTCAACCTCCAGTTGGGTCAAATCGTTATGAATTCTTGTAATATTTTCAATATGTCCTTTAATTTCCTGACTTTTATCAGGAATATAAGTGCAGCAATGTTGAATTTTCAACATTCCACAGACTCCGCCCTCTTTTGCCAACAAAATGTTAAGTGCAAGATGATTTTGTAAAACCATACACCTTATTGCAACCATTTCTGTATTAATCATTAAGAATCCTTCAGCAGTATCAGTTGAAAGACGATCAACTACTGTTGACAATTTGCAAATTTTCTGTGAATTTAGAATGACTCCAACTGAGGGTATCAATGCACCAAATATATCTCCCACTATTTCTTAAGAACTAGCTCTTCTTCTTCGTGTTAGTCCATTGGATATTTAATTGATTCCATTGTTTCTGTTCACATTGGAAATTTTCGGAAATACTATTCCAATATAACAGCTCCCGTACCACCGTGCAGGCAACCTATAATAGGCATTATTCCCGGATACATAGTATACTCCTGGAAATACTGGATAGTTTCCCCCTTTTAGTCTCCATCCCCCTAGAATTAGGAAGTTGTGTTCACATTCACTGGAACCAATGAAAATATTATTATAATTAGTATTTGACCTATGTAGGCAGAATTTTCCCTTCTTCACAAAGTCTAGGGACATTGCAGCATAAGCCTTGTCCTTTTCATGATTTCCCTCTTTCTCAGCCCATGGAGGTACGTGGGATTTCTGTTCTGCAGCTTTCTTTGTTAAATACTGTCTCCTTTCCTCTACTAAATTAAAAAATTATTTTTCTTCTTCACGCAATATACATGTTAAATTATCTCTATGTGCCTGTACTATATCTATATGGCTCCTTGTTAAGAGAAATTCACCCATAAACTGTGCATCTTTACTACTAAGTACAAGATTCATATTCTTTCAAATAGGTAATTCTGAAAACACTACATCTAAGTTTGAATGAAAATACTGAAGTTTCCCAGTTACATAAAATAAACTTGATAAAACACTACATGATACACCATATGTTAAAGGTATATGGTGATAGGTCACCCCTTCTGACACTGATGAGGGTAACTTCATACAGACATAACAATCACTAATCACCATTGTATTAACATACTGAAATAACAATTTAGTAAACACATTTAAAGATGAATTACTATTTGATTAATTATGATTGTAGATTGTCTCATCTACTTTCATTAATTCTGTCTTAGTTCCTTTAACTGCATCTACTTTCTCATTAGTAACTGTTTTATTCTTCTTACTCCAATTGACCATATGGCCTGTCATGCCTCACCTGAAGCACTGCCCTTTGAAGGTCTGATCATTGAGTTTAAATATCTTCTTCTTCTCTTTCACAACATTTATTTCATCATTATTTTCATTTGAATTGCTTTTATGCTCAACTTTCAGTTCTTTCACACAGAACGTTTTGAAACTATTAGCACTTTGTTGAGGGGGGAAATCATCCTTGAGCCACAGTTCTTCATGTATTTTCTCTATGTTACAATTTATTAAAAATTGATCATGGATGCGTTCATCTAATAAAGCACCGATCTTACATGTTGCTGCTTGTTTTCTTAGCTCAGACACAAATTCTCCTATGCTTTCATCCTCTTTCTGGCTCCTCTTACCAAAGGGATAGCTTTCTAAGATGGTGCATATTCTAGATAAAACGTGCTGATCCAATTTCTGTACATATATTTCATAGGCATTAGAAACTTCTATCTCATCCTCAGATAGATCTGGTAGGTGTTTGAGAAACTCCTGCCCTTCTGGTCCCAGGCAATGTGATAGCAGACTTACCTTTCTGTCATCATTTATGTTTGGGCCACACACTATGAGGTAATTAATAAAAATCTTTTTCCATTTACTCCATAACATTGGGGGTTCGCCTGGCATGTTCATGAAGAATGGAGGTGGTGTGATGTTTTCCATTGTGAATGATAAATACGAAATGGGTTACAAACAGTAATCTTCCACAGTCTAATTTGTTCAGTGAGTTGTTACAGGATAACAAACACAATACCTTGTGCTTTATAATTTTGATGAGCTGTACACTCAGCGAGTCTCCAGAGCAATAGTATGAGAATTATGAACTGTACACGCGGAGTCTCTGGAGCAATAGTGTGTGAATCACTGATCCTTGTCTTGTGATTCTCTGTACCTAGAGGGTAATTTGACCTGTGTGGATCCTTAAAGTAATTTATATAAATTTTAATGAGTGCTTACTCGTGGAGCAATTGTTTGGAATCACTGTGCCTTGTCATGTGATTCACTGTGTTTAGAACAGCCAAAACTTGGTTTACTAACACAAACCAAAACATATATTACTTACATATTTGTATTGGTTTCCAGAATAATGACGAAAATGCACTGGGCTCCAACAGGTGGCACAATAACACTCCCTTCCCCTTTGTATTTTTTTAAGGCTTCGAGAAGTGGCAGGCAGAGGGCAATGTGAGGCAAAACAGCCAGGAGGCAGAAGCACAACCAGTGAGAATATGTGAAAGCAGCGGCAATAAGTGCTAAGCAGGCCACAAAGCTGTGCCAGTGCAGGTGTTCAGCTCGCATGCTTGAGTTTTGCATGCAAAGTCAGTCAGGGTTGACTGGAATCATCAGTGGGTCGTGTTCGGCCTGCAGAGTTCGTCAGGGCTGACAGGAATCCTCAGCACGCACAAACATTTTAAATAGCCAGTGCTGCCTTGGGGCCAATGGTGAGGGGAGCACTGACTATGGGGAGGTGCTCAGGAAGTGGCTTGGAAGAGGCAAAGTTTTCAGATATGAACGTGTGTTGAAGAAGCTGTCTGCTAAAGATAGTCAATCACCCAGTAGGCGGCCCACAAAGCAATTCTTATGACAATTCCAGGCACAGGTAAATGAGCACAGATGATACTTATAGTGATAGTCAAAAAAAATGTGAGGTACTGAAGAGTGGGATTAAGTCTGGGAAGCACTAAGAGTTACACAGAGCGCTATTGGTGATGAGGTACAGACCCACTTTATATAGACATTAGTCAAATTTTACCTCCTGAAAACAGCACACTGCTCATCTGCCATATTCCATCTAGTGCTTGAAGGCACCACAAGCACAGTCTAGATTAACGCGCACTTGTTAAGACATGTACAACCTCAACAGGAAAGTTGACACAAATGACCTCTCGCTTTGTCTCTAATCAACTTCCAGGTTCAGTCAAACCCGAGCTGTACTGGCATGTTGGGGTGTTTTTCAGCAAGATCCCAACCTCTGTCGCCAGTGTAGAAATGTGGAAAGAATGACCAGGAGGAAATTGTGTTTGAAGAGAGGTTCAATGGTAACACCCTAGCCACATTGCAGGTCCAAGTCTTCACTGAGGGGAACACTCTCTTCACAGTTGGAATGTATTGTAGGACGTTCTATTGTTCCAAGGAACAAGGGGGGAGGGGCATTGGCACTGGGAGGAACCACTATGGAGGATACCACACAGAGACGTTTTAAGACATGGGCAAAGTGGGCTGTAGCCCAGGGCCCTTTTTAGAGGCCCTTTTGAGAGCCAGCTCTGTTCTGTCTTACCCTGATGATCTTGAGTAATGATTAAACACATTTTTTAAATACCTTTTACCTTTAATTTATTTTGAATGTGGTTGATGTGCGAGAGTCGATTATAAGACATTTTACAAAGAAATGCTGTGTTTATGTTTCATTTTGGCCCGGCTAGAGCATTTATTAATAAGTTGGCCGAGACTGTGCCACCTTATGCCATCCGCTACCCCAATTTCATAATCTTGGAGGACTTAAACTTACATTTGGAAAATAAAGAAAATCGAGAAATTGAGATAATGACCCGGAAATGGGCGCTACTTACCCATACCATTTTCAGGAATAAATTGGCCTCAAGCACACCGGAATTGATGGCCGACACCCAGAGAGCAGATAAACAAGTCTTAAGGAGGTAGTGGACTCTTTAATACCTCTGAAACCCTGTAAGAGTGCCCGCCAAACTCCGTCAGCGGAATGGTTCTCAGAGAAACTGGCATTGCTTAAAACTCAATGCAAACGCCTTGAACGTTGCTGGAGGATGAACTATCAGACTAAGAATAAGCTGAAATATTTAGAAGCACTCAAAGTCTATCATCAACAAATTAGGAGAGCGCAGAGGGACTTTTACATTGAAAAAATATCCCAAAGCACATATTTAGTATTGTTACACAACTTACTTCCTTAGAGTGCATCACAGCAGTATTGCCTGCATCTGCAGACTACTGTAATAAAGTAGCTAGTTTTTTCTTGGGAAAGATAGAAAAAATAAATGCTGCCTTCCCTGAAACAAGTAGGATCCATATCTTCGCCCCACCAAAAAATGAAACATTGGATGTGGGAAGTTTCATTTTTCACCCTCCTGAAGAAAGTGACGTACTAGAACTCATGGCAGTAGTCAAATTAGGCTCCCCCTTGGATATGGTTCCTCCAAATATGTTACTGTGAGGAAAGGAAGCTATTGCACCGGTGCTTACTGATTTGCTGAAGATGTCCGTCATCTCAGGGCAGGTTCCAAGCAATTGGAAACACGCGATGGTGGTGCCACTATTAAAAAAAAACTCTTGATCCGCCGATCCCAGAAAATTCGAGACCTGTATCTTTGTTTCCTTATGTTGCAAAAATTGCAGAGAAATTTCTAAATATCCAATTGACTAGGTTCATCGAAGAAAAACAGGTTCTCCATGAAACTCAATCTAGTTTCAGGGTGCTCCACAGCCCCGAATCGGCCTTACTCCTGGCTTCGGAGTTGCTAAAAAATAGCAGCAGACGAGGGAAAGACAACAGCATTGATTTTGCTGGACTTGAGTGCGGTGTTTGATACGGTCTCCCTGGGCCTTCTTTTGGAGCGTCTGTGGGAGGCCGGTCTCAGAGGCAACACATGGGCATGGATCAAGCACTTCCTGCAGAATAGATTCTTCCAGGTCTCACAACATCCTTTTAAGTCCGAGATATGTCCTCTGTCGCAAGGGGTACAACAGGGCTCTGCCCTCAGTCCAACTCTATTTAAAGTGTACATGCGCCCTTTGGCAGATACTGTATTGAAACATGGGATGAAACTGGTGTCATATGCTGATGACACTCAGTTGATTGTCACATTGAAGCAAAAGAAGGTAGAAGCTGAGCCTAAACTCAAAGCCTGCCTGAGTGATCTTGCGAATTAGATGAAGATTAAATGCAGGAAAGACGGAGGTGATGGTGGTTGGTAAACAGCCCTCCATCTGGTCACACATGTGGTGGCCGGAGGAATTAGGACTAACCCAGACTCCCAAGGTTAAGATAAAAAAATTGGGAGTCTTGTTTGACAACACCTTATCGTTTGCAGTGCAGATATCAGCTGTGGCAGGAGTTTGCTTTGGCATTCTAAGAATGTTGCGCAAAATCTTGGCTATACTTCCATTAGATGCCAAAAAAAAACAAGCCCTGGTTACATTGCGTCTGGACTACTGCAACGTCCTCTATTTTGGGGTCACAGAGAGTAATTTGGATATTTTACAGAAGGTCAAAAATGCAGCTGCCCAGATGATATTGAATATTCCAAGGCGTGCATCGGTGGGAGCTGCCTTGAGGGAATTACACTGGCTTCCAGTACAGGCCAGAATTACCTTCAAGGCTCTGTGTGTCTGCCACAGGATTTTCAATGAAAAAGGGTCACGGTACCTGCGCCCGTTACTTACTGCTTACAGACCGACCCTGAATCTTAGGTCGATGGGCACAGCTAAGTTGGTAGTGCCAAAAGTTCAAAAGGTACGCTCCGGAGGTAGATCCTTTGGGTTTCTCACGGCTAAGGCCTGGAATAACCTACCTATGGAACTGAGGATGTACCCAGCTGAGGCAATGTTTCGTAAAAAACTTAAAACCTGGTTCTTTCAGTCATCCCCGCGGGATTGGTGGTAAGCGCTCCGGTTGCGAAGGTATCGCGTTGCTGGGGCCAGTGGCCTCTTGAGGGGGGATAGGGCTTGGTGTCATGGATTGCGATGTCTTAGTGCGGGGACACTCGGTTGGAGTAACAATGTGCTTTATAAGCTTTAAAATAATAATAAAAATAATAATGCAACATCGGAAAAAAAGTTTCTTTTAGATCAAAACAGGACCTCACATATGAGAAATGGGAGGGCGTCACAGAAATTTTTGCAGTAATATTAGTGAGCTGCTGCTGTTTTAAATATTGAAAGCACAAGTCACTACCCCTGAATGAATACATGTAAACAAATTCCAAATTTGAACAAGTGTGCCTGTGCACTATCAGTGACTTGGCCAAAGAGGTCATGAAAAGCTTGAAATTGGCTGTTTTAAATTGAAAGATGTCCTGAACAGGGGCCCCCAAAACATGTTTGGCCCAGGGCCCCCAAAATCCTTAAGATGTCCCTGATACCACAGACATCTAGTAAGGGCTTGGGCTACTACACCCTTGTGCTGCTGACTCAACAGGGACATCTAATAATGCTTCTTCTACTTCAACCTTGTGCTGCTGACTCTGCAGTGATGAGAAGTATAAGCTTGAGCAGAGGCACCCCTGTGCTGTTGACTCAAGAGTGTCATTTAGTAAGAATCCATGCAGCTATATTCTTCTGTGGCTGACTCAGTAGGTGCATAATACCAGCGTGTTAGAGTGCACCCTTGTGCTGGTGATGTAACTGGGACATCTATTAGCTATTGTATAACGTGGTCTGAGACACCACCATGGTCGAAGAAGCCTCTGTGGTCTGAGACGCAGCATCTCTGATAAAAGGTGGTAGATTTGTTTTCCTGCACTCTTTGTACAGATCACTGATTGAATATCGAAGCAAAAAATATTGTGTGGATAGAATATGGTGTCAAAATTATCAAAGATCAAAATATCGAGAAGGTAAGTGCATATAGGTAAGTATAGTTTTACTGTTCTTACTTCACATCCATGTACTTCAATATATATATATATATATATATATATTTTGTAAGTTAAGTATAGTAAAACTTTGCATATCCATAGCTTGTACCTTCATGATATTCTTGTTTTCGATATTCTTGACGCAATATTTTGACCACACGATATTCTAAACTTGATGGGTTGTCTAAACACTTTCAGTACAGCTACATGCCTCAGCAAATACCCAGGAGTGTGGTTCGCTCACTCCCAGTGGATCCATTTTTCGGCAATCATCGAAGCTGGAGCAATTCCTGCTTTGTAGTGTTTGTGGCCGGCCTCACTCTGCTGAGTTCATAGGGCTGGAACTAATTGTTTGTTTTGGCAGCTCTGCTGCAGGTGCAGTGGGTAGAGGATTAGCATCCTGCACTCGGGGAATTGCTTGTCACTACTCTCATAGACAAGCAATCTTGTAGCTTAGTTTTCAGATCCTCACCTACTCTTTTATTTAACTTTCACTCTGGTTTAGGATTTATCTTGGAACAGATAGCCTTTTCTAATGACATGGACTATTCTATTCATTACAATTTTTGTGTATTCTACCTTTGAACCTTCATTTGTTTCTTTGCAGGTAGTAACCTATTTAAAGAAGCTAGATTATTATGGTGGTGCTTTGGACTTCAATTCTCCTGCTTGTTTCTTACTCCAGAAGATAATTTTGCTCTTGTCATTTCTGTCCTTTGGATCTCCTGCTCCAGCCTGGTATTCTTCTTGAATCCTTGAAGGATTGTTTTGTGTAACAGGTTTTCCCTTTAGGGAACTAGAGTTTTCTGCAGTCTGGGTCTTAAGCTACTCCAGTTTCAGTATTCAGTCTGAAGACTGGAGAGGATAAAGGAGGAGGCAAGACTTTCCTTTTGCCAAACGACTACCCCTAGAAGATCACCTACTGCACCATTGTGCTGCTTACTCAACAGGGATATCTAGTTATGCCTTGTGCTACTGATTAGCATATAAAAGTCAGACCACATCTATTGGCTTTTGCTAATGCTAGTTAGAATTGGCCTAGCTACACCAGGCAGAGCCTCCGACATGCCCCTTTCCCCAACTCAACCCCCAGTCTCCATGAGTTGCCTGATCACAGTGAGAAACTAAGCCAGTAGCAGACACATTGTTACTGCACCTCACACAAAGTTCGGGTGGAAACCTATTATGAATTGTCATTATTCATATTTGTATTCATATTTGCTAGACCTGACATCCTTGTGGTTTTCCCCCAACTTTTTGTCTTCCATCCTCTGTTTTTGATTACTTCTTTTCTGCTGGCTTTAGGACTCTTAGCACTTTGCCACTGCTAACCAGTGCTGAAGTGCTTAAGCTCTCCTCTTTAAACAGAGTGATATTGGGTTACACCCAGTTGGCACATTTAATTTACTTGTAAGACCATAGTAAAGTGGTACTACCTGTACCCAGGGCCTGAAAAGTAAATGCTGCTAGTGGGCTTCTGCACTGATTGTGCCACCCACTTACGTAGCCCCTAAACATGTCTCAGGACTGCCATTGCAACATGTGTGTGCACCCCAATCCTGGACCCTTAAAGTGGGCATGAAGGTGCTCTG
This sequence comes from Triturus cristatus, assembly GCF_964204655.1. NCBI lineage: Eukaryota > Metazoa > Chordata > Amphibia > Caudata > Salamandridae > Triturus > Triturus cristatus. The sequence goes on along the minus strand of NC_140589.1, from coordinate 1,379,918,542 downwards.
CCAGCCTAGCTGTGGTTCTGTGAGCAGAACCGATGCAGTACGATGCATTTCCTTGCAAATTCGCATCGCATTGTGAGATCTAGTGTCTAAGATGCATCACTGACACCGTACCTCACATCGCAGCCTGCAGTCTCCTCGGAACTGCTGCTGCACAACACATGCTCAATGCAGGCCTGGGCATTGCAAGCCCCCCATCGACAGCATCCTCGATGACAATGCTGGATATCGCAGCCCATTAGCTTGTTTGCAACGCTGGTGCAGGATGCATCTTAGACACTAGATCTCACAATTTTTCGCAACCCGGATTTAAGCATCCGTTCCGTGGTCCATTGCAATCGGCCTGAACTTGTGACTTTGTCCCGGTCCGGTGCACAAGATAATCACAGTTCGCACTTTTTGCTTCTAGTCACTATTTGTACTTAAAACTGTGAAATTTCATATCACTGGTTCTACTGATTGGAATTTTGTCATTTTGATGTCAAATAATTTTTGTTATATTTTTCTATATTGGTGTGGGGTTTTTGTTGTTTTATGTTTTCACTTTATTACTCTTTGAAGTACTGCACAGTTAAGCCTGACTGCTTTTGTACCAAGCTACCAGAGGGTTGATCACAGGTTAATTTGGGGTCTGCATGTGTTTTACCCTGACAGAGACTCTGTTTGCTGTTTGAGTTGGGTTTCTCCCCCCTCAACCAGTGACCAAATTTCCTACTGTATTTATATGATATATTTGTGCTTAACACACAGTTAAAGAAACATTAATGTTTCTCACGTCTGTTAAGCTGTAGCCGTTCTTTGCCCACAAGTGGAAGGGCTCAACCTGGCTTTAGTAAGGCACCAATCCATAGTTCTATACTTCATTTAGCGTATTGCTCTGACCCTGTACTGGAAACAGCCAGGGTTCTCGTCTCCTGATTAGGCCACTGGTGGTACTAGCCTTTGCCGTCTGTAAAATAGGACATTTCCACAGTTCCCTCATGTCTAGTTTGGGACTTAGTATAAGCACAACAAATGCTCAAGGGGATAAGACCAATATGTTTTCCCAGCCTGTTAATTTTAGTGGATGGAGGCACAGATACAGTGAACACTATGAGCTTAAGTGTCTCTAGACAATCTGCTTTTGTGCTTCACATTTGGCACCATAGTTTGTTTACACCAGGTCCTCAATGATATGCAGCTGCGGATGGCTATTTCCCAAAACGAATCCTGCTAATGGATGCCTCTTGTTGTCCTAGACTATTGTCCATATTCTCCTATCTGTGTGTTTCTGACTCTGAAGTACATGTCTGATGACTTAGATAGGAAGGACAATGAGCGGGCTGTTGCTGGCTCTTGAGTGCCAGTCAACATGTCTTGCCCTCTGGCAGGGCATTCATTTGGCAGATCAACAGGCAAGTGAACCATGAACTCCAGACTTGGCCTGTGCTCTGCTGTAAATTGTTATTTTATCCAAGTTTAGAAAGTCGTGGCTAAGTTGCAGTGGGCACAAGTGCAGGTGTAGGTGCCTGAGCAGAGATTGTCATGTTTTCTTGCACTCAGCCATGCCCTGCTTCTAAAAAAATCTGCACTACTGCCCTATCGAGCAGCTTTACTTGCAAATTCAAACTGGTTTGCAGGCCTGCAGGTGCCGCTCCTCTATCTCTATTGCCAAATGCAAACAGGGCAGCATTTTCTTACAATAAGGATCTTCACTGATGCCAGCAGTCAAACACACGGTATGTGAACATGCCTGGAATCTTGCAAGTGCCAGTCAACACTACAATCTGCGGTGCCTTTTGAATATTCAGATCCTGCTTGATGTGGGCACATAGATCTTCACTGCAGCACTTTGGAAAATATAACCAGGCCTAAGAAAAGTTTCACCAGTTATGCTGGTTAGATAGCTGGTTCAGTTTAAAGAGCTATCAGTGTACATATATGTCGTTACTACGCATTCCGTTGCAACGCATGCCTTTACCACGCATGCGTTACAACGGAATGTGTTTTCCACGCTTTGCCGTTACCTCGATTTTACCTTTACTCCGCTTTTTCTTTTTTGGGGGGGGGGGGACACCCCCAAGCCCCCTTTCTTCTTTTTTTTTTCCTTTTTCCGCAGAACTCCGCCGACACTGAAAACGGACTGATGCTTTTTTTCGGATTAGGATGATGTTGTTCCGTGATGACGTTGCTTGCCTGGTGAAGATGGTCGTTGAAGCATTACGCGTTGTGAAGACGTTTACGAGGTAAGTGTATCGTTGTAAACGTAATGCGTAGAAAATGCTTCGTGGTAAAGGCTGTTTCCCGTAGAAACCTTTTGCCACGTGAACGAGTCTTGCCAGGACTACAGATCACTATCGTCATTTAAAAGACAGGCGCCACCAGGCTATCTGTAATGAAGGAGTGAAGACACACTCCTCGAACAGTGAAATCTTTAGCAAGTCAAAAGATGAAATTTGCTGAGTTCCACAGATGAGTTTAAATTATAACTGAAGTCCCTGCCGCTGTTGTGGCTGCCTTGCCTGGGTGGGATCGGGAGAAAGTAGAATGACCGTAGAAATGGCTGACTCTTAAAATGGGCCTATTAGGTTCATGGCCCCTGCATCGTTCCAAAATGTGCTAGTTATGCAGAAGCTCCGGGCACAAGAAGGCTGGCTCGAAATAGCAGACAGTTTGATATGGCTAGTAGCAAATCATTTTAATCAAAAATAAAACAGGTTACTCTTTTTTTCCCCATGCTCTGTATTCTCACTTTGTGGGTACCCTCCCACCAGGACATTTAAAAGCTGTTAAATCAACTATTTGTGCACAAGTATAGTGTTATATTTGACCCACCCCCTTCCATGTGAACATGCGGCCTGTGCCATTTCCTTCCCCCCCCCCCCCCCCCCCAGCTGGAGTAGATCAGAACATGCTTCACTAACAAGAGGAATTTGCTAATACTGGCACTGCTCCCGGTATGCTTTTTCATTTGTTTTTTAGTTTCCCCCTCACTTCTCTTCTTTCGTAGCTTGTGTAATCTATGTTGCAGCATTCTATCCTAAAGCCATGTACATTGTCACTAGCAGCAGCAGCCCCATATGTCCTTTACATTTTGTGTTTGTGCGATCTGTGTATTAGCATAAATACATGATCTCACCGGAAATACCTGGCTTACATGAACAATAGGGGTGAACCAGGCCAATGTTAGATACAACCCTTTTAAAGAAGAGACAGAAGTTAAATGCAGGGATTTGGCAGGAACCCAAGCAAACCTTCTGCAAGTAATGTCGCAAGGCACCCAACCCAGAGATGCCGCCTCTCTCTCATTGGTTGGTCACAGCCACTGGCCCTACCCAAGGGATGCAACTGAGCTCTTGTTAGGTAAAAAGGATATGAACTACAAGACTGCTCTTTCCTTAGTGTCATATCATCTGTTTCAGCAGATCCCGTTGTGAAGGTCCCACTGATGGGGCATTCTGGTACTCCCAACTAAAGTCTGTGATCTAGCATTGGGAAAAGACTTCCTAGCATGGGATTATAATGGTCTGTCACCTTAATTTTAATAGCAAATATAATACATAGCAGGGTGATTGTGGATTTCAGAGGAATAAACCTGCTCCAGGTAGAAGAAGCAAATCAGTCGCAGCTAGCAACTGGAAATTATCTCTCCCATCTTTATAAGAAGCTTAATGAAACCAGAACCCGACAAAGGAGGTGCACCACAAATGTCAGCTAAAAGAGATGCAGGTTACATTTGATAAAAGATGTCCCTCCTCGTACCTCCAGTCGAAAGAGTGTTGATCATTCTGAAACAAAATAATAACTATGGATCTTTATTCAACTAAGCAATCGATATGAGTGGAATAAACAGAGAAAATAGGACTGCATGTAAAAAAAGTATAAATAAAGAAGTAAATTAAATAAAGAGGCAAACAGTTGTGACTAACATATATAACTACACTACAGTAGTGTAGAAGTAATAAAAGGAAAACTTTACCACTACATTTGTGAATTGTATATATACATACATTAACCCTTAATCCAACTTCAGTTATATCCTCCGGAATCCTAACTCTTAATTTATTTCACTTAGGGCCTGATTGCGATCTTGGTGGACAGGGCTACTCCGTCACAAACGTGACGGCTATCCCGTCCACCAAATTAGAAGTTCCATAGGTTATAATGGGATCTTAATTTGGCGGACGGGATATCCATCACATTTGTGACGGAGTAACCTTGTCTGTCAAGATAGTAATCAGGCCCTTAATATATGTTGCTTCTGCTACCCAGTGGAGGGATACACTCTGTGTCCACTCCCATGCTAACCTTTTCCCGCATGTTGTTCTTACACCATCCCCTACACCATCCTTTGCCTCTTCGGTTACCCTTGAACTAAAACTACTTCTAACCCCATCCCTTACCTGTTCTATCCTTTAGAACAATCTTAGGACTAACTCTTTTGCTCCAACTCCAACCATAATACCTTCTCCTACACTATGTTATGTTATGTTAATGCAATTTATAGAGCGCAACTGTTACCCAGGGTGTCCTGTCGCTATGTGAAGTCCTACAGAGGCCCGCGGGAGGGAGACCATGCACGAGATTAAGAAGAGAAAAGCCAGGTTTTTTAGGCCTTCCTAAAAGATAATAGATTAGTTGTGGATCTGAGATGTAGCGGGAGGCCACTCCAGGCCTTCGCTGCTCAGGCCACAAAACTTCTACCTCCCCACCTAGCTTTATGCACTCTGGGTACCGAAATCAGCTTTGCCTCTGTTGAGCGTAGCGGTCTTTTAGGTACATACCAAACAAATTGTTGTTTAAGGAACTCGGGCAGACTCCATGGAGTGCCTTGTGAACCAAGCACAGGGCTTTAAACGGGGTCCGTTTTCTTATAGGCAACCAATGAAGCCTTTTCATCTCAGCCGAGACAGAGGCATATTTTGGTGTACCTGTAATCAATCGCGCTTCTGCATTCTGAAGGATTTGTAGTTTGTGCATGAGTCCCTCTTGCAGCGTAAGATAGAGCCCATTACAGTAGTCAAGCCTCGACAGGACTAAGGTAGTGATGACTGATTGTATACTGTCTTTGGGGAGGTTTGGAATTATTTTCCTGCATGCTCTAAGAGTATAGGAGGTAGAGGATACCACCGCATTCACCTGGTCTTTAAAACTGAGTTTGTCATCAACCCAGACCCCCAGATTTTTTGCTTTTTTCTTGGGGGTGGGAAGGGGGCCCAGTGCGTCCGACCACCATGCAGGAGTCCAAAAATTGGGGTCATTACCGAACGGCACCACTTCTGTTTTTTCCAGAGTTAAGTTTAAGGCAGCTCTGAGCCATCTAACCGCCTACAGCTGACATGAATTCTTGGAGATGTGATGCTGTTCTCATCATTGACCCTGGCAATAATGACACCACGATTTGGGTGTCATCTGCGTAAGAGGTTAGGGAGAAGCCGTATGATTCAATAAGTGGGGCCAGTGATGAGACACATGTATTGAAAAGTGTCGGGCTCAAAGAGGAGCCCTGAGGGACTCCACACGGCAAAGAGAACGGTTTGGAAGAGTATTCCCCTAACACGACAGTTTGAATTCTGTTAGAAAGAAAGGATTCAAGTAAATCCCAGGCGGTACCATGGATTCCAATCTCCCGCAAACGGTCCATCAATAAAACGTGATGGACCGTATCAAAGGCCGCAGAGAGATCCAACATGATCATCACCGCTTTACCTCCCAGATCAAGTACGGACCTGATCTCTTCTGTGGACTTGATAAGGGCTGACTTGGTGCTGTGAACAGCTCTGAAGCCATATTGCGAGGGATCCAGCGCCTGTGAATCTAGCAGGAACCTACTAAGTTGTGTGTTCATGAGTTTCTCTGCTACGCCGGGAGAGGGAGTCTAGAGATCGGTCTGAAGTTATTTGGGTCTTTAGGGTCCAGAGTAGCTTTTTTAAGCAGAGACAAAATTGATGCGCTTTTCCAGATTTTGGGAAAGTAGCCTTCAGAAAACATAGAATTTATGATGGAGGATAGAGCCAAAGCAACTGGTTCCGATGCTTGTTTTATAGTGGAAATTGGACAGGGGTCATAAGGCGAAACTGATTTTGTTGTTCTAATGAGATTTAAGGTTTCTATAGGTGTTGCGGAGGCAAACCTATGAAAACGTGCATTAGTGCCCTTTCCTAATTGATCGTCATCGGATTGGAGGGTATTGGATTTGGCTGTTGCATTGGTGAAAATTGAGAAAATTGACCACTTTAAGTTGGAAGAATTGAGCAATTTTGTCACATAATTCCCGACTCACAGTGATAGTAGGAGTAGCTGGGTATGCCAGAGATGTGACCGTTTTAAATAGTTCTTTACTTGAATTTTTTGCCAGGTTAATTCGATTGGTGAAGACCTATAGTTTGGCTTTTAGAAGCAGCTGTTTATAGTGAACTAAGCTGAGTTTATATTCATTCTTATCACTATCATCATATTCCTTCCTCCAGTTTCTCTCTAGGTGTTTGCAAACCAATTTTTGGTCTCTTAGTTCCTGAGAGTACTAGGGGGAGGATGGACGTGCCCTATTAGGGCGGATGAGTTTTTTTGGAGCAAGCTTATTGCCGGCTAACCCTTACACCTTCTCTTACTCTAACGCTGACCCAACCCACAAAGCTAATGAAACCTTTCCCAAACCTGTATTCCATCCATAAATCCTATATCTAGTTTTAACCCTTCCCTGACCTGTGCACCGTACATCATCCCTCACAACACACCTTACTCTAACCAAGACTCTAACTTGTTAAAAATAACCTGTAACTAACCCTAAAATTCACCTAACTCCATTCATTACCCCAAGCCTGACCTATTTTTAAATATTTTTACAACCTGTTTGGGGTGTTCTGCTTTTCTGTAGTTTAATAGTTTACTTTTCTACATTTTTGTGTATACTTTTTATTACTCTACTCTTTTAATTTTAATGTACTACTGCAAACAAAAAATATAAATATGCTGTACTGAAGCAAGCACATTTTGCTCTACCTGATGAATTGACCCTGATGAAATAAGCGCTTCGAGGTCTGGCCTTTTCTTCTCATTCAAGGGCACAGCGTCATTGTTGGGATGAGACTCGGGCTCTTGAATATTTAAGGGGCTGGGGCAGAGCACTGTGTTTGTATAACAGTGGCACATCTTGGTGGCCAGAGAAGGAATAACACAGAGAACCTATTGACCTGATTCACAAATGGCCTTCACACGCGTGGTGGAGGCCCCGCAGTTTTGGGGGCTTCTTCGCACTCAGGGTGGAATCTCCACGATGAGAATTCTCATTGCGAAGATTCCACCTAGAGTGCGGAGACTCCCCTGAGGCCTCCGCCACCAGTGCAGAGGCCCTTTGTGAATCAGGCACATTGTGTATGGCTCGACTAGCCCTGGTAGTACTAATGTGGCTAAGGGCGGAATCTCCACAATGAGACTTCTCAGTGCGAAGATTCCGCCCTGAGTGCGGAGACTCCCCTGGGGCCTCCGCCACCAGTGCGGAGGCCCTTTGTGAATCAGGCCCTTTGTGTATGGCTCGACTAGCCCTGGTAGTACCAATGTGGCTAAGAAGCACAAACACAACAGGACACACCAGTGCTTCTTTTTTGTCCACCTTCTACAATTGTTGTGGATATGCCAGTCACAGCCAATAGGTAGGACAGATTAGAGAGTGGTAACATCAGTTAGATGCTATTGGAGCCAATGATTCTTTAGCTAAGTATAGGAGAGATTAACTTGATCTAGAGGGCCACAGAAGACCACTAGCAGATACTTAGGGAAGGAGTTAGTGAAGAACATCGTAGATCATGTCAGAATGTATTCTGGTTTTGAAGACACTCAGCCATCCATATTACAAAGGGGAGTGCTTTGCCAACAGCATATATCTTTGTGACCTTGGCTGGCACTTGAAAGGCCAAACACAAATACACTTGAAGGAGGAGCCTCAAACAGGAACATTCCAGTGGTTTTTACCAAGGCAAATGAAAGTCTTTGCTACTTAGGTTCACTGAAAAAATATTGGCAGCTTCAGAGGACAGCGCTTAATGCCGTGTTGTCTGAAGGGGGATTCATCACTGAAATGGGTCTATGCATCATCTTCAGAGCTGGACCATATGCCATTTATTTTATTACTGGTGAGGAGCGCGTTAAACAGATATTGGAAGAAAATAAAGCCGCTATCGATTGTGTGGCTTTGCTGGCAATGATCGAAAACAAAATCCAGCCTGTCAGTCTCCTGTGACAGCATGAGTTTATTGGCCACATTAAGTGATAGATTACAATCCATGTCCGTTGCCTTGAGATGGATCATGCCCTACTGCGACTTTCTTTCCTCGGCAGAAGGTGTTTGCTTCTCACTGTTCAACAGATGTAAGAGGGCGAAGGTGGCACTTGTTCTTCATTTAGGACCTTTTAATCAAGTGGGTCATTGTTGGCTCTATGGCTCACTCCATGACTCAATCAATGACTCAATCAATCAAGCATTTGTAGAGTGCAGTACTCACCCGCGAGGGTCTCAAGGCGCTGGGGGGTGGGGGGGAGCTGCTTACTGCTCGAACAGCCAGGTTTTGAGAAGTCTCCCGAAAAAACGGAGCAGAGGGCCGGCACGAACTCGCGGCAGCAGCAAGGAGGAACACAGGCACAATCTGGTGGAGCTGTGCAGCCTGGGGAGCGACCTGCCTGTAAACAGGGTCAAGGGTCGCCATGACTGTGCGACAGCAGACCAGATCCCTATACCGCAGAATACCCAGGGGTCGTGCAGACTCGTGGTTGTGAATTATAGTGTAAAAAGTTGTCTTTACTATATAACTCATCCCTAGATCTCGAACCACCTTACCATGCTGTCATTATTTTTACGGCCGGAAGGAATCTTTTCTGACATTTGCACTTTGGAGCTGGTGCTGCATGGATATGCCATTTAGGTCCCTGGCCTCCTTTCATTTGTATTCTAATAACTTTACCTCCGTGAGATCTGAGGACCAGTGATTCTGAAGTATCCCCTGTCCTCTTTTGTGTGCCTGTGTTTTCTTTTGTGCTTTGCTCAGATTAGAATCTATTAAATGGGATCAAATGTGTGTGTCATAAAAAATAACTCATGGCAGTTGGGTAATAGGAGATGTCCTGGCATCTAGCAGTTGGACTTATACCAGAGAGGGTTTGAGCCAAACGCAGTTCTGCTGTTGTGAAATCTTTTAGTTGTATATAAGCTATAGCTACTTTAAGAAAGCACCCCAAGTTTGCAGATTGCTTCAATTGGAAGTCTTTCGCGTGGATAATCAGATAGGAATTTGGGTATTCACTGCTGAGACGTCACAAGAGTGGTTATTCCAAGTGGAAGTGCTCAGTTCCCCTTTGTTTAGCTGCCTCTCCGGGGTCTTCAGGGACCCAAGCACAGGGGCAGAATGGTGGTGGTCTCACCTGCCCTTTTCCAGGTCTCCACAGATCAGAGAGGGACAGGAGAACGTGTGTGCCACTGTGCCTGCATCAGCCACTTTCTCCTCTGTCAGTGCGGAAAGTACAAAGTGCCGCAGTCTGAAAATTAAGACACGTTACTGGAGTCACATAAACATTCTTCATAATGCTAAACATGATTTAGCATTGCAGAGTTTCAACATGTGATACTACAGCATTTATTATATGTATTTTTTTTTTAAAAAATGAGAAAAAAAACAGGGTAATAGTTACAATAACCACACATCCTCAAGTACACTTCTTGGATGACACCATGGAATATAGATGACATGGAAAGACCCATTGAAAAGGAGACATGATGACACAACAGCTCTTGTCTATGTAGGTGATTTATAAAGTGCGACTGTTACTCAGAGGAGTGTCGAGACGCTGTAGCATACGAACCGTCAGCAGGCAGAGAAAAAGAAAGGGTCTAGATGGAGGAGAAGAACCAGGTCTTAAGTTTTTTCTGGAATACCGGTGTTTCCTTGGCAGGGCTGGACTGGCCACAGCAGGCACCGGGCATTTCCCCGGTGGGGTGCTAGGGCTGGGGCCAGTTTTGGGCCCTTGGAGGGCCGATTTTGTTACGGGGCTGTTTTTGCAGCATAGCTGCAATATCGGCCGCTGTAGCAAAATTGACCAAAACCGACCCTGGCAAACTGCTTGGCCACACCCTCAACCACCTTGGGGGCCTGCCGAGCACTTTGCCAGGGCCGGTTTTGGTTCCCAGTCTGGCCCTGTTCCTTGGTATCCCTGAGAGTCAGCGGCAGCTTGTTCCAAAGAGAGGGGCCTAGGAAGGAGAAAGATCTGCCCACCGTCCTAGTCTTCCTAATCTGAGGGATTGTGGCCAAACAAAGCTTTTCTGAGAGAAGGTTTCTCTGGGGAGTATAGTTTGTGGTGTATTTTTTATTTGCATTCCCGTCCCCCTTTTTGAGAGTCCCTTCATTCCGACCATTTTGTGGTAGATATTCCCCATTTCCCAAACACTGTCCCTTGCCCATCCCACTTTTACATCTAAAACATAACCATTCCTATGCAGAGTTCTCCACAGTCGTTGCAGAGCACTCTGCATGTAAAAGACAGGAGAGACATAGGCATAGACCTCCACCCATACATTCGAGAATAGCATTTATGAGTATGTGAAACAGCACTACCTGTTTTGTTATGTAAATTCCTATATTTGTTTTGTGTCAGTGGGTTGTGCAAATTTATGGATGCGTGGAAAGCGTTGTATTTGTTATTTTGTTGTGCACTGGAAGCCGTTCACATTTATGTTCCACAGAGTCAAATGACACACCTTTGTGCATTCCTCCTGCTGGTTTGCCTGTAGGAGATCCCTCAGCTCAGTAGTAGGACATCGTAGGCATGGGAACATAAGTAATATTTTGAGTTTGTCTGTGTGTGAATGAGAATAGGTTGTTTCTGGAATGTGTTTTTGTTTTGTATTTTAGCGTGATCCCTTGGGCTGGTTAAAAGATCCGGGCCCAGATATTCAAAAGCGCCACGCAACGTATCACCCAAAGGTACCTCGCTCCATTTCATGACAGGCAAGGAGCAGGAGAGCACCATGTCAACAGAGATATGGCGCTTTCCTCCCAGTTCCCTAGCACTGGTGAAGAAGTTTGCTCTCTGGCACCATGCACACACTTTTGAGCCATAGTGCAAGTGTGTGTGAGAGAGTCTAGCATAGGTTTTCTACTGGAAGGATTCTCTTTCAGTACTAAATACTCTGACTAGATAAGTTTTAAACTTTTTCTACTTTTTATGTGTGCTGTGCAATGCAAAGTCAGGAAAGAAATTAAACATTTCTCCTTTTTTTAGTTGCATATTTATATAGCGCAAACTCGACCCGAAGGTATTGGAGCGCTTTATATGAGCACCGTATTTACATTAAACATTCAGGCAAGGGGAGATTAAGTGATTTGCCCAGAATCACAGGATGTGGACGCGACCTCGAGGCCCGAACTCTGGTTTCCAGCACCAAAGTCGGCAGTTTAGCCGACGGACCACATCCTCTCCCGTTTTAATGTCTGCTTTTACAGGAGCGCATTTTTTGGGCACAAAACCCTGCCTACTAATGTTAGTAGATAGGGTTTTGCATAAAAAGACATGGTTGGTTGCATGGGAACGCCCATGTAATGCCCTCTTGACGATAAGTAACACAAAGCAGCGCTTCACCCTGTTTTGCATTACTTTTCCTTAGAAACTAACACAAATTCCAATTTACGTTGGTTTGTAAATCTCCTCAAAGGTTTTACGTCGGGTGTGCATTAAAAAAGTAATGCAAACCCAATGTAAATCTTGGCCTGATAATTATTCTAGATTAATCTCTCTGGGTTGTAAAGCTCTGAAAGTGTTAATCAATTTTACTAACTGCATCATTAGGCTTGGATCCATAGTTTTCAGGCTGTCACGGGCCTGTAGTGGAGTCACTGGCAGTGTTTTAAGAATCTATGCTGGTTGCGGGCCTAGAAACAGTGTGAGTACCTTGCGCCACTTATTTAATAGCCATGCGCGGGTCTCTGTCAAGAGTGGAGTACCTCTGTTAGTTTATAGGCAATGTTATATTCTGTTTGTGGCCAGAGTCATACTGTGGTGTTCCCGTTTGATACACTGCTTTCTCCACTCGCTGAAGTGTTTGTCTTATGTTTGCTTTACATTATTATCATACATCCTCTGTGCTTGTGTGATAGTGACCTCTTTTTTTACTGGTTCAGTATGTCCATTTCTCATGTTGTTTGCGGGGCCTACGTGCAAAATCACTTGGTCTACTGTGTGTTTCCATGTGAGCTTGGCTGAAAGTGGAACGTATGGTCTTCTAGGTAACGTTTTGTCTGTATCATGTATGGGGAGTATAAAGTGAAACTAAAAAGTGAGGTGGTGTCTGTTCTGGTGAACCATTCTTTACTTATAGGTGATCCATGACAACAATAAGGAAGAATCAGTTTTGTATCTACTGGGGTCTCATCCATTTATCCTACTTGAGGATTACTTTTGAAAAGTACACAGTTGATTCAGTTGATGCTTGATAGTACCATCTCCATATCCTATCATTCTTCTGCTGCTCTTGAATTCTTGAGTTAACCAATGTCCTGATATTTATGGTTACATGCACCCAAATATGGACAGGTGGATAGATGATACATCTTCCCCATATAAGGTATATTTGATGCTTTCGCAGTGCACAACATGTTAGACACTTTTGACTGAGATATCAACTTAGTGCCGGCCCACCAGTTGAAGTTCCTAGTAGAGCTCTTAAGTACAGTTCAAGGCAGAGTGCTACTTCCTCCTCAGAGGGCTCTCAAGCTCCTGTCTTGAGGGGCTTGGAATTTCTACATTCCTATCCCATCAACTTGCAACCTTCCTGAAGCAGTGTTTGGACATATCAAATCTTTCCTAAGCATTACAATTGATCTGCCAGTCCATCAAATGGCCACCATAGAAGCCAGTTTGAGTGACTGGATGTGACTCTGACCATGAAATATGCTCAGACTTCTGGATTAAGGGGAACGGCCAACCAATCCACCATCAAAGGGAGGAAAAGAGAGGAATCTATGATCCTTAAATAGCGAGGACTTCATGTTTTTAGAAGTTTTGAGAATTGTGTCTTTATGTGAGGGGGGCATTTTGACAAGCTCTTTCTCTGGACTTTAATTTGTTTTTTGCAGAAAACCAAGCCAAGTAACTCATGTTTTTCTTCTTTTACTCCAAATATCTTTCTCTTTTGGCAGTTGTAATGATATCTACTACATACCTTACCAAAGTGTTTGCTTTTTCTACTTCCTGTATGTTCTGAGATTCTATATTTTTTATCCAATAGTGAATTACTGGGTCCTCATGCTCTCTCCCCATCTGCTGGGCATGAATCTGTGAAGGAGAGGATGCTAATAAAGTCTGTTGAGCATTCTTTTAGATTGCCAGAGGAAAGAGCGACTTGGTACAGAAGGCAGTGTGCCACCCTGCACAGAAATATATACGTGAAAGGTGTCTCCTTTTGGAACTAACAGTTCGGTGGAACAATCCACAATGGGACAAAACTCCTTTGGCAATCTTACAACTCTTGATTGAAGATGAAGGTATTACTAGAGAACTCAGCAAGACAACAAACTCCTCCTGACACCGGGAAAGGGGAATAGCCAGGTTATGCCAGGAGAAGATTCCAGAAGGAAAATTATGCAGCTTGCTTGAAGCAAAAACAAGTGACAAAAATAATAGCAATGGTAAAAGACTGTGAAGAAAAATCAGGATGTGAAATGCATTGCAGCTCACCTTCCTCTTATAAAACCTAAGATAGAACTGACATCACAGAAAACGACTATGCAACATCTTGGATTGGGTGACTTAGACATCCTCCAATGAACAGACTGCCATCTTGGAAGGTCCCCTTCCCAGAATCTTACAGAATTCATTAATTTATGAAAAAGAAGTCCATGATGACATACTGCACGGTGCACATAATTCTGGAGCCCCTCTGCAGCTTTCTGAGCCCAAAGCAACTTGTAGAATACCCCTTTGGGTCACTGCTAACACAGAAGCGCTGTAACACCCCAGGCAGCAAGGACTCTCAACAGCGGTCAGAGCATGATACCTGCCAATACACTGAAGGAGAGAATGAAGACCGTTTCTAATTCTTCTGAACACGTGTGGTCTCAGGTTAGCATTTGGTACTGTCCTCTACAGAGAATCTGGGAAAAATGTAACAGAATTGCCAACTATTTTATTTGGGAGTGTCTTAAGGCTGCTTTACTGTATGAAGTCCTCCATGGCTTTTTCATTTCTGGTTGTGAGCCCTCCAACATCTTGTACATCCAGCTTTGTCTCTGCCAAATTCTAATTTAAGCCTTTCTTCTCCTATGCTTTTTTCCTTGTTAAACCATGGTACAGGAATTACACCTCAGTTCGGGCATTCAGTGCCTTCTTCAGTAGAGCCTGGTTAAGAAACCCTATGGCCATGGTGTCCATACCTGGGGCCTAGATAGACAGAAGGCAGTCAGGGGAGTACAACCTCTATTGATAGTAGGTTGATAGTAGGTCTTTTAATTACCAGCTTTATCTTAAGCACCCTCATCAGGCCCATTTCCTTTCATAGAAGCTGTCTGTTTCCAAGCAGCTGCATTTCCCTATTCACTTCCCTTTCTATAGTGTTTTACCTAGGGGTGGGTAGAACTCGTGAAGTTTCACTCCATGGAATTCCCCGGAGTTATATAAAAATGCAGCGAGATTCTGCGGAGTTCCGCGAGTGTGTGGAATTTGGCACACTGTGCTGCTATCACAGATTTTTAGCCCTGGGAGCTTGTTCTGCACTGTAAAATCAGCGTGAACGGCACTGTGCTGTGCACCAGAGCTTGCTGCTTCTTTTTGTCACTTGAGTAGATTTTCTATTCGGGGTGCAGCTTTCTCAATGTGAATGATTGAGACCGGCTGCGACCGCCCACGTTCAGAAATCTCGCCAGGAGGTGTTCTAGTGCCTGAAAATTGTTCTAGGGGACGCAGATACTCGCTCGCACTCTAACTTAATGCTGGCAATCTGTGCACGAGAAAAAAAACTCGCCCACACAACATTGGTTGAGTTTTGTTGTACCTCCACATTCCATGTGGAAAACGGAGTGGGCAAAACCGCCCACCCCTAGTTCTACACAAAAACTACCACCTGGTTGGCAACCCTCCGGACATAGATCCAATTTTTGTCTTGCAACTACTGTTGCCTAGGGCAGTCTCTCTAGTCAGATAAGATTACTCCTACAGCTCCTCAGTATTGGTCACCACTGGAAGGTTACTCAGGACCTGATTTAGATTGTGGCGGACCAGTTACTCCGTCACAACAGTGACAGATATCCCATCTGCCGAAATATAAATCTCATAGGATATAATGGGATTTATATTCGGCAGATGGGATATCCATCACCGGTGTGACTGAGTGACCCGTCCACCACGATCTAAATCAGGCCCTCAGTTACCATGTATTATATAAATACAATGGTTCTGTCGGGAATTTCTAATTTCTTTTAGAAAGTTCAAAAAATATTCATTACATGTAACAGATATCAGATAAATGAGAAAAAAAAAAAAGGGAGGCACACACCAATGAAGTTTGCAATTTGGTAATTTAAGGGAATAAAGTATTATGGGCTGTCGTAATACATAAGTTCAAAAGAGCAAAATATTGGTGACTTGTGGTGATAAAGTGACATGTGATGATAAATAGTATATACAATATATTTCAAATGTGGTAAAAGTGAATAAGTAGAATAGAAAGGTACATTATTTCTTGATATGTCTTTATGGTTTTTCACATGTGCTACAAGATCCTATGTGAATTGATCAGAAGCATTGTGTAGACATATAAGGATGCGTCGACGTTTCGACCCCGTGTACTGCGCAAAATATAATAAGCGTCAAGGTGGGTCTTCCTCAGGACAGTGCAGATGGGTATACAGCCTACGGAATGAATAAAAGCTAGTTTAGGGTGTGTGCTCAGAGATCAGGCAGAAAAGGACTGTTCTCTATGAGGGTAAAAAAGCTTACCCAAGCGCAGATTTTGGTTAATATCTGCGGGTGAGAAGGTTTTCTCAGTCAAAGTTGTCCTGGTGAATCAGGAGGAGGCCTATGGAGTGATCAGTTACTATGGGCACCTAGCGTGTTGCTCTAACCTTCCTCTCAACTCAGCCACTTCGCAACACCTAATTCCCATTTCCACTGTTACCACCTGTACTTCCCATCAGGCTCATTGATTACTTTACTTTAACAAGTGACAATTGGACTCCTTGTCAGAGTGGCTTATCATTGTGCCATGTGGTGTCTGGCATTTGCTGCTATCTCTCCACTCGTTAGTTTTTCGTATCCCAAGTCCTAGAGTTGCAGGCAATTACATTGTTTGTTTAGCTTGTCTGTATCATTACAGAGGGTCTCCAGACCCAGGATCAAGACTGATTTAGTCTTGGCCAGACCCCAAAAGAAGCAGTCTATCTAAATTTCTAGGAAACCCTTCTTTAAGTATGTATACTAGCAAACCCAAGTGCATTTTGGCCTGTTTCAGCCTTTTTGGTGAGGTGCAGATGCAGAGAAGCTTGGGACCTATTAAATGCTTTAATTAGTCTATACCATTGGAACTTTCTCTGGTAGCATAGTTTTTTTTACACATCCGTGCCATTAAAGATTGACACCACCTAATGAAAGTGAAGGGTAGGCCGCAACAGTTTTGTTTGTTACTGTTTTCAATTTAATAATTGGTAATGGATATCTTCCACTCTGAAGCTCCATTTAATTTGTCATTTTTATTTCCTAGATGAATTTCCATAAGAACAGGTTCCATCTTGTTTATCTTTGATGTATAATTTTGGTTGTCTTTTAAATACACCATACACCACTGAACAGTAGGAATGCCAAACAGTTGCTCTGCACCATCTGTATATTCTATGCATTATTGGTTGGCTTCTTTTCAGTCTAGTAAGTTCCCGAAGAAGAAAATATAATTACCTGCGACAGTAGTCATTCTTTTCTTTGAACGTGTTACAGCATTGACTCCATAGAAATATTAAATATCATTTTGCGGACAGCTCTTTTTGTTGTGATACTGGCATAAAACAGATACCTTTCCTCAGATTCATTCCTTTCTCCTCAGAACAGCAAAATCATCTTCATAGTCATGCCAGCAGTTTCTCCATTATAACTGGTTTATAAAGGAGCTATTTCCTAACATAAAGGTGAAATGACACTGTTTTGCAAGTTATTTAGGAGTAAATATAACAACACATTTATCACATGCACCAGATCCATGCTTTTTAATTGTTCAGAAACTTTTATCTAACTTTGAGAAGTTTTCACATTTGAGGGTGAAAGTATTTTAGGTAATAGATTAATCGTGACTGTACTGAATCTAGCCCACCAGCTAGGACATGGTTTTCACCACCTTGTTATGTCAAGTTCGTTCTGATTCATGTCTTCACCTGTATAGGTAAATAAAGTCTTAAGCCTAGTGTGCCTCCAGTTCCAGACTGAAGGGTTCCTCTGCATTTGGCACTTTACTTTGCTCCAGCGGCTTAGTGTGGGCTGCCAGCCCCCGGGGCATGGCCAGTATCCTTCCACTTTTCTCTTAAAATGTAGCGTCCCTATGAAGCCCCTGCACCCCTAAGAATGCCCGAACAATTTTGCACCCTGGGCAACGACCCCTGTGGCCCCGCCCATGCTACGCCATTGCTTTGCTCACATCTAACTCATCACACATATCTCTGGCAGGAAGACTTGCTCTGGCTTCCACGAGAATAGGTGACTACTCTCCTTGGTCCACACTCATCCATTTCTTGAAGAAGGTACTGTGTATTTTGACACCTACGCGATCTCACCACAGTTGAGAAAATAGGAACACATCTCGAAGGCACACCTAGATGTGTTTTTATTTTCTAAAGACTCACAGTAAGAACACTTATGTTTACAGAACCACCTTTTTTGTGAGGAAACAGGAATTTATAAATGTCACAGCTTCTCTCTTTGGAAAGTCCAAGCTCTGAAGATCTAGATCCAAATATTGGCATAAGTGAAGATTTTCAAATTTAAGAACAGGTCTATTATTGTTGACATTCACATTCATGTTGGCGATACTCATAGATACCTAGAACTATCAAGAAAAAAGGAAGATCAAATATCAACGCTATCCTCTACACTAACCACAATTTATGGTTAACTTACTTCAATAGGCTAAGTGTGATCATGATCAAATCTTTTTTATTTGGGAAGACACTTTTTTAGGACTACACAAACATACAGAAATGAAAAATGTACGTATTATGAAACAAGAAAAGGCTCTATCAGTATCAATTAGTAATGTGCTCAATCCAAATCCATGTGTTGACACAGAGGCTTGGTTGGGCTTTGTTAACCTTAAGCTCATGTGAAGTTCATAGTTCTGTTTTGCTTTCTGAAGCGGATATTAGGAACCTTATGTACAGTTTGTGTTCTGAAAAATAGATTATGGGATGCATTTTCCTCAGTCTCTCCTGAATACAGCTGCCTAATTATTTTAAAAATTGCAATTGATTACCTTCAGTTTAAAATGCTTAGATTGGCTTCAAGTTAATTAACAGTATCATATCTTCATGGTGCTTCCTGAATCCATCAGTGCAGGAATCAGCCCTATAGAAGACCTGCTTCATCAGGAGGGTTTACAAATACCACATACAAATATACCTGAGGTCCTACTCTATAGCTGCAGAATGACTCAGGCAATATATGCACCGTTCAAGTTTTAGGTAAAAGGTATTTTGGATGAAGTGTTAGTGGATTTCTGGTAAATTCTTCCTTTCTGTATTTCTGGCAAATTACTGTTAAAAGTAAATTTCATACAGAATTAAAAATATATAAAACAACGAGTGAAGGGCCTTAAGCACGAAATACTGGTCGGGAAAAAAAATGGTTGCAATTTGCGACCAGTATTTTTTTAATCAATAAAGAATTTTACAAACCAATTGATATGGAGTAGGTTGTACTCCGGCCTACTTCGTTATTTGTAATGATGTAGGTCGCAATTTGCAACTCATATTGATTGGTAGCCATCACAAGGACGGTGGTCTGCTAGGGTCAGCAGACCACCATGTCGGGGATAGCATTTTAATAAAGTATTTCTTTTTTTTAATACAACCTATTTTCCTTAATGGAAATGGGGAAAAAGTTTTATTGAAAACTATGTTTAAGAGTTGGACCCCCTGGACCACTGCCTATTTCCAAACAACTTGTTTTTGCATCCACTTGGGACCCCTTTCCTTTTGCGAATGGGTTACCACCCGAAATTGGTAGCCAGTAACTTTCCAATGTTTCGCAACTAGATTTCGCTAAGTTTGCACATCTAGCTAAAAGAAATTGAGATCTGAGGATTTTTCTCCGTATTCTCCTTTGTGGTCTTTATTTCTTTAATTATTAGCCAATGCTTTATTGCATTTGGATACAGCTCAACAAAATACGTAATTTAACAAGAACAAATTATATGCATTTATGGAAGTATTTCTAAAAACATAAAAATAATACTTGAAAAGAATCCTAATTCTATACAGTGAGGAATAGCAGTTGACCTAATATTAGAGTTATCATTTTCAAAACTGCTACATTACTCCTAAATTAATTCTGAGAGCTTAAAGATCTTCTCATATGGTTCCTTGTGCAAAATATGGAACCATCTCAGACTGGATCTCCTCCTACTTGAACAACAGGTCTAGTACATTAGTGCCTGGCAGAGAATGAGGGTGGAGGAGCAGGGGTTAGCGAGGGCAAAATAATAAAAAAAATACCACTGACATCGTCCACCAGCCACGTATCTCCTTGGCTTCTCCGGAAACAGGAAGTACTCAGGCTCCCGATAGCCAATCATTGGTCTGAGCACCATGGATCGGCGCTCAGATTGGGAATGGTGGCCTGGGCATGTTTCCCACCAGGCTGTGTAATGCAGCCTGGTGGGGAACATGCAAAGTGAACATGACTGTTTGGCCAGGCCAGGACGGTCGGCCAAGCAGTCATGCCCACTTGGAATGTGCAAACCACTCCTCCCCCTGTGCCTCCAGCCCTGCCCTGCCCTAACTCAGCCCCGAACCTTCAGAAAATAAAATGATAATAACTATGTTATTATCATTTAATTTTTCCTGCTGAAGGAGCAGTGGAGCGATGCTCCTCCGCTTAGCTATCTCCCCTTTCACTATACCTCCTCTTTGCACCAACTTTGGCATACACTCCTCTTCAATGCTGACCTCATCTTGCTACTTTGAAGATCAATGTTTTGACAAGCAAATGTTTTAAACAATTTATTCCGATTTTGTGCCATTGTTTTTCTGGTTGTTACAGGTATGGCTATCCATTGCATGGAAGTGCTATTACCAATTCCATCTGAATGATTTTCCACTCCCAACAATCTTTAGATGAGGTGCCTAAGTAGGCAGGCACTCATAATATAAAATTCAATTAAGTGCACAAGTGGCTTTTGGCACTATGTTTCCAGAGATACTTTCTCTGTTCCGCCTCTATGATAGTAAAACTAGGCTGCAATATATTATTACAGTAGAATAGTGATGGTATTTTCTTATTATGTCTCCTAACTAAACTGTAAAAAGGAAAGTAAATGCAGATTTTTATACAGATATTGCAGGTTTCCTAAGTATACTACGTTGCTAATAGCATTCACCACTATTTGAGAGTTTGCGGCAGCGCATTGTGAGCTGGTAGTGTCTAAATGAAGCTTTCTGACACCTGACCGAACACGGCATCATCAGTGCAGGACTGGAAACCAATATCAGCCTAGCAAACATGGAAATCAGCCTAGCATCTCAGAAGTCCACAATTAGAATGGGACCATGGTGGCATGGTTTGGTCACAGAATCCCCCTCTCCCCCATCCTGCTGCCCATGAGGGATACCTCAGTCTGCCCCTGCTATCCATTAGGTTTTGTCTCAAAGGCAGTGTTTCATATCCTTAGGATCTCAAAGACTGACCTTCAGACAGGAGTAATGAAGGAGACATCCTGGGTTTAGAATGGTCAGGAAGACTGGAGTATGGAGTGCCATCATGTTTTTAGCTTCTACTTTAGGCACTGCAGTCCTAAATCTTTCATTCAGAGCAGAGTAAGTGGTTTTAATCAATCCTACCTACAGTTTTCCATTTTATAGCAGAAAGTGTGACAACAGAAAACATTCAGCTATTGCACTAAGCACCCCGCCAGTGCTCTAAATGGGTCAGGGCCTGCTAGGATTGATCCCTTGCAAAGCAGGAAGACAGACATTGAACAAGGGCCCTATGGGGTCCTCTATCTGTGTCTTTTGTCAACAGAAGATATAAGCATCAGCAAAGCTAATATCTTTCGCTATGCGAAATCTATTGGCTTTGCCTTTGTCAATTGTTTTTACATGCAGCACATCAGGATGAGCTTCTGTACGACATGGTTTAAAGTTTTCATAAAAAGTACTATGATTCAGCCAGCAATGACCGCGTCAAAGCGATTTTATAACTTTAAGCTGAGTGGCACAGCAATCCAAGCTGCTGGGAAGCATGTACAAAACCAGCACAGTGGGGTGGGGGTGGGGAGCACACATGGGAGGATTGTGGGAAAGACATTAAAGAGCGGGAAGAGGGCAGGGGTTGGGTGTAACCATGAGGAGTTGGTCGATTGACACCATGTGGAGGATGAGAAAGATATAAAAAAACAGCATGGGGTATGGGAGTTCAGGCAATACAGGGTTGGGAAAGACATTTGGGGAGCGGGAGGAGAACAGGGGCGTGGGTGGTGACACGGAAGTGGGAGCAGAGCAGAGGGGAGGGTGACACCACGGGGAGCGGCAGGAGGGGGAGGGGGAAGGGAGGGACTGCAGATGCATGAAGTCGCTGAGGATGCATGCTGAAGAGTACAAGCATTGGCAAAGCCAATAGGTCAGTCAGTCAGTCAATTATCTTTATTCGATTATTAAAAATCATAAAAGAACGAGCAAAAATACATATCACCATTTCATCTGATCACAAAATTTTACAAACAATTAACACAAAAAACACTAAATTTTACAATAAGACATACATAAATATTTAAAAAAGATAAAAAGAAGGGTTTAATAAAACACAACACATTCAAAAAAAGAATGAGAAGAGAGGAAATTCATTTTTCAAAGATAAAGTGCCTGTGCCTTATGCGATGCTTATTTAAACGTGCTCCTGCAACTAGAAAACTAGCGACAGAAAAAGCTACTTTCAAGTTAGGAAGGAGTTGCAAAAACAACAGGGCTGGTTTTACCTGAATAAAGCCCTGATTGCGTAAAATAGGGAGCAAATATCTTTTTCTAATCTCAGTGTAATGACCGCAAAACATGATGAAGTGCATCGTGTCCTGTGTTGAAAAATGATCGCAGTCACATGGTTCAGCGTCGTCGGGTCTAGTCCAGGTTCTAAAATTGACCAGTATAAAATGAATTAAATCAAAGCGAAATCTCGTTAAGAGAAAGCGATGGTAAGGATTTGTTACCAAAAAAAGGTATGTTTCCATTCCAGGAACAGAGGAAAGCATGCAGTGTTTCCTTACCATGGTTTTTTTTAGCTCTATTGCTTCCCTTTCCAGGGCATATAAATTTGTCAAAGTATTTTTGACTGATTTTAGATCTTCATGGGTTATTCCATCTGGAGATGAAAAGAGCTCCGGGCGGCCTGCTAAAATAAGCTGGGTTCTCACATATTTTACCCATGGGATATTAAGAGCTCTATCCAGGGCTAAACAGTCTTTTAAAATGATGTGATTTAGTGTAAGCTCCTGGTTAAGCCAGGTTTTTAACCAGCCAATCACTGGGGCTAGTTTTAGAGTGTCAGATATATAGCCCAAGCCTACCTCTGTATGCAATGCAAAGGTCGGGGTTGACTGGGGGACAGAAAGCAGAGATCTCAAAAATTTGTTCTCTACGTTCTGTATTTTGGCAGAGCTAGTATATCCCCAGATGACAGAGCCATACTGGGCGACTGACAAACATTTTGCTTTATAGACTTTAATTATGCTTTCCATGGGACGGGCGCCCAGTTTTTTAGCAAAACCTAGCAGCCCTGCGGCCGCTCTAGCAACAGCGCTGCTTTTGATCAGAAGCTGGGGGCCCCAGGTACCCTTTTCATCGAAAGTCACCCCTAGGTATGGAAAAGAAGGGACTCTCTTGACCTCCTTCCCCGCACAGTAAAATGTTAGCAACTTTTTTTTCCTACCTGCGGATCCAGCGATCATTACATGTGATTTTTCTGTGTTAATTTTCATGTCCAGTGATGACATAAAAACTCCAAAAGATAAAAGAAGTTTGTTCAGCGCAACTCCAGAGCGTGCTAAAAGAACAGCATCATCCGCGTACAGGAGGACAGGTATCTTTGTCTCACCTGCACGCGGGATGTCACTATGTGATGTTGACATAACTGCCTCAAGGTCGTTAATATATAGGGTGAAGAGGAGGGGGGCAAGTATACACCCTTGCCTAACCCCCCTCTCTGACCTAAAATGACAAGTACATCTTCCTTCCCTAGTGACTCTAACTGAGGTCATAAGATCCTTATGTAGCTCAGCTAAGTAATCGACCAAAGGGGGGTCAAGGCCCATGGCCAAAAGGATCCCCCACAGCCTTGACCTGTTGACCAGGTCAAAAGCTGAGGAGAGGTCCATAAAGGCCATGTACAATGAGCCACCCCTGGCGACTACATATTTTTTTAAAATTAATTCTAGGTTTAGGCACTGATCTAAGGTTCCTCTATTGGCTCTGAAGCCATATTGTGCGTTACATAAAATACCCTTACTTTCTAAAATCAGAGTCAATCTACCTAAGAGGACTCTCCCCAAGATTTTAACACTCGAGTCGATAAGAGAGATTGGCCTATAACAAGCCGGATCTGTCCTCTGTCCTTTCTTGAAGATTGGCACAATGGTCGAAATTGCCCAGGTAGAGGGGAAAATAAATTCCCTTGTGGCATTAAAAATGTTAGTTAAGATTTCTGAGCTAAGTTCAGGAGCGCTCTTAAAAAATTCTGCAGGGACCCCATCTGGCCCCGGTGCCTTTTTACAGAGTGTGTCTTTAATTGCTTGTTTCACCTCTTCCTGAGTAAAGGGAGAGATGCGAGTTAATGGTTTTGGTAGGGGTTCTTCACATTCTATGGTGGTATGAGTTTGACTATAAATCTTACTAAAATGTGTCACCCACTGTTCATCTGGGATAATGCAGTCAGCTCTCTGGTTGTCTAATCCCACAAAATATGGGTGATTTATAACTGCCCAAAATTTAGCACTATCTTTCTGTATCTCGGGCAGTAACAAATCATTCCAGGCCTCGTCTTTTATCTCAGATTTCCTCTTCCTGATAGCGAGGTTATAATGTTTACTCAATGACGCTATCAACACTCTGTCTCTAGGTTTACGCTTTAGGGCCTTTAGGAGAGTTGAATGGGCCTTAGAACAGTTTGTATCAAACCATTTGGGGCCCTTTGGTTTATTAAACTTTGCCTTTACAGTCAAATCTAAGTTGACTTGATGACAAATAACACTAAAGGCCTCGACCATAGTGACACTCGGGTTTTTATTATCTAAACAGATGGCAATTTCGCCGGCAACTTTGGCCATGGTTTCCTGTAAAAAAGTTATTGGAGTAACTTGGTCCCATTTGAGCCTCCGGTTTTGGTCTCTTAGCACGAGATCTGTCGCACACAGTGTGTCCATCTTCCTGTTTCCCAGGACTCCTTGAGCTAAAACCTCTAAAATCACAGGATTGTGATCACTAAAAACAGAAGTTTCTACCTTATAAACAAATATTGCAGGTAGAACTCTTAAAGATACAAAAATATAATCAATAATTGTGCCAGAATCATTACCCACATATGTTGGTAGCCTCGAATCATTTGAGCAGGTACCAGATTCGTGAAGGTTGAGGGTAGCCAAGAGCGATTCCAAAACCTCTCCGCTTGGAGTGTGTTCAAAATGCGGAGAGGAGGAGTAAGGAAAAAATTTCTCAGTTTCCCTCTGACAGCCTGCCTGGCAAGGATGAATGTTAAAATCTCCCATAAGGATCACCTCGTGCGCGTAGCAACTGTTCTCAATATGAGTGGATAAGAGGTCCTCTAGGGATAGCAAGTGCTCGTTAGGAAATTGACTGGTCGGGGAATTATAAAAGTTAACAAGTAAAATAGAGTTACAATTTGATGAAGTCAGTTCAACCGCTAAACAATTTTTAGATTTAGACTTAATATGTCTAGGTTTACCTTTAACATCAAGTGAAATGTATACAGCCAACCCGCCCCTTGCTCTTCCTGCTTTACTGGGAACTGCAGGTACAAAAAAATGAGAATAGCCGTCTAAGGCCAAGCAATCTAGCGTTTCCCAAGTTTCCTGAAAAGCAAGAATATCATAATTCCTGATTTTGTCCAACCAGATTTTATCTTTAAATTTGGATCTAAGTCCCGCAATATTCCAGCTCATAATTCTGCAGGCCCTATCGCCTGCAGAGGACTGAGCTGACAAACCAAAAGCAGAATGTGGTCCCTTTGCGTCTTTGGCTTGACTTGACAAAAGTCAATCATTTTGGTCCATAAGAGAAAGTGGCGCAAAGCGGTTAAACAGTTCTAAGGGCTGTATGACGGGGTTAAGCATAAAGGGTTGATGTCGGTGAGCTGGTGCGTTGTTCCTTAAATCTTGTTCCCAACTGGAGTGAAAATTCCAATTGGTGTTCCACCCTGGGGCAGGAGTCCTTGCAATAGATACGTTCCGCTGTTCCCCATAAAAGAATTTCAAAGTGAGGGGGACCACGGTGCCTTGTCTTCGTTGGGGAGGAAAGATGTTTGCAAGAATATTGGGAAGAACATGTTGATTTGAAAAGCTCACAGCCACACAGTCACCTTTAAATTTTTTTGGCCGGTTTCCCAGCCAGGGAACCCTATTTGCTGATTTAATTACACTTGCTAGATGATGCTGACCCCCTGAAGCTAGCCGCATGTTAACAGTTAGCCAATGTAGGGCTTTGCTACACAGTGAATTAGAACTTTCCACCGTGCCTCTTTCCAACGGAGGAACATTTGCGAGAACTAAGACCACAGGTGTGGCTTCAACAATAAATTGCAGTGGATCCGTAGTGAAAGTTTGGGCTTGTGCTTGTGTTTGTACTGGGGGAATGTTAGCCGTAGGGGTTGGGTTTGTTAGAGGACATGGTAGCGCAGAGCCCTCAATAAAAGCAGTCAAAGTTGATGGCGATGGGTTCTCCCCAAGCAGTTCAGTTCCTTCACCAACACCCAAATCCTTTCCGGCGACAACTCCCTCAGAATTTTTGCCCAAGAGAGTAACTAACGTAGTTATATTTTCAATGCCACTTGCGACTGTATTTTGGTGACCACCCAGCTTCTTAACCTCTGCTTGCAATTTATCAATCTTGGATATGAGAGGTTTAACAATGGTGTTGATTTTAGTCTCAATAAGGTCTGCGATTTTATCGAAAAGGGCTTCTTCAATAGAACAGGTAGAATGATCCTCAGCGTGAGTCATTTGTGTACATTTTGGGATGTTAGCCCTCTTCCATTTAGTCCCTGAGCGTAAACCACCCCGCTTTAGAGGAATCTTAGGACATTGTCGCTTAGGTCTGACTGCATGACCTATAGCGGAATGATCGAGAGCAGAGACCTGAGACTGTGTATCTTGATCAGAATCAATATCATTGTAATTATCTGCATTGCCCTCAGCGGGCGAGCCCTCAGAAGCCGGGGTTACATTGTCCGGGGTATCTGGTATGACTTGGGAAGCAATGTCAGCAATCGTGGCTGCACTGAAAACATCTTGCGTAATGATTTCATCTGTCAGAGTAGTAACAAGTGTAGGTGGGGACAGGCAAAGCAAGTCAGGAGATTGGCTCAGCCCCAATGACTCTCTCCTTTGCATATTAATCTTCTGTACGGTCTGAACAAGATAGTTGTTAATCTTGTTTTGCTGAGCTCCACCAAATTTTTTAGGCATGGCTTATGATATGTCAAATATTAGGGAAGAACGCATAAACAACTGTACGTAAGATTTTATATAGGCTAGGCTTACTTCAGAAATGATGTCGAAGATGAATCCTGTAGCATTTCTGGCCCTGCCCCTGCCTCCTCCTGCCGATGAGGGCCGTAGAGGGCCCGCCCTTTGTCCGGGCTTCGTCCGGCGCCCGCCCGCGCGCGTCCCGCGACGCGGAAGAGCGGCGTTCTTTTAAGCGCTTCCGGGCGCTTGGGTGACGTGTGTGGGGCGCTGGGGCGCCTGGGAATCGTAGTCTGCCCACACCGGGGCGATACAGTGACGGCAGCGATCGCCGAGGCGCCGCCGCGGGACACCAGCAGCACCAGCAGGACTCAAGTTGGTAGGAGTTCGTTCCCCCTTCGCGTTTCAACAGCCTTCCCGCTCCACCAAAGGAGCGGCGTTCTTTTAAGCGCTTCCGGGCGCTTGGGTGACGTGTGTGGGGCGCTAGGGCGCCTGGGAATCGTAGTCTGCCCACACCGGGGCGATACAGTGACGGCAGCGATCGCCGAGGGACCGCCGCGGGACACCAGCAGCACCAGCAGGACTCAAGTTGGTAGGAGTTCGTTCCCCCTTCGCGTTTCAACAGCCTTCCCGCTCCACCAAAGGAGCGGCGTTCTTTTAAGCGCTTCCGGGCGCTTGGGTGACGTGTGTGGGGCGCTAGGGCGCCTGGGAATCGTAGTCTGCCCACACCGGGGCGATACAGTGACGGCAGCGATCGCCGAGGGACCGCCGCGGGACACCAGCAGCACCAGCAGGACTCAAGTTGGTAGGAGTTCGTTCCCCCTTCGCGTTTCAACAGCCTTCAAAGCCAATAGGTCTTGCCTATGTGAGTGCTATTGGCTTTGCCAATATCTTTTAGCCAGTTATTAAAAATAAACAAACACACTATAAGCACTTTTTGTTTTACATTCCTGCTTCATAGCACTGCTTTAAATACCTTTTATAGCCATTTTTAAAATAACTTTTAGCCGTGCTGCACAGCTACAACATAGCTAAATAAACATTGGCAAATCCAATAGCTCGCACATAGGCGAGACCTATTGATTTTGCCAATGCTGGTTTAACCCCTTGTGTGCCACACCCTTTCCCCGCCCTGTGCCGGGCGTTGCATTAGCGGGCGGGGTTCATGACGAGCTGGACTCGTCATGGGCACAGCGCAACCGCGGCCCATGACGAGTCCAGCTCGTCATGGGCACAGAAGGGGTTAATTATACCAAAGGCACCCAAGAATAAAGGGAAACCAGGATGTCCTTTTTGTGTTATAATCTTTTAGACCCCACTAGAAATAATATTCAAAGAGCTCCCTGGAAGATGGTTGAGTCCACCCTGGTTTACAGGAACCAGGGTGAGACCTGATGATGAAGCATGACACCAATAGGGTGTGTTAGAGTCCATAAACAACCATTTTGGGTTGTGCTCTCTTCTGGAGAAACAGGTTAAAACAAAGTGTTAAGGGTAGTAGGACACCTCAATGAGGACAAAATAAGATAAGGAGACAGTCTCCTGTGATTCCTCTATCTATCTATCTATCTATCTATCTATCTATCTATCTATCTATCTATCTATCTATCTATCTATCTATCTATCTATCTATCTATCTATCTATCTATCTATCTGATCACGCTTTACACAATCCATAAACCAATCTTGACAACGAAAAAACAAATGCGTACTTTGCACACGTCTAGAAAAACAACTTTGAAACTGAGAAAAATTGAAGTGCCAGCACCGTAAAAGTGTGCTTGACTAGGTAGAAACAGTAGAATTAATCATAATAGTAAATTTGAAGTGTTTAATAACTGATTACTTTGTATTCTTAACAAAGATGTAAATATAATTAATGATGAAACGTATTATTTATACTGACTACATTGTTGAGCACCATAACAAACTCGACAGAGGTGCAATTCATGCTTGCAATATGTTAGATGATTGAAATTTTCAGTGTAAGTGCCTAGCATTTCAAAGATCATTTATTCAATAAAACGATTTAATTTTATTATTTTTAGAAATAGTTTACATGTAATGTTGCTACTTTTTGAAATTGTGGTAGTAGGCCATAATTAGAGTTGAAAATTTCTGAGTAACAATCGTTGACAACCTTACAAAATGCTCATATATGATATGTTTGATTTATTTTGTTATGCTTGTGCTTAATATTAGGAGCTTTATTTTACTAAATAAGAAATGTTAACTTTAAAAAGTATTTGAGTTGTCCTTTCTCCTTAGGCTGCATTATTTCATAGCCTTGTGCAGTGGACTTTGATACGATTCCTCAAATGTTGCTTTATTTGTTCTTGTTCATGTGACATTCTTTAAGCGACAAGAGAGTTTCTTACAGCACCTCTTTGTGTGTAAATGGTGGGAAATTGACCTATGGACTATATCCATGGAGAGCAACAAAGTAAATAAGCTCTTTGTCAACTAACCTGTAAGGATGGAATGCACAGTTGTTTCTCTTGATGAGCATGCTAAAGTAAGCTGGTGTATCAATTTGTACCTGGAGAACGGAAAATGGACACATGATGATCAGACCATCATGGGGTGACTACTGATGTCATCGTGGACAATTTGGATTATAACAAGTGACTTTCCTAAGAGGAGGCGGCCTCACTTTCCTCTCTTGCTCAACTGAGGGTCTTGTGACTTGTGAATGGAAGGACTGCCTATCCCTTTTCTCTATTATGCCCTTTGCCCTTTTGCCCTTGTTGCTGAACTTGCCTGTTGGACGATTTGGAGCAGTTTGGTGAGAGACCAGACTTGAACTTTCCTGATTTATGTTCCATTCCCCTTGACCCTTCCCTAGTGGACTTTAACTTGATCCCTTTGCCTTTGCTAAGAGAACCCTTGTGAAACCATGCTCATGCCTTTGTTGGGGGTAGGAATCTCTAACGGTTGGAAACATCCTTTTAGCAATAGATTTACTTTGGCTAGATGTGTGATTTTATATTTCGAGCTATAAGACTCATTACTGAGCTTCTTAAAATGTTACTTGTATGCATTGATTTTGGATCTTTAATACAATAACCAAATTTTCGAAATTCAGCTGAGTCTGTTCTTGTGTGTTGATGTTCTTTCCACAGAAACTGTGGCAACAACTATCTGAATTTTAAATGCCTAATTATGAGAGTCTTAGATTATTTTCAGAACATCAAGTTCTTTTGCTCTTATTCTGGGTAGCCACAGCAGAGCGGTTTGTATGATTCTTGTTAGACTAAACTTCTTTAGGAGGTTGGGTCTTCCATTTGCAATTCTCTATATTTATAGCATGGTTCTAAGAGTAATCTATATGAACCTGATCTCCAATGTGTGAGTTGGCTACCATTTAATGGTCCCCAGAGGGTGGCTGACAGTGGGACATCCTGATTTCTTACCCCTCACTATGAAAGATCCATCAGTGTATAGAATCTGAGTAAACCAGTCACCCGTATGGACATAGTGCTGGAAAAGGAAAAATCAGTTTATTGCTTTGGCTGCAGCAGAACTGTGGAACCAGGCTGCACGTAAACAGCATTGTGAGAACTGCACAAAAACAGCACTGTAAGTCCTGCTGAGAAACACCTCGAGACCTAGCCTTCCTCATAAGCAGCACTTAGGGAGTGTGGCAGTAAACTGCTCTATGAAGTTATGCATAAGTTGCACCATGATGCCTGTGTACAGACATCCCTAAACATAGTATTGCAACATTTGTACAGTGATTCATACCACTGATGTTGCCCCGTAGCTCTTTTTTTGGGGTAGGGCAAGAGGCTACTGAATTTGTTGTGCATGTTTGATCGAGAGTATACTCATGGTGGGACCCATGTAAGCTTTTGGTGTTGAGCGTGAGTGCCAAAGGTGTGCTCCAATT
The DNA here is from genome assembly GCF_964204655.1 of Triturus cristatus. Taxonomy (NCBI): domain Eukaryota; kingdom Metazoa; phylum Chordata; class Amphibia; order Caudata; family Salamandridae; genus Triturus; species Triturus cristatus. Next base: position 1,379,887,763 of record NC_140589.1, on the reverse strand, counting down.
GTGTTGGTGATGCAGAAGGGATAAGGGTGTAAGGTAGATAGTGCCACAATTGAGTTTATATATGCCAATCATCTGATTTTCATAGCAGTAGTCCTGGTTGGTGGTAGGGTCAGGTCATTAGTGCTTTTCAGTAGTACCCTGAGGCATCGTCCAAACATCACTATGAATCCTGCGTGCAAACATCACACTTATTGTGAGAATTGTGTTAGCCCTGTACATGTAATGCACTGTGAGGCTGGTCCATCATTTGCAGTGTGATGCCTGGAAAGAAGCTTAGCAGTCAACTGGCCCCACATCATGAAAGTGCATTTAAATCCATTACAGTAAACCAGCCAACATCACTAAAGAAAGCTGGGACTTGCACTTTCAATTTCTCATTGACAGCACTGGTTTTCAAGTACCAGCATTATTATGCTTGAGCGAAATGTTAATAACACCAATAGGATAGTCTTAAATTTCACACTTTGCAACTTTGCACCATTTTCAGCTGCAGGAGACTGACTTATGTAGAAAATGTCTTGCTCAAGAGACATTTTCTGTAGTAACTACTTTCCTGCCTGTATCGTCATGCTATTTTCACACATGGTCTTAACTTATGTGAATTTATTTTATGTGAATTTTTTTATTTGTGATACCACCAAACTCCATTTTTCATAATTGCATGTAATTTATCTGAATTGTCTATGAAAATAATACTTTATTTCATAAACCCCTAACCAGCATGTCTTGTGCTGTTAACTGAAACAAGCATTGGCATAGCCAATAAGTCTCGCCTTTGGGATCTTATAAGTGTTTAGCCATGCAACAGTTGCATAACTGAATACTTATAAGGTCCCAAAAGCGAGACCTATTGGCTATGCAAAGCGGCCCTACGGCCGCGAAAGTGAAAGTAATCGCTGTAAAGCGCGGCACGCGAGCCCGCGCACATGCACTGTAGCTCTAGGCTGGACTGGTAGCACTTTTTGGAGCCCTCTCAATAAGTCTCGCCAGACCAGCGCATGTGCTGGGTCAGGCGAGACCTAAAAACAAGACTGGCTGCAAGTCCCCTCATGACATTGGACCAGTTAATATGTGTGCATAAACAGCAGTGTAGGACCTGCATTTAAATGTCACTCTCACGCGTTCATAAAAGCAGCATGGCAGGGCTTGGGCATAAAAGGCACAGTGAGATGTACCCATATGTAATCATGTTTAAACAGTAGTGTGGATAACACAGGATTTCATAAACAGCAGTGTTTGGCGCACACTTTTCACAATGAATAAACCGCACTGTGGGTGACACACGTCAGGTTGTGCATAAACATTACTGTTAGGAACACTCATTGTAGACCAGAGGTCTTCAAACTTTTGGATGCCGAGACCCCCCTGTCAACATTTTGAGGCGTAAGGACCCACTCCTGACAAAAATGTCTAAACCTGTTGACTAAATTGCGTGGGATGAAAATGTAAATGAGGTTATGTGATGCAGCATATTTTGGGATAGCATTGCTTCATTATTTTGACATTTGTTACACACAGTAACACTGAGGAAAGATTTCACCCAATCAGTACCCATTTATAACCAAAATACAGCAATTATCATCAGAAAGATTTCAAGTCAACCTTTGTGAAGGGCCTTCCACTCTGCAGCAATAAGTGCTGCTACATTAGAAGCTCACCTGGCCCTGACCGGAAGAAGCAGGGGTCCCTTAAAACCCTGGCGGTTTTGTGCAGAGTTAAGCAGTTTACCCATGCAGCTTTCCTCTCACCCCCTCCCTTCCATCCCTCTCTCCTCTCCTAACCCGGATCCCTCTCTCACTTTGCAGGCCATTTTCTTTCACACCTGTTTACAACTTCTGAACTCTCCGCATTCAACCTCTCACTTCACCTTTAATCACGTCTTGCCATTCTGTCTTTTCACTGCCCTCATCTCTAACAGTCTCTCACATTTATCTCATGGCCTCTCTGGCCCTGTCACCTCCCGTGCCCCTCAGCACTTCTCATTCACCTCGTCTCTCCATTCAAATTTTTGTCTATTTGTATCTTACACCTCTCCAGTCCCCCCATTCCTCTTTCACATCTCCCCTTTGTTCTAACAGAAGCCCTCACCTTTGGCTCACACTCACTTCTTGTGTGTCCACACTTCTCTTCGGCAATTCACATTTCTCCTCATCCCTGACCTCTTCAATCAAATTCTCTCACTCCCTTGCTGTCCTCTCTCATCCTCTCATCACCAAGCATACGGGTCGGACCCGTATGCTCCTCTAGGCAGGTGCCACTCTGCTTATTGTTCCCTAATTCAAGAAGGCATAAATTGTCTGTCTCGCTGTTTTGGTGCAGGTTGCGCAGTTATGGAACGTGCACCCTCCTTTGCTTCGCTCCACCAAGAATCTATTATCCTTTAGGAAGATATAAAAACCTTTCTCTATGCTCTGTAGGTTACCCCATTTGGCTGGTTCTCCTTCTCCTGTGTGTTTTTCATTTGCCTTCAGGCAGTCGATGGTTATTATCACCAGGACATCTTTTTGCAACAGTAGTGCACTACAAATGTAAATAATGATAGGCAGAAGCAGGGGAGCCACTAGACCAGAACTTCAGAGGGGGGGCTAACACTCCCAGTCAGGGCTGGTCCAACGCTGGTCGCACCCGGTGCATCAGTCTTTTTTGATGCCCCACCCCAGTTTCCTCCTTCTCCATGAATTCCTTCACTGCCACTCACCAACAATGCACCACATCTCTCTATAGCACATTTCTGACAAGCATTTCATTTTTTATAGCACTACTCATAGTTTACTCACACTCATTTCTGGGATCTGCATGGTACATATTCTTTGTAGCAGGCACATTAACCCTCTGCACTGTGTGGGTGACAAGAGTGCCCATGTGAGTGCACGGTGAGCGATGCAACAGTGTAAGAGTAGGACAAGAGGAGTGACTGCAGGGTGAGTGAGGTGGCGTATGAATTTGGGTGCGGATGCAAGTTCAGAATGGGATGAATGAATGTATGATTACTGATGGGCTTGTTTGAGTGAGTTGCATATTGAGCAGAGAGGGGGACAGGTGATTGAAGTGTCACATGAGTGCAGGATGAGTACTGTACACGTGAGACTGCAGGTTGAGGTATAAGGTGAGTAGCACAAGTGCATTGTGAGTGCAGAGGGATCACTGTGAGTGCAAGGTGAGCGGGTTAATGGTGCTAGTGCATGGTGATCAGTGTGAGTGCATTGTGATCGCTGTGAGTGCAGGGTGAGCGTGAAAATGAAGGACGAGAATGAGGAATGAGTTGTCTGAATGCAGGGTGCATTCCCAGACCCATGAAGTAACTCAGCATGTTATTGATGACGGCGTAGAGTTTAAGATCTAAGTTAAACTTTTGCGGCATTAATCGGAGATCGAGGGTAAAGGAAATAAATAATGTGCTGATCCTGCAACAAACTTACAGTCCTATGGTTAGGGTTGCCAGCAGATTATTTTGATGGCCCAGTCGGTACAAAAAAAAGCAGTCACCTAAAGCTGTATTTTCAGCACTTATCTGTGCATACTTCGAACAGCAAATATAAATAGAAAGCACTTTTAGTTGTGTTCTAGGGCTGCCTCAATGATCCATGACTGATAATTAAAGAGAACAAAGACAGAAAAGTCACATAACCAATGCATACATACCTTTTTATTTCTAAGTCTATTTAGTACCAAGAGGAGATCATTGCAGGCTCTTTAAACAAAACACGGCTGGCATTTTTCTTTTGGCAAACCTACTTTATATTCCTTTCCATGAAATGCATTCTCACACTACAGCAGGAAATGTAAAATACAAATGTAAGGAATAGGCTGAGTGGGTCCCCAGGGGGTACTTGAACCAGGGAAAAAACCTAAGCCTCTGTAACCAGTTTGCAAAAGCTTGTAAATATGCAAATGGTCTTTAAAGACCTGTGAAAAACACGGGAGTGCTGGAGATAAGACTCCAGACACTGCCCAGCTGAGCCCCCAGCAGCTCAAGTTTCACTGCAGCAGCCTGGGCTGAGACACAGGACTGGGGAAGACGGAGGGGGGGGGAGGGGGGCTGAAGCCCTTGGGCCTGGGCAGAAGTGTGACTGGGAAGGCGCGACCCCCTTTGCATCACTCCACGGCCCCCCTGGGGGTCGCGCCCCACAGTTTGAAGACCCCTGTTCTAGACTGTGCACTGTTGAAAATTGAGAGAACACTTGTGATCCATGAGTATAAACCACACTGTGGTACCCACACGTCAGATAGTACACAAACAGTACAGTGGTGCACACACGCCAGCATGTGTATAAAAATAAAGTCCTGTTTACAGAAAACAAGTGGGGAGAGAAATCTGCATTCCTCTTTCCTATAAACGCTCTCAATTTGCAGTTAGCAGAAAGCAGAATAAACACCAAGCTCCCTGGAAGACACAGCTTGACATTTGACCTCAATCTTTGAAGGCAAAGCAAATATGACAAGATAAGAACAAGTTTAAAGGTCTGTTTACAGAACATGGCAGGATACAGAAATCAAGGTTTTGGCCTCAGGAGGGACAAAGTGAACCTTTAGAGCCTAAAGCAAATAAAGCCAGCAAATAGAAAGCTAGAAAATGTGAGGTACAAACCACAAAGCCAATGGTAATCAATGGGCAGAATACATTCCTAGATCAACTTTCTGAAAGTCCCCAAGATGTCTTTAGCAAACCAGGTAGGCTGCAACCAAAAAAAAGGAGTACCTGCAGGAGCCTGCAGCTAGTTGAAGGTCCCTGGCCACAGGACTCTTTACTTGGTCCATGCTCCATGGCAGGGACGAAGACTCAAAGCCCAGGAGGAAGCCCAAGGCAAAAAGGGGGCACTGATCAATAGGAAGCAAGGAAATGAGAGTGATGGGGGAGTCAACCAGTGATAAGTAAAGGTAAGTAATGGGAGGGCTCTAAGCCCCTTTTAAGATTATTTTTTTACAAGAGATTTCACAAGCAAAGCACAATTGCTGTGCAGGCAAAACCTAAAAACTTCTTTGCCTGCCTGCTTGTCACATTCTAGAGCTGCGATGCATCGTCATTAGAGGTCTCTTTTCTGACATGAGACCAAAGCATAATAATGGATACTGCCATTTTTAATTGGTGTACCAGGTCCAAAGATGGTGTTTCTATCCAAATTAATAGCCAGGTTGCTTACTTTTAAGCCACCTACAGCAACGAATAATGGCAGCAGACTATCAAACTCCCTGCTCATGAAGAAATCATGAAAAGATGCTGGTTCTGGATAGGCCACATCCTCCACAAACCTGCATCAAACACCACCAGGCAAGCCATGATCTGGAGCCCTCAAGGGAGAAGGAAAAGAGGATGTCCTTGAGGCTGACTGCAGGGAGATAGGTTACACCTGGAGTCATACTGAAAGAAACACCCAGGACAAATATGGCTGAAGAGTGAGAGTCCTGGTTGATGGCCTATTCTCCTGCCGGGGTAGTAGGCATAAGTAAGTTACTTTAAAAATAACCTTATCAAGTGTTAGAATGGCCAAGGTAAAGGCGCTATGTAAAACGTTAAATACATGTCTTGTTGCCTGCTAAATTTGCTCTGCATTTTAGTGCTCCAGAAGGTAACAAAGATTTTGCAAAATGTACTTTTTCAGAACTAAAGATGTATTCATTTCAGGTTAAATAGTTTACCATTTACATAAGACAACAGATAAATGTTACTTATTAATTGAGATACATTTGCTTTGCATTTTTTTCACGAGAAGATAACTGAATGTTATTATTATTATTTTCACTTTTAGAGCACGTGCATAGGTAGAAATGTCTAACTGGAAGATTAAAATAACCAAGTTTGACTTTTCTTGTGAAATAGCAGCAAAGACCTACAGTGTCCTAAGAATTCTAGGAGGGCATTTCAAAGTTTTGGGCACGCGGCATAAAGCCTGATTCTCAGATCTCAGATCTCAACATCCGGCTGGGCTGATAGGGAGACATGAGATCCTGAATACAGCGAAGGCTGATCCAGTCCTAGCTTCAATAATAAAACATAGAGTTTTAAATGGAACTCTATTTTCAATTGGAAGCCAGTGCTATTTGCGAAGAAGAGGAGAAGCTGGGGCATGCTTCAGAAGCCAAAAGAGGAGTCTTGCCGCTAAAATTCTACACAATCTGCAGACCACAAATGCAGGCTTGTCAATTAGGTAGAGAATGTTACTGTAATCCACTTGTTAGAGTATCAAGGCCTCAATCAGTGTTCTTTGTGCAGAGTGAGGAATGAGCCAAATAACCTTCCTCATCCTCTTCATAACGACAAACCAGGTGGAGGCCACTTTGGACAGTTGGGGACGCATAGACAGATTTTCATCCAGCCAGAATCCCAAGCTTTTTACTTTGGGGGATAGAGTTAGAAGAGCCCCCAAAGGCTCGTGCGAGTGTGGTGGACCCCAGAGCCGTGGCTTCCTACCTAAAACCAAAACCTCGTTTTTATCATCGTTAAGTTTAAGGGAGTTACTTTCCATCCAGGAAGCAACTTATCTCAGCCGAGATTAAGGGCACCTAAGTTATACCCCTGAGAAGACGCCAAAGAAAAAATTATTTGTGTGTTGTCTGAGTAAGAAAACAGTGTTAAGCAGCAACTCTCACCACATCTGCAGGATGGCTAAACTACAATTTGGACAGCATAGGGCTCAACGCAGAACCCTGGAGTACTCCAGAGATCAAAGCGCAAATCTCTGACCTTGCATCTGACGAAAAGTCTTGAAATTACCTCTCTTTCAAAAAGAGGTCAGCCAAGCTAGAGCAGTTCCATCAACGCCCAATGTCAAAAGTCTATCCACTAGGATGGAGAGGGACACAGTATCGAAGGCCACACTGAGGTCTAATAGGATCAGCGCTGCTATTCCACCACATCCAGGAGCCGTTTTAGATGTTCTGTGACTCCTAGGAAAGTGGACTCCATACTGTGTCCGGCCCTGAAACATGAATGGGAGGAACAAAGAAGTTGATGGGCTGCCACAAAGGTGATGGGCCGTGCTTTTACATGCTTTTCCAAAAATTTTGAAAAGATAGGCAGCAGGGAAATGAGGAATTGAGCAAGTCCACTACAACTTGCAACAAGTCAGGATCAAGGAGCCACACCTTAGCTAGAGGAAGCGGGTCAAAGTGGAGCCTGATTTGATTGATTTCAGGATAGACAGAAATCCAGAAAGATCCAACTGATGCCAAGACTCCATTTTTTGGTCCGGGTCTGGCATATCCTGAAGAGAATTATGACTGATTAAAAGAGATTGCCCAGTTACACTATCAGAATGCTCAACTTGTTTCCCTGCCCAGTGGTGTACGGCCAGATGCGATTGAATAGTAGCCACTTTATCCACAAAAAAGTGAGCCAGTTCTGTGCATTGGGGGTGGGACACAAAAGGCACAGGAGACAATTTGCTAAGGTCGGCCAGTTCTCTGACCACATTAAAAAGCGTTTTAGGACAATTCTGAGCATGAGTAATTGTATCTGAGTAATGGGATGCTCTTTCTGCTCTGCACAATGCGTGATATTTATTGATAGCCATTTTATACTTGGCTTTAGATTCTGGGTTATACGTCTTTCTCTAGAGTCTTTTGAGACCCTTGCAGCGTTTTTTCTCTAAATGAGGCATGTAATTAAACTATGGGGCTGGAGGGTGAGATCTCACCGATGCCTTAATTGTCAACGGAAGAGCAGACGCCAAAGAGTTTCTAATCCAATGGTCTATCGAAGGCTGATCTGCTTCGACCTTCTGCTTTAGGTCTGGTTTGGAACTTCGAAGCATTGAATTCAGGGCAGGGGCGTCCGGTTTAAACCAATCCCTGGACTTGATCATAGGTTTGGGAGGGCCTACAAATAAAAGTGGCGAGATTCTGGTAGTATAAGGATCTCCCAAATGATCAGACCAAGGAAGCAGAATGGGTGCCGCTGTAGGAAGAGCCTCCATATTAGAGAAAATAGGATCCAGCCTCATGAGCGGGGGTTGAATTATGTCTGGATGAATACTTGCCACAGAGGATTAGGAGACTAAAGTGCCAAGCTGATAGACTGCTATTTTGGGACTTAACACTCAAAGCTTTTTCTTTCAGTGTTGTTTAATTTTCAAGCCTGATTCACTAGGCATTTTCTGGGAATAGTTCCGTTTCATTTCACACCTAGGTATGACTTATTCCTCACTTCCCCCCAACAGCTTCAGGGCAAAAAAAACAATTCTGGAAGAAAGTTCATCTGTTTGGCAAACATGTTCGGTATATCTACCATATGGTACACTTTTTTTTTTTTTTTTACCAAGAAACACAATTATGCTATTGAATTCGTTGTCTTATGGTACCGCATCATCCCGCTGTTTGCAGCCTATGTTTGAATTATTTTAAACGTTTTCAGTTTAAAACTTTTTTCCTAAAAGCCAATAAAATGCACAATACTATTAAATTAGTACCAGAACTAAGCGTCACATTTGTAGTCTCAATATTACCAGACACCACTAGAGGGCGCTCAACAATTGCTGTAAAACATTTACAGTGCCGTTCAAATGTCTTACTCAGCAAGAGTACTCCAGAGCTGCGTGAAACTGTAAATGCCTACAATGTGAGATAGATTGTTTTATTGATCACTAGCTACATGTTAAAATGGTACTCTTGCCTCTTTGTATCACTGGGGTTAGACTCAGGAAGCCACTTACTTGTGAACGTTTGGCTTACACACACACGTAGAAATTTTAAAGAGTGCATAACTACTTTTGGAATTCTCCAAAGCTGTTTTCATTCTAAACAAGCATTTGCAATGCAATAGGTCTCGCCTTTGCATAAGTTTGAGCTATTAGCATTGTAAATGACAATGCCTTATATTTATGTGTTTTGAAAACCTGCAAGCGGTGCGTAAACACGCACTTTGTACTTATAGTCGTTGCTTACGAGAAGCAAGGCTGGCAGTAACTGTGCCTCTTTTACTGCCAGCCTTGCTTCTCGTAAGCAAAGACTATACGTGCAAAATGTGTGTTTACGCACCGCTTGCAGGTTTTCAAAACACATAAATAAAAGTAGAGTGTAGTAGAGAGTAGTAGAGAGTGAGTAGTAGAGAGTAGGAAAGAGAGAGAGTAGTAGAGTGAGTAGTAGAGACTAGTAAAGAGTGAGTAGTAGAGAGTAGTAGTGAGTAGTTGAGAGTGAGTAGTAGTGAGCAGTAGAGAGTGAGTAGTAGAGAGTAGTAGAGTGAGTAGTAGAGAGTGAGTAGTAGAGAGTGGTAGAGAGTAGTAGAGAGTGAGTAGTAGAGAGAGAGTAGTAGAGAGAGAGTAGTAGAGAGTAGTAAAGAGTGAGTAGTAGAGAGTAGTAGTGAGTAGTAGAGAGTGAGTAGTAGTGAGCAGTAGAGTGAGTAGAAGAGAGTAGTAGTGAGTAGTAGAGAGTGAGTAGTAGAAAGTGAGTAGTAGAGAGTAGTAGAGTGAGTAGTAGAGAGTAGTAGAGAGTAGTAGAGTGAGTAGTAGAGGGGGAGTAGTAGAGAGTGAGTAGTAGATAGTTGCAGAGAGTGAGTAGTAGAGAGTTGTAGAGTGAGTAGTAGAGAGTGAGTAGTAGAGTGTAGTAGAGATTAGTAGAGAGTGTGTAGTAGTAAGTGAGTAGTAGAGTAGTAGAGAGTGAGTAGTAGAGTAGTAGAGAGTGAGTAGTAGAGAGTGAGTAAAAGAGAGGAGTAGAGTGTAGTAGAGAGTAGTAGAGCGTGAGTAGTAGAGAGTAGTGTAGAGAGTAGTAGAGAGAGTAGAGAGTAGAGTGTAGTAGAGAGTAGTAGAGAGTGAGTAGTAGAGAGTGAGTAGTAGCTAGTGAGGAGTAGAGAGTGAGTAGAAGAGAGTAGTAGAGTGAGTAGAGAGTAGAGAGTAGTAGAGAGTGAGTAGTTGAGAGTAGTAGAGTGAGTAGTAGAGAGTAGTAGAGTGAGTAGTAGAGAGAGTAGAGAGTAGAGTGTAGTAGAGGGTAGTAGAGAGTGAGTAGTAAAGAGTAGTAGAGAGTGATTAGTAGAGAGTGAGTAGAGGCATATCTGTAAATTAAACACATATGCAAAAAAAGAATACAAAACTACATATCGTGTGTGTGGCTGGGAAATTGTGTTTAACGAATATTAGCATAATAAATGCGTTGTTTGTAAATGCGTGCCCCATGCTTTGATCTCGGACACAAAGTATCAGTGCTCACTGGTGAAATCACAGACAGTCCTGGCTGCCTCCCGCGAGGGGAGGGCACGTGCTCCAGTTACGCTTCCTGCTGTGGTGTAACCCCTTACTGGGCACCTCTTATCGTCACAGGGTTTTCCATGCCAGCATCCGGGAACACCCAAGCACGAGAATAGCTTTCACTATATACTCACGCTCTAGTAGTGATGTTTCTTTCAGGAGGAAGAAAGTAACAAATAAAAGTAATAATACATAATTTAGAAGATACCAGATAGGTTTACTTCCTGCTTTGCATGGACGGCAGGCAATGGTGCCCAAATGTTTTTAAATTAATATTTGTTGCGACCGTTCTAGTGGCAAAAACATCAACCATTTCAGATTTCTCGACAATGAACTTAGTGAATTTGGGAATACTATGTTGCAGGTCAAGGCCTCGGAGTGCAACAATTACTCTGAACAGCAAACAAAAGAGAACCGGGAGCTAACTTGCCCTATGTGGGGTACTGGCAGCTATTATATAGCTTTATCATGAGCTGGGGAGGTGTGGTCGTCCTTCGAGCCTCTGTTTTCCACGGTGTCACGGAATGTCGCTGGTGCGCTCTTCTTGCTGATGGTTTTTGAGTGGTTTGTGTTGCGCTCTGGTCTGTCCTTCTCCTGGATCGCTACGTCGCTGGCCTAGTCCGGCCTGCTGTCTGCGGCATTGCGGTGTAGAGGTTTTGCGCTTCTGTCCGCCTTGGTCCTCTGTCTGGTGTTCCGGGGGGACTGGTTACCCCGGTTTTTGTGTTCAGGTGGACGGCTTGGTCCGTTCCCCGTCTTTCTTTCTTTCATTTTGCCTGGTTCCTCTTCTTTCGTGGGTCAGTGTGTGCCGGCCCTTCCCTTGGGGCGTGTCTGGGCCCTTCTTGGCCCTTCCTAGCCTCTGCCTTCGGCCGGCATCTAGCTTGTCCTGGGTGCACCGTTCCGTGGTGTTGTCTGCTGCTGGCTGTGCATGCCAGTGCGAGCCTGTTTGTTCTGCTACGCCATTTGTGGCCGTTGCTGTATTCTCTTGTGCCTTTCTTCTTCCGTCTGCACTTTGGCGGTGCAGCCGTCCCCGCCTTGTCCACTGTCTGCTGCTGGGGGGTGTACAGCTCTTCTGTCACTGTGTATGTGTTTCTTCCGGTGGGCCCTGCCTCCGGTTCTACCTCTTCTCCCTGGGGTTGAGGTGGTCCTTGTGTTCCTTGAGGCTGTCGGGCGCTGTCTGCCCCTATGGGGTGTTGGGCAGTTCTCCCTTGGTTGGACTTAGGTTTCCCAGGCCTTTCCTGTCTTGTCCACGTGACATGTCCCCTGCTGGGGTCTTTCTATCTCTGTCTCTCTCTCCTGGTGGGGAGGCTCTCTCGCAGGCCCTCCTCCCTTCTGGGTATGGCTAGGGTATCTATTCTACGTTAAGGAATCTGCGGCTAGTAGTCTCTATCAGATGTCCAAGTTACTTACCTTCGGTAACGATGTATCTGGTAGAGACGATTCTAGCCCCAGATTCCTTCACGACCCGCCCTTCCTCCCCGTTCTGCGAGGACCCTATGCTTGGGCTTCTGCAGTCGCCTCCTTCTGGGTGACTTGTCTTCTGTGGGTGTCCTCTTCAATTTCTTCCGGTCAGCCTTCCCTCCAGCTGGTTTTTCTTCAGCGTTCGGGCCTCCTTTTGCTCCTTTCCTCTGTTATTAGAGTTTCTGATCCCCAACCGGTCTTCTTTGTTAGGGGTTCTTTTACCTGTCCTTTGACTTCCCGCTCTTTTCAGAGGATATGGCCCTCCTTGGCACTGTGGTCTGCAGATGGATTCCCTTTCCTTTGACCTCCTACTCCTTTCAGGACGTATGGCCCTCCTTGGCAGTGTAGTCTGGGGATGGATTGCTGTTGCTCCTTGTGGTTGCAGGCTCTCTCTCTATCTCTCTTTCTGTCAAGGTGCTTTCACATGCTTGTGCCTCCGGAAGGGCTCTTGCCTTGGCTTGCAAGGTGGTTCCACGCGGTGGTGCTTTGCGCTTTTCATGCTATGGCTTTGCTGCTCTGGCCTTCTGGTGCTTACTGCCACCTTGTGCTTTCGCCTGGCTTGCACAGTGGTTCCTCAGAGTGGTGCTCTGCTCTTTTCCTGCTCTGACCTGCTGTTGTCGCCTTCTGGTGCCTTGGTGCCACCTGGTGATGTTTCTCACCTTCTGTTTCTCTCTATATTGTTTCTCTGGTTTTTTCGCACACTGTTCCCATGCTCTCCTCAGTTTTGTTGTGATGGCTCTGTGTTGTGGCACGGAAAAGCTCTCTGAAACAAACTGACGTCAGCGTGCCGGGGTGGGGCTTATGTGACCTTGCTGACGTTACGCCCGTGAAGGACGTCGGGGTGGAGTCGCGTGGTGCCGCCCCCCGGCGCGCTGAGATGCTGGGCAAGAAAGTTTTCCGGGTCCAGTCTCACGCCTGGGGATAATTCTACGTTAAGGAATCTGCCGCTAGAATCGTCTCTACCAGATACATCGTTACCGAAGGTAAGTAACTTGTATGATTGGATTGCTTCAGAAGAATGGTGGCCTGCTATGGTCAGCTAACCACCATGTCTGTGATTGCATTTCAATAAAGTTTTTTTAAAGTCGAGCCCATTTTTCTTAAAGGAAACCAGGCGGCATTTAAAAAGATGGTTACTTTTTTTGTCTGTTTTAGAGTTTCTAGTGGTCCTGTGGAGGACTCCCTTCTCCATAACAAACTTCTTTTTAACATTAGTATTTTGTGACTGGGTTACCACCCATTGGGGATCGGCACTTTTGAATGGTTTATGACCTCTCGTTCGATCCTAAACCATTGATACATGTGGATAGGAATCACAATTTGGTAGAGATGCCTACAAAACAACCCTTCCAAATAGCGATTCTTTATCCAATTCTAATCCCATTTTAGGAGTGGTTAAAAATGTACCCACACCTAAAATTGGTTTAGTAAATTGCTAAAAGCAGTTTTCTAGTTGCAAACTTCGGTCCATGTGTAAAACATTCATGCAGCTGAGTCACTTCATAAAAATCACCTAAGGTAAACTATATGTGATGCATCCCAATTCCATTCAGACCTTATTAAGAGATGATCATCTGATTTGCAGTTATTCCTACATTTTTGCAATTGCAGTACTGCGATCAGTAGTTGTAACATTCTGTAAATTTTAGAGAAAGATGCAGAAAAGGTGTATTCTCAAGTTTTACTGCAGATATCTGTGCAAAATTAACATCACCTTTCTATTGGCTCTAATGATCATATATAGCCCGGGCAGAGCAGTGGTTTTATTGAATCTTGATGCAGTAACAGGAGTTAGCCCACATAATGCATCTAACTAGGGGAAACAACCTTAAAAACGAAGTTTTAATTACGACTTACCTGAACAACGAAGCCCGAACAACGAAAATCCTTAACAACGACTTTCGTAAACCACGACTTTGCTAAACCACGAACGATCTAAGACTGCCAAGGCCTGACACGAAAGGCATCTACATTTGTGATTAAGCAATTTACAAATATGTGTCTGCCTGAAACGTTTGAGGTAGCGAGGCGCAACACACTTTAGTTAAGCCCCCTCCTATGACTGCTAAAAGAGAAGCATCAGTTGTGACTCCTGTTTCTAAGTAATGTCAAAATGATAAATGCACGCGCACGACAGGGGAGGTGTACATTTCAGTCATGAGAAAGAAGAGATAAAGCTATTTAAGTTGCTATTTCTTTTCCCCGCTCTGAAGCCCCCTTGCTGCAGAGAAACACTCTGCATGGTAGTCACTCCCCTTCGCCCCCACTGACCTGCCACGTTCATCGACCCCTGGCATGAATCACTTGGCACTGCAGCCACCAGGCAGGCGGGCTATGAGGGGCGCGGGGATGCAGTCAGCTTAAATCATGCCAGCTTTGTAGCAACGTCGCGGGCACAGCGTAACTGGGAATGCTCTGGACTCAGCCAATAAGGGAAGATGGGTGGTGTGGGGGGTCTCTCCCCACAAATACATTGTTTAAATCAATCTATTATTAGATTACCTTTATAAAAAAAATGTAAAAACATGCGGATAAAAAAAAAAGAGGAGTAAATGTGTAATTTAAATATATTTTATCGTGGTTTAGGAACTCGTTCTAAAAAAAGTAGTGGTTTGAGATTGTTCGTTGTTGAGCCATCGTGCTTGAGGAATTCATGGTTTAGGCAGTAGTGGTTTAATCATACATCCTCTAACTAGGCCACTTGTAATGCAGAAAAATGAGTAAAGCATGATAGTGATATTTCTGCATGATGTTTGTGCATTATGTGCATAAAATTACCACCCCCCTCTTTTTGGTGTCACTGACATATATTGTTTCTGTGATCTGCTTGTATTGCGTCCCTCCTTGAAGCTATAGAATCTCATCACACTGGGCGTGTTTTTAAAATTAGAATAAGCGAAAGGGGATGTGTCTGGTATAGGAGTAATTTCATGTTTGCACAGTTTGCACACTGCTGTGACTCCCGATGCCAAGGAACATGTCACTACTGAAGCAATGAAGCAGAACCAACCAACGCGCTGGGGAGCACACCACTAAGGAGGGGGTGCTCAGTTTTTAAAAGTGTACAGGATTATGATAGAAACTGATAACTTAATGGTTAAATACTCTGCATTGGAAATCTGAAAAAACGAATTTAGAGACCAACCTACACAAACACTGCATCTTTTAAATATTTCAATATGATCCATACACTTATACCTACCAGACAACCGAAATTATTTCTCAAAAGTGTGATGATAAAAGCCAGATCATCCATGAAAACATCACTCATTTCGCAGAAGTCTTGCAAAGTTTCAACCGTATGTTCTATTGATTATTAAAACCAGGGCTGCAGCGTCTAAGGAATCCATGTGGGCCAGTGACATCACTAATGATTATGTAATATCCGTATGGAAAACAAATCTACTGGGAATCACTGGGATCTGGCAGTCATTTCTTGGAAATCTGCAAAAGGCAAACAGAATTTCTGAAGTTACTGAAATTCTTGTGAATATCTTTCTCTCAGAAGTCCCAGTTCATCTCAGATATTTGGAACCAGGGCATATATATGCAATCTTCCTTATCGACAACATTTCTTTGAATTATGTTCCAACCTATTCGGTTTACTCCACTAAAAATCAAATACTCGGGTACTGGGCCATTTTAACTCACAGTGGAGCTGTCAATGCACATCTAAGCACCATTTGACAGCAAATTGCAACAACAGTGTCACGTGTTCAACTAGCCGAAGTGAAAATCTACCACAAGATGGCAGGCTTGGTTTTCCGAGCATGCATTCGCTGTGCCTGCTGAGCTTGCCTATTGGAGAAAGTTGAAACTTCCAGTAACCAGCGCCCAGTGAGGTTCCGTGTGAGACGGGACGGCACTTTCTGAGTGGTGACGAATATGGATGAGTTTGGTATCTATGAACCGCAAATGACGAGTATAGTGGGTGTACGAAGTTTCGCTATGCAGCCACGTATGGTTCGTCTCATTTTTGGGTTCGTTCATCCGAACCCTCGGGTTCCATTTTAGATACAGCGTCCATTTTGTTTCTTGCCTTCAGGTAGCCAGCGAACGGGCTTTTTGTCCGCTTCGTGACCCTGGAACTCTCAAGCTTACACGAAGAACACGTGTTCCTTTGAGGTGACTTTTATGATGAGGGAAATGACACGACTAAAGCAGATGGCCCCGCTCGAGGCTCATCTTGCCGCTCCGGTCTATTGTTTCAGCCACGCATACATTAGACACGAGGTCTTTGACCCCTCTATCGAGTTTCCTTTATTGCCCCCAACACTCTCTTCTAACCTGTTGTGCATCCTTGTCTTTTCCTTACATCTGTTTTTCGTCCTTCCTCTTAATATGTTTATGGTTAGGATGGAATGTGTTTATTGCGGAGGGGATATGTTTTTACAGTTGGGAACCGGCAGGACTGTTGTAATTATGTTCCGGCCTCCTGAAACATGAATGCGACCCTTTTGAAGTTTATTGTGGGAACTGAGTTGTAACCTTTGTTCACCATACTGTGCTATGGCCAAAATCTGTATAAAAGGAGCGATCCACTTCTACGAATTTGAAGCAGTCTCCGAGAACCTACACGTTGTGTACTTCTTGTGACCTCTGTATCCCTGCAGTAATAAACGCTGATCTCTGACGTCGCTGGAAGTGTCCCGTGTCTCTGTGTTTGGTACGCCAGAACAGGTAACCCACGAAGGTTTCAGGTGTTGTTCCCTGGCACCGCTGGGTCTTAAGAATAACCCAGTCCTTCAGTTGGCGCCCAACGTGGGGCGACATCAACGGTACCGGTCCAAAGCCCGACGATCGTGAGGAACTTCGTGTGAAATCTCCGAGGGAAGGTGCACCCCGCTTCATCGATCCAGTTGTCGAAATAAGTGGCCCGACGTCTTTTCCCGCGAAGATCCCCGCCTCCTGACGGCTGCGATGGACCGATGCCCTGACTGTCGACCTGTTTTGGCGCTTGGCGTAGTCCTTTGTACGGCGAGACGATCAACGGGCCTTCCTGGTGACGCCATTGTTCTCTCAGTTAAGTATTTGTGGGTCGCTCCCAGTGTTGCTTTGTTGTTTGCATGGTTCCATAGCATTCGTGGTTCTTAGTTGTTGGGTTTTATTTGACGATTGCAATTGCCAAAAACCGAGGGTCTTGCATTTTTGCGAGGACATCGTAATTCGATAGCCCTTGAAGTTTGTATACTCGGTTAGTGTGCACGATGCCTGGCCGTAGTACTTTGTTTGGGTTTCTCAAATGTTGCAGCATGGATTCCCGGCTGGAGGATTCATGTCCGATACCTCCGGCTGGAACTCCGCTTTACGAGCTCTATAGTCGCCATGGCGTGGGTCCTATCGTATATAATGAATATTGGGTTCGTTACACTAAAAAGGATGGCGTCCTTAGTTGGCCACCTCATGGTAGTTTCGAGACTGCCATTTTAGATAACTTGGAAGCTAAATTATTTAAAAAGAAAGCTAGGCCGGCCATGTTTGATTCCTTCCGGTTATGGCGGAAAGAGGCCAAACAGAAAGAAATCAAACAGAATAAGAAAAATAAACGAGAAGGTGTTATTACGGTGATGCGAAATGCTGAACAGTATCAGTTAGACAAAGATGAGAAAGAGCAGGAAGTTAGTGCTCGGCTTCATCATATGGCAGTGGACAAATGTTATCCGGCGCTACCTTCTACGATCGATAAGACAGGAGAAGAATCGGTGGAAGATTCGCTTTTGTCTTATCTTATGAAATCGCCACCTCCCTATGCTCCCGATGTTATGGGTCCCGTTCGTCCACCTCTTCCTCAACCCGCTGGTTTGGCGGCTGCTGGTCAGCCCGCCGTTCCTCCCGTACTCCCGAATCCCCTTGGGCCACAGATCGTACATCCTCTTGTTCCGGCTTCTCTCCCTACTGCGCCTTTCCAAGTCCCTCCTCAGCCTGTCGTTCCCGCTACTCCTGCTGCTGCGTCTACTTCTACTGTTTCCACCCCTATGGCTGCTACGCCTGCATCTTCTTCCTCTTCTCCTTCTGTTCGTAGTCGTCTCATGACTGCTGTTGCTTCTCTTTATTCTCCGCTCTTTGGGCCGATACTTGGTTCAACTCTTTCAGACGTTGCTCAAAGACGCAGCCAGCTTCCTGATGGTAGGGAACGTGAATCGTTGGTGAAAACGGCACGTAGATGGATTCGTAACCCTGTTAAATACACCCCACGTGTAGTGTTCGAAACGTTTTCTCAGTTTAATGTGCCCACGCAACGATTTGTGTTCGAAGAATTGTGTAAGTCATTGAAAGAGGAGTGGGACGATGATATAGCTGATGATATACCACCTGAGGTTTCCGAGCTACAGCTTCGGTTTGCCACGGGTGTCATTGTAGGTGACAAAGTTCGAGAGGCTCTGGAACGCTTGTTATCCTTTCGATGTACAGTGCAACCACGTGCGCTGTTTAAGGACGCGACCGCGGAATGGATGGCACAACCTGGTCAATATCCTATGCGGGAAGTTCCCCCGGTGTGGATGCCAGGTGATGCTGCTGCTATCCCTCCTGTCCCAGGCCATTTCCAGAGAGTGTGGATACACCTCCCTTGGAAACGATCGGAAGTGTTACAAGTAAAGCAATCCTTACCTGATCCCCGTAAGAATCCTGCGGGTTATTATAAGGAGCTGTCCCAATTGGTGGATGCTACTGTTATGAACCTAGCCGATGTTGATATGTTGTTTGGCAATGTGGTGCCTCAGCCGATTTGGGCGAAAATTCGTCACGAGAATCACGTAGCCGAGTTAGGCGGTGACTGGGCTGCCCTTACAGCGGCAGATGCCCGGCAGGTCGGTGGGGCTAAACCTGAACAGATTATTGTGGCTTTGCCCCAGAGGATAATTACCCTCATGAAAACGCTTATGCCTGCGATGCGCGTCAATTGGGACAAATTATCAGCGTGCAGGCAAAAGAGGGATGAAAGTGTTTCTGATTTCTTTACGAGATTTGAGGAAGCGTTCATTGACCATAGCGGTCAGGACATGGGTTCCGAGGGTGGTCAGCGGCTGTTCGTTGATAAGTTTGTATCAAATTTGTTGCCTGACCTTAGCAACAAGTTGAAGAATTCCGAGAGTGCGTGGGCTGTTTCTACCACTGCCCAAATATTGGCTACGGCCCAATATTACGAGAATAGAGAAAAAGAGGAAAGTGAGCGTGCAGAAAAGAAAACGAAGGATCTCAAAACTAAGGTCTTGTTGCAGCAAGCCTATCCACCGCGTTCGAATTTCAGTGAGACACAGCAGCCAAACAGATCGCAATCACAGTTTTCCAGATCGCAGACGCGAAATGCTTCGCCTGCGCCTCGCTTTGTGTTGGGATATAATCAATGTGCATATTGTCGTGGGGAGGGCCATTTGAAGTTTGACTGTCCGGTTCTCCGTGATAGGAACAATGGTGTGTCGGCTCGAGGAGGTCGTAGTGGCCCTCAACGGGTTTCTCGTGGTAGAGGTCGCGGAGTTACCCAGAATCAGGCCGAACGCTTTGCGACGTCTTCGGATTCGCAAAATTGTTTCGATCGGCGCGAACCATCGTCCGGTCGGTCTACACAGTATCATGTAGATGATTGTTATGTTGAGTGTGATGTTGATGCGGACGGTATCTACTAGGACAGCCATAGACAAAGGAAGGGAGAAGTATCAGTTCCGGTTGATCAGAGAGGGCCATATGTTGCAGTAGCCACTATGGGCGTTGTTGAGCCTTTTCTGTTGGACACTGGTGCAGCAAAAAGTTCCATCATGCATTCGAAACTCCCTGGCGCGCCTTTGTCTGGCTTAACGAATGTTTCCGTTGGATTTTCTGGCGCCCCCGTTAGCAATCCAGTTTCTAGCCCTTTGCCCCTCACAATTGGGTCTCATGAGCTGGAAGCTCCTTTGATTTTGACTACTGGTTGTGGTGAGAATCTTTTGGGTTTAGATTTGTTGAAAAGGTTACATGCGACTTTGTACTGTTCTCCTACGGGTGTGGAGCTTACGTTGGGCAAGAGCGTGATTTCCCCTATGTATTTATCGATCGACAAACTCCCATCGGAATTGAGATCTCTCCCAGACTCCTTGTGGGCGACAGGTCCCAATGACGTGGGCCTGTTGGATATACCACCTTATGTTGTCCACCTAAAAGTTGGTGCGCGTTTGCCGCGTATACCTCAGTACCGTATTTCCCTTGATGGTGAAAGGGCACTATTAGCGATCATTTATGATCTGATCGGCAAGGATGTTATTGAGGAGACACGAGGTAATGTGTGCAATAGTCCCGTGTTGCCTATTCTGAAACGAACGGATCCCTCCAAGCCTCCCGTGTATCATCTAGTTATCGACTTACGGGAGGTAAATAAAGTCGTTGTTCCGCAGTTTCCTGTGGTGCCAGACATTACAGCTTTACTGACTCTGATTCCAGCCACTGCATCATGGTTCTCGGTCATCGATCTGAAGAATGCGTTCTTTAGCATTCCGATTGCTGAGGAAAGCAGAGACTTGTTTGGTTTCTCATTAGGAGGTCGTAGCTTCAGATTCAAACGCGCTCCACAGGGCTACTGTGAGAGTCCATCAATCTACAGCCAAGCTCTAAAGAGTCAACTTGATGCGTTTGTGTTACCGGCTGGTGCAGCCTTGATTCAGTACGTTGATGATCTGTTGGTTGCTGCTGACACTGAACAGCTCTGTAGAGCCGCTACAGTGTCTTTGTTACAGCATCTCTGTGCTTTACATCATAAAGTGTCACCTTCTAAACTACAATATTGTTGTCAAGAAGTTACCTATCTCGGTCACTTATTGTCAAAGGCGGGAAGAAGGTTGACCCCTGAACGAATTGCAGCAATTGCTCGAATGACTGTGCCAGCAACTCAGAGAGATGTGCGTGCCTTTTTAGGTATCACGTCATACTGCAGACAGTGGATCCCGAACTTTTCACTGTTAGCGAAGCCATTGGTAGCTCTCACGTGCAAGGACGTTTCAACTCCTTTGCCTTGGACGGAGGAATGCCAGAAAAGTTTTTCTGAACTACGTGATGCGCTGTGTTCGGCTCCTGTGTTAGGCACTCCTGATTACAGCAAGCCTTTCACATTATACGTCCATGAGAGGGACGGTTGTGCGTTGAGTGTTCTAACGCAACAATTTGGTGATAAGCAGCGTCCGTGTGCATATTTTTCCTCGACCTTAGACCCGGTGGCTAGAGCGTTGCCAAGTTGCTTGAGGGCAACAGCGGCAGCTGCGGCGTCTATTCGGCAGTCCGCAGGTCTGGTCATGGACAATATGCTCATAGTAATGGTTCCGCATGCGGTTGATACGCTCTTGAATCGGACAAAGACTCAACATCTGACGAGTGCAAGGTTGTCCGGGTACGAGCTGACCCTTTTGGCAAGTCATATACAGATCAAGCGTTGTAATGTACTGAATCCGGCGACATTGTTGCCGATTAATATGGAATCAGATGATGTGCTGCCCCATGATTGTTATTTACGGACTGAGGAAGAAACAAAAGGTCGTGTGGACCTGAAAAACACCCCCTTGTCAGACCCTGATGGTACTTTGTATGTGGATGGCTCTTGCTTCAAATTGCCGAATGGCGATGTGACGACTGCGTATGCTGTGGTGACGTTGAGTACGGTCGTGGAAACTGCAAGATTGAACCAGAATTCCGCACAAGCAGCAGAATTAATTGCATTGACAAGAGCGTGTGTTCTGTCGAAAGGAAAGCGAGTGAATGTGTTTACGGACAGTCAGTATGCATTTGGTGTTGCGCACAATTTCGGAAGATTGTGGAGAGAAAGAGGATTTATGACATTGCATGGTACAAAGATCCAGCACGGGCATCTCGTGAATGATCTTCTGGATGCACTTACGTTGCCTAAACAAGTGGCGATCGTCAAATGTAGTGCACATCGGAAAGTGACGGATGATGTTGGTCGTGGTAATGCATTTGCGGATGAGATTGCTAAGGAAACGGCTAAGAATCTTGCGACTCGAATGTATGTCACGAGTTCAGTAAGGTGGCCGACGGAGACTGGTATGTGTGAGAATACTGTTGAAAGTGTGAAAGCGATTCAGAATGAAGCTACTGAAGCCGAAAAGACTAAGTGGAAAGAAAGTACAGGGAAATTGGATATGCATGGATGTTGGGTTGACCTGACGGAATGTCAGAGGTGGATGTTACCAGACGCGTATGTATTAGCTGTTGTGACGATGGCTCATGGGTTGTCACATATTAGTGCGAAAGGAATATGTAAGTTCTTGTCTCCTGTATGGAGGAATGAGGGTATCGCTAAGTGTGCCGAAAGAGTGGTTAAGAATTGTATGGTGTGTTTGATGCACAATCCTGGAAAAGGCACCCCCACTCCACCTGGTCATTTCGCTCCTCCTGCTTGTCCCTTTGAGGTTATCCATCTGGACTTCATCCATATGGAGAGATGCAATAATCTGAAGTATGTTTTGGTTGTGGTTTGCGCGTTCTCCAGATGGATTGAGGCCTATCCTCTTAAAGATAATACTGCCCTGTCCACAGCAAAAATCCTGTTGAAGGAATACTTTCCTAGGTATGGAATGCCACGGATTGTATGGTCGGATAATGGGAGTGAGTTTGTGGGAAGTGTAATGCAGAGTGTGTGTAAGGGCCTTGGAATTCGTCAGAAATTCCATAGTGCTAATCATCCTCAGGCAGCGGGTCTGGTTGAAGGGTACAATGGTACCCTGAAGCTGAAACTCGCTAAGGTTCAAGCTACGACTGGTCTGTCATGGCCTGATGCCTTGCCTCTGGCTCTCCTATCGACCAGAGCGACTGTACACTCTCGAGTAGGGCTCAGCCCATATGAGATTGTGTTCGGTCGCCCTGCGAATATTTGGGGAGTCCCGAGACCTAGGGCTTTTGATAGTCTTGAATATCCAATGTTGATTGATTACTTGCATGATTTGACCACTAAACTACGGTTAATTCATCAACAGGTCTTTGAAGCTCTACCAGCGCAGACAGAGGGTCCTGGACACCAGCTCCGGCCAGGGGATTGGGTGGTTACCCGAAACTTTGGTCGAAAGCGTAATTTGGAGCCAAGATTCGTCGGACCCCACCAAGTCTTGTTGAAGACGAGGACAGCGGTTCGATTGGAGGGCCGGAAAAATTGGGTCCATGCCAGCCACACAAAGAAGGTACCGATCCCCTTACCAACCGACTGTTGGGTGAGAACTGGGATTTCGGCCGCAGAAACTGAGACTCCTTTGCGCTTTGTGCCATTTAGCGACGCTCAACCTGTGGAGGAGGATTCGTCATTGTCAGATCCACAAGTGGAGTAATTAGTAGCAGAGAACCCAAGGTCCGACTCGTCATCTGTTTCATTGAACACTGTTGCGCCATCTGAACAATTGTTCGTAGAGCAAACTCGACCTGGAAGAAGTCGATACTTTCTTCGTTCAAGGACTAATAAAAATTGACAGTATAGTGGTTTTTAACGTTACGAATATTATGAACAATTACATCCTTTCTTTCTGAGTTTTTGTGCTTTCCACTGCTAAGAGACTTGTAATAAATTTGAACGTTTCGAGGAAACCTCGCCATCCGGGTCACCGTAGG
The DNA here is from genome assembly GCF_964204655.1 of Triturus cristatus. NCBI lineage: Eukaryota > Metazoa > Chordata > Amphibia > Caudata > Salamandridae > Triturus > Triturus cristatus. Next base: position 1,379,864,556 of record NC_140589.1, on the reverse strand, counting down.
GCCGTGCGGGTACTTCTTTCTGCTTAGCAGGTTTCTGACGTTAGGTTGGTTACTTTTGTCGATCTCTGGGAACTCCTGGGGATTGATAATCGCTACTCAGAACGAAGTGCGTCAAGTACGTCACGGACGGTTTGTAGAGGATGGCATTCTCTAAGCTAGTGGACGAAGAAAGGGTGTCAGCGCAGAGATCAGAGTTATGGAGGGTTGTACAAACAAAATGTTTTCTGTTTCAGGTGTTTCTATTGTTCCTAACTGTATCTATGTTATTGGTGGGTGGAGTGTATTTCGGAGTATCGTTGTTCTTGCCTTCTGTTTCACCTACCTCTTCTCTTAACCTAAGTTCCCTCACCACTGTCTCCCCACATTCCTTTCATCCTTTGCCTCAACATGAGCAGGTTAGACGTGCGGAATTCATGAATAATTCCTTTGTTCAACTCCTACATCAGCATCAGTTGGTGGTGAATACTACCAATTGTTGGGTATGTGGGTTAATGCCACACACTATGGATAGGGGTATTCCGTATTTGGTCCTTCCATACAGCTCCCAGGGTTCAGCTCGAGCATTCCAAACTATGTTTCGCAGTGCACTAGATTCCTACCCCAGTCGAGAGCCACGGTCTGTCAACTTTGGTCCTGGGCCGTACCACAAGCCTTTGGCGATAGCCATAGCAGATCTGGATAGAGATGTTTTTGATGCATCACTCATTCCAGATGAAGAAGTACAGGCCTATAAGGACCTGAGTGAGACTGAGTATAGTACATCAGTGGGTGATAGACAGCTAAGGAGCTCGTCCCCAATATGGATTGTACCGCACCTTGGAAATTTCTGCTTGCAGGGTTTGGGTCGAAATCCGAGAGCACAACTTGGGAACAGTGCTTGCACTGAAACGTACGTCCTACCGATGCTCTCCTCCCCTGTTTTTCTGACTGCTAAGGGCACCTATTTTGTGTGTTATGAACGCGCATATACATGGTTACCCCGCGACTTTTCGGGTACCTGTTATATTGCGAATCTTTTGCCTCCGACCTTCACAGTTGCTTCGGACTACCACAAAACTAGAGTCGTGAGAGGCGTTATTAGCAAAGAGGATACTGCTGGTCAAGAAGCAGGAGACTTCTTTAAGGGTTTCTTGCCGTTTTGGGGACCTATGGTTAATAGTAGGAACCTAAGACAGTTGACCCGTGTGGTAGAGTCGACTGCTAATATTACTGCAAATGCCCTTGGTAATCTAACAGCTGAACTACAGGCGGATAGACTCATGACGTTGCAGAACCGTATGGTTCTAGACGTTGTTCTTGCAGATAGAGGGGGCGTGTGTAAAATTATCCATTCGAGTTGTTGCATTTTTATTCCTGACAATGCTCCAACTGTTTACCAAGCCATCTCGAAGTTGCACAAGATTTCCGAGTCCATACACGTGGACGAAGGTAATTGGACGCTCCTAGGATGGTTTTGGGGCCTGATGTCAACCTGGGGTTGGAAGATTCTAATGATCGTAGGGGCTGTTGTAGCGTTTCTGTTCACGTGTTGTCTTTGTGTACAGTGTGGTCCTGCCTTATGTGGCCTATGTGCTGCGACGTGTATAAGGCGGCCATCTGTTACCAAGGAGACGTTGATGGATAGAATGATGTTCCAGCAGCAGCTGAACGATCTGATGAATATTGATATAGATTCCGATCTTGACTAGTGCTTGCCTACATGAGGGCAAAAGGAGCGTCTGAGGTTCCGTGTGAGACGGGACGGCACTTTCTGAGTGGTGACGAATATAGATGAGTTTGGTATCTATGAACCGCAAATGACGAGTATAGTGGGTGTACGAAGTTTCGCTATGCAGCCACGTATGGTTCGTCTCATTTTTGGGTTCGTTCATCCGAACCCTCGGGTTCCATTTTAGATACAGCGTCCATTTTGTTTCTTGCCCTCAGGTAGCCAGCGAACCGGCTTTTTGTCCGCTTCGTGACCCTGGAACTCTCAAGCTTACACGAAGAACACGTGTTCCTTTGAGGTGACTTTTATGATGACGGAAATGACACGACTAAAGCAGATGGCCCCGCTCGAGGCTCATCTTGCCGCTCCGGTCTATTGTTTCAGCCACGCATACATTAGACACGAGGTCTTTGACCCCTCTATCGAGTTTCCTTTATTGCCCCCAACACTCTCTTCTAACCTGTTGTGCATCCTTGTCTTTTCCTTACATCTGTTTTTCGTCCTTCCTCTTAATATGTTTATGGTTAGGATGGAATGTGTTTATTGCGGAGGGGATATGTTTTTACAGTTGGGAACCGGCAGGACTGTTGTAATTATGTTCCGGCCTCCTGAAACATGAATGCGACCCTTTTGAAGTTTATTGTGGGAACTGAGTTGTAACCTTTGTTCACCATACTGTGCTATGGCCAAAATCTGTATAAAAGGAGCGATCCACTTCTACGAATTTGAAGCAGTCTCCGAGAACCTACACGTTGTGTACTTCTTGTGACCTCTGTATCCCTGCAGTAATAAACGCTGATCTCTGACGTCGCTGGAAGTGTCCCGTGTCTCTGTGTTTGGTACGCCAGAACAGGTAACCCACGAAGGTTTCAGGTGTTGTTCCCTGGCACCGCTGGGTCTTAAGAATAACCCAGTCCTTCACCAGGATAAAAAGTCTGCAATACAAAGTGGGTGGCACCTATGTCTTCTGAAACTCCAATGTTGAACCTCCATCTTAGCCCCCAGCCCGGGCTGAACTTAATGGGCGTGTAAGGGGGTGAATATAGGTGCAGTACAACACAATTATCACAGTTGCAATAAAGTATAAATGTCCAGAGAGCATTGTCTGCTGTTGTATGACTTTTTTTGAGTATCTTAGTTCAAACATTTTTCAAAACAGAGCAACTGTTAATAGCCAAATTTATTAGAGTAATCAAAAAGTGGGGTCCGTTATCTAATAATGAGAATTGCAAATTTGAAAACAGTAAGCTGCAAGTTTAAATGTAGATCACACTATACAGCAATGAAACTGGGGCACCCCTGGTGAAGCACACTATATAATGTTTGCAAAATTCTGATACTTGCAAAGCTTTACATTTGGAACCCACTTAGAGTAGTAGAAATAAATAATCAAAACAATGCAGTTCAAAACTAGTAATTAAGTAACACAATGTTGCCAAATGGCTAACATTTGTAAACATTTAAGAGACACTGTTGCTAAATGGGAAATTTCCATTGTCCCAATTTACTTTGCATACCTTCAGTGATGTGTTTCATGACCCTAAACGTTCACAAACATCTAGCTGAAGCTTAAGGGCAGCACCAGCTTATTTTCATAAGCAAGTCAGTTGTGCATATGCCGACTGCCAGTCAATTTCAAACGCCTCAGAGAGAAGTCTGAAAAAAGATCATCTTCCCCCAGGCAGTATAGACGTCTGTCTACATGCAGAGGGCAGGTACTCCTACCATGAGCTGCTGTGGTGGATACATTGGGTATTCCCTCCAAAAAGGCCTGGAACCAAAGAAAGAGCAAGCCGAAGAAGTGGGGGTGCCAGCAGATGTCACGAAACCCCTCTGCGATCACTTTTGGCAAAATGCATGGACCATTCCAAATCCATATTGACTGTCTGTATATATTGCAACACTCAATCCATTGGCTAAGCAGCTTGCTCTTGTACTTGCAATAAATTCTGCAACTTATGCTGAAGTTACATTACACAAGTATGATGCTTCCACACTATATGCTATTGTACAAACTGCATATGCTGCCTGACGAGTTCTATAATTCTCTCAGACAAGAACCATCCATAAATAAAATAAAATCAGCCAATGCAAGTGGTTCACCTTGAATGTATGGTCTTGGTTTGGTTCACAACTCTGTAACATCAATACACTCATGGCCACTTTCATCGATTTCATCATCAAGCTCCTCCTTTGGTAATAGTAGAAGTGCTGCAGAATTCAATGTATTGCGGCAGTTAATTGAAATTCTCGCTGCTGCCAAAATAATCTGCTCATACTTAGTTAAGCAACTGTTTGTAAGATGCTGAGTATATGTATGAGTCAGCAACATCTCAATTGAATGCAGGTGCAGCACAATAAGTGTGTGTCTGATCACAATCTTCTCTGTTTTTTTTTTTTTTTACTTGATTAGAAAATGTCTTTATTTCCTAAAATTAGAATGCCCATTTTTGACACAAACATTTGCGATATTTAAAACTAGTGTTTGATTTTTTTTTTTATTGTCAAAAAGAAGAGATATTGTAATCATACATTCAGATACAATACATATAATTATATGAGAGAAAAGAAGAAGAAAAAAAAAACCAACAACAATCCGTCATTAATTAAATCATATAGCTGCTTGCATATATATAACCTAAATAGTAGGCTCGAATATAGAATCAAAATCCAAATCAAAACCGTGATCAGAATTCTTGGTTGACTGTATTTCCTGACTAAACATTCAATTCATTTATATGATTTCTTTATTTTAAACAATAGATATCTTGGAATTTTCCTACTCTAAGGCCCCCCAAACAGATCTGTATTTTATGAGAGCCCAAGCTCCCCTAACTTTAGCCAGAGCTTTCTCTCTTACCCCAATTTCTTTGAGAGCTGACCACTATTCCATCTCTGTAGGAGGTTTGGGAGAGATCCATGCTCTAGCTATCACTAGTCGTGCAGTAACAATCATTATAGACAATAGGGGGCCATTCTGTCGAGCACTTTCTTCCTTGTATTCTAGCATCCGTTCTGTATTTGACAGTCTTAAATCCCTAGCAAATCTGTTTGATATTGTCGCCAAGATCTTATCCTAAAACCCCTTCAGCAAAGGGCAAAGCACAAACATGTGCACAATGTCTGCCGCATGTTGCCCACATTTAGGGCAGTTCTGGCGCGAGCCTGACTGGGGACCACATCTTAAATTCCCTATTACAGACCATTGAGCAATTTTTTCAGGTGTATAATAGAGACAGCATAGTGTCCGAAATTGCTGGAGCTGAAGATTAGATGAGTGTACAGATCGGGAGATATAATCAAAAGCCAACTTTATCCTATCAATCGTAATAGCCTCCCCCAACTTCTCACTCCATCTAAGTGCCAGTTTCTCACAGCCATCTGTCCTATTCTCACAGAGCATTTGATATGCCCTGCTAATAGTTGCATGTAGACTCTGGCCATAAATAAATTCCCACATACTAGCCCCCTCAACCAACCGTATTCCTAATCTCCTAACCAAATGATCTTTAATTTGTAGATATTTGAAGAAAGAGGTTTGTGGGATATTGAATGTTACAGAGAGATTCTCGAATGTCTTTATACCATTGCTATCAAACAGTTGTCCCAGCGAATGTACCCCATATTTAGCCCATTGAAGGGCAATGCTATCTTGATAAATGCCAGGAAACATTGGATTGCCCCATATAGGAAATTTACTATGGATTACAGGAAGAGAAAGTCTGGACTCAATATTTTTCCATATATAGACCAAGTCTCGTATCGTCTTAAACCTAACACGCTTGAAATAGTTAGGATCATTAATACGATAGAGAAATAATTTAATTTCAGCACCTAGAATCAACCAGTGCCAATACTCCACCAGTTCGGGATGTAAAAGACTCCGTAAACGGTCTACAAAAGCTGAAAAAAAGTAAGATTTAAAATCGGGTAGATCTAGGCCTCCCTGGTTATAAGGAAGTTTCATTAATGCTATAGCCCTTCTTGCCTTCCGATATCCCCAGATGAAGCTACTAAAAATTCCATCTAATTTTAAAAAAAAGGCATTCGGAATACGCAGTGGAATCAACCTGAACAAGTAAAATTAGGGAGAATATTCATTTTAATAACATTACATCTACCCAAGATGCTCAGTGGTAACTTATGCCATGCCTTTAATTGTTTTTTCAAATTTATTTAATAAAAAAGTATAATTCAGCGAGTGTATTAACTTAATTTCAGAGGAAATATGAACCCCTAAGTAAGTAGCCTTCTCACAAACACCTTCAATCGGTTCATCCGGTTAGAAATTTAACAAAACTTGAGTTTTGCTCCGATTCAGCTTATAACCGGAGAATTGACCAAACTTTTTTGCCTCCATGGCTATTTGTTCTATAGTCTCCTTGGGTTTTGCAGTAAACATAGCTATGTCGTAGGCATATGCCGTCAGCTTAAGGAGACGCTGCTCGATGTTCAACGGGGAGATTGCTTTATTAGCCAATAATATTCGAATAAATGGCTCAATATAGAGAGCGAATAGAAGAGGTGAGAGGGGACAACCCTGCCTCGTGCCACGTCTTATGGAAAAAGAAATAGTATTAATATTAAAATTAAGCAATTTAGCTTTTGGATCCTTGTACATAGCAGTTATCAGTTTTCAAAAATTTTCTTTGATCCCGCGTGCCAAAAGTGTCGCCCAAAGATAGTCCCAGGCCACCCGGTCAGATGCTTTTTCCGCATCCAATAGAATCATGCCAAGTTCAATTTTTAGCTGCTCCGCAGAATCAAAGGCAGCTATTGCTGTATTAACATGGGCAGTTGTATCTCTCCCAGAAATAAACCCATGTTGCTGAGGAGAAACCAATTTGGCCATCATTGGAGCTAACCGGGTGGCCAGTATCTTGGCAAACACCTTTGCGTCTGTATTAATCAAGGAGATTGTGCGGTACGAGACTCGTTCTTCAGGATCTTTACCTTTTTGAAAGAAAAAAACGATATTAGCAATATTCCAAGAGGCAGGTACTTGTCCCGAACTGGCAATTTGAGATATGACATTACACAGTGCAGGAGCTAAGAGGTTTTTAAAATGCTTATAAAACACCGCTGGAAGAGCATCATCTTCTGCAGCTTTGCCTAATGTAAGCCCTTCTATTGTATTAAGGACCTCTTCCTCTGTAACCTCCTGTTCTAAGGAGATTGCATCTTCCTCCGTTGCTTTGAGAGGTACATACGACTATCTCAAGTCCCAAATGTTCCAAGAGACCACGATCCTTATAGGCTAAATATGTTTCCGTCAGGAGTGCTACATGGGGTTTGTATGTCTTAAACTCTTCTCGAACTAGTTGTCTTTTGGACCTTCCATTCAAGCCAGCAACATTCCAAGCTAGGCATCTAATTAATGCCATATCTGTTTAATATAAGACGTTGACCCGAAGATAGAATAAAATAAAAATCACTAGCGTTCTCCCATATCCAAATAAATAATAATGACACTCTTCTTTTTGACTTTTCTCACCTTTTTTTTAATACCCACCCACCATTCAAACACCCTGCCCTGTCTTCTTCAAGACCGTACTTCTTGTTTCCCACAGAAGGAATCATCCCCTCCTGAACAGCCGCCGCTGGTATGGCAGCTAGCGTCTCCACTAGCCCAGGCCCAGCCCTTTTTGGCCTCCACTAGCCCAAAAGCCCCGCTTCCCTTTCCCTTTTCCCCCTTTTTCTCTTCTCTTTTTTTCCCCCCCTCTTTTCCTTTTTTTCTCTTTTCCTTTTTCTTTTTCTCTCCCTCCCTCCTTCTCTTCTTTTCTTTCTTCCTTTTCCACTTGCCCTTTTCTTATCTCTTTCCCCTTTTATTTTTTTTATAACACTGTTAACCCGTTCAGTAAGAGAGAACAAAGCAAGTCAGAGAAATGATTTAGCATTAATACCATCCTAGAAAACATCTTAGAAGGCAAGGACTTGTTGAGAAAAAAACAGAAGTACAATTCTCGAATTCCAAATCTTAAATCTAAGCCTGGAGTTTTGGGAATGGGAATATTCCCCAGAGTCTCAGAAAGCCCTTATTTACTGCTGCTACTGCTGTTACATTATGCATTTTGCCACTTTTCCAATGCCATTTTGGCTTCTAACTCTGACACAAAGAAAAATGACTTTCCGTCTTTAACAACTTTCAGTTTAGCTGGTTCTTGCAGGAACACCTGGGCATCAGCAGCCTTAAGTGGGTCAATGAATTGCCGCAGTTTCCATCTCCTTTCCATAGTTGCATGACTTAGGTCAGACCTAAAAAAAATTGTCAGAGAATCCACACCCACCGGGGCATTAGGGCGCGCCTTAAAAGATAGTGCTTGTCTCAGCAAGAAATTTCCCCAAAAAATCAAAATGGGGCGAGGGTATCGAGCATTGGCTCTTTGTATAGAAAAAGGAAGCCGATGCGCTCTCTGCACTTGACAGTCCCAATCCCAGTCTGATAAGTCAGGGAAGGCCTTCTGAAGGAGTTGGACAACAAAGCCTCGAGGATCCGATCCCTCCTTTCCCTCGGGTATCCCAAACAGCCTTAAATTGTTGTACCTTTGCCTATTTTCCAAGTCCTCGATCTTAGCCAGGCAGGTATGAATTTGCTGTTCATGTGTCTGAGCAGTCTGTGCAACAGTTGTAACTGTCTCCTCCACCTCAGCAACTCTGCCTTGTAATTCCAACACATCTTTAGCAACATTAGCTACTGTGTTCGTAACCTCATCGAGCGATAGATTAATATTTAAATAATCCACCCTAACTTGAGCATAAAGTGCCTGTGCCTCCCCCCGCTGCTCTTGTAAAACTTGCAAAATTATGGCAAGAGAGGGCTCTTCCCCTATGGCCAAGTTGCTATCCTTAGCTGCTGTCACTTCTGTGTTTGCCGTTATCAACGGGTGAGGTTTGCTGACCAGTTTCATGCAAAATGCTGGTCCCTGAGCCTCCTGAGCCAAGGCAGCTTGATCATTGCTATCTACGCTACCCTCTTCATTTTCAAGATTCAGGTTTGTGATAGTTTGGGGTCTAGTTAAACAAGCAGCAGACAGCCGTGAAATCATAGCACGAACGTCTCCCTTGGCATGAACCCATTTCCTTAATGGGCTACTTTCCAATCCACTGGAGAAGCTGGCACTCATATGCCCAGTCTTATCCTGTAGATCACTAGATTTCCTATATTTGTTAATAGTTTTGGTGATTTTGGCCTTTTTCTTGTGGCTGAATATATTGTGAATTTTATCTGCCCCTACTTGTTGGTCGTCTAAGGGCATGTCATGCTCTTCTGGGGAAGCTATTAGCTGCTGTTGACTGTTAGTTACTTGCTGGGGTAGCAGCAAAGCTAAGGCTAAGGGTGAGGCTGAGGTTGGAGCTAAGCCACTGCCACTCCGGTTTACTCGCTTAGTTTGCTCAGAATGGTTAAGTTGTTTAGCATTGATAGTTTTGCTGCTATTAATAAGCAAGTCTGCTTGGTTGAGCTCCGGACTGAACACTTCGCTAGACTGGGTGATATCCTGAGGGTTAACACAGTCACCATCGCAATTACTTTGATTGTTACTAGCCCTGTTGCTACCCAGTAAGTTATAGATAGATTGCTTCTTCTCATTACAATTTGTTATGCTAGTTTGTAAGTCAGAGCATCCTTCTTGTTGAGAGAGGGACGTTTTCTCTCCTCCCCTGCAGTCTGTCAAAAGCGCGCTGCTTTCTGTATCTCTTCCATTCTCAGTGCCAGCATTGGGGCTACTAAGTATCTCTGTAAGGGCAATAGTATCCGTTGTAGCAGCGCGGAGCCCGTCGTCTTCCAACAGCAATGCTGTCTTACCTGCACCCACGAAAAGGGCCATTACTTCTAGGACTGCACCAAGTATGTGATCCTCCTCCTGTCTCAGGTACCATCATTGTTCCAAATTCAGTGCTGTAGGATTCTGAGTGTACTTTTAAAATGTGGAAAATGATCATTAACTGGTGAAGGTTTTTGCTGTAATCTGAAACTCTTTTGGAAATCCAGCAGGCCGTTTCATGGCTGGTGCTGATGGCATATTCCCATTGAACTGCCTTGGAATCTGCATGTTGTATAGAGAAGCTGGTTGGGCTAGGATTGGATTAAACCTACAATCCACTTTTCCAGTATGCATTTTTCTCATAGATATGGCAAGGGACATTTCTCATCCGTGCATTATTAATATTTTGATTATTCATGTTGTTCATAAAACCCTTTGTCACAAGGACCATTTCCACCTTGCACAAATTGTGCACTTTTGGACTTGGCCCTTTCTGCAAGGTCACCCACTAACCTTTTGTCTTCACACTTCCTATTTTTCTGAATTCGTTTTTGTTTGCATTAGGACTCTGTGCACTTTACTACTGTGCTAAAGTTCCAAACCAATTTAGAAAAATAAGGCACATTTTAATAAATGATTTGATTCCAAAATGACAAAAATCCAATTGGTAGAACCGGAGTTCTGAATTTTTAAAGTGTAAGGTAAAATCTAGCTTCTAAAAGATCAAGGAGCCAAACGCAGATATCAAGTCTCACAAAACCAGATCAAAGTAGAAAAATATGGCAGACTGAGATGAAGCGCAGGTCAGATGCGAGAAGTGGATTGGCCCTGGTTGGTGCTTACCTTCAGACTTAGACGACATTTAGTGGCAAAATGAGAAGGTAAAGTTCTGCGGGGCAAGGCTGCAGGAGGTGTCCAAGGAGGTGCTGTCGGGAAGTTGCTGGACGAAATCATGGTAAAGAGGTTTAGGTTCAGACTAAGTGCCTGATTTAGATCTTGGTGTACGGGTTACTCCATCACAACGGTGACGGATATCCCATCCGCCGAAATATAAATCCCATTGGATATAATGGATTTATATTTCGACAGAGGGGATATCTATCACCGTTGTGATGGAGTAACCCGTCCGCCAAGATCTAAATCAGGCCTTAAGTCTCTTTTTTGGGAGCCAAAAATAACCAGTGAGATGAAGTTGCAAGCTATAGCCAATGAGTCCTCCATGAGGCTCGATATGCCCTTCTGGAAGAACCGCTGAACAGAATTTGCTGCTGCGGAGAAAAACGTGCAAAAAGAACAATTGATGAACAGAAATACAGAGCAATGCAATACATACACCCCAGCAAAAGATACACAATTGATGGTCGGAATGCAGAACAAATCAAAACATTCACCCCCAGTCAAGAGATCTGGGTTAAATCCATCATTCTTTTGCTCACCATGCTGCCCCAGTTTAGACCTGGCCATATGCAAATCAGTCTTGACCGTGTGCCTCATGGGAACAGTCCAGCCCGAACTGCCAAGCAAGGTCCTCCCCGAACCGGAAACACGCATCCTAGGACCGGTTTCATGGTTTTACCCCTCATCAGCCAGGATAGCCTGAATCCAGTGGCACAGTGAGCCCAGGATACCCGGCGCACCTATAGCGAGGAAGCAAAAGATACACAATTAATGGACGGAATGCAGAACAAATCAAAACATTCACCCCAAGACAAGAGATCTGGGTTAAATCCATCATTCTTTTGCTCACCATGCCACCCCAGTTTAGACCTGGCCATATGCAAATCAGTCTTGACCCTGCGCCCAATGGGAACAGTCCAGCCCGAACTGCCAATCCAGATCCTCCCTGGACTGGAAACAGGCATCCTAGGACCGGTTTTGGGGTTTCACATAGCGAAGGCTGCCACAAAGTCAGGCCAACTAGTGATGCACCTTGGCGGATGGAAGCGCAGGTAGCTCTCAGTCTCCTCTCAGTCTCAGAGCACTTTTTAGCCAAAAATGTCCTAACTCCCAAATTTGGGGTTTTAGCTGTCTGGGTACCTTTAGCACTACTTCCAAGGGTCCAGGATTAGAGAGGCACCACTCGAATGGTTGGAACTTACTCAGGCTGGGTCCAGGTGCGGGTCCAAGATGGTTAGAGCCTTTTCAGTCTCTGTGGTTATGATCAGGAGACCAGCCTAGTATCCTGTGTAGTCCCTCTGGTAGTCTGAAGTTCAAATAGTGGAACAGGACTAAAGCAGCAGGGCAGGCCTATGAGGGGTCAAGATAGGCTTCCGGTAGCATAGCAGTCCTTCCAGGTGCAGTACAGCAGTCTTCTAAAGTACACAGCAGGCGGTCATCTGGGAGTCCTTTCACAGGTCTAGAATGTGAACTGAAGAATGGGTCTGACGGTCATATTTTTATACCTCGTGCCTTCTTTGAAGTTGAAGTGTCTAGAGATTTCTCTTTGAAATGCTTGGAAGTTCCTGACTCCCCTACCCAGGCCCCAACCTGACTAGGTGCACAATGAGGTAATGTGAAGTCTTTTGTGTGAAGGCAGGGCACAACCTCTGATTTGCAAGTGGGCCTGTGCTCAGCTCCGCCCCCATTTTGCCAGTGATGGCTCATATAGACACATCTAATCTCTTTATTATGTGGCTGTCTAGGAGAAATATACAAAGTCCAACTGCCACTTATATCCAGTCATGTGACCAAGCAACATTCTAGCACCCGTTCTGTATTTGACAGTCTTAAATCCCTAGCAAATCTGTTTGATATTGTCGCCAAGATCTTATCCTAAAACCCCTTCAGCAAAGGGCAAAGCACAAACATGTGCACAATGTCTGCCGCATGTTGCCCACATTTAGGGCGGTTCTGGCGCGAGCCTGACTGGGGACCACATCTTAAATTCCCTATTACAGACCATTGAGCAATTTTTTCAGGTGTATAATAGAGACAGCATAGTGTCCGAAATTGCTGGAGCTGAAGATTAGTTGAGTGTACAGATCGGGAGATATAATCAAAAGCCAACTTTATCCTATCAATCGTAATAGCCTCCCCCAACTTCTCACTCCATCTAAGGGCCAGTTTCTCACAGCCATCTGTCCTATTCTCACAGAGCATTTGATATACCCTGCTAATAGTTGCATGTAGACTCTGGCCATAAATAAGTTCCCACATACTAGCCCCCTCAACCAACCATATTCCTAATCTCCTAACCAAATGATCTTTAATTTGTAGATATTTGAAGAAAGAGGTTTGTGGGATATTGAATGTTACAGAGAGATTCTCGAATGTCTTTATACTATTGCTATCAAACAGTTGTCCCAGCGAATGTACCCCATATTTAGCCCATTGAAGGGCAATGCTATCTTGATAAATGCCAGGAAACATTGGATTGCCCCATATAGGAAATTTACTATGGATTACAGGAAGAGAAAGTCTGGACTCAATATTTTTCCATATATAGACCAAGTTTCGTATCGTCTTAAACCTAACACGCTTGAAATAGTTAGGATCATTAATATGATAGAGAAATAATTTAATTTCAGCACCTAGAATCAACCAGTGCCAATACTCCACCAGTTCGGGATGTAAAAGACTCCGTAAACGGTCTACAAAAGCTGAAAAAAAGTAAGATTTAAAATCGGGTAGATCTAGGCCTCCCTGGTTATAAGGAAGTTTCATTAATGCTATAGCCCTTCTTGCCTTCCGATATCCCCAGATGAAGCTACTAAAAATTCCATCTAATTTAAAAAAAAAGGCATTCGGAATACGCAGTGGAATCAACCTGAACAAGTAAAATTAGGGAGAATATTCATTTTAATAACATTACATCTACCCAAGATGCTCAGTGGTAACTTATGCCATGCCTTTAATTGTTTTTTCAAATTTATTTAATAAAAAAGTATAATTCAGCGAGTGTATTAACTTAATTTCAGAGGAAATATGAACCCCTAAGTAAGTAGCCTTCTCACAAACACCTTCAATCGGTTCATCCGGTTAGAAATTTAACAAAACTTGAGTTTTGCTCCGATTCAGCTTATAACCGGAGAATTGACCAAACTTTTTTGCCTCCATGGCTATTTGTTCTATAGTCTCCTTGGGTTTTGCAGTAAACATAGCTATGTCGTAGGCATATGCCGTCAGCTTAAGGAGACGCTGCTCGATGTTCAACGGGGAGATTGCTTTATTAGCCAATAATATTCGAATAAATGGCTCAATATAGAGAGCGAATAGAAGAGGTGAGAGGGGACAACCCTGCCTCGTGCCACGTCTTATGGAAAAAGAAATAGTATTAATATTAAAATTAAGCAATTTAGCTTTCGGATCCTTGTACATAGCAGTTATCAGTTTTCAAAAATTGTCTTTGATCCCGCGTGCCAAAAGTGTCGCCCAAAGATAGTCCCAGGCCACCCGGTCAGATGCTTTTTCCGCATCCAATAGAATCATGCCAAGTTCAATTTTTAGCTGCTCCGCAGCATCAAAGGCAGCTATTGCTGTATTAACATGGGCAGTTGTATCTCTCCCAGAAATAAACCCATGTTGCTGAGGAGAAACCAAATTGGCCATCATTGGAGCTAACCGGGTGGCCAGTATCTTGGCAAACACCTTTGCGTCTGTATTAATCAAGGAGATTGTGCGGTACGAGACTCGTTCTTCAGGATCTTTACCTTTTTTAAAGAAAAAAACGATATTAGCAATATTCCAAGAGGCAGGTACTTGTCCCGAACTGGCAATTTGAGATATGACATTACACAGTGCAGGAGCTAAGAGGTTTTTAAAATGCTTATAAAACACCGCTGGAAGAGCATCATCTCCTGCAGCTTTGCCTAATGTAAGCCCTTCTATTGTATTCAGGACCTCTTCCTCTGTAACCTCCTGTTCTAAGGAGATTGCATCTTCCTCCGTTGCTTTGAGAGGTACATACGACTATCTCAAGTCCCAAATGTTCCAAGAGACCGCGATCCTTATAGGCTAAATATGTTTCCATCAGGAGTGCTACATGGGGTTTGTATGTCTTAAACTCTTCTCAAACTAGTTGTCTTTTGGACCTTCCATTCAAGCCAGCAACATTCCAAGCTAGGCATCTAATTAATGCCATATCTGTTTAATATAAGACGTTGACCCGAAGATAGAATAAAATAAAAATCACTAGCGTTCTCCCATATCCAAATAAATAATAATGACACTCTTCTTTTTGACTTTTCTCACCTTTTTTTTAATACCCACCCACCATTCAAACACCCTGCCCTGTCTTCTTCAAGACCGTACTTCTTGTTTCCCACAGAAGGAATCATCCCCTCCTGAACAGCTGCCGCTGGTATGGCAGCTAGCGTCTCCATTAGCCCAGGCCCAGCCCCAGCCCTTTTTGGCCTCCACTAGCCCAAAAGCCCCGCTTCCCTTTCCCTTTTCCCCCTTTTTCTCTTCTCTTTTTTTCCCCCCTCTTTTCCTTTTTTTTCTCTTTTCCTTTTTCTTTTTCTCTCCCTCCTTCTCTTCTTTCTTCCTTTTCCACTTGCCCTTTTCTTATCTCTTTCCCCTTTTATTTTTTTTATAACACTGTTAACCCGTTCAGTAAGAGAGAACAAAGCAAGTCAGAGAAATGATTTAGCATTAATACCATCCTAGAAAACATCTTAGAAGGCAAGGACTTGTTGAGAAAAAAACAGAAGTACAATTCTCGAATTCCAAATCTTAAATCTAAGCCTGGAGTTTTGGGAATGGGAATATTCCCCAGAGTCTCAGAAAGCCCTTATTTACTGCTGCTACTGCTGTTACATTATGCATTTTGCCACTTTTCCAATGCCATTTTGGCTTCTAACTCTGACACAAAGAAAAATGACTTTCCGTCTTTAACAACTTTCAGTTTAGCTGGTTCTTGCAGGAACACCTGGGCATCAGCAGCCTTAAGTGGGTCAATGAATTGCCGAGGTTTCCATCTCCTTTCCATAGTTGCATGACTTAGGTCAGACCTAAAAAAAATTGTCAGAGAATCCACACCCACCGGGGCATTAGGGCGCGCCTTAAAAGATAGTGCTTGTCTCAGCAAGAAATTTCCCCAAAAAATCAAAATGGGGCGAGGGTATCGAGCATTGGCTCTTTGTATAGAAAAAGGAAGCCGATGCGCTCTCTGCACTTGACAGTCCCAATCCCAGTCTGATAAGTCAGGGAAGGCCTTCTGAAGGAGTTGGACAACAAAGCCTCGAGGATCCGATCCCTCCTTTCCCTCGGGTATCCCAAACAGCCTTAAATTGTTGTACCTTTGCCTATTTTCCAAGTCCTCGATCTTAGCCAGGCAGGTATGAATTTGCTGTTCATGTGTCTGAGCAGTCTGTGCAACAGTTGCAACTGTCTCCTCCACCTCAGCAACTCTGCCTTGTAATTCCAACACATCTTTAGCAACATTAGCTACTGTGTTCGTAACCTCATCGAGCGATAGATTAATATTTAAATAATCCACCCTAACTTGAGCATAAAGTGCCTGTGCCTCCCCCCGCTGCTCTTGTAAAACTTGCAAAATTATGGCAAGAGAGGGCTCTTCCCCTATGGCCAAGTTGCTATCCTTAGCTGCTGTCACTTCTGTGTTTGCCGTTATCAACGGGTGAGGTTTGCTGACCAGTTTCATGCAAAATGCTGGTCCCTGAGCCTCCTGAGCCAAGGCAGCTTGATCATTGCTATCTACGCTACCCTCTTCATTTTCAAGATTCAGGTTTGTGATAGTTTGGGGTCTAGTTAAACAAGCAGCAGACAGCCGTGAAATCATAGCACGAACGTCCCCCTTGGCATGAACCCATTTCCTTAATGGGCTACTTTCCAATCCACTGGAGAAGCCGGCACTCATATGCCCAGTCTTATCCTGTAGATCACTAGATTTCCTATATTTGTTAATAGTTTTGGTGATTTTGGCCTTTTTCTTGTGGCTGAATATATTGTGAATTTTATCTGCCCCTGCTTGTTGGTCGTCTAAGGGCATGTCATGCTCTTCTGGGGAAGCTATTAGCTGCTGTTGACTGTTAGTTACTTGCTGGGGTAGCAGCAAAGCTAAGGCTAAGGGTGAGGCTGAGGTTGGAGCTAAGCCACTGCCACTCCGGTTTACTCGCTTAGTTTGCTCAGAATGGTTAAGTTGTTTAGCATTGATAGTTTTGCTGCTATTAATAAGCAAGTCTGCTTGGTTGAGCTCCGGACTGAACACTTCGCTAGACTGGGTGATATCCTGAGGGTTAACACAGTCACCATCGCAATTACTTTGATTGTTACTAGCCCTGTTGCTACCCAGTAAGTTATAGATAGATTGCTTCTTCTCATTACAATTTGTTATGCTAGTTTGTAAGTCAGAGCATCCTTCTTGTTGAGAGAGGGACGTTTTCTCTCCTCCCCTGCAGTCTGTCAAAAGCGCGCTGCTTTCTGTATCTCTTCCATTCTCAGTGCCAGCATTGGGGCTACTAAGTATCTCTGTAAGGGCAATAGTATCCGTCGTAGCAGCGCGGAGCCCGTCTTCTTCCAACAGCAATGCTGTCTTACCTGCACCCACGAAAAGGGCCATTACTTCTAGGACTGCACCAAGTATGTGATCCTCCTCCTGTCTCAGGTACCATCATTGTTCCAAATTCAGTGCTGTAGGATTCTGAGTGTACTTTTAAAATGTGGAAAATGATCATTAACTGGTGAAGGTTTTTGCTGTAATCTGAAACTCTTTTGGAAATCCAGCAGGCCGTTTCATGGCTGGTGCTGATGGCATATTCCCATTGAACTGCCTTGGAATCTGCATGTTGTATAGAGAAGCTGGTTGGGCTAGGATTGGATTAAACCTACAATCCACTTTTCCAGTATGCATTTTTCTCATAGATATGGCAAGGGACATTTCTCATCCGTGCATTATTAATATTTTGATTATTCATGTTATTCATAAAACCCTTTTTCACAAGGACCATTTCCACCTTGCACAAATTGTGCACTTTTGGACTTGGCCCTTTCTGCAAGGTCACCCACTAACCTTTTGTCTTCACACTTCCTATTTTTCTGAATTCGTTTTTGTTTGCATTAGGACTCTGTGCACTTTACTACTGTGCTAAAGTTCCAAACCAATTTAGAAAAATAAGGCACATTTTAATAAATGATTTGATTCCAAAATGACAAAAATCCAATTGGTAGAACCGGAGTTCTGAATTTTTAAAGTGTAAGGTAAAATCTAGCTTCTAAAAGATCAAGGAGCCAAACGCAGATATCAAGTCTCACAAAACCAGATCAAAGTAGAAAAATATGGCAGACTGAGATGAAGCGCAGGTCAGATGCGAGAAGTGGATTGGCCCTGGTTGGTGCTTACCTTCAGACTTAGACGACATTTAGTGGCAAAATGAGAAGGTAAAGTTCTGCGGGGCAAGGCTGCAGGAGGTGTCCAAGGAGGTGCTGTCGGGAAGTTGCTGGACGAAATCATGGTAAAGAGGTTTAGGTTCAGACTAAGTGCCTGATTTAGATCTTGGTGTACGGGTTACTCCATCACAACGGTGACGGATATCCCATCCGCCGAAATATAAATCCCATTGGATATAATGGATTTATATTTCGACAGAGGGGATATCCATCACCGTTGTGATGGAGTAACCCGTCCGCCAAGATCTAAATCAGGCCTTAAGTCTCTTTTTTGGGAGCCAAAAATAACCAGTGAGATGAAGTTGCAAGCTATAGCCAATGAGTCCTCCATGAGGCTCGATATGCCCTTCTGGAAGAACCGCTGAACAGAATTTGCTGCTGCGGAGAAAAACGTGCAAAAAGAACAATTGATGAACAGAAATACAGAGCAATGCAATACATACACCCCAGCAAAAGATACACAATTGATGGTCGGAATGCAGAACAAATCAAAACATTCACCCCCAGTCAAGAGATCTGGGTTAAATCCATCATTCTTTTGCTCACCATGCTGCCCCAGTTTAGCCCTGGCCATATGCAAATCAGTCTTGACCGTGTGCCTCATGGGAACAGTCCAGCCCGAACTGCCAAGCAAGGTCCTCCCCGAACCGGAAACACGCATCCTAGGACCGGTTTCATGGTTTTACCCCTCATCAGCCAGGATAGCCTGAATCCAGTGGCACAGTGAGCCCGGGATACCCGGCGCACCTATAGCGAGGAAGCAAAAGATACACAATTAATGGACGGAATGCAGAACAAATCAAAACATTCACCCCAAGACAAGAGATCTGGGTTAAATCCATCATTCTTTTGCTCACCATGCCACCCCAGTTTAGACCTGGCCATATGCAAATCAGTCTTGACCCTGCGCCCAATGGGAACAGTCCAGCCCGAACTGCCAATCCAGATCCTCCCTGGACTGGAAACAGGCATCCTAGGACCGGTTTTGGGGTTTCACATAGCGAAGGCTGCCACAAAGTCAGGCCAACTAGTGATGCACCTTGGCGGATGGAAGCGCAGGTAGCTCTCAGTCTCCTCTCAGTCTCAGAGCACTTTTTAGCCAAAAATGTCCTAACTCCCAAATTTGGGGTTTTAGCTGTCTGGGTACCTTTAGCACTACTTCCAAGGGTCCAGGATTAGAGAGGCACCACTCGAATGGTTGGAACTTACTCAGGCTGGGTCCAGGTGCGGGTCCAAGATGGTTAGAGCCTTTTCAGTCTCTGTGGTTATGATCAGGAGACCAGCCTAGTATCCTGTGTAGTCCCTCTGGTAGTCTGAAGTTCAAATAGTGGAACAGGACTAAAGCAGCAGGGCAGGCCTATGAGGGGTCAAGATAGGCTTTCGGTAGCATAGCAGTCCTTCCAGGTGCAGTACAGCAGTCTTCTAAAGTACACAGCAGGCGGTCATCTGGGAGTCCTTTCACAGGTCTAGAATGTGAACTGAAGAATGGGTCTGACGGTCATATTTTTATACCTCGTGCCTTCTTTGAAGTTGAAGTGTCTAGAGATTTCTCTTTGAAATGCTTGGAAGTTCCTGACTCCCCTACCCAGGCCCCAACCTGACTAGGTGCACAATGAGGTAATGTGAAGTCTTTTGTGTGAAGGCAGGGCACAACCTCTGATTTGCAAGTGGGCCTGTGCTCAGCTCCGCCCCCATTTTGCCAGTGATGGCTCATATAGACACATCTAATCTCTTTATTATGTGGCTGTCTAGGAGAAATATACAAAGTCCAACTGCCACTTATATCCAGTCATGTGACCAAGCAACATTCTAGCATCCGTTCTGTATTTGACAGTCTTAAATCCCTAGCAAATCTGTTTGATATTGTCGCCAAGATCTTATCCTAAAACCCCTTCAGCAAAGGGCAAAGCACAAACATGTGCAAAATGTCTGCCGCATGTTGCCCACATTTAGGGCGGTTCTGGCGCGAGCCTGACTGGGGACCACATCTTAAATTCCCTATTACAGACCATTGAGCAATTTTTTCAGGTGTATAATAGAGACAGCATAGTGTCCGAAATTGCTGGAGCTGAAGATTAGTTGAGTGTACAGATCGGGAGATATAATCAAAAGCCAACTTTATCCTATCAATCGTAATAGCCTCCCCCAACTTCTCACTCCATCTAAGGGCCAGTTTCTCACAGCCATCTGTCCTATTCTCACAGAGCATTTGATATACCCTGCTAATAGTTGCATGTAGACTCTGGCCATAAATAAGTTCCCACATACTAGCCCCCTCAACCAACCATATTCCTAATCTCCTAACCAAATGATCTTTAATTTGTAGATATTTGAAGAAAGAGGTTTGTGGGATATTGAATGTTACAGAGAGATTCTCGAATGTCTTTATACTATTGCTATCAAACAGTTGTCCCAGCGAATGTACCCCATATTTAGCCCATTGAAGGGCAATGCTATCTTGATAAATGCCAGGAAACATTGGATTGCCCCATATAGGAAATTTACTATGGATTACAGGAAGAGAAAGTCTGGACTCAATATTTTTCCATATATAGACCAAGTCTCGTATCGTCTTAAACCTAACACGCTTGAAATAGTTAGGATCATTAATACGATAGAGAAATAATTTAATTTCAGCACCTAGAATCAACCAGTGCCAATACTCCACCAGTTCGGGATGTAAAAGACTCCGTAAACGGTCTACAAAAGCTGAAAAAAAGTAAGATTTAAAATCGGGTAGATCTAGGCCTCCCTGGTTATAAGGAAGTTTCATTAATGCTATAGCCCTTCTTGCCTTCCGATATCCCCAGATGAAGCTACTAAAAATTCCATCTAATTTAAAAAAAAAGGCATTCGGAATACGCAGTGGAATCAACCTGAACAAGTAAAATTAGGGAGAATATTCATTTTAATAACATTACATCTACCCAAGATGCTCAGTGGTAACTTATGCCATGCCTTTAATTGTTTTTTCAAATTTATTTAATAAAAAAGTATAATTCAGCGAGTGTATTAACTTAATTTCAGAGGAAATATGAACCCCTAAGTAAGTAGCCTTCTCACAAACACCTTCAATCGGTTCATCCGGTTAGAAATTTAACAAAACTTGAGTTTTGCTCCGATTCAGCTTATAACCGGAGAATTGACCAAACTTTTTTGCCTCCATGGCTATTTGTTCTATAGTCTCCTTGGGTTTTGCAGTAAACATAGCTATGTCGTAGGCATATGCCGTCAGCTTAAGGAGACGCTGCTCGATGTTCAACGGGGAGATTGCTTTATTAGCCAATAATATTCGAATAAATGGCTCAATATAGAGAGCGAATAGAAGAGGTGAGAGGGGACAACCCTGCCTCGTGCCACGTCTTATGGAAAAAGAAATAGTATTAATATTAAAATTAAGCAATTTAGCTTTCGGATCCTTGTACATAGCAGTTATCAGTTTTCAAAAATTGTCTTTGATCCCGCGTGCCAAAAGTGTCGCCCAAAGATAGTCCCAGGCCACCCGGTCAGATGCTTTTTCCGCATCCAATAGAATCATGCCAAGTTCAATTTTTAGCTGCTCCGCAGCATCAAAGGCAGCTATTGCTGTATTAACATGGGCAGTTGTATCTCTCCCAGAAATAAACCCATGTTGCTGAGGAGAAACCAAATTGGCCATCATTGGAGCTAACCGGGTGGCCAGTATCTTGGCAAACACCTTTGCGTCTGTATTAATCAAGGAGATTGTGCGGTACGAGACTCGTTCTTCAGGATCTTTACCTTTTTTAAAGAAAAAAACGATATTAGCAATATTCCAAGAGGCAGGTACTTGTCCCGAACTGGCAATTTGAGATATGACATTACACAGTGCAGGAGCTAAGAGGTTTTTAAAATGCTTATAAAACACCGCTGGAAGAGCATCATCTCCTGCAGCTTTGCCTAATGTAAGCCCTTCTATTATATTCAGGACCTCTTCCTCTGTAACCTCCTGTTCTAAGGAGATTGCATCTTCCTCCGTTGCTTTGAGAGGTACATACGACTATCTCAAGTCCCAAATGTTCCAAGAGACCGCGATCCTTATAGGCTAAATATGTTTCCGTCAGGAGTGCTACATGGGGTTTGTATGTCTTAAACTCTTCTCGAACTAGTTGTCTTTTGGACCTTCCATTCAAGCCAGCAACATTCCAAGCTAGGCATCTAATTAATGCCATATCTGTTTAATATAAGACGTTGACCCGAAGATAGAATAAAATAAAAATCACTAGCGTTCTCCCATATCCAAATAAATAATAATGACACTCTTCTTTTTGACTTTTCTCACCTTTTTTTTAATACCCACCCACCATTCAAACACCCTGCCCTGTCTTCTTCAAGACCGTACTTCTTGTTTCCCACAGAAGGAATCATCCCCTCCTGAACAGCTGCCGCTGGTATGGCAGCTAGCGTCTCCACTAGCCCAGGCCCAGCCCTTTTTGGCCTCCACTAGCCCAAAAGCCCCGCTTCCCTTTCCCTTTTCCCCCTTTTTCTCTTCTCTTTTTTTCCCCCCTCTTTTCCTTTTTTTTCTCTTTTCCTTTTTCTTTTTCTCTCCCTCCTTCTCTTCTTTCTTCCTTTTCCACTTGCCCTTTTCTTATCTCTTTCCCCTTTTATTTTTTTTAAAACACTGTTAACCCGTTCAGTAAGAGAGAACAAAGCAAGTCAGAGAAATGATTTAGCATTAATACCATCCTAGAAAACATCTTAGAAGGCAAGGACTTGTTGAGAAAAAAACCGAAGTACAATTCTCGAATTCCAAATCTTAAATCTAAGCCTGGAGTTTTGGGAATGGGAATATTCCCCAGAGTCTCAGAAAGCCCTTATTTACTGCTGCTACTGCTGTTACATTATGCATTTTGCCACTTTTCCAATGCCATTTTGGCTTCTAACTCTGACACAAAGAAAAATGACTTTCCGTCTTTAACAACTTTCAGTTTAGCTGGTTCTTGCAGGAACACCTGGGCATCAGCAGCCTTAAGTGGGTCAATGAATTGCCGAGGTTTCCATCTCCTTTCCATAGTTGCATGACTTAGGTCAGACCTAAAAAAAATTGTCAGAGAATCCAAACCCACCGGGGCATTAGGGCGCGCCTTAAAAGATAGTGCTTGTCTCAGCAAGAAATTTCCCCAAAAAATCAAAATGGGGCGAGGGTATCGAGCATTGGCTCTTTGTATAGAAAAAGGAAGCCGATGCGCTCTCTGCACTTGACAGTCCCAATCCCAGTCTGATAAGTCAGGGAATGCCGTCTGAAGGAGTTGGACAACAAAGCCTCGAGGATCCGATCCCTCCTTTCCCTCGGGTATCCCAAACAGCCTTAAATTGTTGTACCTTTGCCTATTTTCCAAGTCCTCGATCTTAGCCAGGCAGGTATGAATTTGCTGTTCATGTGTCTGAGCAGTCTGTGCAACAGTTGTAACTGTCTCCTCCACCTCAGCAACTCTGCCTTGTAATTCCAACACATCTTTAGCAACATTAGCTACTGTGTTCGTAACCTCATCGAGCGATAGATTAATATTTAAATAATCCGCCCTAACTTGAGCATAAAGTGCCTGTGCCTCCCCCCGCTGCTCTTGTAAAACTTGCAAAATTATGGCAAGAGAGGGCTCTTCCCCTATGGCCAAGTTGCTATCCTTAGCTGCTGTCACTTCTGTGTTTGCCGTTATCAACGGGTGAGGTTTGCTGACCAGTTTCATGCAAAATGCTGGTCCCTGAGCCTCCTGAGCCAAGGCAGCTTGATCATTGCTATCTACGCTACCCTCTTCATTTTCAAGATTCAGGTTTGTGATAGTTTGGGGTCTAGTTAAACAAGCAGCAGACAGCCGTGAAATCATAGCACGAACGTCCCCCTTGGCATGAACCCATTTCCTTAATGGGCTACTTTCCAATCCACTGGAGAAGCCGGCACTCATATGCCCAGTCTTATCCTGTAGATCACTAGATTTCCTATATTTGTTAATAGTTTTGGTGATTTTGGCCTTTTTCTTGTGGCTGAATATATTGTGAATTTTATCTGCCCCTGCTTGTTGGTCGTCTAAGGGCATGTCATGCTCTTCTGGGGAAGCTATTAGCTGCTGTTGACTGTTAGTTACTTGCTGGGGTAGCAGCAAAGCTAAGGCTAAGGGTGAGGCTGAGGTTGGAGCTAAGCCACTGCCACTCCGGTTTACTCGCTTAGTTTGCTCAGAATGGTTAAGTTGTTTAGCATTGATAGTTTTGCTGCTATTAATAAGCAAGTCTGCTTGGTTGAGCTCCGGACTGAACACTTCGCTAGACTGGGTGATATCCTGAGGGTTAACACAGTCACCATCGCAATTACTTTGATTGTTACTAGCCCTGTTGCTACCCAGTAAGTTATAGATAGATTGCTTCTTCTCATTACAATTTGTTATGCTAGTTTGTAAGTCAGAGCATCCTTCTTGTTGAGAGAGGGACGTTTTCTCTCCTCCCCTGCAGTCTGTCAAAAGCGCGCTGCTTTCTGTATCTCTTCCATTCTCAGTGCCAGCATTGGGGCTACTAAGTATCTCTGTAAGGGCAATAGTATCCGTCGTAGCAGCGCGGAGCCCGTCTTCTTCCAACAGCAATGCTGTCTTACCTGCACCCACGAAAAGGGCCATTACTTCTAGGACTGCACCAAGTATGTGATCCTCCTCCTGTCTCAGGTACCATCATTGTTCCAAATTCAGTGCTGTAGGATTCTGAGTGTACTTTTAAAATGTGGAAAATTATCATTAACTGGTGAAGGTTTTTGCTGTAATCTGAAACTCTTTTGGAAATCCAGCAGGCCGTTTCATGGCTGGTGCTGATGGCATATTCCCATTGAACTGCCTTGGAATCTGCATGTTGTATAGAGAAGCTGGTTGGGCTAGGATTGGATTAAACCTACAATCCACTTTTCCAGTATGCATTTTTCTCATAGATATGGCAAGGGACATTTCTCATCCGTGCATTATTAATATTTTGATTATTCATGTTGTTCATAAAACCCTTTGTCACAAGGACCATTTCCACCTTGCACAAATTGTGCACTTTTGGACTTGGCCCTTTCTGCAAGGTCACCCACTAACCTTTTGTCTTCACACTTCCTATTTTTCTGAATTCGTTTTTGTTTGCATTAGGACTCTGTGCACTTTACTACTGTGCTAAAGTTCCAAACCAATTTAGAAAAATAAGGCACATTTTAATAAATGATTTGATTCCAAAATGACAAAAATCCAATTGGTAGAACCGGAGTTCTGAATTTTTAAAGTGTAAGGTAAAATCTAGCTTCTAAAAGATCAAGGAGCCAAACGCAGATATCAAGTCTCACAAAACCAGATCAAAGTAGAAAAATATGGCAGACTGAGATGAAGCGCAGGTCAGATGCGAGAAGTGGATTGGCCCTGGTTGGTGCTTACCTTCAGACTTTGACGACATTTAGTGGCAAAATGAGAAGGTAAAGTTCTGCGGGGCAAGGCTGCAGGAGGTGTCCAAGGAGGTGCTGTCGGGAAGTTGCTGGACGAAATCATGGTAAAGAGGTTTAGGTTCAGACTAAGTGCCTGATTTAGATCTTGGTTTACGGGTTACTCCATCACAACGGTGACGGATATCCCATCCGCCGAAATATAAATCCCATTGGATATAATGGATTTATATTTCGACAGAGGGGATATCCATCACCGTTGTGATGGAGTAACCCGTCCGCCAAGATCTAAATCAGGCCTTAAGTCTCTTTTTTGGGAGCCAAAAATAACCAGTGAGATGAAGTTGCAAGCTATAGCCAATGAGTCCTCCATGAGGCTCGATATGCCCTTCTGGAAGAACCGCTGAACAGAATTTGCTGCTGCGGAGAAAAACGTGCAAAAAGAACAATTGATGAACAGAAATACAGAGCAATGCAATACATACACCCCAGCAAAAGATACACAATTGATGGTCGGAATGCAGAACAAATCAAAACATTCACCCCCAGTCAAGAGATCTGGGTTAAATCCATCATTCTTTTGCTCACCATGCTGCCCCAGTTTAGCCCTGGCCATATGCAAATCAGTCTTGACCGTGTGCCTCATGGGAACAGTCCAGCCCGAACTGCCAAGCAAGGTCCTCCCCGAACCGGAAACACGCATCCTAGGACCGGTTTCATGGTTTTACCCCTCATCAGCCAGGATAGCCTGAATCCAGTGGCACAGTGAGCCCGGGATACCCGGCGCACCTATAGCGAGGAAGCAAAAGATACACAATTAATGGACGGAATGCAGAACAAATCAAAACATTCACCCCAAGACAAGAGATCTGGGTTAAATCCATCATTCTTTTGCTCACCATGCCACCCCAGTTTAGACCTGGCCATATGCAAATCAGTCTTGACCCTGCGCCCAATGGGAACAGTCCAGCCCGAACTGCCAATCCAGATCCTCCCTGGACTGGAAACAGGCATCCTAGGACCGGTTTTGGGGTTTCACATAGCGAAGGCTGCCACAAAGTCAGGCCAACTAGTGATGCACCTTGGCGGATGGAAGCGCAGGTAGCTCTCAGTCTCCTCTCAGTCTCAGAGCACTTTTTAGCCAAAAATGTCCTAACTCCCAAATTTGGGGTTTTAGCTGTCTGGGTACCTTTAGCACTACTTCCAAGGGTCCAGGATTAGAGAGGCACCACTCGAATGGTTGGAACTTACTCAGGCTGGGTCCAGGTGCGGGTCCAAGATGGTTAGAGCCTTTTCAGTCTCTGTGGTTATGATCAGGAGACCAGCCTAGTATCCTGTGTAGTCCCTCTGGTAGTCTGAAGTTCAAATAGTGGAACAGGACTAAAGCAGCAGGGCAGGCCTATGAGGGGTCAAGATAGGCTTCCGGTAGCATAGCAGTCCTTCCAGGTGCAGTACAGCAGTCTTCTAAAGTACACAGCAGGCGGTCATCTGGGAGTCCTTTCACAGGTCTAGAATGTGAACTGAAGAATGGGTCTGACGGTCATATTTTTGTACCTCGTGCCTTCTTTGAAGTTGAAGTGTCTAGAGATTTCTCTTTGAAATGCTTGGAAGTTCCTGACTCCCCTACCCAGGCCCCAACCTGACTAGGTGCACAATGAGGTAATGTGAAGTCTTTTGTGTGAAGGCAGGGCACAACCTCTGATTTGCAAGTGGGCCTGTGCTCAGCTCCGCCCCCATTTTGCCAGTGATGGCTCATATAGACACATCTAATCTCTTTATTATGTGGCTGTCTAGGAGAAATATACAAAGTCCAAATGCCACTTATATCCAGTCATGTGACCAAGCAACATTCTAGCATCCGTTCTGTATTTGACAGTCTTAAATCCCTAGCAAATCTGTTTGATATTGTCGCCAAGATCTTATCCTAAAACCCCTTCAGCAAAGGGCAAAGCACAAACATGTGCACAATGTCTGCCGCATGTTGCCCACATTTAGGGCGGTTCTGGCGCGAGCCTGACTGGGGACCACATCTTAAATTCCCTATTACAGACCATTGAGCAATTTTTTCAGGTGTATAATAGAGACAGCATAGTGTCCGAAATTGCTGGAGCTGAAGATTAGTTGAGTGTACAGATCGGGAGATATAATCAAAAGCCAACTTTATCCTATCAATCGTAATAGCCTCCCCCAACTTCTCACTCCATCTAAGGGCCAGTTTCTCACAGCCATCTGTCCTATTCTCACAGAGCATTTGATATACCCTGCTAATAGTTGCATGTAGACTCTGGCCATAAATAAGTTCCCACATACTAGCCCCCTCAACCAACCATATTCCTAATCTCCTAACCAAATGATCTTTAATTTGTAGATATTTGAAGAAAGAGGTTTGTGGGATATTGAATGTTACAGAGAGATTCTCGAATGTCTTTATACCATTGCTATCAAACAGTTGTCCCAGCAAATGTACCCCATATTTAGCCCATTGAAGGGCAATGCTATCTTGATAAATGCCAGGAAACATTGGATTGCCCCATATAGGAAATTTACTATGGATTACAGGAAGAGAAAGTCTGGACTCAATATTTTTCCATATATAGACCAAGTCTCGTATCGTCTTAAACCTAACACGCTTGAAATAGTTAGGATCATTAATACGATAGAGAAATAATTTAATTTCAGCACCTAGAATCAACCAGTGCCAATACTCCACCAGTTCGGGATGTAAAAGACTCCGTAAACGGTCTACAAAAGCTGAAAAAAAGTAAGATTTAAAATCGGGTAGATCTAGGCCTCCCTGGTTATAAGGAAGTTTCATTAATGCTATAGCCCTTCTTGCCTTCCGATATCCCCAGATGAAGCTACTAAAAATTCCATCTAATTTTTAAAAAAAGGCATTCGGAATACGCAGTGGAATCAACCTGAACAAGTAAAATTAGGGAGAATATTCATTTTAATAACATTACATCTACCCAAGATGCTCAGTGGTAACTTATGCCATGCCTTTAATTGTTTTTTCAAATTTATTTAATAAAAAAGTATAATTCAGCGAGTGTATTAACTTAATTTCAGAGGAAATATGAACCCCTAAGTAAGTAGCCTTCTCACAAACACCTTCAATCGGTTCATCCGGTTAGAAATTTAACAAAACTTGAGTTTTGCTCCGATTCAGCTTATAACCGGAGAATTGACCAAACTTTTTTGCCTCCATGGCTATTTGTTCTATAGTCTCCTTGGGTTTTGCAGTAAACATAGCTATGTCGTAGGCATATGCCGTCAGCTTAAGGAGACGCTGCTCGATGTTCAATGGGGAGATTGCTTTATTAGCCAATAATATTCGAATAAATGGCTCAATATAGAGAGCGAATAGAAGAGGTGAGAGGGGACAACCCTGCCTCGTGCCACGTCTTATGGAAAAAGAAATAGTATTAATATTAAAATTAAGCAATTTAGCTTTCGGATCCTTGTACATAGCAGTTATCAGTTTTCAAAAATTGTCTTTGATCCCGCGTGCCAAAAGTGTCGCCCAAAGATAGTCCCAGGCCACCCGGTCAGATGCTTTTTCCGCATCCAATAGAATCATGCCAAGTTAAATTTTTAGCTGCTCCGCAGCATCAAAGGCAGCTATTGCTGTATTAACATGGGCAGTTGTATCTCTCCCAGAAATAAACCCATGTTGCTGAGGAGAAACCAAATTGGCCATCATTGGAGCTAACCGGGTGGCCAGTATCTTGGCAAACACCTTTGCATCTGTATAATTCAAGGAGATTGTGCGGTACGAGACTCGTTCTTCAGGATCTTTACCTTTTTTAAAGAAAAAAACGATATTAGCAATATTCCAAGAGGCAGGTACTTGTCCCGAACTGGCAATTTGAGATATGACATTACACAGTGCAGGAGCTAAGAGGTTTTTAAAATGCTTATAAAACACCGCTGGAAGAGCATCATCTCCTGCAGCTTTGCCTAATGTAAGCCCTTCTATTGTATTCAGGACCTCTTCCTCTGTAACCTCCTGTTCTAAGGAGATTGCATCTTCCTCCGTTGCTTTGAGAGGTACATACGACTATCTCAAGTCCCAAATGTTCCAAGAGACCGCGATCCTTATAGGCTAAATATGTTTCCGTCAGGAGTGCTACATGGGGTTTGTATGTCTTAAACTCTTCTCGAACTAGTTGTCTTTTGGACCTTCCATTCAAGCCAGCAACATTCCAAGCTAGGCATCTAATTAATGCCATATCTGTTTAATATAAGACGTTGACCCGAAGATAGAATAAAATAAAAATCACTAGCGTTCTCCCATATCCAAATAAATAATAATGACACTCTTCTTTTTGACTTTTCTCACCTTTTTTTTAATACCCACCCACCATTCAAACACCCTGCCCTGTCTTCTTCAAGACCGTACTTCTTGTTTCCCACAGAAGGAATCATCCCCTCCTGAACAGCTGCCGCTGGTATGGCAGCTAGCGTCTCCACTAGCCCAGGCCCAGCCCTTTTTGGCCTCCACTAGCCCAAAAGCCCCGCTTCCCTTTCCCTTTTCCCCCTTTTTCTCTTCTCTTTTTTTCCCCCCTCTTTTCCTTTTTTTTCTCTTTTCCTTTTTCTTTTTCTCTCCCTCCTTCTCTTCTTTTCTTTCTTCCTTTTCCACTTGCCCTTTTCTTATCTCTTTCCCCTTTTATTTTTTTTATAACACTGTTAACCCGTTCAGTAAGAGAGAACAAAGCAAGTCAGAGAAATGATTTAGCATTAATACCATCCTAGAAAACATCTTAGAAGGCAAGGACTTGTTGAGAAAAAAACAGAAGTACAATTCTCGAATTCCAAATCTTAAATCTAAGCCTGGAGTTTTGGGAATGGGAATATTCCCCAGAGTCTCAGAAAGCCCTTATTTACTGCTGCTACTGCTGTTACATTATGCATTTTGCCACTTTTCCAATGCCATTTTGGCTTCTAACTCTGACACAAAGAAAAATGACTTTCCGTCTTTAACAACTTTCAGTTTAGCTGGTTCTTGCAGGAACACCTGGGCATCAGCAGCCTTAAGTGGGTCAATGAATTGCCGAGGTTTCCATCTCCTTTCCATAGTTGCATGACTTAGGTCAGACCTAAAAAAAATTGTCAGAGAATCCACACCCACCGGGGCATTAGGGCGCGCCTTAAAAGATAGTGCTTGTCTCAGCAAGAAATTTCCCCAAAAAATCAAAATGGGGCGAGGGTATCGAGCATTGGCTCTTTGTATAGAAAAAGGAAGCCGATGCGCTCTCTGCACTTGACAGTCCCAATCCCAGTCTGATAAGTCAGGGAAGGCCTTCTGAAGGAGTTGGACAACAAAGCCTCGAGGATCCGATCCCTCCTTTCCCTCGGGTATCCCAAACAGCCTTAAATTGTTGTACCTTTGCCTATTTTCCAAGTCCTCGATCTTAGCCAGGCAGGTATGAATTTGCTGTTCATGTGTCTGAGCAGTCTGTGCAACAGTTGTAACTGTCTCCTCCACCTCAGCAACTCTGCCTTGTAATTCCAACACATCTTTAGCAACATTAGCTACTGTGTTCGTAACCTCATCGAGCGATAGATTAATATTTAAATAATCCGCCCTAACTTGAGCATAAAGTGCCTGTGCCTCCCCCCGCTGCTCTTGTAAAACTTGCAAAATTATGGCAAGAGAGGGCTCTTCCCCTATGGCCAAGTTGCTATCCTTAGCTGCTGTCACTTCTGTGTTTGCCGTTATCAACGGGTGAGGTTTGCTGACCAGTTTCATGCAAAATGCTGGTCCCTGAGCCTCCTGAGCCTAGGCAGCTTGATCATTGCTATCTACGCTACCCTCTTCATTTTCAAGATTCAGGTTTGTGATAGTTTGGGGTCTAGTTAAACAAGCAGCAGACAGCCGTGAAATCATAGCACGAACGTCCCCCTTGGCATGAACCCATTTCCTTAATGGGCTACTTTCCAATCCACTGGAGAAGCCGGCACTCATATGCCCAGTCTTATCCTGTAGATCACTAGATTTCCTATATTTGTTAATAGTTTTGGTGATTTTGGCCTTTTTCTTGTGGCTGAATATATTGTGAATTTTATCTGCCCCTGCTTGTTGGTCGTCTAAGGGCATGTCATGCTCTTCTGGGGAAGCTATTAGCTGCTGTTGACTGTTAGTTACTTGCTGGGGTAGCAGCAAAGCTAAGGCTAAGGGTGAGGCTGAGGTTGGAGCTAAGCCACTGCCACTCCGGTTTACTCGCTTAGTTTGCTCAGAATGGTTAAGTTGTTTAGCATTGATAGTTTTGCTGCTATTAATAAGCAAGTCTGCTTGGTTGAGCTCCGGACTGAACACTTCGCTAGACTGGGTGATATCCTGAGGGTTAACACAGTCACCATCGCAATTACTTTGATTGTTACTAGCCCTGTTGCTACCCAGTAAGTTATAGATAGATTGCTTCTTCTCATTACAATTTGTTATGCTAGTTTGTAAGTCAGAGCATCCTTCTTGTTGAGAGAGGGACGTTTTCTCTCCTCCCCTGCAGTCTGTCAAAAGCGCGCTGCTTTCTGTATCTCTTCCATTCTCAGTGCCAGCATTGGGGCTACTAAGTATCTCTGTAAGGGCAATAGTATCCGTCGTAGCAGCGCGGAGCCCGTCTTCTTCCAACAGCAATGCTGTCTTACCTGCACCCACGAAAAGGGCCATTACTTCTAGGACTGCACCAAGTATGTGATCCTCCTCCTGTCTCAGGTACCATCATTGTTCCAAATTCAGTGCTGTAGGATTCTGAGTGTACTTTTAAAATGTGGAAAATGATCATTAACTGGTGAAGGTTTTTGCTGTAATCTGAAACTCTTTTGGAAATCCAGCAGGCCGTTTCATGGCTGGTGCTGATGGCATATTCCCATTGAACTGCCTTGGAATTTGCATGTTGTATAGAGAAGCTGGTTGGGCTAGGATTGGATTAAACCTACAATCCACTTTTCCAGTATGCATTTTTCTCATAGATGTGGCAAGGGACATTTCTCATCCGTGCATTATTAATATTTTGATTATTCATGTTGTTCATAAAACCCTTTGTCACAAGGACCATTTCCACCTTGCACAAATTGTGCACTTTTGGACTTGGCCCTTTCTGCAAGGTCACCCACTAACCTTTTGTCTTCACCCTTCCTATTTTTCTGAATTCGTTTTTGTTTGCATTAGGACTCTGTGCACTTTACTACTGTGCTAAAGTTCCAAACCAATTTAGAAAAATAAGGCACATTTTAATAAATGATTTGATTCCAAAATGACAAAAATCCAATTGGTAGAACCGGAGTTCTGAATTTTTAAAGTGTAAGGTAAAATCTAGCTTCTAAAAGATCAAGGAGCCAAACGCAGATATCAAGTCTCACAAAACCAGATCAAAGTAGAAAAATATGGCAGACTGAGATGAAGCGCAGGTCAGATGCGAGAAGTGGATTGGCCCTGGTTGGTGCTTACCTTCAGACTTAGACGACATTTAGTGGCAAAATGAGAAGGTAAAGTTCTGCGGGGCAAGGCTGCAGGAGGTGTCCAAGGAGGTGCTGTCGGGAAGTTGCTGGACGAAATCATGGTAAAGAGGTTTAGGTTCAGACTAAGTGCCTGATTTAGATCTTGGTGTACGGGTTACTCCATCACAACGGTGACGGATATCCCATCCGCCGAAATATAAATCCCATTGGATATAATGGATTTATATTTCGACAGAGGGGATATCCATCACCGTTGTGATGGAGTAACCCGTCCGCCAAGATCTAAATCAGGCCTTAAGTCTCTTTTTTGGGAGCCAAAAATAACCAGTGAGATGAAGTTGCAAGCTATAGCCAATGAGTCCTCCATGAGGCTCGATATGCCCTTCTGGAAGAACCGCTGAACAGAATTTGCTGCTGCGGAGAAAAACGTGCAAAAAGAACAATTGATGAACAGAAATACAGAGCAATGCAATACATACACCCCAGCAAAAGATACACAATTGATGGTCGGAATGCAGAACAAATCAAAACATTCACCCCCAGTCAAGAGATCTGGGTTAAATCCATCATTCTTTTGCTCACCATGCTGCCCCAGTTTAGACCTGGCCATATGCAAATCAGTCTTGACCGTGTGCCTCATGGGAACAGTCCAGCCCGAACTGCCAAGCAAGGTCCTCCCCGAACCGGAAACACGCATCCTAGGACCGGTTTCATGGTTTTACCCCTCATCAGCCAGGATAGCCTGAATCCAGTGGCACAGTGAGCCCGGGATACCCGGCGCACCTATAGCGAGGAAGCAAAAGATACACAATTAATGGACGGAATGCAGAACAAATCAAAACATTCACCCCAAGACAAGAGATCTGGGTTAAATCCATCATTCTTTTGCTCACCATGCCACCCCAGTTTAGACCTGGCCATATGCAAATCAGTCTTGACCCTGCGCCCAATGGGAACAGTCCAGCCCGAACTGCCAATCCAGATCCTCCCTGGACTGGAAACAGGCATCCTAGGACCGGTTTTGGGGTTTCACATAGCGAAGGATGCCACAAAGTCAGGCCAACTAGTGATGCACCTTGGCGGATGGAAGCGCAGGTAGCTCTCAGTCTCCTCTCAGTCTCAGAGCACTTTTTAGCCAAAAATGTCCTAACTCCCAAATTTGGGGTTTTAGCTGTCTGGGTACCTTTAGCACTACTTCCAAGGGTCCAGGATTAGAGAGGCACCACTCGAATGGTTGGAACTTACTCAGGCTGGGTCCAGGTGCGGGTCCAAGATGGTTAGAGCCTTTTCAGTCTCTGTGGTTATGATCAGGAGACCAGCCTAGTATCCTGTGTAGTCCCTCTGGTAGTCTGAAGTTCAAATAGTGGAACAGGACTAAAGCAGCAGGGCAGGCCTATGAGGGGTCAAGATAGGCTTCCGGTAGCATAGCAGTCCTTCCAGGTGCAGTACAGCAGTCTTCTAAAGTACACAGCAGGCGGTCATCTGGGAGTCCTTTCACAGGTCTAGAATGTGAACTGAAGAATGGGTCTGACGGTCATATTTTTATACCTCGTGCCTTCTTTGAAGTTGAAGTGTCTAGAGATTTCTCTTTGAAATGCTTGGAAGTTCCTGACTCCCCTACCCAGGCCCCAACCTGACTAGGTGCACAATGAGGTAATGTGAAGTCTTTTGTGTGAAGGCAGGGCACAACCTCTGATTTGCAAGTGGGCCTGTGCTCAGCTCCGCCCCCATTTTGCCAGTGATGGCTCATATAGACACATCTAATCTCTTTATTATGTGGCTGTCTAGGAGAAATATACAAAGTCCAACTGCCACTTATATCCAGTCATGTGACCAAGCAACAGGCTGCAGGCACAAAATAGCTAGGGCAGAAAAATGCCAGCTTTCTAAAAATTGCATTTTCAAAATTGTGACTTAAAATCCAACTTTACCATTAAAGTGGATTTGAAATGACAATTTCTTAGACACCAAACATGAATGTCCTATTTTCTCACAATCAAAAGTACGCATCGTCTCCATTTTCGACTAGGGTGCAGGGATTGAGATCATGCCATGGTCCAGACACTAGTACTGTATGTCTTTAAAGCCTTGCTTGCATGAACACTGCTAAATGACACCCACCCACGAAGTTAGGATGTCCGGAGACAAGGAAAACAGACTTATTGGCGTATGACTTCCTTTTTCGTTCTAAGAGGTGGTGATGTAGAGAGGTGGTCATTTGACGACTACCACGACCTCCTACATTTTTTGTTATGTTAGGGGACAACATGTGCTCTGCAAAGTTGGAGGTGCAGGCAGTTTTAGGTCCGTCATATAGAGAGGTAGAGAGGGGGGCTCGAAAAAGTGTTTTTTGTTGCTTTTTTTGCTTTTCGTTATATTTAATTGTATGATGGTAATGTTTTAGCAATGACACAGCAGTTGCAGCACTGTTCCGCACCTCTGTCCAGGCAGTTGACCCACCCCGTAACAGTATGAGGTCCTGCTTCACTTTCTCAGCAGGGGTAGTCACAATTACATCTAGGGTATCACAACCGATTACTCTGTCCCTGTTACATATCTACAACGCAAGTCGCTACCACTGACTATACAAAACACCTGGCCAGACACACATGGACGAGATGTCGCACTCTAAGGAATATGGGAGGGCTGGACGATTGCCTCTTAGGCTCCGGGAAGCAGCCTTTACTGACCTCAGTGCACTCCTCCTTAGCCTTATGGAAGGCAAGCTTTTGAATAGGAGGTGAATTTAATGCTGCTCTGTGTGATGCCAAGGACAGATGGCCATCTAGACCACTGGCTTATTTTTTGAGAGTCCTGAGCCTTTCAGACACATGGCGCACGTACAACCCCCACTACACCAATACACATTTCATTCAGGAGTTCATAGTTGCCTCTCTACATAGACTACACCTTTACCCCCTCCCACCAGCCCCCTCGATTCATAGAAGTACGCCACCTTGCTAGGGGCATCTCTGATAATTTGCCAGTGTGGGTGGCATATGCCTTACCTGCTCGAGATGGCCCTTGGTGAATTGTGCTCATCCCCTGGTACCTAAACCTTCTGAATATTCCGAAGAGCTTTCAGGAAGCAACTGAGCATTATTTTGAGAAAAATGTAAGATCTGTAGACTCGGTGCAGTCCCTATGGGTGGCCTATAAAGTTGTTATACGGGGTACCGGGCTGACACACAAAAGAAAGATGTGCCCATCTGGAGACACTGGAATGGGAAATCCTGGAGTTGGAGACTCACCTCAATGACGCAAGTCACAGCCTGGATCTGAAACAAAAGGAATACAGGGACACTGTAACAGAGGTTGCTAGGGCAAATTATTGTGCAACACAGCACCCCACTTAAGAGGTAGGGGATTGGGCCGGAAAGCTCTTAGCCTGGCTGCATAGAAAGAGAGAGCCAACCGATGGGTACTTGAGTTAATGGGGGAAGGTGGAGATCGGATCAGGGATAGTTAGGGTATTGCTAGTGCTGTTGCCACTTATTATACAACTATATGCCCCTGCACACACTGCAGAGCAACTTTCAGGACTCCAAGAATGAGATGAGGGCAGTAGTTCTGCAAATGCAGACATTCGTTTAACGGGTGCAAAGTTATTAAGGGCCATAAATCTAAAAATCTCCATTCACACTAACAATGACTACAGAGTTGACTCCACGACCTCTCTCCCTGAGCCATTTATGCCCTCAGGGAACCCCTCCTCGAGGGCTGGCTCGCAAGCTTTATATCCTGGGGAGCCCACCCCTGGGACATAGCGTTTTCCCTACCCTCAGTAGGGCAGGCAGGGAAACCTGTGTTTGCTCTCGCTTGACAGGAGCATTTTTGAAGTTCCCGCCAAGTGGGAGCAAACACCAAGGCCACTTACAGTGGACGGGAGCTGTGAAAATGCTCCCGCCCACTGGGAGCAGACTTTTGATCTGTTTTTCTGACCGCACTGAGGCGGGCAGGGAAACAGATCACAATATTGTTACCACCTGGAGGGAGCAGCATTTGGAGCTGTTCCCTGCAGACAGGAACAATGCCGTCTCCTGCTGTATGTGGGGAGCCAGCTGGGGCTGTGGGGGCCTTGGGCCTCCCCCCGCTGCCACCAATGAAAGTATGATAAGTGTCCTGGGTGGGCACCAGGGCACCCACTTTTAACAGTGGAAGGCCTCGAGCCAATATTGGCCCGAGGAGGGGGGTCATGTGTTCCCCTCCTAAAAATAATGCTGGGCCCTGGGGATGGGGTCTCCAGGTCCAAAATCGGCATGAGGAGGGAGGTCACATGCCCACCCTGAAATTTAAGCTAAGCACGGAGGATTGGGTCCAGAATCGGTCCTGGGAGGGGGTCATGTGCACCCCCTTACCATTTATTAAAAAGAGTGGCCCTGTAGGATTGGGTGCCGCAGCCCAACAAGGCCAGGGGAGGGGGCCCGCATCATCCACTCCCATAAAAAAATACTCCGCACTGGCGGAAGGGGTCCCCAAGCCGAAGGAGGATCGGGGAAGGGGGCTGCGCAGCCCCTCCCCTTTATTTAAATAATTGGCCCAGGGGGTGGGTTCTCTGGGACTGAAAACGGCTTGGGGAGGGTGCTGTGTGTCCCTCCTTCCTTTAAAACAAATGGCCTAACAAGGCGTAACAGGTTTTCAACATATATGAAGGGCCCTGGGGGATGGGATCCCCATGGCCTAAAGAAGCTAGGAGAGGGAGCCACAGAGCCCCCCTCCCTTTTTAATTTATGTGTACGGTCCTGGAGGATGGGGTTCACAGGGCCTAACGAGACTAGGGGAAGGAGGCCGCATGTCCCACTTCCCCTTCAGTAAAAAAAAAGGCCTGGGTGATGGGGTCTCCAGGGTTAGGCCCTATGACCAACCCCCGCAATGGCCGTGTGCAGCGTGTGCAGTCTTTGGCTGGCTGCCTTTGGGGAGGGTTACTTTAACCTTTGTTTTTATCACTAACTATATTTATTTGAAAAAAACAAAAGGTTACAGAGACCTTATAGTTAGGCTCAAGTTTCACTCATACAAAACCAGAAAAATTCACTGAAAAAAACAAAATCAGAGAAATTCATTGAACAATACAAAATTTGAGATGTCATGAGTGATGTCATCAGTGATGTCACTGACCATGTCATGAGTGATGTAATATGTGAGGTCCTAAGCAGTGCATTGCAGGGGCGTGAGTTATAGTTAGCTCAGCTAACTATAACTGCTGAATTTCTCTGGTTTTGTACTAGTGAAACCTGAGCCTACTTATAATGTCTCTGCAACCTTTGCTTTTTTCAGTGAATTTCTACGTTTTTTTTATCCATTTCCTAACTATAACGTCCCTGTAACCTTTGTTTGTTTTTTTCAGTGAATTTCTATGGTTTTTTTAAGTAGTAGTCACGTTTGGAGAGTGATGGAGAAAGGAGGCTGGGCCTCTAACCAGCTCTCAGGAATCCCGCTGTGTAGGAGGTACCAGGAGGGCCCACGGTCCCTCAGGAGTAAAGTGGACTTGATTCTCCAAACAGTAGTGCACCCTGAGCCGTGTCTAAAGAGTGGTGGAGAAAGGGGGCGTGGCCTCTGAAGGCCGGTTAGCAATCCTGCTGTGTGGGAGTTACTGGAGATAACAGGAGGGGTACTTGGCCCCGTACCATTTATTAAAAAGAGTGGCCCTGTAGGATTGGGTGCCGGCCTCTGAAGGCCGGTTAGCAATCCTGCTGTGTGGGAGTTACTGGAGATAACAGGAGGGGTACTTGGCCCCGTACCATTTATTAAAAAGAGTGGCCCTGTAGGATTGGGTGCCGCAGCCCAACAAGGCCAGGGGAGGGGGCCCGCATCATCCACTCCCATAAAAAAAATACTCCGCACTGGCGGAAGGGGTCCCCAAGCCGAAGGAGGATCGGGGAAGGGGGCTGCGCAGCCCCTCCCCTTTATTTAAATAATTGGCCCAGGGGGTGGGTTCTCTGGGACTGAAAACGGCTTGGGGAGGGTGCTGTGTGTCCCTCCTTCCTTTAAAACAAATGGCCTAACAAGGCGTAACAGGTTTTCAACATATATGAAGGGCCCTGGGGGATGGGATCCCCATGGCCTAAAGAAGCTAGGAGAGGGAGCCACAGAGCCCCCATCCCTTTTTAATTTATGTGTACGGTCCTGGAGGATGGGGTTCACAGGGCCTAACGAGACTAGGGGAAGGAGGCCGCATGTCCCACTTCCCCTTCAGTAAAAAAAAAGGCCTGGGTGATGGGGTCTCCAGGGTTAGGCCCTATGACCAACCCCCGCAATGGCCGTGTGCAGCGTGTGCAGTCTTTGGCTGGCTGCCTTTGGGGAGGGTTACTTTAACCTTTGTTTTTATCACTAACTATATTTATTTGAAAAAAACAAAAGGTTACAGAGACCTTATAGTTAGGCTCAAGTTTCACTCATACAAAACCAGAAAAATTCACTGAAAAAAACAAAATCAGAGAAATTCATTGAACAATACAAAATTTGAGATGTCATGAGTGATGTCATCAGTGATGTCACTGACCATGTCATGAGTGATGTAATATGTGAGGTCCTAAGCAGTGCATTGCAGGGGCGTGAGTTATAGTTAGCTCAGCTAACTATAACTGCTGAATTTCTCTGGTTTTGTACTAGTGAAACCTGAGCCTACTTATAATGTCTCTGCAACCTTTGCTTTTTTCAGTGAATTTCTAAGTTTTTTTTATCCATTTCCTAACTATAACGTCCCTGTAACCTTTGTTTGTTTTTTTCAGTGAATTTCTATGGTTTTTTTAAGTAGTAGTCACGTTTGGAGAGTGATGGAGAAAGGAGGCTGGGCCTCTAACCAGCTCTCAGGAATCCCGCTGTGTAGGAGGTACCAGGAGGGCCCACGGTCCCTCAGGAGTAAAGTGGACTTGATTCTCCAAACAGTAGTGCACCCTGAG
Organism: Triturus cristatus; assembly: GCF_964204655.1. Lineage (NCBI taxonomy): Eukaryota > Metazoa > Chordata > Amphibia > Caudata > Salamandridae > Triturus > Triturus cristatus. Next base: position 1,379,824,968 of record NC_140589.1, on the reverse strand, counting down.
CCGTGTCTAAAGAGTGGTGGAGAAAGGGGGCGTGGCCTCTGAAGGCCGGTTAGCAATCCTGCTGTGTGGGAGTTACTGGAGATAACAGGAGGGGTACTTGGCCCCGTAGTTGGCCCCCAAGGACATCCTTGGGGGCCAAATACCCCTCCTGTTACTTTCAGTAGTCCCACACAGCGGATTTCTGAGACCTTGTAGGAGGCCACGCTCCCTTTCTCCACTACTCTGCAAACGCACCTTTTGGTACAATACTAGTAGGGGGATGAAGTCCCCTTGGCTATTGAGGTTCCTTGGGAGCCAACCGCCCCTCCTGTTACCTCCAGCAAGTCCCACATAGTGGGTTTGTTGAGAGGTTTTTGTTGGCCATGCCCCCTTTCTCCACCACTCTGCAAACGTGCCTCCTGGTGCACTACTAGTTGGGGGATGAAGTCCCATTGGCTCTTGAGGGTCCTCGGGTGCCAACTAGCCCTCTGTTACCTCCAGTAAAACACACACAGCTGGATTGGTGAGAAGTCGTCAGAGGCCCTGACCCCTTTCTCCACCACTCTGCAAACACGCCTACTGACACATTGCTGCTTGGGGAAGCAGTCCACATTAGTCCTGAGGCCCTCAGGAGGAAAGGAGACCTCATTCCTCCACCAGCAGTGCACCGAGAGGCTCGTTTGCAGAATGGTGGAGAAAGGGACATGGCCTCTGACTACCTCAGCAATTCCACTGGGTAGGGCTTACAGGAGTTAACAGGAGGTCTTGTTGGCACCTAAGGCCCTCAGCAGCTAAGGGGACTACATCCCCCAACCAGCAGTGTGCCAAGAGGCACGTTTGCAGAGTGGTAGAGAAATGGGGCGGGCCTCCTGCGAGTTGCGGGTTTTTTCTTCTTCAATGGGCAGGGGGGCTATGCAGTCCCCCTTACCTGAGTCGATTTCGGCACCAGGGACCCCATCCCGGGGCCTGGCAATGTTAATAGCTGGCCTAAGATGCCGTGACTGCATGAAAGCAATTGCCGGATGGATGTCCTCAAATTGCCTGAAACTAAACGCAGGCAAAACGGAGGTCATCATTTTCGGCAATAATCCTAACCTCTGGACACCTGACTGGTGGCCTGAAGAAATGGGAACGCCCCCAACCCCTACTAGGAACGCTAAGAACTTGGGGGTGATTTTAGATGACAAACTTACTTTTGCCATCAGGTCAGTGGGGTTGTTTCGACGAGCTTTTATCTCCCCCGAGTATTGCAGAAAATAAAATTCTTTCTACCTGAGGATAGCTTTAGGACGGCAGTCACAGCGCTCATTTTGTCTCAGTTGGATTATTGCAACAGTCTGTATTTGAATATTCTCAAGAAACATCTGAACAGACTCCATCTGGTGCAAAATGCGGCACCCAGGTTGCTAACGGGCACATCAAGGTTCGTCTCAGTTAGAAAGGGACTTTGGCATCGCCACTGGCTTCCAGTAAAACAACGTGCATAATTCAAAGTGCTTTGCACGGTTTTAAGGCCCTGACTGGCAGTGGCCCTGACTATCTGAGAAAACGCCTTCAATGGTATGTCCCCGGAAGAGTGTTGCGTTCCTCGGAACCAAAGCAAGTGGCCATCCCCCGAGTGAAAAAAGCTAACTGGGGTGGCAGTAGTTTTATCGCTTGTGCTGCTAAAGCTTGGAACAACTTACCAGCTCATCTTAGGAATGCTACCGAGCTCCGCTCCTTCAGGAAGGGACTGAAAACATGGCTGTTTTCTGCAACATGGCTGTTTTCTGAATAAGTCATCTCCTTTCCTGGAAACCAGTTAGGCAGTGCTCAGCGCCAGGCAAGCCTTGGGTATAAGAGCGCTTTAAAAGCTTATTAACATAATATAACATAACATAATGGGGAGGGGGGCTGTGTGGCCACCTCCCCAGGCTGATTTCGGCCCCGGGGACCCCATCACCCAGGGCCAGCCTTTTCTTTTTTGCGTGCATAGTGGAGAATTTTATTGTATGATTGCAGCAGTGTGACTACAGTGTGTAAGGTGTGCCTCTGAGTTTACAGGGAGGGGTGTGTCTTTGTGAATGCAGATGTCTCTGTGTGAGTTGGGAATAAGCCCAGCCCTCTTGGCTTTGCCAATGCTTCTTTTAGTTTGTTGTCTGGGTACAGAGTTCAAACAGCTGAATGCTTCATAAAAACATTAAATCGCACTTATCTATGAGCAAGGTTTTTCCATGCACAAAGGTGGGGGATGTCAACGACCAAGGTGACCTTGAGGTTTAGAACAACTTTCCGATGGCTCTGATCTGCCTAGCAATGTGGTGAGTACATGTGAGTTGAGCGCAGCTGTGTTATTCCCTTAAGGTTCAAAGAAGAACTGGATTGATTTGTTTAGCTTACTTTATTTGTGTGGCCAGCATCACCAAATATTCTATGTTCCCAAGAGCATACAAATTCTGCACTTGAAACGACATAGCTGGCATTACAACAAATAGGCGTTGTTAAAGCAGCAAATGGCGGTCGCTTTGATGCTGGCACTAGGGCTCAAACAGATGCTTGCTGCTGACCTCTGTTTATGATTTTTTACAGGTTGAGCCCGAACCAGGCAAGACCGACTCTGCGTTCCATCCTCCCAAGGCCCATTAAATTGGGTAACAGCAATGCCTGTTATTTACAACGCTTAGAAATGTTAAAAACTGTAGCATGAAAATCGCTGGAAAAACAAGTTGTTGTCATTTGTTGCTGGTGAAGTTTGATGTGGTCATTAAAACAAAACATCTGTGCAGATTCCCAGTCGTAATACCGAGTCACACCCACAACATGAGGGATAAACAACAGCGTTTTGGGTAAATAATAAGATGAGTCCTCACGGGATGTTGGCAGGCAAAATTGCCCAGTCCATGGTCAATTGTGTCACTGTTTCCTTTAGTGTTGCAATTGGTTGTTCTTATGTATTGTTTGTGTTGATTGGACTGCTCCTGCCTTTATTTTTAGTTTGGCCGTTTCTGTGGAAGAATCTTGTCACTGACTGGCGCCTGTATCACGTAAACAAACGGAATCTGCGTGATCTGTGCTCAACCACGGTAAAGTCAAGAGAGCAGAGTGTAAAGTGGGATTGCAAGATGTCACAAAATAACGGAGTTTGGGCTCAGTGTGGGGTGGAAGGCACACTGTGCTACAACACATAGCAACCCAACACTCTTGTTACTTTGTGAAATCTAGCAGTCTCATATTAAACTGCTGCTCTCTTATCTCTAGCACAGACTGGAACAGGTGACTCAGACCTAGGGTCCTATTTACGAGAAACTAACGCAGCGCGGTGCCGAAAGCCATTTTGCTGTGCCACGCTGCGCTAGTTTCGAAGCACAGGGATGTGACATATTTACAACAGTTTGTTGCATCTCGGTGCTTTTCCCTGTGCTGGCGCACAAAGTAATATGATAGAAGTAATGGAAATATTGGCGAAAAAGAGGTAGGTTTATACAGTATTAGATCGAGAGAGGCCGATGTAGAGAAACAGTAGTGCAGTAGACTGAGACGTCAACAGATGGATAAAGAGAAAGGTAGAAAGAGATAGGTGAGGTAGAAAGTTGGAGCTGAAATAGAGAAGGAGGAGCAGAGAGGGATGTGTGAGGACGAGAGGAGGTAAAGATCGAGAAAAAGAAGTTAAGGTAGAAAAATAAATGTAGCGGAAAGATGTTAAGTAGTGAGAGAGGTGAGGTAGAGGGAACAGAGGTAGACAGAAATGGGAGTTGGAGAGGTGACGTAGCAAATTAATGGTGAGATAAGCTGAGAGGTTAGGTAGTAATGGGTGGGTGGGATAATGAGGACATGAGAGAGATGTAAGAGAGAAATCAGAAACAGCTGAGGTAGACTGGTGAGGTAAAGAGGGCACAGAGAGCCAGAGAGGGGTAAAGAATAGAACGATGGAAAGAGAATTAGTGAGGTGAGGTAAACACTGAGATGAGGTTGTGAGAGAGGTGAAATAGATGGAAAAGAAATAGGTGAGGTGTGATGAAAAGAGCAGTAAGGAGCAGAGAGAGGGATGAGGTAGAATGTTGAGATAAAGAGGGAGTTGAGAATGAGACCTATAGAGGTAGGCAGAGACAGTGCTAGAGAGAGAAGTGAGGCCATTCGAGAGGTGGACTAGAGACAGGTATACTGAGAGACAAGTGTAAAAGCAATTAATGAGGTAGAGGGAGCTCAGATAAAGAGGCAAGGTATATAGAGATGTAGGGATAGGAAGAAGGAGTGATAGAGGGGAAGAAAGAGTGGTGAGGTAGAAGAAGTGAGGTAAGGAAAGAGACATGACACAAAAGATTATTTTTAAAGTAATTGCCACCAACTACCTGGGCATGTGAGGGCTAAGGTTGGGCACGAGGCATGCATACTTAGTTTATGAAGCATGCCCAGATGTGAAATTAAACATAAGTCTGTTCTTAAAAGCACACCATTGATATAATGGGACTTTTGACTGCCTCAATCACATTACAAGGGGAGCCCTTGGAAGGTAGGGGCCATGGGCAATTGCCCACTTTTCCCATGCCTTAAAACGCCTGAGACTAGGATACCTATGTTAGCTAATTCGTCACTCACTGTTAAGAAAAAGTATTGATTTATTTTAAAATAAGTTTCTCTCTTCTGACGGGTATTACTTTGGCCATGTGAATTTGTTTAGGTATTTTTCTCATGTGCTTCAGCCATGAACCGGAAGTTTTCACGTTAATGTCTCAAGTGCTTGTTGTCTGACAAAGTTATAACTGTGACATAAAATGGAGTAAATTGACTTATCACATTGTATGGCTAGTATGGGTGACCACACATGTTGTTGCTGCTGGTAAGGTGGTAGACATACTGAGAAACACAGTAATAGGTGGGCATGGGACAGACTGCAACTGCAAGAATGAAGGTAGGTTACTCTTGTCACTGTGCAGGGCACAGGCAGTATACGGAAATGTTATTTCCTGCACTGCAGAACATAATTAAATAGTGCTACAGTTGTTGGTGGTGAAGTGCCTGTCACCAGGTTAGAAAGGGGAGCGAGTTAAGAAGGGGTACCCCTTTTTAAAAAAATAAAAGAAAGCGGCAATAACCATGGGACAAACACGGGCATCAAGAGAGTTTCGGTGTTTGCATCTCAGTGAAATATCCACAAGTTGCTACTTCACTGGTTATGGATCTTGTAGGTGGACCTGCACACTATCATTGCCTGATTGGTCAGTCTTTTGCACTGGAGGTACAGTATTTGAGGATCTGCAGGTGGTGTCGGAGGCAGTGTATCTCCGTGTAAAGCTTACAGCAGATGAGGATAAGGTTGTAGAACTGAATGTAGCATCTATATCAGATAACATAATACAGGATCTGGAAAGATTGGATCACTTGCACCTTTCACTTTTCGGGAGGAGTTACGTAGTAAAAATGACCATTTTACCAAAGGTGCTATTTTGTTTAGGACAATTCCATTGGGGTTTAGTACATTTTGGCTGTCTAACCTGAAGAGTATCTGTTTTAGATTCTTATGAGGTTATCGGAGACCCAGAAGGGCAGCCAGGTGGATGATCTTGCCAAGGCCACGAGGCGGGTGATCAACACCTAGCTTTTTGTCTATACTACTGGGCATGTTTGCTACAGCAAATGGGCATACTGATCTCAGATAGTTCGGGAGTGATTAGTATAGCAGAGTCTGCTACTATCTATGAAATGATCTTGGGGAGTGAAGCTAAAGGCTGTTTGGTTGAGAACATAGAACCCAGTTATTATAAGAAAACTAAATTCAAGATTTTAAAATCTGCACATAGAGTTTGGCTGCAGGTGAGCAGGAAATCTGGCATTCCCAAGTTGAGTATTTATACACCCCGATGGCTGCATCAATTCTCCCATCGATGTTTCAAGATCAAGTAATATTTAGGGGGGCACAAAAGGGGCTGACCTCTTTGGGGGATATGTAAAGAGATGGTCAACTCTGCTCCTTTATAGAAATACAGGAGACATTCGGAATAGCTAGGAAGACTTTTTAAAGTTTTTACAGCTACAGGACTTTCTTGGTAAAAACTGGAAGGATCCGAAAGTGTTTACTAAGCTCCCCTTATATATGCACAAGCAGTGTGGGCCTTAATGTTGCACTCGTGTATAGTTATTGCTATCTACAATTCAAATACGCTCTACTTTTCACGACCCCACTGCTTAGAAGCCACAATCCATAAATAGCAACTTCAGCAACTGAAAAGGAGCATAAATTATAATATAGAAATTGTTATTCAATTAATCAACATAATTTAAACATTGTACTGTCCAAAACATATCCAATATCGATAATTTGATGCGATTCAATTTCTCAGGAGTCTTGTATACGAGTTCAGGTTCCAACTTTATTCATTATTTCAGAAAAGATTTTTTCTTTCAGCCCAGCCAGCGCGTTTCCTCACTTAGGACTTCATCAGGGCTATAAATTAAAAAACATGCCTCACAAATGTGCAACATATATATATAAACATAATTTACATAAATACATTATTTATATAGTTATTTACAAAACACATATTCAACACAAGACTCTCTACCTATATACAATCACAAAATATTTTTTTTTCTCAGTAAAAAAAGAACTTTCAGCTATAATCCACAGATGTACACAAATTTAAAAAACATTTATTATATTGATGATTGTAGATCAATGCGCTCACCCGTTGAATTAATTAGCAACTTTGTATTTTCACTGTACAATTAATATAAATATTCCAAAAGACTAAAAGCTAGACAAAGTCACACAGATTTTTTTTTCATGTTTCATAGGGTCATTATGGTACCCCCATATTGTGGTTCTCGTCCCCCAAGGCCTTGCTGAACGATTTATCTAAAATTACCAATCCCGGAGGAGGAGCCTAGCGCGCAACCAAGATGGCCGCGTAGGTGCGAGGCTCCCGAGGACCTCCGCGACCTCCTGCATAAATCCTGACAGAATCCTGTCCCAGATGAGGGGACTGTATTTGTGAGCCCGAGCAGAGGTGACGCCCGTTTTCCGTTTTTAAATCGGACCTCGGACACCGTCAGGAGCATCGATTGAGGTTTGCGGCCTTCTCCACACCGGCCCCCCGTACTGGAGTTGTGGGGCGATCCGGACACAAAGTGAACAACAGCGGCGGGCAAGGCTGGGTGACTCGCGTACCCCGCACTTTCACTTTCGCTTTTGCGCCCTCCTTGCTGCCAGGCGAGGTTGGGTTGCGGGGCGGTGTGCGGTGGTGTGGTCTCGCTGGGGTGCCCTGCCGGTCCGCCAGCTGCGGTCCGTCCTGCGGAGCGGTGGTCGCTCCCCCCTGGACCCCTTGAACTGGATTGTCGGCCCCCCGTTTCTTGAGGAGATTGACTCGTCTTGGGGATTGAAACTATGTCCACAAAACAAGATGGCGATCGGGCTAAGATAAAATCGACCCGCCGTGGCGCGGCCCAGCAATCCAACAGTATGGACCGCTACACCCTCCAGAAGGGATCCCCAGAGGCGGCGCGTAAGTCCCCTACGGGCCCGACTGATGCTTCCGCTCTGCCCACGGACCTGACCCTCCGAGACGTCATGGGTGCCATCGCCGAGATGAAGGCCTCGGTGGACCAGCGCTTCGACACTCTGGCGCAGAAGATTGACTCGGTCCTCGTGGACGTGGGCCTCGTGAGGGCTGATTTGTCTAAAACCAACGACCGGGTCGACTCTTTGGCCCACTCTACCACGGGCCTCACAACGGACGTAGCGGCCCTCCAACAGGAGGTGCGCAGGCTTGGCCAGGCGAGCGCCCTGATGAATCGTCGGCTGGAGGATTCCGAGGGTCGGGCCCGGAGGAACAACGTCCGCATTATCGGGGTGCCGGAGGGACGCGAGGCGGAGGCAGCGGATCTATTTGTCGAGGACCTGGTTCTCACCCATCTCCAGCCTCGGGGGCTGAGTAAATTCTTTGCAGTGGAGCGTGCCCACAGGGTCCCCGGGGGTAGGCCTAAGGTTGGAGCCCCTCCGAGGCCTCTCATCGCCCGGATCTTCAATTTTCGGGACAGAGACGCTATCCTACAGACTTCCAGGCTACAAGGGCCGGTCAAACTTGACAATATGGACATCAATTTCTATCCTGACTTCACTCCGGCAGTCCAAAAGCAGAGACTGAGCTTTCTCGGTGTTAAACGTCGCCTAAGGGACCTGGGGGCATATGTATCAACATCACCATTTGCGATTCTCAAATAGCGATTGTTAAGGAATCGCTATTTGAGAATTGCAAAACGGGATGTATTTAAAAATTCGCAAACTTTTTGCGATTTCTTAAAATTCCTTAATTGCGATTAGCAAATTGCGAAATCGCAATTAAGGAATACCTGGCCATTCATTTCTATGGGCCAGGAGACCCATAGGAATGAATGGGAAGTAATTCTCAAATAGCGAATTCGCAATTTGCTAATCGCTATTTGAGAATAATTTCAAAGGTGCAAGGGTGTCATGATGACACCCTGATGCACCCCTGAAATGAGCATGTGTGTGCATATGGCGCACATACATGCCCTAAGGGCATGTATGAGCGTCACGTGGCACTTTGCAAAATTAAAAATAGTGCATTTTGAAAGGAAATCGCAAATTACCACCAACTGGAAGTTGGTGGTAATTTGCGATTTCTTAAGGATAATTCGCACAACTTGGGTGCTTTTTACATATCATTTAAGAAATCGCAATGTGCGATTTCTTAAATGATTGCGCAAAATTAAGGAATCGCTAAATTAGCAATTCCTTAATTTTGCGATGGGATTTTGCCTAATACATCCCGTTTTGCGAATTTTTACTCGCAAACGCTGTATTTTGCGATTCGCAGCGTTTGCGAGTAAAAATTAGCTTGATACATATGCCCCCTGAATCTCAAATATGCGATGCTTTTTCCAGCTAAGCTGAGAGTGGAGGTGGATGGCCACACGCACTTTTTTGATCGACCCGAAGTGGCCGGGGACTGGCTAGACACTTTGCCCGGAGATCGGGACCGGGGGGGTGGGGGGGGTGCGGTTGGTGGGGAGGGCCCGCCGGATCAGGACTGAGGGACTAATGGTAGGCCTTGCTCTGGACTGCGTTGTTGTCACTATTGACTGTTAGGGTAAGTTCCCCTCCTGTGGAGGTCGTGTGGGGTCTCTTGGGGGATCTCCCTCCTCCTCTGGGGGACTAGTTAGTTTTCTTATCTATGGGGCGACAGGCACACTGCACTTTGGGGGGGCTGTTTGGGCTCATGCAGGGGTGCAGGGTGGGGGGAGTTCTGTTGGGTTGGGTGGGTTGGGGTGGGGTGTGGTTCGTTTCTACCGCAAGGCAAACCAGTTATTGTATTGTTGTTTTTGAGATGCTCTGGGGGGGACAAATGATGGCTTCGTTATGTGATGGGGGGTAGGGATTTGACTTTGTTGTCCTGGAATGTTAACGGACTGGGTGATAGGATCAAGCGGGGTGTGGTCCTGCAGTATTTGAAACGGATTTCGCCTGATGTGGTCTTTCTGCAGGAGACACACCTTATTGGTAACTCCTTTTGTGCCATGAATCGCCGTGGCTTTCGCTTGGTGGCCCACTCGGGCTTCACATCAGGCTCGCGGGGGGTGGGCATCATGATTAAGACCTCGCTCCCGCTAGAAATAGACGAGGTGCGCCATGATGAGAGGGGACGCTACACTGTCTTGGTGGGGAGGATGGAGGGCAGGGTAGTTGTCTTTGTCTCTGTGTACGTCCCACCGGGGCTACAGTCCACCACCTTTGCAGATCTGGGACGCCTCCTTCTTGACCTCCCGGGGGGGCTTCTGGTGGTTGGGGGGGACTTTAATGCGGTGGCTTCTGGGACTATGGATCGTCATCCCCCTAGGGACCTCCCCCGGGCACAGGCGTGGTTAGCGGGCCTTTTGGACACACTGGGATTGGTGGACTGCTGGCGTTTAAAGCATCCCACCCAGCTGCAGTACACCTTCCATTCGGGTGCCCATGGTAGCCTCTCGCGGCTTGATTATGTCCTTGTCCCTGCGGCCTATGCTGGGAGGGTGGGAGAGGTGCGCCATCTGGCGCGGGGTATTTCAGATCATTCCCCGCTCCTGTTGCACTTGGGTGTCTTCCCGAGGGGAGAGGGCAGGGTAGCCCCAATCAATGCTTGGTACCTGTGTGACCCCACTATTCGCGCTGACCTGATTAAATCATTGCAACGGTATTTTGAGGAGAATGTGGGGTCCGTTCCGTCGGCTATCTCCCTGTGGGAAGCCTTTAAAACAGTTCTCAGAGGGGAGGCCCTCTCCTTTATCTCCCATGCCCGCAGACGCGCACAGGAGGAGGTGACCCGGGTGGAGGCCGAAATTACTGAATTGGAGGGCGATCTGGGGAGTGGGGTGACTGACGCGGCGCTGCATGTTCTACACCTTAAACAGGCGGCTTATAGGGCCCTCGTCACGGAGGCGGCCAGGGGCCTTAGCAGAGAGCAACAGGGGCGACTGTATGATGTGGGTGATAAGGCTGGCAAACTGATTGCGTGGTTGGATAAGAAGGAGAGAGCTAGTCGTGTGGTCCCGCTGATTGAGAGGATGGATGGTGTACGACTTACTGAGCCGGAAGGCATTGTTTCTTGCTTCGCGGATTATTTCCGCGAGGTATATTCTCCGGTCTCTCCCTGCTCGGAGGAGGACTCCCATGCCCTGCTGCGGGACATCGCGCTGCCCTCGCTTTCAGTGGAGGACAGGGATTCGTTGGATGCCGCTCCCACCTCGGATGAAATCGCCCTCGCCATACGCTCGGTTGCCTCGGGCAAGGCCATGGGCCCGAATGGCCTTCCTATCGAATTGTATAAGCTGCGACCGGATGTACTGGCACCTCACCTCCGTGCGATGTTCCTTGCGGCCCACTCGCGGGGCTCCCTCCCGCCGGACCAGCGTCTAGCTACCATCGTGGTTATCCACAAGGAGGGGAGACCGCGAGACCGGGTTACATCCTATCGACCGATCTCGCTCTTGAATGCGGAGCCTAAAATCCTCGCCAAGGTGCTTGCCAACCGGCTGGTCGGCGTGGTGGGCGATCTGGTCCACCAAGACCAGTCCGGCTTCATTCCCCATCGCAACACGGCTCTTAACTTGCGGCGCTTGCACGGGGTGCTCGCGCGTGTTCCATTCGTGCGGGAGCCGGCCATCTTGGCATCCTTGGACGCCACCATGGCGTTTGACACGCTCGAGTGGCCGTACATCTGGGCGATGTTGGCGAAATTTGGATTTGGCCCGGGATTCATCAGCTGGGTCAAATTGTTGTACTCTGACCCATTGGCGCAGGTGGTGGTGAATGGTCGAGTCTCGGCCCCATTCGTGCTGGGACGGGGCACGCGACAGGGTTGCCCCCTGTCGCCGCTCCTGTTTGCACTGGCCTTGGAACCCCTGGCAGAGTGGCTGCGGTGGCACCCTTCTATCCGTGGTCTCCGTTGGACCCCTGAGTATGAGGACCGCGTGTCCCTCTACGCCGACGACATCCTGTTGTACTTAGCCTCCCCGCGTAAATCACTGATTGTCCTGGTCGATGTTCTGCGCTCCTTCGGCCGTAACTCAGGTCTTGTCATCAACTGGGCTAAATCCTGTATCTATGTGCTTTCCGGGGAGGCTCCTGTTCTCCCGCGGGGCTGCTCGATCCAGATTGCCTCGCAGGGGTTTCGTTACCTGGGCGTCTATATTACGCTGGACCCGGTGGCCCGCTACGAGCGGAATTTGCTTCCCCCCCTCCAGCGCTTGAAGGAGGACGTCGCGCGCTGGCGGCGCTTGCCGCTTTCACCGCTCGGCCGGGCGGCATTGTTCAAGATGATGTCCTTGCCGCGCTTTTTGTATGCTCTCCAGAACTCGATGGATCTGGTCCCGGCGCGTTACTTCCGTGAGGTGGAGAGTTTGCAGCGCCGCCTGTTCTGGGACGGGAGGCCGCGTATAGCCCTGGCAAAGTTGACGCTCCCGTGGTATGACGGAGGGATTGCCCTCCCGGATATTAAGCGGTATTACTGGGCCTCCCAATTAGCTGCAATTAATCATGGCCTTTACGGGCCCGCCTTAAACCCGGCATTTGAAATGGACAAGATGCTCCTGCCCGGTGGCGATTATAATCGAGCGCTCTACACTAGCGTGCCCGATTCCCGCCTTACGGGACCCACGCGTGTCATGGTGCGAGTATGGCACGCGGCCAATGCAGCTATGGGATGGAAGGACCGTTTGACCCGGGCGTCACCGTTGTATGCGTCTGAGAGGTTGGGCTCCCTATGGACCTCGAGGGGCTTCGATAGGTGGGACACGATAGGCATTAGCACAGTGGGGGACCTCTGGACGAGGGGAGGATTCAAAACATTTGAGACACTGCAGGCGGAGTTTCAGCTGCAGGGCAGTGAATACTTTCGATACCTGCAGGTCCGTCACGCTCTGGGTTCAGTCTTCCCAGACGTGGCCGCCATCCCGGAGTCCTCCCCATTGGAGGATAGAGTGCTAGATGGCCACGTTCTGGACAGCACGATCTCCCTCATCTACAAGAAGTTGATTAATGACCGCTCGGGCTTACTGACTGGGCTCCGCGAGGCTTGGGTTGCCGATGGGTTGGAGCTGGACGACGAGGACTGGATTTCCGCGGTGGCCTCCCCGAAGGAGGTGGCCATCCCGGCTCGCCTTCGCTTCGTCCAGCTTAAGATACTTCACCGGGTGTACATGACGGGGCCAGGGCTTCTGCGTATGGGCTATGCCGAGGATGGACTGTGTAGGCGTGGGTGCGGTGCATTGGCGACTTTTTTACATATTCTGTGGGAATGTCCGAGGGTGGAGCGATTTTGGCGTGGTGTGCATGAGGTCCTGCGAGCGGTTACGCATGTCGTGCTGGTGCCTGAAGCAAGGAGATGCCTGCTGAATGTGTGGGAACCAACCGACTACTCGGTTCCACAGACGCGATGGGTGACGCTGGGTTATATGATCGCTAAACGTGACATCGCTCAATTGTGGGGATCCCAGAGGCCCCCGGCAGTGTCGGCCTGGAAAGAACACATGGATTGGTGCATGTTCCGAGAGAAAGTGGTGTATGTGGCGCGGGGTAAGCCTGGGGCGTGGCTGAAGGTGTGGGGCCCCTGGAACGCCTACCGCGGGGGTATTTGCGAGCCGCCATTGTTGCCTCCCGCTTCACCAGCTCCGTCCCCCTAGATGACCCCCTCCCCCAATCCCGGGCACAGTGTTTTCCCAGTCCCGGACCTATTTCCCTTCCCCTCCTTCGATTTTAGTGTAGGGTTGGGGTCCCCCCATTTGAGGAGCATATGTTGTCACTCTTGTTCTCGGGTTGCCTTGCGGGTGTGGTTTTATGTTGTTAGTGTTGTATAAAACGAAACCGTATTGTGGGCTCAGAGTCATGTGGCCCACGTTGTTGATACCTCCTGCTAGCGTCTCTGTAACGCCAAGTGCCTTATTGTATATATGTCACTAATTGCTGTCACTTTAGCGGCCGGCCGGAAGGTTGTAGGCCCATACCTGTATATATTCGAGATTGTAATAAACGGTTTCAAAAAATAAAAAAATAAAAAAAAATAAAAAAATTACCAATCCCTTGTGGATTTCATCGGGGAACAGCCATTACATCGCAGCTCTTACCCTGCATGCCATTACAACACAAGTGTTACCACGCATGCTTTGTAACAACGCGTAGTCTTTACTACACATTTTTTTACAACACGTGCTTTTACCACACATGCCTTTACAACAACTTTCATTGCAAACATATGAATGGTAAAAGCACATACGTTGTAAAAAAATATAGGTGATCCACGTCATTGTGAGGAAACAGAGGCTCTTCCGCTTCCTACAACAACATGCACTGCCCTTCAGACGACCCCAGGAACCACAAGGAGAGAGGAACCACGAGGAGAGAGAGGTAAGGTGGATTGGTCCTGGGGTGGGGGTTCCTATTTTAGGGTAAAAGGGGTCAGGGTCATGTAGGGGTAGTGGTATAGGGTAGGGAAAGGGTTGGGGGTTGGGGGAGTCATGCAGGGGCAGTTTTTTAGGATTTCGGGTAAGGAGAGAACTGGGGTTTGGGGGGTTGTGCAGGGTAGTGTTTTAGGGTAGGGGGAGGACTGGGGGTCGGGGGAAGGTCGTGCAGGGGTACTGTTTTAGAGTTTAGGGTAGGGAGAGGACTGGGGGTCGGGGGGACTCGTGCAGGGGTAGTGTTTTAGGGCTTAGGGTAGGGAGAGGATTGGGGCTCGGGGTTGTGCAGGGCTAGTGATTTAGGGTTTAGTGTAGGGAAAGGATTGGGGGTCGGGGGTGTCGTGCAGGGGTAGTGATTTAGGGTTTAGGGTAAGGCAGGGTAGTGTTACTTACCTTACACACTTTTGCCAAGTGTATGCCTCTACCACGCATGCCTTTGCGTTGTAATGGCATGCGTGGTAAAGGCATATGCGTGGTAAAAGAATGTGTTGTAAAGGTAGGTCGTTGTAAGCGTACTAGCGCAGTAATACCAGCGTTGTAATGGCACGTGTGGTATTACTATGCGTAGTAACGTCATACATTCCTTTAATCAAATATGTCTGAACAATCCACTTAGAAAATCTTTTTTCCCTGTCTTTTTAAATCTTTTTACTCACTTGTGCAATGCATCAATATCACATTTCTGAATAGTATGTGATCTTCTCCCCAAACCAGTATCTTCAAGAGGAACCAGTCATGGCTGTGGGTGGTGTAATACCCCCTGTTCTGTCTACAACATTTAGAAACAAATGTTCAATACCAAGGAACTTAGTTCTTCTCAAAACTGCATTTATTTTTACTTATGTACCTCTTAATAAACGTATTTTGTAATTAGCAATCCCCTGTTATCCAAACCATCACATAAGTCCTGGCATGTTTCAATACCTATTTACTTATTCATAGTCCCATCTTTAATAATTCAATTTGGATAGGGGAAATTAAGCATCAAAAACACAAACAGCATGTTCCAAAACACCTAACCTTGGTAAGAGTTCCAACTCCCCGTTCCATACTGACCTTTCTCCTTTGTGCTCCAATCTCAAAATGCCACGGGAACTGCACCTACACAGAGATCGATAATTTAAGCATGCTGTCAGCCAATCAGATCATGTCTAACGAACCACTCGACCTTCTAACCTAATCCTATTTAAATCCACCAATTGCATGCTGTGTTAAGTGCATCTACACCTCCACATCAGAAGGCACACCTCCACTAACTATCCACTCCAAAGACCGGTATTGTTTCACGGACAGTTTTGTCTCTGGTCTGTCCTTTATTCCGCCAATCCAAAAGCCTCACCTCCTAAACTCTCCTTAGTCGGAGCCAAGTTTGGTACTATATACGAGCTGCTAATACAGTGACTCCCAGATGATTTTTAAGTTGAAAATGCAAAGTGGGAAACCAGATTGGCGGAGGAGAGATTGCTTATCCAGGTGCCACTGAAAATAGGGAATAGGGTTCTTTTAACAAACAGTTTGAACGGCCAACATTTTATGACTATGTTTAACCTTTGACTCTGCTGATGAATGTTCACCAGTGTACTGGGTGCACAGACATGGATCAAGAATTAAGCTACACCAATTTGCATACAAAAAGCATACTAATACACAATTGTTTTAAAAATGTATAAGTATTATTATTACCAATCACTGTATAATCATTTCAATAACAGTATCAGCTTTCACGTTCAATATGAATGATCAAGTATAAAACAACTGAAAGTCAATCATGAACAATAAACATGTGATTAGGGTCGTATTGCTAATATGCAATAATCTAATACAATTTCGGTGAAAATAACCAGCCCAGCCCAATGCATTTCGGGATCTGTTGCATCCCTTCTTCAGGGGCCACTGTAAAAATGATAAACAAATACTCAGATTACAATACTATTATAGCACTAACAAAATATTTACAGTAAAGAAAGCGTTCAGAAAAGGCCCAAAAAGACCTAAATAACCTGTATAAACTTGCACATGGCAAGGAAATAGAATGCACTGCAAAGATTGAGAAGACATAGTCATGCAACTCGTGATGAAATAACCAAAGAACAGACCATCCAGTGCTCGTGGATTAGAAAAAAGGAAGAACTAAAATGATGAAAGTATACTCAAGTTATTACCTTAAGCCAACCCCGAGATTTTAGATAAGATGTGTCTGTGTGCAATAAAAGAACCATGATGGTGCACAAAGCCCCATGTCCAAAAACAACCACTCACTGGTTACTGAAACAGCCGACAACCACAATATGCTGCTGTACTACAGCGACTTGAGCTCTGGATCTATAGGAAAATTGACATACTTAGTACTTGGTAATACGAACTCTACACTGTGGTGTAGACACCTAAACATAATCGTGGTTACCTCACAACTGAACTAAACTCAGCTCAGTAAAGGAGGATGACAAATTCGTCACAGGAACCACCAACTATCTGCCAACAACAAGTGACACGAGTGTTACAAAGCGATATTCACCGTTATGTCCATAGTCCCTTCAATCCTAAAAAATCCCTTATCAGTTAAAAGAAGTTCCTGTATTACCTTAAATGCCTGGCAATGTAATGGACGTGCAGAAACTACACTCCGATCTGCTCATGTACACCCCCTTCTTTCACCTCGCTGTGTTTAAAAAGTTTCATGTAAAGGCTCCATGTTACAAGGTGACCCCAGAACCATACACAACTCCCTTAAACAATGTCACTACCCCTCCACCCCAACGATACTGCATGTCTAGTACACTGTCAACGGTTGAACAACACACTATAAACTGCACAACTAACCTCTTACCAAATGTTGAACTTCAATTCTTCACACCACGTAATCCTCTGTAGTCGGTTCCGACCCCGAGTCAAAAGGTTTCAAACTTAGCCCTGTAGCGGTAACTATTTAAACTCGCGCGATCATCACCGATGCACGTAACGTGTTTCGAAACAAACAGAGGACTATATTGATGAGCGTAATCTTGGACTAGTCAGAATGCTGCATACGAGCGCGCTTCTTATTGAACCTATGACATCTGACTAGTTGTCACTCAGTGCAACATGTACAAGACAAAACTATAACTGTGGTGATCCAATGGTCACTGAAAACACACTATGAAACAAAGAAATGAAAAACAGAGGACTAAAAAATAACAACAATTAATGTTGCCCAGAAGTTGAAAGCAGGTACTACCGACAGCTATAATAAATAAACTCCTGCCCCTGACTCACAATGACTCACTCACGCGGAAACAGGACTGCCACTAGTACTCAAATAGTGACCTTAAAAAGCAAGTAATACACATCATTAACACAACACAGTACTGCTGGGACTTCACACCGATGTGCCAAACGAGTGATAGTGTGAATGGGTCTAAGTGCTAAACAGTAGCTTAAAACAGTGCTAACGTGGTTCTCCTGTCAATAGGTGATGATACGTAAGAACAATCAGAGATGGATTGCTGAAGCAACTACATGCAAAATAAAATTTCAAAAATCAAGGAGAATTGTCTCTGCATAATACTCACAACAACAAAGGAAAACACCCATGAGACAAGCATGTGTTGTTAATAATATTAAACTTGTGAAGTAAATTGAAGAAGATAACATTTCAATACAAGTTGCCATGTGTAAGTCATATATCACAATCTGAAAATGGATAGTGGATACAGAGATTGCCAACGCCTGAGGAACACATTACACACGTTAACATGACGTCTTAGAGAAAACACAGCATTTCCAGTTTATCATTGAGACCACCTGGTATCATTGTCTGCATTGTCTTGATCCACCACACTTCCCGTTGAGATAGTAACCTGGCATTATCACAACCTACTTTACTAGGTAACAATTCAAGAATTGTGAACCTTAATTGCGCAATCGAGTGTTTGTGTTCCAACCAATGAGATACCAAATGTGATTTGACATTACGTGTTCGGATTGTACTCTTGTGTTCTGAAATGCGCACCTTGATTTTGCGTATGGTTTTGCCAACGTATAGAAGGCCACATGGACATTTGATACAAAAATAACACTTGCGAAGTTGCAGTCTCCATTGTATCTCAACTTAATTGTGTTACCCGAGTGTGGATGGTTGATTGTGTCTCCCATGATTGCATGATTACAACTAACATAGTTGTAGCATTTGCGCATGCCGGTGTATGTCAATTTTGTGGATTCTGTTGAATGCGTCAACAATTCTTCTCGTATAGGCAAACAAAGGTTCGAGCAAATAATCCATTGAAATCTGGTTCACATTTAAGTAAATCCCATCTCAATTTGATAATCTTCCTGATGGTCAAGGTTTTCGTAGAATATTTAGATACAAAAACTAAACGTTGTTCGGTGATCCTGGGTTTTTATATGAGTAGGTCCTACTCGTATCAATTACATTGGTGAACATTCATCAGAAGAGTCATATGTTCTAGAGGTTGGCTGCCTCTCACTGGGTAGCACGCTACTTTGATTCAAATAGATTAAGTTCTTTCTTTTGATACAATAGGAGTGCACAGACAATCTATTCACCTTTACCATACACCCACAAGGTAGCAAAATGGGGCGGAAGGTTTGGGAGTAATTGTAGTAGATGTGGCTTTCAATTGGCAGACAGCCTTCATATGTTTTTCTCATGTCTTAACTGGATGTTTTCTTGTAGGAAATTGGAAGTTTTTTGGGATTCATTATAGGGGCACATGTTCTAATTACCCCTGCACTGATCATTCTTGGTGCGATTGATAGTACTGAAACCAATGCAGTCGTGAGATGGGAAACATACCTTCTATTTGTTGCTATAGCAATCGGTCGCTTATTTATTGCATCACAATGGTTAGGTCCGGATCCACCAACGTTTGATAGTTGAAGAGCAAGACTCTTGGTAATTTATAACATGGAAGTTCCTCTGTATAGATTTGAAGGGCAGAAGAGGAAGCGTTGGTGGCTTTGGTTATGGGCCCCGGTTACTACCTGGTTGGAAGAGACATAATAGGACAATTAGGATTGAGGGGAAGGAATTACCTCTGGCACTGCTTTCCTTGGCTGTTTAGGATATTTTTAAACTCTTATCCATTCCTTAAAGGGAAATATCTTTGTATATCCCCAAAACACAGACCTGCTCAATTAGCCCCTACTGCGCTTCTCCCATAAATGAGAGAAAAACGTACACAATCATTTTGTACAATCCACGTCCCAGGAGAATAGAACCAGCATGACCAAGAAATGTAACCCTGTGGGAACTTCCACCAGTAGTAGGCCATTACCAATGCAGCTCCTGCTCAGTGTGCCATTGTTAGAAATGGGATTTCTGGTTGGCTAGGGCATGAGCCTAAGCCAGGCAGAAACCACAACTCTAGTCAGGGTAAGGGAGTTACACGCTCAAGATAACCCCTGCTCACCCCCTTGGTAGCTTGGCACGAGCAGTCAGGCTTATCCCAGAGGCAATGTGTAAAACGTTTGCACAACCCACACACAGCAGCAACCCACAAGGCACACAACAAAATAAACTCCACACAAAGTTATATAAAAAATAGCCTTTGTATTATCCAAATCACATTAGACTCATAATCACACATATACACTGTGCCAACTGGCACCAGGTAATAATTTACAGGGGATTATATACATGACAGGGCCAATCGGGCCACTGTCAGAACCATCACAAAGCACAAGTAGCAAATGTAAAACACAACCAGTAACTACTGGCAGAATACTGTACTCAGCATTAGCACCATAAATGCATTATGTCTGCATCACATTAGGCATAAAACACATTATGCACCAATCTCATAAGCATAAACACATTATGCAACCTTTGTAGGCATAAACATATTACGGCCTTGCGCCCAACTAACACTGACCCCTGGCCTACTGGCCTTCAGTGGGGCTCAAATGCCCTTTGTCCTCCAAAGTCAGGGCGCTAACTGGGGCCTCTCACTGGCCCTGTGGCTGCCAATGCAGCGAAGACAATGTGCACCATGCACTGAGGCTTGGGGTGTACCTCATCCCTTCCTCTTTATTTAAAAAGAAATGGCTCCACGTTGCAGCTGCCCGTGCTCTCGCGGTGCAGCTGCGGCAAAGAAACAAGCACTGACACTACCGTGCCCCTGGAGCCCCACTCTGGGACTACTGAACAAAAGTGCCCCTCGGTGCAGCTGCCCATGCTCTTGTGGTGCAGCTGAAAACAGCAGAAGGATGGTACCAATAGAGTGTCGTGGGAGCCCCTCCTTCCCGGGGCTCCTCTCGTGCAGAAAAAGCGCTGGCACTAACTGTGCCTGGTGAGCCCCCCTTTACCAAGCTCCTCCAAGTGCCTTCGATTGGCACCAACAAGGCTTCTCGTTCCGGCCCCCATCCACAGGGGCCTCTCCAGACTCCTCTGGTCTCTTCTGGGCCAGGGAAAAGGGCACCGACAATGCGCAAGGACAGCCCCACTCACTGAGGCTGCTCTCTGTCTCCAATCTGGGGGAAGCACGGCGGCGCTCGGTGAACCTGCCTCTCTCTCTCCACAAGACGGGGAGGCGGCGTTGGAGCCCACAAGGCTCCGGATCTTGGGATAACAAGCGGGGTTCCCACCGGCTAACGGGGGCCCTGCCTTCATCAGGCCTAGCTTCCTCTTCGGCTGTGCGGCAATTGGCTCCGCCCACAGATCGACTACAAAAATGAGTAAGGACTTTATGAATGTAAAACACACTGTAGATTATTTAAAGTGGGTAATCCTCGAGACCTTGGACCATGTAGACAAGAATGCTGAATGGACCTTATTACGCAAAGAACAACGCTGGGTCTACCATTTGGACACCTTTGCACGATGATTGAATAATAACATACCATATAAACAATGGTTTAAAAGACCATCGCGACCCCATTTCAAGACCGGAGCAGTTCGAGAAGCACGCCAACAAAAATGATGAGATAACTTCCAAATACGATAATACCACTAGGTAACAGCGGTACAAGGATCCTTTTGATCCCAAAAATAGTTTTTTATCAGGAACCGCCCTTCTAAAAATGACTTCTTTATCTCCCCAGAATAAGGAGTATCTACCAAAAAATCAAAGATGAGATCCTCAAAAGGTGCAGTTTAAAGGTATTTGTCCAACCCATTATAGCAGTGTTAATTAATACGTACTCTCTAATGTCATTATCACACTGCACAACAAAAAAAGTATTTCACCCTTTAAATAACGCGCTTGTAGATGATATCCTGACAAAATGATACTATCTAAAACAAAGGGGAACATCCTCATTGTACTGGGGTAACCTCATACTCGCTATAAACAGGAGATTCATCACCTTGTAGGTCACGGTTAAAAAATTGACTCAACCTGCTTTTTGAGAAGGGAGGGGACCTCCATGAACTCTAAAAGCCGATTCAGGGATGAAACAATAAAGCCATGTAGAATTTTGTAAACCCTCATTTAAAAACTGCCTTCTAGAAGTAAACGTTTTTTTCACGAAACAATGATTTTCTTCCAGAACCACCAACTTAGCCAATTCCGACCACAACATCTCGCTTACTTCAGCCATAATTGTCATGGTTGTAGTCATGAAACGAAGATACATTAAATAATAGATTGGAGATCAATTGACCAAAAACATATGGCTGACAATTTTAGATCACCACAGGTTAAGAAAGCTAGTGCCATTTTTACAATGCATGATTAAATTCACCCCCCATCCAAAGGTTTTTCAATTATAACAAAAGATATTCCATCCTTTATAAACACAAACTGAGTCTACAAGAGAATACAACAGCCATCTTTACAACACAATTGTTGTATCACGTTGTTCCTTAGAGTCTTGGCTGTATAAATCTTTCTATGTAAAAAAAAAGAGGAATATTGCAAAATTGTGTTATACTCTATACTTACAAACCATGTATGTCTGACAGAAATTGGGTTCACAAAATAAAAAGAAAGAAAAATAGTTCTGCACATATAGAACGCCATGCATATTGTATGTACAAAAAGTCAATAGATGTTCTCTAAGTAAGAGAAAATTTCCAGAATTAGGAAATATTGAGTTTCTGAAAGAAAAATCTGAACAACCTGAGTATGGTCCTGACGAAAGTCAACGACCCAAGAAGACGCAAGTATGGCTGAAACATGTTGACCCGATGTTTTTTTATGAATTAGATGTATGGGACACCTAATACTACCCTGTTACATCGTAATTTATTTTTAACCATGCCACTGTTTCTAGTATATCTTTAAATATATTCAGGCAATGTGAAGGGACAGTACGCAGTTTTAATCACACTTTTATATGGAAAGGATCCAATCAGTGCCTCTTACGTAAGAGACATCTCCTCCTGCTGGAGGACAGACCCAATGATGTCACTATCAGTCACTAATAAGTCAGTGGAAAAACATACCACTGACTGACATCACTGTTGAGTGTCCTACTAAGAAACCAGTTTGAAATGCTCACCGTTGTTTTCTTCCACTCCTCTTGATTTTGCAGCATACCCTCAATCTTTATTCAGGAAATGTGGTACGTGTATTTTTTTATGATGACTGTATAATTGGATGATGGGAAGGATTGTATAATATTAGATTCTGGGGTATGAAGGACTAATTTCTTGTCTTATATTGTGTATAAAAGCTCATGAATGCAGGGTTGGCGTTTGGTACGGGTTTTATTTCTTTTGTTTCCTATACTCTGTCCCCCCCCCCTCCCCCATGTTAGTGAAAATTTCAATTTTTAATCTCTTTGTGGTTGGTTCTGTATGCTATAAGGGGCTTTTTTTGTTGTCGTTTTGATGAGTATTTATTACATGAATTATGTATGAGATATTGTACTGTGTGCTGTGTATATTTATTACTGATATTATGATAAAATCGTATGAGTAAAATGTATTTAAAAAAATAAGAAAATAAAAAAGCTTTACAGAAGAGCCATTGGCCCTGCTTTTGTGATCAGGACCTAGAAAATATGAGAATACCAGGGGTGAAAATGCAAATTTGGGAATTCCTTCAGAGCACCCGGATTTGGAGTGCGCTGGATAAGTGGGAAGGTAAATGGTAAAAGAGGAAAAGTCCCAAAAGTTCAATGGGGAAACTGCCTCCTTCCAGAGAGGGGGAAGTGGGAGCTACACACTTCGCTTTGCGAGAGGTACCTAGTGGAGGTTATGAGGGAAACCTGTGGAGTGGTACAAACAAGTTGAGCGGTTTGTGAAAAATTCAAAGGTTTTGTGGACTGATTTGAATATTTTATTTGATATTGTGGTTCCAAGTGATATGTGGGCTGCATGTAAGATAGCTACAGAATGGCCCGAGAGACAACCATTGAGGGATCCTTTGAATAATGGTCCGTTCCCCATAGTAATGAGGAAACCAGGTGATGACATGGTTGATGTTTAAAGTGTCAACTCAAGATATTGACTGGGTCAAGATTGATCGTCCGACCCAGGAACCTAAAGAGACAATTCATGCATATTATGTGAAACTGTTGTAGGCTTTCAAACAGAATAGCGGAATGGAAACGTTGGAGCCTAAGGATATGCGACAGGATTAAGACCTGAGATTAGCATGGTGAATCAATACCATTTGATTTGCTGGCAGAATAAATTGGTTGATGAGGTTGACATGAGGCAGAAGAAATTGAAGGAAAACCTTATGGTAGATCAAATTATAGCTGCTCAGAGGGGAAGTCAATTTGTTGGGAATGCACCCCCTATGTTGGGAGTGTCCCCACAGGGAGCTCCTGCCATGTAAGGTGGAGGTGGTTTTCAGTCACAAGGTAGGAGTCGAGGTGTCCCTATTGATCCAAGTACTTGAATTGATGTAGCTACATTGAAAACATCGAACCTGTGCCACTGTTGTAATAGGTTGGAGTATCGGAAGCGGGGATGTCATCTTAATCCTGCAAATCAAGGTCAGAATCAAGGGATCACTCTGTATCAGACCAATAATGCTATGCAGCCACAGAACGTAACCAGACAGAGAACTTAGAATTTCAATGCATCCCAAGCCCAAGTGATGCAAGTTCCACAACACTCGATGCCACAGCAAGCTGTCACTGGTCTCATATTAATTACGAATTAAGTTCTGAATGTGAACCAGAATTCTTTCAAGGGTTACATTCCCTGCCAGCAATATAGTATGTTTGAGACAATTGAGAATTTTGGCTCAGATCAGCTGGCCTGACGGTGTCTGAGGGGGGAGGAAGATTGCATGCTTGGAGCAGTTTTGGAGGTAGACCACAGTGGCCCATGTGTAGATGGTGAGGTAAATGGCCACATCGTATCATCCTTGGTTTACACTGCTGGTACCTGTTCTAATGTGTGAACAGTGGAAGTTCCAGACCTAACCCTCTAGAGAAGAAGTATCCACGTTGTTGGAGTTGCTAATCAACAAATGAGGAATCCCATTACTGAGGATGTTCTGTAAAAATAGGGTATTTTGAGGATAATCACCAATTAGCGGTCTGTGATTCAAGTCCTGTGAGGTTGTTAGAACGTGACTTGTTGTGCAAGAGGAATTGCACCATTTACTGCACCCCAAGAGGTATGGCCTTTCAGACCCATGATGAGGATGTTACCTTTAAAATGGTTAATCAAAATCTGGTTGTTGCAGTGCACCCTATGATGACAAGTGAAGAATTACCCTTGGACCGTACAGACACTGTGAGGTCTGAGGTTAGGCATTTTTCAGTAAAGGACATTGAACTCATTAACAGAGTTGAGCCTGTCCATATACAGATAGAGCAAATGCCAAAAATCCCAGAATACCCAGAATTCCACAGTATAATTTGACCCCTGCAATGATTGCTGGAATAGCTCCAATAATTGAGACTATGATATTATGGGGAGTCCATGTAACTTACCACTTATGGGCCTGCAGAAGCCTAGTGGTAAGTACTGCATAGTGCAGTGCCTTTGCAAGATAAATAATATTGTGAACCCTTGTATTGTGGTATCGAATCCTGCTGTAGCATTGTTTCAAATTCCATATGAGGCTGAGTGGTTCTCTGTCATTGATTTGTGTCAAGCTTTCTACTCCATGTCCGTGCATGAGGATAGTCAGTTCCTCTTTACATTGAGGCTTGGTGGTCGTGTTTTGGTGAGTTTGCAAGTCCCACAAGGGTATACCGAGAGTCCCTCCATTTTTAATCAGATACTTAAAAAGAATTTGAAGTATTCGGTTATGCCCTGTAACTCTGTCCGGGTACAGTATATTGACGACCTGTTGGTTGTGTCTAATACATGGGAAGCTTACAAAACTGACACTATTGCATTGTTGAACCACTTGGCTGAGAATAGACATAAAGTGTCACCCAGCAAGTTGCAGTACTGTTTGAAAGTAGTCTCGAATCTTGGTCATCACATTGAGAAAGAAGTCAGAAAGGTGTAGCTGGAGAGAATCTCGGCGATTTTGCAAATGAAACTGCCAACTACCCAGGAAGAGGTCAGGATGTTCTTGGGAATGGTGGGCTACTGTCGTCAGTGGATTCACAACTTTTCCCTAGTGGCCAAGCCTTTACAGAGGCTGACACACAAAGATGTGTCAGATACGGTCCCCCGGGACAATGATTGTTTGGTTGCATTCCTAGATTTGAGAAAAAGCCTCTGCCGGGTCCGGCACTAGAAATGCCTGATTATAACAAAGCATTTGCACTCTCTCAGTGCCTACACAAACACATGGACGTGCCTGTAGACATTTGGTGTACTTTTCTGCTACCTTAGATCCAGTAGCAGCAGCATTGCCCGGATGTCTTAAATCTGTGGCAGCCGCTGGTGTCAGCAGAGAGGTGTGAAGGCATTGCCATGGGTCATCCTTTAAGGATATACGTGCCTCACTCGTTGAAAATACTGTTGATGCGTACTTGTGCGCAACATTTGACGTACAGCCGCCTACCCTGGTATGAGCAGATCATACTGGTGGCTGAAAATCTTACTCTGAAGAGGTGTTCTGTTTTGAATACTGCCACCCTACTGCCACTTCCTGAAGTTGATAATGAGGAAAAAAAAGTGGAGCATGACTATCTCGATGTTTCTGATCTGTGCACCAATCCAAGACAAGATATACAGGATGAACCACTGCCTGAATTTGATTTTGCATTGTTTGTGGATGGCTCCTGTTTGCAAGACCATGAAGGAGATTTACGAGCTGTTTATGCAGTCTGTACAGTTTCAGGAGTAGTAGAAGTCTTGTGGCTCCAGACAGTGTTTTGAGCACAAGTGGCTGAATTGATTGCTCTTACTCGAGCACGCTGTGGCTCAGCCCAGCAGAGAGTGACTATTTTCACTGATAGTCATTACTGCTTTGGTGTTGTTCATGATTTCGGACAATTATGGTCCCAGAGGGGGTTTATGACCCCCTCTGGATTGCCCATTCGGAATGGGGAGCAAGTCCAAAAACTGCTTAAAGCATTGCAATGCCTGCACAAATTTCCGTTGTTAAGTGTGCGACAAATTATAAGGTGGATGATTATGTGACTGTGGGCAAGAGACATACTGATGATGTTGCCAGATACTGCTCTTACAATGCTTGTACCTTTAATGGAAAGTATACAAATGAGGGAACAGACCAGACCAACTTCAACTTTCGGTTAACTACAGCTGATACTCAGGAGGAATTTAAGAGGTTGCAGGAAATGTCAGAGGCAGAGCTGGGCAAAAGCAGGTTGTGTTAAAAGAGATAAGGATGACATTTGGGTTTTAGGAGATGGGAGACCAGTATTGACTAACAGTCTTTTACCCCCAATGGCCATGGTCATGGTCCTACTCATGTGGGAAGGGGCAAAATGGTTTGGTTGTTTAGGCAGACTTGGTTCAATCCAAAGTTTAGGTTGGTTGCTGAAGCACTGTGCTATAGATGTGTTGCGTGTGAACTGAATAATGTGGGAAAGAGAACTGCAGTAACTTTTAAGTCACATAGGGAGGTCAGGTGGTCCTTTCAATAGGATGCAGTTGGATTTTACTGAGATACCTGTGTGCAATGGATTGAGGTATGTGTTGGTTGTTGTGTGTATCTTTTCATGATGGGTTGAGGCATATCCTACACGAAGGAATTATAGTCTCACAGTAGCAAAGCTTTTTGTGAGGGAGTTAATACCCAGATTTGGCTTCCCGACTTGGAATATGAAAAAGGCACGCACTTTCTTTATGAAATCATGAGAATGTTGTGCGCTGCTTTACAAGTTGAACAGAGACTGCATTGCAGTTACAGACCTGAGGCTTGGGGTCTGGTGGAGCAGGTCAATGGAACTTTGAAATCCAGGCTTGCAAAAGTGTGGGCTTCAACATCATTGAATTGGCCTAATGCTTTGCCACTTTGGTTGATGAGCCTGCAGAGCTTACCCAATTGAAGGACATGATTGTGCCCCCATGAGATCATCATGGGCAGGACAATGAGGTTGCCAGCCATACCTGCAAATGCATTTGTGAACATTATTGATATTGGATTACAGTAAAGAAATGGCTGATGTGGTGCATTCTGTGTCTCATCAGGATGAAGGTGCCACACTCCGTCTCACCAGGACTAGTGCTATGACCTCAGCCCCGGTGACTGTGTCCTTGTGAAAAAACACACGCAAAATAGTTGCTTGGAACCTCGTTGGTGTGGGCCGTTCCAAGTGCTCCTTATCACCAAGACTGCTTTGAAATGCGGCGGTCTCCTCAACTGGGTGCATGCTGCCCATACTCACCAAGTTCCATGTCCCCTTGATGATACAACAGCATCTCTCCCAGAAGCGCCAGTGGTGGCTGGGAGGCCATGGGAGAAGGTTAGTCAAGCTGTTGGGGACCAGCAAGAATCTGAAGCAGCACTTGTTCAGCCTGAGTGGGTTCCTTGAAAGTTGGTTGTCGAAGCTGAAAATTAAGGGGCTAGTCTTGTGGTTGTGACAGAGCAAGACATGGACCTCGACGAAGAACCGAGTGCTGTAGAACCACGAGTGCCCATAGGAGAAGGTTGACCGAGAAGGCAGGAGAGGGGGAGACTGGTCCCGCAGGGAGAAGGTGACCTCGCAGTCATCACGGAGGATACTGAGGAATCTGATCATAGTGATGGAGACGGACAGGGGAATCCACTCAGAAGGTCAAAGCTGGCAAGAGTGCCTTGTCACGGGTTCTCTTCCCCTGAATGGACTTATTTCCTTACAAATGACAGAGAGAACAAGTTCTGGGAATTCTGGAATCATTGTGAAAATACAACTGAAACTTCTGGAAATTGAGTTCCTTGAGACATCCTATTCCGGATGAGGCCGAGTTTCCTTTCTTGGATGCAAATGAGTTTCCTGTGCTGGTTGATGAACTGAAAAACTTCATTCTGGAACTGATTTTAAGTGAACTTGAACCATTTATTATTAGAGATATTTAAATAGACTTTGTAGGAAAGAAAGAAGAGTCAAGAAGACTTTGTACATAATTTAGTTGAACATCATTCGAACCTGGTTTTGCCGCTTGAACAGGTGAAAACTGACAGAAGATTCCGTAGCAGCTTTGTTCCACCCAATGGATTCGATTCAAACGAAGAAATGTAAGCCAATTCTAATACTAATAGGGTGTAGATACATTATAGCATGCACACTAATAGCCGTAGTTGTCTTATTAATCATTGTGCTTATAGGGTTATATCCAGCTACATATACGCCAGTAGAAGTTAAGCCTACTGTTGCTCATACTACACCACATCCTGCTGGTAGTAGCTTACATTTGTGGGGAGTTAAGAAACTGCACACAGATCTATTACAGAGAGATTATGCTTCAAACGCTTATTTTAGATTGCTTTATGAATACATTGACACTAGGAATGCAAGAGATTGTTAGTTGTGCACTTAGTTGCCTACGTCTGTTGCAGAGGGTACACCGTGTCATCATATCCCTTTGACCTACGGAAATTCTTG
This sequence comes from Triturus cristatus, assembly GCF_964204655.1. NCBI lineage: Eukaryota > Metazoa > Chordata > Amphibia > Caudata > Salamandridae > Triturus > Triturus cristatus. The sequence continues at coordinate 1,379,796,207 of NC_140589.1, read as the reverse complement.
TTGCCTACTGAGTCTATTCTATAGAAAGGGTAGTTTTTAATATTATTTTTCAATCTATGATTTCATCCTTTCAGAAGTCCCAATGTGCAAACATTGGAATAAGAAACTTTATTTCAAAGGTGCATAGATTACAGTTAAATATTTTGCATCTCTTAAATCACTAGACACTGCATACGCACATAATTTGACTTGTTCAATGTCTGATGTGGAGAATAATTTTTTTAATTTAGTGGAAGACAGAAGGAGAAATCTAGAGTCCAAATCTAAAACTGATAAACAACTGATAAATATCTTAAGAAACACCATAGGTGGAGTAGGGAAGAATGTGAACATTAGGTGAAGGGAAATTTGCCTGCCTTGACCTTAGATTATCGACATAAGGGAAAGCTGTGTATACATGTTTATCAAAGTTATATAGACCTGTTATTTTGAGGACAGAGTGACTGTGAACATCTTTTTGAGGCAAGAGGGAAGAACTGTCTTTTCTGGGAGGGACAGGATATTGTGATTCCTGGAGTATAATTTTGTGGACAGTATGCATATTTTAAATTGCCCCATGGATGGCATGGTACATGTATTCTTGGTATAGTTTCCCAGAAGATTTACCACATGGCACATTTTAATGATCCTGTATGGGAAACTAAATCTAGAACTCGACGTCTTAGTGCAGCGGAAGTAGTAGGAGATATCTTTGGTGCTATATTCCTGTCTGTAGGGGTGATTCTGAATGATCTAAATATTAGAAAGCTATCTACAATAGTGGGTAAACTGGCTACTATTACTGCAAATTCTTTCTTGCTTGTAAATAATGAGATAGGTCTTTTGTTTTCCAAAATCGACCTGTGTTAGACCTTTTACTCACAAAGGAGGGCAGAGTTTGCAGGATGCTCAAATTTCAGCAATGCTGTACTTACATCCAAGACAAAAGTAAGGATTTGGAGAAATATATTCAGAACACATCCGGACTGACAAACGATTTGAAAGAGTTAGAAGCAACAGGAGCTTTGGAAGCCATTGACAATGGATTGTCTGCTGTAGGAAAATGATTTTGAAAACTGTGATGTGGAATTTTGAGTGGCACCTTGAAAACCTTTTGATAATTGCTCTTTGTGTAATATTTCTATTTATGATCTTTAAGGGATACAAATATGCACAAGTTAGAGTGAAGAGGAAGAGAGCAGATCTGGAGTTAGAGGAGATTCTACGACAACATGAAACATCTAGAGGATACTACGGGAAAGATGCTAAAGACTACAAGGTTTTAGATGGTACGTCTGATAATATACGATTGTAATCTGTGATGGCTTGATTTGTCTTCAGAGGGGGGACTGGAGCAGTGTAATTTTGGCTCCAACTTTCATGTTTAACTAGGCCACTTATATGTTTACGTATGGCTTTTATGTACTCGTGTGACGTAAACTTAACAATGTAATGTAGAGCACTAGAACAGTTCCAGAAAGTGCATCTACCTTGTAATCTAAACATTTATATGAGTATGATATTAACATTTTCTTTACAGTAACAATGAATTGAAATTCTCACATATATCTACATTTGCGTGGTTTGATTAATATTGTCAATTCTTATATATCTGCATATTCATTTAAATAATACTCTCCATGTATTTTATTGATGAAAATTTACACATTTGTATAGTGCTTTATATCTATATTGTAACCTTATATGTATCTGTAATCATGCATTTAAATGTGTATTGAGATATTTGCTGTACTAAGTTGACCAAAGGCCTTAAGCTCTGGGATTTCTTAATGTTTAAGTTCAATGTGAATGTTTGCTTTGGATGCAATGTTTTTCTCTCCTCTGCAGGTGCAGTACCATGAGCTCATGATTAAAGAAAGGTGTATTGTGTGAAAGAGATAGTGAGGCTTGATAGTAGTATCTTTTGGCAAGGATAAGAAGATATAATGAACGAAGGGAGGACTACTGTCCGAGCGGAATAAGGAGACGGGAGGAATCCAAGGACATTTTACTGTGTGGACCCAAGGAAAGAAATCTTCAGTGTAGTTGCCAAGTTTTGTTAATTGAAGATGAAAATTAATTAAACATATGACATATCATTCTCGAAAGTTGAGTTGTAGGTATAATTGAGGATCACACTTTAGCTTTGTTCAGATTCCCTTTAGACTCTGAGAGGTACAGACCTCTTTTTGACTTCTTTGTTGGGTGGCTTCATGCTATGCAATAGTTTCCTTTAAGAGACGTTCTACAGAAGTTCTGCTATGCTGACACCTTTCTATGCTTCCCTGACTTAATAAAGTTTCATTGATTTCTAGTTTAGAATAGGGTTTAGTAGATCTTCTTAGACTACTTCATGTATAGGCAAGAAGATCAAAACTTTCAATCTTCTCATCATACTTTGTTTCTCATCCTTTGTATAGCAGCTACAGAGTTTCTGTTATTGAGAATACATTTTGTATGTTGTTTCAGATATTCCTTAGTAATTCTGAATTTTTATACTTTGTTTCTGAAAATTATTTAAATCAGCTTGGCTTTGAATTTGTAATAAATGCACACTTAATCCTATTTTTTGTTTGAATCTGTTTATTGCAATTTTCTTTTTTATCTTAAACATTTCCATACAACACAATAGCAGAGCAATGGCAGTTAGTATTCTGTACAATGACATCACAGTGCAATATGGTCGTATTGTCAATCATACAATTGTGCCATATCGACTACTTGCAATAACATGCATATGTGGGGTGAAAAGCTTGATGTCAAGTTTCCCAGCAAGCCATGTGATCTAGCTGTATGTACGTGCACAAGCAAAGGGACTCCATCATGGTAACCCCTGCGATAAACTAAAGGAATGGCTGAGGGCCAGTGGAACCATATCAGACAGCAAAAACAGCGCCATACATTTTAATAAACGTATAGTAGTTATCCCAAACGAAGCAATATGACAACCTCCACGACTAAACAGCACATCACCACTCCCCCGATAAATATCCCCGATAAAAGGTGTGTAGCGCAGCCATCCCCACAGTACACAAGAAATCAGGCAGGAGTGGACGTGACGGGCGCCAGTATAAATACTACGAGCAATGTCATTTCACTGTCATTTGCTCAAATGATATCTTTTCCACTATACCCAGGCTACTCCCCATCGCGGAAGCGTGATTAGAATGCAAATCAATTAAAATGGTGTCCCAATGAGTAGCAATAGTGTATTTGCGGAGCTCAAGCATCTCCTCCTTGTGGAGAGCCACACTCTCAGCGTGCACAAGTTGAACGGTGACTGCTCCCAAGCTACGACCTGTGTGGGCTCCGGGGCTTTCCATCTGCGAGACGCTTGGCCACTATGAAGCCCAGGACTAGAAAGCAGGACGTAACCCTATTCCTCTTCCTCCTGTGAAATAGCCCCAGGACATACACCTCCCACCTGTGTAGATCAGGGCTCTCAGTTCAGGCAGACAATTTGGAAGTGATGTTGACCCATTATGTATGTAGACGGGGCAGGACCAAAGCATATGTAGTAGGTCAGCATCTACATAAAAACCTGTTAATGTTGGCAGGTGTGAGATAAGCTCTATGTACAATGTAGAGCTGAATGAGATTGAGTCGGGCACGGGCTCTCCCGTAAAGCAGCCCATTCCTTCTCAGTGGAGGGGCGTGCTAAATCCACCTCCTATCGGTGGCGTAAAGGGAGGAGCTAGGGAGCAGTGTGGGGTCGAAGGGAGTCAGCGAACCAGCATATGAGGTATCTGCCATCCATCACGTATAGGTAGTGAATTGTGAGATGCATTGGCAGTTCGGTGGTAACCTCCCCCCAGTGGTGCCCCAACATGGCAAATAGTGCGCTGTGTAGCAAGAATTGTCCCGAAGATAGGCCATCCTCCTCCATTAACACCTCAAACTTTGCAAAAGTGCCATCCCTGTATAGGTTTCAGGCTTTTACCTAGGTTTCTGCAGGACCGATATGCAAGACGAGATGTCCCAACTTCCTCTAACCACTCACCGTAGCCAACAAAGTCAACGCAACAATGGTGAATCAGGGGAAGAGGGGAAAACAAAGAGGAAAGAAAAGTGTCCCACAACGTCTCCCACTCAAAGGTAAGGCCAGGCTGTCAGGAGCGTTTCCTACATGTAATAAAAAAAACAGACTGTATAAATATGTGAAATGGAGGAGCAATAATATACCGTAGATATTGATAGTATAGAGTATCACCCTAAGCTACCTGCCAATTCCCCTCTTCCACTATGAAGCAATTGGCTGTTTGAGTGGGATCTGTTGTTCTCATCTAAAGAAAAAAAAATAGTAAACATAAATGACACTGAAGTAATAGAAAATGTAGTGCAAAAACTTAATGAAAGAACATAGAGCAGCACCCGCCTATATCATGATATAAATGCCCCACAGTAACCTGAAGAACTACAGTAGGAAAAGAAAAGAGACAAGGACCTAGCAACTAGCTAGTGAAAAACAGTAGCAGAAATTACTGTGTTGGGCTATACTTAATGCTTCCTTATATTCAGGCAGTATTACTAAAGTGTTCCCTGTATTTTGGAGGAAACTAACAACCTTTGGCTACAGAGAAAGGGAGAGCTCCAAAGAACGAGAGACCCATACTCAGATAAGTATTAATATATTGCTATATGGATCAATAAAAAATTGACAGCGCACTAAGCACTGTTACCCCAAAGGCAGAGCCACCGGTTTAATGTTTCTTCATTGTTTTGCAGGAATAGGAGAATCCTATGCCACGAACGAGGATCCAGGAAGCTGCAGAAAGGGACGACAGGAACCACGAAGGAAACCAACTAGGACGCCGAGATCCCGCCGAAAAACCGGCAGCAATCAGGTGAGTGACCCGGAAGCAAAGGTGACACAGAATTGACGTATACTTGAAATGCTAGAATGCAAAGCGCTCTACTACGGGATTGGTAATTTTGATACCTCCCTACCTTAGCCCGCGCTATAGACGGCGTGGGCACAGAAGGCATGACAATATGTCCCCCACGGTATGTTTGCCCACCTCATACCAGACTGCCAATTCAGCTGTCGATGTGGACCCCCCAAACCTGGGCGTAGGGATCATGTGTTTAGTGATATGGAGGCATCTGTCAAAGCAGTGAGCTGCACCCCCAGTAACAGTGAATACAGTTTAGCCAGGACCACCCTGCATCTTGATTTGTTCCAAATTAATTTGCAAGTCTGTTGCCGCAAGGTACAGAAGAACGCGGTAGGGATGTGAATAGAGAGGTTCATAAAGAGATACAAAAGGCGGGGCAAAACCACATCACCTTGCCCGTGACAGCCAGTCGCAGTGTGCGCCAGAAAGCCATTTGTGCTCGCAACTCTGTTACCACCCGAACAACATTACCCGCAAAACATCAGTCAGGGAATGGTAAACCAGCACCCTCAAGTATCTAAATGTGTGTTGTTGCCACTCCAACCATGTCCCACCAAGATAAAAACATGGGTCGGGCACATCTGAATGAAATGGAAATCGACAAGATTTCGGCCAGTTGAGAAGCAAACCGAAAATGGTGGCGAAATGGGCCAGGGTCAAACCAATTCTGTTATGGATATTGTGTGTATCCTGAATGTACAGCAGCATGTCATCCACGTATAATGATATTGTATGCGCCCCGTCCCCCAGAGAGATGCCCCACTGTGTCCCTCAGTAGTGCAGCGCCAGTACCAGTAGTTCAGTTGCCAACTAAAACAACAGTGTTGGTATATAACAATTTCACTAGGTGTAGAAAACAATGACCAATACCATATCGGGCCAGTACGGTGAAGAGATACCCCTATTCTAATTAATCAAAGGCCTTTTCAAGGTCTAATACCAGGCATCCTGCATGGGGGCATGCAATTTGCACATAGGTCATAACTCTAAACAAACGGTGCAAATTCAGGGAGGTTTTGCAAGTGGGGACAAACTCGTTTTGGTCAGAGTGAACCAAAGACGGGACCGACCGTGCCAATCAATCGGCAAGTATTTTCACAAGGAACTTGAAAGCGGTATTGATGAATGTGAGCGGTCTATAGGAGCCGAAGAGTAGCGGTTTTTTATTTGGTTTTGGCAAATAGATGACCGTTGCCCCCCCTCTGGGAGGCAGACAGACTGCCAGCGGAGAGGGCGTCTTTGTACATTGTTAACAATTGGGAGCCAATTCTGATCCATAGGCCTTGTATAGTTCCGCCGGCAGACCATCTGGGCCAGGGAAATTGTCAGTGGCCAAAGTTGTGATGGCCTCCTTAATTTCTTCCAGCATAAGTGGAGTATTCAGGTCACTTTTCTGCTTGGTGGTGATGCAGGGCAGAGTGAAATTGGCAAAGAAAGGCTCATAGTCCTCCGGTCCCATATCTGTGGTGGACTGATATACTTGTGCATAATGTCATGTGAGTTGCTCATAAATAGCGCGTTGGGTATACCGCATGGAACTTGTGTCAGAGAGCAGCACTACCATAGGCCGCTGTGGCTGATCCAGTCTGATAAGCCAGGCCAGGAGCCATCCAGCTCTGTCTGCTGTGGCATGGGTACGGGCCGAATGCGCTGGGTAATTAAGGCAGCATAACCCTTTCTATCTGTGACATGCTCGCTCCGCGCCTCTGACAGCTTCCCAGTGACACTAGGATCATCAGCGGCCCGAGTCACTAGGTCTAGAAGGGTACGTTCCAACTTGGTAATGTCTGTAGTAAGGGTTTGCCTCATATTGCCTTGCACGCCCAAACAGTGAACCCATATCGTCACCTTGAAGGCGTCCCACTCATCTAATTTAAATGAGGCGGTACCAGCATTGTGGTCAAAATAGTCCTCAATCGCCGATCCCACTGAGGTGCGGAATGGGGGATCCTCCAGTAATGCCGGCTGTAGCTGCCAAGAAAGAGATAGGTGGTAGCTCGGTCACCCACCGCAGTTGTAGGATCTGGGGGTTGTTATCGGAATGGATATGGTCCATATATGCCACCCTCTCAATGGAGGGAAGTAAGGTGGATGCCCCAATCAGCCTGTCAATGCGAACATGTAATTGGTGAGGAGCTGAGTGACAGGAATACACCCTCGTGACTGGATTCCTAAACCACCACAGATCACCCATTCACAACTGGAGGAGCCATTCTTTGCACATTTGTGCATTTGAAGACATAACTGTGCGAGGCAGGGGGGCAGGAGTGGTCAAGGGCGGTGTCTAAAACACTGTTAAAGTGTTCCAAAATGAGCCACGAAGTGTCACTATATATCAAGAGTGTATGCAAAAGTGTATGAAAGAAGCTGGCCTGTTCCAAGCTCAGGGCATATATAGATCCCAAAAGAATGGGTGGGCGTCTAGGCAGCCGACTACCATATCGTACCTACCCTTTGGGTCTAGGAGCATGTCATCAGTGACAAATGAAGTCCCTGCCCTGATCCATATGAGTGCCCCCTGGACGTAAGTGGATTAGTTGGTAGCAAATACCTGCTCACGACAATGCCGCTGTAGCTTGGTGCTTTCCGCGTGTATGAGATGAGTCTCTTACAATAACGCAATGTTCTTGAGTGGCGTTTCAGGTAGGAGTAGACTGAGTAACGGCGTGAAGTCTTATGCATACCCCATACCCCTCACACTCCATGTTAGTATATTAAAGGTAGCCATGTATGATGGGAGAAGCCAACCGTATCGCATGCGGCCCACGTACAGAGCAAGATGTAATGTGGAGTAGGGGCACCAGTAACATATAGTCGAGCCAGTAAGAGATGTGGGTCATAATGAAGCATATGAAAAACCAGAACATTACGATGCAAATGCCAAAGGGCAGCTGAACAACGTGTTTCCACCCCCAAACCGTGACATAACCAAATTCAGTAGGAGTAAACGAGTCACGTAACTGATGGGGGAAGTAAGCTAGGCAGTCAGAGTGGAGTCACCCCCTACAAAGAAGGAAGTATAGGTGGGAGCCTGTGACTCGATCTGTCTCAGTAGTAGTCCAACATCAATACATGGATGAGGACACTGAGGATTCCCCTGGGCACGCCAGCCTGCCTCACTCCAACCCATGTCCTGTACCCACAGCCATGATACCATGAAACAAGAGGATTACAAAAACCTCCCCCTCCACATTTTGCACCCCCTGCAAAAGAGAGAAACAAATGGGTTAGACACTGCAGAACAAACAAGAAAGGAACAGGAAAAGACAACACAGCACCACCCAGCTGCTGTGCGTAGAATGGTGTCATCAGACTGTGGTGTGATTATAGGGAGCACTGATGAGTCTGCTCTGGAGGGCCAAGTATTCGAGGAGCCGGCGTCGCTTATAAATGTATCCAAGTCATCATCCAGTTCCGTAAGCCCTGGTGCCTCTCCCGAATGACGTGTGCCAAGTCTGTCAGTCGAAGTGAGTGACATGATTGGGGATGCCCGCCACAGCGACTTGGGGTCCGTGGCAGCGTGGATTTTGGCAACAACACATTGTGCGCGCTCTGTTGTCGAATGTCCCACTGCCTCCAACCAATCCCATACATCATCTGGGGAGTTGAAGAAGTGTGTCCTCCCCTCTGCCATTACCCGCAATTATGCTGCGAAGAGGAGGCGTATTTGATGTCAAATTCTCGGAGCTGGCGTTTCACTGCAATAAAGGGGCCGTGCTTCACCTGTACATTGATTGTGTAGTCCGGGAAAAACATTATCTTTGTGTTGTTCACTGAGATCTCCTGTAGCTTTCACACCCCACGCAAGACAGCATCTCTGTCCCTGTAGTGTAGTAGGCGGAACAACAATGGCCTGGGATTGGAGCCTGGCGGCGGCTAGCACCTCGGAACACGGCGGGCACGCTCCACCAAGAAGAACTGCAAAAAAGTATCCCGAGGTAGCAGCTGACGCAACCAATCCTCCACATACGCCACATCATGCGTCCCCTCTGCACCCTCCGGGAGTCCAACGATACGGACATTGTTGCGGTGCGAGGACCCCTCTGTGTCTTCCATGCGGCGCTCCAGTACTGCCACGTGCTCTGCCATTAGGCGCATCGAAGAGTCAACTTCAAGGGCCTTGTGCTGTATCTTCGTAAGGGTCAGTTTGGTGGTATGTACTCTATACACCAGTTTGCAGTGATAGTCATGGAGCAATGTCAGATCCATCGTTGCCACATCTATTTTACTTTCCAAGGACGCACACAACGTCTCCAGTGTAGTGCCAATTTTGTCCACTGCTGCAAGGACAGCATCCATTTTGCCGCTTATAGACAATGCTTGAGGGAAGTCATCGCCATGGCCAGTGTCACCACATACTCGATCCCGTTCAGCAGAGGGTTTCGAGGGTGCGCCCTCTGTGCCCGTGCATGGACGCCCCATTACTCCTGGCTCCAGCATGTCTGTCCTACACAACTTAACTCCACTGGCCAGGGCCGGCTTGCGAACACAACGCAAGGAGATGCACACAGCAGCACGAGCAGCCCCAGGACCTCAGGAGCGCTGACGAAGACTGCTGCACACCAAAGCCGGGCCAGCGTTATGGTGAGTCCAGCGAGGCAGGCCATGGGGTGTTCAACTCCTATGTCAGTCCATGCAGGACACCAGTATTACTGTAAGATCCATCAAGATATGGTAGTTGAAGAGGGCATCCTTACCTGGGCCATTTAGCAGCAATGAGCGCTGCAGCATGAGCAGCCCCACGCATCCACAGAAGAACACTTTCTTCGAGCAAGTGTAGCAGCCAGGACAGTGAGGGGTAGTAGTGCACAGAAGGATATGCAGCAGGTGAAACGCCATGGGTCCCCTGGGGAACAGCACATCCAAAAAAATGTTACAGCAGGGATTGTGTTTACATAGTGAAGGTATCAGTAGTGCCCCAGGGGATAATACAGCAATTCCAAGGCCCCTTTATCTATTCCACCTGTTGGGGAGTACTGCTTGAGCGAAGCACACTCATGGGCAGGGCCCAATCGATTCCAGGCCTGTTCAAAGGCAGGTGTGGCCGCATGTCTCCTCCCCCTCTGCATAGAGTACCAGGAGCAGCTGTGGCTGCCCCAGTTCTTGGACCCACCAGCCCTGCGATCACTTCAGCCTGGCTGGACGCCAGTCGCTGGGGAGTACTGTTATGAACAGCGCAGCGTCTCCAGAGACAAGAGCCACTCTTGGTGAGTGCTGCTCCTGTGCAGGCCCCCGCAGGGGGCAATTGTGTTCCATTAGTAGTGTCAGTGGGAGGGGGCCCACCTACTGCACACTTGGGAGCAGCGATGGCGACCCCCTCAGTACATCAGAGCCGAGCTCGACTGTCTGCCTCACGGGGGCAGACAAAGCGTCTCCTCTCCCCAGTGCACTTCTCCGTTACCCATCCTCAGGCATTCGCAACTCAAGGCAGTAGTCCTGCCATGTCAGCCAAAGGCCCTGCTCCCTGCTGAGGGAAATGGGTCCCACAGCACTGCCAGAGCACCGCTCACAGCAGCATTTTCGGATGCAGGCACAGCAGGATGGGCAAGGAGCAATCCCATTAATCATCTCTGAGCTTTACGGAGTGGCCAAATCGGTTACACTGTAATTGGTAAATTGTAGTCTAATTCCTTTTATTTCTCAGGCACCTAGAACGTTCCAATGAAGGGGGCCAAGAAGGAGTTAATGTTCTATGTGATCTCACTAACACGGTAATATGAAGCGTTTGCCCATCATTTCCGAGGTGCACAATCTTAAAATGTGGTACATATTTATGGGAGTGCTACGCAACGCAACGCAGCTCAGCATGTCACCTTGCTGCACTGCATTACAGGAAAAGGACAGTAACGCACTGTAATTATTGCAGTACACTGCATTCCTGTCCTTTCCCCAGTGCTAGTACACAATGGGCTGCCTAGCGCCAACGCAGGCACCCTTGTGCCATGGTGCATGGGTGCCTGCGTTGCATGCAGGTTTCTTTTTGTGCAGGTAGGGACACCTTACAGTATAAAAAAAAATCCTGAGAAGCATAGTCCTCTTTCTATATGTGCTGCAGAATGGAGCACACACAGAAAGAGGAGGTAACTAAGAGAAATAATGATATTTTTCCTTGTTACGCTTCCCCTGAAAAGGTGTATCTTTTTGGCGCATTACCACTTTTGGCAAATCTGAGAATGCGTCAAAAACCATGCGAGTTGCGTTGGAACACCCTTGCAATACCCATGGAACTCCTTACCAGGGCAGAGTAAGGCAACCCAGTAATTTGCACTGCATTGCGTTACTCTAGATTTATAGATCCACTCACGGCCACGCAAAGTGTCCTTGTGTGGCTTCATAAATCACATTTTTTGTTGCATCGCTCATGCACCACATTGTATGTTGATAGAGCGATGTAACCTGCCTCATTAATATGGCCCTGTGTGTTTTTATGCCCACATCAGTTCTGCTAAGTTTTACCTGACGAAAATCATGTGGGAAAAAACCCGTGGGTGCTGTAATTACCACAGACCTCATAATCCGATTTGGACTAAAACTGGAGTTTGCTCCTAAATCTAAATTACCTTTATAGGTTCAATAAGAGCATTTGTAAACAAAGGATCTGATATATTTATCACTTGTTGCAAAAACTTGGTTGCAATTTGCTACCATTTTTTTTGCTACCAGTAAAGAATTCAACAAACCAATCTATATACTTATAGGTTGGTTCACTAAATTTCAATTCAGAGTGAGTTGCAATCTAACCTACCTTTTATTTATTCATTTATTTAGTTAGTTATGCATTTTTATATAGCGTGACCGTTACGCAAAGGTGTCAGAGTACTTTACAGTGGAACCAGTTACATTACATAAGGACTTCAGAGTACATGAATTACATAAAAGATACAAACAGATAAACTCTAAATTCACTTAAGAATGGTAGTAAGTACATAAGTCTAGTACAGATACTAGTGGTTAGGGTTGCATATATACAAGTTGCAAATTCACTCAAGGAAAAGATACAAACAGGTAAACTCTAAATTCACATAAGAATGGTAGTAAGTACATAAGTCTACTACAGATACTAGTGGTTAGAGTTACATATATACAAGTTGCAAATTTGCTCAAGGTAAAATTTTAAGAAAAGATTAAGCGATTAGGGTTGCACAAATATATATCACATTTTTACAGAGCATGATCTTCTCCCCATTGCTGTGGTTCTTGCAGTGCTCGTTCAGCCAGGCCTTCAGGGTGTTGTTGCCCTCACGTGCAGTAATCTTGGGCCTGGAGGGATTCCCATGCTGGTGATGTCCATATGTCCTCCAGGCTTGATGGGATGGTGGCTTATCAGCTGGGCCCTAGCACAATGAAGTGGCTGTCAGTCCTCCTCAAAGCAGCAGTGTCGGGGCAGCAGGTCAACACTACGCCTTCGTCTTCCTCAGTTCTCGGCCCTCTGTTCGTGTGCCACTGCATTCGCGGCCACACCCAAGACCGCATCACAGGATCACATAGTCTTTGGGGTGAGTGGTGATTGTAGTGCAGGCTAGGTGATCTTCTGCCTGGCTGTTGTCTGATGGCAGGTGTTTACATGGTGTTGGCAGCTAATCGCAGAGTCTCCACAGCCTTAAACCAGGCTTCCTAGGCCCCTGGCGGAGAGACACGCGGGTCCCTGTCCTTGGCAGCCACCATTGCAGGGTCAGGCATCAAGAGGCCAGGGCCTCATTGGTAACATTCATCGCCAATCTGCTCTTCCCTCCACAGCAGGCACTCAGCAGCTAGCACTTACGAATACTAAGGTAGGTTTCAAATTGTAACTCACTACGATTGTTGATAATCATAGGGATGTTATCGCCTTTTAGTAAAATTTTATTTTTTAATGCAGCCTGTTTTCTTAAAAGAAACTGTGCTGTGTTTAAAAGAAAAGTGTCCTTTATGTAACGTTTGTTTGAGAGATTGGAAGTGGGCCTCTGGACAAGTGCCTACTCTCCCCAAAAACTTTTTTTTTTACATTCACAAAGGGAAAGAGGTCCCAAAGGGACCCCTGCCCTTTTTCCGAATGTATTACCACCCCAATTCGCAAGCTGGTCATTTATCAATGTTTTGCTACCATATTTCAGTCGCATAAAATATTGCTCCATCTCAAACCAAATCCCTATTTGGAAGGAACGCCTCCAACTTGTCCCTTCCAAACAGCTATTCGGTATGGAGTCGCAAAGCCATTTTAGGAGTTGGGAAAATCTTACCTTACCGACTCCTAAAATGGCTTTAGCACAAATAGTAAAAAAGTTTTTGCCATCGGAAACAGTGATTTCGATTGTTTGCGACTGTGAAAACGTTTCGTACATCTGGCCCATAATGCATAAATAATGTTTTGGGATTTTCTACAGAATTCGAGAAAGAATCTCTCAACAAAACATAAAACAGGCCGTATGAAGTATCTGAGGTTGGCAGTGTGCCGAGGGTGATTGACAGAAGGAATTATTCATGTCTGCTAAATGTGCGGGCATGAAAGAACATCAAATATTACCACCTGGTAATTTTTCTGAGAATGCGTGATATGGGGTTCACTGCGAGAAATTAAACGTGGGCACTTGATCGTGAACATTCATAAGTAGCGCTGAACTCTCTGAACTGGGAGTGCAGTGTGCAAACCTGGGACAAACAGCTAAAAGATGATCGAAACAGAATGCGATCACGAGACGCATGACTTAGCGATTAGTCAGAGCCAGGCTATTTTTGTAAAAAAAATAAAAAAACACAAATTAAGCTAATCAAACTATAACAGGGAAAAATGTACATTGTGAATAGTGATTCATTTCAACAACTTGTGTTTTACAATCGATTGTATTGAGACACACCAGGTCATTTGTAAAGATATGCCAAAAAGCAGCTTTGATATAAAGTTATCTCAAAAAGCAGCTGGGGCGGGGGGTTACAGAGGCCCACATGACGTATCATCCTATTTTCAGTATACCTCACAGATTCACTGAAACCCCACGGATTATTGCAATTTAATAATGTTTAAAAGGGGTGAGTTTGAAACATCTTATCTCGGAAATCTCGGAAATCTCGGCGTTGCAGTTGCAATTTAGATTCAAACTCTAGTTGGATTTATCAATGGCTTTGAATGGAATGGAGAAAACGGTGGGGTCTCTATATGGAGCGTGGCCAGGCCCGGACTTGGCGTAGAGGGGAATAGCCATTTCCCTGGTTGGCCGGAGGGGTGGGGGCTGGTTTTGTAGCCGCAGGGGCTGCTTTTCTTACAGGGGCGGGTTTTGCAGTTTTGCAGCAGTGCTGCAATATCGCCCCCTGTAAGAAAAGCGGTGCTTCTTCCTACCCCCAATGCCCCCCCACCCCCCCCAAAGCCGGTCAAGCAGCAACCTGCCAGGGCTGGTTGCTGTTCCCAATCAGGCCCTGGGCGTGGCCTAAGAAGCATAACTAGGAGACCTTTCAAAGAAGCCTGGTTTATGTAACTATGGGTGTGGTTTTAAACATTTAAATAAAAGTCCTGTGCTTACCATCAGGCCCGGTTCTAGCGGGTGGGCCGGGTGGGCCAGGTGGGCCAGGCCCACCCAAACATGAGCCTGGCCCACCCAAACAGGAGCCTTGGCCCTCGCAGGGAGGGCTTGAAGGCAGGCGCGCAACGCCATTTGGCTCCGAGTGCTTCAACCCCCAGTCGTGTGTGTCAGCCCAGGCTGAGACAGCTTCCTGGTCGCGCACACACACAGACAGTTTTTAAGATTATCGCAGCCCCACCTGAGTACTTCACAGGTCTTTAAAAGACCATTTACATGTTAATGAGGCTTTGTTTATTTTTTCACCCCTTCATCTCCACATGGCGAAAGGGACAAATCCTTTCTTTGACAAAGGTAACCTTTGCCTACTGTCCTGCTGCGTGGATATTTCTTTTTCTATGCAGTGCAGGAGAACAGAAGGTTGTTTATTCCTATTCACCTTTCCTGGCCCCTGCAGCAGCTTATCACATCAGGCTGTGACACAAAGTTTGACTAATGGAGTAGGTAAGAGAATTTGTTGCAATTTGTTTTTCGGTTTAAAATGTGCACAGGACCAGCAGGACACATACTTCGTGTGTGCTTCATTTAAACAGTTTTTATCATTATCATGGCCGATGCAGGACAACAATAAGACAATACAAAATGCCCAGATAACGCTGGTGATCCTGATGGAGAGCAATCATTTGTCTGTTAGTTTTTTTTAAATGTAGATGAACTGTAGTTTATGTGGAAGCTCAGTGGGTTAGCCTTTGTCACAGAGATCCTTGTGTTACTTGCAGTTTAGAAGTTACAATGCTAACATAGGACAGTGACCAATGAACTGTCATCGAAGAGCTGCATACTAACATGAATGGTATAGTTAGAACTTCGCTTTTTTGTTTTGTGATATAGTTAGAACTTCCTCAGTCTTTCATTATTCTAATGTTGCTAAAATGAGTATATTTGGGCAGACATACATTTTTATCAGTAAAGCTGACTCCCATGGAATACTCTTTAAATCCTAAGGTTGTGTTTCCCCAGACCAAACCCTCTTAAAATGCCCACCAGTATGGATGACATGTGATTCATACACCTTGTAATCCTCATTGGCTTATGTGACATTCCCTGTAGAGGGGTTTATATACTTGTATGATTCATTGTCTCTGTATAATGTGTACGTGGTGTAAAGTACTGCCACTCATTACACTGATATGAGTTGCGCTATACAACAAATGAAATGCATATGAGAGAGGGCGTACGTAAAGATGAGGGGCACTGTTGGAGGGTGGCAGTGAGGGAATCTGAGGAGGAGGTAGTGGGAGGGGCTATGGAGTGATGTGGGGCACTGTTGCAGGGTGGCAGTGAGGGAATCCGTGTAAGAGGTCATGGGGTGGAGGGAGGAGCTAGGGAGAGACGAGGGGCACTGGTGGAGGGTGGTAGTGAGGGAGTCTGAGGAGGAGGTCATGAGGGGGAGGGGCTACAGAGAGATGAGGGGCACTAGTGGAGGGTGGCAGTGAGGGAATCCGAGGAGGAGGTCACGAGGGGGAGGGGCTATGGGGAGATGAGGGGCACTTGTGGCGTGTGGCAGTGAGGGAATCCGAGGAAGAGGTCAATAGGGAGAGCCTTGGAGGGATGAGGGGCACTGTTGGAAGGTGGTAGTAAAGGTATTTACGGAGAAAGAGGTTATTGGTGTGGTGCCAAAAAAGGCTTTTGCATCAGCGCTAAAACCGGCCCTGTCACGGCCTTTCTGTTTTTGTTTATTTCATTAGCAGTCGGGTCATAAGGGCTACTGTGGAACATACTTTAAAGTGCATGCTAATTACATTTACTGCTATATTCAATGTTTTAAGTTTGAAGGTGATTTTACTAATTGTACCGGGAAAAATGAAAGTGGAGCCCGATAATGCCTGATATTGGGCTGGGGCCCAAGGTCAGCTGTGAGATAAGGTGCACTGGAGAGGAGTTGTGGATAATCAAGCCTGTAAGGGAGTGCGTTGCAGAGTCTGGGGTCAGGTGGAGGTAGTAATGAAGAGGGATTCTCCCTGTAGGCTCACACAGAGGGAGCCTGAGAAGTGTCAGTTGCCTGATACTCCCACCTCAGAAACCTCCTCTTCCCATCAAAGGAACATTACATAGAAAAAACACTTTTTGAGAGTGATAATATTTAGAAAGAGATTTGGAAAAGAGTGCGTTTTACTGGGCCTTGTAAGACTAAGAAGAGATAAAGGAGGGCCCAGAAGCAGGCCTGCCTAGACATATATGCAACAAATCGAGGCCGCAGTGGCCCACCCAAATGCACCCTTGGCCCACCCAAATAAAAATTCCTGGAGCCGGGCCTGCTTACCATTGACTACCTCCTGACTAGTATTTTGTTGCTTGCTGTGATTGCATCCAGATGTGTTACACAATACCGGACATGCACCTCAAATAAGTCAAACCTATTGTCTTTCATATTGCTTTGTAGTAGTATCAGATAAATGAGTAACAGCAATACATTTGTTTAAAAAAATGTGAATTGAAAAATGTTCAATTCTGAAAATACGAGAGTGCGAATAAAACTTTACTGAGGTCTGTGGAAGTGGAAGGGATCACCTGAGTGTCTCAATCACTCATGTTCTTAATTTTTCACCACTTCCCTCTGCAGTCTCTCACTCTATTAAACACTTCCACCCTATTCCACCACATGTCTTTCTGAAATCCTGAAAACTGAATATCTCACACCTCATCCCTTTCTTCTTCTGGACCATCTTTTTACTCAGGACGAAGAGGTGTGATGGGAGGGGTAGTTAATATTGGCATTGGGGTCAAAGTTGGCCTTCTTCTGTATCTGAAGAATCTGACCAGTCTTGAGGGTGTCAGGGAAGTAAGTTACCTTTGGTGAAAGTGGCATTGTTGAGTAGGTGGTGTGAGAACTTTAGCTGTGATTGACTTCAGTATTAATAATCGGGTGATGCCACTGATGGTGTGATAGGATGATCTAACAGTATATTAGGCCCAGGAATCCCCCCAAAAAATGTCCCCATTAGCGAATCAGCTATCTAAAAAAATGGCCAAAATTCTGCAAATAGGGCTAGATTTGAACTTGTTCAGGCACACTATATAGATGTCCTGCAAGGTTTGGAAGGCTGCATGCATTTGAGCTTGATGCAGACAATGTTTGTGTTAATATCAGGCGAAACAACAATTTAAACCGGCCCACCAAATCAAAAAGACTGACCTCCACACTGAACTGTCAGACCAGCACTTCTGGCGCTGCCACATTGCTCCATGGACCACCCGGACCCTGGGTGCTACTTTCAGACGTGTTGTTTGCAAGAATACATTAACATGTTTTTTTTTTAAACTGGCACATTACTCAAACAATGACTGCTACAACTGCAATTTAATCAATCCTCTAAGGTGTCAAAACACGAAAT
Source organism: Triturus cristatus (assembly GCF_964204655.1). NCBI lineage: Eukaryota > Metazoa > Chordata > Amphibia > Caudata > Salamandridae > Triturus > Triturus cristatus. The sequence goes on along the minus strand of NC_140589.1, from coordinate 1,379,778,447 downwards.
AACTCATAACTTTATAACCATCCTGACTGAAGATAATGAAGGAAAGACTTAGAAATTGCCAAAGAGTGTTTTTGTGCACGTGAGTGTGCGTCTGTGTGTCTAGATTCCTGTGCCTGGGTGTGAGGAGGTGGGAGAACCTTGGAATAAATTCAAACTATGTGGAACAAGAAGCTTGTGATCTGGATAATTTATAAACTTAGGAGATACTGATAAGAAGTTATGACTTGATGGAAAATATCTTTTTATGGACAAATTCCATGCACGCAAAAGAGAATTCTTCACTATTATCATCTGCTTGCAGTTACCTTTTGACCTGCCTTTCTGCAATCTGAGGTAAATGTTCAGGAAAAAAATGCTTCAGGAAAAGGAGGACAGGCTTTTATTTTTTGCTGCGCCCAGTCCTATTGTAGACTCGAACAGTTAGCTGCTTTCAAACAAGGCCCTGCTTTGGATTAATCTTTTCCGCGGCATCTTGAAACAAACCATGGGTTGAGTCTTTGATGTGAGGCGGCTCTCTGATATAAGGCAGACACATTGTCTTTAGTAACTTGTATTTAAATAGGTGGATGGATGATAAGGAAACTTTATCCACCTATCAAGCAGGATTCCGCTCCCACGTTAGCACTATTGATCAAGTTTTTAGATTCATGATGATATATTGGAATACAGTGGTTTTAGCAGGGGGGACTCTCTTTGCAGCCTTCATAGATCTTAAATCTGCATTCGATTTAGTGCCCCGCTATAAGCTGTGGGACACACTTGAGGAAGCTGGGATGCCCCCTGAGATTTTATCATTTATTATTAAGCTTCGTGAGTCTACTTACGCCCAGGTTTGGTGGGGACAACAGGGTGAGAAAACAGATTGTTTCCCTGTGAACAGGGGAGTTCGGCAGGGGTGTGTTTTGGCCCCTACCCTTTTTTCGCTGTTCATAAACAATGGGATCTCATATTTTACTGAGTATCCAACGGACGCTCCTACTCTTGCTGGTGCGAGGGTTCCGCTTTTAATGTTTGCGGACAACACTTTAATTTTGTCTAAAACACAATCTGGTCTGCAACGAGCCCTTTACAGATTCACTATATTTTGCAACGACCATGGCTTGGTAGTCAATGTCGAAAAGACCAAGTTCATGGTGCTCCACAAATGTAAAATAGTGAAAGCCAGAGTACAAATGAATAACGCGCCTTTGGAGCAAACAGATTCCTTTACGTACCTGGGCGTTACTATGGGTAAAAAGATGAATTGGAAGCCACAGATAGAGTTATTAGTCTTAAGGCACAACCAATTGGCAGGGGCCCTTTTAAAACAATACCGGCTATCCATCACCAAACCAGTTGGACCGGCACTCACTATCTATCAAGGGAAAGTTAGGGCTTCAATAATCTATGGTGCGGAACTCTGGGGTTTTGAGAACTTAGGCCCATTAGTCTTAGCCCAGAATAAGTTTCTGAGAGCACTGACTGGTCTCCCTCAATCGTCCCCTCTTAAACCTCTATTTTTAGATTTGGGATGTACTTCTTTTGAGGAGGCTGCGGGGTTTAGACCCCTTGCCTATTGGCGGAGACTATGGACAACCCCGGTGCTAGCCCCATATGCTAAAGCACTTAAGTATATTAGAGAAGCCGACAAGTCTTCAAAAATTATATGGCTACAAAAGATTAAGGGCACACTAATTGATATGGGGCTCAGCCATCTGTGGGAGGACCCAGAAGGGAAATTGTTCCCAACCAAAAAAGTTTTTAAAGCTTCATATAGGGACATGGTTTGTCAGAAGTCCCTGGCACTGGTGAACAATGCCTCCTTAACAGGCCGCTTTTTAGATCATAAATACGAGCATAGGCTGGAGGCTTATTGGAATTTTATTACGAGACCCGGCGACAGAAAGCTTTTTCACCAATTCAGAGTGGGTTCTCTCCCTTTAAAATCATTTACGGCTAAATGGGGTGATGAATCAGACACAAAATGCCATAGGTGCCCATTCCAGGAAGAGTCTCTAACCCATGTGTTGTTTGTGTGCCCTGCATATAAGGGCCCACGTCATAAATGGCTCAAGCCGATCTGTCAAAAAATTGGCACAAGATCATACCAATTTGCTTTGCGAATTCTAAAGACAGATACTAGTGAAGTCGTAGTTATAGCTATGGCTAAATTTTTGAGTTGGACATGGGCCCTCAGAAGGGATATTTTACAAACAAATGCAGGTTCGTAATGCACCAAGTAACCTGTTTTATAGTGTGTGATGCCCTCTTCTCGCTGCCACCCTAGATAAATTGTCTAAAAATAAGTATGTATTGCCTAAATTTTTTGTCATCATGATTTTAATCTCCCTATCAAAATGTTATCTTCTTATCATAATTAATTTATTATAAGTATTGTTATGGTATGAAATTTGGATGGAAGTCTTCTAACCCATTTCTAATTTTACTCACCTTGTCTTTTAACATTCTATGATATTTTATTATTATTGTATGCATTTTATATGTCTTTTATGATTGAAAAAGATCGAATAAAGACTAATTTGATTTGATTTGTATTTAAAGTCACATCCTGTCTTTCTGAAATGTAATGTGGAAGGAAGTCCGTGACAATCTTAGATGTCCCCAATTACCGAAGAAAAATATGGCCAAAATATTGTTATACTCTCACGCAAAGTGTCAAATGATTTTTTGATGGGAAAAAAAATATTCATAATTTCCCGCTTTTTCAAAAATCATTTGAACTGAAGTGTGCTGAAAAATGTTAAATATCTTGTGTGATGATCATCCGAATACACGGACTGCCTGAAAGGGAAAGCAGCAAGCTACCAGCTGTATTTTGCCTATAAAACACAGTAGTGTGTGTTGTAAGACTTAGTTGTGTAGCATTTGTCTTTGCTCTCTCACCTGTTGTTCAAGCTAGCTTTCATTCAGTGGTGGACTGAGACTCCACCTACAGTGAATTGTTTTAACTCATATCCCGTCCTTCTCCTGAAGTCACTGTGCCTACGTGGTCTGGTACAAAAAACAACCGTATGGCCTCATGAACATATGAAGGAATGTGCACAAGAGATGCTGCAGCCTAACATGCCCACAGATAAAATCGGTGGGGTCATTTGCAATTTTAATACATCATAACACAACTGAGGCCACATGATACAATAACCAGAGGGCCATATGAATATATATCAAATTGATTACAATTATTATTGCAGGTCCCACTGCTAGATCTCCCCCCAGTTAGGTGGACAAAGAGAGGCAGTCAGGTGCTGTCCCTCTCATTGCAACATGACTTGAGAGCCACAACGGGAGAACAAAATCAGATCAAAAAGGGGAGCTAACTTTTATTAGACCTGGCCATGCCAGCAGAATTGATTATTGCCTGGTTGCACTTAGACTTTGGCCATTAGTTCATTATATGGCAGTGGTCAATCACTTAGATGGCGACAATAATGCCCTGACCTTGTCCCTAACGAACCTGGGTGATAACTCCACTGAAATAGGTAGTCAGGGAAAGCAGGATCTGGGAGAATTGTCCATCACGAATATTATGAGAACGATTAGAAGGGACTGGGTGGAGGAACATCCTGAGGCCTTGGAATTAGCGAAATGCATAGTACGCCAGAATGCAAAGAGATGTCAAAACTCCCTACAGATAAGATAATTGAAAAGCTGACCACCAGGCATGAAACCACATTCAATGATATTAGGGCTCTATTGGCCATACCATGTAGGGAGCAGAAACCGGAGCACAGTCGGATCCAGATTAAACAAGAACAGACAGATTGGTATAACCAGGACTGTACGAAAGCCAAGGCCGACCTTGTATGGGCAGCAAAATCCAACATTCATCCTGATCTGGTGGTATGTAGAAAAAGCTATAGGAAAGCTCTAGAGTTAGCTAAGAAGAGATAGGAAGGCTTACTTTGGTCCTCCCTACAAAAGGCATCATCAGCTAAGGATTCTAAATCCTTTTGGAAACAAGCGGCCTACTGGCTAAATGGCAGGAACCCGAAACTGGAGTTTACAGTTCAGTCAGAGGAGTGGGTGACCCATTTTGGGGGGCTTTATTCACTAGGTAGTACTGAGGTGGAGGTTCCTCTTGGAGAGATGGGGGAAAACCAGAATGATGCTGTGGAAGACCTGGTGTTCTCCATGGAAGAAACCCGGGTGGCAATCTGCTCTTGTATCGCAGCTAGAGCCCCCGACCCAACCGCATCCCAAATGATTTGTATAAAGAGGATTTAATTGTCTGGGCTCCCTGCATCAATATGATTACAAATGCCATTACAGCAACGGCAAAAGAGCCAATCTGGCCAGCTATAGGTCTATAAGCCTAAACGGCTCATTGCAGAAAGTTTTCTGCAAGTACAAGTTGCGACGAGTCCAGGACTGGATCTCACAGCATCATATTCTGAGCAACTTCCAAGCAGGCTTATGTGCGAACATTAGCACATTGGACCAGGTTTTCCGCTTCTTGTGTATCTACTGGAGGGAGGTCAGCATTAGAGGGGACAAACTATATGTTGCCTTTGTGGACCTACGCACTGCATTCGATCTGGTACCGCGAGCCAAGTTGTGTAGAGTGTTGGCATACCTCATGACCTTTTAGAAATTTTAATTCTGTTGCACTCTTTAAATACAGCACAAGTTTGGTGGGGGGTAACAATCAACTCACTGAGCAATGCCCTGTCGAATGTGGAGTGAGACAAGGGTGCGTCTTGGCACCCACGTTATTCTCCCTTTTTATAAATCTGGTGATTGATTATCTAGACAGGGAGGGATGTGACGCCCCAAAGGGGGGGAGAGAGAAGAGTACCAGCCCTACTCTTCGCGGATGGCACTCTAATAATTTCTAAATCCCCTCCATGGTCTGCAACAATTGTTGAATCATTTTATTGAGTTCTGCAAGGAAAATGGCCAGGTACTAAATGAGGCTAACACGAAATATATGATTTTCTCGAAGGGGAATTCCAAACCACCAAAGAGATCAATGTATATAGGAAATAGCCCCCTAGAGCAAGTTCTTGGCATTGACTATCTGGGTTTCCACCTAACCTTAAAGCTAAAATGGGTGCCCCAGATCGAAAAAGCCCAATTAACACTAATCCAACAAACTGCTCACTTAAGTAAAATCCACACAAAAAAATGACCAGGAAAGTAGCCCGGGCATTGGAAATTTATAATACCAAAATATTGGGGGGCGCCCTCTACGGGGCCGAATTGTGGGGCATTGGAAACATAACCTCTCTTACTTCTGTAGAAAACCGGTTTCTCCGCTCAATGTTAAACATTCCCACTAGTACCCTGCCTGGCTCCTATGTTTTTGGACTTGTGGCAAAAACTGTTATTGCACAAGTTGGCTACAAGCAGTTAATGTTCTGGCACCGTCTGTGGTCGGTTAATGAGCTCTCCCCATACAGAGCAGAGATGATTGATCTCCTGAAGCGATCCCAGGTTAACTCTATCCCGTGGTTTAGTTCCCTGAATAATCTATTGAAGAAACTTGGGATGGAGGAATATTGGTCCACCCCAGAAAGATTGGGCATTTTATGAGGAAACTATTTATGACATTGTACCACCGCTGGCACGGAAATTACTTATACAATTCCGTTTTAAAACCCTACCCACTAAACTGTTTTGAAAAAAGTGGTTTAGTAAGACCGCCACAGATGATCGGTGTCCCGCATGTAAGGCTTGCTCAGAATCAATAATCCATTTGCTATTCTTCTGCCCTCCATTATAGAAGCTTGCAGGGCAAGTGGATTGGGCCATTGTGTAAACTGATTGGACCTAGACATTACCTAGAGGTTATGAGAAATTTAGCTTCTGACACTCGAAGGGTGGTTGTTTTTGGGTTGGCCAGATTTTGGAATGCTTTATGGAACAAATGCTTTAAATGTGTTACGAGCTGCCTCTTATGCTTTTTCATTCTTGCATATCAAATCTTGGGCCGCCTTCTGGAAAATGACTTTTAACCTTGTATTGTTTTAACCACTGTTGTATATTGTACCTTGTAAAGGGTCTTTTTTTATTGCTTGTACCATTTTTATATTGTATTACACTACGTACTTTAGAAGATCCTTGTGTTCGAAAATATAGTATATGATGATGATTACAATTATTATTAAAAAATATAGTGTTCAATATATGCTTTAAGAATGTATAAATAGATCACATGTCATTTAAAATACCTCACAACATTACATATCTTAATTATTTCAGCCATACCATCTCTCATACCCTCTCATACATACACAACATTCAACAAACAGAATCACAGAAATATATTTAAATAACAAAACTCATTTAATGATCAAAGTAAATACATATGTGCAGAAAGGAAACAATTTCCAACAACTTTTCTTGTACAATATTTCAGCGAAAATAGTTATTGATATAATGCTCACAAATCCAGGCTGAAGCCCTAGTTTACCGGAGTTGGTTAATGCACTTTTCGAGCTCAGAGATGCTGCCCCCTTTTTTGCAGACGAACAGATCCACTGACACTCATATGTAATTTATTTTGTTTTATTTTCATGTTCTTTTGGGTGTTTGCAAATACTAGGTTTTCGAACAGGAACATGTCTACTCATATCAAAGGACTGTGATCCGCTATTTTTAAGTGTAGTAATCGTGGTCAGCCTGTGAACATTGTAGCTTGCCAGCAAGCATACCACCAATAATTCATAATTACAGTTTTGTAGTATTCTGCTTTTTGTCACAGGATGGTGCTGATGTTGAAAATCATTTAGTGATCACACAAATATATAGTGTGGACATCAAATGACCCTGGTTTTCCTACCTTATTGCATTCGATCCATTGTCTATTAAATATTGTGCATTACGTTGTGTACTTTTTCTCCTTTGAGCTACCGTTTGTAATGTAAATGTATTTATATATTGTTGCAGTCTTATTAAAGTGTTATAGACTAGTAAATGTGACATATTTTGATATTGAGATGAATTTTTGTAACAGTGAGGATTGTGTTGTACTGCATCGGGACACGTCCTACAGCACCCACCTTGAGCTATGCCTTGATTGCTCAAACACTAATTTATTGTCATAATCGAATCTTATTTTCGTTGTACAGTGTCTTTTAGTTCCTCCAATACCTAATCCCCAATGTATTTAGGACCTAAAGCAGTCCTTGGCCAGGGGCTGCCTGAATTATGCCATCTTGTTGCATGCTTCTCTGCGTGCTGTACGCAAAGTCTTCTTCCTCTCTCCTACACTGGCCCATTTCTTCCGCATCAGTCTTAGAAAGAACCATCACTCCCTTCAAGAAAATGCTTATTGGTATTACTGCAGTCTCTGTTCAGACAACCAAGCTCTGGAACCCACTGCTGGAAAAATATGAGGCACATTAGTTTGTAGGCACCTGTAAATTGGTCCATATGTACCCTGGTGCTTATGGGTTCAAGAAATGTGGGGCGGAGACGTGCAGTCTTTGTATGCGCATTGCAGTCACAACTAATTATGGGGATTACGGTTGCTGGCTCTTAGGGCTGTATGAAATGTAAATCCATTGCATTGATGCTGCTGGGCAACAGGAGCCTCAGCACTGACAGTCGGTATGGCTCCTTGAAAAGTTACGGTCTGTCTACTAATTAATCTCATTTCTACATTGATTTCAAGGCCTATCTTTTTTTAGCTTTCTAATTTTATTTGAATGAGTTTTGCCTTTTTTATGTTGTAACTTCATATTTTAAAATAAAACAAACATTTTCAGTTCTAGATAAACTTGCATTTTTAAATGATGCCCTTTCACTTTGTAATCATTGCTAGGTGGTATATCTAAATTTTGGTACTTGCATTATTTTTAAGATACATTTCAAGTCTCCAATTTGAAATTTTTATCTCGTGGATTTTCACCTTGTGCAGTCTGAGAGTTCTGTAATAGATCAATATATACATGATGTTTGTCATAATTGTCCTATTTTGTTGTTGCCGAGATTTTTCAGTTCAAATCCAATATCTAAGCATGTCAAAATATTCACTCAATCAGGGTTTGTAAAGTGCAGCTTCTCACCCATGAGGGTCTCAAGGCGCGGTGGGGTGGGGAGGGCGCAGCAGATCAGACTAAGTACTGAGTTCATCCAAAGAGCCAGGTCTTGAGGTCCTTCCTGAATTTGCTTCAGCGAGGGTGATTTCCTGAGGTGAATGGGCAGGGTGTTCCATGTCTTGGAGACGAGGTAGGAGAAGGACATTCCTCCAGTTCTGGTCTTGCGGATTCGTGGGACAGTAGCCAGGGAAAGTTGGGCGGAGCGGAGGTGTCTGTTGGGTACGTGGAATGTGGGGTGGTGATTCAGGTATGCAGGTCCGGCATTGTGAAGGGACTTGTATGCGTGGGTGAGGAGTTTGAAGTTTATTCTTATGTCGACTGGGAGCCAGTGGAGGTATTGAAATTTTGAACAAAATTGCTCATCAGCATGTAGGTATTCTCAAGAAACTCTGCATCTAAGACAAAAATGACTTGAAAATCACATTGTAAGTCAAAAATGGGATATTAAATAGCACAAGCCCCCTTTGTGCATACACACATTATTCAAATTCCAAAGAACTTGTCTTGGATTACGTTACCATGCGCACTGTATTCACAGGAAAAAAAACACAACATCAAGGGATATTTTAAAGAGATAGAGCGGTCCTGAGGAGTCAAACCAACAGGGGCCGGATTTAAAGCATAAACGAGGTAGCAAAATTACAGTGGTCCTTCAGCATTTGAGATTTACAATGTGTAATTGGCCGTAAATGATGAAGCTAACGAATTAAAGGCCGGAAATGTGGAGCGATGTTGACGTGCAAATGAGTGGCAAATTATTAGTACAAGAGTGAAATATGGAGATGATGAAACCTTGGAAATTACATATTCCCATAAATTGAACTGGTATTCCAAGTTTCGCAGAACATCACTAATTTATGGAATAGGAATTTTGATTTGATTTCTAAATAGCCCATCGCAAGTGCCAGTCACTGAACAATCATAAATTGAAAATAGTCACACAAAAAAACAAAGAGGTGTCTACAACTAACTCAGACCAGGTGGTAGTTAGGTGCCCAGTATAAAATGCAAACCCAAGATGCACAGTACTCCTCCATAATTGCAGCCTTGAGTGCCGTGGTCTGAAGGGTGAGGATTTCTGTAGCAATTTGGAAAGGGAGAAGAAGAAGTAGAAGATTTTCAAGCAAATTTTAATTATCAGGACATTGTGTGGAGTAAATATATAGCCGGTACAGATTTATCGGGTGGCTCGTCTTTGATCTTGTACATGAGCTTGACCATTTTTGACTAGTTACTATCTCCAAACAGAGAAGGTAGTCAGGACTTTGCCAATTCATGTACATGTTTTCTGTTTGCTCCTCTCCTGGTCTTCAGCATCTATCAATCAGCTGCACCATAATATGTGGAATATCCCAAGGGGCGTTGTGACATGCTTTTCATCTGTTTTTGGATTCTATGGAATGGAGACGTCACACACAAAAACTTATCAGAAGCACCTACACAGTAGCAGCACTCGAAGTAGAAAGTGTACACACTGCACATTTCCAAAAATCACTGGTTGTGTAGATAGAACCCTCATACCATGCATCAAATGAGAATGTATATATTCAGAAATAGAAAGGGATTATCACTCAGCTGTTAGGTCTCATGTAATCCTGGCAGCATCATCAATGATTTGTGGAGCACCAGTGATTACTATATGTGATCAAACAGCGTCCTTCATTGGTGCTTTACCGGGGTGACCTTGGAGATGGCTGGTTAATAAGTACGAATGCACAGCACCTATTTCCATAATCCATCAATCATTCACTTCACCAACACTGAGATAATGCTTTTTATATTTAGATGATAGTGCCTATGCTATCTGTCCATGGACATTGACAGCTAGTTTGTACCCAACCATTGCTAGGCATAACAGGGACAACCTAGCACAAGGTCTGTGGTTAAGTGCCCAAGCTCTGGTGGGTACCTGTTTTGGGTTACTACGTAGCCTGAAAAAATTCTTACCACTCCTCTCAGTTGATACTAGGAAAACAGTGGTCCCGGCCCTGATTACATCCAGACTCGATTATGAAAATTGTCCTGTATCTGTGTCTGCCTGACTATCTCCTGAGCCAGTTGCAAATTGTTCAAAATGCGGTGGCCAGACTGGTTCTCAATCTCACCCTTAGAACCCGTCTGTCCCCACATCTTTACGCATTTCACTGGCCTCTCGTGAAAAAGAGGATTCAATTTAAAACACTGGTCCTAGCGCATAAAGCACTGCATGGAAACGGCGCAGTATACCTTAGGAGGTGGCGCTCTACTTATGCCCCTCCTAGGACACTACAATTGACTTTTGGCCATCTAGTCATCATCCCAAAAATCCACTGGATGAGAATTGGTGCAAGATCATTCTCTTATCTCTGTGCTAAAGCCTGGAATCAATTTCGGACAACACTTCAGGCTACCTCTGAACTCGCAATTTTCAGGAAGAAATTAAAAACTTGGCCTTTTAGCAAATGAGGTAATCCGTCTAGGCTCCTATGTTGCAGTAGGGGTGCGCTTTATAAATGCTGTTTCATTTATTCATTCATTGTAATGCACAAGAATTTTTTGATGCCTACATAAAAATAGGAGAAGCACCAGTGTATAACCCCAAAACATGCCTCAAAATCTTTGCATCCTGTAATTGCCTGTACAAAACGGCCACTAGACGTGGTCTCACTCTCAATGTGAAGGAGAATAAATTAGATGAGGATACACATTTGCAAGAAAAACACCAGAAGAAGAGGCGTCGCACCAGAAAAGCAATATTAGAAGGAGCGTTCAATTTTAATTCAGAAAGATATGAGAAAGATGTCCTACCTTTGCATTTTGATTTCATTGTCATATGTCATATTCCGCGAAACTTTGTAGAGAAGACATTAGAGTTCCTAAGTAGAAAAACTTCTAGGACAAAGTTTACAAAAATAATGACATGTAATTTATTGTGAATAGTAAAGATTTGGTGCCTGATTTATGGTCTGACAGACAGTATTCCATCCGTCAGGGTGTTGGAGGACTCTTGTCCATGCCTGGAGCATTGTATTTTTACATCTTTTCTTGCTAGAAGACGTGTAGTCCTCCACTACTGACATGAGGTGGCTTCTTTTTAAGTTATGTTTCAGCACTCCATGGGAGTGGATTGCTCTCCTCTATCGCTCCTGTCGTCTCACAACACCCCTTCCGCTCGTCCATTACTCTCTCCCACCTTCCCACCAGCTTATTTAAAAATATATATTTCTGTTTTTATTTGTTCGGATGTTGCTTGTGCTAGGGCCCAGCAGTGCATACTGCTAGTGAGCCGCTTGCGGCAATGTCTGGTGTTCCTACATGTCATTATTTATGTATTTCTGTCAGGGCCTGGCATCTGTACACTGCTACCAGGCCACTTGATTAATTTCTTCAGAGTACTCATATTATATATATTTTTAATTAACTGCTCTTTAATGACCGTTCCAAGATGGCCATTGAGGTAGCACGTGCATGACACAATGGCTGCTGTGTGCATTTGTTCATATGTTGAGATGCACCAATATCAATTTAGCTATTGGTGATTTACCTTACCAGTATGACTGACTATAGGCTTGGGGGAGCCAGTGCAAAAAATGCATATAGACAGGAAAAAGGGTAAAGGGCTCGTAGGTCAGCACTCGACTTTCTAGCAAAGATTCCATCTGATTTTTTCAGCCGTGCCAATCTCTTTGAGATTAATGGCAGGAGATTCATCTGAGGGTGATTAAGACTAGTGCTCTGTCCATAACCTTTTAATTGCCATGCCGGATCTTTATTTGTTCATCTATGAGTTCTTTTTTTTAATGACGTTATTCTTTTACCTTTCTTATTCTATTTCCTAACATCTCCATTTCCCTGTAGGTTTTTCTTTTCCTTACCCTGCAACTAACATTTTCCTGAACCCTAAAAACTACCATAACCCTTACTGTAGTGTTATCCCCTGGTCCGGACTGGCTACCGGGTATTCAGTGGGCAGGCAGGGTGGTGGCCGGTTCCACTGCTGTGGGGACCGGTTTTATTGCTCAGGACCTTCTGGCCATGTTTCTACTTGCAGTGCATCAAAATAAATAATGCTTAAGAAGCGTACTTTAAAACCATTTGTTTTTGCATTGTTAATTTAGAAAGAGCCAGTCGGACCCTACCGTCCAGAAACCTATCCTTACCTTAACACTCACTTTAACCTTACCCTTTCCTTCTGCCTGTCCTCAGGGATTTCCCACCCATTATAAAGACATGTCAGTCACCCTATCTTTACATGTGTATTGCCTGCTTTTCCTTTTCTGAATGTTTGACTAAATATTTCTAGACCTCTCTCTCTTTTCTGAAGTGGGTGTGGTGCCCTGCCTATATGATGGGAGTACATTTGACTCTCCTGGTGTGCTCTCCTGGTGTGCTAGCTGCAAAATTGAGGGTGAACTGGAAGCTATAGGTATGGTTCCAGAGGGTACACTTTGGGCACCACATAATAGGGACGTACAGGTAAGTTAAATATGTCAATTACTGGTACGCCAGTTTCATTATGTTGAAAGCGGGAGCACAGCCACTTTACCACTGGTTGGTAGGTGTAAAGTGCCTTGAGTGTTACAGCCAGCAAAAAATATCTGGGGGAACACCATCTAGATCAGAGATCAGGGGCCTCCAACTTTTTCTGTAATGAGAGCTACTTCTGATCAGTGATCGTTGTGATCTACTGAAGGCTATGTAACTCACGCATTGTTACCAGACTCCTTCTTGCCCAGCTTCATTGACTTTAAACCTAATTCCCATGAAGCCTGATTCTGTGGTTTTAATAAAATACCATGATCATGCTTAGGGGTACTATGATAGGGGTGCCATGTGCGTCAGTGAGTGCATGGTCTGTGGGGATGTATGAATGTGTGTGAATGAATGGGATATACGTGTGTGGGTGACTGAGAGCCTGTGTCATAAGTACTTGTGGCACAGGACATACCTTTCGCCATATGTGACACAGTTACATGTACAACACAAACATACAACCATTTGTTTGGGAGAAATATAAAGTGCAGAAAAATGTTCTGCAAAACTCTTCCTAATAAGGAACATTTTTCTGCATTGTATGTTTCAGTTATAAATATGTCAGCGTGTCTACCAGCCACTGGGAGCAAGATGTCTGCTGTGTCTAAATGCGAAACTTTCTAATGGGAGGAAATTCAACTGAAAAGTTAACTTTATGTTTATATGCATTACATAAAACTCATTCTAGTTTTTCCCATGTCAAAGTGTCTTTACAAACAGCAGTTGTATTACTCCAAGTGGCCTGTAGACAGGGTGCGTTATTTATAACAGAAAAATACGGCCATTTGTATAAATGTGAGGTATTTAAAGTGAAGAAGCATGCTTCATAAAACATTGAAATTGAATTGGCTTAATTTAAAGTAGAGAAAAACATTAAGCCAAGGTTTCATAGAAACATTTTACTTCACTTTAAATTTCTCCCAGTTAAAAGAAAATGACTGTATTTTTCAGTTATAAATATGGCACTCTGTCTACCAGTCACTGGGAGAAAGATGCATCTGTTTGTAAATGTGACACTTTTCAGAGGGATAAAATTAAAATAAATCATTAAGTTAACTCTTCTTTTTAATTTTTGCTCATTTAAAAGCATTCGAAAATATCATTTTGCTCACATGCTCCAATACTGAGTTGCAAACAACTTGTTTAAGAGTTAAATACCTCAGTGATCAGTTCTGTACCTCTGTGACTCACAAGGGTCATAAATCTGAGTGGAGCACTCCTTATTTTTAGGCTCTGCAATCTGCAGCTTGATAACAATGTAAAATAAACATAGCCTTTCCTTAACTTTATATGGAAAATGCAACACATTGCAGTTCCCACTTAAAAATTAACAGAAGGCTGGGAGCCACTCTTAATGAGCTACTAGTAGCTTGCGATGGACTGGTTGGATACACCTAACCTAGCTGATGGTCACTTCCAACAAACCTTTTTTAGTTTGAAACCTTTTTCATAGACCTATTTGGAACTTAAGACAATGCACAAGTGACTGGCTTCTGCTTCTGCGTTCCTGTTACAGAACCTTGGGGATGTGGATGGATGATCAGTAAAGTTGTCCAATAATGCCTTTTTCCTCCCCCGTCCCTTTTGATTGATTCCCAAATTGCTAGCTCAAATACATAAAGAAGAGAGGGGGTGATTATGGTAGTACCTTTCTAGCACTGCAACCTTTAGTTTAATCTCCTCAGTACCCTATCAATTCTTCTTCATTGGCTCTTTCCACTGGTAGATTTGGATGATGAGATGAGGAGTGTGGAAAATACAGGGCTTCCTTCTCACTTAGCTGTTGTTATTCAACAGTCTCGCGGACCTTCTACTCTGAGATTATGCTAGACAGTGGGGGTCCCTATCAGAAGTGGTGTTTAAGACGAGCTCTCTCTCCCATTGAGTGTGATCTTGCATTGTTTTTTCATTTTTTAAGGTAAGGTTTTGGTCTCTCTCAAACTTAGTGGCTCAGTGGCCTTTCAGATTTTAGCAGTTCCTTTTTTTGGGTTGTGCACTTAGTTTTACATGAGCTCCAAAAACACTCCTGTGAGCCAATATCTTCAATAGATTTCTGACAATGAAAGTTACCTTTTTAGTTGCAATCACTTCACCTAGGAGAGTTAGAGAACTAGAAGCATTGCTATGTCATGTTCCTTATTTGATCATCCAAAAGTGGAGATTGTGCTTAGTTCTGACCCCTTCTTTGTTCCTAAAGTTGCCTCTACCTTCCATAGAGGGCAGGGGAGTTGGTTGCCAGTATTCATTCCCTCTATATCTATTCCATAAGAGGAAGTGTTACATTTTCTAGATGTAAAAAAGGGCTGTGCTAGTTTATCTGGACAAATATTGTCCCTTCCATAAACTGATAATTTATTTCTTATATGTGAGGCACCAGGAGAGGGACGGAAAGCCTCTTCAATGTCTATGACTAAATAGATTAGGTCGATAATAACTTTGTTGCTCTCCCTTCCTGAAAGGATTCAGAGCAGATGGTCATGAAGTCTGAGGGTTTCCTGGGCATAAATGCAAGGAATTCCCATTACAAAGATCTGCAGATCCACTTGCTCGCCCTTTAATACTTTTGCTCAATACTATAGATTCCAGAGTTTGGGTGATGATAGAAGCAAATTTGGTTTTGGAGTGCTAAGTTCCATTTTGATTTGAGTACTGAGTTTTTGTACTTTTTAGTAAAGTCGTGCGGGTGCTGGAGTGCCTTTGTTCATGAGTATTTTCTTTCTGTTTTCTAAGTTGGGAAAAGCTTTGGTATACCCCATTAGTAATGACTGGGATGAGGAACACAGAGGTAATGCCCTGGTTTCTTACAGGTAATCTTCTTCTCCTAGTCCTATTGATCGCAGTCATTATGACAATATTGTCAGGGGGATACTGGGAGTGCTAAATTCTTTCAGGTGCCCAGCTGGATGGATGGTTCTTATATTTCAGTATTTGCTCCTGGAGTTTCCAGTTTCAGGTTGGAAACCATCTCATAAGTAATGACTATGGCAAGGACATGTAGAGGTATGAGTAATGAAGATTAATGATAAGTAATCTGGACATTTTTGTTCAGTCAAGACCACAAGATATGAATTTCCTTCAAAGGAGTTCTGAGAAGTGTAGTAGGCATATATGCATTTTGGTTAAAGAATTGTCCCACATTTCTATCAGGTGGCTGGTGCATGTTACATACAGAGTTAATCCCACAGAGAAGGAATGGTAATTTTGTTTGCAGTTATTTTATACCTGCAAAGATGCTTATACTTTAAGGTCCTCAAAAGGAGCACAAAGACAAAGCAAATCCCAAAACACACATTGGCAATACGAATAGGTCTGGCTTACAGCTGAAAGCATTTCTTTAGTCACGAGAGAGTTTAGGCATGCAAAAACTCAATATACATGCACTCCGTCATACATTGATGTACTCATGCATCCATTCATCCTCTCACTGGCTCATTTTTGCATACAGCCACTCCCCCAGCCATAATAAAACTTACATACTCAACACCTTTATGCAAGATATATTAAGAGAAAAAAGTATGGGAAAGAAAAATGGCACCTAAATGGTGCAGGCATATGCTTTTTCATAATAAAGTAAAAAATTAAACACAGAAGCAGGTGGCCATGTTCAAATGGCATTGGGTGTTTTGTATACTCAGTGCAGGACCTATCAATGCTTAAAAGCATACTGTCCTTAACATAAGCTTTTCACAAATAATAAAACAGGCCTACTGCCTTTGTTGTAACTTGTCTTAATAAATGAACCTATGGCATCTCACATCAATTTTCATCATGGGTTTGTCACTATAACCAACTCGAGCCTACTCTGCTCAAGATAAACTTTACCAAAAGGCAACGTTCAGTCATACATTCATAAAAGTATGAATGTATACACAATTAGAGTTGGCAAAAAAGATCCCTCATTACCAAAGATTAGCATAGTGCAAATGTTGAAACCCCCAGGGTTTGTTTGAAGGGGTATCCAAGACCCTTGCCTTATAAGGTAATTTGAGAGATTTCTTTTAATGAAATATCTGTCTACAGGCTTTAGCAAACTTTAATAACATTCCACTCTTAATGGCCCATTACTTTTAGCATATGCATTTCACAAGTGATTGATGATGCGTTGCATATACTCGACTCCGGGGAATCGTGTCTTTTGATTCTTCTAGACCTCTCTGCAGCCTTTGACACTGTTAATCATAGCACCCTCCTCAACACTTTTCAACAGAGAATGGGATTGGATGGCACAGTGCTAAAATGGTTTGCCTCTTTCCTCTCAGACAGATTCCAAATGATTAAGATACAGAACAGTCTTTCATCTCCATTGGCTGTAGGTCAAGGTGTCCCTCAAGGTTCTATCCTGGCACCCACTCTGTTTAATCTCTACCTGGAACCATTAGGGAACCTCCTAAGCAAATCTGGGGTCCATTACCATCTTTATGCGGATGACACTCAAATCTACCTCAAGGTGTCTTCCGCACACGATCTCTCTTTACTCGACTCTACTCTCAACTCCATCCACAACTGGATGTTAGCTCACCAACTCATTCTAAATCCCGCCAAAACTGAATTCCTCCTCCTTTCGACCTCTCTCTCACCTCCTCCTGTTCAATCGTGGATGGATCAGCTGAACCTGCTCAACTACAAACCCATCATTGTCGACAGCTCTAAATCCCTAGGTGTCATTCTTGACAAAAGACTCAACTTAATCTCCCACATCAACTCTATTGCCAAGAACGCACGGTACCAGTTGCGCCTTCTATGGGGGATCCGTCGGTTCTTCCCGGAGAAAGACTTAAAAACCTTGGTACAATCGCTGGTTCTCTCAAAACTGGATTATTGCAATTCTCTTCTGACGGGCAAACCCAAATCCCACCTCTCCCCTCTCAAATCCATCCTCCATTTAGCAGCTCGCTTCATCTCAGGGTCTAAACGAAGCGACCACATCACTCCTATCCTGTCCTCTCTTCGATGGCTTCCGATCGAGGCAAGATCTATTTACAAAACTGCCTGCATCACACACAAAGCCTTGCACACGTCCTCCCCTCGTTACCTGGCAAATAAATTGAAATTGTCCGGAGGCTCTCGACCCTCTCGCAATGTGGAAAAGCTTCTGCTTGAGACCCCCGTCTTCAAAAGGGAAAGATCGATGCCGCAATCCTTCTCAGGCAATGCGGTGAGAATATGGAACACACTTCCCCCATGGCTCCGTGCCACCTTCTCTACACGGATCTTCAAAGCTGAACTCAAATCTCTTCTCTTCCAAAGACACTTTCAGAACTAATACTTTCATACTCAGGCCCCTCTTGGAAGTTCGCTCTTCATTGTAAATTTGTATTTATTCCTGTGCATTCCTCACCCCTGCGTGCTGTGTTGGATTTTGTGTTTGTGTACCCGTAATTCTCAGGTCCCTCTTGGAAGTTCGCTCTTTGTTGTAAATTTGTATTTTTTCCTGTACATTCCTCACCCCTGTGTGCTGTGTTGGATTTTGTGTTTGTGTACCCTTCATTTTTAGTCTGTGCAATGTTCTATTTTGTACCACTTTTCTCTTGTAACGTAACTAGCTCTATTGTACAGCGCTCTGACACCTTTGGGTAATGTCCGCGCTGTATAAAAATGCACAAAATAAATAAAAAAATAAGTACGTCTGAACTGCCACTTTTGTCTTCTTATTTTATAATAAACAAATAAGCGGTGAATATTGGCTTGTCATCCTAACCGATTCAGGCTACTGTATTGAGCATACGCTTTTCCACACTGCAAAAAGGGAACCACAACCACTCTTTTTTAGGTCTCACCTACACAGCAAATGTGCTGTGCTGCAAGGCATATTGTTTACAGTTCAATGTGCTTACAATTCACCCACAGCATACCATTAGTCGCTTTCGTTGACACTCGCATATGCAGTCTTTCAATTGCTTAGCTCCTGTAGGCTTCCCTTTCTTTCTTGTGTTAGCTCCTCCCTGGAGCGAGGCCCACGTACATGTGTTCTTTGTTTTTGTTCTTCCTCGTCTTTTTGCAACACACTGTTCTGTTTATTTTATAAGCGTTCCAGTGTTATTCTTGGGTGTGAAATGTGCTTTTCTACTTTTAGCACAGGCATACTGCTTAGTAATGTTGCTTTCACCCTACCTGCCATCTCTGTTGATGTTTTAGTTACTTACACCCACAAATGCACTACTCTTTGCCACTCTAATCTACGCAACTCCACTCTACATCACTCCATTCTACGCCACTCTACACCACTCCACTCACGCCACGCCACTCTACACAACTCCACTCTATGCCACTCTTAGCTTCTCCACTCTACTCTACTCTACACCACTCCACTCTACCCCACTCAACATCACTCCACTCTGCTCTATACCACTCTGCGCCACTCCGTGTCACTCCACTCCATGTCAATCTACTCTACGCCGTTCTACTCTATGCAACTCTACTCTACACCACTCCACTCTACTCTATGCCATTCCACTCTACTCTACATCACTCCATTCCACACAGTGACACTCTACAGCACTCCACTCCACTCCACTCCATCCTATGCCACTCCACGCCACCCTACTCAACACCACTCTACTCTACGTCACTCCACTCTATCTCAGTTCTCTATGCCACTCAACTCTGCGGCACTCTACTATATGCTACTTTATTCTAGTCCAATCCATGCCATCCAATTTATGCCACTCTACTCCATGCCACTCTATACCTCTCCACTCTACGACACTATATACTGCTCCACTCTACTCCACATTACTCTACTCTATGTCACTCCACTCTATGTTACTGTACTCTATGCCACTCTACTCTACTCCACTTCACTCTATGCCACTCCACACTACTATACACAACTCTACGCCACTCCACTCTACACCACTCCACTGTATGCCACTCTACTCTCTGCCACTCCAGTCACTCTATACCACTCTACTCTATGCCACTTCTCTCTATGCCACTGTACTTTACGCCACTCCACTCTAAACCACCGTACCCTATGCCACCCTATGTCACTCTACTCATGCCACATTACTGTACTCCACTCCAATCTACTCCACTCTACCCTGCACTACTCCACTTTATGCCACTCTACTCTAAACCCCTCCACTCTACACTACTCTATGCCACTCCACTCAAATCTACACCACTCCACTCCACTCTACTCTCTTCGCAACCACTCTACTCTAAGCCATGCTACTAACTTTAGCCATGCTGAACAGTTGCCACACTACTGTACAACATGGCTAAAAGACATTGGTGAAGTCAGTAGCTCACATAGGTGAAACCTCTAGACTTTGTCAATGCTTGCTCAGAGGAAGTGCACACCCTCTGCCCAAGCAAAGCTTGCAGAGAGAAAGGTCAACATGTGGGCGAAGCCTGCATCCCTTTCTCAGTACTGCTTCTTAAAGCTATTTTTATGGTGGTCACATAAGGTAAAGAGACAGCTGTATTATCAAGCCAGACCTAACCTAAAAGTAAATGATAACAAAAATCTTCCCGTAAATGCATTGTACCCCACAATATCTTCCTGTGAGGATGCACAGCATGCATGTGTATATGCAACCAACGCCTGACAACACTACAGGTAGTCCTGTGCGTAATTTCAGTTGTTAGCATCATGTAAATGAACATTCCAAGTTCCATCAATGTTGACACTTGTGGCCAGTGGTAAAATCTTCTGAAACACACGTGGTAGAGCAAGTAAAGTTTTACCACCAGCTGTACACTTGTACCACTTGTATTATCACGTTTTGGCAGTTGCTGAGGGATGAACTTTAATTCCAGTATTATTACGCATGTGTATCACTGCATTGGGATGTAAACCCTGTAATTAACATCAAAGAACTTCCTGGATTGAATTTTGTGATCTGTATCCCTAAATCTGGTGAAATAGTCGGTAGGAGCTCAGTGCAGACGTTATTTGTGTCAAAATGTTTTGTCTGATTAGTCGCATGTTTTCTAATGAGGCCTGTGTGGTTTACTGTACAAAATAAAGCATAACAGGGTTATTCTATTTACCAATACCAAATGGGTGCTGATGAAAAAATGTGTAAAAATCCTAATGATGTAGTATTGTTTTCATGGCATTTTTTAAAGGCACAGTTGCAAAAACGGACACAAAAAACCTTACTGCCCAGGTTTGTATTTTGCTCCCAACTCAAAGTGAAATCTTGAATGAGGAATAACCCTCCCCCAGTCCTGGATTACCGATCCAATCCATGGTGCATTTCAACCAGTCAATCTGTAGGAAGTGTGATAATTCCTTCAGCACTTCTCATTAGACTTAACTCCTTGCCCTAGACGAGGCCCTCTTAGTTTCACAGTGTGTGCACAGTTAATGTTTTCTGTTTGAATTTGCCTTCTGCATTATCTCGGATCATAAACACATCAAGGTTCTTTACCCTATGGCAGCGGTTTTTAACTTTTTTACTTTTGATCCCTACTGAATCACAACTGGAAACCAGGGGATCCACGTCTAAGCAATTTCGGGGCATATCAGCAACAAGGCGATAAAAAATCGCTGCTTTTGCGTCCGTTTTCAGGCGAAAAGCGGTGATAATTTTATCGCCTAATCAGCAAGGTCACGCTATCGTGTGAAACCTTGCATTAGCGCCTGAATTCTGAACCCCCATCTTTGCATCTCTAATGAGATGCAAAGTGGGCGTTCCTGCCCTGACATGACTGGAGAAATGTCGCTAAGCGACATTTCTCCTATCATCAAGCCTCACGCTATGAAGCATAGCGGCAAGTAAAGTAGCGATAACCCCTGTTATCGCTACTTTCCTTACGCCTGCTTCAGGACTGACTTAGCCATGATATCCTATGGAAGGTTGATATCATGGCTAACTTTGCCTTGCCCTATCATCAAGCTAACGCCAAACTTCGTGAGATTATCGCTGGGTTTCCAGCGATAATCTCACATTTGGCAGTTAGCGCTAGGATTTTTATCACTTTTGAGATAAGCGTTGCTAATAGCACGCTAGCTCAGCGATAAAAATCCACGTTAGCCGCCGATAATTCTCCTAGCGCTAAGTGCGCTTAACGATAATTATCGCCGGTCCTTGATGATATGCCCCTTTTTGATTTGATCCTGTAAACAATGCAGAGAAAATACCGTTTTATTTTTCATTAAATGCACACATTTTCAAATGCATCGCAATCGCAAACAAACAAACATGAAAAAACTACATTTTAACGAGATGGTTGATACTTTTCAAAATTTAGATTTATTTCGCAAAAATGTAGGTTATGCCAGACTGTAGCTATCACTATTTTTTTTGCTCTTAATTCGTGCCCTTTCTCTCGGTGCATAACAGTGCTTCAACTGAGCCCCCAGTTGTCTATCTTGCTTTTTTATGTATATATACTTTGTTAATCTGCTGATCTGATTTCATTTTCGAAATAGTTGAGGGCCCTCTGAGGAGGGGTCACGAACCACCTGGACCGTACGTTAAAAATTAATGCGCTATGGTAATAAACCTTGTTGATGCTCTTTTAAATTATGCAACAACTTGGGCGAGGGCGAGGAATGCTGCGAAAACACTTTCTTTCAAAGAAATAATAGTTTTTTTCCAATATTGATATTTCCCAAAAGAGCAATATTTGAATTCCGCATTTTGATTCGATGAAATTTTAATTTTGTCACTTCAGTGCTTGTTTGACATTGTCTGTCTTACACAGGAAAAAGTTTCATTGTACATTTAGATCAAAAGTACTGAAGCTGAAATGCGAAAACAGATTGCCTCATAATTATCCCGCGTGTTTCTTCATGTCTGTCTTTAACTTGCAAACATTGCCATATTTTCTTCTTAAGCAGTCCAACACTAATAGTTTCATCAAATATTTGCTTTGCAATTGAGAACACCCACACAAATCTGACAACATTTTTTGAGGTTATTCTTTGTGATGGATATTGCAATAAACCTGCCAAAAGCAGTGATAGCTGCTGAGCACGGCGTGGCGCCATTGCGGAAAGCAAGAACCCCCGAAGGCCTATAAATATACTCTTCAGGTCACTGATGGTATTTAGGTCGGGTTTAACGAACATTGATCAGTGATTAGCTGTAAAAAACATAAGTTCCAAAGGCCCACCATAATTCTCAAGACACCACTTCAACTTTATCACTCAAGGTCTCAGTGCTGGCAAATACCTACAAGTGCTGGCAAATACTTGCACCTACTCTACTAACCATCACACTCCTACATATGTGAGAATTTGGACTATTCCAGGTGACGCAGAGCGGTAACAAGGGCCTGAATGCTCTGGTATGAGCATGTTTTTAAGTATGCTTCCATAAAACTCTGCTGCTGTGCTCTGTTGGAAGATGCAGACAGCACCACCATGTGGTAGACTGTGATAATTATGTGCCGATGTTAAGAAATTCCTGCATCAGCAAACACCAGCACACATTAAGCTCTGGCTAGAAGCTCTATATATGAAATGAAATGAAATAATGTATTTAATAGAGCGCACAGCTACTCAAACTAGAGTGTCCTGGCACATATACAGCAGAGGGAGAAGAGTGGAAGGAACCAGTTATTCCTGTTAACATATATCACTGTTTGTCTTGTGGGAAAAGTTTATGACCAGTACAAGCAGGACTGAGTTGCTTATAGTGCCAAATTCAATGATCAAGGCTATAGATCGTATCTGTTGATTATTTAAAATTAAGAGAAATGCAGTAGGCCTGGCATAGATGTTGTGAAAACCATGTGTTAAAGCCAATAGCATTTATGGATGGATTTTTATTACTCAGTGTCAAAGCCTTCAGAGAGGTGATTTTCATTAGGATTTATAGATTACTGCAAGTTGCAAAGGTTTTAGTGTTGGTTAGTTCCCCTGACAAACCCTGAGTGTAGGGGATTTTTACTCTGATATCCTTGTTAGTGCTTTTTTAGAAGGGATTGATGTTTTGCTGACTGTAATTTAGATAGATCTGTATTTTTATAAATATATGCCTAATGGCTGCCTTATTGGAAAGCTTATGCTAAGTTCAGTAAGCCTGAGTTGATTATGGTGACTAACCAATGAAAAAGGCTATTGCCCTGGTTGGTTCAGTAGGAAACTGAATGTGTGGTGCCATTGCTCTGATCTATATTTTATGAAAAGTTATTACAAAGGTTATAGGCCTATTTCTTTTCAAAAGTATTTGCTAAAGCCAATAGCCTTTTAAGGATGATTTGTTTTACGCTCAATCATAACATCAAAAATTTATTTTTTCATGGAAGCTCACAGATTACCATAGTAGGCACGTGTTTAGGTGTTGGCCACCCACTATGATGAAACCCAAAGGTAGAAGATTCACACTGTGATGATCTTTGTTGTATTTTGAATTACTGATCCTAACTTTATATGCATTTATAGCTTTATAAGTGTATGGCTGATGGGTGAAAAAGCAGTAGGCCTGATCTATCTATTGTGAAAAGCATTTGTTAAAGGCAATATGCTTTTAAGGATGGATTGGTATTACATTGTATAAAGATTGTGGACAGGTATTGCTTTACATGGAAGATTATCGCACTAGACCAGGATGCTGGTATTGGTTACGGTTCTCCATTTGTGTTTTGTGCACACCTGTTTGTTTATTATTTGACTTGACCAGACCGTTTTTGTCTTTCTCTAACAGCTGATTGTGGAATATTTATTTTAACATGATGAATGTTCACAATGAAAATAACACTTTTTAAGTACATTTGTACTTGTTTACAAAAAACATAAAAGTCAAAGAGAAGTATCAATCAAAAAATGGCCTATTTAACAAGGAAATTCACTTTCACGACAAAATGATGAATGTCCAATGCATTTTGGGATGACAATCCCTCCCTGAGGGACCGCTACAAAAAACAAAATTGATGCGTAGATAATGATATACAGGGGGATATGCTTGTCAATGTTTTATAATTTACAATTGAATTACCAAAGTGAAACTCAAGAATTAAAACTGATGAAACTCCCAGTGCTAGTTGTGTCTTCCATGGTGAACAAAACAGGACTTACTGTATATGCAGCGTAGATGAGATAAGATGTTATTGTGGTTACAGTTCCACTGCAACCCTATATCAAAGAAAGAAGAAAGATATAAGAAAGAAACCATCAACCTGCCGAAATCCGTGTTAAAAGAGAAAACGTGTCCCTGGTGTCTGTCACCTATCCAAAAATATACTGGACAATCTATCCGTGGTGTATAAAAAAGCAGAAACACTGAACCAATATACCAATCAATAGCATACTTGAATCAAACTAAGATGATAGTGATTTTGGCACCTACAAAAAATAAAGAATACCTTACTGTTCACTGCAAAAAGACTAGTGTCACTCTGCATGTACTTCCCACGTGTACGCTGTCTAAAAAATCATCAAAAAACACCAATAAAACAGACTTCAAGCTAAAGAATACTGCCTTAAATGCTAAAAATGCATGCAAAAGTGTGCATACCTGTGTATTATTTCTTAACCAAGAGAGCGATGCGATGTCCTGGATGTGGCCCGATAAAACAAACTCATAGTAAAACTAATCCTACAAGGCAAACAAAAATGTGTGCTATTCGGAGCGTTAAACAAAAATGGAAATGAACGTGTTCATCTCCCTTAAAATCTTAGCTTTCCGAATGTGAATGTATCTCTCCCTGTCTATCCTACTCGATGTACTACATGCTGGTGCTTGTGAAACTTGTACTAACGTGAGATGCTTTAAAAGCAGCGTCCCCAGACGCTGGCAACTGAAAGAGGACTTGTGAGTTCAATGAGACGCCTGGAACACGGCCGCCATCTTTGAAAATTGAAAGGTCTTGCTAGAGAATATACTATAAAAACAACTTATCTAAATTAAACAAGGAGAAAAACTCTCTGCACTGTCTAAAGTCCCCTATTCAACCTCAAAAAGATTTAACAGTTAAGGTTCAGGGTCGACAGCCCGCGATGGCCGGCAAACTAGAATGTTCAACAACTACTGAACAATAATGAACCATCCTGTCTGATAAATCTCGAACCTGTGTATATATTGCCTGGAAAAATGCTGGCAAACACAAGGAGATGATAGACAGAGCGCTGAAACTTTTCAGACACTCACCCCCAGTCACAGATCTGGGTTGAATCCATCATCGTTCTTTAGCTCACTTCACCACCGCAGTTCAGACCCAGCTATATGCAAATGAGTCTTGACCCTATGCCTCATGGGAACAGTCCAGACCGAACTGCTGAGGTAGAAGACTAGGGAGTGCTTTTCCTGATGAAATATTGTGTAAGAATGATGTATAATAGCAGAGCCAGTGAAGGAATGTCCTCCAGAATATCAAAAGACCAAGAGATTGCCCAAAGTGAAAATATATTAGTTTAAGTGAAGAACAGTGAAAACTGTGAGACTAAAAAAAAAAGGATTGTAACCTGTGATAAAACGATGTATAGAGGAGTTTCATAACATTGCAAAGAACATCATACCAGTTCTTTCAATGTATCATGCTCAAACATCTCCCTGTAATGTAACATTGTAAGCACGAGTTGCATAGCATTACTTTAAACATCATGATGATTCTATTTTCTATATGGTGCTTAAACCTCTCACCAACTAATTCATGGATTGAAATTAACATTACACACATATATTGCAATGATCCAGGCTGTGTACATTGAAGTGAATTAGAGACAACAATTTTGAGTTGTCTTTGTCATTACTTAGTGCCACTATCTCTATCTCTAAGATTAGAAATCTTAGTTGAGCTATGTTGTGTCTGTTTTCGAACTTCTAAATTGTGTTTTTATTGTGTATCATGCTTTTGTGTTCTGTTATTCTTAACTTGATTTTGCATTCAGTTTTGCCAATGTACATCAAGCCACACTGGCACTTGATGCTGTAAACCACGAAAGATTAGTTGTAATCTGCAGAATTTCGAAGTTTCACTATTTCTCTTGTCATCGGATGTGTGATGGTATTTCCTGTGATGATGTTGTTGCACTGTACATAATTGTAACATTTCTTAGTACCCTTTTGTAGTTTGATGCCTTGTGTACTTGGACAAGTAAGCATTTCTTTGATGTTCTTAGATCTTGTGCATGCGAAAAGAGGCTTCTTCTCAAATGGGAAACAGCGTTTACAATGCTGTCTCCACAATGCCACCATTACAACGCGGTCGTTACAACGACCGCGTTGTTAACACGCATACCATTACATCGCAAGTCATTAATACGAATCACTGCAGGGGGCGCACTGGTGTTAGATTTAGAATCCAACACCTTCCCTGCTGTTGAACAAACTGGAGTAGGAATAAAAAATAATACTATTCCTAAGTCAAGTGCGCCCCCTACAGCAAGCCGTAGTAATGACTTGCATATAATGGTATGCGTGGTAATAACACGGTCGTTGTAACAACTGCGTTGTAATGGCATGTGATGTATTCACATGCGTTGTAAGGGTATATATTCTCTCAAATGACCTTTTAAAGTCAGGTTCATTTTGTAACAGTTCTCAGCGCCTATTAATTATTCGTTTTATGGCCCTTGATTTGGTTGAAAATTTGGATACAAAGACCATGCGGTCCTGTGTTTCTTTGGGTTTATTCATCAACAATTCCTGACAATTTACTGTTGCCAATCTGTTTTCTGCCATTTCCAGGACGCTTTGCAGATAGCCCCTTTCCTCAAATTTTAGTTTTTGTTCATTAAGAGTAGTCAGAAATGCTTCCAAAGTTGAAGATATTCTCTTGGTTCTCAACATCTGAGAGTAAGGTAAGTTGTTGATCAGATTTGCTGGATGAAAACTCTGGTAAGATAACAAGTTATTCCAGTCTATTGTTTTCTTGTACACCGAAGTCTCCAGGTTCATGTCTGATTTCTTCACACATACATCTAGAAACGGTAGACTAGTGTTGCTGATGTTATAGGTAAATTATTCTCTTGTTTTTGTGTTCAATTGCCAGATTTTGGCCTCCAGTTTCTCTTGGGTGTTGTTCCATATTAGAAATATATCGTCTATGAAACTGCAGTAAAATGTCAAATTTTCGTCCCATTCCTGGTCTGAGAAAATATGATCTTGCTCACAGTTAGACATGAAGATGTTTGCGTGTGCAGGAGCCCCTGCAAAACCCATTGACGTTCCACTCAACTGGAGAAAGAATTCTTCATTCCAGATAAAATAACTGTGTCGCAGACAGAACTGGAGTATTTCCAACAAAAAAACTTTGTTAGCTTGTAAAGGAATGGAGGTGTAAAGAGACGTAACATCAATCGTACATAGTAACTACTGGTTGCTCATTTCACACTCAAGATTTTGCAGATGTTGCAAAAGATGTGTGGTGTCTTTGATGTACGATTTGCAGGTCTGAACAAACGGCTGCAAAAAATGATCAACGTACTTGCCTAACGGTTCAAAAAGTGAGTCACACCCAGACACAATTGTTCGGAATAGAAGATCATTGATGCTTTTGTGCACCTTAGGAAGCATGTATAAACGTGGTCACTATAGGTCTTGTACTGTGAGAAATGATCGTGTGGTGGGTGTTATCCATTCCATTGCTAATGCTTTGTCAAGAATTTTAGATAATGTTCCCATTATCTCAGCTGTTGGGTCTTTTTTTAACCGTAGGTATGTAGCCTGATCCATGATGTATTCTTCTACTTTTCTGTGATAAAAATCTTTTTTTAATGATGACAAAGGCACCGCCTTTACCCGTTGGTTGGAAAGTGTGATTTTTATTTGTAGACAAATTCCTCAGAATTCTGTACTCTGTTTTAGAAAGGTTAGACCTGCAAGTAGATTTGAAATTCAATGAAGCAAAATATTTTTCTGTTAACTTTTCAAAAGTGTCCAACATCTTGTGGGAAACTGGTGCAATGTATGTACTTCGAGGTTTAAATTCTTTGCATTCTGGTGTTTCTACCTCTTCTGTTACTGGCATCACATTCTCCAAAAATGACATAGCTGAGTTTGCGTTCTTGCAGTTCTTTGCTGTACAAGTCCAGTTTCTCATTAAGATCTTCCAGATTTTTAGGTCTCGCCTGACCCAGCGCATGCGCTGGTCTGGCGAGACTTATTGAGAGGGCTCCAAAAAGTGCTACCAGGTCAGCCTAGAGCTACAGTGCACGAGCGCGCGCGCGCGCTTTACCGCGATTACTTTCACTTTCGTGGCCGCGCGGATGTTTGATCGTGATCACGATCGCTTTCCATAGCCAATAGGTCTCGCTTTTGGGACCTTATAAGTATTTAGTTATGCAACTGTTACATGGCTAAACACTTATAGGGTCCCAAAGGCGAGACCTATTGGCTATGCCAAGGCTTGTTTTTCAAGCTTCAGGTTCAAGTCTTGTTCCCAAATCTGTCTTAATGACTTCTAATTCTTCTTCCAATTCCCTTATTGTTCGCGATAGTTCCTCAACTAAAAGAAGAATTAGGTCTAATGAGCATTTGTTGAGTATGGCATGCCATCTCTCCATAAATGCTTTGTAGAACTGAACTGAAATCTAAACAATATTTGTTTAATTGGTAACCTCAAACCTCGTGGTATTCTTTGTACATTTTGGTAATGAATTAAAGTTGAGGCATGAACGCATTGATTTAGTGCTCTTCTGGAAGTAAATTCAAGTTGTTTGAGTTGTTGAGTAATGGATCCCCTTGTATATTAAAAGATCTGTCCTGTATCAGTGAGTATAAATCCGATGATTGTGCGAATGTATATGTTTTGATTCCTGCACAATTGTCTGTAATACTGGAGATAGCTTCAAAGGACATGTCCAGACTGTGGGTGCTGCAATAGTGTGTTGTACAGACAAACTACAAAGGTAATCTATTTGTGTATTGCCCACACCTGTTTGTTTATTATGTGACTTGACCAGACAGTTTTTGTCTTTCTCTAACAGCTGGTTGTGGAATAGGCGTGCTAGTAAGGATCGAGCGTCTACCTATCCCTGGTCTGAAATTGTACCTTATAGCAAGTTTCACTAGACACTTGAAACCTGGCTGCACAGCTAATGAATACATCAAAGATTGTTATCACAAAATAAAATTGATGATTTCACACATTTTTAACAATACTCTGAATATTTAATTTAACTTGATGAATGTTCATCTTTCCAAGTCATGATTGAGTGTGTGTTCACAAAGAAAATAACCATTTTTTGAAGTACATTGGTACTTGTTTACAACAAACATAAAAGTAGAAGAGAAGTATCATTCAACAAATGGCCTATTTAACAAGGAAATTCTCTTTCACAATGAAATGATGAATGCGCAATCAGTTCCTTAGGGGCCGCTACAAAAAAACAAAATTGATGCTTAGATAACAATCTACAGGGGGATATGCTTGTCAATGTTGTATAATTTACACAATTGAATTTCCAAAGTGAAACTCAAGAATTAATACTGATGAAACTTCCAGTGTTAGTTGTGTCTTACATAGCGAAAAAAGCGGGATTTATTGTACATGCAGCGGATCTGGTTGAGATAAGATGTTATTGTGGTTACAGTTCCACTGCAACCCTATATCAAAGAAAGAAGAAAGATATAAGAAAGAAACCATCACCCTGCCAAAATCCTTGGTGTCTGTCACCTATCCAAAAATGTACTGGACAATCTATCCGTGGTGTAGAAAAAAGCAGAAATGCTGAACTGATATACCAATCAATAACTTCTTGAATCAAACTAAGCTAGTGATTGTGACACCTAGAACAATAAAGAATACCTGACTGTTTACTGCAAAAAGATTAGTGTCAAAGTGAAGCCCTTTTGTCACTCTGTGTGTACTTCCCACATGCACACAGTCTAAAAAAATCATAAAAGAAACACCAATAAAACAGATTTGAAGCTAAATAATACCACCTTCAATGCAAGAAATTCTTGCAAAATTGTGCATACCTGTGTATTATTTCTTAACCAAGAGACTGATACGATGTCCTGGATGCAGCCCGATAAAACAAACTCATAGTAAAACTAATCCTACCAGGCAAACAAAAATGCTTACTATTTGGAGCATTAAACAAAAATGGAAATTAACGTGTGCTCTTCTCCGTTAAAATCCTACCTTTCCGAATGTGAATGTATCTTGCTGCGTCTATCCTACTTGATTTACTGCATGGTGGTGCTTGTGAAGCCTGTACTTACGTGAAATGCATTAAAAACAGCGTCTCCATACGCTGCAACAGAAATAGTGCGCTTGTGAGGGTTGAAGAAAAGGAAAGGCGATGTGCAATATATACATCACAGACTGATAGAGTCCTATCGAGCAACATGAAATCAATTTCTGTGTCTACGTGACAAAACAAGAAAGACCGTCGACGTTTCGACCCCCTTGTTGTGTATGGGTTATTTTATTCTTAGCCTGGGGTCTTCATCAGGACATGTGGAGACACCATTAGAACCACCCAGTGAGTTTGTAGTGAGTTGGTGTGACATCAGGGTTAATTATACACAACCCCCTGTGTGAGATCCAAATGGTTTAACAGCTTGATAAATCCGTGGATTAAATCAAAATCCAACGTGGCCTCTGTCCTAGTGGCAAACGGTGTGTGTTAAGTCCGAGATTGTCCGTATCCTGATGATCTCGGACTGAACACACAGCAAGCATTGATTTACTTCATATTGCTGATTCACCGCGATGACACACACAGGTTGCTGTCAGGTTCCGAGTATAGTTAGTGCCT
Source organism: Triturus cristatus (assembly GCF_964204655.1). Lineage (NCBI taxonomy): Eukaryota > Metazoa > Chordata > Amphibia > Caudata > Salamandridae > Triturus > Triturus cristatus. Next base: position 1,379,747,289 of record NC_140589.1, on the reverse strand, counting down.
TGCGGGGCTTGGGTATGTTCTCCTTTTGTCTTCGCCTTACCTTTTTTCCTTCGTACTGAGAGTGCGATGATGTGGCTGCGGTGGTTCCGAGGTGTAGTCGGCGGGTATATAAACACCGCTCACCTTCACTTCCCTGCTTGGTTTTGCATCCGGTTCACACCACCGGAAGGACATCGCCTGCAGCATTTCTTCAATACATGCTGTCTCCTTTGTTCCTTGCTCTGCTCTGGACTCGCTTGTTGGATTTTGGCTCCTGCTGCATTTTTGCTCTAAATTCATTGGATTGTCTGCCCGGCACACTGTTCCGCCCTTCACTGGACTTTTCATTTTGGAATCATGCTGGTGAGGTAACGGGGTTGTTCGTTTGTTTTCCCCATCTCTCACTTTTCTACGACAAACCTTATTGCGCAACTTATTTCTTTCTTTGTGGGTTTCTTGGGCGCTTTCACGAAGCGTAGAGAAACCAAAAGTTTTTAAAGAGATACCTTATATTTTCATTTAATAGGAGTGGGTTTTTGCCATTCTGTTTTTTTTATCCCACATTGAGAAGTTGGCACTTAATGATATGTGGACTTTTAAGCCTCTAAGAGTTTCACTGGGACTACCTCATGTGTTATCTACCTTAAACGGATTGAGTGGAAGCTAGGTTGCTCTGACTGCCCTCTTTGGACAAGATGCCTATTGAAAGGGGTAAGAAAATGAACAACACTGCCTTATGAACTACTAACTGGTTGTGTGTGAATGGTGTTCTCCTCAGTACCTACTGATTTTAACTCTCTTCTTTTCTCCTTTTTCAAAAGCTGCCTTTTCCTAACCTGTGATCCATCGACAGCCAGAGAGGGAGAGCATAAGATTGCTAGTCCACACCTTGTTTTTGCTCTTCCCTTGTTTCCCCACCTTCTCTTGGTGCCTTCTTCTATGTTTGCCTTTATTTATATGTAGGCAATTGTGATTAAGACACGGGTAGTGGAATGGGAAATCCTTCGCTCCTGCAGTGCTTGTGGCAGAACAGAAAACCAAGCCCACGAAAAATACACTGCCCGGACGAAGATGTATCAGGAAGATACGAACCGGATGACCCTCGATGGTGGGGGTGCCTGGGTGGGTCCTTCAATGCAGGAGTTGATGTTAGCTCTTTCCAATCTCCAGACAGAAGTACAGGAGTTGAGGCAAGAAAACCATGGTTTGCACCAGGAATTGAATGTTTTTAAAGCCAGGGAACACCCCTGGGGAAGAAGTCCTGGTCCCCTGCCTAAGGCCCAAGGGCCTGTAGTACAGCCCGCTACCTTTCAGTTTGAACGGAATCCCAGTACTGGGACTAGTGGAGGTTCACCTCTAGCAATCACTGTCAATACTCCTGTTCCAGTTCCTTTGGCTGTTGCAGAACGATTTTCAGGAGATAGTAATAAGTTTGGCATATTCACGAACCAATGCCATTTGCCTTTTATGTGTAGACCCACATCATTCCCTGATGATTCAGCAAAGGTTGCTTTTGTAATCTCTTATTTGGCAGGCATGGCAGCAATGTGGTCTGTCCCTTTGGTGGACAGCGATGACCCTATTCTCTATAATTTTCCAGCTTTCAAGGAGCAAATGCATCGCTTGTTTGCAAAACATGTGTTCATGCAGGCCAGTGAAGAAGAATTGCTCAAGTTAAGACAATGGAAACAGGACTTGTTAGTCTACATCTCTTCCTGTAACCGTGTTGTATCTGAAACGCATTGGCCCATCGAGAAGAGGACATCATTGTTTTATGAGGGCCTCTGTGAAGAGTTGAAGGATATAGTATCCCAGGTTTAAATCCTTCAGAGGATTGTGTGGAGTTCATAGATTTGGTGGTGAAATTAAACCATCGTTTGTCTGAATGAAAAGGGGAGAAAAATGGGTTTCAAGCACCACGTGTGATTGTTGTACGAGGGGATCAGAAAGAGGAAGTAGGGTCGAAATCTCTGCCTGAACCTATGCAGATAGGCGGGGTGCGGGATCCTTTGTCAAGAGAGGAAAAGGAAAGAAGGTGGGTGCACAATTTGTGTTTGTATTGTGGGAAGAGCGGGCATTATGCCTGCGAATGTCCTGTGAAACCCTCCAGTACTATTCTGAAAAAAATCAATGACTTTTGTGAAACAGGATGTAACATAAATGTGTTCTGAAGGAGGTGTTCATATTAACCATTATGATATTGCTGGTTCAGTCCAAAGGGCACTGCGTCATTTCACTATCTCAGTGAATTTGGTACTTACTAATAGCAGGAGAACTACCATTTCGGTGTTGCTTGATTCCGGTGCCCCGGGAACTTTATGGATATTCAGCTGGCTGATAGAGTGGATGTTCCTTGTGTATATAAAGATCAACCCAAACCAGTAAAAGCTCTTGATGGCACTGATTTGTCATCTGGGTTAATCAGTAAGCAAACCGAGCCTCTCCTGGTGTTATGTGATAACGGTCATTCTGAGACCGTTAGTTTTGATCTTATTGATGCCACATCTTTTGGGTTGATACTTGGAGTACCCTGGTTACTGCTTCATAACACAAAAATCGACTGGGTGAGATGGACGGTTACACTGGACTCCGAATATTGTTTGCAGCATTGTTATCAGGAGGCTACGGAATTTGTTTCACCATTGATGTATGCAGTGGGTACAAGTGTAGAGGATAGTTGTATTCCTCCCCCTTATGTGGAGTATGTTGATGTGTTTGACAAGGTTCAGGCTAGTGTGTTGCCCCCACATAGGAACTTTGATTGCCTCATTGACTTGATTCTAGGGGCTACTTTGCCATGTAGTCACATTTATGCTCTGTCCGAACCAGAGGAGCGACATTTGCGGACCTATTTCGATGAGATGTTGGCATCTGGGTTTATTAGACAGTCCTCTTCCTCTGTGTCATCTCCTATATTCTTCACAACGAAGAAAGAAGGAGATCTCCATGCCTGTATTGATTATAGAGATCTCAATAAGGTGACGATTAAAAACAAATATCCGCTTCCTTTGATTCCGGTGTTATTGGATCAATTACGGCATGCAACAGTTTTGACTAAACTTGATTTGTGGGGAGCTTGTCATCTCATTCGGGTCTGTGAGGGGGGCGAATGGAAGACCACATTTCGCACTAAGTTTGGTTTATTTGAGTATTGTGTTATGCCTTTTGGTTTGTGTAATGGCCCTGCTGCTTTTCAGTTTTGTATTAATGAAGTGTTGCAGGATTATCTGGATGTGAGCGTGATTGTTTATATCGATGATATATTGATCTTTTCCAAAGATGCTGAGGAGCATGACTTGCATGTAAAACAGGTGTTGCAAAAACTATGTGATAATCGTTTATTTGTGAAATTGGACAAGTGCAAATTCCGGGTTTTTTCTGTGGAGTTTTGGAGTTTTCTCATTTCCTCTGAGGGTATCAAGATGGACCCGAAGAAGACTGTGGCGATCACTACTTGGCCCGTTCCTACCTTTGTGAAGGATGTACAGGTACTCTTAGGATTTGTCAATTTCTATAGGTGCTTTATCTCCTATTTTTTGGACATTATAGCACCTATGACTAACCTGTTGAGAAAAGGGGTACCCTTTGTTTGGTCTTCTGCAGCCCAACTTGCTTTGGAGACATTGGTGGAGATATTTACTTCTGCTCCTATCCTTAAACATCCTGATTCCGCCCTCCCTTTCTTTGTTGAAGCAGATGTTTTTCAATATGCTCTGGGGGGGTATTGTCACAACGGGATGTAGATTCAGGACTTATGCATCCCATTGCTTTCTTTTCCAAAAAGTTGTTACCGGCTGAGCAGAATACACTGTGGCCGAAAGAGAGCTATTGGCTATAGAGATGTCCTTTCAGGAATGGCGGCATCATTTGTGGGGAGCCAGCCATACCATCATGATTTACACGGACTATAAAAATTTGGAGTTTTTTCAATCTGCAGGGGCTTTAACTCCAAGGCAGATGAGATGGGTATTGTTTTTTAATGAATATGATTTTACGATTACATATAGACCTGCAGTTCAACAAGCTAAATCAGATGCCCTATCATGTATACATGTGGCTCCCTTGGATGATGTCTCTGTTTCTGAGGATAGGCCCATGATTTCAAGGGAAAAGATCGTAGGGTGTAATTCCACTGATGAATTCCTTGCTAAGGTCAAGGAAAAGTTGAAAACCATTGACATGACTCCGTGGTTGATTAATCCCCTGTTTTAGTTGAGGGATGGATTGTTGTATCATGGAGACCAAATGTTTATACCATCAGAGTACTTACCTGGTGTCATTCCTCTTCATTAGTTGGACATTATGGGATGACTAAGACAAAGGAGTTTCGTCTTCGTTGGTTCTGGTGGGACACATTACGGCAGGATGTACTGGTGTTTGTGCCATCATGTTCTGTTTGTGCAGTCAGTAAAGTTTCACATACCCCTCTGGTAGGTCTGTTACACCCACTACCTGTACTCCCTTCTCCGTGGCATTCTATCAGTATGGATTTTGTTACTGATCTCCGCTTGGAAGCAGGGTACACTATCGTATTCGTGGTTGTGGATCTGTTTACTCATAGAGCTCATTTTATAACTTTGCCTAAAGTGCCACAGCTAGAAAATTGGCTGATATTTTCATCTCACAGGTATTAAGATTACATGGTATTTCAACTGCCATTGTGTCTGATCGGGAGGAGCAGTTCATTTCCCATTTCTGGAGGGAATTGTGTCCAAAAATGGAGCTCCGGTTGTCCTCAGCTTACCATCCGTAAACAGATGGACAAACGGAGTGTACCAACCAGACTATGGAACAGTGTATACATTGTTTAGTGTCTTCTTCAACAGGTATTTGGGTAACAGTGCTCCCTATAGCCACATTTGCATACACCAATAGTATACAATCTGCCTTAGGCATGACCCCTTTCTTTTGTTCCATGGGTTTTCATCCCATAACTATACCTATTCAACCCTCGGGGTGTGTACCAACAGTAGACACTTTGAGTCATGCTTTGATAGAGATATGGAAAAAGGCACAAGAACACCTATTGGTAGCTAAGGATAGCATAAAGAGACAGGCAGATAGACATCGTTGTCCAGCTCCATCCTATGCTCCAGGGGCTATGGTTTGGTTGTCTACTATAAGCCTGAGATTGGGGGGTCCTAGGAAGCTACAACCTTGTTATCTTCGTCCCTTCAAGATAGTGCGGGTGGTGAATCCAGTTGTCATGAAACTAGACTTACCCCCTGACTATCGGATTCACCCTGTTTTCCATACATCCTTATTGAAACACTACACTATCACCTCCCAGACCCTGCCCCTGCCTCCCCCAGTGGTGATTGATGAGCATGAGGAGTTTGAGGTTAATGCCATTTTGGATTCCCGGTGACGGCAGGGTAGGTGGACTGGAAAGGTTATACCCCTGATGAACGTACGTTGGAACCTGCCAGTTTTGTGCATGTTCCCTGGTTGGTGAGTTTATTCCATGCGTGCCATCCGTCCAAACCCCGTCCAGTGGGGCATTATTTGGGAGGGGGTCAGGTGCTGAGTATAGTTAGTGTCTTGCGGGGCTTGGGTCTGTTCTCCTTTTGTATTCTTCTTACCTTTTTTCCTTGGTACTGAGAGTGCAATGATGTGGCTGCGGTGGTTCCCGTGTGTAGTCGGTGGACATATAAACACTGCTAACCATCACTTCCCTGCTTGGTTTCGTATCCGGTTCACGCCACCGGAAGGACTTCGCCCGCAGCGCTTCTTGGATATATGCTGTCTCCTTCGGTCCTTGCTCCGCTCTGGACTTGCATGTTGGATTTTGGCTCCTGCTGCATTTTTGCTCTGTATTCCTTGGAGTGTCTGCCCGACACTCTATTCCGCCGTTCGCTGGACTGTTCATTTGGAAATCACGTTGGTGAGGTAACGGGGTTGTTCGTTTGTTTTCCCCATCTCTCACTGTTCTACAACAAACCTTAAATTGCAACTTATTTCTTTTGTTGTGGGTTTCTTGGGCGCTTTCACGAAGCATAGAGAAACCGAATGTTTATAAAGGGATCCCTTATATTTTCATTTAATAGGAGCGGGTTTTTGCCATTCTGGTTTTTTCTCACACATTGAGAAGGTGGCACTTGATATATGGACTTTTAAGCCTCTGTGAGTTTCACTGGGATTACCTCTTGTGTTATCTATCCTAAACGGATTGAGTGGAACCTAGGTTACTCTGACTACCCTCTTTGGACAAAGTGCCTATTGAAAGGGGTAAGAAAACGAACAACACTGCCTTATGAACTACTAACTGGTTGTGTGTGAATGGTGTTCTCCTCAGTACCTACTGCTTGTAACTCATTTCTTTTCTCCTTTTTCAAAAGCTGCCTGTTCCTAACCTGTGATCCATTAACAGCCAGAGAGGGAGAGCATAAGACTGATAGTCCACACCTTGTTTTTTCTCTTCCCTTGTTTCCCCACCTTCTCTCGGTATCTTCTTCTATGTTTACCGTTATTTGTACGTAGGCAATTGTGATTAAGGCACGGGTAATGGAATGGGACATCCTTCGCTCCTGCAGTGCTGGTTTTATCTGTGAGTGGTGGCGGAACAGTTGCCACTAGGACACAGGCCACGTTGGATTTTGAGTTAATCCACGTATTTATCAAGCCGTTAAACCATTTGGATCTCCCACAGAGGGTCGTGTATGATTAATCCTGACTCCACACCAACTCACAACAAACTCGCTGTAAGTTCTCTCTACTCGCCTCTATGACGGAGGAGCCTACAGGCCCATTGTTTCAAATTCTACCGCCAGATTCGTCTAGGTGGTTCTAATGGTGTCTCCACATGTCCTGATGAAGACCCCAGGCTAAGGATAAAATATTCCATACACAACAAGGGGGTCAAAACGTCGACAGTCTTTCTTGTTTTGTCACGTACAGACAACAGAAATTGATTTCCTGTGTCACGAGGATACTATGTTTCTTGCATAAATTTGCCTTCATGTGGCGGGATAGGCCTCTATCAGTCTGTGATGTACATATTGCACATCACCTTTCCTGTTCTACAATCCTCACAAGCGCACTCTTTCTGTTGCCAGCGTATGGAGACGCTGCTTTTAAAGCACTTTACGTTAGTACAAGTTTCACAAGCACCACCATGTACTAAATCGAGTAGGATAGACACGGCGAGAAACATTCGGAAAGGTAAGATTTTAACAGAGATGAGCACCTTCTCCTTCCCTGTCTTGGAGCACCTATTTTAGAAATGTACAGATAATTGTGCTGTCATCTAATTATGAATATAAGCATATTTTGAATGTGAATAACTCGTATTAATCAATGAATCAAGGTGATGTTTTGATTTCATGGTAAAACAAATTTCCACTGTGACCATTACTTTTGTACTGTATCTTACCCGGGTCCGGTGGGTGTTTGGGTCCCCCCATTGTTCTGTAACTCTCGGCAACAGCAAGAGGACTAGTGAGTTCAATGAGACGCCTGGAACACAGCCGCCATCTTTGAAACTTGAAAGGTCTCCCTAGAGAATATACTATAAAAACAACGTATCTAAATTAAACAAGGAGAAAAACTCTCTGCGATGTCTAATGTCCCCCATTCAACCTTAAAAAGATGTAATAGTCAAGGTTCAGTGTCGACAGCCCCTGATGGCCGGCAAACTAGAATGTTCAACAACTAGTGAACAATCATGAGCCATCCTGTCTGATAAATGTCGAACCTGTGTATATATTGCCTGGAAAAATGCTGGGGTAGAAGACTAGGGAGTGCTCTTCCGGATGAAATATTATAAGAATGAGGTATAATAACAGAGCCACTGAAGGAATGTCCTGCAGAATATCAAAAGATCAAGAGATCGCCCAAAGTGAAAATATATTAGTTTAAGTGAAGAACAATGAAAACTGTGAGACTAATAAAAAAGGGACTGTAACCTGTGATAAAACAATGTATAGAGGAGTTTCATAACATTGCATAGAACATCATACCAGTTCTTTCAATGTATCGTGCTGGAACATCTCCCTGTGATGTAACATTGTAAGCAGGAGTTGCAAAGTGTTACTTTAAACATCATGATGATTCTATTTTATATATGGTGCTTAAACATCTCATCAACTAATTCACGGATTGAAATTAACGTTAGACACATACGTTGCAATGATCTGGGCTGTGTACATTGAAGTGAACTAACTATAGAAAACACCCCATGTCTATTTTGTCGTTCAAACCTAATGGTATCGTTATGTTGAAATTTTTTAATCCAGAAAATTTCTCTCCGAAACAACAATTTTGAGTTGTCTTTGTCATTACTTAGTGGCAGTGTCTCTAAGATTAGAAATTTTAGCTGAGCTATGTTGTGTTTGTTTTCGAACCAGTGTACTGCTAAATTGGAATTTGTGTTTTTATTGCGTATCATGCTTTTGTGTTCTGTTATTCTTATCTTGATTTTGCATTAAGTTTTGCCAATGTACATCGAGCCACACGGGCACTTGATGTAGTAAACCACGAAAGATGAGTTGCAATCTGCAGAATGTCAAAGTTTATCTATTTCTCCTGTCATCGGATTTGTGATTGTATTTCCAGTGACGACGCTGTTGCACTGTCCACAATTGTAACACTTCTTATTACTGTTTTGTAGTTTGATGCCTTGTGTACTTGGACAAGTCAGTATTTCTTTGATGTTCTTAGATCTCGTGTATGTGAACAGAGACTTTTTCTCAAATAACCTTTTAAAGTCAGGCTTCTTTTGTAACAGTTCCCATCGCCTGTTAATTATTTGTTTTGTGGCCATTGATTTGGTTGCAAATTTGGATACAAAGACCATGGGGTCCTGGGCTTATTCATCAACAACTCCTGATGATTTACTGTTGCCAATCTGTTTTCTGCAATTTCCAGGACACTCTGCAGATAGCCCCTTTCCTCAAATTTTAGTTTTTGTTCATTAAGAGTAGTCAGAAATGCTTCTTAAGTTGAAGATATTTTTAGATATTTAGTTTAGATATGTTTAGGTGTTGGCCACCCAGTCTGATGAAACCCGAAGGTACAATATTTACACTGTGATAATCTTTGTTGTATTTTGATTTGGCGAACCTATCTTTATATACATTTGTAGCTTTATAAGTGTATGTTTGATGGTTGCAAAAGAATTAGATCTGTCTATTGTGAAAAGCATTTGTTAAGGGCAATATGCTTATAGGTATGGATTGGTATTACATTGTGTAAAGATTGTAGACAGGTATTGCTTGACGTGGAAGTACGCAGATCACTGTACTAGACAGGATGCTGGTATTGGTTACGGTTATGCCATGTGACAAATGCGGGAGGTAGAAGACTTGCACTGTTCAAATCCAACTTAGGCTCCCACACAGTGGCATAGCTGGGTTACCACGGTCCCTAGTGCAATAAAAGTAACTGGGCCCCCTCACTAGGGTGACATCTCAGTCTGTCATCTGCCTTGACACTCCTCAACCTCCTTTTGACATAGCCCTCATCTGTCATAGCAAAACTTACTACCATTCTCATACACACTATTGTTCTTCCACTCCCTGCACTGCATTTCTCAAAGTCAAAGCCATAACCATAAAAAGCATTACCAAAACCAATAAGTCTGATACTTGTAAAAAGGCATGCACACAAATGCATAACATGCAAGACCCCCACACTCTCATAACTCCTCATATAAGCACACCCTTCACAGAGACATATACCTTACTCTGCACTCACAGATACACAGCTTTCAACCTGTAAATCACTTACCCTGCCTCACAAAAGACAATGTTAAACCTGCACATCGCTCACAATGCCCTCCCAAAACATGGTGGCTATCCTGCACTCATACAAGTACGCTTCCCACACACAGGTACACTGCTCACTAGGAAGGAGCAGAGTTGGGACATATGATGGAATAGGAGGCATAGGTTGAGTATCTGGTGCATCGGTCTACAAGTGCAATTCAAAGCTGTTGAGGTAAGCCTAATTTAAGTCTGAATGTCTACTGAGATTATCTATTCTCCCATAAGCCACACTAGGATCTGGACTGCACACTATGTGAGTCTGATGTTTGTGGACTTTTGCAGGAAAGACACTTTGCATTAAAAAATCCAACTTGCCTTCTAAAAATAATTTAGTGGTTTTCTTTGTAGTACAAGCATATGCTTAGATAAAGGAATTAAGAAAAAAAACCAATAGAACAAATATGCCAAGTAAATGTGGAGGGCAAGTGTTTCACTAAAAAAATTAAACAGTAAGGCTTTGCACTAGTTTGCCATCTTGGCACAGTAAAAAATTATAGAATATGCAGAATACTGTTTCAAGATTGTGGCATGATTTTGAAGTTTACCGCAGTGATGCCTGGTGCTCTCCATAAGACAGTTGTGGTCCAATAGCAATGGCTGGTACTCTCATTACTCAATCAGCATTAGTCTGCAGTTGCATGTGTGCTGCTGGGAGATTAACTAAAGGAAATATTTCTTGAGGTCAGAATCCTCTGGATGCAGAGCAACACAGAGTAAGCAAGCAAAATACTGTTACTCAGATGACTTGACATCCTAAAGACAAGCGGTTGCAAACAGTAGCAATAAAAACCAATGGCTGAAGGGGGCTGACCCAGTGCCCAATTGTATGTATGCTTTTCCTGAAGAGCTGATCCAATATGTGAATGACACTCTGTCTTATGAATAACTGAAGTAAGCTTACCAAAGCCCATTTTCTCTAAGCAAGATTATGTATTATTTTTGAGAAAACATGAGGCTAGTGAGACTGCTAAAACAGTCTTTAGTTCAGACCTAAAACTCACAGAAATAGATAGAGCACAGAGGGCATGAGTGCAGCAGGTCCTTGGCTCACACACATCACAATCTTCCCCAAAAGACAGGGAACAAGTGTGATGCTGCAGGTCTGGTGCAAAGTTTCCTTCAAAGGGATGGAACACGTGTGGTATTGCAGTGACAGCCAGTGCAAGCTTCCTTTAAAGACATGGAACAATTTTGCTACAGCAGTGACAGTCAGTGCAAGCTTCCTTTAAAAGCATGAAACAAATGTGGTACTGCAGGACCAGGGCAAATCAAATTCAAAGACATGGGACATGTTTGGCACTACAGGACCAGTGCAATCTTCCTTAAAAGACATGGAGCACGTTTGGTACTACAGGGCAAGTGCAAGCTTGCTGAAAAGACATAGAACAAGTGTGGAACTGCAGTGCCAGCCAGTGCAAGCTTTCTTCAGTGACGTGAAACAATTGTGCTACAGAAGTGTCGGTCATTGCAAGCTTACGCCAATGACATGGAACAAATGTGGTGCTGCAGGACCCATGCAAATCCAATTCGAAGACATGGAACAAGTTTGGCACTTCAGAACCAGTAGAATCTACCTTCAAAGACAAGGAGCAAGTTTGGTACTGCAGGCCCAGAGCAAGCTTTCTGGAAAGACATGGAACAAGTGTGGTACTGCATGACAAGCCAGTTTTAGTTTTTTTCAAAGAGCAAGTGTGGTACTACAGGGCCACTGCAAGCTTCCTTCAAAGACATGGAACACATGTGGTATTGCAGGGCCTGTGCAAGCTTCCTTCAAAGACACAGAAGACGTGTTGCACTGAGGAGAACCATTTATTTCCTGTCTTAGATACAATGGAGAAACAGCATTTCAAGATTTACAAATATAAGGAACAGCACTGGGGTGTATGAGTGCAGACTTGACTCACGCATAGAACGATTTACACATAGAAAAAAGGTACAACACCAGACAGGAGTACATGCTCCCTTCACACCCATAAAAATGCATACTTATCTAGTCAAAAACAATGCAAGCTTTACTCACATGCATAAAACATGGACAGCATCTAAAGCAACAGTCCAAGCCTTTGTGTAAACACACACAATATGCAGTATTTGACAGCAGTGTAAGTTCACCTCCACACAACACAGGTGCATTATGGTCAGAAACAGTTCAAGCTAAGATATTCTCACATACAAAACAGGTATCTCTCTGGGAGCTTCAGCTGCAGCAGCGGCATCTAAGCCTATTTCAGGCAAAGAATAGCCAGAGTAAAGTATAGAGGTGGGTGAGCTCCTGAAGGCTTGAGCCAGATGCCAGGCTCTGCTTCAGCTTGAGGTCCTCTTGAGCCCATGAACCCAAAATGAGATAAGTCTTCATGTGGCTTCTGCCTGCTAATCACATTCTAACCTCATGTTCCAAGATTGAAAGACAAAGCATTCAATTTTAAAGTCAAATATTAGCAAGAAAGGGATGCCAATCTAGTGGCTGAATTACAGAAGGTGAAACCAGAAAACCTGGGATCAATCTGGCTTGACCACTTGACCAAATTGTTTGATCGTAGGCTCTGGGCTCTGTGCTCTTTTAATGCTTGTTTACCTTCAAAACTCCAGCTTTCTGAGAGGGCACAGAATTTGTGCCCTCTCAGAGCTCAAAGGGCTGGTGTAGTTGGACTCCTCCTACATCTGGGCCATGGTGCATTGCACCGGCAGCACCACTTGTATCTATGCCCCTGCCCACAAAGGGGGTGTATAATGTTTTGGCAACTGTATCTTTTACATGCATATAATCTTATCACTGCATTTCTGATGTTTGCCTTTTGCTCTGGACTCCGGAACCAACTGGCTAGGTTTACAACAGTCCAATCAACTTTAGAATGCACTTGATTGCAGATTCTTTGTAGACACTGTTTGTCAAGCATTGCGGTTAGTATATTACCATCTGCACCCTTGTATCTACAAGAATGCTTGACAAATAGGCTCTAGAACGAATCTGCAATCAAGTTCATTCTACAATTGGTTGGACCGTTGTAAACCTAGCCAGTTGGTTCCAGAGTCTGACTGCTCAGCACAATTTTTTAAGGTTATTGTCATGTTTCGACAATAGGACTGTATCTTATCTGTATTATCAAATTCTGACGCCTTGAGAAATTCCCAGGCCTGCGCGCTGAGAAGTGGAGAAACATGTTTTGACTGTTTCTCTGCTTTGCTCTGGAAGAATTATTCCGGACAATCAGAAAAATAATACAAAATATTTTGGTTACTTTGGGCTTACTTATCCATTTGGAAATATAACAAAGCAGGATGATTTAGTTATCTAACTCTGTCCGTCACCCAATTCAAGTTTTCTCAGTTGGTCTGTACTCCTCAATTCTTCAACACTTATAATTAATAGGCCAGGCCACCTTGTTCTTATTTCATCTTTTATTTGGAGAATTCCATGCTTTCTGATGATTGTGTCCAACATAGATGCCTTGTTGTGTGTCTCCATAGCTAACTGGGGCAATTATTGTTTAGGACTGGTGGGAGTATAGACAACTGAACATTTCAGCAGTTCCTTCGATGGAGGTTGAAATCTCTCATCCCATGCTGTAGTACAGTCAATTTAATCTCCAACAAATTATTGGTTTCCCATTGGGATTGTAACTTACACTGCCTTAGAGAAGCAGATATTAAAAAGAAGCTAAGAATTGGTTACATTGTTTTTTAAGGCAAACAATCCTTAGAGGCATATTCCTTTTTCTATGTGTGCGGCAGAATGAGGAAAGAGGAAGTAACAAGAAGAAATATATTTTCTCTTTTGGGTAAGCGCATCAAGACAAAGTTTTTGTAAATGTGATTTTGTCTTAAAATACATGGGTCAATCTGTACATAGCTAGTAAAGATACCGCTAATGGTCTGCCAAGCGTTTATTCTGCCAACTGACCTGTCCCTTTCCTATCTACACTAAACTTTCTGCCCCTTTTCCTCCCTTTTCCTTCTCTCTTCTCTTTCTCTCTTAACCATAAGAACAGTAGGGGCCAGTTATTCATGTAACAATGTAAGAAATGGGTTTTGTGCCAATCTGGTCTTACCCTACAACGACTGCTGAATGTAACTGAAAAACTTTCAATAAAAATATATATTTTTTAAATAAAAAATACATGGGTCGATTCATGGGAACGCCCATGCTCCATCCATGTAACGCCTCCCTGATGCAAACTAACTTAATTCAGTGCTATATACTGCACTGCATTACTTTGTATCTACTAAACCATAAAAAGCTACGCAAAGTGATTTGCGTGTCTAAGTAAATGACAAATAGGATTTTGTGAAGGTGCTGCAGAAATAAAGTGATACACCCCAGACGCAAAATCATAGTAAATCTGGGCCTTGGGGGCAGATTTACTAAGAATGTATGCAACGCAGTGCAGCATGGCAAATTGCTGCACTGCATTGCATGAATGAGAGAGCTGAAGACTGCCATATTTACAAAGATATGGCGCACTTGTGGCAGCCTAATGCCAATGCAGGCATCCTCGTGCCATGCTGCAAAGGGGCCTGCATTAAGGGCAGGATTGTTTTTTTTGTGCAGGAAGGTACAACTTCCTGCACAAAAACAACCCAAAGAGGCATTTTCCTCTTTCTATGTGTGATACAGAATGCATCTTGTAGAGAAAGAGGAAGTAACGAGGAGAAATAAACATATTTCACACGATTGCAGCTTTACAAACCTCAGTAAATCTGGAATTGTGTGAAATCCACCAGTGGATGCACAAGACCAGCCATGTTCCACCCATGTTCCACCTACCACAAATAAATGTAACGCAATGTGGCGCAAGCGGCTCTGTTGAATTACATTTCTTTACAATGTCATGCAAGGTCATGCAAATCAGGCCTTGTGTTGCTTGTAAATGCCAAATTAGCCTTTATGTCAGCCTGTGTCACCTTATGGGACGCACAGTGTTAGTAAATCTGGCCCTTGGTTTCCACACTCCTTGTAACACTGCGCCAGTGCTGGTGCCCTGTTTTCTTCTTGGATTGTAAAGTTATTCCAGGAATACTGCTGGGTTTCTGGGGTAAACAGCAAATACCATGACCACTGAACATTGCATTGTCTTTGCAGCGCGGGTAGGACAACGAATACGTCTGAATCACGCATTCCAGTTACACTGACATGTGTTAGGTAAAGCATTAGGTAAAGCGGCATTAGACTTCAAAGTTCATCGCTTTCCCCACTGATGCGGGGACTGGAGTTGGAATAGTAAATCATACTATTTCAAAGTCCAGCGCACCCCTAAGGCAAGTCGTTGTAACAACTTGCGTAGTAAATGGAATGCGTGGTTCAGACGCATTTGTTGTTCCGACCGCGTAGTTAAGGAACGCGTGGGAAAGGAAAGCGAGGTTGTGTCATACAACCAGTTTCTGGTGCTGGGATAAGTCGTCATCGCTCTTCCTGTAGCACCATTACAGCACATTTGTAGGAAAGTGAGTTTCTGTTGCAGTAACCCCCCCACTTTTTGCCAGCCTACTGATGCACTTTTTCTTGGTTCCCTGCAAATCATGTTCCCAGGGCCTGTGTTTCCCCCCAAAACTAATCCAATTGGCATCTCTGGCCACAGGTCAGCCCCAGGTAAATGGTACCTCAGGTACCCAGGGCACTGTGACCAGAGAAGACCTCTAAGGACTTCAGCACTTATTATGCCACCCTTAGAGACCCTGTACCTTTACACACACACACTGCCTTTGCAGGCTGCGTGTTTTGGTGCAGAACAAAGTAAAGCGTTGACATGGCACACATCCCTGTGTGCCATGCCTACAACCCACTGCCCTGGCATAGATCAGTCACCCATCTAGCTGGGTGCCCTATGCCAGTGGTGAGGGTACAGGTGCATGAGCCCTGTACCCCTACAGTGTCTAAGTCCATTCTTAGGCATTGCAAGTGCAGTGCTGCCATTAAGAGTATATGGTGCTAGGAGCTTGTCATTACGAACTCCACAGCACCATAATGGCTACATTTAAAACTGAGAAGATTTGTATCAAACTTCTCAGCCCATTAAACCCACACCAATGCCAGTGTGGGATTTAATGAAAAATGCACTCAGAGGGCATCTTAGAGATCCCCCCTAAAAAACGACCAGCCTCTGGTGGGCTCCCTGACTGGTACACACCAGCCTGCTACCACAAGACATGTTTCTGGACCCCCTAGGGTGGGAGCCTACGCTCCTTGAGCCCAGAAATAAAGCCTTTCCTGGAAGGAGGTGTTCACACCTCCACCAGGACGGGAAGAGCCATCTGCGGCAGAGGAGCTTCATAGGCCTGGCCTGGCAACCCCCAGCCTCTCCTGCTATCAGGACCAGGCCCCCTTCCTGTCTCCCCTCCCTTTCGGCAGGAAGACGGGCGGGAAAAACTAGCCAGCCCAGGAGGTGTGCCCACCTCTGCGAACTCTACCCCTCAGGTGGGGGAGGCGAGGTGAAGCCCACTCTCCAGTGCTTGCCATCTTGCAGATGGCAGGCACTCCCCATTCAGGACTAGGGATCGTGCTCACTCCCCCACGTGGGGTGAGCACACCAAGGGTACAGTCACCCTAAGGTCAGTAGCCCATTGGCTACTGACCTCAAGACCCCTAAAATGCCCCCTAAATACAGTATTTAGCGGGCAGCCCTGAACCAAGAAGGAGATCCAGCAACAACAAGAAAAAAAGATAAGAAGAAGGACGAAGAGCCGAGCAGAGCAGAGCAAACAAGACCAGTCCACTGACTTGGCCCCAGCCCTACAGGCCTGTCTCCCTCGAACCTGCTCCTGTGAATCCCAGTGTGTCCTGCAGTCAGCAACCTCATAAACCCCGGAGGACCTGCCTCCCTTCACTTCAAAGACTGAATCTCCTGTGAACATCGGACTTGTTCAAACTGCAGCTTCTGGTGCCAGCCAGAGACCGCAAATCCAGCCCACTCTGCACCCGCCGAACCCGGCCCGAGCTCGAGTGGAAAAACACCACAAGGAGGTCCCCCCGGTGATCTTAACCCGAGATCCGGCAACCCCCGACCGGCCTCAAACCTCCAGATGACGCCTGCAGCCTCAATCCAGAGGACCCCCCCCCTACAGCGACCAGAGTGGGTAAGAAAATCCGACATCCCAAGGCACCCCTGCACCCGACGCCCCAGGACCTTGGGTGCCAAAACCAACGGTGCCTAACCAACCCACAACATCCCAACTTACCCCTCGAAGTGGTGATTGCACCTGGAAGATCCTTGTCCCCGAGCCTGCAGTGTTTCTTTGTACCGGAGCTTCTCCATTGAAAACAACAGGGCACCGGGACTCAAAACAGCACCCTGCACCTGGCCGCCCTAGTGCCGCTGAGGGTGCACCTTTGGTGCTACTTTGGTCCCTAACTTGCCCTGAGCTAAACCCTAGGAGCTTTACTCCCACAACCTCGTGGCCTGCTTGCCATCAGCCACCAACCGGAGGCCCCCATCTCCCATTGGAGAACCTTGGGCCTCAACACTCTGCACCCGGCCGCCCTAGTGCCGCTGAGGGTGCAACAACACTGCATCACTGACCCTGGGAGACCCCTGAGTCTAACCCCAGAACCTTTGCTCCCACGGCCGTTTACTTACCTGTGAACCGTTAACTTGTTTTCCTTCCGTAGGATAACATTGACACTTTTTCTCCAAAAAGTTTCTAAGTGTGGAGTTTTGAAACCTAAAAATATTCTTTAAAAATCGCACAAATAACCAAAACGTGTTTACTTACCTGTTTGCAGGAAATGTCCCAGTGCTGAATCTAGGTAGCCAGCACTGAGTTAGAAAAGTAACATAAAAAGTAACTTACCTGCAATTTACTGAAAAAGCCTATTCATTCCAATGTACTGTATTGGCTAAGTGTTGCATACTACTGCTCCCCTGTAAATCAAACAAAGTACAATTTCTATTGCATTTTCAAACTGTTCTATATTCAGTAACTTATTACTGAAAAGTATTTAATGCTCTCCTGTACCAGGCTTGCTTGGTTCTAAAAATAAACAACAGTATATATTTTTTATACACACACAATTGGCCTAGAGTTCAGTTCTTGAGTGTGTGAATTCATTTGCTGACTGAGTGTGTACATCAAATGCTTAACACTGTCCTCTGATACTGCCTTACTGCTCGACCAAGCTACCACTATTAGAGAGTAAGGTTCTATCTAACTTTAACCTCTGCTTACCTCTGGGGACACTTGGACTCTATACACACTATACCTCATTTTGGTGTTGTATATATAGAGCCAGGGTTCGAGCCTCGAGGTTGCGTCCACATCCTGTGATTCTGGGTAAATCACTTAATCTCCCTGTGCCTGAATATGTAATGTAAATACGGTGCTCATGTAAAGCGCTCCAATACCTTCGGGTCGAGTTCCCGCTATATAAAAGATGCAACAAAAAAAAAAAAGTTCCTTTAACAATGTGACATCCCTGTCCTGGATAAAGCCAAAGAGAAACAGGCGGGCAAGGCAGGGCCCAGCTGCACCTGAAAAAAGTGGCCTAAATATTTATTTAGCCTAGGCTAAATTCGTTGCTTTTGCATACAGCAGCCGTATTTTTCCACCTTATTGCAGTTTATTTATACAAAATATTTAGCTTCCTGTCAGAGCTGCAGAGATGAACAATCTCTGGCGATGAATTGCGTTTCCCATGCCTAATAGTTTTCTCTTTCTTGACACACGCGCGAGTCCTGGATAAACAGTTCACACAGCCCCACTCAACACGACTGTGGTTAGAAACCTGGCCTGTGCTTACCCGCCTCGCTGCGAGCCGCATCTGCAGTCCAGATGAAAGCAGAGTCGATTTTCTTCCAACCAGCTGTATTACCGTTCATATTTGCATTTCACAGGTGCTGTCCCACAACCCCCTCCCCCCATGCGGGATAGCTGCCACTGAGCTGGGATGATGCTTTGAGTTAAGGGTGTAAAAATAACTTCATGTTTCCAGTGGGATTTTTTTCACTGATAGAGTGAGTATGCTCAGCATATGAGTAGAGCCCCAGCTGGTCTGCAGTTTCAATCATTATGAGGCAATAAAGAAACGTAAACTGGGGTGGGGGGCTGGGGGGGGTGATTTGTGAAACCCGGAAATTACATTGTTCCGGGTTTCACAAATCACCATGAATACCCACATAGGAGATACCATTCTAAAGGAATATCACTTTCCCCCGCTGGGAGAACGCACTTGCAGGCACATGCATCAACCATTTTTGTGAGCGGAAACGGTGCGATTAGAAAAAATCGGCCGGCATCAAGGTTCAAGGCACTCGCAATTTGAGAATTCGCAATCATTTGCGATTTCTTAAATTGTGATTGCATTTAAGGAATCGCAATTTGCGATTCCTTAAATGCAATGCAAGAACCACTTTAGAATAGCGATTTCGCTAATAGGGGGCGCAAATTACCATGAAGATGAACTTGATGGTAATTTGTAAAAACTTTGAAAAAAGCACTATAGTGGGGCATGTGTGTGCGCAACATGGGTGCACATCACTATTTCAGGGGTGCAACAGGGTGTCATTTTGACACACTTGCACCCTTGAAATTGCATGCGCAATTTGCGAGTTCCTATTGGTACTCGCAAATTGCGCATGCAATCTCCCATTCATTCCTATGGGCCTATAGGCCCATAGGAATGAATGGGGAGCCATTCCTTAATTGCGACTCGTATCTTGCGAGTCGCAATTGAGGAATTTGTAGGAATTGCTATTTTCGCAGCGATTCCTACATGCATAGGCATTTGCGCTTCCTTATTAGCGAATCCTTATTTTTTGCTAATAAGGAATCGCAAATGGCATGTTTGATGCATGTGCCTGTTGGTTATGCTTTTACAAACACCATTTATGCCTGCTGCAAATATGTAATTCGGACCTCGGTATTCTCATGTTATCTGTACCATGTCTCTCCAACCAGGCTGTAAGTAAAATAAACATAACAAAGGCTGTTAGTAAAATAAACACCATTATATTTGCAGAGAGCACGCTCACCCCTAAGGGAGGGGATGTCTCAGCACTAGTGTCAGATAACAGCTGTTTATTGTTACCCAGTTGAATGGTACCCATTATATCAGCCTCAGAAGTATGAAAGTCAAAGTGGGCCCACCAGGATTTGAGCCTGGGACGATGGAGTCAAACACAGATCCTCGTAGTGGATATTTTAGTCCATAGGACTATCAGACACAGTTCAGAGATAGCCTTTTATGCTAGGACTGAAGAAAAGGTTGATATTAGACCTGTTAGCCTTAGGGTGGTCTTTTACCAAACCTTTTGCCTTCCTCCTCCATTTTCATCTATTTTGCTGATCTATATTTGCTGGCCTTGGGTCTCTGTGCACTTTACCACTGCTAAAGTGTGTGTGCTCTCTCCTTTAAACATGGTAAAATGGGCTTACACCAATTTTTCACTTTTAGTTTGCTTGTAAATCACTAGTAAAGTGGTATCACATGTACCCAGGGCCTGTAAATTAAAGGCTGCTAGTAGGTCTGCAGCACCTATTGTGCCACCCACTAAAAAGCTCTGTAAAACGTGCCTCTGGCCTACCATTGTAGCCTGTGTGTATAACCTGAAACTGCCATTTCGACCTGGCAAAATAAACCTTTTGCCAGGCCTAAACCTTCCTTTTTAATTCATATAAGACACCCTAGGGTAATTCAGACACAGCAAGAACCAAAGGAAATGATGGACGGAGTGTTGAACATTGCAAGCATTCACCCCCAGTCAACTGATCTGGGTTTAATCCATCACCGTTCTTTAGCCCACTCTGCCACCCCAGTTCAGACATGGCCATATGCAAATCAGTCTGACTCTCTGCCTCATGGGAACAGTCCAGCCCGAACTGCCAAGCCATGTCTTCCCTGGACCGGATACAAGCTTCCTAGGACCGGTTTCTGGCATTTCAGCCGTCTTCGGCCAGGCTTGCTTGAATCCAATGGCAAAGTGAGCAAGGGACTCACGTCTGAGCATACCCTGCCAACTTATGGCGAACCAAAGGAAATGATGGACGGAGTGTTGAACATTGCAAGCACTCACCCCCAGTCAACTGATCTGGGTTTAATCCATCAACGTTCTTTAGCCCACTCTGCCACCCCAGTTCAGACATGGCCATATGCAAATCAGTCTGACCCTGTGCCTCATGGGAACAGTCCAGCCCGAACTGCCAAGCCATGTCTTCCCTGGACCGGAAACAAGCTTCCTAGGACCGGTTTCTGGCATTTCAGCCGTCTTCAGCCAGGCTTGCTTGAATCCAGTGGCAAAGTGATCAAGGGACTCACGTCTGAGCATACCCTGCCAACTTATGGCGAACAAAGCAAGAACCAAAGGAAATGATGGACGGAGTGTTGAACATTACAAGCACTCACCCCCAGTCAACTGATCTGGGTTTAATCCATCACCGTTCTTTAGCCCACTCTGCCACCCCAGTTCAGACATGGCCATATGCAAATCAGTCTGACCCTGTGCCTCATGGGAACAGTCCAGCCCAAACTGCCAAGCCATGTCTTCCCTGGACCGGAAATAAGCTTCCTAGGACCGGTTTCTGGCATTTCAGCCGTCTTCAGCCAGGCTTGCTTGAATCCAGTGGCAAAGTGAGCAAGGGACTCACGTCTGAGCATACCCTGCCAACTTATGGCGAACAAAGCAAGAACCAAAGGAAATGATGGACGGAGTGTTGAACATTACAAGCACTCACCCCCAGTCAACTGATCTGGGTTTAATCCATCACCATTCTTTAGCCCACTCTGCCACCCCAGTTCAGACATGGCCATATGCAAATCAGTCTGACCCTGTGCCTCATGGGAACAGTCCAGCCCGAACTGCCAAGCCATGTCTTCCCTGGACCGGAAACAAGCTTCCTAGGACAGGTTTCTGGCATTTCAGTCGTCTTCAGCCAGGCTTGCTTGAATCCAGTGGCAAAGTGAGCAAGGGACTCACGTCTGAGCATACCCTGCCAACTTATGGCGAACAAAGCAAGAACCAAAGGAAATGATGGACGGAGTGTTGAACATTGCAAGCAATCACCCCCAGTCAACTGATCTGGGTTTAATCCATCACCGTTCTTTAGCCCACTCTGCCACCCCAGTTCAGACATGGCCATATGCAAATCAGCCTGACCCTGTGCCTCATGGGAACAGTCCAGCCCGAACTGCCAAGCCATGTCTTCCCTGGACCGGAAACAAGCTTCCTAGAACCGGTTACTGGCATTTCAGCCGTCTTCAGCCAGGCTTGCTTGAATCCAGTGGCAAAGTGAGCAAGGGACTCACGTCTGAGGGCCATATAACGTTGAAATGCTATTTCTTTAAAGCAACAATCAAACACCAAAGGATTATAGTTTGATCTGGTTATTTATTTAACCTTTTCATTCAATGGTTTTTTGTGTTTTTTTCACACTAGTTCAAATGCATGAAAAGAATAACACTTTTCATTCCACAAGACATAAACGGTTTACAAACAAAACATTAAATGTTTCTACAATAAACATTTAACAGATGTGACATCACTACATAAAACAAATGGCTAACATTACAATACACCATATCATGTTTCTTAAACAGAACAAACCTAGAGGCTAACACACAATCCACCTCAAAGGAATGCTGCACACAGGAAACAACAACTACAACTAGAGGGAGACATTTTTCATTTTGTTTCCCTCTGATTAAATTGATTTTAATTAATTTGCGGTCCTTCTGTGCTGCTATATGCCAACACGTTTGGAATCCCAGGCAAGAAGTACTGAGGCTCTCATCAGGGCTTCGTGATTGTGAAACGTTGATGTAATCTGATGGAAGCTGGTCACACAAGTCCGATCGCTCTCAGTGGGTCTTGGAATAAACTCCTGCCCTGCAAAAGTGAAACGATATTCTCATGTGGTATGCAAATTGAATCTTCCAGGAAATTGTCAATTAATCAAACCGGGTGCTCTCCTCCCGAAGCGGTAACGTTATTCATGTTATTTCTGGATGCTTCACAACCTTAGATGTGAAATCTAATCCTTCCTTTCGTCTCTATCGCACAAATTCAAGTCGGGCCCGAGAATATCGTGTCACTTTTGCAGAGTAGGAGTTTATTCCAAGACCCATTGAGAGTGATCAGACTTGTGTGACCAGCTTCCATCAGATTACATCAACGTTTCACAATCACAAAGCCCTGTTGAGAGCCTTAGTACTTCTTTCCTGGGATTCCAAACACATTGGCATATAGCAGGGAAGTTAGGCAGTGTCTCCAATAAGGCGTTGGCCCAGTGAGTTGATGCGACGTCGAAGAGTTTGTGAAGTCACCCTCATCGGTTATCGGCTCCGTGATAATGGGATGCAGGCCCTGGCGGTGATGGCGTTGGTGCAAGCACCGGCATTGGGAAGACCGATAACTGCAGGCCTTGGCAGGCATCGAAAGGGAGTCAGAGCTGTGGTGCAGGTAGAGCGGTGTGTCGTGCACTTCACCAGCCTCGGTGCAGGTCGCAGCATCACTGGTGGCATTGCTGACAGCGTCAACGTTATTTTTCTTGCTTTGCAGCACCAACCACACAATTCTCAGGGCCCAGGAACTGGAATTGGTTCCCTTTCGAATGCAGGAGTCCACAGACGAGTTATGGTGCTGGTCAGAGGGTTGCAGGTGAAGTCTTTGTGGCCTTCAGACTTCAGAACACACAGGCTCTTGGAGATTCTTCTTCAAGCAGGTTCACAGCAAAGTTCCAGTCTTTGTCCTCTCCTTGGCGGAAGCAGCAACTGCAGGCCAACCCAGCAAAGCACACATAGCAAAGGGGCAGTACTCCTCCTTACAGCTCTCCAGCTCTTCTCCTTGGCAGAGGTTCCACTTGAGTCCAGAAGTGATCTAATTCTCTGGGGTTTAAAGTCCACTACTTATAGCCCTTTTTCTCTTTGTTCTCTTTGTGGCAAGGGTCTCTGAGCCCAGTCCAAACCAGTTCTGTCCTCTCTGGTGCATCATGACCACAGGAAGTGAAGACAGCATTGTGCAAAGGAGACACAGTCTTTTCATGTGAAGTGAAACTCCTCCCACCAGCCACCAGCCCAACTATGAGTCACCCAGGAAAGACAGGGCACCTACAGTAAATGCACATCCCCAGGTCCTGTCACTCCAAAACCAGACAAGAAATACACAAACAGCAGAGGCACATAGAATGGTCAAATAAGAAAATGCCTGCGTTCTAAAAGTGTCTTTTTCAAACACACAATTTAAAAACCATGTCCTTAAAAAGGTATGTTATTAAATTCTGGGTTAATGGAGCCTAAACTACTTTTCTCTATCTTGTCCCAATGGAAAGTTATACTTGTAAAATGTTACAAAGTAACTTCCATGTTTGCTTATGGGACAGATAGCCTTTCAATAGTGAAAAACGAAATTGGCAGTATTTCACTATCAGGACATGTAAAACACACCAGTACATGTCCTACCTTTTACATACACTGCACCCAGCCCATGGGGGTACCGTGAGTCTACCTGGGAGGTGCCTTACATGTAAGAAAAGGGAAGGTTAGGGCCTGGCAAGTGCGTGAACTTGCCAGGGCGACATGGCTGTTGAAAACACTGCAGTGGCAGGTCTGAGATACTTTCACAGAGCTATTCACGTGGGTGGCACAATCTGTGCTGTAGGCCCACTAAAAGCATTTGATTTACAGGCCCTGTGCACACACAGTGCACTGTGCAAGGGACTTACCAATAAATCAAATGTGGCAATCATGGATAGCAAATCATAGTAACAATTTACACAGGGGGCACTTGCACTTTGACACTGATTAGCAGTGGCAAGGTGCCCAAAGCATCTAAGCAAGCAAAAACAAAATCCAGCATACCATCAAAAATACAGGTGGTGGAGGCAAAACGTCAGGGGAAACCACGCCAAGGATGCCAAGTCTAACAGTTGAGCACAGGATAATTTGGAGTTTGCTTGTCTTTCACCCTGACAGAGATCGTGGTTGCTGCTTGAGTAGGTTTTTACCCCCCCAACCAATAACCCAATTTCCAACTGTCAAGGTCGAAGAGACAAATTTCGAGTCCACTGTTACATCAAAAGAAGCCTGTTTTCTTTATGATCCTGACTTATTGGAGCGGATTCACAAAGATTTATTTGTGTCTCTCTGCATGGAGAAAATAGGATTTTCTAATGTCTAGATAAATCATGTAAAACATTTATCTTTGATTCACAAAGCTAATGTATTCATATGGGGGCTATTCACAAAGGCATTTTGGAGGATGAGTAGTAGTACTCTTTTACGTACTCTTGCATGCTTTTGTGAATCAGACCCAAAGCGTCCAACTCCTTCTTAGTCAAAGTCCAAAGAGGGTACAGTCTTTTCTGTTAGTAGTAATTGCACATGAATCTTCCTACCATATTCTCAGGTTAGATGTTTTGAGACTAATTCACAAAGGGTTGTAATGGAAGTAAAACAGTACTACATGAGCACAACTTTACGTACTCCAAAATGTATTTGTGACTAAGCCATTAAAGTTGGTGTGGTGTTTTACACCGCTTCTAGTTCTATTACTCTTAGTTTCCAAGTGATGATGTGAGGCATCACAATGTGGGTGGTTGCTAGGGTTGGAACTAAGAAGGTTGTGAAAATCAGTTGGACCTGACTGAAGGTTTGGTGAGGTCTCTGTAGCAGTTTCTCTCAGTAAACTTCTATCAACATTAACCTGGATGAGGCGTCCTTCATTGGCTATCAAGGACTGATCTCACATTTTGGCGACGAATGGAGAACGAGGAATAGAAGAGGAACACAAGAAAGAAAGAAAGAGACCTCAACACAGCAAAATTCATTTCTGGGCGAAACAAGACAAACCAAGCTTACCCACCGCCTTGAATGCTGATTGTTCCCAAGAGGATAAGCTGGAGAGGGTCTGGTTGGAATTAGCATGCAGCATATTGGAAAATTGGAAACATTGTGTATTGGTGGTGAGTGCGTGTTGGCAACAGCGCAAGTCCCGGTGCTAGTCCCAGCATGAGCGGTTTTGCAAAAGACAAGTGAGCGTGTGGTTGAGGCAGCGCGTGTCCCGGCATCAGCTGAAATCGTAAACTAAACACACGCAACCATGTAAGAGATGCCACCACGTAAGCACACAATAACAGGCGTGCGGCGGCCATCTTAGAGCAGACAGAGCAGCGACTTTCCGATACCCAGCAAGGATCTTCAGTGCTGATGCGCACAGCTGTTGAAACAATGCAGAAGAAGATTTACTTCCAGTGGCTACCGTCGTTTACGGCAACCCCAGTCACATCTTGGCAACCATCATTTAAGATAATCTGAGGTGTTCGGCACTGGTGTAGGAAGCCGTTTTGGTCACATCTTGGCAACATTTAAAGCTGTACATCGCATACAGGAGTTACTCTTGGTCGCGTGCTGACACACACAGCGCATTACCATACGGTGCTCTTATTCACTGGTGCTATCATGCTGTGACGTGGACTGCTGTTTATGGTGCGGGCAATACTGTGCTTATGTTCACTCTGATGCGCACAGTTCCCTCATGGTGAGACCTTCATGCCTGCATGCTCGTTTTGTGTTTGAATAGGTCAGGTATAGTGCAGTGCTATTATATAGTGATGCACGCATCTGGTTGAGATTCTTTACATCTCAAGACTGATTGTTGTTAAATTCCTCTTAGGGATATTTGTTCAAAAGTTATCCCACTCGGCATACTACTCCTCCCTTCTTTTTACCTTCCCCAGGCGAACCCCCTTTTCCTTAGCAGACATGGAAGAAGGTTTTTGCACATTATGCAACAGTGTGTGGGACTCCTTTTAGTGCAGAAAGAAAAACATCTCTATTTATTTATTTAGGTTCAGCGGGCCAGGAAATGTTCGAACATCTTCCTGATCTGCCTGATAGTGATTACACAACTCTCAATGAGTATGAGGTCTTAATAAAAAAGATGGATTTGCATTATCTTCCCAAAATTAGCAGGGTTCTCGAGAGATACCATTTTGGGAAAAGAATGCAAAGGCGGGAAGAGTCAGTGGAGCAGTACATAACAATGTTAAGGAAGTTAGCCTCCACATGCAATTTTGGGACAACTTTGGAGGAGCGTGTAAGAGATCAGCTTATGTTGGGTTGTACCATTGATAAATCTAGTGATACCCTATGGCACACGGACAACCCTACATTGCAAGAAGTTCTTACGCTGGTGAAAATGCACGAACACGCTAAAGCTTGCTTTGATACAATACGCAAAGACATGTCAGCGTTAAAGAATGATGCAGCGGTGGTAAAAATGGTGGACTGTAAATCCACAAAAGGTAAAGCCAACTCTACCACAACAGTTAAGTCTTACAGTACCAAGAATTTTCAAGGAAAATGTTTTAGATGTATCAATATAGGTTACATGGCAAATGTTAAAGACGGTCCTGGTTGGGAGGCCACCTGCAACATTTGTGGGAGGAAGGGTCACTTTCCAAGGTGTTGTAAGTCAGTAAAGGAAGCAAAAAAGGTCAGGGAGGTGGAAGTATGTGACAAAGAGGTTGAAGAAGTTAACATTCTTAAATTTAAGGAGCGTCCTGGGGAAGTGCCTTTTGAGAAGGTCTTGGTCAATGATGCGTCCGTCAACATGCTTTTAGACTCTGGAGCCAAGATTTCTCTGATTCCTAAAGTGTTTTTTGAGCAACATTTGTCAGGAAAGATTTGCTTATTGAAACCTGATATCAAACCAAAAGGGTACGGTGGTGAGACGATTGATCAGTTGGGGTACTTTTGGGGTATGATTGACTTTAAATGGAGGATCATCCCTGCAAAATTATAGGTGTCAATGAAAGGGGACTCATTAATCAGTTGGTTTTATCACAGGACCTGTATGTGTTTTTAGACCCCAATAAAAACCCCTCTGTTTGTTTAAAAGAGATTCCATCTGTCAGGTCGGTGGGATGAGGGTGTGAGATTTGGATCAAAGAATTTCCGGATGTCTTTAAGAATTAATTGGGGTGTCCCAAAAATGATATACACTGTATCAAGCTTAAGTCGAATGTTGTACCCAAGGTGGCAAGAGTGAGGGGAGTACTCCTGTTGGCAAAGGAGTGCATGAGGGCTGAACTGGACAAACTCTTGCGGAATGGAGTAATTCAAGGGATAAAAGCCACAGCATGGGTCTCTTCGGTGGTTATGGCCGGTAAGGCCAATGGAGAGGCTTTGCATTGACTTGAGAGAGCTCAACAAAGCAGTAGTGGTGGATCATTACCCACTCTCCAGCATCAATGAGATGTCGTGCTCTCTTCATTCGACTTATCTTCGGCCTATCATCAGTTCAGGCTCTATCCTCTCACTCAAAACCTCAGGGTGTTCGTCACTCCATTTGGCACCTTTAAATGCTTGAGGATGCCTTTTGGTCTCAGATCTGCAGCATCTGTTTTTCAGACAGCAATGGAGGGCATTTTGCAAGGGATTGAGGGTGTCAAGATCTATCAAGATGATGTTCTCATTGTTGGAGTCGATCTTGAAGAGCATGATGGGAGTTTGAAATCAGTGTTGAAAAGATTGTTGGATGCTGGCCTCACACTAAGGTCAGACAAATGCAAGTTTGATATTGATGAAATTGAGTACCTAGGTTATCTAGTGTCTAGAGTTAGGCCCAAACCCTCATTGGTTAACTTGATCTGTGAACTAGTGTCACCTAAAACCAAAGATGAGCTTGTGAAATGTTTGGGAATGGCTGAGTTTTACAATAAGTTTGTTCCATATTTTGATGACAAGACTTCCTGCATGAGGGGTTTAATTAAGAAAGGATGTGAGTTTGTATGGTGCAATCGTTGTGCGAAGGAATTTGTCCCTATTAAAGAGCATTTATCTAAAGCTCCCAATTTAGGAAGCTTTAATCATTCTTAGAAAGCTTCATATGTCATGACTGATGCCAGTTTAAAAGGTCTGGGGGCTGTTTTGGTGCATAAGGTGGATGGAGTGGATAGGACTATTTTGTTTTGACTAGGTTCTGGAAGGTGGGAGAAGCTTCTAGACAGTGACTTTGAAGTGCAAGGAATTCCCTACCTCCCCATACCTGGCTCCAAGCTGGCTGAAGTGGCAATGCAGGGTTGTTAGGACCTTTGTGTGGATACAGGACACAGCCTATTCAGGTGTAACTGAGGCTTTGTTCAGCCCCTCCCTCCCATCATAAACAAATCCCAACTGCCAACACTCAGCCATGTGACCAGAGACAGGTTGCAGGCACCAAATGGCTAGGGCAAGAAAATGCCAACTTTCAAAAAGTGGCATTTTTAGAATTGCAATTTAAAATCCAATGTAACCATGAATTAGGATTGTAAATTGTTATTCCAGAGACACCAAACAACAACAGGTTATCTCTTCCCATTTTGAAAATATACTTATAAAATGTAATAAGGGCCTAATTAAATACTTTATTTGATTTAACTGGGTAGACTGTGAAACGCTGCAACTAAGGCTCGTTTTGGGTGCTTAAGACTTTCTTTTAAAAAATCTGTTGAAATTTTGCTTTTATTTTGAGGCGATAGCAAATATCTTTGATACATATGTGCCTCACTGTACTGCACTACATGTTGTTGTGAACGCATTGTGATCATTTTAAAAACGTTATTTCACGTATTGTGATCTTCTTAAAAACGTTATTTTACCTTGTGAATTGGTGTATTCTGTCTTGATTTCTGCGTTTGCTCCCCGGTCCACCACAACTGGTGCTGGTTGTGTGGAGGGACGCCTACGCTACAATCGTCTTCCTCACTTCCGGTGGGACACTCGATATCCGCCATCTTGAGAGGGTCACGGTCTAGTCCTCGGACCCATTCCCTCGCACACAGTACTTAACAGGATATGGCGCTGACGCGCACTTGATAACTGGGTAGACTGTGAAACGCTGCAACTAAGGCTCGTTTTGGGTGCTTAAGACTTTCTTTTAAAAAATCTGTTGAAATTTTGCTTTTATTTTGAGGCGATAGCAAATATCTTTGATACATATGTGCCTCACTGTACTGCACTACATGTTGTTGTGAACGCATTGTGATCATTTTAAAAACGTTATTTCACGTATTGTGATCTTCTTAAAAACGTTATTTTACCTTGTGAATTGGTGTATTCTGTCTTGATTTCTGCGTTTGCTCCCCGGTCCACCACAGCTGGTGCTGGTTGTGTGGAGGGACGCCTACGCTACAATCGTCTTCCTCACTTCCGGTGGGACACTCGATATCCGCCATCTTGAGAGGGTCACGGTCTAGTCCTCGGACCCATTCCCTCGCACACAGTACTTAACAGGATATGGCGCTGACGCGCACTTGATAACTGGGTAGACTGTGAAACGCTGCAACTAAGGCTCGTTTTGGGTGCTTAAGACTTTCTTTTAAAAAATCTGTTGAAATTTTGCTTTTATTTTGAGGCGATAGCAAATATCTTTGATACATATGTGCCTCACTGTACTGCACTACATGTTGTTGTGAACGCATTGTGATCATTTTAAAAACGTTATTTCACGTATTGTGATCTTCTTAAAAACGTTATTTTACCTTGTGAATTGGTGTATTCTGTCTTGATTTCTGAGTTTGCTCCCCGGTCCACCACAGCTGGTGCTGGTTGTGTGGAGGGACGCCTACGCTACAATCGTCTTCCTCACTTCCGGTGGGACACTCGATATCTGCCATCTTGAGAGGGTCACGGTCTAGTCCTCGGACCCATTCCCTCGCACACAGTACTTAACAGGATATGGCGCTGACGCGCACTTGATAACTGGGTAGACTGTGAAACGCTGCAACTAAGGCTCGTTTTGGGTGCTTAAGACTTTCTTTTAAAAAATCTGTTGAAATTTTGCTTTTATTTTGAGGCGATAGCAAATATCTTTGATACATATGTGCCTCACTGTACTGCACTACATGTTGTTGTGAACGCATTGTGATCATTTTAAAAACGTTATTTCACGTATTGTGATCTTCTTAAAAACGTTATTTTACCTTGTGAATTGGTGTATTCTGTCTTGATTTCTGCGTTTGCTCCCCGGTCCACCACAGCTGGTGCTGGTTGTGTGGAGGGACGCCTACGCTACAATCGTCTTCCTCACTTCCGGTGGGACACTCGATATCCGCCATCTTGAGAGGGTCACGGTCTAGTCCTCGGACCCATTCCCTCGCACACAGTACTTAAACAGGATATGGCGCTGACGCGCAGCGGACGCGCACAGCGGGCGCACCGGCGGCGCGCCGGAGGTGCGCCCAATGCAACCCCGTCTGCGCCCGTCCACGACCATGACGCGCCCAGCGCCAGCCACGCTGCCTGTTGCCCTCCACACCAGACCATGACAGCTCGGCAATTGGAGGCATTAAATATAGGTAATCAATGCGGTCATTCGCTCGAGGTTGATGGCATTACGGGTCCGATAAGTTGTCGATTATGTCGGACCCAAATTAATGTAATTAACCAGGATATAACGTCTGACTCACACACCACTCACTCCCTTCCAGCACTCATCCTTGGAGGCTTAATAAATGCTCGCTCTTTAAGAAAGCATGCCCTGGATATTAAGGAGTTTATTGTGGAGAACAAATTAGATTTCCTATTTGTCACCGAAACGTGGTTGAGGGAGGACTGCAATCCAGATATAGTAACCGCTCTGCCACCAGAGTTTACCATGTGTAGGTTGGACAGAAAGGAGGGCAGGGGAGGGGGAGTAGCCATTATACACAGGGAATCTTTGCAGGTGAAGACCTTTTCCCTCCAAGGCCTTACAGGAGCAGAAAACATGGGATTTTGCTGTGCTATGAATAACTCCTTCTCCTTTGCTGGAGTACTGTTATATCGGCCACCAGGCAATAGCAATACTTTTTTAGATTCCCTGGGAGAAGCCCTCAGCGAGGCAGTGCTCAGATACGCGAACTTTACTCTTTTTGGGGATATTAATCTTCATTTAGAATGCGAGGGTAGCCCGGGAGTGTCTTCCTTTCTAGAAACTATCTCTATGCTGGGGCTCAAACAGTTGGTCCACGGTCCTTCTCACTGTGGAGGACATACTCTGGACACTGTCTGTTCTAACCTAGTGTCCCTACAGACTGGCAAACCAGTGCCACAGGCCTGGTCTGACCACAGTTTTATTCCTTTTGACTTTCCTATTCCACAAAAAGTTAGTGCAGTTATAAACGACAGTGACCACAGCTATACGAGTAAGCGGAAGTGGCATCTGTTGGCTTCTAATCCCCTCTTGACAGCTACGGCTTTAAATACTGCACCGGAACTTATAGGGGAACCTGAAGAGGATTCAGATAGACTGAATAATTGGATCACATCCATTGGGAATAAACTGGAACCCCATAGAAGAGCCATTAGAACATCCAAAAGGAAGATCCACAATGATCCTTGGTTCTCCAGGGACCTAGCGGAGCTCCATTTACATAGCAAGCAGCTGGAACGTAAATGGAGGAGGGGATACGAAGTATCCAATCTGCTTATCTTCAAAGCCTTTAGGAAGAAATATAAGGCGGCCATTAATTCTGCAAAAAGGGAATACTTTTGCAATAAAATCGCTATAGCCAAGAATAACTCTAAAGAAATATTTAAAATTGTAAAATCTTTTACTGATCCCAAGGTCCTGCACACCACCATACCGTCATCTGTGGCACTTTGCAATGAAATTGCATGTTTTTTCGAGGACAAAATTAAAAACATTCAAAGAAACTTTAGGACTTGGAAATCGGAAGATTTTAACGATGCAAATGAACCAGATCTCAGTTCCAATCTTCCAGTTCTGGCATCATTTCAAGCGGCCACTTTAGCTCAAACTAAAGAGGCTATATTAGCGTGCAAATCTGGTTCACCACGGGACGTCTGCCCCCCGACATTTTTACATCATATTATTGATGTGGTTAATCCTGTAATCAATGGCATAGTGAACTCCTCTCTTGCCTTGGGTAAAGTGCCCTCAGATTGGAAATTCGCTATTGTCAAACCTTTAAAAAAGAAACAGAACGTAGAATCCTCAATATTATCCAACTACAGGCCCATTTCGCTTCTCCCCATCTTGGGTAAGATCACTGAGAAAATAGTGTGTCAACAACTGGCCAGTTTTACTGAATCTGCGTCCATCCTCCACCCTCGACAATCGGGTTTTCGTCCAAGACACTCGACGGAGTCAGCGTTACTTGAGATCACGGACACCCTTAAATTCATCTTGGACAGTGGCAGAAAGGCAGTCTTGATTTTGTTAGACTTATCTGCCGCGTTCGATACCATTTCCCATGACATCCTGTTAGCCAGATTAAGATCATGCGGCATTACAAACTTGGCCCTGGCATGGATATCATCATTCCTGTCTAACAGGAAACAAGTCATCTCCTTGGGATCTTGCGTATCATCTGAACGCACTGTCTCTACGGGTGTTCCTCAAGGGGCCTCCATCAGTCCCCTGCTGTTTAACATATACATTGCCCCCCTGATCTCTTTGATCTCTTCCTTTGGAATTGAGACCACATCCTACGCTGACGACACTCAACTCATTTTGTCTCTGGAGGATAAAACAACATCAGCAGAGGAGAATTTTAAAACCTGTTTCTCAGCGATCATCAAATGGATGACTAACAACCACCTCTGTTGTAATACCGAGAAAACAGAGATCCTTCCCATTGGCAAAAACAACACATTCCAACCCAAGGATTGGTGGCCAGAGGATACGGCAGCACCTCCATCTATTGTGGAGGTTGCCAGAAATCTGGGAGTTCTGTTTGACACCTCACTTTCATTTAAGCCGCATGTATCAAAATTAACAGGAATCTGTTTTAGCCATATTCGAACTTTGAAAAAGTTCTTCAATGTCATTCCAGCAACAGCAAGAAAAACAGTAACAGTAGCTCTGATTCTGTCACGGTTGGACTACTGCAACAGCCTTCTCGTTGGGACCAATAAATCGTCCTTAAGACGGCTTCAGGTTGTCCAACATGCAGCTGCTAGACTGGCTCTGGGCCTTCCTCGCAAATCATCGGCCTCAGCTGCATTGAAGACTCTACATTGGCTATCAATTCCTAAAAGAATTCTCTTTAAACTCCTCCTGACAACCTTTAGAGCTGTTCGAGGAGTTGGCCCCGCCTATCTCTCTGCTAGGTTTAAACCATACACCACTGCCAGAACGTTTACGATCTAGCTCAGCTAATCTTTTGGCAGAGGGCAGGTTCAAAATGTCAACTAGGGGAGGAAAAGCAGCCTCAATACTTGGAGCTAAAGCATGGAATCAATTACCTAAGGAACTGAGGGCAATGCAACAGCAAGATCCATTTAAACGCGCCCTCAAGACCTGGATAATTGGTCTATCTGATGCCTTCTCTCTTGCTCTAATTTAGTTCGCTTTGTATCAGTATGCTCGGTTATCTGCAGCGCCAGGAGGCTCCAGTCGGAGTGACAGTTGCGCTATATAAATTTACCCTTCATTCATTCATTCATTCATTTAAAAATAAATCATACAAGTGACATCAAGTAAAGATGACCAGTTATTACATTTACATTTTAGAACAGACAGAGATGCACATAGAGGAGTCAACTTATATAAACACCTCTAAAACCACTTCGCTGAAAACACCCCCTATTGTGCTGCAGTATAAAACCTCATAAGGAACAATAATACATTAAAACATATTTCATATGATGATAAATGTTGTAAATATAAAAAAGCAGGCCTAGCATGATAAAAGTCCGATGATAAGAACAGAGGTTTTAAAAACTTGCGCTGGAGAGATGCATAAAAGGGACATATCAATACAATGTGCAAAGTGTCACATTTGGAGATAAGATCACAAGTGCATGAGGTGGAGTCAGAATACTTATACCAGGTTCCTACAGGATGCAGCAACTGATGGAAAGTCCCAGTCTAAAGAAAATTAAAAATACCGCTTTTGAATAAACATTTCAAACAGAGGAGGCTCTATCCTGGGAACTGTTTTAACCATAGCAAATTTCTGAAATAAAGGCTTATCCAGAGCTATGAATTCTCTCCCCACTGCCAATTGTTGTAGAAAAGACTCCTTTAAACAAACAACATCTTGTTTTGTGATCCATTGAGGATTTAAGTATAGCTCTGGTCTCGCCAAGGCTCTGGGATTCTCTTGAATGAATACCATCCAGGGAATGTTAGACATATTGAAATCTGAAATAACTACTCTATTCAGCCTTAGAGCATCCTTGAACCAGACAGCACACTCTAAAAAAAGGGTCGCAACCGAATGCGGTCTACAATACCTAGCTCTCATGTACGATTTCAGATGGGGTCTATTGCCCAACTCCCATGCTATACTATTGAAAAGATAGGCCTTGCTGTAGTAAAAAACAAATCTAAGAGTTTTTCACTACCAGGACATGTAAAACTTAGAAGTATGTGTCCTATTTTTTAAATATATTGCACCCTACCCTCTGGGATGTCCAGGGCCTTTCCTAGGGGTGACTTATATGTATTAAAAAGGAAGGTTTGGACCTGGCAAAAGGTTTATTTTGCCAGGTTGAAATGGCTTATTTGAGTAGGTGGTACAATCCATGCTACAGTCCCACTAGTAACATTTAATTGACAGGCCCTGGGCACAGGTAGTGCCACTTTACTGTGGCCTTATAAATAAATCAAACATGCCAATTGGAGATAATCCAATTATTTTACCATGTTTAGAGGCGAGAACTCAAGCACTTGAGCAATGGCTACTAGTGGTAAAGAGCAAAGAGTCCTGAAACCAGTAAAAACGAGGTCAGAAAAAATAAAGGAAGAATGCAAAAAATTGGGGGGGAGACCACTGTAAGGCGACAGTCCTAACAAGTCCCCTCTCCTTACAGAACTGTTTGATATCAACCACAGTGTAATTTTCCAGGTTAGCCAGCTTAACAAAATAGATTAAAAGTGTATAAATAATTTGACACCAAAACGTCAAAAATCCAATCACTAGAACCGGAGATAAGCAATTTACACTGCCCTCCAGCATTCCGAAACCAAGCATTTTTACATTGAGCGATAGACATCTAAAGCTTTCTGAGATTTTAGTGTAACGCTAAATCACTGTATGGCACTGTCCTCATAACACAGCTGAACACCAATATTGGAAACTGGGTTACTGGCTGAGGGGGTTGAAACCCTACTCAAGCAGCATCCGCAATCTCTTTCAGGGTGACACAGAAGCATCATCATCATCAGCAGCAGCATTTGTAGAGCGCTTCTCTAGGGAAAGTATCATAGATCTTTGTCACTTTCTCTGCAAAGAAGGTGGCAATTCTATTGCAGGATTCCTCCGATGTGGAGGGGGGCTCTGTTAATCTATCTGCTGACTGTAGGGATTTAATATGGCAAACATCTCTTTTGAGGAGTTTTTGGCCATTTCAATTTTCCTAGTGTAGAACTCACAACGAGTTTTCTTTATCAGAGCGTAGTATGTTTTTTGTTGTTGTTTATATTCTCCTTTAACCCTTTCGCTGCGGCGGGAATTCTGCCGCAGCGCTGGGAGGTGCGGGGGGGCAGCGCGGTGGCGCTGTGCTCATGACGGAGCCACTCCATCATGAGCCACGGTTGAGCTGTGCTCATGATGGAGCGGTTCCGTCATGACTCCGCCCAGTTGCGTTGTCCCCCCGCACAGGCGGGGAAACAGCGCCGCGTGGGCGGAGCGGCCGCCAACGGTCGTGGCATGACGGAACCGCTCCGTTATGAGCACACGGCAACCGTGGCTCATGACGGAGCGGTTCCGTCATGAGCGGGGAAGGGGTTAATGTTTGTGCAGTAGTTCTTACGCCACCTGCGTTCCAACTGTTTGCACTTTTGTCTGGCCTTCATTAAGGTGTCATTGAACCATGGAGTTGAGATGCTCCCCCTTCTTGTATTTTTGGTCGTCCAGGGCGCTCTTTCATTCAGCGCTTCGGTTATCCATGATCCCACTTGTCTGTTGGCTAGGTTAATAACCTTGTCCAGCTCCTGCTAATTTTTTCATAGTGCCTGAGTGTACGAGTCAGGATTAAACTTCTCCCACTTCCTACGGGTTACTGACTTTTTAGGTAAGCTGACTCGTGGATTTGCGTCTGGGATCTGAAATGGGATTATGTGGTGATCGGATCATGGGATTGGCCAAGATGCTCCCACTTCCATGTCAGTTATGTGAGTCAAAATAGGATCTAAAATGTGTCCTGCTTGATGTGTAGGTGCGTTAACTTTTTGAACAAGGTTGACAATCATAAGGTTTCTACACACAGTTTGTACCTCTGGTCTAGTAGTTTCATCAAAGTGTATATTAAGGTCCCCTAGAATGAGGACTTTGCTGTGACGTATGGCTGTGTGTATGATTTTTTCACCTAAGCTGGTTATGAATAGTGTTTCTGGCCCCGGAGGACGGTAAATCAGGAGACCAGCTATTGAAAGTGTGAAAAAGATCCCCTCACATTTGTCAAGGTCTGTTTCTTTAATTTCACACTTTATCGTCGATTTATAGAGTATAGCAATCCCCCCTGCCCCCCATTTGTCCAACCCGGTCCTGTTTTGCTATCCCGTAGCCTTCCGGTAGGGCATCTAGGATATCTGGGGTAGAGCTGTCATTGAGCCAGGTTTCAGTCAAAAACATGGCGATGGTTTTTTTTCCCTCTAGTACATCGTGGATTTCATATTTATATTTATTTAGGGATCTACAGTTCAGCAGGAGGAAGGACAGTCCTTCTCTCTGTTGAGTATTTATTATTGTTGAGGTGAAGTCCTAGCTGCAATTGCCGCAGGAGAGTTCCTCCTTGTCTCCGTGTATATTGTGTTTACATGCCTCCATAAAGGGGGGCATCAGACTCTTTAGCTCATTCACTGTGTATTTAACATCATGATGGGGTAACCCACAGCCAGGGCGCAACGGCTTGCCTTAGGTGTGCCTTCGGCAAGAATGAGGCTTGTTTAAAAGTGATTAAAAGTGCAATGTGAGGCTTAGTTTAAATGAAAATAAGATGGTTTAAAACAGGATATTTAAAGCAGTTCACAGTGGTGAAAAACTCTTCCAGCTACCTGTGGGATGTGACCAGCTCTCAGCTGCAGCCTAGCGTTATCTGCTGCGCGTCCGCTGGCACATCAGAGTTAAGTAGGGTGTTGCTCGGTGAAACTCCTCCACCGCTCCACCCTCTCCTCTTATAAAACCAGGTGTGGGTAATTGCACTCTGCTTTGCCACACCCTCCAAACAATCGGCACACAGCCACTCTGGACCAATGCGGGAGAGCAGGTAAGAATGAGGCTTGTTTAAAAGTGATTAAAAGTGCTATGTGAGGCTTAGTTTAAATGAAAATAAAATGGTTTAAAACAGGATTTTTAAAGCAGTTCACAGTGGTGAAAAACTCTTCCAGCTACCTGTGGGATGGGACCAGCTCTCAGCTGCAGTCTATCTTTATCTGCTGCGCGTCCGCTGGCCCATCAGAGTTAAGTAGGGTGTTGCTCGGTGAAACTCCTCCTCCGCTCCACCCCTTTTCTTATAAAACCAGGTGTGGGTAATTGCACTCTGCTTTGCCACACCCTCCAAACAATCGGCACACAGCCGCGCTGGACCAAGGCGGGAGAGCAGATAAGAATGAGGTTTGTTTAAAAGCGATTAAAAGAGCTATGTGAGGCTTAGTTTAAAAGAAAATAAAATGTTTTAAAACAGGATTTTTAAAGCAGTTCACAGTGGTGAAAAACTCTTCCAGCTACCTGTGGGATGTGACCAGCTCTCAGCTGCAGCCTATAGTTATCTGCTCAATCCTAAATCCTAGAAGCAAATCTTAAATTAATCTATGCTTAAAGCTCAGGTAACTTGGCACCACGCAGTTAGGCTTAACTTTGGGGCAATGTGCAAAGTATTTATGTAGACCTTCGAACAATAATAACGTGGAGACACAAAATTCGAAAAAAATCCCACATCAATTAAAAAAAATAGATTAAAATTGTATAAATAATATGACACCAAAAAGACAAAAATCCAATCACTAGAACCGGAGATAAGCAAATTACACTGCCCTTCAGCATTCCGAAATCAAGCATTTTTACATCCAGCCACAGACATCTAAAACTTTCTGGTAGAGCTCATGTAAAAATAAAAAACAAATTAGTATAACTAGAGGGGTTTCAGCCATCTTCGTGCTAGCTCAACACTTGATTGGCCAACATATATCGTTTTTCTAACCTGTGCTTGTTTGTTCATCCTTTTAGCCCATGAATGTGAATGCTGTCTGTCATCACCCTTGCATATGGATCTTTTCCATCGACCATCTTTGTATATGGCTTGTTTCGGTGTGTTTACCTCACGTGTATGGCCCATATACCTTTGTCATATGCCCATAGACGTAGCTTCATGTCTGGGTCACCAACCCTTGAACGTGGATCCTTTCTTAACCTATCAATAATGCTGGCCCCCAATGTAAATTCTATCCAGGTCATCGGTCCCTTCACAGAAATCCTGCACAGACCTGCATGCACAACACACCCAAACTTAGTGTTGAGCTTGGTAAAGAGTGAGATTATACAATCCTGTTTCGTCCCATGCATTCTGTTATCTGCAGTGTTGGCTAAATAATACAAAAGGGGAAATACAGTTAATAACACACAATTTAAACAAGCATTAGCAAAGACAGCAGGCTTGGTTTATGACAAAAGTGCCTCTTTATTGATTAGTAAGTTTGCATGTGGTATTGTGTGTAGGTGAGTGAGTGAATGTAAGAGTCAGTGGTGATTTGATAAATGGGTGTGTGGATGCAAGGATGATAAACCCAGTGCATGGATAATTTGTGACTGAGTACATGGATGGATAGATGAGTGAGTGCTTGTGTGGGATGTTCCAGAAACACTCCAGAAAGGGAAATTCCGACAATAGCATTATCATACCAGTTGTTCAAGCAAAAGGACATGTAAATGGACAGGTTGAGGCTACTAAAACTCCAGATTTTTCCACCAGTACTGACGAGTGTGTACCTCATCCTATAGCCCCCTGTTCAAATAGGTTTGATCTATTGGTCACGCTTGACATTAACACAAATGTAGATACACAGTTGACAAGCACAAGATAGCGAAGATCAACAATCTCTTGCTCCGCAGGACATCTCCCTGACCATGAACTCACTCAAGTGTGAAATAATAACTATGAGGCACATGATTGAAGATCTCACAGTACTGGTTAAAACTTTACTACCATTGGTTCCACCCCGCCAACAGCAAGTAAACCATCTGCTTCATCATAATCAACAAAAGGAATCGGTAAATAGGATGCTTCCAATTGAAAGGGCTAAATTAAGCGGAGTCGCCATTTCTCGTGCTTCATTTTCCACAAATTCTGTTTCCCAAACTCTGAAAGCAAATAACAATATAAATGCGACTACATCTAAAGGCTCTAATATCTCAAAGGCTTATACATCTAGAGAACGCCCTAATCAAACTGCCCACAGAACGCGGTTAGATCAAGTAAGTTCTAGTAGCACCTCCTTGGGAAGGAACACTCTGGCTAAACCACACCAGCAGACTCACTACCCACTTGCTGTTTCCCAGTCACATGGCCAAACCATCTTTATGACCAATGTTCCCAAGCTTAATCCTAATGCTGTTTGTGGAAGTCCTGACTCCTTAACCAATAAAGTGATACATTGAATTTGTCACACTAGGGGCTGCCGCTCGGTGATACGCGAGGATATCATTTGCACTCGCAGATGCTCAACCCCGTGCAAACACATGACTACATTGAACTTACACTCTGTTCCACCGATCTGGCAGAGAATATTCTTGCCCTAGAATACAGAACTTGCCCCCGCCCACCTCATCCATACAGTTTAGGAGTACATGATCTCATATATGGGGTGGGATAACTGACATTCCGGAGCAAGGGACATCCTTAGAAGCAGTCGACTGACTAGAGACAGCCCACTGCTCTAACATGGACCCAAGTACTATCATCTCTAGCTCCATGTTTAATCCCCAAACCCCTTTATTACCACCCGACGCACAAGACACAGCATTGGTTATTCTTGGGAATAAGGGCCCAAGTGACCCCCTTGAAATTGAACAGAGGATATACGGGACAAGATCAATCACATCATTAGTTCATCCCGAGATGCCCGATCCCCCAGCGCAGTTAAGCCTGCTACAATTGACAAACGATAATTTGGGCCTGACTCCCTCTTCCACTAAGCTTATATCGTGGAATGTAGCAGGTCTACAAAACAAACTCCTACTCCCGCACTGGAATGAACTCATAGAGGGATTTGATATCTGCATCTTCCAGGAGACATGGAGCTTGGTGCCACTACACAAAACAGATTATGCCTGTTTTTGCATTCCAGTTACCTCTGTGGGGAGAGGGCGTCCCTCAGGGGGTTTGATTGTCTGGGTGAATATTGCCTTAGGCTGTTGAATTTTCACGCACCCAACCCTAAGTCATGAAATTTTGAGACATACTATTAAGTGCCCAAATGGTGGGGATATTTCAGACCTATTTAATGTTTATATTAAAGGAACCAAGGGGGGCAACCCATCGCCCACCATTACGCTTTTAGAACAGGCTATATACAGCTGTTCGCCTGTTAATTGAATTATGATTGCAGGCGACTTTATTTGTACCTTTGAGCCTTTGAGCTCAGAAGATATGCTGGAGCATGATGGAGTTGATGACAAATGGGCAGTCCCTCCACTTAATTTACCCCCCATCAAAAAATGAGCCTATTTAGCTATTCATATTAATGCATTAGCCACAGAGTTTGATCGTAGGGCAACCAACGGTAGAACTCCTTCGGACATACAGGGGGCTAACACCTTCAACAGAGTCAGTTGTCCCTCACGAATCGACTATATTTCTGTTGATGTAAATCTGTGGGATGAGATGACTGATATGTTTGTTGGCACTGCGACTGATAGCGACCACAACCCTCTATGCATGACCAAGAGGAACACGTGGGTTCTTCTACCACACCCTCAGATTATCCGGGTAGCGAATTGCATCACTAATATTGTCCCCTCTAATTGCAAAAGGCACCTAAAGTGGCACAAGGTCTCTTTGCATGACTCAAATCTAGTGGCCATCCGCAAGACCGTGTCCAAGAAAATAGTAGAACTCCGGGCCGCGGTTGCAGATATATCTGAGTGGGAATCAGTTCCTGTCATCCATTCTTGCACTGTAGAGACTCTAAGCTCTTACTTTCAGGCACCCTGCAAGTATAACATTTCGTGTGATCACCAAAAAACAGCATCCATGGTACACTAAGGATTGCAAGCTTAAAAGACAGCCTCTGACCTCAGCAATTAGAACTACAAACTGCTTCAGGGTCAAAATGGGCAGGAAGGAATATAAGGCTGCTTTGCACAAAGCAAAGATTGAATGGGATGAACGGTATTGGCAGGAGTTGAAGGGCGCAAGCCTTGGAAAGAACAGGAACCATTTTTGGTCCTTAGTGAGCTGGGGAAATAACAGGGATTTAGGCACTATGCACAACCATATCACTTGCCACGAATGGCAGGACCATTTTGCGAAACTATATTCCACGTCAGAGGACGGATGTCTGGAGGAGCCATGTGGCCCCACAGACGTCTCTCCTATAGGGAATGTTAGTGATCCCTTCTCGCGGGCTGAAATAGAGGCTGCGATTATGGAATTAGTCCCCGCTAAAGCCCCAGGACCAGACGGTCTTCCAGGAGATTTATTCCTGTTTGATCCCAGAGAGTGGTCGTGTTATTTTTAGCTATTGTTCAACACCATAGTTGCAGGATGCCCAGTCCCAGAATCCTGGAAAGGCACAGCAGTCTGACTGATGTTATGCAAAAGGTGCTAGTCAGGGTCCTCCTACAGAGAATACAATCATGGTCTGAAGAGGAGGACGTCCTTTCCCAATACCAGGCAGGCTTTAGGGCTAGTACTGGGACGATCGACCAGGTATTTAGGCTAATGCTTATATACTGGAAAGTCGTGCTAATTGGAAAAGGCAGCCTTCACCTGGCATTCATTCACTTAAAAACTGCATTCGATCTGGTACCTAGGGCCAAATTGTGGCAGATTCTGAAAGATATGCGTATTCCACTGCTAATTCTTAACCTCCTAATCCGACTTCGCGAGGGAAACTATGCCCAGGTGAGATAGGGAGCCAAAGGTCAGCTGACAGAGCAGATTCCTGTTGGCAAGGAAGTCCGCCAGGGTTGTATCATGGTCCCCACCCTGTTCTCCTTGTACGTGAACGGGGTGGTGAAGTTTCTGCAAGAAGATCCAGCTGATGCCCCAATCCTGGCGGGCGACAAAGTGCCAACGCTTCTGTTCGCTGACGACACCTTGCTGGTGTCAAAGACCCCAGTAGGGCTACAAAAATGAATGGACAGATATCAATCTGTCTGTGACGCACAGGGCCTAGTCATTAATACCACAAAGACAAAGCTCATAGTTTTTAACCGCCACAAATCTTTTAGGAATAATTTTACATTGAATGGCACCCCCTAGGAGAGAGTCGGGACCTTTGAATATCTTGGTATGAGACTCTCTGATTAAATGCAATGGAGGCCCCAACTAGCTAAAATGCTTATGAACCATAATCGCACGACCGGGGCACTAAGCAAAGAACACCGCTCCTCGTATAGTAGGCCAGTTGCCCCGGTTCTCGTAGTTAACGACGCAAAGGCAGTTAGCTCAGTTCTTTACGGAGCCGAGCTATGGGGGTTTGAAAACGTAGACGAAATCAGCAGGTCTGAGCACAAGTTTCTGAGGGATTTGGTGACGCTTCCCTGTAACACCCCACTAACACCTTTAATGCACGACATGGGTAGGCGGCCATTTAGGGCCCTTGCTAGGCTCCGCCCAATGTTTTTTGGGCTCGCCTAAGGCACACTGAAGAGCTTACCCACTA
The DNA here is from genome assembly GCF_964204655.1 of Triturus cristatus. Lineage (NCBI taxonomy): Eukaryota > Metazoa > Chordata > Amphibia > Caudata > Salamandridae > Triturus > Triturus cristatus. Next base: position 1,379,703,806 of record NC_140589.1, on the reverse strand, counting down.
CGTCTCAGTTCTAACGGAGGTAATGAATTTGGATGTGGACCATAGGGTCAAGTGGATTTCATATGTTAAGAAAACTATGATGCTACTTGACCTTAAAGAATCATGGGATACCCAAATTCCCCCAAGTAAGGTGGAACTTAAGCGTCACTAGAAGCCTAGAGCCTTACCTAGATGTGATCCAGGTCCCACGAGATAGTCTGTGCATTCAGTTTAGGTTCGGCACGCTCCCTGTTAATACCCTAACTGTGAGAAGGTGGCCTGATATATGCTGTCCACTAGTTCTAGTGGGCACCTTGTATCAGTCCAAACAACCCCTTATGGTGATGGGTTAAAGACAACCTTCATTGAAAGCTATCCTAGTAGTAGCTATGGAGCGCAGCGTTCAAGCTAAGTATTGAAGGAATGTAAAGCAGCTTGTTTTACCGGTCTATAATCTCTTGAATGATCAAATGAAAGGACAACCACACCAGGTATATATTTAAAATATATGTATTTAGGTTAAAACACACCCCTCTAGTCTCTAGTGCTGGGTGGATGGACGTTTACCTGTCTTCAACTTCCTAATGGAACATAAGGCCCTAAGCTGAGCAAAGGAGAGATCCTCATATTCATAGGGAAGGAGCTCACTGGTTCCTGGTAGGGACCCACTGGTTCCTGGCTGGGTAGACATTACTAATGTGGTGTGGTGTGGTGTGTTGCACTACCTACACTAGTGTGGCCTACCAAACTCTCTTGAGTTGTTGAAAGGGTGTGCTATCCCTTGACACACAACTCTAAGTTCAGTAGAACTTACTGTAGCTAAACTTGATATTATATGTACCTCAGGTACCTTTAGCGGTTTTCAGTTGATCAATTCAATTGAGATTATCTGGTAAAACAATAGCAAGCTGGAATCCCACACACTGCACACCAATGTGAGAAGGTGGCCTGATATATGCTATCCACTAGTTCTAGTGGGCACCTTGTATCATTCCAAACAACCCCTTATGGTGATAGGTTAAAGACAACCTTTATTGAAAGCTATCCTAGTGGTAGCTATGGAGAGCAGCCTTCAGGCTAAGTCTTGAAGGAATGTAAAGCAGCTTGTTTTACCAGTCTATAATCTCTTGAATGATCAAATAAAAAGACAACCACACCAGGTATATATTTAAAATATATGTATTTAAAACACACCCCTCTAGTCTCTTTATGAGACTGGAGTTCGAAGTACTTAAGTTACAAGTGAGCAATCATCAGTAATAGCACAAATACACGTTTGGGCCCTATTGGCGTACCAAACCATATACCAAAAGAGTGGTATAAGAACCACGACTGAACTAGACACAAGGCCTAGAGCCTGTAGAATCGCTGGGACACCAAGGAACCACCCAAGGTAGTGACACAGGGGACCTACGGGGACTGTATGCAGTGTGTGAACACAACCACGGGTTCCCGTTATCTTCTATGGGCAATGTCGCGGTTGGAAATTTAAAGATTAGGGACACTTCGAATCGAGTCAGGACCAAACCCTTTTGGACTTAAGAAGTTCTAGGGCTAGCACCCACGGGAGCACCGGAGTACTCGAGTTACCTCACCCAGGGAAGCCGGGTGCATAGGTATCTTTTGGTGTCGGGTCGCGTCGTGGATTTCAATGGGAGCCTGCAAAGTACTGCTGCTGCCGTGAAGAGGAGAAGTGTCCAAAGAGATCCAAGCCTGGATCTAGGAGGGAAGGAACCTGAAAGCAGAGGGGACACTAGCCAGTGACCGAGGGCAGGATGGACCAATGCCCACAGATGTCGGGTGCTTCAGGTGAGTTGACGGGTGTTTTGACTATTCAGCCATGAGGTCCAGGAGGCGTCGACGAAGTCCACGAGCAGGATTCGAGCTTTCCCATGAAGTTTGTCGAGTGCTGCATTGTCGACGACCAGATTGGACCCAAAAAGCCTTGGCAACAGCAAGTCACTGGAATTCAGAGAAAGGACTGCAAGGTCTAAGGGACTCACCCAGCAAGGGTAAGTCAGGGGACGTCTGGAGCAACCAGGAAAGTCCAAGCAGAAGAGGAGTTGCCTTTGTGGGGACCTACTAGCCAACGGGCTAGCGATCGCAAAGGAGCCTCAAGCGGTCGCACTTGAAACTGGCCCACGGGTCACTCGAGGAGTGGAGGCCAGCAATCTTCAGTGCAGGAGGTGCTCAAGGCTGGGGCTACTCAGAGCCCAACGCACAACTTCGAGGAAGCCCAGGAAGATGCTGTTGCTGCAAAAGATCATGATGTCCAGCGGTCACGGTTCCACGTCACCCACGATAGCCAAGGTCCTCAGCTTTGCTGTGGACTCAGGGTAGACTCAGGGAAGTCTGAAAATCCACCTCTGGTGATGCAAGACTTCGGCGTCCGGCGGGAGCTTCAGCGATGCAGACCGGTCAGTTGCTTCTTTGGTGCCTGCCAAGCATGGGAGTCACTCCTTGACCCCAAGGGAGATTTCTTCAGTCGAAATAGAAAGTAAAAGGAACAGGATTTATGTTGCAGAGTTTCGTCCAGGGTAATCTAAACTCCTAGGGACTGGATTCCTATACTTATACTAAGTTTAGGGGATGGACTAACTCTAAGGCCCCACCTATGGGTGGGTTTGGAAAGAGGGGTGGTTACACCCATTTCCTTTGTCCAGTTTCGCGCCAGAGCAGAGGCAGGTAGCCCCTGCAACCGGTTTGAACTGGACTATGCACAGGGACACCAAATGTGCCCCCAGTGCAGGACTTCAAAGCACCAGAGAGTGCTCCCGCCCAGCCCCAAAACACATCTGCCTGTCTGGGGAGGTGGTTACACCTCCCTTCGACAGGAAACCTATTGTCCAGGTCTCCCCTGCCGGAGTTTCGGTCAGCAGCAGGAGGCCAGACCCGTGTCTGTGGCAGAGGCATCCATTTTGTGATGCCAGGGCTCAGGAAAGTCCTACCGGGTTTGTATGTATTTTCATTTGTAGAGCACACTGTAACCCTACGGGCATCCTGGCGCTTAAGACACAGCAAAGAAGCTAAACACAACTACAGGTGGACAGACCCGCAAATTATGCTCTGGGAAAAAGCCAGGTCTTAATTAGCTTACGGAACTGCAACAGATCCTGAATCTGTCTCAGCTCTAATGGGAGACTATTCCACAGACGAGCAGCTGCAACGCTAAACGCTCGCCCCCCCATAGTAGTTCTCTTTGTCTTTGGAATCCTGGCTAATCTGGCTACCGCGGAGCGCAAGCTGCGCGTGGGTACATACCAGCTGAACCTACGTTGCAACGGTCTAGGTCCGAGCCCATAAAGAGCTTTAAAAACCGTGAATAGAGATTTAGACAAGATTCTTTGTCGCACCGGGAGCCAGTGTAGCTCCGCTAATGCCTTAGTAGTTGATGCATTGCGAGATCCCATTAGGGCGAGCTTTGCTGCTGCTGCCTGGATACACTGGAGTCGCAGAACCAAGTAGCCAGGAGACTCAAGCAGCTGTTTGACCAGTGTGAACATTTCTCTCCCTCTAGAAGGGTGGAATGCTACCCCCGCTGCCAGAACTGGCGGGGGGTAGTATCCCAAGATGTTTGACAACAAACACAACATGTTTTGATGCAGCCATTCCAAAGTTAGCATTTACCGCGAGGTTATAATGCACTTAAGAGTATATGGTATGGCTGTATCACAGAACAGCCATATGGAAGTATTTCCGAAAGCTGCAGAGGGGTACAGCTCATGCTTGGGCACCCTCTCACACAAAACCAAGCACTCTGCCTTCAGGATTGTCAAGGCCTGCCATAGGAATGACTTATAGGTTTATATGTGTCTGTATATATATATATGTGGATATAGGTAGCCTATACCACTGTAAGGGGTGCAAGAACACCCTTACCCAGGCTGCAGTAGCAGACCTGTGGTGCCATTTTGGAGTGCTTCCCAGGGGCGGCATAATACATGCTTCAGCCCCTGGTAGGCCTCTGAGGTACCTATGCCCTAGGTATATAGTATACCATATACTAGGGGCTTATAAGGCACTCCAGAATCCAATTAGATATGTACCTAATGTACATGGAAACCATTTTAGAGAGGAAGCAGCTAGGCTGTGGTCCTGATTAGCAGGGCCACAGCCAGACTAAGGTCGAAAAACAGTGAAACACCAGCAAAAAGTGGGGGTACCCATGTGAAGCAGATCCTACTCTCCTACACAACCCCCCCCCCCACACGCAGGGACATTAAACTAACCTTGACCAGTTGAGTCTTCATGTTCTAAGTGGAAATACCTAGAGAGTCCATATGCATTGGCATGGTTACTCCCAGGTCTATGTTCCACTGTAAAGTCCATCCCCTGTAGGGAAATGGAGCACCTAAGCAGTTTGGGGTTTTCACCCTTCATTTGTTTTAGCCATAAGAGGGGCTTATGGTATGTCTGAACAAGGAAGTGAGTACCAAACAAGTATGGCCTCAACTTCTTCAGAGCCCAAACCACAGCAAAGGCCTCCCTCTCAATGGCTGACCAACGTTTCTCTCTAGGGGTCAGCCTTCTGCTTCTGAAAGCTACTGGCTGATCCTGACCTTCTTCATTCAATTGTGACAGTACATCCCCTACCCCCAATTCAGATGCATCTGTTTGGACAATGAACTTCTTGGAGTAGTCAGTACTCTGCAGAATGGGAGCAGTGCACATGGCCTGCTTCAGGTCATCAAATGCCTTTTGACAGCTACCTGTCCACTGAACCTTTTTGGGCATCTTTTTAGAAGTTAAGTCATTCAAGGGTGTCACTATTGATCCATACCCTTTGACAAATCTCCTATAGTACCCAGTCAGGCCTAAGAAGGCTCTCCCCTGAGTCTGGGTAGTTGGAGCAACCCAGTCCATTATGGTCTGGATTTTGCTCTGCAATGGTTGAACCTGGCCTCCGCCTACAAGGTGACTCAGGTACACAACCTGACTCTGCCCTATCTGGCACTAAGTAGCCTTGATAGTTAGGCCTGCAGGGCCTCCAAAACATTACTCAGGTGGACCAGGTGATCCTCCCAGGTGGAGCTAAAGACAGCAATATCATCAAGATATGCTGCACTAAAGTCTTTCAGGCCTGTAATGACTTGATTCACCAACCTTTGGAAAGTAGCAGGTGCATTCTTCAAACCAAAGGGCATTACCACAAATTGATAGTGCCCACTAGGGGTAGAAAATGCTGTCTTTGGCTTTGCATCATCAACTAGTCTGATCTGCCAGTAGCCAGCCGTCAGGTCAAATGTGCTTAGAAACTTGGCTGATGCCAAAGTATCTATTAGCTCATCTGCCCTGGGGATGGGATGGACATCAGTCCTAGTGACTGCATTGAGACCCCTGTAGTCTACACAAAACCTCATCTCTCTTTTCCCACCACTGGTGTGAGGTTTAGGTACTAGGACTACTGGGCTAGCCCAAGGGCTAACTGAGGGTTCAATCACACCCAGATCCAACATCTTTTGGACTTCTGTCCTTATACTGTTCCTGACATGGCCAGGTTGCCTGTAGATCTTATTCTTCACAGGCAGACTGTCCCCAGTGTCCACTTCATGAGTGCACCAGGTGGTCTGACTTGGAGTCAGAGAAAACATATGTCTAATTTGGCTGAGAAGGTTTCTGCAGTCAGTTTGCTGCTTGGCAGTAAGGCTTCCTGCCAAGGCTACACCTTCAACTGACCCATCATCAGGGTTCTGAGAAAGCAGGTCAGGGAGTGGGTCACTCTCTTCCTTCTGTCCTTCATCAGTAGCCATGAGCAAGCTCATGTCTGCCCTGTCAACATATGGTTTAAGTCTGTTGACATGAAGTACCCTATGGTGACTCTTAGGGGTTCCAAGGTCTACCAAGTAGGTAACCTCCCCTTTTTGTTCAACAATTGTATGGGGGCCACTCCATTTGTCCCGGAGGGCTGCTGGGGCCCCAGGCTCCAACACCCACACCTTCTGTCCTGGCTGGTAAACAGTCAGTACAGCCTTTTGGTCATGCTAGGCTTTTTGCAGTTCCTCGCTAGCCTCAAGGTTTTTGTTTGCCTTTTTCATGTACCCAGCCATCCTGGAGCAGAGACCAAGTACATAGACCACTATGTCTTGCTTTGGGGGCTTGAGAGGTAACTCCCATCCTTCATTCACCAAACACAATGGACCCCTGACAGGGTGTCCAAACAAAAGTTCAAATGGGCTGTAGCCAACCCCCTTTTGAGGCACCTCCCTGTATGCAAATAAAAGGTAGGGCAAGAGCAGGTCCCATTTTCGCCTAAGCTTCTCTGGGAGTCCTTTGATCATGTCCTTTAAGGTTTTGTTGAATCTCTCAACTAAACCATTGCATTGTGGGTGATAGGGTGTGGTGAACTTGTAGTTCACTCCACGCTCCTTCCACATAGCAGTCAAGTAACTAGACATGAAGTTTGCATCCCTGTCAGATACTACCTCCTTAGGAAAGCCTACTCTTGAGAACACACTCAAGAGAGCTCTTGCCACCACAGGTGCTGTAGTGGTCCTGAGGGAAATTGCCTCTGGGTACCTGGTGGCATGATCCACCACCACCAAAATAAATATGTGTCCAGATGCTGTTTGAGGATCCATGGGACCAACAATGTCAATCCCAACCCTCTCAAAAGGCACCCCCACCACAGGTAGTGGTATCAGGGGGGCCTTTGTAGTGCCACCTGCTTTGCCACTGGCTTGGCAGGTTACACAGGAGCGACAAAACTCCTTTGTGTCTTCAGATATGTGAGGCCAGTGAAAGTGAGGAACAATTCTGTCCCAAGTCTTGTTCTGGCCCAGGTGTCCTGCTAGGGGAATATCATGGGCTGGTGTCAATAGGAAACCCCTAAACTACAGAGGTATAACCAACCTCCTGGATGCACCAGGCTTGGGGTGTCTACTCTCTGAGTATAGGAGTCCATCATCCCAATAAACTTTATGGGTGCCACTAGCATTCTCAGCAGCCTCATCAGCCGCTTGCTGTCTGAGGTGTTCAAGAGAGGGGCAGGTTTTCTGCTCCTGGCTCAGATCAGACCTGGAAGGGCCCCTTGTCCCCAAGAACTCAACCTGGTCAGGTTCAAGCTCCTCTGGGACAGTTCTTTCTTCAGGCTCAAGATCCCCTCCCTGAGGAGACTGATCAGCATTCTGAGTCAGGTGGGAAGGCTCTGCCTTAACCCTACTGCTCCTCCTCCTGTGAGGCACCTGGTCCATTATTCCAGAATCCAGGGCCTGTCCAGTTTTAGACATTTTTGCCTGTTACCTGGTCACAGCAAAGACATGTGCATGGATCCCTAACATTTCCCTAACATCCCTAGCATCGCCATCATCCACAAGAACACCATCCGCATCACGACCAACTCCGATGACACCTTCACCTCCGCTAACACCTCCACTTCCAGATACACACCGATCCCAAGACCACGCTCAGAGGCACCCTCGTCTACAGACCACCGGGACCACGCACACAGTTCAGCGGAGACATCACAGACTTCGTCAGCCTGCACGCCATCAATTCCACCAACTACATCCTCCTGGGGGACCTCAACTTCCACCTGGAGGACAACAAGGACCGCAACACCACTGCTCTGCTGGACAACCTGGCCAACCTCGGACTCAAGCAACTGGTAACCACCCCCACCCACTACGCCGGCCACACGCTTGACCCAGTCTTCTCATCCAGCAAATACGTCACCTTCAGCCCCTCCACCAATCTCCAGTGGACTGACCACAGCTGCGTCCACTTCAGCTTCTGTAAAACGACGACCCACCACCACCCTCAACAAGCCCCCCGCAGGAGCTGGAACAAGATCACCGGTGACCAGCTCACCACCTTCCTCAGCCAGAACCCCCCCACCAGCTCAACGGACCCCAACGAAGCCGCCAACAACCTCACACAGTGGATCACCAACTGCGCAGACGCCCTCGCACCACTGAAGAAGACCCCCCCCAGCAGACGCGGCAGCAAGAAAGCCTCCTGGTTCACCGACGAGCTCATCACCTCCAAGAAGAACTGCCGCTCCCTGGAGAACACCTGGCGCACCAACCAGACCACAGACAACATGACGGCCCTCAAACACACCACCCGCAAACACCACCAACTGATCCGCGCCACAAAGAAGACAGCCTTCAAGGAACGACTGGACAACAACACCCACAACAGCAAGTAACTCTTCAGCATCATCAAAGAGCTCTCCAACCCCGACGCCGGAAACAATGAGATCACTCCCTCGCAAGACCTCTGCGACTCCCTCGCAGCCTTCTTCCACGACAAGATCGCCAACATTCACAACAGCTTCGGCCCACCAACCACGAACCCCACCACCGAACCGATGCCCCCCACCGCCACCCTCCGCACCTGGACCCCAGTCAGCACCGAAGACACAACACGCACAATGAACACCATCCACTCTGGATCCCCTACGGACCCCTGCCCACACCACATCTTCAACACGGCCGACCACATCATCGCACCCCACCTCCGCGACATCATCAACGCCTCCTTCAACACCGCCACCTTCCCGGAGTGATGGAAACACGCCGAGATCAGTGCCCTGCTGAAGAAACCAACTGCAGACCCCTCCGACCTCAAGAACTACCGCCCCATCTCGCTCCTCCCGTTTCCTGCCAAAGTCATCGAGAAGACCGTCAACAGACAGCTAGCCGCTTCCTCGAGACCAACGGATCCCTCGACCACTCGCAATCCGGCTGCCGAGCCAACCACAGCACGGAGACCGCCCTCATCGCAGCCACAGACGACATCAGATCCCTAATGGACAACGGGGAAACTGCGGCCCTCATCCTCCTGGACCTCTCCGCAGCGTTCGACACTGTCTGCCACCGCACCCTGGTACAGCGCCTGAACAACACCGGCATCCAGGAGAAGGCCCTGGAGTGGATCACCTCATTCCTCGCCGGAAGAACCCAGAGAGTCTGCCTCCCCCCGTTCCGGTCAGCGGCCACCGAAGTCATCTGCGGCGTTCCACAAGGGTCATCGCTCAGCCCCACCCTCTTCAATGTCTACATGAGCCCCCTCGCAACCATCGCACGTCAACACAACCTCAAGATCATCACCTACGCCGACGACACCCAGCTGATCCTCTCCCTCACCAGCGACCCGGACGCTGTCAGAGCCAGCCTACATGAAGGGATGAAAGACGTCGCCGAATGGATGAAGAACAGCCGCCTGAAACTGAACTCAGACAAGACGGAGGTCCTCATCCTGGGATCATCACCCTCCGCCTGGGACGACTCCTGGTGGCCCCCCGCCCTGGGAGCCACCCCCAAGCCAACGGACCACGCACGCAACCTGGGCTTCATCCTGGACTCCTCCCTCTCGATGACCAGACAAGTCAACGCCGTCTCGTCTTCATGCTTTAACACCCTGCGCATGCTTCGAAAGATCTTCCGGTGGATCCCCACCGAGACCAGGAAGACGGTCACCCAGGCCCTCGTCACCAGTCGGCTGGACTACGGGATCGCCCTCTACGCCGGCACCGCTGCCAAACTCCAGAAGAAACTCCAACGGATCCAGAACGCCTCAGCACGACTCATCCTGGACATCCCCCGACACAGCCACATCTCCGGACACCTGAGAGACCTGCACTGGCTCCCCGTCAACAAAAGAAACACGTTCCGACTCCTCACCCACGCACACAAGGCCCTCCACGACCTGGGCCCCAAGTTCCTCAACAGCCGCCTGACCTTCCACAAGCCCACCCGCCAGCTCCGCTCCGCCAGCATCGCTCTCGCCACCGTCCCCCGCATCCGCAGAGCCACCGCCGGAGGAAGATCCTTCTCCTACCTGGCAGCCAAGACATGGAACAACTCCCTCCCCATCCACCTCCGGACAACGCAAGACCATCTCGCCTTCAGGAAGCAACTCAAGACCTGGCTGTTCGAGCAGTAGCGTTCCCCCCCCCCCAGCGCCTTGAGACCCTCCGGGTGAGCAGTGCGCTATACAAATGCCTATGATTGATTGATTGATTCTGCATGAGTCATGAGCTCCACTTCAGCCCAAGCTGAAGTCTCTAGATCATTGCCAAGCAAGCACTGTACTGATAGGTCTGCACTTACCACAACCTTCTTAAGGCCAGTTAGCCCTCCCAGGAGAAGTTAACAACTGCCAGAGAATGGTCTGTTCTGACATTGCTAGCATTGGTCACTTGGTACATCTCACCAAGTATAATCTGACCAGGATCCACAAGATCTTTAGTCACCATGGTGACACTTGCTCCTGTGTCCCTGAATGCCCAAGCTTCTACTCCATTTATCAAAGGCTGCTGTCTGTATTTGCCTAGGTTACTGGGACTCACAAAGGGGGACATATCCATGCCCCCATCACTGACAAGCACAGCCTGAGTTGGAACTCTGACTAGGCCAGAGTCCATCTCAGAATCCAGGGTCAACCCTACTACACCCTTATTCTGTGTATTCCCACCACCAATTGTAACTGCACTAGGGGGAGCAGGTGCCTTAGGGGCATTGGTGGTGGCTGGAGTATTCTCTTTGGCCTTGGTGCAGTCACTGGTCCAGTGAGTTTTCTGCTTACAGATTTTGCACCAAGGTTTCTTTTGGCCTTTACCCTTACTTGACTGTGACTCCCCATTAGAAGAAGATTTTTGGGGCCCTTGAGAAGACTTCTGGTCTTTGCCCTTGTCCCCATCCTTGTCAGAGTTCTTGGAATCTTGTTTCTTAGGGTCACCACCCTGGTTCTGGACCTTCTGCCTCACCCTGATTCTGACCCATTTGTCTGCCTTCTTTCCCAATTCTTGGGGAGAGGTCAGATCAGAGTCTACCAGGTACTGGTGCAACAGCTGATTTTGACAGTTATTAAGAATCTGCTCCCTCATTACCAGATTGTACAATCCTTTGAAGTCACACACTTTACTTCCCAATAACCAACCTTCCAGAGCCTTAGCAGCACAGTCAACAAAGTCAACCCAGTCTTGATTCTGTGCTTTTTGGGTGTCTCTGAACTTTAACCTGTATTGTTCAGTGGTTAGGCCAAACCCATCTATTAGTGCACTTTACAAGACCTGGTAATCATCAGCATCCTCTTCTCTTACAGTGAGGAGCTTGTCTCTACCTTTGTCTGCAAAGGAGAGCCATAATATTGCTGCCCACTGACCTTGAGGGACCTTCTGTACTTTACAGGCCCTCTCCAAGGCAGTTATCCATTTGTGGATGTCATCCTCACTCTGGTAGGGAGGGACAATCTTACTTAGGTTTCTATGGTCACAAGACCTCTCCCTATCTCTAGGGAAATTGCTGCCACCAAGGGACTCTAGTCCCTCCTTTTTACTGGCTCTATAGAGCCCTAGGACTTCCCTATCTAAGGCCATCTGCTGCTTTCTGAGGTTGAACTTGTCTTGCTCATACTTCAGCAGTCTCTCTCTCATCTCCTGGGAGGTTTCCCTCTCTCTGTGAGAAATGACAGAGGTCCCTATAGAGGAGTTAGACTGGATAGATCCCCTTGACAGAGATCTATCCCTTCTAGCCCTATGTTCAACTCTACCTGGAGGAATAAAGGAAGGAGCATTGTTGTCATCCTCCTCATCCTCATCCAGGAGAGCTGTGTTCACCAGATCCTGATCATTGTCATCAGGCTGGTCAGTATTTGAGGTAGGGTCAGGGGGATTGTTACCCTAGGCCCACCCTCACCTGCGGTTCCACCCACACTGTCTACCCCATCAGGCCCACTAGGCCCTGTGATATCATCCAGCTTAAGTATCTTTATGAGATGCTGGGTGGATGGACTTTTGCCTGTCTTCAGCTTCCTAATGGAACATAAGGCCCTAAGTTGAGCAAAGGAGAGATCCTCATATTTATAGGGAAGGAGCTCACTGGTTCCTGGTAGGGACCCACTGGTTCCTGGCTGGGTAGACATTACTAATGTGGTGTGGTGTGATGCACTTCCTACACTAGTGTGGCCTACCAAACTCTCTTGAGTTGTAGAAAGGGTGTGCTATCCCTTGACACACAACTCTAAGCTCAGTAGAACTTACTGTAGCTAAACTTGATATTATATGTACCTCAGGTACCTTTAGTGGTTTTCAGTTGATCAATTCAATTGAGATTATCTGGTAAAACAATAGCAAACTGGAATCCCACACGCTGCACACCAATGTGAGAAGGTGGCCTGATATATGCTGTCCACTAGTTCTAGTGGGCACCTTGTATCAGTCCAAACAACCCCTTATGGTGATAGGTTAAAGACAACCTTTATTGAAAGCTATCCTAGTGGTAGCTATGGAGAGCAGCCTTCAGGCTAAGTCTTGAAGGAATGCAAAGCAGCTTGTTTTACCAGTCTATAATCTCTTGAATGATCAAATGAAAGGACAACCACACCAGGTATATATTTAAAATATATGTATTTAGGTTAAAACACACCCCTCTAGTCTCTTTATGAGACTGGAGTTCGAAGTACTTAAGTTACAAGTGAGCAATCATCAGTAATAGCACAAACACACGTTTGAGCCCTATCAGCATACCAAACCATATACCAAAAGAGTGGTATAAGAACCACAACTGAACTAGACACAAGGCCTAGAGCCTGTAGAATTGCTGGGACCCCAAGGAACCACCCAAGGTAGTGACACAGGGGACCTACGGGGACTGTATGCAGTGTGTGAACACAACCACGGGTTCCCGTTATCTTCTATGGGCAATGTCGCGGTTGGAAATTTAAAGATTAGGGACACTTCGAATCGAGTCAGGACCAAACCCTTTTGGACTTAAGAAGTTCTAGGGCTAGCACCCGCGGGAGCACCGGAGTACTCGAGTTACCTCACCCAGGGAAGCCGGGTGCATAGGTGTCTTTTGGTGTCGGGTCGCGTCGTGGATTTCAATGGGAGCCTGCAAAGAACTGCTGCTGCCGTGAAGAGGAGAAGTGTCCGAAGAGACCCAAGCCTGGATCTAGGAGGGAAGGAACCTGAAAGCAGAGGGGACAGAGTCTGGGTCACTAGCCAGTGACCGAGGGCAGGATGGACCAATGCCCACATATGTTGGGTGCTTCAGGTGAGTTGATGGGTGTCTTGACTCTTCAGCCATGAGGTCCAGGAGGTGTCGATGAAGTCCACGAGCCGGATTCGAGCTTTCTCACGAAGTTTGTCGAGTGCTGCCGTATCGACGACCAGATTGGACCCAACAAGCCTTGGCAACAGCAAGTCACTGGAATTCAGAGAAAGGACTGCGGTGCAGACCAGCAAGGTCTGAGGGACTCACCCAGCAAGGGTAAGTCAGGGGACATCTGGAGCAACCAGGAAAGTTCAAGCAGAAGAGGAGTTGCCTTTGTGGGGACCTACTAGCCAACGGGCTAGCTATCGTGAAGGAGCCTCAAGCGGTCGCACGTGAAACTGGCCCACGGGTCACTCGTGGAGTGGAGGCCAGCAATCTTCAGTGCAGGAGGTGCTCAAGGCTGGGGCTACTCAGAGCCCAAAGCACAACTTCGAAGAAGCCCAGGAAGATGCTGTTGCTGCAAAAGATCACTGTGTCCAGGGGTCACAAGTCCATGTCACCCACGATAGCCACGGGCCTCAGCTTTGCTGTGGACTCAGGGTAGACTCGGGGAAGTCTGGAAATTTACCTCCGGTGATGCAAAGACTTCAGCGTCCGGCTGGAGCTTCAGCGATGCAGACTTGTCAGTTGCTTCTTTGGTGCCTGCCAAGCATGGGAGTCACTCCTTGACCCCAAGGGAGATTTCTTCCGTCTTCTAGTCGAAATAGAAAGTTGAAGGTCCAGGATTTATGTTGCAGAGTTTCGTCCAGGGTAATCTAAAGTCCTAGGGACTGGATTCCTATACTTATACTAAGTTTACGGGATGGACTAACTCTAAGGCCCCACCTATGGGTGGGTTTGGAAAGAGAGGTGATTACACCCATTTCCTTTGTCCAGTTTCGCACCATAGCAGGGGCAACCGGCCCCTGCAACCGGTTTGAACTGGACTATGCACAGGGACACCAAATGTGCCCCCAGTGCAGGACTTCAAAGCTCCCGCCCAGCACCAATATACATCTGCCTGTCTGGGGAGGGGGTTACACCTCCCTTCGACAGGAAACCTATTGTCTAGGCCTCCCCTGCCGGAGTTTCGGTCAGCAGCAGGAGGCCAGACCCGTGTCTGTGGCAAAGGCATCCATTTTGTGATGCCAGGGCACAGGAAAGTCCTACCGGGTTTGACCAGTGTGAACATGTCTCTCCCTCTAGAAGGGTGGAATGCTACCCCCGCCGCCAGAACTGGCGGGGGGGTAGTATCCCAAGATGTTTGACACCAAACATGTTTTGATGCAGCCAATCCAAAGTTAGCATTTACCGCGAGGTTTTAATGCACTTAAGAGTATATGGTATGGCTGTATCACAGAACAGACATATGGAAGTATATCCGAAAGCTGCAGAGGGGCTCAGCTGATGCTTGGTCACACTCTCACACAAAACCAAGCACTCTGCCTTCAGGATTGTCAAGGTCTGCCATAGGAGTGACTTATAGGTTTATATGTGTCTGTATATATATGTGGATATAGGTAGCCTATACCACTGTAAGGGGTGCAAGCACACCCTTAAACAGGCTGCAGTAGCAGACCTGTGGTGCCATTTGGAGTGCTTCCCAGGGGTGGCATAATACATGCTTCAGCCCCTGGTAGGCCTCTGAGGTACCTATGCCCTAGGTACATAGTATACCATATACTAGGGGCGTATAAGGCACTCCAGAATCTAATTAGATATGTACCTAATGTACATGGAAACCATTTTAGAGAGGAAGCAGCTAGGCTGTGGTCCTGATTTGCAGGGCCATAGCCAGACTAATGTCGAAAAACAGTGAAACACCATCAAAAAGTGTTGGTACCCATGTGAAGCAGATCCTACTGTCCTACACTAACTTCAAAGTGGCACACAGCTGAGAACACAACAGAGAGCTGCCCCTGCTGTGGAGCCCCGGTGGAGTGTGTTGGTCATGTCATGTTTGCTTGCCCAGCTTACAACAAAACAAGGATCAAATGGTTAAAACTAATTTGCAGTGACATGGGCACCCGTGACCACCGGTTTGCTCTGCGTATTTTAAAATCTAACCCCAGTGTTCTATTTTCATGTGGGTGGCCAAGTTTTTAGGCCAAGCTTGGTTAGTTAGGATCAAAGCCCTTCGTGGGGTGACCTCAATATAGGTCTTTGTGACTCTAGAGGCAGCTAAAAAAATTGTGTTATATAGCATTTATTAAAACCACAGATCATATCAGGATGTTACAACAAATTTAGAGTACCTCTCACGATGGATATAGCTCTAGCACTTTATATAAACACTACTGAGATGGACTGTGCCGTTTTTACCTTTTTTATTTTTTGTATTCCCATTATAACTATTGAGTACCTGTGGTGGAAGGGATTCGTAGAAAGTGGCACGTACACTTTTTTAGATTAATGTTTTTAGTGAGACTTGTTTTTTGCTTTGTATTATAATACGATGCCAAAAATGCTATGCCAAGATATGTTAAACAAACTTTTGTATTCAAAGATTTTTTACTATTGAACACATATTCTTTTATTGTACAAATATCAAATAACGCTTTTATGATACATGCTGTCGAATAAAGCTATTTGAACTGAACTGAACTGATTTGATAAATGGATGCGTGGATGCAAGCATGAGAAACCCAGTGCATGGATAAATTGTGACTGAGTACATGGATGGATAGATGAGTGAGTGCTTGTGTGGACGCACCCAAGCGCTTTCCGTCATAAGACAGATCAGTTGGCGTTGCCATAGCTGGTTAACAGTGACCATAAGGTACTAGAGGTTTGATAGATGTTCATATCATTTAAACATACTCATATATTATTGAATACTTACTCTGCAATGGCACTGTTACACATGAACTTATGTAAGTCCAGAGAATTGAAGATTTCTGATTACATTTGTGAATACATTATTAGATCCACATTTCTTCTGTGCATACTGGTACTCTCTGTCGCATGTATACAATTATACATTTTCAGAATGTTAAGAAATAAATCTAAAATAAATTAGATTCTCAAGCATGGAACAGAAAAAATTAGGAGATCTGTAATTCTGATGTCAGGCACTGGAACATAGGAGGTTATTAGGATGGCGGATGGATTTTTGTCCGCCCGACATCTAATCGTATTTGGGATCTCCCGCCTACAAGGTGGCGGTCCCACAGGGCAAAATAGGATGCGACCACCACTGTGACGGTCACATTGCCCATATTTTGTATTGCCGCGGGTGCTGCGCTCTGCAGCAGCCGCCGCAAGACAAAACAGACACCCCACACACATCCCTGCACTACATGGCAGGCACCATGCTGTGCCTACCACATGGTGTAGAGATATGTGAGGGGGCACCATAGGTGCCCCTCAGGGCCTATGTCACTGGCCCGGGAGGTTAGGGGGGGCTGCTACAGGCCCCCAAATCCATTTCCACCTGCCGTTTTGCTGCGGTTTGACCGCCGCAGAATGACCAGCAGAAAGGGATATTGTAATCCCTACGGCAGTGCCTGACAGGCACCACCACCAGTCTGGGAATACAGGGAGGTCAGACAGGTGGTCAGATAATGACCACGTGTCGGGACCGTGGCGGTCGGTGTTTCCGACCGCCACTCGTCCAAATGCCATAATAATATGACAGCTGGAGATGGCCGAAAGATCGCCACCCACAGCCTGTAGGTGGCGGTCCTTCGGCCAGCATAATGAGGCCCATAATTCTGAAAAACAAATCACAAAATCTGTTGTTCTAAAGAAATAGATTTTTATTTACTAATACTTTCTTACAAGAAAATTCGCTTTGCACATTTTAAAAGACAATCTTTTTCATACTTTTTAAAAGTTTTAATCCATCAATTTATTGCTCTGCTCGAATGACGGTCAACGCAGTTGTTGTTATAATAATTGCAAGTTGGTAGCGTTCAGTGGTACACAGCTTATTTAAAAAAACAATGCATGTCTATATCAAGTGATGCTTGGACAGGCAACTTCATTTGATGCATACGTCTGTTTTGTGTAAATTCGTTTGACAAAATTGTGACAACCTGACACCTTGGATAGGCAGGGAAAAATCTGCTTAGCATGCAAATGAAAAGCCCGTCAAAAAGTTATTTGTGGAGGATTAAAAAACTGTGATTTAGCAGGAAAATCCTCCTTTTTTGCATTTTTGCAGGTAAATTCACCTCCCAGTTAAGTCCACAAACTTTGCAACTCTACTAAGTTGTGAACTGCAGCAAAACACAGATGCCATAAAAATAATTATACACAGCTCTAAACATTAAACAGAATATTACTTTGAAAAGTGGACTGATTGATACATCAAGTGAATGTTCACTCACCAGCACAAACAATGAGCAGAAATTGGACATTGTTAATATAATGATTAGGGTTCACTTCTTAGTAAGATCCTCCGTCTCGATTTTGTGCTGCGCTGCTCACATTTTGAAATAGTGTTAAAATGTGAGGTGCACCTTGACATAGCAGGTTGGTTTGCAAGCAGTTTTAGAAAAATTCCCTACTACAATGTAGACCACTGAAGTCTGTGAAAGCACACAAGTAGATCTAACACATAACTTCTGTTGTGTGTTACTAATGTGGGCTGTGTAGAAGTACTCATTCGATGATGCACTGGTTGTAACTGTGACAAATAAGTGTAGAGATCACTCTTATAGAAGAATCAATAAATGAAGAGCACTTATGGATTTATAGAAAATAGTGTTTGAAAATATTTTTGCTTGTATAAATGTTTATAGAGAAATTATTCTCTTATAGTAATTGAATACAGTTTGAATGTGGTGCACCTCTGGTTATAATGTTTCAAAGCTTCTTCTGCAGTCAGCCTCGGTGGCATCTTCCTTAAATAGCAGGTTAAGGAGTTGGTTGTTTGCAGTGTTTGTTTTGAAAAAACAGAAATAAGTGGAGGGACCCTATGCAAAGTATTTCTTAGCTACCTGTAATGCTGTTGCTGTCGAATGCTGGAATTGCTCAAAACCAAACCCAGATAGCTTTTGATTCGACTTTATGCCTATTTCTTCCTTTTCCATTGACTTCCTCACTCTTGCAGGTTTTCATCCCTCCATTACCCATTTGACGGTGTCTTTTTTATCTTTCTCTTCCTCCTTTTCTGACTTTCTCTAGGTCAAAGTCTGAAGATGCATAATAAGTCCTGGCCCACAAAAATGAGCAACCGTCATCATAAATTAAGTAATGGTTCTGTGGAGAAGATCCTTCCATCAGAATGTAAACAAGGCCTCTATTTATATATAAAGTTTGTATGGAGGACGCTATAACCTGGGGGAAACACCCTTTACCACGCAGTCTATACTATGTAATGCCTTTACAACACAGGCACTACAGTGAACACATGGATACCACGCGTTCCTTTAGTACGCAAGTTATTACAACAACTTCCTTTAGGGAATGCTTTGTTGGACTGGTGTTGGATTTAAAGTCCAACAGCTTCCCTACTTTTAGACAGACTGGTGTTGGAATAATAAATTATACTATTCCAAAATCCAGCACTTCCCTAAAGCAAGTCATTGTAACGACATGCGTGCTAAAGGAGCGAGTGGTAATGACGCATTCGATTTCTGCCCGCGTTGTTAAGTGATGCATGGGGAAGGCATGCGTGGTTCTCTCATAGACCCCTAATCCCACCAAAATATCTCCAACACATGTCAGTCGAATGAGTAATTAGAAGGTCCCAGTGGGGGAATTACCACAATCACCACTTCCTGTGGGTCACCAGAATACAGCCATGTGTTGGGTGTAGGTACTTATTGCCCAATTCTTACTATAAGACACAAGGAGGAGAGGGGCTAGTCTCTAGGTCTCTATTCTGGGAGTCCCTCAGTCCTTGCTAGAAGATAAGGATGAATGCTGGTAGGTCTTACAAATATCCCCAGTGACCAAAGTGACCACTCATGGGGCTGAAATCCTTCATACTAACTTTGTCCTATGGTCTGATGATTCACGACTATTCCCCAGAGCTGCTTTGCATGCAGGGCTCTGGGTGATATGGCTGCTCCCACTGATTCCCAAGAATAGAGTGGATGGGAGCCATAGGGGCATCAAAGGGCAGCCCTGCTGTGATATGCTTCCTTCCCACGTTCTGTCAGGCTGCCTGCATGGCTTCCTAGTGGTATAAGGCATCACCATGGTGGCAGTTTTTTTTCTGTTTCATCAGTGTATTTATTTATTTTGTAAACAATCATAATGTCACCTAAGAACATTTTTAAGTACTGATACTGATGGTGTGGACTGAGTAGACCCGACGCAAGCATGAGTCCTGTGCCCCCAGTACTGGAGGTCCACCATTGTATCCTGGTAAGTCCTGGAGTGCAGTAATTTATTTGGTGTTGAGGGGAGATGTACTAACTTTATATGAGGGAGTGACCCCGTGTTGTTTTGCGTGTTCATTGAAAACAATATTTAATAAGCTCATTTTCAGTGCCCTCAAGGAGGATGAGAGACTTAACAAGATCCTTCCTTAGAAGTCTAAGTTGTTCCATGACGTTGCACTCTGAGCACTGTTTATATCATCTAGGTTTTTTTTCCTCCTGAAGCTGAGCAGAGAGATGTGTCTAAGTATTATGGTCTGAGGTTTCAACCTTAGATGTTATGAACATATGTTTGTTGCTAATTTTAAGAAACTTGCCCTCACAGGCTTTGTACTCAACACAAACAAATTTGAATTTGATCCTCTGACCCACGTAAAGCCAGTGGTACTCTTTCAGGCCAGGAGTGAGATGATCCATTATATTTAGGTTAAGGAACTTTCCTGCTTTCTGTTTCTGGTTCCACCTCAACTTTACAATGTCTTCTCTTGCTGCACCAAGGTAGACTGAATTTTTATATAGACCATATAAACTGGTATAATGGAGCTATGATGAGTTCTGATGTATTAACCATTTCACAACTGCACAAAAGCTTCGCTGAGTATTTTCCCGGCTTGCTGACATTCCTAAAGTCAGGCTGGTTACACAGGGAGGCAGAACTTACCCACCCGGTCTCTAAGCTTTGGAATTCTGTTCCTTTAAAAATACACAACACTTTACTTCAACCGTCACCTTATTTAGGGAAAAATATGAAAACAAGGCTTTTCCAAATAAAGCCATGATCTTATAACTGCTTGTATCAGGAGAATCTTGTTTCATTCATTCATCCATTCAAGCAAGCAGACGACCCTTCTGAGTATTACGATCTAAACATTACTGCCGTTCACAACTATTGTGATCTGACATTAAGCAGTGGTTTATACTGAAACACACACCACGAGATCCACTTTAAATTCTGTGGTTCAATTGCTTCCACCTTTAACATTCAGCTGAATAACATGGTGGAGCTGAAGGACAGCTACTTCTGTCTGAACTTGGCTTTATTCGCACAAATCTAGTTCTCCTTCCTTCAGAAAAGGAGGTATCTCAAGCATTCTGTGATCTGTTAGGATGCTCTGTGCTGTTCAACAGTCAGGGATGTATCTGCATGTCATCAATATGCATCTAAAACTGCACTTGATGAAGGGATGCACTTCAACAAATGGCTGTGTCTTATGATAATTAGACAAACGTAGGTTGCCTTATGTGTCAAAAAATATATATCTGTCCATCAGTGTAGTTTCAACATGTGTTACAATGTAGGTAATTTTAATTAACACTACAGTAGAAAAGACAAGTTGGAGCACATGTATTAGTATGGTATTCAAAAGACATGTTGCAACACATGCGTTAGTATGGTATTCAAAAGACATGTTGCAACACGTGTTAATATGGTATTCAAAAGACATGTTGCAACACATATATTAGTATGGTATTCAAAAGACATGTTGCAACACGTGTTGGTATGGTATTCGAAAGACATGTTGCAACACATGTTAGTACGGTATTCAAAAGACACGTTGCAACACATGTATTAGTATGGTGTTCAAAAGACATGTTGCAACACGTGTTTGTATGGTATTCAAAAGACATGTTGCAACAAGTGTTAGTATGGTATTCAAAAGAAATGTTACAACACGTGTTAGTATGGTATTCAAAAGACACGTTGCAGCACATGTATTAGTATGGTATTCAAAAGAATTGTTGCAATATGTGTTAGTATGGTATTCACTTACAATGGTGACTTACTTGACAGTTTCCCAACCGAGCGTGTGTGTAATGTAGAAAGTGTGTACTTTTATAAGCATTGCATTAAAATATTATGACTTTTTTTTCTCAGAATGTAATATTTTTTTCCTTGAAGAACCAGGTACACCACCACAATATATTCGAAGTTCATAAAGTGTGCTTCCCCATACTTCTTGAACTCATATTTGACACTAGTTTTAATCATGTTGGTAATATATGCTTAGATTTACGCCATGGCAAAAGGAGTGTGGTGGTTGCTGAATTTGTATGGTTGTGCCCAACTTCCCACAACCTGTCAGAATTCAAATATGCATAATTTGCATACATTTCACACACTTACATATACATATCGCACTTGTGAGCACACATTACATGCCTATTAACCTTTTTGAACCATTGGGAAATGTTTTTGAAAGTAAAAAACAGAAGGTTTTGACACTTTTATACGAATAGGCCATGTTACACCGCATGCGTTTACAACACATGCCATTACAACGTGGTCATTAGAACGACCGCATTGTTACATTGAATACCATAACAACGCAAGTCGGAAAAATGACTTGCAGTAGGGGGGCGATGGATTTTGGAATAGTTTAATTTTCTATTACAACTCCAGTCTGTGCAACAGTAGGGAAGGTGTTGGATTTTAAATCCAACACCTTCTGCCCCCTACAGCAAGTCGTTATTCCGACTTGCGTTGTAATGGTATGCGATGTAACAACGCAGTCTTTGTAACGACCGCGTTGTAATGGCACGCGTTGTATCGCATGCGAGGTAAATGATGTTTACCCTTTTATGTATTGCCTTCAGTTTTGATGGAAGCACGAACTGTGGCATTTAATTCTACTGCGAAGCAGATTAAAATGTGAACAGAAATATAAAGTCACATAGAAGCGAATGGTTGTGAGCGTTAACACTAAGGGACCTTTTGTGAGAATAGGATCATGGTAAGAGTGACAAAGCATGAGATGTCCAACTACTGTGAACGAAGCACTACAGAAAAATACATGGAGCTTCAGTTTGGTCACTTCTTCTCTGCCAAAACTCTGCAAATTTTGAAGCATGTTTCTTCAACCAAGTATTTGATACATGTCACATCCAAGCAATGAAGGCACATTTGTAATCGTTACATAACGGAAAATTTTTAAATGTTCATAAAATTGTGTCATTTTTTGCGTGGATTTTTGGGAAATTCCATTCACATTTTGTGACACTACATGAAATTATGGTTTTAGAGAGAAAAGTAATTTGACGGTACCTCATGTGATATTTTTAATTCAGGGCGCAACTCACTAAAAAGGTCTCACAAGATACCAGCAGGAGAGTGGATGAACTAGAAAATGTCTCAAGGTAAGACATTATTTGTGTGAACCAGACTCCATGAGGTGCAAGCTGCAAGCTTGTTTCAAAAAAGCAATACAAAATTGTATAATTAAAAATTTCGAGAAATTTGGCAAACTTTATGAAATGCAAAATTCTCGAATTTTGAAAATACTGTTAAACTTAAACACAGGCCTTTTTTTTACATTACACAAAGTAGTAAGTTGCTTTGAGAATTGAGATGCTGACGTGAATGTTGCTGACACAGAAGTCATAGACATTTCTGTTATAAAAGAAAAATCTATAAATAACGTGACAAGTGCTTTATGTGTGATTCTGTTTTTTGGTTGCTCCAGGTGCGACGTGAGTTGGTCCCATTTACTAAAAGGGGTACGGCCCCACGACGATCGTTAACCTTAGCAAGGAGCTTGAACGATAGTTCACAAGGGGGTTGACGGTCACCATTTCCAGATCCACAATGTGCTCTCTTGGCCCAGAGAGCGGTTTGACCATGATGAGCATGGCGCTTAGTCCGCTGGTATGCTGAAAGTACAAGAAAAACAGACTCCTCTGTTATCAAGAACAAACAGATTATCAACTAAAGCCAGAAAATAAACAATGTTGTTCCAAAAATACCATAGAAGTACCTTGCCAAGCTATATTATTATTATAGTATTAAAGCCCGCCGCTGAGGACTATACTGGTTGTTAAAGGCTCTGACCCGAATCAGTGGGCAGATATGCAGAGAGTGCCTACGACAAGGAAGAGGGCCAAAAATGACTGGTAAAGCTTTAGATGGGAGGGCAATAATGCTACCGGAACATACCATGAGCTTGGGGTAGAATGTGTTCAATTAAAAAAGTGGAAATCCAAACACTGGAATATTGGAACAGAAAGTCACTACCAGTCATTATCGGCATTTTGTCATTCTATTGTCTTTCATGGAGTTTTCCAATATATTAATAGTCTATTTAAGCCAAAGGCAAACTTGTCTATGCCAGTATGCACCCGTCGTTGCAGGGATGTCACCAGCCTCTGCTCTCTATGCCCTACTTCACCCAGGTTTCTTTCGGGGCATTACATTCTCTCACTCAGCTATCTTTGTTGACCCCTATTTTCATATAGTAGATCTCAACTATTGACTATGTACTCTAACAACTTTTCCCTTGCAGAGCCTAATAATGCCAATTTAAGAAAAGGAAGGTATTTTCCAGATCCCACTACCCATTCTCTTGAAACAATATGATATTTTTGAAAGCCCATATTAGGGAAAAACTACTCAACTGAAAGCAATTCTTTGCAATGCTCGTTCTGCCATTAAACTGGTTTGAGATCTACGACATGTGAGACCTTGTACTTGGACATCTGTTGTCTTTCAGAAACTTGCTCAATACCTTTTCTGGGCCACTTTTGGATGGAAGGATCCACCTAAACTGCTCAGTATTTTGGTGCAACAGGGAAGGTAGGGCGGGTGGGTGGGGGTATTGCCATCATTTTTAAATCCTCACTAGCATTCAAGAAAACCATGCTATGAGAGCAGTGCCAGGATTGGTTTGAGTTACAGAGTCTGCTGCTCAATCAGTGTCTGGGAGCTTGCTGCTTTTCTCAAACCTGGCTGTGCAACACAGCTGGGTTGGAGAAATAGAAGTGCACATGTCGGTTTGGCCAGCCTAAGACGGCTGGCCAAACTGACATGCACACTTCTAAGTGCCCAACCCTCCTCCCCTTCATGGCCCGGCCTGGCCCTACATGCATGCCTAAGCCAGTTAGTCACAGAAAAATAAAATGATTTTGTTTTATTATGCTATTTTTCCGTGACTACTCCGACGAGTGGGGAGGAGCCGCCCCTGGTGCAGTGCCCTACAGATGTGGTGCTCATGCCCATCAACTTGAAAGGAAAGGAAGAATTTTCTAGCTCAACCCTCGATAGGTGACACTAGAACAGGAGATCATGAATTCCAGTTAGGAATTCTATCATGATACTTCTTCAAAATATTCAGTTGCTTATATGATTATACAACATTTTCAAACAAATTATGCAAAAATCTCTGATCCTTATTATAATACTGGATTTCATACCAATCTACAACTCTCCCCAAAATGATTACAATTTGTAAAATGCTAAAAACAGAAAAATGAATAACAACAATTTTAAAATAAACAAAACGCAAGAAAATTTGGGGTGTGTGTCACTCGCGTAATTTGCAGTAGCGCAAATACTTGAAATTACAGCAAAATTACACAAGATTGAGCAGATTTACGCAAGGAACATTTAGCACTATTTTCTTAGTGCAAAATGCAACCTTGTGTCTAAAATGAAACTGAGGAAGCATTTCGCTTTAAAAAATAGTAGTTTATGCAACAAAACAGGAAGAGCAGCAGACAGCAGCCACACACACTCTGTTCCTGTGCTCTTCAGTAGGCAATTTTTGCCCCAAATGACTCCACATTACACAAACAGGCATAATTAAGTAATTTTCAGTAATTTTGCATCACCGGAGTAAGCCAAAATCACTCCAATTACTCCGGCATTAACTTAAATTTCAACCAGGCCTAAAGAAATTATGGTTTGAAAAAGCACACACTATGGCAGTGGTTCTTAACCTGTGGTCCGGGGACCCCTGGTAGTCCGCGATGCCTGTTCAGGGGGTCCACGACTGCTTGGAAAGTTAAATAATATTAACAGATTAACACAATCTATATAATCAAAGAAGCAAAATGTACAATTGAAAATTTGTAAACATTCTGTAAATATGAAAACATTTGAAATTAGGTTAGTATCCTCAGATTGATTCATGAGAGCAGTGCAAGTGCAACAAACAGAATATAGTATGGATGATGAGCTGCCTCAATTGAATTTAGAATCGCCTCAACCTTTGTATTAAAATGATGATTTTTTTTACATTTGTTTGTGAATTAAATAAAATATTTCATTATTTCTGTATTTGTTTGATGAATGATTGTTTATGTATTTTTGCGTATTGTTTTGCTGATCAAATCATCGAAAATGCTTAGGCCAGAGTCTCCAGCTTCCAGTAACGACTCAGTGGAGCACCCCGGAATCCCATAATGACTCAGTGGTGATGCCCAGGTTCCAGTAATGGTTATGTGGAGGTCCACAGAAATCCAAGGGTTAACAAGCATTGGCATAGCCAATAGGTCTCGCTTTTAGGACCTTATAAGTATTTAGTTATGCAGGACAATATCCTTGGTGCAACAACATCCACTGTTGCATGGCTAAACACTTATATAAAGTCCCAAAAGCGAGACCTATTGGCTATGCACTAAAATGGCAATATATGCCATCAGTAGTTACAGCACTTGGATGCCAGTGTTTCCATCAGCTAATACTAATGACTTAAGAAGACAGGAACAACTATAGAATACTTGGTTGCCCCCAAAGGCTCCATAGTTGGACTTACAAACAGGCAATTTATTGCTATCACACTTTTACATGATTTTGCTGGAGTGTTCACAGTGTTGAATAATGCATGTTTTATTTAACGGTAGTGCCTGTCGATAAACCAAATTGCTTTATTATCCAAGGCAGCCTTCGCCAGCGAGGAAAGGTTTTGGTGAAGTCAAAATCATATGTGAACCTAATTGTAAATAGGCGTCAAATCCCATGCACTGATCAGATAGTTGGAGCAAGGTTGAACAATTATGGAGCACCAATGTGACCACTCCGATAAGTTCAACTCATAATGGGATCATCTGACGCACCAACAGGCATGAAAGGCATATTGTGGAACTGTAGATGCTGAACTGTAACTGGGGCATACGTCACAGCTTAAATATGCTCTGGTACATATGAATTTCACAATATTCTTTTCAGAAACATAACTGGACAATCTGATCATCGCTAGGTTCACTGCATCACTCAGATAAGAGATTTAACCTATTTTTAAAAAATTCATC
The DNA here is from genome assembly GCF_964204655.1 of Triturus cristatus. Taxonomy (NCBI): domain Eukaryota; kingdom Metazoa; phylum Chordata; class Amphibia; order Caudata; family Salamandridae; genus Triturus; species Triturus cristatus. The sequence goes on along the minus strand of NC_140589.1, from coordinate 1,379,677,498 downwards.
ACAGCAGTATCTGGCATAATGTTTGAAGTGACTTTAAAGGTAATGTTCAGTGTACATGGCAATGGATTACAGATACTCATTGGATTCATAGTCAAATAGGGCATTGACACCTTAGTATATGTACATGACGTGCATATGTGCTCTTGCTAAGCATTAATGCTTTCTGATAGGCTATTTCCTCACATCTCTGGCAATTGGAGGCCTTATGTGTAAGGTTTTCCAGGCGCTAGATGTTTGACGTTATGCCTTCTTCCTTTATTATGCCTTCACTCCTACAAGGAACATGAGACACAAGGTTGGCTTTTGTTGCAAAGTAAACGCATTAAAGATTTCAGCATGAAGCAGTGTCTGTTAACCACATATCTCCTATGCCAGATTGCAGAAACCCACAGGATTAGGCTTCCATAATACTAAGGCCGTTTTGCACCAAATAACAATGATGCCAAAGTGATCGTGATCACGATCAAGCGCGCGGCGAGCGATGCGCTTAATGAGCATGAGGAATGCCATATGGCGCCTCTGCTCAAGCACGTGACCGCGCACATGCACTGCAAGCTGTAGCCGGCGGTAGCATTTTTTGAAGCCCTTACTTAAAGTCTCGCCAGACCAGCTGTTAGACCTGGCACCTTGGCGTGAGTCTCCCTTCCTCTTTTTGTCGCTGTGCCTCATGTGTTTTTATGGTGTTGGCCGCTCAGCGCGCTGTGCCACTGCCAACCAGTGTCGCGGTGCGAGTGCTCCCTTGTAAATTGTATATGTTGGTTGGATTCCATGATTGGATTGTTTGATTTACTATCAGACCCCAGTAAAGTGCGCCAGGAGTGCCAGGGCATGTAAATGCAAACACCGCTGGTGGGCTTGCAGCACGGGTTGTGCCACCCACAGAAGCGGCCGGTAAAATACGTCTAAGGTCTGCCATCGCAGAACCTGCGTGCAGTCTGGTGCTGACATGCTGACTGGCAAGTGCCCACACTTGCCGGTCCCTGAAACCTTCCCTTAGCTGCATGTTAGTCACCCATCTGGTAGGCCCACGGGCAGGGTGCGTTGTGAGCCTAAGGTAGGACAAGCCTAGATGTGTGGCATGTCCTAGTAGTGAATTACCGCCATCTTGTAGTTCACTACTGCAAGGCTACCCTGTTCCCATAGGCCAGTATGGGCGGCCTGGATTGTTACACCCTATGATCCTAACCGACCCAGGGAACATGGTAGGAGATCGAGTTTAGTATGCCTGAACTCGGAATAATAAGGTACATCTTTTCGCAGGGTTTATTTTAATATTCCGGGTTTGCAAATGCCGCTTTTAGAAAGCTGGCCTTTGCTTGCCTAAACATTTCAGCCCGCCTCTGCGTGATGTGTATCTGATGTCTGGCTGGTGTGAGTGACAGGGCTGGGGGAACCCAGATGGGCAGGGCTAGGTAGCCTGGTGGTGAATAGGACGATCGACAGGTAGATGGGTGGGAGGAGTACTCCTAGGCTCTGAATAGGACAGTGCTCTGCCACCTCAATGCCGGCTCCGCCCCCTGTGGAGCGTCTGAGGACTCTGCCCTGCACTCTGAAAGAAGAAGCCTGCATCGCGTAAACAAAGTGCTCAGAAACCGGACTGGACTAGGCAAGGGACCCCCTGGCCTGGGAGAACAAAAGATTTGCTGTATAAATGGAGGAGCCCTGCTCCTAAGAAACTAGATCCGCTTTTGACCAAGAAGAATCTCTGCCTGAGGAGGAGGCACCGGGAAAGCTGTAGGAGGAAGACTGTCCCTATCCTGGGGGATTGGCCTGCAGTGGTGACCTTGCTGCCAAAGGGGAGAAGAGAAACTGTTGCTGAAGACTTTGCTTTATTTTTACTTTCAAGACTTGTGCTTTTCCAAAACGGTCTCCAAGGGCTTGAAACTGAGCTTGCCCCCTGAACTGAGCCCCAGGACCATTGAGCTCTACCTGATCTTCACTCGCCTGCCGCTGGACTGTGGTGTCCTTTCCCTCGCCGGAGCTGTGACCCTCGTGCCCCAGTCCCTCCCTGAGCCATGACCAGGACTGCTTAGCCGCCCCCGCCTCGGAAGAGCCTCGCTCGATCGGAGCCGCTCCCCCTACGCTGTGCTGGGCTGCCCCTGTCACCTCGCTCGCCGGAGGCTCGCTGTGCACCTTCACCCTCCCGCCGGAATCGGCGTTGTGAGCATCTCCAAGCCTCGGACGGCCCGGACGTATCTGCGTGCCCGGCTGCCCCGCTTTGTTCACCCGCCACCTGCAACACCCCGCTCTTGTCGTGAGCCTGAAGATCAGACCCCCATCGTGAAGTGTGGGAGCCCCGGACGCCGCCTCGCCCTTCTGTGGAAGAGCCGCTGAAATCCGGCACCCACCTTCGCGTCAAGAAACAAGGTACTGTACTTACGAACTCGACCGCGAGCTCGCATCGGATCCAGGGTCCGCAACGTTCTGATTTTCCTGTCATCTGCCGTGTGCTTCCCGGACGCCGCCTCAGCACGAAGTGCGCTGAGGCCCACAGTTACCTTGTGCTCGCCTAAAGAACTTTCCGTAACAAAGAGACTTTACCGTATTCCTAAGAATTGTGGCCCCATCAGTTCATCGTTACTGGGCCTGGTATTTGAATCTGCTGAATCTACATAAAAGCTTATTTTTATATACTTCCTGATTGGTGTCCGTTTGTGGTGCATGCAAGGGGTTTACTGTATGTGTATTGCATTTGCTTAACCGTGTACGCCTGAGACTTAGCCTAGACTGCTCGCGCCACGCACCTAGAGGGTGAGCAGGGGTTATTCTGGGGAGTCATCCTTCGCCCTGACAAGAAGTAAAGGGTCCCTGCTTGTTGTGGGTACACACCTGCGTCAACCAGAGCCCCCTCATTTCTAACACCAGCGCAAGCACTAGGTCAGGCGAGACCTAAAACGACTGCAATATGGGATATAGCATGCATTAAGGGAACTCGGGGGTGTTTCACCCCACCGTGTGGGCAATGGGACAGGATGATCAGTACAATTTTGGACAAACTAATATCCAGCTGAGAGAAACCGTACCGTTTAAGAATAATATTCACGGAATAAACAGTGGGTGAGGTGGGTGGGCACAATAAAGGGAAGGAAGTATAAATGTTCCACAGAGTAGAAGGTAAATTTCAATTAAACATAAAAGAAATGCTCACGAACTACAAATGACTATATTAAAACACTTATTAAGTAAAATAAAACATAGCATAAATGTGATTGTACTAGCAATACATTTGCTAATGTAAAGTACTGCAGGACATAGATATTTAAGCAACATTAATTATTCCATATTTTGCAAACAAAAATGAATTGCTTTGAGATTTGTAGAACGTACCAGCGTAGGGTGAATGCTTCTAGGCCCTGTGCGTAAATTTTGCAGGAATATAACAGGTAAGAAGTGTACAGTATTTACTATGCTATGCTAATTTTGGTGCCTTCAGCACCGAAACCTGCATCTTATTGCCCCTAAACCCTTGAATAGGTGTTAGTTATCACACCTGAAAAAAACCGCAACCAAGGGTATCTTTATTTATGAGGTCCAATAACCCATATTTACTAGCCCTACAAACTTGGATTCAGGCCCCATGTTGGAAATAAGTACCAACAATTATGGCATCATGCATCTATCATGCAGTGTTGGTAAGAAACTTTGTGCTAAGAACTCTGACATTTAGAATAACAAACACGTTTACTGACAGAGAAAAGCCTGAATTGCAGAATACAAACTGTACATACAACTGGAATTCATGATTAATTTCCCAAAACATTACATGACACAAAAAAATTAAAAGGGACTGTTAGAAATGGGGTCTCTAGGGGTGGGCGGAAGTTGCGAAATTGCCTTTCACAAAAGTTCGAAAAACGGCAAAAAATCTCAGCGAACATGCGAAATTTTGCGTGCTCGCGGAGATTTTGGGCTGATTAATGCGTTACTGAATTTGACCTTCAACTCGGGCACCTGCTTTATGTAAGTGCTTCCTGTTGAGGTTTAATTTTTGTGACAGGAGCATCGTGCCAGAATGAATACTGCCCTGCATATTTACCCAAGAGGATGCCACCGTTTTGTGCAATACCTCTACTCAACTGGAGTACTTTCTACTGGCTAATCAGTAAGTGCTACCTCGTTTTCCTACACTACAGCTAAAGGGCCAGAAGAGTTGTCTACCGTGACCATGTGTGTCTGTAACTTTGCCACCGCGCCGACGGGTGCCGGGGTCCATCGAGTGAGCTGTCCATCATAGTGGGGAAAGGGCGGGAAGACGTTGCACACCGCTGGTGTGTGGGCTGGGGCCAAACGGGCGGGGCTTCCATGCAGTTCACATGCCTCTTGTTTATAAAGGGTCAGAGTCTAGAGACCGACCAGAGCAGCAGATGAGGAGACAGAATAAATGATGGACAGAATGCAGAACAATGTCATACATTCACCCCAGTACAGAGATCTGGGCCTAAATCCATCGTTTTTTTGCTCACCATGCCATTCCAGTTTGAACCCAGCCATATGCAAATCAGTCTTGACCCTGTGCCTCATGGGAACAGTCCAGCCCGAACTGCCAAGCCAGGTCCTCCCTGGACTGGAAACAAGCATCCTAGGACCGGTTTCGGGCTTCCAGCCCTCGTCAGCCAGGATAGCTTGATTCCAGTGGCATGGAGAGCAAGGGACTCACGTCTGAGCATACCCTTCCCACTCGGGGTGACAAATGCAAAAACAACAAATTGTTTGTTGTAACGCTTTTCGCCCTAAGTGGGATGGGTATTCCCAGACGTGGGACCCGTGCTCACTACGCCACTGGAGTCAAGCTATCCTGGCTGATGACGGCTGATAGCCAGAAACCGGTCCTAGGATGCTTGATTCCGGTCCAGGGAAGACATGGCTTGGCAGTTCGGGCTGGACTGTTCCCATGAGGCACAGGGTCAAGACTGATTTGCATATGGCCATGTCTGAACTGGGGTGGCGTAGTGGGTAAAAGAACGATGGATTTAACCCAGATCTCTTGACTGGGGGAGAATGTCTGCATTGTCAGCATTCCGTCCATCATTTGTTTGTTGTAACGCTTTTCGCCCTAAGTGGGATGGGTATTCCCAGACGTGGGACCCGTGCTCACTACGCCACTGGAGTCAAGCTATCCTGGCTGATGACGGCTGATAGCCAGAAACCGGTCCTAGGATGCTTGATTCCGGTCCAGGGAAGACATGGCTTGGCAGTTCGGGCTGGACTGTTCCCATGAGGCACAGGGTCAAGACTGATTTGCATATGGCCATGTCTGAACTGGGGTGGCGTAGTGGGTAAAAGAACGATGGATTTAACCCAGATCTCTTGACTGGGGGAGAATGTCTGCATTGTCAGCATTCCGTCCATCATTTGTTTGTTGTAGATCTTGTTTATAAAGGGCCAGAGACCGATCAGAGCAGCAGATGAGGAGACAGAACCTCCTGGTGTCAGGAACTATACAGGGATTGCAGTCGAGAAAATCATGGGTGCACAGACCTCCATCAAGGATTACAGCAAATTGTTGATGGTAGATATGGGGAGAAAGCACACCTGCCTACCCTCCACCCTGCTCACGAATCTTTTGTGCTGATTAATGCGTTACTGAATTTGACCTTCAACTCGGGCACCTGCTTTATTTATATCTGTAAGTGCTTCCTGTTGAAGTTTAATTTTTGTGACAGGAGCATCGTGCCAGAAGGAATCCTGACCTGCATATTTATCCAAGAAGATGCCACCGTTTTGTGCAATACCTCTACTCAACTGGAGTACTTTCTACTGGCTAATCAGTAAGTGCTACCTCGGTGGGTAAATGTATAGTGCTTTTCCTACACTACAGTTGCGTAAAGGACCAGAAGAGTTGTCTCCAGCGACCATGTGTGTCTGTAACTTTTGCCACCGCGCCGATGGGCGCCAGGGTCCGTCGAATGAGCTGTCCATCATAGTGGGGAAAGGGCGGGAAGATGTTGCACACCGCTGGTGTGTGGGCTGGGGCCAAACGGGCGGGGCTTCCATGCAGTTCACATGCCTCTTGTTTATAAAGGGTCAGAGTCTAGAGACCGACCAGAGCAGCAGATGAGGAGACAGAACCTCCTGGTGTCAGGAACTACACGGGGATTGCGCTCGAGAAACTCATGGCTGCACAGACCTCCATCAAGGATTACAGCAAATTGTTGACGGTAGATATGGGGAGAAAGCACATTTGCCTAGCCTCCACCGTGCTCACGAATCTTTTGTGCTGATTAATGCGTTACTGAATTTGACCTTCAACTCGGGCACCTGCTTTATTTATTTCTGTAAGTGCTTCCTGTTGAGGTTTAATGACAGAAGCATCGTGCCAGAATGAATCCTGCCCTGCATATTTCCGTTCCGCCGCGGATCACGGAAGTTTCGACATTTTCGCGTTCCGCGCGGAACGCAAAAATGTCCAAATTTCGCAAGTTCCGCGAGTGGAACGGGAATTGTCGCCCACCCTTAGTCTCTAGTTGGCCGAGGTAGGTACCTTTGTCCAAATAGGAACCCTTACTTCTAGTCAGGGTAAGGGGGATACACACTTTAGATAACCCCTGCTCACCCCCCTGGGTAGCTTGGCATGAGCAGACAGACTTATCCCAAAGGCAATGTGTAAAGTATTTGTACTCTAAATACACAGTAATTCCATGATAACGCCACAAATGGACACCACACCAGTTTAGAAACTCTAAACTCAACAAGACCAAAACGACAAAAATCCACTATACATGCAATAAGAATATGACTTTTCAAAGGTTTCAAGTAACTGGATACATAGAAAACTATTGATACGTAATTCTACACAAAGTATCTCTACAAAATTCACAAGGCCAAACAGCCGCAGAGATGGGAAGTGTCGAGAAACAAAGAAGTGCGTCAGTTTCTGAGTCCTTGGAGAGGTGATGCATCAAATCCGGCTTGTAGGGTGAAGTAATGCGTCCACTCCAAGACGGTTCTGGTCCGTGGGTGATGCATCAGGAAAACTTGCCGCACAGGTGCGATTCGTGGACGATCGATGTGGAGGTGGAAAGCAGTGCTGAGTCGGTTTCTTCACCATCATCCCACGATGCGTTGGTTTTTACAGCCGCCACAGGTGCTGCGTCGCCTCTGCAGCGGCACGGCAGTGTGTAGAGATTCTTCTCTCACAGCGGTGCTGCATCGGGAAAACTGCCGCAAGAAGAGCGATGCATCAATTTTCTCTGTTCTTCAGGTTTCTTCCAGCTCCCAACAGCAGGAACAACCTCCAGAGGCCCAGAACTTGAATAGGGGCCTCCTGACAGGCCAGAACTCTCAGCAGCAGAGTTCAGGGGAGGTTGGGGTGAAGTCTTTGTGTCCCTGAGTCTTCAGAATAGGAGGCCAGCACACACCCTTGGAGAGTGTTCTTCAAACAGGTTCACAGCAAAGTTCCAGTCTTTGTCCTTTTTTGGTGAAAACGGCAACTGCAGGCCAACCCCACACATCACACAGCAAAAGGGCAGTACTCCTCCTCACAGCTCTTCTCCTTGGCAAAGGTTCCTTGACTCCAGAAGTGATCTAAAATTCTGGGATTTAAGGTCTACTACTTATATCCCATTTTGTCTTAGTTCTCTTTGTGCATGGGTCTCTGAACCCAGTCCAAACCAGTTCTGTCTTCACTGGTGCAGTATGACCACATGGAGTGGAGACAGCATTGTGCAAGGGAGACAGGCCCTATTCAAGTACAAGGATATCTCCTCCCACTACTCTAAATGCAACCAAGCCCCATTGAGCTCAGCTGCAAGGTGGCTCAGGTTCCCTTTGAGGTGGGGGGGGGGGGTCTCTGGTACTCTTCAGGTAGCTGTGAGGCCCGCCATGCCTGTTGACTGTTTGTTAGGGAATGACTTGGAGAGCTCACCTTGGGCAAAGGTGGAGCAGAATGCACATTTAGAAATGTTGGGTATGCCTGACTGGGCGTGTGTGACCACCCGGTCAATGGCAGCGAGTAAAGGTGCTCAAGTGGACCTGGAGCCTGAGAGGGAGGCCCAGGTACCTGCCGTCAAGAGTAGAGTCAGGGGGCGTGGGAAACCGGCCCCCGAAGTTCCCACGGTCCAGGTGGGAGCAGACCCTGAGGGGCATGCCCTGGAGCCTACAGGGGAACAGGTAGCCGAATTGGGGAACCTGCCTGAGCTGACCCATTGGCAGCAAGAAGGAGGCCCCTCCAGGGAGGAATTCTGCAAGGAGCAGAAAGAAAGCCCTTCTCTTGTGGGTCTGCGGCAACAGGCTGCAGACCAGGCAGCAGGTGATCAGTCAGGATCACATTGGATCTACTGGGAGAATGCCCTCCTGTATAAAGAGCCTAAGGTTGTTGAGCCTGGGTCCGACCGTGTGCGGGTGGTACCCCAGCGCTTCAGAGCCTTCCTACTGGGGCTGGCTCATGACGTTCCATTGGCAGGACATTTGGGGCAGGACAACACCTTTGAAAGGATTGTCACGCATTTTTATTGGCCCCAAATGCGCAGGAGTTCAGACACTCACTGCAGGACATGTCAGACTTGCCAGGCAAGTGGTAAGAGTGGGAGGAAGCGCAAGGCTCCTCTCCAGCCCTTCCCTGTAGTCAGCACCCCCTTTGAGCGGGTGGGTATTGACATTGTGGGGCCACTGGACCCCAAGACAGCCATGGGCAACAGGTTCATCCTGGTCTTGGTGGACCATGCCGCCCGGTACCCGGAAGCCATACCTCTGAGGACAGTGACGGCCCCCGTGGTGGGACAAGCACTGATGGGAATTTTCTCCCGAGTGGGATTCCCTCGCGAGGTAGTGTCTGACCGGGGAACCAACTTTATTTCCAAGTATATGAAGTCCCTGTGGCAGGAGTGTGGTGTAACCTATAAGTTCACCACTCCTTACCACCCCCAAGGAAACGGGTTGGTTGAGAGATTCAACCGAACCCTTAAAGGCATGATAATGGGTCTTGAGGAACCCATGAGGCATAAATGAGACGTCCTCTTACCATGCCTGCTCTTTGCTTACCGTGAGGTGCCACAGAAATCTCTAGAGTTCAGTCCCTTTGAGCTTCTCTATGGTCACCCCGTAAGAGGACCTCTAAGTCTGGTCAAAGAAGGCTGGGAGCAATCTCCCAGGAAACCTCCCCAGGATGTATATAGCTACATGCTGGCCTTTAGGAACCAGACTAGGCGTTTCAGACAACTCGCTGAGGCGAATCTGGAAACCAGCCAGGAGAAGATGAAGCGGTGGTACAGAAGGTGTGGGTCATGGCCCCCGTGGAGCCCTGTGCGCTCCAGGATAAGTGGACCGGCCCCTTTGAGGTTGTGGAGCGCAAGAGTCCGGTTACCTACTTGGTGGACTTGCGGTCTTCCAGGAACCCCTTGAGGGTCCTGCATGTCAACCGCCTGAAGCCCCACTTGGAGAGGTCCCAAGTGGGCATGCTCTTGGCAACAGATGCTGGGATGGAGGAGGAGACCGAGCCTCTTCCTGACCTCCTGTGAGCCAGAGAGCAAGATGGGTCAGTGGATGGTGTCAACCTCTCTTCCACCCTGACCCCTGAGCAACAGAATGACTGCCACCAGTTGCTGGGACAGTTTTCTGATCTGTTCTCCCTGGTTCCGGGTGTCACTGGTGCGTCCATGAGGTGGACACTGGGGACAGTACACCTGTGAGGCACAAGGCCTACAGAGTGACTGACAGGATAAGGGCTTGCATCAAGGAAGAGGTCTCCAAGATGCTTGCGCTGGGGGTAATTGAGTCCTCTAGCAGTCCTTGGGCCAGCCCAGTGGTCTTGGTCCCAAAGGCTGCCACGCCGGGTGCCACATCCGAACTCCGGTTCTGTGTGGACTACCGAGGGCTCAATGCAGTCACCAGGACTGATGCACACCCCATCCCCAGAGCTGATGAGCTCATAGATCGGCTAGGGGCTGCACGGTACCTCAGCACGTTTGACTTAACATCTGGGTACTGGCAGATCGCCTTGACCGATGGGGCAAAAGAGAGGTCAGCATTCTCCACACCAGATGGGCACTACCAGTTCCGGGTGATGCCCTTTGGGATGAAGAATGCCCCTGCCACCTTTCAGAGGTTGGTCAACCAGGTGTTGGCTGGACTGGACTCTGTCCATTGCAGATTGCAATGGACAGAATGTCATTTACGTCATCAAATGCCCATGCCCATACTGCCTATTCTATTTTGGCAAAACTGAAAGAATACTCCGTACCTGCATCACTAAACACAAAAACCGGATAAGAACGAAGACCACTAGTTCACCTCTGACCACCAACTGGAATGAACACAATCACACAATAGCCCAGTTGAGGTTCACCATTGTAGAGGTGGTGAAGTCACAGGTAGACAGAGATATGTCAAAGTTCTTAACCCAACGTGAAATTCACTGGAAACGATTTTAAATACCCTCATTCCCAAAGGTCTTAATGACAAACTGGAACTCTCCTGCTTCTTGTAACTTTTTTCAATGACACAGTTATAGTGTTGGGTTACTCACATAATTCTTAACGTTGGATCTTGGCACACTTCTTCACCACACGTGGTAATAGGCTCACTGTGTATCCACTGTCTGTCACGACGGTGGGATCTTACATATTAGAAGATTATACGCTTCAATTACCATACCAGTTATCTTGTTTACTACAGCAATGGTTAGCTCATATGGTTTTATTCACAACTATTAAGGGATTTACAGGCCTTGGCACACTCAGTGCACTTTACTAGGGGCTTACCACTAAATCAAATATGCCAATCAGGGAGACAGGGAGCACTTGCACTTGCACTTGCACTTTGACACTGATCAGCACTGGCAAAGTGCGCGAAGCATCTAAGCCAGCAAAAACGAAATCCAGCACAGCATCAAAAATACAGGAAGTAGAGGCAAAAGGTCAAGGGAAACCACGCCAAAGATGCCAAGTCTAACAGGGACCATTTACATTATTGAAAGGAAACTGGTTTAAGCTGAATAGTCCAGTCATTACTAGTATTTCATTCCAAATGATTACCCTTTTCCTTTTATTTTCTTTCTCTCTACCCCTTTTCCCTTTTCTCCATCCTCCACCCCAAATTTCTTCACCCTAATTCATACTGGGGATAGTTACAGTTTTGAAGTAGCAAGAAGGCTTTATTTCTTCTGCCCTTTCCACTTAATTTGTTTTCACATCAAGATATTTAGTTCTGAGCATTTTCTGGGCAGCTAATGCAGGACAGTACATTAACGTTGCTTTAATATTTGCACGTTGCATATGTTGCAGGAACCTTTTGTAAAGTCTGTAGTTTTTTAAAATCTTTGATATGTAAGACAAGCATGATGCATGAAGATCATTCTGCTTCATCTGTGCTTGTTTAGGCATGGAGGGAGAAACAAAAGTGACAGGGAAAGAGAGAAATGCTTGTGAAATCGGACAGAGACGAAGAAAGTAACAAAGAAGCAGAGAAGGGTAGGAGAAAGCAACAGTGGAAAAACAGAAAAGGGTAAAATGCTGAGAAAATTACAGAGCTAGGAAATTTGAACAGAAAAGTAAAAAAAACTAGAAGAGAAACAACCCAACAAAAAAACACAGAAGGAGACAGAACAGGACATGTATAACAGGAAACAATAGATAAAAGGAAAATTTTAATAAGAGAGAAATCAACAGACATTAAAAAGATAAACTAACTGAAATCAGCGAATGCATGGAAGAAGGGACAGCAGACTGAAAACGAACTAAAGAGAGTAAAGCCAAAAGTACACAAATTTGAACAAAACTACCAGAAGTATTTAAAAGTACTATCTGCTACAGGATAGAATAATATAATGTAAATGTGACACCAGTTGAGACTAAGGTAACTATTGCAAAATACTATATTTAATCTTCAGGTCACTAGTAAATCTTTGGGCTATAGTACAGTAGAGGAAATATGCGTATTGCGTAGATCTCTGTAGCCTTCAGGTGAAAACTGCAGTGCTTAATTTATAATCAAATAAGTGCTGGGGCCCAGAAGTCCAAGACTACAAAGTTTGTTGTGCCGAGTACCAAGGTTGTGTAGTCTTGCTTCCACCATAGGCATCTTTAATCGCCTAAAGATACTCTCTAACACTTCGTCTCACTCTTGCAGGTTCTATTTCATCCTTGCGCTCTCCCTTTGTCACAGTTTTTCCGTCTTTTTCTTTCTTTTCCCCTGTTGTGTTTTTCTCTCTCTTGCTCTGAATCAAAGGTTGTTGAAGAAAAGGAAGTGCTGGTCCCTAAAATGAGTGTCCCACCGGCAACCACCACCCCAAATTAAGCACTGGAAAACTGTGAGTTCGTGGAGCTTCTGGTAGAGTCTATGTTTGTCCTGTAGGTCACAAAGTGTAATGCCATTAATGCCCCAAAAGCAGAAAAACTCTCCATTGAAATACTAGGAGAAAACAGCCGGGAATCGGCATGGGAATACCGATTTGTACATGTTATTCCTCAAAAATCTTGTAATCCACATTATTTCCAAACCTAGAAATTACAAGGACCCCTGGTAACGGTAATTCTGAGTTGGACAATAAGGGAAATTATTTAGGGCCGCTCATAATGAGTGCCTAAAGAGTTAATTGGACCACTGCACTTACTGCAGAAAATTGTTAGTAAATACATATAAAAAACAAGTTGCAATTATAATGGGATAAATCAGTGAGTCAATACACCTATTCAGGGGTGTGTGTAACATATCCGCCACAAGTGGCAAACTTAATGTAATAGCTCCACTCAGCCGTGCACTGGTAATATGTTTATATGAAAATGTGACAAGGCGGTCTCACCAAGCATTTTGCGGCCTCAGGACCGCCGCACCACCTCTAGGGTGTGGTGGTTCTCTGGCAGCGTTGACGGTCTGATGGCGGTCTGACCGCCCAAGTCATAATGGGGCGGTTGGACCGCCGTTGGGGCAGTGGCTGGACCGCCACTGCCACGCATCCACAATTCTGGAGGTCCTTGGACCATCAGACTCGTAAATGGGCCCTAAGAGGGAAAATGGATTGTGACTCTGGTGACGGAGTGCAGGTTCGGCATAGAACGAAGGTTTGCGTCTCTGGCTTTCTTCCAAGCATTGTTATTGTGGCCCAGAAACCAATCCGAATTCACTCCTTGTCCCGGCGTCCCTCTCATCCGTTCCCTCCAGTCTGGGCGTGTCTTCCGCCCTTCTCGCATCAACCTCTTCCCGTCAGTCTTTTCTCTACTTCCCCATCCTGGAAATAATATTGCTATTTCCTCCCTTCCTGCTGCTTCCGTAATGCAGTGTTCCCTGTTTCTTCCTTTGCAGGGCACCATATAGACGAGGGGCTTTTTCCCTGTCACAAACCACTTCCACAGGGTTTAACCACTTGAGTGAATAAATAAGATACCTGTACACAAAAAAAACACTGTTCGTTTGCAGTCTACCTGCTTAGTGTATTGTTTTGAAAGAACATGGTTGTAATGCCATAAACCATCATAAATAAGATTTGACTCTTCTTTTGCGGTATAGCCATGTCAAGGATGCATGGTTTGTGTAAAGATGAAATTATCTTACTAACAAATAGCATTGCAGTTGACCAATTTACAGCTAAACCTTCTTTCTTCCTGGTTGAGTACTTCCTCTCCTTTGGAAGTAATTTCTGGCTAATGGACGTAGGCCAGTCCACTCCTTATGGTCATGGTTCTGCCAGCCCTGCTCCTAGTCCATCTCCGTCTACACATGAAAAGTCTTTGCAAAGTCAGGGCAACTTAATACTGGATGGGACATGTATGTTTATAAGGATTCAAAATCATGAATAACAGCTACAGTGGGTTTCCTAATTTTCATTGAAGTTGATTTCTTCCGTAGGTCATTGAGAGTAACTGCTTCAGTAGCAAAATAAGGTATAAATCTTCTCAAAACGGAATGGAGAGTTTTTATGAGTCTGTAAAAGGTACTTGTTGGATGGTAGCCGTTTTTTTTCCTCCTGGGATTGACTTTATTTTCTGATGAATATCCTAAGCACTTCAAGCTAGAAGGCTCCTTTGGATTTGCTTGTAGGCCAGCTTCTTTGAGGAATCTGAATACTTTACTTAAATGTTGCAGATGTGAAGTCCAGTCCTTGTTGCAGATCACAATATCATTGAGATATGCAGCGGCATGTTCTTTTTGGGATTGTACGATTTGATTCATAAAGCTCTGGAAGGTAAAGTGTGATCCATGCAAGCTAAAAGGAAGAACCCAGAATTGACAGAGTCTGGCAAGAGTGAACAAGTTAGCATTCTGCCTAACCTTATAATGCCACAGGAATTTGCTAGTAATCTTTTATAAGGGATAACGATACAACTGATCCTAACTGCTCTATGAATTCATCAATGTAGGTTTGGCATGCATCAAAATGCAATATGGAGTTTGGTTGCCTAAAGATGATGCAAATCACATGAAACCATCAGATTTTGGGACAAACACAATACGTGAACTCTATCCACTCTTAGAGGGTCTATAATATTGGTCTATAGCTGTGGTTTTTAACATTTTGACTTTTGTAGACCCCCCACTTTACCATTACTGGAACTCTGGGGTCCCTACTGAATCATTTTTGGAATCCGAGAACCCTCACTGAGTCATTACTGAAAGTCGAGGAAGCATTTTCGATGGTCTGAAATGCAAAAAATACACACACAATACAGAAAACAAGCATTCATCCCAAAAATATCTAAATTATGAAATATTTTATTTATTTCACAAACAAATGCAAAACATTCAGAATTTTAATTTTAATGGGAAGATTAAAGGTTTTCTAAATTCAATTCTTATCTTATTAGCTTCAGTAACTATTTCATGTTTTACTAAGTGAATTAAACCTGGACTCACGGAGAAAAGCATATAGATTTTCTTTTTAGCTCTCATCACTTCTGCCGCATCAGCCAACATAGTTGGCAGAGAGCAACCTGTGCTAACGTTTCAGGAATGGATAGAGGATTCTCAGTTCCCTCAGAATTGAAAGACAATACTCTACATTACCTAATATGAATGCATTGTTTGTGGAAGGATCAGATCCTTCCCATTTTGTATATTGGTTAACATGGCATATCAGTGATTTTTTTCTTTTCTATGATAAATCAAGTTTATATGTTATTTTATTGATAAGCTCCAAAAACTTGCAGAGCTCCAACCAGTGTCCTAGCATTTTATTTGCTGATGTTGATAACAGTAGTGATACAAAATATCCTGGCTGAAACTCTTCAATTTGATCACCATATTGTACTGTCTCTGTTGATTCTGTTGGGTCTTAGCCATGTTTTCTTCCATTATCTTTCTATTGTTAAGGACATTTTCATGCAAAGAACAGCATTTTTTAATATAAGCTTCCTCTGCCTTCCAAAGCACTAAGGACCTCATTACGAGTTTGGTGGTGCGGGAGCGGGACCACCCCACTCCCGCACCTCCAATCCTGCGGTTGAACCATCTGACAGATTTGGAGTTTCCTCCTGTCTGGTGGGCAGTTCTTTGGCGTTCCACGGCGGTGCCTATAAAATAGGCACCACAATGGGAACGCCAAAATCAGTACCTGCATGGCATGGACTGTTGCAGTCCTTGCTGTGCAGGTACTAGGGTGCATGCACACAGGGGGGGGCATAACATGTGCCCCCTGCATGCACCCCACGGCGCAGAAGCACAAGCGGGCCCTGTAAGGTCCCCTTTGTTTCCTCACTATCACACTTTTCATGGCAGTTGCACCGCAATGTAAAGTGTGGTGGTGAGGAAACTCGCAACATGCTTGGCAGGGCTGCAGATGCCCTGTCAAGCATATTATAGCCTCAAGACCATCTCCACCACCAGGGATCTCTGATCCCTGGCAGTTGTGGTGGTCCTAGAGCGGCCCAACCTTCCTGGTCGTAATAGGGTGGTCAGAAGACTGCCATCATCATGCCCCACGCGAGTCTGGCAGTCCGTGGATCACCAGACTCGTAAGGAGATCCTAAGTTCTATATTGGGATGTTACTTCAGACACCAATGGATTTTTACAGGTAAGGCTTCAAAGAACTGAGCCAAAATCACTTTGTTTTTTATAGCTTCTGTAGTGATATTTACGGAATGACGCTGAGTTTCACTGAGACCCTTCATCCAGAAATAGAGAGCTCACAGGCTTTCTCTAGGATTCCACCTTCCACTCTGAAATTCACCTTGTAACTTTCCTCTTCCACACTTACTTGTTCTAATATTGAAGATTACAAATATTCATAAGGGGTGGTTCCTAATGGATTAGCCACTTGACAAGCTGTTTGTAGTTTACAAGTGGAGGCTGTATTGGCTCAAAATTCTGTCAGCCAGGGCGCATTACCTCCTCATCTAGTACTCCTCAACCTAGTCCTTATGACATGTGGGCTGGGACGAGGAGGACCTTGAATCTGGGTAATGATGATCACCAGCAAGAAATTGTGTCATTACCTCCTCATCTCGCCCTCCTCATCCCAAGCCACATATCGTAAGGACAGGGATGAGGAGGACTCCGAATCAGAGAAATGGAGATTACTGGTAAGTAATTATGTAGTTCTAGGCTATTCTTTCAAAATTGGTACAGAAAAATGAACAAACCTCTCCCACAGAAGCTGGGACGCTTGGATGAACGCGAACATTCCATTCATTCGAATCTGCCAACAATGGAGTAGTCTTGAGCTTTTAAGTTCTATGCCAACCAAACTGTTTGTGTCTTTAGTGCATTCTAGGAAAGTGTCCTCTCTAGTTACGAGGTTTGAGATTGTTGTTCAACAGGTGAGCTGTAAATGTCTCTGACCTTCTGCCAGCTATTGAATTATTGCCTCAATCTTGGCCTGCAGACCTCACTTCTGACTCCTTCTATAGTGGATTGAAGAAGTAACGACATCAGCAAATGGCCTTCTTTTCTGTGATCTTTTATTTATTTCTGGAAATGTTCTTTTTTGCCAACATATCGGACAATCGCTTTGCCAGTCTATCTCTAAACTTCTAGTTTTATAGCATTTTCTTTAAATTGTCTTACTCTTTTCCTCATTCTAACCCTTAGGTTTTTATCTGTTGCTAATGTCTCATTATATGTTCACCAAATATTGTAAATAATAAATGTAAATAAGTTTGAAAAGAAAGTATGAATGACCCTTATTCTTCTGTTGCCTGGCAATTGTCTTCATCCCTGTGATAATTATTTGTTGTCTTTATGCTTTTCTGTCCAGATTTCTCTTGGACTCCCAACCAGTAATCCAGACTGCTAGTAATAGTCTTCCCTCAGAGGTTGTGGCTCATC
Source organism: Triturus cristatus (assembly GCF_964204655.1). Lineage (NCBI taxonomy): Eukaryota > Metazoa > Chordata > Amphibia > Caudata > Salamandridae > Triturus > Triturus cristatus. The sequence continues at coordinate 1,379,660,304 of NC_140589.1, read as the reverse complement.
CACAGAGCACCCTGAGGGGAACATTTTCCCCGGCTCTGTCAGAGTGCAAGTTTGGCATGGAGTATAGGTTCAGTGTCTTCGACTTTCTACCAGGTATCGGAATCTAAGCAACGTAAATGACCTAGTTCCAGTCCTCGTCCTAGTGTCCCTCCCATACGTTGCCTGCAGTATGCGCATGTCCCCCCCCCCCCCTTTCTCGTGCCGGCATCTTCCATCAGCCTTTCCCGCCTTGCTCTCCTTGGTAATAGGGTTTCCATTTTCTCTTGTCTCATCAATTCCCTGCTGCTACTAGTACGTGGTGTCCATGTTACTTCCAGGTCAGCCCGCCAAGAATGCCCTTGTTTTCCCTGTAACAGTGTGACTCTGAATACATGCCTAGTAAAAGTGCTTTACATAGGATATAACTAGAGGTGTGGCTATAGTGCTTTACATACTAATGTGTTGTAGAACATGGCTTGACTATGGAGCTATACACGCTGTGGCAATACCGGTGAGGTTACGATGCCTTTCATTTTGCAACAGTGTGAAAATAGGCCTGACTATGTAGCTATACATGCTGAGGCAGGTTACACATCTTTAGATACAGGGCCGCTACAGAAAATGGCTCGAAGATGGAGCTATAACTGCTAGGACATTACTAGGCTACATCACTTTACATTCTGGGGTTCTGGAATATTTAATTAATTCTCATTTATAAATGCCTATAAAATTATTTTGATTAAAATACAATTAATGTGATAAATTGTGTTGTAAGTACATTTTAGCCCAAAATTTTGTTGGGGCTTATTCACCCGACAGCCTGCTGGAAGGGTTGGGATCGTACCTTACGCTGGGTTGCTCAGTCGGATTTAGGGCTTGCAATAAAAGAAATGCAGGCCTCAGTCGGATTTAGGGCTTGCAATAAAAGAAATGCAGGGCTGTCTTGCATCCCCAGTAAAAACTTTTACAGGAGAACTGTCTACTGTAATGTAATCAACGCTTTAAGAAAGGACAACAAACAAACACAGACACAGAAACTACTCACCCTAAGGTAGAAATCTCCATTTTCATTTCCAGACTTGATTCGGAAAGTGTTGATGGTGTTGGCATAGATGGTTGTTGCTTGGATTTGGAAGATGTCAGATGGCACAGATCGGTCTGAACGGATGCTCATATACTTATAGACGATTGAGTATGGAAGGTCTCTGCACAATGGATTTGACATGCCGCAAACACAACGACTGAAAAATGGGAAATTATATTGAGATTGAACACGAATCTCATGCTACAAACAAGGCTGATTCCAAGTTGGTCAGAATTCTCTGACTGCTGTGCACATCCCTTTTTGGACTGAAACGCAAGTTGAGTGGTGTTTACTGTGTGCATTAAATCCCTTATCTTTCATTAAATTTCCGCAGATCAAACCTGACACAATTTAACAGAGGAAAAGTGTATGGCATTTACCGTACTATGCAGATTTTGGTGTGTTGAGTAACAAAATACACATGCTATTCCCCAAACACTCAGAACATGTGCTTTTTATAGCTTGCTTAATCTCCACAATGGCCCCCACAACGCTAAGGATGCCTGGCCTCCACCTTGGGGGTGCCCAGGAGTGGACACCTCACAGGGAAAGCCAGGATGGGTTCCACAGCGGTATTCGTACAAGCGCCTTGAGACCCTTGCGGTGAGTAGTGCGCTATACAAATATCAAATTTACATTTACATTTACATTGCACCTGATAAACAGTGCACTGTAGGATATTGTTACTTATCGGGTGTGATTAATACCACCTTCATTCTGACAAACTTGGAATCAGTACCTCATTAAAGCTTATGGAGCCCATGGCCAAAGTATGCAGCATACTCACTTCTCAGACATGAGACTGTAGGGTTCTTGACAAGGATTTCTTGGGTAGCAGCGAAATCCTCCATAATAATTCCAGCACATTTCATCATCTCTGCAGTCATTCACGGCTTCACATTCATTTATATCTGTTAACATGTAAAGAAAGGGGCTAATTGAAGTAGCTTTGCACCAAAAAAACTAAAAGCAAATCAGCCATTCTTTCATGATTTACATGCATGTTCAAATCGTTTAGAGCCGAAATGAATATGCATTAAAATGTACTTCCTCCCATTGTAGTGAGGATTTGTCCTGTGGCCCAACATAATGAAAAATATAGGAGCGATTTACCGTGTGTCTTAAAATCCGGTGATTGGAGTGCAAAGTTTTGCTAGACAACGCGGGGTCCTACACAAACATTAGGAATCCAACCCTATAGTATAAACAGCCTCTAGGTGATGCTGAAAGGCACAAAGTTAGTTGAAGAAACACATAAATTAAAATCTGACCCAATCATCTGAGGGAGCACATTTAGACGACATCCTGGAATGCCCACCACTTGTCATGAAAAAGGGTCTCCAGCAGCCAGCAAATTGAACAACATCCTTCAATGTCAATTGAGGCCTGGAGGAACAGCTGGATGCAATTAAAAAAGACACAAGACCCCAGAAAGAGAATGATGACACAGGAGATGTCTGGGACACCTAATATTCTAGCCCACTGACTGCTTTACAGAAACACTTGAAGTAAAGGTATGTAGGTGTGGTGTGCCAACTGCTATCAAGAGGTGTCAAACAGTGCTAACTGACCTGCTCGACATCACTAATGATGCCAAACAAAAGTGCATGCCATGCCTCAGCCAATATCCAGACCTGTCAAAATGATCCCGTAAACAGCAGATCACAAACCTCTTTGAAAAAAATGGAATTAAGAAATAAAAGGCATGCCCATGACTTGCTCTGTGATAACAGGTGTCAAAGAAATGTTGGTATTTAACTGGACAACCTTTTAACAATATTCCTTGCCTGATGGATGGAGACAATGGGCCTGATTTAATGTTTGACAGAAGGCTTACTCCGTACAAGTGCTACAGGATGTAATGCACTTGTAATACGGCAGGCAGGATATCAGTCACAGTTGTGACGGAGTAAGCTGTCTGCCGAACTGCAAACCAGGCCCGATGTCTAGCTCAACAAATACCATTCATGTGGCATTGCTTAGCATGTTTGCATTCTGCTCTCCTATCAAGCGGGTAGCTAGGTGATGTTTGATCTGTGCCGGGAGATGCGGGAGCGGAATAGGTTATGAGAGGGGCAGGACCTTTGGAGTATGTTTGACTTCAAGGCTACCCCTTCCCGGTCTCCATGAGAAACATTCATTCCACCACAATCGGGCTGAATTTTTGCATTAATTCTAGATGGAGAGATAAGTATACCCTCCATACTTTGTTCATGAGGGAACAGCTTTCTGTTCCGTCAAATATAAATATATAGGACAATTCCTTAACCAATACCAGGGAGGGAACTATTGTTTTGCCCTGAAGAACGCCCAGGACCGAGCAGGCCTCTAATCAAGGGCTGAAACATGTTGGCATATCTTTAGGGTCATAGAACCATTACCTCCAAAAGACTCCTTTTTTATATTTATTTTAGCATCTGCTACGTCCCCGCGAATAAAGGGATACCTGGGGAACGCAGTAGGATTTTTATCTTTAGACCCCCTGGCCTACATCTCCTAAGCGCTCCCTGAAACACGGTTGAGCCCACCCGGACCTTTAGGAGTCAGGGTGAACCCGATGATGAAGCATGACACCAATAGGGTGTAAGAGGGTTATTTAACAAAAAGGAGTTGCATCCTTTCCGGCATCTAAGCGGAGTATGCCACGTAATATTTATTTTGAGCTTGATGGTCTGGATACTTTATGTTTGTTGATGTTTGATCTGTTACTGAAACAATGCGTTTATGTGCCACACCCAAAATATTCTATCATTGGAAAGTGAACAATTATCTGATATTTTTGCTGGGAACATAAATTAGATCATTATATCAATCTTGGAGACATATCCTATTTGGAAATGGCTAAGTTGTTATATAGTCAATAACTCTGAAGAAGTCCTTCCTGGCTTTTATAGCCATGAGCACTCTGACAACCTGATCTAATTGTGTATCATTTGTGCACTGTCGAGAGACAAATACCTGCCCTCAGTAGACTCCCCTCAGACTCTTTATAGAATGACTGAATTGAATGGGACACAAGAAAAACCACAGAGTACTCCATAGCACATTGATCCCAGGAAGGTAAGACTAAGGGCCTTTTTATGAGTTATGGCGGTCCGAGGGACCGGCATACCCATGGTGGCGGTGCGGTGGTCTGACCACCCTATTACAAGTAGGGCGGTTGGATCGCCATGGGACCATTGCTGCCTCCAGGGTTCTGTGATCCCTGGTGGTCTTGCAGCAGTCTGAGGCCCCAAATATGCTGATGATGATGCTGCGGCACCGTCAAGCATATTAGGAGTTTCCTCACCGCCACAGTAGTCATGGCGGTGAGCCCGTCATGAAAAGTGTGGTGGTGAGGAAAAAAAGGGGACTCTGGGCCCCTGAGCCAGGGGATGCATGCAGGGGGGGCACATAGTTTGCCCCTGCAATTCCTGCAGGGCATGGATTTGAAAGTCCATACGCTCCAGGAACGTGCAATGGCGTTCCCATTGCGGTGCCTTTCTAAGACTTACGTATGAGCCTTAGCACTGCACCGCCGTGGGCCAGTCACCGCAGGACCACCAGACCTGGACTCCAGCCGGAATCCGGCGGGTGGGCTCAATATGGCCTTGGCGGTGTAGCAGTGGGGCGCTGGCGTGGAGGCCCCTGACCCAACGGCAAAGTCATAATGAGGCCCTATAAAAATATACTGTTTATTTTTTTTGAGGAAGATGTAGAGCTGTCTCAGAAATGTGGAAGTGCAGCTCGATCCATGGCTCTCTGTACATTTAATCAAAATGTGTTCAACAGAGAGACAGGTAATGCCGGAGTAAACCATGTGCTGCACTATACTCAATTTAAAATAAAAGTAGCAGGACCATAAAGATTCCTAACGCTTCCAGACATATTCAAAAGGGTGTTCTCTTGACACATGTCATGCACATATTTTTTTTCTCCTGGTCCAAATCTTTTATCCAGCCCCCCTGCCCCATTACAAATTGCCATACTAGCTGAAAGCCATGCTAACGCACACTCAGAGCTGGTCCCATGTCAAATGTAAAGTTATCAACACCACTAAAAACTGCAGTTTCACAACTGGTAAGGTAGGTAATCTTTATTGTACAGTTAATTTAAACTCACAATTTAAAAACTCACATTTTAAAACATTCAAACGTTAAAATACATGAATTTGCCTTGTCTCTCTTTATACATTAGTGATTAAGACTGAGCTTTTACGGGCTGAAATGTAGTTTCCTCCCCTTCTTCTATGCGTCGACCTCTTTCCAGATTTGAATACAGTGTAAGTGACCTCACAGCCTTGCAAAATGTCTTCCTGAAACCTGAGTTTCCATCGTAAACCTCAACATGATCCAGCAAGGAATTAGGAGAGGGGAAAACTAAAAGGTATGGTAGATATCATAGATAAAATACTAAAGGAACCTATGAAACCATTCAATTCGTAGAAAAGAGATTGCAACTTTTTCTTGCTTGCACAAACATGTGCAGCAGAACAGATCTCTAGGTTAAGGAATGCTCTTAAAAAGAATGACGGATTGTAAAACTATTCAAAGGTGGTACATTGAAATACTTTCAAAACTTTTGACAGATCTAATTAAAAAATATAAACCAGTAACAGTATGATGGAGAATGAATTTAGGGAATTTAAATGACCGCCATTAGCAAACATAAACTTAAGGAGATGATAGATAATGAAGGTCACGGTAGCTAGGGCTCTTCACACTGCTTGAAGGCCTTTAAAGCACACACAAAGGGAGATTTAATAAGGGCGTTAGTGATGAAAAAGTGGCAATGTGGTGAAAAATAGTGAAATTAAGGATCAAACGGAATAAACACTAAATTCTAACAAGGGGTGACTGTGGGGGCACAACATATTATGTGAATAACCTGTTTACATAAAATGTTGTGTACTCACTAGACGGTCTCAAGCAAAGTCACTACCAATAAGAGAAAACGCAGGTCCTGGCAGTAAAATGTAAGGAAATGAAGGCATTGTTTGTGTATTGTGCCTGTTCTGGAAAGGTTAGAATGGTCCCTAAATGGACACAGACTTTGCCATCTTCTTTTGATAGATTTCTTGTGGAATTTCCAAAATCTGCTGCATTTTTGCAAAGAATTCTAGGTAGTAGAAACCAGGAATATAGTGGATCTAATGATGTTCGAACCAAGAAGTGATGCACACAGACTGAGTGGTATATCCTAATTCTGCACTTCTAAATGCACACTTTAAGGTCATGAAACTGTAACCACACGAGCGAGTCAAACATCTCAAGATGATATGAAATTTCTACTGCTGTTGATACTGAGCTTCAGAGATGACTGAGTACCAAAATAATGCCATCTCTTGACGTAGAAAAAGCACTGGACATAGTTGAATGGAACTACTTATTCAGGAATATGGAAAGACTATCCTTCCAGTGCTTCACAGCGATGTGCAGCGTTTTACAAAATGTCAACACAGATAATGTCATAGTTGATGATAGAGAACCACAACGTATAGCATGGCCTCCCCAATGAGGAAAAGGGAAACATAGTTACAATCATCCATGTTCCGATGTGGAGGCCCCAAAAGTTGAAGATCCCTCAATGTATAAAGAAATGAGCAGAAAGGCACTTTTTTCCCCATTTGTGATCTTGCAATGAGGGTCAGTCCTTCCTAATGCAGCGGAGCGGGTAGGTGAGCCGGACTGCTCTGAGTGGGAGCAGTGACACTACTTTGAGTGTCCATATACTCTGCTGCGGTCTGATGAAGCAGCACTTGAATCCTTAAGAGGTTGGCTGCTTTTCTCCGGGGGAACATCCTACCGAGAGAAGAAGTGGTATGTAGAACCACACCACACACTGTAGATAGTTTTCATTTAGTCACTAGGTCCTGAGGAATCGCCAACTGATCTATTAGAGACATTTTATAGGCGAGAAACATGTTGACCACTAAGGGGTAGAGCGTAATTTTTGTCAGATTAAAACAAAATAGTCGCCCTCCTTCTTCTTTTTACTTTTTAATCAGGTTATGACCTCTCCAGAATAAAAACAATTATAGAGGATTCCCTTACCTGTTTTAATCCACACACCACATCTACATCTTACCAGGCCCCTCACACCCATGGCACCTATACGGCAAGGAACAAAAGATCTCCGATAAAGAGCCCCTTTATGGGTGCCCGTCGAGCATTGCAGCGCCGGCTCGACGAGGAGCAGACCCATATGATGAAGCATGACACCTAGCTTGCTGGGTGTGTGAGGGTCCTAGTTCCGAAAGGAGGTATTTGCCACCTCCCCACCACTCTGACTACTCACCAGGTGGCCAATTTGCCACCCAGGAACACTGTACCTCTTTTGTCTTCCAATGAGGGATAGGTCCCACAATCTACACCATAATCCTTTGCACAGACAGAGAGGTTCACAAAGTACAAATCTGGAATCCAATACTGCAAAGTAAAGAAAGTTCAAAGACCATATACACTTCAAACTCCATTTACCTTGACATGATCGAGATGCGGCTAGTTGGTATCCATCTGGGCACACACATGTGAATCTTCCTGGTTCGTTGACACACTGATATTGGCACAGGTAACCAGAGGCTCTGCATTCATCGATATCTGCAAACCATGAAAATGTGCAACTGTTACTAAGATATAATTAGTCAAAGTGTGCTACTTTTCACTTGATGTAAATTCCTTTTTTGTCAATGGTCATCAAGTGATGGGCAGGTTGGTTGTGCTCCTTTCACTACCTGGAGTGAGTGGGTAGAAAAGATACCTGTTCAGCGTCTCTGCAAGATATAAATCCTCTCCAGGACTGTTATTATGATACCAATAGCTGTAGTAATTTACATCTTATCCCCTTGCTTTGTAAAGTGAATTGAAACCATATTACTTGCAGTATAATTTGCTTCATTTTAAATCTAAGTATCAGTTTGATGAAAAATAATGAAACAACAGGTAAAAACAAAAAACTTTTTTTAAATGAGCTTTTCATTACATCAAAACTGGATTTGTAATTTTGCCTACAAATCTCTTGAACACTGGTTTTATCAGTGGTGTAGCAAGGGGGGGCGGTCCGCCCCGGGCGGCAATAGTTTTGGGGACGACGGTGCTCTTACCTGTAGCAGTGCAGATGGCTGTTGCAGGAATTGCTAGCACCCCCATCTCCTACATGCTGCTGATGGGTGCCAAACAAAGGGACCGCCACGGCCGACACAGCGGCTAGCTACGCCACTGGGTTTTATCCTTCCAAAGTCTTACTCAGCCCTTGTTTGAGGGACGGAAAAGTGAACCAGTTGGGTATTTTCACTGCTGATGGTGTGGCATGATTTGTTGCAACTATGTGAGGCTCCAATTATCAAAATGGGTGGCCCTATGTAAATGGCATTGTTTGCCGTTCGTCCTGCTGAAACCACGGTCTGATGCTGCATAACGGCGTGCAAGGCATGCAAAAGAAAGAATATGCATGACGGTATCCCTTTGGTCAGAAAGGTGAGTTGAATGCCAACCAGCGATGAGGTGGCATATGTTTAGTATGCCCCAGGATGGTGCAGGAAGATTTCCCGGATCCATCGGATGCCGCACATTCAAGGGTTAGAGTCACAGACTTCATCTGCTGTGGATAGGTCGTGGCCTCCTTCGCAGTTCTGGTGGGGAGATCACATGATGACAGAATAGCAGTGCAGCCAGGAACACCCTTGAAAGATGTGGGACTGCAGAACCTACACCGTGACATTTACGTGGGACACAGGGTCACTCTTTGATGGTTGGGAAGTCATAACATTCATGTTAACAGAGTAGTCAGTGACACAATGCTGCAGTCCACCTCGCACAAGCACACACAGTGATTGAATGCAGCTGAGTAGGAGATGGGCAGGAAGGTGTGTGATACCTGCTCAGAGCAACAATTGGTGGGGGGTGCCTTTTTGTACAGGTATTTGAGGGTCAAGCATATCAGCCTTTTTAAAACTTAAACTATTGTAAATTTGTTCTAAAAATTAAATGTCATATCTGCATATAACTTTTTATTTTACTTTTTAATTTATGTTATTCAGTAAAAAAAATTGTGAAACTATGCAGGTCTGGTGGCTCAGTGGACTAATTCATCCACTGTAGGGGCCTGTGTTTGACCTCATGGTCACAGGTTCAAATCCCAGCGGGTCCACTCAGCCTTTAATCCACCTGAGGTCAATAAAATGAGTAGCATTGAGTTGGGTAACAATAAACATCTGTTATTCAGCGCCAGGAGACCCTGACCGGGTAAACGTGCACTTTACAAATCCATGTTATGCTATGTCTTAAGTCCTAACACTATGGAATGTATTCTCACAACAATAATAATTTGAAACATCAAGCTGCTGATGCAACTCTCCCACACCCATATATGTGGCTGATTCATCCCAAATATTGGCGAAGTATGTGTCACCTATGCAGTTCTAACATGAATACAATTATCTTATGTACCACAAGGAGATTTGTACACATTCCAGTCATGCACTTGTAATCAGGGCATTGCCCAGTTCATTCAGGATTTACTGTCACAGTGGACATTCTTATCAATTGTAACTTTTCTTTTGTAAACCACAAGAGTGTGAGAGAATTTGACACATTCTCCAAAACAAAAATCACTGATAATATCACATCTAATGCCTGTTTTAACTTCAATATTCTTTTCTGTTTGAAACTACTGTAGCCTTCTCTGGGAACCAATCCAGGAAGAGATCTCCTAACCATGACATTCCAAACCTAGCTAATTGCTTCTTCTCTATAGAGTCTGCTTTGGGGGGAAACTAGGTATTCACTGGGAGAGGGATGGCGGAGTGAAACAGTAACATTCCCCAGCTTTCTGCCAACTGGTGCTATTCTCCCGATGTACACCTCATGAATCCATAGCTAATGACATGGACGCAATGATGCTGCTTTTACAAGACAGGAGGATACTACTTCCCTTTCAGGTGAGGCAAATTTTAAAGACCATGAAACCAAAAGAGCACTTAGTGCCTGATTACGACTTTGGCAGTGTGGGAGCGGGGCAGCACGTCACTGCCCTTCCCGCACTGCCAAAGTAGACTGCCGGCCACCCTCCAGATTACAAGTTGTAATCCGGGCAGGCGGTCCTGGGGCAGCTGGCCCACAATGCTCCTTTTCCAAAGGCTCATAGGAGAGCCTTAGAAAGGCAGGGCCTTAGAAAGGCAGTGCAGTGGGTCAGTCACAGCGCATTCCAGACTGTAAAGTCCATGACATGCTGGAACTGGGGGTGCATGCACAAAGGGGGGTACAACAGGTGCCCCCGGGTATGCACCCCCTGTAGGGCCCCCTTTGTTTCATGAAGGAAGAACCTCCATGACTCCGCTGGTGGTCATAAAACTTGTAATATGCGTCAGCGGTATCACCAGCATATTGTGAGCCCCTGACCGCAGTGGGACTGCCAGGAAATGCGGTTCCCTGGCAGTTGCAACTATGCAATGGTGGTCTGACCGCCAAAGTTGTAATACAGCAGTCGGAATGCCAGTGCGTTGGTGGCTGGACCACCGCGCCCCCATGAGTCTGGCAGGTCCTCGAACTGCCAGACTCGTAATCAGCCCCTAAGTGTGTATGAGAATCATGAAAGCAAGTTCGAAGTTGGGTATTCTGGCGCTAAGGGATCGAAGCAGGAATTTAAGGTCGCTAGTCGATAAGTGAATAGCCATGTTTTCAGCTGTGTCCAAATGAGTAGGTGATTAGGAATGTTTATGTTGTTAAAAGGCACAGAAAAATCTACCTCCAGTGCGGCTTCAGAGGATTCTAGGATACTTTACAAGCTGAAGAAGACCTCAGAGCTCGAGAGGGTTGATAAGGGACAAACTTGTTCCTAAATTAAAGGGCCCTAGTTGTAAAAAGTCCAATGGACTAAAAAAGAGCATTAAAGGCTATACGCTGATAAGTAGGCAGGCAATGAAGGGTGCCCCAGTGACTGGAGATGGCGGCATGAGGGGACAGTTTAAGTAGTAAGTAGTAGTCTTATTGCAGCGTGCTGGACTATCAGAAGTCTCTGAGGCATGTATGAGGTAAGAGAGAAAAGTACAGTAGTCCAGATGTGATATAGTAATTGCATGAATAACAGTTTCTTGTTTCTTTACCAGGAAAAGAGGGATGATTTTGCACATCATTCTGAGAAGAGAGATAAAATTAAAGATTATTCACAAAGATGACTCCTAAAGTTTCATCAGTTTTGAAAGGGGGAAGAGTGGACTTCATGTAAGCAGGCCACCAAGTGGCAGGCCATGTGGCAATGTATTTCCAGAAAATAAGGACTTGGGTCTTCTCTACATTCAGTGTGAGACAATTTTGTGTCATCCCAGCTGCAATGGAAGACATACAGCTCTTAAAGTTAACTTTGGCAGTGGCTGCTACATTGCCCGATATGAGATCCCCAATTTGTATGCCATCAGTGTAAGACAGAGCTGAAACTGAAAGATCTGATTAGAACAGCTAAGAGGATCATGTAACAGCTGAAATGTGTGGCATCTAATGAAGAACATTGTGGTACCTCACAACTGATATCTGTAGGAGAGGAGTGACAAGGATGTAGAGCAACAGATTGGGATCAAAATTTTTATTAGGGACCTTGCTTGAGTCATTGCTGATGTTCTATACATGTTCACTTAATTAAGGCCATCAAATAAATATTTTTTGGCGTGGCTAGCAGACGAAGAGAATGGCGGCTAGTTAGAGAAGCTCCCGCACCCTCGCCGTCTATCCTACATAATCCTGTGCTAATAAAGATCGCAAACCTGCTTCAAGGACAGCTTGCCAGCCCTGCAGTCCACTGCTGTCGGCGACTGTGCCAGAAAACTCTGTGGGGGCGAATAGAGCGAGAAGCTCCGACGGCCGCTGGTGCAACACTCAACATGGCGGAACGGAGACCTCCAATCGCAGCTTGGAGGTTAGTGTAGTGGGCGTACACTCCTGAGGCGGTCCTTTGTTCCGGACGGGCCGCTGGCTGGCCCGACTGGGGCGGTGACCTGTGCTCGTGGAGCCGAGGCGACTGCTGGTGGGCGGCGACTCGGGCGAACCACCGCGGAGGATGCCACTCGAGGCTCCGGCTTCGGCGGCCGATTAGGCCCAGAACTTCCTGTGTCTCCAAGAGCAGGGCGTTGGCGGAAAGGTGGGGCAAGGATCGGCACCCCAGGGGCAGTGATGACTGCCTGGCGATTAGAACATACCACCGCAGCGGCCAATAACAGAGGCCCCGACTTCTAACGCCGGCAAGGCCTAGACCAGAACACCTCTCCCAGGGTCCGGGCGAATACACAGAACTCCGGTGGATGGGGCTGCATCGTCTCGTTCCCTGCGGCCCACGACTACATTTGTGTGGGAATTAAACCTTGCCAACGGAGCTGCGGTGGGCGGATACAGCTGTGGAACAGTGTGCTTGTGTCCCGATTGGGACTAAGGAAGAAGTACCACGCGCTGGATAGGACCTGGAGATCTACAATAATAGCAGGGGGAACAGACGGCCTGCGGATTAACTGCTGGCGCCCGAGACTGTGGCAAGCTGATTGTGGGCCTAATATACAACTGCAGTGAACAGCCCCCCCCCCATGCCTGGAAACCCAGTGAGCTGAAAAAATAGACGAACAAGCTCCCGGAGGTAACCAAGACCCCCCTGGAGATAGTGCAGAGATAGCCCTGAAAACGCCAAGACAGAGAGGAAGTGATCCCCCCTGAGGTGAGACCCACGGCCTAAGGTAAAGACAATCCTGGTATGGGCAACTCACATTAGAGCACCGAGATTCACGGACCAGTACGTCAGCTGCGGTACTCCGGTCAACGGACGGTGCTCGGGCAACGCTGTTAGCCAATTAATGCAGTATATTGCGACCGGCATCCCTACGGGCCCAGATCATCACCTCGTGGCCAGGGTACCTGGACACAGGGGTCCATAAGAAATCGACCTACGGAAACCCGACAGGCCGACAGTGAGAAAGGCATCCTCGCTGGGTAGTCGGCGGGGACTACCAAGACCGATCTTGGGCATAATATCCTCTCAGGCGTATCACAGTCCTGACATGGCAACGGGCAAGGGAATGAGAGTAACTGCGCACAATAAGCTAGCTAAATTCACCTGGAATAAGTCGGTGGAAGATTGCGAAGCGCAACAAATGGAGGCACCAGATATGCAGAGCAATCCAAAACCGCAGTCGGAACCTACACTTCAGGATATCATGGAAGCCATCGGCGGGGTGCTTGCCTCCCTCGACTCCGTCAACATAGAGGTGTCACTTATACGGGCGGACTTTCACAAAATGGATGATAGATTTCAAGACCTCAAAATAGTAGCAACATCACTACAGGCAGATACGTCTCAGCTTCAGACACAGGTTGCTGAACTTCAAAGTCAGCAGGCACGGATGACACAACAACTTGACGAATATGAAGGGAGGGCTCGAAGAAATAACTTACGAATATTAGGTGTACATGAACGGGCCGAGGGGCCAGCAGCTGACTTATATGTGGAAGACCTAATATTGAAGCGCCTACAGCCCAAGAGACTATCAAGTTATTTTTCGATTGAAAGAGCGCACCGAGTGCCAGGAGGTAGGCCAAAGCCAGGGGCCCCCCCGAGACCACTTCTTGCCCGTGTCTTCAACTATAGAGACAGAGACACTATCCTACAAACGGCAAGGTCCAACCCTCCACTTAAGCTTGACAACAACGAAATCACGTTCTTCCCACATTTCACAGCCAAAGTCCAGGCCCAAAGGCGCAGCTTCCAGTCAGTGAAGAAAGAGCTCCGAGACCGCAAAGTGAAATACGCCATGCTTTTCCCAGCGAAACTCAGAGTGGAATCAAACGGATTCACCAGAAGACACATGGGATTGGTTGGAGGGGTGGCGCAAAATGGGAGGCCAATGTCGAGACCGAAATGGAGGACCAAGGTCGCACAGAGAGAACAGTGGAACTCCATCTGATGACGACTCGGCTAAAACAGAGGGACAAGAGACTGCGCACGGACGATGAAATCATGCCTGGGGTCGAGACTGCATGGAATTCTATGCAGCGGCGTGCTCCGCTACAGTGGTGAGACTGTCCTTAAGATGTAACTGTAGTGTGGGTCGCAAATACACTTGACTTCCAGACTGTCACCACCAAAGATGACAAATTATGGGTGGTGGCATTTAGACCTCAAATAGTTGGGCTGGGAGCCAAAAGACTACCAGCATAACAAGGATGGTTAATAGCGGGGATGGGGGGCAACCGGCCCGCACCTTTCAGTATTGTTGGGAGGGAGAGAGGCACTCTGCCTAGTTGGGGAGTGGGTAGTTTTACATCCACGGGCAGGAGGGCAGGGAGGGGGGATGGTAGGGGTGGGTGGAGGGGTGTTCACCTTTTCATGTATTGTTTGATCTGCAAGGTAGTGATCACATACTGCCAAGTACAGGGTTCATAGCTGATTTCAGTTGCCAGGGAGATACGCAAGGCCACACTACACTGGTTGTGCTAGTTGAGAATGCAAAGCACACGCCATTATTGAAATATCATACTCTGACTGTCTTAATACTGGATGACGGGGGATAAAATGGAATCATCACTCTCTATACTTACGTGGAATGTGAATGGGATGGGGGATAAAATCAAACGTGGAATAGTTCAGCAATACTTAAAACGACAGGCTCCTGATGTGGTATTATTGCAGGAGACGCACTTGGTGGGCAATAAAAGTAAGACCCTCACACGATGGGGTTATAAACTCCTAGTACATGCGGACCACACTTCGGAATCTCGGGGAACGGGCATTCTGGTTAAGAAGAACCTGGCTCTTACTGTGCAGCGGACTTGGGCAGATCCTGGGGGCCGATTTGCAGTCTTAGAGGCACAATGGGAGGGAAGGGCGCTTAATGTGATCTCGTTGTACCTACCAACAGCACTGGGCAAGGAAGCGCTGACAGATTTAGGCAAAATTTTAACTGACCTTCCACTAGGCACCCTGATCATGGGAGGGGATTATAACATGACCATGGATGATCGCATAGACAGACACCCACAACGGCTGGGGCCGTGACCAAATGTGTTAATGGAAGAATTTACCACGGCCATGGGTCTGACTGATGTGTGGCGTACGCTACAGCCGAATAGAGCCTAATACACCTATTTCTCTAATGCACACGAAAGCTCATCCCGCATCTACTACTTTCTAACGCCCACAGCCTCAATTGGTAACTTCCGAAACCCTCATGCTCTGCCCAGAGGTATCTCTGATCATTCCCCGGTTAGGGTCGAACTTACACACTGGGAACAGCAGCCATGGACCACATTTACTCTTAATCCATGGTTATTGAAAATTCCGGACATCAGAGAGGAACTCTACACGCAAACCATAAACTACTTTAAAGAAAACCTTGGTTCGGTTGAATCGGCACTAACAATATGGGAAGCCTTCAACGTAGTCTTGAAGGGACAGGCCCTGTCTCTAAAGACAGGTTACATTCATAATAAGCACCGCCAGCTAGTTCAATTGGAAGATGTGGTCCAACAATTGGAACTGGATAACACAAATACGCCATCGGAAGACACACTACACCGCCTCACACTTAAACAAGAGGAATACAAGATCAGAGCGAGGGAACACATGATGGCTAAACACCTCAATACTCAACATAGAATGTATGAACTGGGCGATAGAGGCGGTAAAACTTTGGCCTGGCTAGAGAGGAGGGAGCAAGGGGACAGATGGGTGCCGAGACTGACTGTGCCAGATGATATGACAATTACACATCCCAGGGATATAGCGGAGGCATTCGCAGATCACTTAGAGCAGATATATTCCCCCTCCACTACATACACAGCGGAAGATTCAGTCTGGCAATAGAGGTCGAAACATAGGGAGCAGAGCCTTAGGGATGTAGGCCCCAGATTTTAGAAAACTGTTGATTCATCCATTTGTAAACACCAGAAGATAGTCCGTTCAAATGCCTTCCACCACTTGAAAGTTAAATTGGGCTTAGCACCTGGACACTTCTGTAACTCCAAACTGATTTGTGACTATACTCTTTTTTCCCGTTACTGATTGCCTTCCCACTTTCACCACCCACACAGCTCAAATTATCCACATCCTACCTCTAGCCGGGTGTTATCAACTGCATAGATCTTTTTGTAATAACTCATATCAGATGTGGAGTAAAATACTTTGAAATTGCCAAAATGTGGCATTTTTGACGCTAATCGGTATAAATACCCATGTCTGTGTGTCATATACAGATCAACAGAGCACTACATACTGTAACAGGACAAGATTTAAAATAAGACAAAAACATAACACAACATGGTTCAATCGTGACAGCACCCAGAGATTGTCTGGAAGACATTAGTCTGAGCTGGTATTAGGCTGACAAATCTTTACTACAGGGAAAATGTACCCTTGTCTTCAGAGACTCCTAAGACTTGGATGCTTCCTAGAGGAGAATGCCAGTCTTTCTAATTATCAGAAGAAAAATCTGGCTGTGGTTCCCCCGCTACAATCAGCGGTACATGGGAAACCCTGTGCTTAAGTTTAAAAAGAAGAAGTGCTGGTGCCCAAAGCTCTACTTAGAAGCCTGGAGCCAGTGCTTATCAATGTTGTTGTGCCGAATACCAAGGCTGCGTAGTCTAGATTCCACCTTAGCCTCTTTAATCCACTACTAGACACTCCTTGCCTCTTTATCTCTCTCTTGCAGAGTCCTGCTTTCTCCCTTTGTGGCATTTTTTCCATCCTTTTCTTCCTCTGTATTTCCTCTAGGTGTGTTTTTCCCTCTCTTACTTTAGGTAAATGTCTGATGCAGAAAAATAAGTGCCGGTCCCAAAAATGAGTGCTGGTGAGCCCCACCTACAACTACCATCTCAAATTAAGCACTGTCAGGCAACCATCGCCTAGCTATGGTTAGCATTCAGTAAATTTCCCATACTCAAAACATCAAATGTTAAACAGTTCGATAAGTATAGGTTTAAGACAACCAAGGTAGGAAATGCTTGTTCTGGAGTAAGAAGGACACACCTCCTTAATTATGTGAAGAGACAGGATGTCTAGGTCACTGGAAGGAGTATCACCATGATCATCCTAGAGGTATCCAGTTCTGGCAACATAACACTCTGTTTTGAGAATATGTTTCCCACCTTGGCACTTCCTCCTTTCTTCATTCCCTTAAGGGACCTCTGGTAAACTTACACTTTTGTGTAAGCATACAATGTTTTGGTATTCACAAACTATGGGCCTGATTCACAAAGTAAACTTACACTTTTGTCTAAGTTTACTATTTATTTTGTTATTCCATGGCAGAGACTCAGCACATAAAAATGTAGGCTTGTCCTATCTTTTTATGCGTGGAGTTCTCCGCCCTGACTTTGGAATCTCCGCAATCATAAAATTACTATTAGGAAATTTAAACTCGTAGTTTGTGAATACTAGAAAATAGTAAACTTACACAAAAGTGTAAGATAACTTTTGTGAATGATGCCCACGAGTTTAATTTTCCTAACGGCCCGTATAGGGCGTGCCACTGGGCGGTGACGTGGGGCGGGGGAGGGGCAGGTTGGGGGTTGTAAAAAGCAGCAAATGGACGATTTCAGGTAAGTAACGAATAAATAAATAAAACAAATGTTATTGCGCGCGCTGCATCTCATTTGGCGATGGAGCGCGCGCAACCCCCCACCCTGCCCCTCCCGCCCTACGTCACGGCCCGGTGGCACGCCCTATACCGGCCATGGCTGAATAGTAATCTCAGGATTCGGAGACTCTGCAGTAGAGGTGGAGAACTCTGCACATAAAAATATAGGATAGACCTTTCTTTTAATATGCGCAGTCTCATCACGTGTTGAGTCTCCGCACTCGTAAAAGGACTATTAGTAATATGAAACTCGTAGTTTCTGAATACCAAAAATGTTATAAACGTACACAAAAGTGCAAGTTTACCTTTGTTAACCAGTGATAGCGTGCGCCAGATTCCGGATTCTGAGTAGAGATACATTTATGCTGGGACCTGCGCGAATCCCTTCCCTAGAGATATATACACAAGAAAAACAGATCAGATATAAGGAACCCGTATAGTTTTAATAAACCTAGAACTGCAGACACACGTTCGCCATTCTACCCTTGAGAACCGAGCTGTAAATTTTTTTTCCAGGTTGGGTTTGTGCCCTCAAAAATAACGCCACTCAAAATACATTTGTTTCAGATATTTCCGGTGCAGCACTATTATATTCTAAGCATCATGTTCAAAATTATTGAAGCCCTGAAGGAGGCCTTTTGGTAGATTGTCATAGCAAGCCCTCCATGCTCTGGGCACTTCCACGCGTGCAGCCTTGAATAAACATCTCTCTCTCTTGCATGTTTGGAACGCATTTTAATTTATATTTTAATAAGCGAGATTAAACACTGCTGCCGTGCACACTCAGCAGTAAAAGGCAAGAACAAGCGGCTGCACATTAGGGCGTGATTTTTTTTCCAATAAGGACCAAGCTTTGCAATAGATTCTGCCAATATTTATACAGTTTTCATTATATTGACTTGTTTCTGCTCAATTTTAAGCCGGTCCAGGATACTTGTTTCCAGTCCAGGGAGGACCTGGCCTGGCAGTTCTGGCTGAACTGTTCTCATGGGGCACAAGACTGATTTGCATATGACTGGGTCCAAACTGGAATTTCGTCATGAGCAAAAAAACAATAGATTTAGGTCCAGATGTCTGCACTGGAGTGAATGTTTGACATTATTCAGCATTCCATCCATCAATTGTTCTTTTTGTATCTCTAAGACATGGCGTTTTATTTTACTTGTACAATTCTCACTTTCAAATGACATATCGCAAATGTTTGCACTTGTGTTTTTGGATGCTTTTGGTTTCCTTTTGCTTGTGCTAGTCTCTGCAGTGGTTTATTATGTTAAAATGGTATTAATCTGCACTATTCCGTTTTACGGTTGTTCGTTTCTTTTTTAACTGCTTTCTTATACAAATAGTTACTTCACATAATACAACTAAGATATCACGTTCATTTGTGTTTTTGTAAAGTAAACGTAACGTCTCCCAGTGGCTTAAGAAAGATTTGCTGTTACTCTTTTGAACCACTGGGATAGAACCTTTGGTTTTCTGGGGCCATATATGGTGTAAATGTTTCTTTCTCTTGGCTGTTTCTTTTTTTTATTTCTGTTTTAGCGCAGTGGAAAGATATAGTTGTTTTATTATTAACAACACTATCAGTGGTCTGGGCATTCCATGTCTGCTTTTTGTTATATTATAGAACGCCCGTGCTTTCCTGGTAAGAATTAATTTCCTGTTCATTCTCTGACAAAAACAATTTGGAATAGGAGCCTATTCGATTTGGATTGTGCCTACCCCATGTATAATCAGGCATTGACAATGCCAATTGTTGTTGCGTTTGTGTAGCGAAAAGGCTCACTCGAGCTTCAGTAAGAGAACTAAGACAGCTAAGCAAGCCTATCAGGGGTGCAAGCACCCCTCGTACAAACAGAACAGGGACAGCACGGTGAGCAACAGTGCACGACAGGCACAAAAACACAGCGCAGGCAGCGTCATCCCACGCATAAAGAGGAAATGACTGTGCTTCAGCAGTGCAAGCTTAAAAGCTATACTTCCTTCCTGTGACGTATAACTGTTGCCATACTTTTGCTGTGAATCTGGAGATTGATAAATTCAATAAAACATTAAAAAAAATAAAAGCTATACTTCCTACACTGTCCAGAGGGACATGAGAGGAAAAGCCTGAATGAGGCACTTTGATGCTCCATATCGGGATATTCTCACATCATTGGATGAGAGAGAAACTCTGATTTACTGCGATAATGGGCAGTGCAGGGATCCTTGAACACAAAAGCCGAGTCTCTGAGGCACTGAGACCTCATAATAAGTCATATATGTCTATGGTTCAGCGCCTGTGAGTTAAACAGAGCAGAAATACTAGGGGCCTCCATGAAGACAGAGTCACGTTTGCACCACACAATGTGGTACATGCGTGATGCTAAGTCAGATTTTTGAAGCCACATAAAACCACTTTGTGTAGCTCTGAGTGACTTAAAAAATCTGGAGTAGCACAATGCAGCGGGAATTGCTGCGTTGCGTTTACACAGGTGTTGCGTGATGTTCCCAGGTAAATCCCATGGATTTTGACGTATCCTCATTTGTACAAGAACTTGTAAACCGGGTGATGCGCAAAAGCATACACCTTCCCAGGGGAAGTATAACAAAGCAATATATCTCTATTTCTCCTTGTGTCTTCCTCTTTCTATGTCTACTGCATTCTGCAGCAGACATTGAAAGAGGAATATTCCTCCCTGAATTGGTTTTGGGCAGGAAGGTGCCTCTTCCTGAACTAAAACAATCCTGCATGAAACACAGGCACCCCTTGCACCTTGAACCCTTGCACCAAGGTGCAAGGATGCTGGCATTGGCCCAGGGCCGGACTGGGAACAGAAACTGTCCCTGGCAAACTGCTCGGCCAGCCCCCTGAGGGGAGGGGGGAGTGCGGCTGAACTGTTTATTAGGGCCGGTTTTGTTACAGGGGGGTGATATTGCCGGCCCCGGTAACAAAAACGGTCCCTCAGGGGCCCAAAACCAGCCCTCACCATGGCGGCCCACCAGGGAAATGCCGGGTGC
Organism: Triturus cristatus; assembly: GCF_964204655.1. Classification (NCBI taxonomy): domain Eukaryota; kingdom Metazoa; phylum Chordata; class Amphibia; order Caudata; family Salamandridae; genus Triturus; species Triturus cristatus. The sequence continues at coordinate 1,379,639,656 of NC_140589.1, read as the reverse complement.
CCGCTATGGCCAGTCTGGCCCTGATTGGTGCTCGGAGGCCAAAAGGACACCATTGCAAGTGGAAGGACAGGAATGTGCCATATTGACCTAAATATGGCACATTCCTTCCCTTTCCCTGTCCCGCAGTGCAGCACAGAAAGGTGACTTGCTGTGCTGTGCTGCGTGACTTCCTAATAAATGAGACTTAAAGCAACTCAGCCTTACAGGGCAGTTGAAAAAAGACAATCTTGTTTTGACCAGTGACAAAGCTCCCATAAAGCCCAAACAACCAGACCCACAAGGCGAATCTTAAGCAGAACGTGAGTGTGACATGATCGCAATAACTAGTCAATCAACAATACACTATAGATATACAGAGCTTAAAGGTCAAAACCATATAGGTAAAAAGACAATTATTTAATAAAACAAGTCTAAAGACACTAAGGAAAATTGATAAACTGATGAAAAAAGGATTGTGCAAAAAGTAAAATAAAAATTACCCCAGAATAAAAATTGTATAAAAATGCTCCAAAGTTGTGTCACGACGTACCTGAATGTTTTGAGATTGATGAGGAGAGTGAGGATACATTTCCCCCTTATGTCTCTCCTAACATCTGTTTCCAGTCTTCTTTAGATATGGCGCTGGATATTGTTGGCAATACCTTTAAGAATGCCAACTTCCTGAAGACGGAGGCACATCACTTGATGACGTCACGTGGACCTATCAGAGCCCCGGACGGAACATGCAAAGCCTACATATCGGGTTCTCTGAAGAAGAGACAGCGTTCAAGAAACCAGGACGACAAAACGAGGGAAGCTGAGAAAGAGCCGCCACTTGAAGGTCCTGCTGTCGTAGACGTCCTCGTCATGGCAGTACCCAAGAAGACCGAGGAACAGGACAGTGGACCCAGCAGCCGCGTATAAGAAACAAAGCGGGAGCTAGACCCTTTTCGGCACAGCGAGAATTCCAGCCACTAAGGTACGTGCCCGTTTTAGTACCTTCTTTTCTAAACGGTACTTGCATCCCGCGACCCCTGACCTGGGTATAGAGAAGGGAAGGAACGTGTGCGTTTGTGGGTATAAGTGCAGTGCAACGTTCTGATACAACAAGAACAATGCTAATATACCTGTGCGACAATGGTGGGTGATTGTAGCCAACCCCCTCACATCTATACCCACAAAGACCGTATCTTCAAAAGGCTGTATTCCTAAAGCCTTGTTTTTTTCTTTTCTCTTTCTTTTTTTGAGAACGGTTTTCACCAAATATCCAGATGGGAAGTGAGGAAAATGGAAATATCACAAGAAACTTCTACTGGTCCGAAGACTCCAAAACCATTCGGTCATAAGAGTAGAGACATAAGAAGGAGATAATGTCTGTGTACACCCAATGGATAAATAAATAAGATCTGAATTACAATATCCCGCCTAATCATTCTGTTCTATATCACACGTGGTGGAGAATGCGGGCACACTCTCCATAGACAGACTAAATGGAGACCCTAAAACAGCAATTACTCAGGGGACAAGAAAAGTTAGAATGAGCTATATAGCGGCAAATGACAGCAGCCCAGGTGGACCGGGATCTATTTGAGGACACCGTAGCACAACAGTTGGAATTTATCCACAAAGTCAAAGAAGAACAGGGTCGAGTAACCTCCCATATCCCCACCCATGAAAGTATGAAAAGTATTTTTATTAACCGTTCGATTATTTAAAATCTTTACAGTAAAACCAACTAAAATCAATGGCCACCCCCCAGGCCTCCCCCTTCTTGTTACGAGATCCTTTTTGCCTTTAAACCGGAGATTGGTTTCATGTTACACCAATATTACAATAAAACCCATTAAAAATAACTATCTGTCTCTTTTTTGCCCATTGATATCATTGCCGGTCCCTTGAGGAGCAAAGGATAGTGCATTTATAAACTCGCCTCTAAGGCCTGTCTAATTAAAATGGATAAACTTTGCCACTTTTGCGAGGATATATGTTTTTGTTTCCAAAAGACACCAGTCTGACACCTCCTTACACGATCTGATGCCAGAGTCCCTTAATATAGGTTGAAGCAGCCTTTGTCGTTCACCCATCAGTTTGGGGCAGCAGCATAAAAGGTGAAACCAGGATTCCCTGTGATAGTTACATAGCCGACAGGAGACTGCATCATCTTCTCGCGCCCATACTGGATTAAAATTTTAAGGGCCGTGAGCCTCATGAAAATAATTTTCCTGCGAGCTTGGATCCCTAGTCCTTCCCGTAAATACTGTTGAGCTTTCCCCAAAGTATAGGATTCGTCCAGTGCCATCGTGATGGTATTGTGGCGGAGTGCAGCTCGATCTTTTTCAAACGAAATGGAGCGGACTTGCCGTTTCATGCTATTTGAGCAGGCCTTTTGCGAGATAACAGGTAGAGACAAACTATCAGCTTCAATAATTAGGGTGCCTAGTGCTTTGCCCAACTTGATATGCCAGGGGGAGTCCTCTTCTTTGAAGATGATTTTCAGATGATATTTCAGAGGGTTATTCGAGGCTTTGAGGACCCTGATGTAGTACTTTATTAGGTCCCCCTGAAGGGCCAGTTTAGGACTACAGAGCCCTAATTCCAATCGTAGCCTAAAGTTCCTTGCATACCTAGGTGCTTGTAACACAGACTTGTAGGCTTTGACCTGAGCGACTGCTATTAATTTGTCTAAAGCACCCGGGAATGCCAAGTGGCCATAGTTATTAACCGGAATTAATTTTGCCTTTAGCACCCTCAGCATGGGATCTGCTGTCGGGCTGGACAGGCATTGGCTTAAGCAACTCAATGTTAGAATTACGCTGTTGGTTTTGGCAATTAGATGTTTTGTATGCCTTGCCGGAGTAGCCCTCTCGAATAGCCAAACCCCAAGATAATTATAATTTCGTGGTCTCCCAGTTTTTTGTGGGTATGTCTACCAGATATCATTATCTTCGTTTTGCTCTGGTTGACTGTCAAGCGATTTTCCTTGTTGTACATTCCCATCTCCTTTAAAGCTCTTTAAAACCCACCCTGGTGTGATCCAACACTACTGTGTCATCAGCGTACTGGAGGATTGCCAATCTCACCTTGCCTAGTCTCGGGGGAACTAGACAGGCCTCTTTCAGCGCACTCCCCATGTCTGCTGTGTAAAGATTGAATAATAGTGGTGCCAGGACACAACCCTGCTTCAGGCTATTGTTGGTATCAACTCTTGATGATAAGGCTGTGGTACTTATCTTGACTTGAATCCAGGTCCCCTCATAAAGAGCTATGATTGCTTTCAAAAGCTTTGTTGGAATCCCCCAGGCTGTCAGTTTTCCCCAAAGTCTGCCCCTATCATCTCTGTCAATGGCTGTGCTATGATCTATGAAACAGCAAAACAGCGGTGGATGCCAGTCTTTGACAGCTTGTTTGGAGAGGTAGGCCAGGGCCATGATGTTGTCCATTATTGAGCTGTTTGCCCTGAAGCCGGTCTGATAGAATGGTAAAATTTCGTTGTCGTTTGCCCAAGCCTCCAGCTCTTTCAGTAGTAGTTGCGCATGGGCTTTGGCTTCTACATCAAGCAGGGCCACTAGCCCATAGTTGGCGGGGTTGGAGTGATCACCCCTTTTGTGGATGGGGAAAAGAACAGATCCTTTCCATGATTGTGGTATTATTGCCATTGCATAAGCATGGTTCTATAGAGGGGTAAGAGTTGGGACAAAAATGCTTGAGCTGATTTAAATACCAGGGCTGGAATGCCATTAGGTCCTGGAGCCCCATAATTTCACATTCTCCTTATCACCCTTGTTATTTATGGTTCTGAGAAGCCGTTTCCCTCAATAATCTTTATTCCTACCGTCCTGTTTGCTCTTGGAGAGGGGTTCCATGTAGTTGCTTGTTTCCGAGAACTTCTTGGAAAAGACATACTCTGCAACTGGTGGGCCTCTGGTGTATGGTCCCTTACATACACTTCCCACTCATTACTTGCAATATTTTTCTCCTTGCTCCCAGAATGGGAGTTCAAGTGGTTGATATATCTCCATAGTTTGGCATTGTTCTTTTCCTTTATCAGGGCAAATACTGTGAGCCATGTCTGTTCCATTTCCTTTCTTTTAAATTCGCCTACTTTTTTCCTGTGGGCTGATCTCAATGTGGCTATGGGGACCTCTCCTGGCAATGTTCCTCTTTTATTTTTAGCTCTTAGACCCTTCATGAGAGCGCATTTACTTTGACTCAGGCACTTCGGTGCTCGTGGCTTCTTAGGGGAGGAGACCTTGTTGGAAAAAAAAAATTGCAGTGATTTTCGCCCAGATTCTGCCAAAGATCACCTGTCAGAACTTCCCAATGACCTATCACCATCGGATGGGCCTCCCACAACCTGCGAGCTTGCCACGTTGATGCCCACTCCTGAATTTTAAATCCGAATTCAGTTGACCATTTTATTCTTTTCAGTACTCTAAAGTGTTCGTCTCCTATGGGTTTGCCTATTACTTTCTGGAGTTCTGCAGATTCCACTCCCAGGTTAAATGTTGCGCATAGAGGCCTATGATCACTTTCCCATCTGTCATCAACCATGTAATCATTCAACTTGTTAGCCAATATCTCATTCATTAGAATATAGTCAATGGTGGATATGTTCCTGAATGACGGTTTGGGACACCACGCAGGTGAACATAGTTTCTTTATGTAGTGAGTTGAGGGAAGTTTGAAATTTTTAATAAGAGAGAGCGTGGGCCCACCTTGTGCCCTTTATTTTGCTTGCCTGAGGCCCCTTCCAGTCCTCTCAAGTTGAAGTCACCGGCGATGATCACATTATGGTGCTCATATTTGATGAATATTTCTTCCATTGTGGTGATGAGTGATTCCATGCTGGCTAGTGTCAGTGCCGGATTAATATAACAGTTTATTAATAGCAGGCTAAACGGCTGGCGACTTGCCCTTGGCCCGGCAATTGTCATAGCTTGCAGGTCTGGAATGTTTACTCTTATTTCTGTGATTTTAAGCTTACGGGCATGACTTATAAAGATCAAGAGGCCCCCAGAAGGACTTCCAAAGATGGTTTTTTTTGTAGCATTTACCCGATGTTCATGGAAGCCTGCTATGGGGGTTGATGTCATTGTCCATGTTTCTTGGCAGCATATAATATCTCCTTTTGCAAGGTAATCCAGTACTTCCTTATTCCTTGCATTTTTACTTAGCCCTGCAATATTCCATGAGATGAGAGTTAATTCTTGATGGAAGTCAATGTTAGGTGGTTGATGTTGGTCTTCTCGCCCCGCCATTTTCCTTCCTGAAATGCCTGAAATTTGTCTTAGGCTAGGGATGCTGTTGCCAGTGATCCAATCTTATAGCCTGCTTGGATTGACCCAATAACACTCTATGGGGCATATGCATCAACATTGGCATTTGCGATTCCTTATTAGCGAAAAATAAGGATTCGCTAATAAGGAATAGCAAAAGGCTATGCATGTAGGAATCGCTATTCAAATAGCGATTCCTTAACTTTCCTTAATTGCTACTAGCAAATTGCGAGTAGCAATTAAGGAATGCCATCCCAATCATTCCTATGGGCCTCCAGGCCCATAGGAATGAATCGGAGATTGCATGAGCAAATAGCGAGTACCAGTAGGTTCTCGCAAATTGCTCATGCAATTTCAAGGGTGCAAGGGTGTCAAAATGACACCCTATTGCACCCCTGAAATTGATATGTGCACATATGTTGCACACACACATGCTCTAAGGGAATGTGTGTGTGCAACATGAAACTTTGAAAAATGCACCAAAGTGCATTTTTCAAACTTTTAGCAAATTACCATGCAGTTCATCTTCATGTTAATTTGCTCCCCCTATTAGCGAATTCGCTAATTTTTTAACTTTCATGCATTGCATTTAAGGAATCCCAAATTGAGATTCCTTAAATTAAGGAATCTCAATTTGGGATTCCTTAAATGCTATCGCTATTTAAGGAATCGCTATTTAAGGATTCCTTAAATAGCGATTTTTGCTTTTGGGTTGATGCATTGGGATTGGGTATTTTTGACTCAATACCGGGAGCTATTAGCGAATCGGTATTTTACCGACTGGATTTTGGCTTGATGCATGAGGCTGTTTGTAGATAATCTCTATGAGAGATGGAGATGTTTATTGGTGTACTTGGGCTTTCTAAATTGTTTCCCCCCTGTTTTCTGTAGTGGTTTGTGCCCTTCAAAATTGATACGACCCCCTGCCTCTCTTTGTGAGGTATGAGGATGGATGGATATTTTGGTTGAATGGGTTCTGTTATATCTATGCCACAGTCTGCTAGTTATTGAGCTTCACCGAGGACTAACCGTTGGAGAGATTGTTCACTAAATCCCAAGAAAGTTGAGTCGCAATGACTATCACCATGTGTCCTTTTGAACTTTACCCACTCCATATTTTACGAAGTGATCTGGGACAAGGACGTAACATATCCAAAAAGTCGAAGGATGTTGGTTCTATTTAAGATGTCATAAGGTGTCATATGGTATCTAGGGGTGAGCACCGCCTCATATATTATGGGAATTTCCTTGGGGTATTGTATTTGCGTGGTCCCCCCAGAGCTCTGGCTACTTAGTCCCAGGCTTGGGGAGGACTTGTTGGGAATTTGTCACTGTTGTTCACCATCAATCCTATTTTTACATCCTGCCCAGCTTTCTTGTTGCTTCTGCTCCGTTGAGGAAAGTACGGTATACTCTTTCGGGCCTTTGTAATCCTCCAGTCTCAGTGGATCATGAAGCCTTATTTGTGTGCAGGCGTCCTCCTTTCCCACACTGTCCCTGTATGTTGCCTCCTGGCACGTGTTTGATGTTAGCTCCATTGGTTGTTGGGCTGCCTGAGCCCTACTTTGTTGCATTGGACCATCTCTTTTTTCGTCAATGTCTTTGTCTTCTGGAATTCCCTGGGTCCTATACTGCTGTATAAAATTAAAGATTGGGTAACGTGGCATTAAGTTGCTATTCCCCGCAGGTCTGTGACTATTCAGCATTACCGGCAAGATTGATCTTCTTTTCAATTTTGATCTCGTCAGCTGTTTCTTCAGCTTTTTCTTTGCCCTCCTTGATAAGAGGGCTTCCGACCTTGCTCCTATTACCCCCTCGGTGGTCACCTTCAGCTCTTCTGCTTACTTTGTGTCTGGGCTTACCGCAATTTCTTTAGTATTACTCCTGGGTGGGGATGCCAGGATCTTTGTGCTCCTGCTCTCATTCTAGCGGACTTTTGATTCAGGGCTCGTAACTAGGCTGTGTTCTCCTTTGAGTGTCTTTTGTGTGTCTCCCTTGCTCATGGCTAAAGCTATTATGTCCCCCAATAATTCCGGCATCCCTGCCCACTTTTCTATTATATCGGCACATGAGCTTGTGTGGGCTATCTTGGCCTGATTGTGAATAAATATTGCCTCCATTTTGCCACTTATTGCCCTAGTTTGCTAGGCATTGGGCTATTGATTGTAAAAGATCAACTTGAACCTCCATTTTTGTTGATTGCCAAATCAAAGCCTTGGCTATTGACTTTTGTGCTTCACTGATAGTTTTCAAATGGGGGATATCTTCTTGGCCTTCCTGGCCTATTAATAGCCTCCCCCCACTCGGTCTATAGCCTCTTCCCCTTTCCCAATACATTTTGGGGTGAGGTCCAAAGCCCTTTCTATTGTTAGTTCTAGTTTTTGTAGAAAGGAATCGGTGATGTCTCATGTCTCGGGTGAATCGGGTTGTCGGCGGCCAGTAGATGAGGTAGAATTAACTGATCACGGGGGGTTCACGCTGATTCAGTCCGTGTGAGGCTGTTTGCCGCTCCAGTTGGCTTCCTATCAAGTTCTGCGGATTCTGTGTGCTTCGGGTGCCCCCGGGGCTCAGTGTCATTGATTGTTTCAAAACTGGGTTTACTAATCTCGCCTTCATTTACCATTTTATGCCCGCTAACAGGGGGCTAGACCAGTCCTTTCTGTTACCATTCATCGTGCTCCTGGAAAACAGCCATCTCCCTTGCCCAAAAGTGGAGTTTCCGGTGGGGGTAAGGGATGGTTCGATGAGCTCCTGGCTGGGCTCCAGTGCTTGGGGGTTGAGCACTATGGTCTCATCGACTCTTTCAAAGGACTTATCCTGGGATGATGGGCTACCTGGTGCTTGGAAATAATGAGTGATGAGCCCCTGTTGGGGGGGGCTGTTGAGGAGGGCTCACTATTTTCAGCTCCGACTCCTGCTTTTGGATCTGGGCCGTACTTCTTGTGACCCTCGTTATGGGACGTTTGTGTGTGCTTCCTTCTAACTCCATCCTCTTTTGACAATTCGGTTTCCCTTTGATTATTTTTTTTCCACTCCGTGTAGAGAGGGTGTAGAGAGGGTGTTGGAAATTTGTCACCCTTTATATCACTCTCTTCCTTATGTGCTCATTACACCAACAAGCTTCACAAGACTCCCTCTACTGGCCCTTCTGGCCCTTCGGGTAAGACTAAGATCACTGAGTTTTGCTGAAGTTTGTGCAACTTGCTTGCGGGCTGTGCGTTTCACTTGTTCTGATTACTTGGGCTGTCAAGGGGCACTCTCTTGGGGGTGGCTGGACTCCCTGGAACTTTCTGCTGTGATCGTGACTGAGGCTGTGCTTGAGGTTTGCACCTTTTTAGCCAGCAACATGCAAGTCCCCTTCCTCCTGAGATTTTCAATAACCAGCCCTGATGGTCTTAAGCCCGCAGATATTAAGAGCATTTTATGATGTTTTCAGAGTTTTTGAATTTTGTTTTTGTTGCGGTTTTGCAGTTTTATAGGCAAAACAATATATTGTTGGAGCAGCCACAGCTTGCTGAGTTGCGCTACAGTGCTTTGCCAAGGAGCGGCACTGTTTGCCACGGAGGAGACCTTAAGTTCCTCCCTTGCGGCAGCCCTGAATTCCCCACTGGTGGCTGCCCTCCGTTGGCACACGTTGGCGCACCTGGCCTCTCTCCACACTCCACACTCACCAGGGTGTCGAAGGCAGGACGTCTCCCAGATCTCCCAGGACGTCTCCCAGGTCTCCCAGAATGGCTAAAGTGGCAAGGTAGCAAAGTGGTAGCAAAGCGGCTGGGCTCCCAGGCTCCACACCGGACCAGCTACTTGTGAGGGCCAGCTCCTTTCTGCTGTATTTTGTGGGGCCGAAATGCCCCCTCCGCTCCTCTCCGCTCCTCTCCGTTTGCTCTCTGCTTGCTCACCGGCCGCCCCAATTGTTTACCGAGGGGATTTAGCCAGGGAATCGGTGCAGTGGGGTGCGGGGGATCGCGGGAACCGGCAAGGGATTCACCGTGCTGCTGCCGCTTCGTTTCTGCTTTTCCGCACTGCTGCTCGTAGACTCGCTCAATCGAGCAGCGATTCAAACACATGTTTCAATAGCTCTAGTCACTGAGTCCCCACCAGACAGAGAAACCCGCTGTCAGATCCCTACATAGCCTTACAGAAGTATTCCCCAGGAGACGACCGGGATGCTTTTTTGCTAAATTTTGAAAGGGTGGCCAGGGCATCTGGCTGGCCGGAACAGAAATGGCCTTTCTTTTTATCCCCCTTATTGACAGGAGAAGCACAGGCTGCCTATCAAATGGCCAATCCTTCAGGGAAAACTCCCTATAATGAAATCAAAGAGATAATACTGGACCATTTGGGTATGGATTCTTAAGCTTTCCGGATAAAGTTCAGAAAAGAGAAAGGGGCACCCGGAGATAACCCCAAGACCCTCTTCGTTAAATTAAAAACAGCAGCAGATAAGGGGTTGAAGTGGTTGAAGCCACAAAAACTAACTAAAGAGGAAATTATGTCCTTAATATATTTGGAGCAGTACATGGGGGCACCACCCCTTTCAACACAACGCTGGCTGAAACAGCATACAGGACTTACAGTCGAACAAGCCATAGAAATGGCTACCACCTATTCCAGAGCACAGCCCAGACTCCTGCCCTGGGAAAATGACAAAATCTCCCGACTCCAGACAAAGCCTGAAAAAAAATAAAACAGAACTTCGGTGGATTCTGTAAAAACACGTTCCCCAAAACCCGAACCAGCCCCGTCAAAAGGATATCACTGCTCCGACTGTGGGGAGTGGGGACACATTGCACGGGTTTGCCCCCACAAGAAGACCGGCGAGGAGCCGATGGATGTCAGCTACCTCCCCAAAACCGTACTGTATACAGAAGAACTAGCCTCATGCTTTTATTTAAGTCTGGAGGTAAATGGCGGCCTAGTAAAAGCACTGCTAGATTCTGGCTCAAGCCAGTCAGTGATACAGAAAACCCTTGTAAAGCAGGGACAAATCTTTAAGAACCAAAAGGTACCCATAAGATATGTGCATGGGGATGTGAAATCTTATCCTATGGCGTTGATACCCGTGTGAACACTTAGTGGGAAGACACTGGTAGTTAAGGTAGGAGTATTACCCGCCCTGCCAGAGAAACCTATACTGGGTCTCGATAATCCCAGCTTTCTTCAGCTTCTGGAAAGAGGTATAGCAACTACATGGGAAACACCCTCTCAAGACAACATCTTCGTAACACAGGCTCCATGGCTTGATGATAAGAACTTTCCAGTTTGCCTGTAAACACGTATCAGACCCTTCCTCCTCCGATCTTTCTTACCCCATTTTCACTGTGGAGAACGGTCTGCTTTATAGAATAGGAAAGCCTTCTTCCCCTCCGCAGCTATTGGTACTGCAAAGCTTTCAGGAACAGGTACTCTTCTTTGCACACTCCCATTTACTAGCCGGACACAGCGGGGCACAGAAAAGTAGTCAATCCATTTTAGAACACTTCTATTGACCCGGTATATACGCACAGATAACCAAGTATTGCCAGGAGTGGGAAATCTGACAAAAAAAGAAACGTACAGACCCCCTCAAGTCCCGCTTCAACCCCTGGCCATCATCGGAAAACTGTTCAAAAGAGTGGGGATGGACTTAATTGGCCCTCTTCCAAAAAATTGGAAAGGGAACCAATATGCCTTGGTTGTGGTGGATTATGCTACCCAATATCTGGAAGCATTTCCCCTACAGACACCTACCGCCTTAAATATTAGTGATAAACTGTTTGAGTTGTTTTCCCATGTAGGGTTTCCCCCTGAAATCCTGACCGACGTAGGCACCCCATTTGTATCCCGCTTGATGAGTCAAATCTGCAAGACCCTGAATATTTCCCATATAAAAACCTCAGTGTACCATCCCCAGATGGATGGATTGTGTGAGAGGTACAATGCTACGCTCAAGTTAACACTAAAAAAGATGATGACAGTGGAAGGCAGAGATTGGGACATGCTTCTTCCCTTAGCCCTCTTTGTCATCAGGTGTCAGAAACAAAGTAGTCTAGGCTTCCCCTTTTGAGATGCTCTACGGGAGACAGCCTTGTATCCTGTTAGAGATGACAAAAGAGGCATGGGAACAGGAAAAAACAGATGAATGTAAAACCTTCTATGAATACTCCCAGGGTTTGAAGTCATGTATTCTCACACTGAGGGAATTCTCAAAAGCTAATCTAGAGAAAGCCCTAATGCGTCAACAACTTCACTACGATAAAGGTAAAAAATGGCATCATCTTAAAGTAGGCGACTGGCTATTGGTTTTTATGTCTTCCTCACTACAGAAAGTCAGAGCAGAACGGAAAGCTAGTGAAACAACACCCCTATAGGGTATCGGCAGCACACCGAAGGGCCATCCAAGATGAAATGGACAAGTTGTTAGAAATGGGAGTCATTGGGCCATCCCATAGCAATTGGTCCTCTCCGGTGGTCCTCGTACCAAACCCCTTAGGTCCGTTCCCTTCTGTATTGATTTTCAAGCTGTCAATTCCATTACAAAGTTTGACTCCTATCCCCTCACTCGAATTGACGAATTGATCAAGAAATTAGGGGATGCCCAGTATATCACCACGCTTGACCTCACAAAGGGATACTGGCAGGTTCCTGTACGACCCCGAGATCAAGTGAAAACGACCTTTTCCACCCCCTATGGTCTCATCGAATTCACCGTACTCCCTTTTGGTTTACATGGAGTCCCAGCTATGTTCCAGAGACTGATGAATAGGATACTCCAAGACCACCAGGACTATTCCTCCGCCTATCTAGAAGACATAGTAATCTATAGTCCTAACTGGGAACAACATTTGCTCCATTGCCAAAAGGTTCTACAGGCCCTCAAAGAGGCAGGACTTCACATCAATACAAAGAAATCAAAAGTAGGGTTCCAAAAGGTCAAGTACCTAGGGTATCTCCTGGGAAATGGGGTCATCGAACCACAGCAGGAAAAAGCCAAGGCTATCCTAGATACTCCTTTTCCTACCACCAAAAAGGAGATCAGGGCATTCCTGGGCTTAATAGGGTATTATCATCGCTTTCTTTCAAATTATTCTGAGATAGCATTCCCCCTTGACAGATCTTCTGAAGAAAGAAGAAAAACTAAGGACCTCCTCTCTCCCGCCCAAGAAGCATTCCAGAAATTAAAACAAGCCATTACCTCCAGCCCTGTGTTGATTGATATCCCCGAATTTTTCCAAACCATTCAAACTACAAACCGATGCCTCTGAGATTGGTTTAGATGCCATCCTCTCACAGATTTCCAAGGATGGATTTGAGCTCCCAGTACTCTATATCAGTAGGAAACTAAATCCCCGTGAACAGAAATACCCCACAATTGAAAAGGAATGCTTAGCCATCAAATGGGCTGTGGATAAGCTACGTTATTATCTTGAGGACTCCCCTTTCACTTTATACACTGACCACACCCCCCCTTCAGTGGATGAGTAACAAAGGGAACAACCCCGCATCTTGAGATGGTTTCTATCTTTACAACCCTTTGCCTTTGAGGTACGCCATAGGAAAGGCACTGAAAACCAAAATGCTGCCTTTTTTTCAAGGGTGTTACAGTTCCCCAAATGTGAACTGTCTGGGGTGAAGGTGTGTCAAGACGTACCTGAATGTTTTGAGAGTGAAGAGGAGAGTGAGGATACATTTCCCCCTTATGTTTCTCCTAACGTCTCCTTCCAGTCTTCTTTAGATACAGCGCTGGATATTGTTGACGATACCTATAAGAATGCCAACTTCCTGAAGACGGAGGCACATCACTTGATGATGTCACATGGACCTATCAGAGCCCCGGACGGAACATCCGACGCCTACATATCGGGTTCTCTGAAGAAGAGACAGCGTTCAAGAAACCAGGATGACAAAACGAGGGAAGCTGAGGAAGAGCTGCCACTTTAAGGTCCTGCTATCGCAGACGTCCTCGTCACGCCAGTACCCAAGAAGGCTGAGGAACAGGACAGTGGACCCAGCGGCCGCGTAGAAGAAACAAAGCGGGAGCCGGACCCTTTTTGGCAGAGCGGGAATTCCAGCCTCAGTCCAGGAGGAGCGTGGCTTGCCAAGGTACATGCCCGTTTTCGTACCTTCTTTTCTAAATGGGACTAGCATCACACGACCCCCGATCTGGATATAGAGAAGGGAAGGGAAGCAGGCGTTTGTGGGGATAAGTGCAGTGCAACGTGGTGATACAACAAGAACAACGCTAATATGCCTGCGCCACACTGGTGGTGGTGGATTTGGGTGATTGTAGCCAACCCCCTCACACCTCTGCCCACAAAGACCATAACTTCAAAAGGCTGTATTCCTAAAGCCTTGTCTTTTTCTTTTTTTTTGAGAATGGTTTTCACCAAAGATCCAGACGGGAAGTGAGGAAACCAGAAATATCACAAGAAACTTCTATTGGTCCGAAGAATCCAAAACCATACGATCATAAGAGTAGAGACATAAGAAGGAGATACTATTGTCTGTGTACATCCAATGGATAAATAAATAAGATATGAATTTCAATATCCCGCCTAATCATTCTGTTCTATATCGCAAGTTGTTAAGTTCACTTTGGATATTCAGTGGTTCAAAAAGTCTTTTGGAATGTGGTTAAATTCACAGAGAACTGGCTCAAAGGCTCACAGGCACATGATGTAGTTTGGAAACTCCGTCTCAAAGACTTTGAATAAGCAACTCAAACTGCAAAGTTAGCGAAAGTGGGTAAGAACTGATTGCTTGCTTGTAACAGGGCCATTACCCCATAGTGTTGTGGTATTTGTGGTTCAGCTTTTCACACAAAGTTCATATTATTTTTCAGCTAAGCCAGTCTTTCGAAATTGTATCTCTAGACAACAGTGTTTCAGGATTTCTCCCTCATCAGTTAAGTAAAGTTACTTGTAGGAAACTGAAGAACTATGGTGTCTTGAGGTTGTGATCCTTCAAATCGTCACAGCTTGAAAAGCAATGAAGCTCTGGGAAGGCAGTGTCACATGTGCGTAAATCTCAAGATGGGTGGCTGGTTAATGCAGGATTGAACCCTAACATTGATGGTTCAGACCTTTGGGCTCCAGATGTGCCTTTATGGAAATTTTCGAGCATTATTTTTGGTTGCCTCCCCCAATGCCAATAACGTTTGTGTTCATGGCTCCATTATGGATCGAAGGGTGTGGCTTGGCTTGAATGCTGGCTTAAGGAAGAGGGTCTTTTCTACTCTATGAGTCAAACTACAGGCTTGAGCTGAAAAGTTCTCAATAGAGTTGCCGGTTTCTTCAAGGCTAGTTCCACAGAACTAAGATCCCTGTAGAATGTTTCTGAGTAACTCCCTCTTGGCATAAACTCTTTTCAGCCCCTCAGAACCTTGGCTGCTAATAATAATATCCTACAAGGTCGGGCAACAAATTCCTGCAAGCAGGATCTTCTCAGAACCCAAGTGAGCAGGCACCTGAAAGGAGATCTTCCAGAAGATAGGCTTTCCTCAAGAGAGGGGTGAAAATGCCCCTGTTGACCCCTTTGAAGGAAACTGTCTGTTCCAGTTGTAGATAAGTATGCTGGAGGCAGATGTTCCAGACCAAGCTGGATAAATGTTTCTCTAACAGTTGGAAGGCAGTTAGGAATAATTCTGCGTGGGCAAGTAGGCCATTCTTCTGTTATTCTTCAGTTCACAGCAGGTTTTCAAATTGCAGTGGGTTGAGAAGGCTGGTTAAGGGTAAGATAGCATGACAGCAGTGTTGATATTTAGCTAATCCTGTAAATATATTGGCTTCCTACTCCCATTTGTTTTCCAACAAGGTAATACTGTGCCGGTTATGTGTTTTTTTCAGAATTCCATCCACCTAAAAACTCCACTTAATGTTGTGAGACCCTAAGTTTTCTGTGCAGGGCTCTCCTCAGTCCCTCTAATCCCCTCATGTGACTCCCAGCACCTTCATTACCAGGATTTTTAGGGGGAAGACAATTCCCCACTCATTGTTTGGTCTAGATCTGCTGCAGTGAATATTACCACCAGAAAGGAGGAGCTTATTACAAATTCTGTTCATGAGCAAATGCTCCCTTGACAGGCCTTGGGCAACAGCTTACTCCCATCCTCCGTACTGTGTAAAAGACTTATTGACGCAGCTAATGGTAGACAAAATATTTGGCAAGTGCAGGGTCCTCCACATACAGGTGTGTTTGTCATTGAAATGGATTGCAACTGAGTGCAGACCGAATATTAGTTATGTTTAATATCTGCCAAAATTGGCTAACCTGGTAATTTTAATATAAGTGTACTGCTGACCTTTTCAGTCCATTTTACATCTGTGCTACAAAACTGGTTCTGATCACATTATTCAATGAAAGTTTACATTACAACTTACATAGCAGGGGATATGTTACTTGAATTAGAAAGTGTGCCATCTAAAACTGCACATTAGGGTACAAAACTGGCTGGGACAAATCCACCCTTCACTTCTGATTCTCATATTTGTACTCTTGGCACTGGCATAGGAAGCCTGCTAACAGACAAGGTGGAGAGTTATTCAAATGTCCTAAACCAAAATACCTAGCCTTTTTTCAGCTGTATCAATCAATATTTCATCCTTCCTGGGTTGAAAAAACGAGCATCACCTAATGGGGTATCAGTTACAGTTCTTTTGTGAGTATTATTATTATTGTTGTTTTTGTTGTTGTTGTTAAGAACATTTATTTTCATATACCACAGCTATGTTGTATCGACTTCACCCAAAGAACTGATATCTAGATTTTTCAACAGGGCTGGGAGAAGTTTGAGGTTCTGCCACTGCAGTTGGAGGATTGGCAATGGGGTTCAACTTTGTTTTGGATCAGCTGCTTGTAACCAGAACACCAGAGCATCTCTGCATGCTTCTTCCAGGCATTAATTCAACCCCTGCCTTCCTAAGGGACCCTTCACCCGCTAAGCCTCAGGAAGGGTAGCACGGAAAGTGTATTTGCATTGAATGCCTCTCAAAAGGTGTGTGAGATCAGTTGGGCATGGGACATTATTAGTAACTTTCCATAGTCAGTTAAGAACATTTTAAAATCTCTGAAGCTTTATAACTTAGGGAGTGAGTCGATGTGTGGTTCTGATTTGATCTTGGTTGGATACATTCAACAAATGTTATTGGGGATTGACTGTATTTGTATATTTCACCTTGAGGGAACAAAAGGAATTTAAGGACTTAAGAAGAGCTTCACTGAGCCTAATGTATTAAGCATTCGTGAGTCTCTAATCAGTTGTAAACCGATTTGCCACTGCAAAATCAGCCCAAGACAATAAACAAAAGTGCCCAAAGGATAAAATCGCTAAAATAACAGAGTGCACTGAATGAAAAAAAAATCTACAAAATGGGACTAAGAATTGCAACTCCCAAACTGCAATTACCAAAAATAAAGTCACAAATTGTATGTATAAGCCATGCATGAATAGTAGATGATTGCAAAACCAGAAAACTGATCTCACATATTACCTTGTAGGGGAAGCAGGTAGTAACCAGGTGCGACCTATAAAAGATGGTCCTAAATAAAAGAAAACTTCTACAATAGCAACACAGTATACAATGGTAAGAAGGATGCATATGCCAGAAGATCACCAGAGAAAGAGGAGCAGAAGGCATAGAATATTTAGACAAAGAATCACATTTCTTTTCTAAACAGTGGAGGAGTTGTCTAACATATACAAGTACACAAGTCATCCTAGAGCTAGTATATCATTTGCAGCCCCATGCAATTTATATGAAGATAGAATGTTCCAAATGGGATTCATTCAAACTTATTCATAAACCTTAGGGAGCCTCAATAAGTGCAAGAAATAGTCCCTGGTAGCAATCAACACAATACAAGTCATCAATTTCATTTAAATTGTATTGTGGACAACAACCACAGGTTGATAAACAGTTCCAGTATTATCTGCTCATGCTGTCGACCCAGTGCAAGTGAAAATGTGAACAACTAATAAAGTGCACACATAATTATATACAAATAGCATTAGTCACAAGAACAAAAATATATCCAGATGCATATCAGTTCAGGGTCACAAGAAGTCCAACCTTACATAAGTGATGAAGGCTAGAAAATGTTGATCTTTTGATGTGATTTGGAGGGAGTCTTCCTCAAGATCAAAACAGGCAGTAGCCTGATTTGCTGATATCATATGGGTCAATTGAATTGTACATTCTTGAATTGCTCATTGGTTGTTTCAGAACAACCTTTTATGGTTTGTTACTTGTACAGGCTCGCTGGCAAGTCTGCTACCTTATCGAGTATGGCTATGGTCGCAAGCACTTGCAGGGCGCAGTCAAGTCAACCCTACATGTGTCCACAGCTTCTGTTAGCTTCATCTGCTAGTTTTAAGGCACAATGCCTGTGACAGGTAGAATCTGCCAGAGTGTCCTGTCAAGGGCCTTCAGGAACTTTCTGGATACTATATGATCCTAGATATACACACATATTTCATTCCCAAGCACCCCTGGCAAACAGTCCATATGCCCTATGTCAGTGGATCATGACACCTTACATCAATCCACTGATACAGAGAAAATCCAGGTATAACACTGGATACTAACAGACCGGATCCAACATTAAAGATACATTTGGAAAACAGAAAGGCAGATTCTGCTGTCTACATATAAGTGAAGGTACAACCCAGAATAATGTTACAGATGTATAGCCACATTTGCGCTATAGAATAACATCGCCATGAGGAGGGTTTGCCACCAGAACGTATTATTGCAGACTCTTACAAAATTATCAGTACCCGGCTCACCTTGAAATTGTAACAAACAATCTTGTTTATTCAAATATCAAAACAAAACGTCAAGCAAGAAAGAAAGTGAATGTGCTGCTGCTGGATGACAAAACAAACTGAAATTACTTGAAATGCCGAAACCAAATATGGATGCTCTGTGGGTAATCGTCATTCTCTCTTCTCCCCTCCTTTGTTTGGCAACAGGAGCCCTCTTACTTACACACTGTATGGAGGTGCCATGTACTTGCCCACTTTGGCCCCCTGTGCATCCAGTGGTGCCTCCCTCAGCTACTAAAATGCTACCTACCCTGGAAGCCACCTCACTTTCCACTGGTGGTAGGGTTACCCACTGGCAGTATTGAGATTTATGGATCTCCTTCAGGGCATGAGTGACCTATACGAGGCTTCTTGCTTCATCACCCCTAAGGCTAAGATGTTGGTAGTTGTGAAGGTCATTCTGTTGACCGATTGCCTGAATCTGCAGAAGAGGTGTTAGCAGTTTGGTGTTGCATTTACTGTTTGCTGCAGATGCCTTTGTCAGTGACAGTTCAGTGACAGCCTAGGCCTTTCCGCGTATGCATTTTGCCATGCTGGTAAAGCATCAGCTATGGTGAAATAAGGCTGCACTATCCACACATTCAATTTAGAGATGGCCCTGTGGTTTCTCTGTTCCACTTTTATTACTGGCCTTTCCAACATGCTGACCTGTTCGCCAGCTGGTGTGCCATTGGGTCCTTTTGGTTACCTTTCTGTACGCCCTCATCTGAGCAACCTGTCCCATCTGGATGCTGGCTGCCATACTGCACTGCTCACTACTGGTGCAGCAGACAGAGGGGTTTTCAGCAGTGGTAACGTTGGCAACAGGACTATGTATTAGTGAAACAAGTTCCTGGGCCTGCTGCGCCAATGGCAAACTGGGTAGGTCTCCAGCTAAAGCAAATGTACCAGCCCCACTTTTCCATACAACAATTGCTATAGTGACCAGGAACATATTGCATGAACAACATATCCTGTGGTTCATTGTGTTGTGTTGATATGACTCCCAGTGTCTATGAAGCATGGCCAATGGTTGGGTGCCCAGTGGTGTACTATATTCAGCTCTGTGTATGATGTTTTCTGTCTGTTAATCCACAAACAGTCCCCAACGGATTTCTCACTACTACAGTTTTTCGGGAGCTTACCTGGTGTGCTGTCTACAGAGACTGACATATTTTTTAAGCAGACTCTAGTCACTGGTTCTGATTGAATGGCACTTAGGCTGAGTTCTTCCATTAATTTTGGTGGTAGTTCCCTACTGAGTGCCCACCTGGGGAAACTCTCTCTGGTCCAACTGCGTCTTCTATGTTTTGGACCAGAGATCATCCTCTTTTTCGTATCTCATCTATGATCCTGTTGGTGACCCCATCACCATTAATTCTTTGGCGGATTCGTCTCTAGATCCTTTTTTTCAGTCTATCAAGGACAGTGAGTGAGACCTTCCCAAAGAGTTTGCTGTTAGCGATACACTCTTCAACCAGAATCTCCAGCTGCTGGTCAATGAACTTTCTCCTCCTTCCCCTGTCCTCCTGTGGCTCTTGTTTGAAATTTTGGTCAAGTACAGTGCAGCTCCTGTTCTCAGCCCTGCCAAATACCACGCATCAGGGGTCAGACTAACGCATTTTAGTGTGGTGTCCACATCACCGCACTAAAATGCATTAGTCACGCATTGATAACCCCCTGACAACCAATGCTAGGCGACCTTGATAAGGAGCTAAGTTTAAGCAATGAGCACTGCACTTCCAGCAAGTACCCTCTGTACTGCCTGACTGCTGTCTGGAATGTAGAGGCAGACCTCTGAAATAAAATTATTATTTACAAATATGGCCCGCGAGAACAGAACAAAGTATTTCATTTTTGGAGCTGCAGGCCCAATACTATGTGTTCTTAGTCAGAGTGTGGTATGAACACCCAGCGGTGACTACCTTTGACTACCTTGACGTGACTCTGGGGGACGCACCTTGCCTGTTGTCTGGCAAACGGCCACCCATTCTGGGACCAAGCTGGTGTCTGATTGGCCACTGAGGCGAAAGGCAGCTTTGGTTTTCCAACTCCATTTTAACACTTATACGAGATAGTACATCTGGTGAAGTTTCGTCACTTCTATGGAGCAGTAAGTATCTTTCTCTCAAGGGGAACACATCCCTGATTAAAGCGTAGGCTGGTCTGGCCTGGAAGTTCCGTGAATATATCTTTGCATAATCCATCCTAGGCCTTTTATATGTTAACCTTTCCTGCCGTCAGCCATCCCAAGGCTGCTGTTCATTACGCATTTCTCCACTTTTTTGGGGCCAGGGAAATGCGTCTGAACTTGAAATGACTGCTCTCCTCACTAAGACCCTCGATTTCATTTATCCTTTCCTCCTTTCCTGCTGCATGTGGATTTTGTATGATGAGCTAAACTTACCTACGAACTGTGAGTCCGTCAGCTCACTATGTATGCTAAAATGGGAATGTGAGGGCTTACATCAGTGTATCCCTGAGGCCAATTAGAACCTACACAGCCGAGCAGGGGTTGGATACCCAGCTCTGTCCCAGCTTCTGATAGGACTGTACTTCCTGTCATACAAAGACGTTGGGAGAGGAATGAATTGAGGGGAATCTTCCCCTTTTTAGGTTTCACTTGCAACTCTAGTATTTAATATATCTTAAAAGGGGGCTCTTATCAGTTCCCATCACCGAATTGCTGAGCTCATTCGCTTTTGTGTGGAGTTTTCTTTTTTAACTTCCCCTGGCTGCAGGCATTTACGATACTCCTACTAAAGCTGTTCACACTGTTTAAGTCCCATTTACTGTCAAGATAAGATCTCTTCCCACAGAAAAAGCTAACATCTTCTAACAGTATGCTGGAACGTTTGCTTTTTATTACTTTATTCTGTAAAGCAGATGCTTTAGCCTTAGAACATTTGTGGAATTTCCTATTCACACTTCAGTAACTTTCTTTGCACTTTCTAGACATTATCTGATTGATTTTTTCATTATGATCAAATTTTGAATGTGATAAACATTGCATGTTAAAAATAAAGTTAATATACAAGAGCTATGCTATATTTTACTACTGAACGGCTGCCACAACTGCAGTTACCTTGCAGACATCATGGTCATGATTTGAATGGTGCAGCAGGTGCAGTAGCACTGGGCCCAAAAGTTGTCAGAACTCCTCTAAACACATAATATTGCTATATTCAACTACCAAACAGGCAGTCACAATTGCAGTTACCTTACAGTTAAAAGGGACTTGAATTGAATGGTATAGCAGGTGCAGTGGCAACACGGCCAAAACCTCTAGGGACCCCACTAAATCCAGAGTATTACTAAAATTTAAAACAAAGCAGGCTGTCACAAGTGCAGTTACCTTGCAGACAACAGGGTCATGATTTCAATGGTGCATCAGATGCAGTGACACCAGGACCGAAAGCTTTAGGCACCCCACTAAACACCTAAAATTGCTATATTTTACTACTAAACAGGCAGTCACAAGTGCAGTTACCTTACAGACACAGGGTCATGATATGAAAAGTGCTGCAGGTGCACTGGTAGGGGGCCCAAACGTTGTCAGAACTCCTCTGATCACCCAATATTGCTAAACTTTACTACTATAGAGGCAATCACAATTGTAGTAACCTTGAAATTTAAAGGGCTTGATTTAAATGGTGTAGCAGGTGCCGGGGCACTGGGGCCAAAAGTTGTCATAACTCCACTAAACACCTAATATTGATATATTTTACAACTAAACAGGTAGTCACAAGTGGGGTCATCTAGCAAGCACTAGGGTCATGATTTCAATTGTGCAGCAGGTGCAGTGGCACCGGGACCAAAAGTTCCAGGCACCACACTAAACACTGATTATTGCTATATTTTACAACTTAACAGGCAGTCACAAGTGCGGTTCGCATTCAGGTATTAGGGTCATGATTTGAATGGTGCAGCAGATGCAGTGGCATGGGCCAAAAGATTGTCAGAGCTCCCTAAGCACCTAATATTGCTATAAATTACAACTAAGCAGGCAGTCATAAGTGCAATTATCTAGCAAGCACTAGGGTCCTGATTTCAAAGCGCAGCCGGTGCAGTGGCACTGGTTCCTGAAGCTCCAGCACCCCACTAAACACCAAATATTGCTATATTGTATTCCTAAACAGGAAACCACAAGTGCAGTTACCTTGCATACAACAGGGCCTTGATTTGAATGGTGCAGCAGGTGCAGTAGCACTGGGCCCAAAAGTTGTCAGAACTCCTCTGAACACCTAATATTGCTATATCTTACTGCTATACAGGCAAAACAGACACAATTGCAGTTACTTTGCAGTTAAAAGGGGCTTGATTTGAATGGTAAAGCAAGTGCAGTGGCACCGGGGCCAAAAGCTCCAAGGACCCCACTAAACGCAGACTATTGCTAAAGTGTACTACTAAACAGGCAGTCTTAAGTGCAGTTATGTAGCAGGCACTAGGGCCATGATTTCAATGGTGCTGCAGGTGCAGTGGCACTGGGGCCAAAAGTTGTCAGAACTCCTCTAAACACCAAATATTGCTATATTTAACCACTAAATAAGAAGTCACAAGTGCAGTTACCTTGCAGGCACTATGCTAATGGTGGTGCAGCAGTTGCAGTGACACAGGGGCCAAAGCTCTAGAAACCCCTCTACACAAATATTTTACTACTAAACAGGCAGTCACAATTGCAGTTACCTTACCTAGGGTCATGACTTGCATGGTGCAGCAGGTGCAGTGGCACCTGGACCAAAAGTTGCCAGAACTCATTTAAACACATAATATTGCTATTACATCAATGCATTATATTGCTTCCTTCTTTCATTTCATTTTTCAAACTTTTGCTATTACTTACCCGCGCTATACCACTAGTAACAGCACAATATATTGCCTTTTTGTACATAATCAAGTCATAACACTTTAACTGACTTTCTGTAACTTTTATTGTAAAACTACTTAGCAAGCTACAGCTTACAACAAAAAGCTGCTTATTCTGAATCACATAGGTGTAACCTAATGCATTTACCAATGCTTGTTAATCTTGGCCCTGTTGGTCTGTCTGGTTCCTTGTTGAGAAACATGGTTTCCTGGTTTCATTGACCAGTCCTGGATTCCTGCTCTGCTGCTACCATGGAGCCTCAGAGTTGCCAGCAAAGTACACAAGATAAAGAAAAAACAGTACTGTTTGTTTCTCTGTGCGTGTTTGTGAGTCATTGAGAGTGAATGAGACTGAGTGAAAGTGAGTATGTGGCAAGGAATTTGAAAGTGCCAATGAGAATGAAAGTGAGGGTGAGTCAACGACAGTGAATGTGACTGAGCATGAATTAAGTGAAAGTGAGTGCTAGGAAGTGAGTGAAAAAGTGTGAGTGAAATAGGAGTGAGTGTGGGGACTTTGTGAAAGGGAGTGGAACTGAGTCGGATGTAGCTATCAACAGTGCAGCAGGGGAAGCTGCACTGGGGCCTATTGAATTCTGTTTATTAATGCAGACTATTTGCAATTCAGGAGTTGTGAGTGAAAGTCAGTGAGTGTGAAAGGTTGACTTATGAAAGTGCATTTGTGAGTGAAAGTGAGAACCAGTGAATTTGAGTTTGTGAGTACGTTTGGTGTGTGAGTGACAGTGAGTGGGAGTGAGTAAGAGTGAGAAAGAGTGAGTGAGTGTGAGTGAGCTAGATCAATTGAGGGGCAGAGAGAGAGGGACTAAGAGTAGGAGTGAGTATGAGTGAGAGTAATTCAGAGTGTGAGTAGAATAAGCATGTGTTTGTTAGTGTTATTTATACTTAGGAGTCTGCTCCTGGCTATGACATGCTCAAGATAATTATTGGCTTATCTGGGCACCCAAGGTTACATATTAGGGATATCATACTGAAGGTAATTAATGACATAAAGGGGGCATTCATGGAAAATACAGACCCTGATATACTGGGAGTCATTTCTTTAGTTACAGAGGCACCTGTGGCAAAAGGCTGGGGTTGGCATACTGGAGGTCATTCTTGGCCTCAGAGAGGGCAGCCATTGCACATTGCAACTCGAAGTTCAACTCGTGGGGGCAAACCATGATAAAATGCTGACACTGACATGGAGGCATATACCAATGGTCTATGGACAATATCGATGGTACCATTCTGGTACTGGCATGTATGCCTTTCTTGCCATAAGGGGGCATCCTTGATTAAATGCTGGCAATGGTGCACTGGAAGAAATACTTAAGATCTAAAAATGTAGGGAACATCCAAGCCAAATTTTGAAAAAATGGCGTGGACTTGTGGCAAGTATTTATCCCACCACTTTCAAAAATCACGAGCCACTGCTGGTTGCTAATATGTGCAACTAGGTGTTAAACTGTTACTAATGAGGGGACACCTTTGCCCGCATTGTGTTAATGAGGCTTAAAATGGAAAAATAATACAGCCACTGAATGTGCCACATTATGCTTCATAGTTTGCCTTTTCTTGCTGCACTATTCAGTCAACACTGACGCATACTTTGGCCCTTCACTGCTGCACAATTCCAGTGGCCCAGACTCTTAGGCTATTTTAAATCCTAATAGTTAAGATATTTGCTTTCTAAGTAGAGTACCATTTACAAAAGAAGGCATTTTATAAAGTTGACAGTGTGAAACCATCTGTACTGATCAAAACGTCCATGGAACAGTACACCGTGTCAAGTCCAAAAAGCTTTCTGTTGTTAATGATTCGTTGTGTCATTGTTTATCGCGAATACTAAAATTCTGCGAATATTTTACAGGAGCCAACACATTTTTACTTTCATCTTTGCATTGCCTTCCATGGAGATTTCATCTGTTACAATATAGGCAGGCTTGAGTACGCGCTATGCCCAAAAATATGTTGACATTTATTGGATCCCTTAACTCACTCTGCACATTTCAGGAATGGATATCCACTTCTGCCTGGGCAGTCTGGCAAGCCCTTTAAACCTCGGAACAGTGCTCAAATGGCGCAAACAAGCACTCCCGTCCGTTTTATTACCACCAAATTGTGTGTTTTAGGATAGTACCACGTTGTTGAAAAGGGAAGGATAGACTAAAGCATAGGGACAAGAAACAGAGTGAACTAACGTTATTTATAAAGAAACAAAAAGGGAACCAAGAAGCCCTATGCTTTCCGAACTGCATGCCGCCAAACTAAAGCAATAAACACGTGTTTGTAAAGCTAATAAGTCTCATCTATGTGAGAGCTATTGGTTTTACTAATATGTTTTAGCCATGTTGAACACCAGCGTGGCTGCTATTAGCATGACTGAGAGTTAATGGCACAGAAGAGAGTGGCATAGAGTGGAGTGTGGCATAGAGTGGCATAGAGTGGCATAGAGTGAAGTGGCGGAGAGCAGCATAGAATGGAGTAGACTGTCATATAGTGGAGTGTCATGGAGTGTCATAGAGTGGAGTGTCGTAGAATGAAGTGTTGTAGAGTGTTGTGGTGTACAGTGTCATGGTGTATAGTGTTGTAGCGTATAGTGGAGTGTCAAGGAGTGTCCTAGAGTGGAGTAGTTAAGTCTCACAGAAGTGGAGTGTCATGGATAGAAGTAGAGTGTTATAGAGTGTCATAGAGTGTAGCGCCATACAGAGGAGTGGAGTGTCGTTGACAAGAGTAGAGTGTTGTAGATTGGAGTAGAGTGAACTAGAGTGGAGTGGAATAGAGTGGTGTGGAGTGTTGTGGTGTAGACTGGAAAATAGTGTTGTAGAGTGGAGTGGTGTAGAGTGGAATAGTATTGTGCAGTGGAGTGGCATAAAGTAGAGTAAAATTAGTGCTGTAGAGTACCATAGAGTGGAGTAGAGTGCTGGAGTTGCAAAGACTGTCACAGAGTGGGGTGGCGTTTAGTATCGTAAAGAAGTGGTGCAGAGTGTCAAAGAGTGGAGTGTCATACCATGGGGTGTCATAAAGAGGAGTATAGTGTCATAGAGTGGAGTTGCATAGAGTAAGGTAGAGTAGGGTGGTGGAGAGTGGAGTAGAGTGTTAGAGTGGCATAAAGTGTCGTAAAGTGGAGTGGCATAAAGAGTGGCATAGAGTACAGTGGTGTAGAGTGGAGTAGAGTTTTAGAGTTGCATAGAGCTTTATCGAGTAGAGTGTCATGGAATGGAGTAGTGTTGTGAAGTGAAGTTGAGTGGTGTTGAGAGTGTTGTAGAGTGGAGTGGCATAGAGCGTGTCCTAGAGTAGATTGGCATAGAGTGGAGTGTGAAAGTGGCAAAGAGCGTTATAGAGAGGAGTGGACTATTGTACAGTTGAGTGGCATAGAGTGGAGTGACATAGAGAGTGGCACTGAGTGGAGTGGTGTAGAGTGTCATAGAGTGGAGTGTCATAGAGTGAAGTATTGTAGAGAGGAGTAGAGTGTTGTAGAGTAGTATGTTGCACAATGGTGTAGAGTGGAGTATAGTTTCATGGAGTGGAGTGAAGTAGTGTAGAGTAGAGTAGAATGGAGTACAGTAGAGTAGAGTGGAGTTGAGTGGAATACAGTAGAGTAGAGTGGAGTAGAGCATTGTAGAGTGGAGTGGCATAGAATGTAATGGAGTGGTGTGGAGTGGCGTAGAATGGAGTAGCGAAGAGTGGGGTAGAGTGTCATGGGGTGAAGTGTAAGAGTGGAGTGGCATAGAATGGAGTATAACGTTGTAGAGAAAAGTGGTGTACAGTGGTGTAGAGTGGTGTGGCATGGAATGTCAGAGAGTATTGTAGAGTGGAGTAGTGTTGTAGAGTGAAATCTCATAGGGTGGAGTGGCGTAAAGTGTCATGGAGTGTTGTAGAATGGAGTGGCGTAGAGCGGAGTGGCATAGTGTTGTGGAGTGGAATGGCAGAGAGTGGAGTAGCATAGAGAGGAGTAGATTATTGTGGAATGACTCTAGTGTTCTGGAGTGGCGTGTAGAATGGAGCGGCCTAGAGTATAATACAGTGGATTAGAGTGCCCTGAACTGGAGTAGAGTGTCTTAGAGTGGAGTAGAATGTCGTACAGGGAATAGAGTGGAGTAGAGTGTAGTGGAAAGACAGAGTAGCATCGGAGTTCCAAAGAGTGTTGTTGAGTTGAGTGTTGCAGAGTGGAGTAGCGTGGACTGTTGCAGAGTGGAGTGGCGTAGAGTGGAGTAAAGTGGCGTAGAGTGGAGTAGAGTGGAGTAGAAGTCATAGAGTATCATGGAGTGAAGTGGCGTACAGTGGAGTGGCGAAGAACGGAGTAAAGCGGTGTAGAGTGGCATAGCGTGGAGTGGCGTAGGGTGGTGTGGAATAAAGTAGAGTGGAGTAGAGCGTCATGGAGTAGAGTGGTGTGCAATGACGTAGAGTAGAGTGGCCTAGAGTGAAGTACAATGGTGTGAAGTGTCAGAAAAGAGTGTTGTAGAGTAGAGTAGAGTGTTGTAAAGTAGAGTAGAGTGGTGTAGAATTGAGTGGTGTGAAGTGGCACAGAGTGGCGTAGAGTGTTGTGGAGTGATGTAGAGTGGAGTGGCTTAAAGTCGAGTCAAGTAGTGTGGAGTGGAATTGAGTATCAGAGAGTGGAGAAGAGTGGAGTGTCATAGACTGGAGTAGAGTGGAGTGTCATGTAGTAAAGTAGAATTTCATGTAGTCGAGTGTCACAGAGTAGAGAGTCGCAGAGTGAAGTGTCGTAGAGTAAAGTGGCATAGATTAGAGTGGAGTAGAGTGCAGTGTCATAGAGTGGTGTGGAGTGTCGTGAAGTGGCATAGAGTGGAGTAGAGTCTCGTGGGGTGGAGAGCCTTAGTGTGGAGTGTCGTAGGATGCAGTGACATAGCATAGAGTGCCATAGAGTAGAGTAAAGTGTTGTGGAGTGGCATAGAGAGGAGTGGCATAGAATAGAGAAAAGTGGTGTAGAGGAGAGTAGAGTGGAACATAGTGTGGTAGAGTGAAATGTTATAGAGTGAAGTGGGGCAGAGGGGACTGGAGTAGAGTGTCATGGAGTATAGCGGCCTAGAGTGGAGTGAAGTAGAGTGGGGTAGAGTGATTAGGTTAGAGTGGAGTGGAGTGGAGTGCCATACAGTGGAGTGTTATGAAGTGGAGTGGTGTCACCAGGCAGGTTGCTCCCCTCGCCGCCACGCAGCCCCCTGTGTGACCTGTGACTCTCTGCTGCCGCCGCCCGTATTCAGCCCGCCTCGCCTGCGTCTCTACTTGTACTGTCTTTGCCTCCTTCTCTGTGCCCATTTTGCCTTTTGTACCCCCTTCCTCCTGTGCCCATTTTTGCCTTTTGAACCCCCTTCCTCTGTGCCCATTTTTGCCTTTTGTACCTCCTCCCCCTTGTGCCCCCTTCCTTCGTTGTCCCCTTGCCTCTGTTTCCTGCCGCTGCGTCCCTGCGGCCCCGCCCCCTCGTCTCCCATTGGCCGCCCCGCTCCCACCTCCCAGCTGCTCCTCCCTCCCTCTGACCCTCATATGGAAGCCGCGCAGCGGTAGAGAGAGCGACCTTTGACCCTGTCACCAGGCAGGTCGCTCCCCTCACCGCCACGCAGCCCCCTGTGTGACCTGTGACTCTCTGCTGCCGCAGCCCGTATTCAGCCCACCTCGCCTGCGTCTCTACTGGCACTGTCTTTGCCTCCTTCTCTGTGCCCATTTTGCCTTTTGTACCCCCTTCCACAAACACACCGTCAAACTCTGGGAACTCCTTGATACAACAGCACCAGACGTCACCTTCCTCACGGAAACCTGGATGAACGCCTCCTCGGCCCCCGACATCGCCATAGCCATCCCGACGGCTACAAAATCCCCCGGAAGGACCGCGTCAACAAAACTGGAGGAGGAATCGCCATCATCTACAGGAACACCATCAGCATCAAGTCCAACGCCGAAGACACACTCACCCCGCCGAACACCTACACTTCCAGATCCACACCGACTCCCAGACCACCCTCAGAGGAACGCTCATCTACAGACCCCCGGGCCCACGGACACAATTCAGCTAAACCATCGCCGACTTCATCAGCCCGCACGCCCTAGCCTCACCAGAGTACATCCTCCTAGGGGACCTGAACTTCCACCTGGAGAAAAACAACGACAACAAAACCACCACCCTGCTCGACAACCTCGCCAACCTCGGACTCAAGCAACTGGTGGACATGCCCACCCACCTCGCTGGCCACACGCTCGACCCCATCTTCTCCACCAGCAACCACGTCTCCTTCAGCCACTCCATCGGACTACACTGGACCGACCACAGCTGCATCCACTTCACCTTCAAGAAGACTACATCCCACAACCACATGCTACAGATCCCCGCAGATGCTGGAGCAAAGTCACCACAGACCAGCTGATCACATCGCTGAGCCAGAACCCACCTGTCGACACCCCTGACACCAACGACGCAGCACACAATCTCGCACAGTGGATCACCAACTGCGCCGATGACCTCGCTCCACTGAATAAACTCCCAGGCAAGACTGGCAACAGAAAAACTTCATGGTTCACAGACGCCCTCAAAATCGCAAATAAATCATGCCGAACCCTCGTAAAAGCTTGGCGCCACAAACGGACATCAGAAAACATGACAGCCCTCAAGAGCGCCACCTGCGAATACCACCAGATGATCTGCACCACTAAAAGGACATCGTTCAAGGAGCGGCTGGACAAAAACTCCCACAACATCAAGGAACTCTTCAGCATCTTCAAGGAGCTTTCCAACCCCAGCGCCAGCAACAACGCCATCACACCGTCACAAGATCTCTGCAACTCCCTCGCCACATTCTTCCACCTCAAGATCGCAGATATACCGCTCTCATGCGGAGTACCTCAGGGCTCTGCATTAAGCCCTACATTTTCAACGTCTACCTGAGTTCACTGGCAAGTATTGTCACCCCGTTTGGGGTGCAAAATGTCACCTAAGCAGATGACACTCAGCTAGTCGTTTCCTTGAACAATGATAACAACTCAGGAGGGGCACTTACGGCTTGTCTGAAGAGAGTGGCTAACTGGATGGAGGCATCTTACCTCAAGCTCAATGGAGCTAAAACAGAGGTTATGCTTCTCGGAAACGCTACATCCTTATCCGTTGAACCCTGGTGGCCAATTAGCCTTGGCCCCCTTCCATCCCTAAAAAAAACATAAAAAGCTTAGGTATCGTGCTTGACACCAAGCTAGACTTCAAGGAACAGGCACGAAAGGTTGCAGGTACCTGTTATGGCCTTCTGCGAATGATCAGGAGGATTCTCCCTTTGCTCCCATTCACAGCTAGTAGAATACTGGTGCAGGCACTCATTTTGTCTAGGCTGGACTATTCAAATGGGGGAACAACCTTTACAACGCAACTGTTACAACGCACTACACTTACAACGCATTTTTTACAACGCATAATCCATTACAACGCACTACACTTACAACGCATGACACTACAACGCATTTTTAAAAAATACCTTTACAACGCATACCATTACAACGCCTACCATTACAACGCATAATATTACACTACACTATCCAACACTTACCCTACTGTTGCACCCCCTGGAGTTAGAATAGTAATTTTTACCCCTATACTATCCAACACTTACCCTAATGTTGCACCCCCTGGAGTTAGAATAGTAATTTTTACCCCTATACTATCCAACACTTACCCTACTGTTGCACCCCCTGGAGTTAGAATAGTAATTTTTACCCCTATACTATCCAACACTTACCCTACTGTTGCACCTCCTGGAGTTAGAATAGCAATTTTTACCCCTATACTATCCAACACTTACCCTACTGTTGCACCACCTGGAGTTAGAATAGTAATTTTTACCCCTATACTATCCAACACTTACCCTACTGTTGCACCCCCTGGAGTTAGAATAGTAATTTTTACCCCTATACTATCCAACACTTACCCTACTGTTGCACCCCCTGGAGTTAGAATAGTAATTTTTACCCCTATACTATCCAACACTTACCCTACTGTTGCACCCCCTGGAGTTAGAATAGTAATTTTTACCCCTATACTATCCAACACTTACCCTACTGTTGCACCCCCTGGAGTTAGAATAGTAATTTTTACCCCTATACTATCCAACACTTACCCTACTGTTGCACCCCCTGGAGTTAGAATAGCAATTTTTACCCCTATACTATGCAACACTTACCCTACTGTTGCACCCCCTGGAGTTAGAATAGTAATTTTTACCCCTATACTATCCAACACTTACCCTACTGTTGCACCCCCTGGAGTTAGAATAGTAATTTTTACCCCTATACTATCCAACACTTACCCTACTGTTGCACCCCCTGGAGTTAGAAAAGTAATTTTTACCCCATACTATCTAATACTTACCTTAAATGCAATTAAATATTATGCGTTGTAATGGTATGCGTTGTAATGGTAGTTTTTTAAAATGCGTTGTAGTGTCATGCGTTGTAAGTGTAGTGCGTTGTAATGGATTATGCGTTGTAAAAAATGCGTTGTAAGTGCATGCGTTGTAAAAGTGTGCGTTGTAACATCATACATCCATTCAAATGCCATCTATTTGGGGGCCCCGTTATCCACTACTAAGGTTTTACAGATCGTGCAAAATTGTGCAGCCCGACTTCTGTTAAATATCCCTAAACGTTTATCTGCTAGGCCGGCACTCTCCTCACTACACTGGCTTCCAATTCAGGAGAGGATTAAATTCAAAGTTATGTGTATCATACAAAAATCCTTGACTGGAAAAGGTTCCAAGCTGACAGAGGATATGATACTCCTTCATCTCCCTCAAAGAACCCTGAGATCGGAGGGTAAATATTTGCTGACAGTTCCTAGAATAAAACGCACCAGATGTGGAGGCCGTAGATTCTCCTATTGTGGTGCAAAGCTCTGGAATTCTGTCCCTATCCATATCCGATCACAAAATAATCATGCCATCTTTCGTAAACAGCTAAAAACAATACTTTTTCCCTGAAGTACTTTGAGGAACAGACTGTCCATTAGCGCGGGGATGCCTACGGGTAACCAGGCGCTCTACAAATGCTTCCTCAATTCAATTCAATATACACAACAGTTTCGGACCCCAGACTCCGCCTCCAGCCACCAAACCAACGACCCCCACCACCATCCTCAGTGCATGGACCCCCATCAGCACTGAAGACACCACCCACGTCATGAACACCATCCACTCTGGCTCCCCCTCCGACCCATGCCCTCATCATATCTTCAACAAAGCCGACACCATCATCGCACCCCACCTCCGGAACGTCATAAACAGCTCCTTCACGTCAGCCACCTTCCCTGAAAGCTGGAAACACGCAGAAATCAACGCCCTTCTGAAGAAACCCACAGCGGACCCCAAAGACCTCAAGAACTTCCACCCCATCTCTCTTCTCCCCTTCCCGGCTAAAGTCATCGAGAAGAACGTCAATAAACAGCTGACTGCATTTCTCGAAGCAAACAACTCGCTCGACCCATCCCAGTCCGGATTTTGAGCCAACCACAGCACCGAGACTGCCCTCATCGCAGCCACCGACGACATCAGGACCCTGATGGACAACAGAGAGACAGCCGCTCTCATCCACCTGGACCTCTCGGCAGCCTTTGATACCGTCTGCCACCGCACCCTAATGACCCGCCTCTACAACACTGGGATACAAGGAAGGGCCCTGGACTGGATCACATCGTTCCTCTCTGACAGAACCCAGAGAGTCCGCCTCCCTACCTTCCGCTCCGCGGCCACCAAGATCATCTGCGGCGTACCCCAAGGCTCCTCACTCAGCCCAACCCTCTTCAATAGCTACATGTGCCCCCTCGCCACCATCGCACTCAAACACAACATCAACATCATCTCCTACGCCGACGACACCCAACTGATACTCTCCCTCACCAAAGACCCATTCACCGCCAAAACCAACTTCCAGGACGGAATGAAAGATGTTGCAGAATGGATGAAGCACAGCCGTCTGAAGCTCAACTCGGACAAGACGGAGGTCCTCATCCTCGGACAATCCCCATCCGCCTGGGATGACTCCTGGTGGCCCACGACGCTGGGCACCGCACCGACACCCATGGACCACGCACACAACCTGGGATTCATCCTGGACTCCTCACTCACGATGACCAAGCAAGTCAACGCAGTCTCGTCCTCATGTTTCAACACCCTGCGCATGCTCCGAAAGATCTTCAGGTGGATCCCCACCGAAACCAGAAGGACGGTCACCCAGGCCCTTGTCACCAGCCGACTGGACTACGGGAACGCCCTATACGCAGGAACCACAGCCAAACTTCAGAAATGTCTTCAGCGCATACAGAACGCCTCCGCACGACTCATCCTCGACATCCCTCGCCACAGCCACATATCCGCCCACCTGAGAAACCTGCACTGGCTCCCCGTCAGCAAGAGGATCACGTTCAGGCTGCTCACCCACGCACACAAAGCGCTCCACAACATGGGCCCCAAATACCTCAACAACCGCCTCTCGTTTTACACCCCCACCCGCCAGCTCCGCTCCACCAGCCTCGCCCTTGCCACCGTTCCACGGATTCGCAGAACCACCACCGGAGGAAGATCGTTCTCCTACCTGGCAGCCAAGACATGGAATTCCCTCCCCGCACACCTACGACTGACGCAGGACCATCTCACCTTCAGGAAACACCTCAAGAACTGGTTATTCGAGCAATAGCGGCACCCCCCCCCCTCCCTTCAGCGCCTTGAGACCCTCACAGGTGAGTAGCGCGCTCTACAAATGTATTGATTGATTGATTGGTGTAGAGTAGAGTGAAGTGAAGTGATGTAGAGTGAAGAAGAGTAGTGTAGAGTGGAGTGGTGTCGAGAGGAATGGTGTAGAGTGGAGTGAAATGGCATGGAGTGGCATATAGTGGAGTAGAGTGTGGTAGGTTGGAGTGATGTAGAGTGGGATGGCGTAAATTGGAGTAGTGAAGAGTGGAGTAGAGTGGCATAGAGTGGCACACTTCACTATAGCAAGGCTCACTACTCGACTGCCTAAAAACAGGGCAAGTCACTCCAATTAAAAAAAAAAAACAACAGAGAACCCCGCATACCTGAACAATTACAGACCAGTAACAAACATTCCCATGCTAGCCAAAGTCCTGGAAAAATGTGTACAATGACAACTAAGCCAACACATCTCTGAATTCAAACGGCTGAATTATTGACAATCAAGTTTTAGACCGAACCATAGCACTGAAACAGCAATTCTGCACATCATGGATGATGCCCTACTTGCCCTCGACCGCAACGAAACCTGTCTCCTAATCCTGCTTGACCTTTCAGCGGCATTTGACACAGTAAACCATACCAAAATACTAGATTGCCTGAAAAAAAGGATGGGCTTAGAGGAGATGGTCCAAAAGTGGTTCAAGTCGTTCTTAGAATATAGATCGCAAAAATTCATAGTGAACCAATCTTTATCTGCTTCATCCAAAAATGTTATTGGAGTACCACAGGGCTCAACATTATCCCCTGTTCTATACAACTTGTACGTAGAGCCATTCACAGAAATTTTACAGCAAGCAAACATCTTCTTCCACATGTACTCTGACGATACACAGCTTTACATCAAGATCACATCGACAGAAGAGATCGATATCATGAACCAGGCATTAAAGAAAACCGTCCATTGGCTAACTAGTAATCACCTCAAGCTTAACCCACAGAAAACTGAATTCCTCTTGATTTCCCCCCAGAAAAGCACCACGAATATCGCAGAGTGGACCAAATTAATCACGGCGCTAAACTGTATTCTGAAGACTGTAGATTCAACCAAATCATTGGGCATTATGCTAGACAAAAATCTGAACATGCTTGCACATATCAACACAATGGCAAAAATCGCCCGCTTCCATTTAAGCTACCTCAGAAAACTGAAACCTTTCATAAATAACTCAGACCTTAAAACCGCAGTACAGACACTAGTCATTTCAAGGATCGAGTACGGGTGCACAACTCTAGGCAGTCGTCCGAAGATTTCAACAGCACCACTAAAAGCCTGTCTCAAAGCGGCTACAAGACTAATAACTGGATCCAGAAAATTCGACCACATCACTCCACATCTGAAAGCGCTCAACTGGCTGCCCTACGAAGCAAGAATACAGCTAAAAAAGGCATGTATCACTCACAAAGCAATACACTACAATACCCCTAGGTACCTAGCTCAGAATATCACTCTATCAAGAGGATGCCGGGTTTCCCGGAGTCGTGGAATGCTATTACTGAAACCGGCCCTCTTCCGAAAGAAAATAACTTATGACCGAGCTTTCCCTTGCACAGCACCAAGAATTTAAAACGCTCTCCCCCCTAACATTAGAAAAATTGGATCCATCGTGGCTTTTAAAAACGCAGTCAAAAGCTTTCTTATGAGCAAATTCCTGCCATAAGTCTAGCAGTCTTGACATTAGCAGAGGTCCTGATTGGTTTATACACACGCCACCACACAGTGACCAATAACGTCTTCTTGACTTTTAAAATTTGAATGTCATGCACAAACGTTTCTCCCACTATGCAATGTACAACTAATTTAATCTATGACTTTGTAGATTTATTGTTGCTATTAAATTACTGTATACTGATCCGGTTTACTGAAACTGCAAGTCGCTCATGCTGTTTTAAGTGAAAAATTATGTGAATGTAAAGCGCTCTGATACCCTACTAGGGTCAAGTTTGCGCTATATAAACCAACAAATAAATAAATACATAGGATGGAGTAGAGTGTAGTAGGGTGGAGTGTCATAGAGTGGAGTGGCATAGAGTGGAATGTGCATGATGTTGTAGTGTACTGCCATTGAGGAAAACACATTTTCATTTCAAATTACCATTACATTTGCATAGACATACAGTTTTGCTGATAAAACTATACAGTGCGCAAATGCGTGAAAATCTGCATTACCTTGTGTATTGATTTGCTTTGATCGTTTTAAAATATTTGTTTCCATCACCCTTTACAATTTCAGAAAAATGTGTTTCATTTGTGCTTTCCTAATTCTGATATATTCTGAAATATTTGTACAGCTCATTTACATTATGTCGTGTGCAAGAAACAAAACAACATCCTATTGCCTTTCCCACCCCTAGTACCCAGCAAGATTGTCACAAAAATCCTTTAACTTTAAAATCAGAAAAAGAAAGGTAACCACCAAGCTCCCTCAGAAGACAGAACCTAACATTTGACCTCTGTTTTTGAATGCACAGCAACTGTGGCAAGATGAAAATGAAATTTAAAGGCCGGTTTACTGCGCATGCACTTTTGAACTTCAGCATGGGTATTTTGGGGGTGCTTCAGCATTAACAACTCCTCTACTTCCAGCGCCTATGGCATGGGCAGGAAATTAGGGAAGAGGATTGTTTAAGTTATCCTATTAGTAAAGAGCACTGACCAAATTAAACAAACTCTTAGAGAGAACATAGTTCCTCACAGGCATGCAAGATTGATGATCAAAGCGGCAAAGATAAGTAGAACCAGTCAAGCAGAAATATAGGCGGCAAGAAACTTCTTTTAAGAAATACAGCACTTTTACTGATCCTGAACTTTCAAGGAAGACAACTGAAATCACATGTACTCTCCTGGAGTGCCTCACAAAAAAAGGGGAAAAAAGAGTTCCCAGTTAAACGAGCCCTCATGGAGGCATGCAAGGAAGCAGACACAGAGGTGGCTAACAGGCTATGCTCCACGGGACCGCCAAAGACATGCTGGACAGCTTCAAACAAATAAAGCCAGCAAATAGAAACCAAGCAAATGTGAGTTACAAAACACAAAGGCAATAGTAAGCAATGGGTGGAGTGCATTCCTTGGGAAGCTTTTAGCATGTCCCTAATATGACCATTGCAATCAGACAACTGCACTGTCTGTTAACCTTCGACCTAAAAACGAACCTTGTCAAAGCCAACAAGTCCAGCGTTAACATACTAACAAAGGCATACATAGCATGGCATAGGTACCATGGGCCCTAATGTAAGCAAAGAAAATAGGACCTCCATTCTCTCATATGGCAGCAAAAACAAGCTACAATTGGCATGCAGTGGGTTCCTCAGACCCATGGAATACAGTGCCATAGCACCTGCTGTACTATTGATAGCTACACCCCCTGAAAGGCATGCACACATTTATACTTGTGCATGTCTGTATTTTCCTGCGGTATTACATTGAAGTCACACCTATGCCTGTTATTTACTGACAGACGTTAAGGGCGGGATTTCATAGCCATTAACTACGGCCTCATGTAAAATGTAGGGCCAGATCCATTCTAGATTTTTAAAATATCCAGGTAAGATACGTTTACATGCAGTTAATCTTAAAATAAAGTCTTTCCATAGTTAGCAGTTAACCTCAAATGAGCTGACATGGATTTGGCTCGACTGGACCTATGTTGGACAACCTCAGTTTAGGGTGTATGTTCTGTTCACTATTTTGTCACCCATTAGGGTTGATATTACAGCTACAGAGTTGCTTTTACAGTTAGATTGATGTTAAAATGTAGGTTTCAGTTAGGAGTAGGGTTTGTGTTAGGGCTGTGCATGGGGTGAGGGTCAGATTTGTGGCTATGATTTCAGTTATATGTAGGGTAAAATGTTAGCAGTTTACCTAATTCTGGTGTTTGTTACACTGGTGGGTTACACATGATTCTGAAGAAAATGTTACTTATGGAAATATTTTCTAGAGAAGCTGTCTCCATGAGCCATTCTGCTGAGTTAACTTTTAAGGTGGAACACCACATACCCACATTTTCCCCATTCCTATCTATATCCAATTGTCTTGTCACTCTTTCTATATGCCAGCCCGGGCCCCTCCCTAAAATAAGTGGTTTATTTCATTTACCTACAGAAGACTATACCCCAGTACTTCTACCCCTGCTTATATACTAGCACTCCTGGCTCTAAGTATACCCTAGTACCGTACCTCTGGTTACAACAAGGTACTTGTATCCCTAATAATGCTCTAGTTCATCCACCTACAACCTAGTGTCTCTACCTCTTCTTCTACCCTACTACCGCTACCCCGGCCTATACTCTACGACTTTCAGTGTGAAATCCATTCTAGTTTAACTCTGTCATTTTGCCAGTGAATAGGTAGGCAGGTAGTGCCTTATGTGCACAGGTACATCCTTATGCAAAACGGCCCTGCCCCAACAACTTTGGCTCTGTGTTCCAAACTGGTATTTAACAGATGGCACTGTGATCAGTCATAATTCTTTAATAAATGTTCACAACATATACACAGAAGAGGTGGGTACACAGTAATAAGTTTCAGTCATCGGTGTATTATCTCCACTCTACATCAGTGAGGGAATGCCTCAGATGTTTGGCAACTGGCTTATATGAACAGCAAACAGTGCTAACCTGGTATGGGGGGCAAGGGGGAGAAGGGTGGTGGGGAACGGGCATTAGCATGCCTGGAGGGGGTATGCATAGAGTGCTCTTGTACCTTTTACACTGGGCTGTGTAAATACTTCATCTGCGGGGCTAATCTCTGCAGGCGGAGGGTCGCGTATCAGAGTCGTTGGATGCTTCTTGGCGCCTTTAGGGTCACAATATCATATCATATCATATCATGCAATTTACTTGCGTGGGCCCTATCTGGGCTGCTAGCATCCTATCAGGATCCAAGAAGAGAGGGGGTGACATCCCGGAAGGGACGAGTATGGTAGGGGGGCTTGCCTGAGTATGGTGTCTTGCAAGCATTACAGGGGCTACAATGAACAAATACAGGTTTTGGCTGGTGCAGAAAAGGCTTGATGCCATAGTACTGGGCTGGGTCCGGTTTCGGCCACAAGGAAGAAGGGTCGTTTCCCTGTTATCCCTTGGTGTGCACGTCCACTGTGGTGCTGTATTAATCTCTCTATCCACAGCAGTCTCCTTCAGTTTTTGGAAGTGGGTGGGGGCCATCTGGTCACCATCCAAAGTAGAAGGACTTGAGTGAGGGGGGCAAAAGCCAGCAAGGTTCTGTCAGTGTGCCGGGGGGGGGATAAGGGAGGGTGGTAGGGCGGCGTGGAGGAGTGGGGGAGGTTGGGGGGTGGGAATAGAAAGGGGGAAAAGGGAGGAAGGGGGGGGAGATAGTAGATAGGTGGAAGAGTGGTGTCCGAAATTGCCATGTCTCCCAGTGTCACTGGCTATTGTGCAAGGATGGGATTGGTACATGTAAAGGAATTGCGGAGTCAATAATCATGAAAAGTGAGTGTTGCATATTGAAGAGGGTGTGGAAGTGGAGACTATGTGTCCACAGCTGTGCAAAGATGTTGTGGTATTGTGGTTTTATGTGGGGCAGCGTAAGTGATAAAGGAGCTGCAGCAAAATAGATACTTGAATAATTGAGGTGCTACATTGCAGGTGATGGTGATAGGAGGTGGCTATAGTGCAGACCCTAGGCCTGGGGAAGAAGGAGGCTCTGGTCCCCCTGTGTGGTGTTGAGGGTCTCTATCGGTCACCTCTGTATGCAAGAAGGGAGTCCAAGTCTGTAGGAATAGGTGGGATGTGTCCTGCAGATTGTAGATGACCCATTTGTAGGAGGCAGTTTGGATCGTGGCTACCAGCCACGACTCCTGTGTCGGTGGGGCGGAGCCTTCCATTGGCGCAATATGCAGAGTTTGGCCATTGTGATTGCCATATGGAAGAGGCGGCATTGAGGTCTCGATAACGATAATTCTGGAGATTGCCGCAGATCATGCAGGAGGATCTCGGGAGGGGGGGTGAGCGGCAGATGGAGAGGCATGGAGACGCTCAAAGGCCAGCCCATGTACTCCCAGAAGGACTGCACTGAGGGGCATTCACATATGACATGCGTTGTGTCGCAGCATGTGTTTGTGCATCTCCAGCAGTTGGCGTGTGGTGGAAGACCCGCTCTGTGGAGTTTCATGGGTGTCCTGTACCAATCCTGTAGGAATTTAAAAAGGCAAAATGTCATCCGTGCCTCTCTGGTGCCTTT
Source organism: Triturus cristatus (assembly GCF_964204655.1). Lineage (NCBI taxonomy): Eukaryota > Metazoa > Chordata > Amphibia > Caudata > Salamandridae > Triturus > Triturus cristatus. Next base: position 1,379,599,825 of record NC_140589.1, on the reverse strand, counting down.
GTTTAGGGCTTCTAAAATGTATGCCCATTAGTCTTCCTCATATGAGACCGACAGCCGTGATTACCATCTGGTACATAGTGTCTGCAACAGAGGTTTCGAGAAGAGATGGTACAAGAGCACTCCGTATAGGCCAGACATTACCTCTTTGTGCTTCCCCCACGTGGAGAGATATGTTACCACCGGCGACGTGGGCAGGGACCATGGGTGGGGCCCCAGGCATTGCCTCAGGCAGTGCTGCAGTTGGGTATGTTTCCAGTACTGCGCCGCAGGGGGACCAAACTCCTCTCCCAGTTGTGCCAGTGTTTTCAGGGAGCCATTGCTGATAAGCTGATCAAGTGTATGGATGCCCGCCGCCTGCCATGCAGGCCATGACATGCCCCTCCTGCCTAAGCGTATAGCGGCATTCCCCCATAGGGGAGCTTTCTCATGCAGCCGGGGGTGCAAGCCCAGTAGTCGGTGCGCTCGATACCAGGCCTTGCACACAGCGGATAATATCAGGTGGCTGGTATATCATGTCTGGGGCCCTGCCGCGTATAGGGTGAATAACCCTGTCTCGGCTGAAAGCAAGTGTCACTCCAATGGCACCCATTGTGGGTTGTCCGGAGTCTCTGGCAGTAAATACGCAAGCTGGGAGAGGTGTAGGACCAGGGCGTAGAGATCTACCGAGGGGAGACACAGTCCCCCTTTAGTGCGGCGGTCTTACAGCTTGGACGCGGCTATACGGGGTTTCGAAGAGCCCCTTACAAATGATCTGATCCTGGAGTCTATCTGTCGCAAAGTGGTGATGGGTATCAGCAAAGGGAGCATCTCAAGTGTATAATTGAAAAGTGGGAGCGTTACCATGCGGACGGCCTGCACTCTGCCCCACATAGAGAGTCCCAGTATCTTCCATTTCTCAAAGTCACTCGCTAGCCTCTCGCAACGGAGTTGGGGAAATGATACCACTTCCCCTGGGATCACAGCTTACTGGACTTTGGATGCAGCTATTACTCATCTACCGGTTTGTGCCCCCGTCACCCTACCCCTTTTCGTTCATGCTGTGTCTCTCACCCTCCCCCTCCTCTTTCCCTCCTTTCATTTGCTGTCTACTTCCCTTGCTCCTACCCCCTCTCCAACGAATCTCTCCCCATGCCTGCTTTTTCCCTTACGCATATTGTCTTTATTGCTTGTCTTGACCTAACTTGTAACAATGTAGCTATGCTCTAATAACTGTGTAACCTTTGTAACAATGTAACCTGTAACTATGGTCTGATACTCATGTAAAGCGCTTTGATACCTCCGGGTCTAGCCAGCGCTATATAAAACCTCTCAAATAAATAAATAAATAAAGTCACGTTGCATCTGAGTGATCAGTGGGTGTAGGTTGTCCTGGACCATTCCTGCTAGGCCTTTATTCACTAGGATACCCAGATATTTTAGACACAAGTGTTGCCAGTGGAATGGGAAGCCATGAATAGCTGCCTTTGTGGTCCCATCTGAAATAAGAAGTGCTTCACTCTTACCCCAATTGATTTTATTCCCAGAGAGGGAGGAGAATTTTTCAATGATTTGGAGCAGAGACAGTAGGGAGAGGTGCAGATCTGTGAGGGTTAGCAGGATGTCATCCGCATAGAAGCACAGTTTGGATTCGCCAACCGGAAGTCGTATGCCCGTGATGTTGGCCGAATTACGCATGGTGGTAGCCAGGGGCTCCATGGCCAAGAGAAAGAGGAGTGGAGAGAGGGGGCAGCCCTAGCGCGTTCCTCTGCGAATTGGGAAAGGGTCAGATAGGAATCCCCCACAGTTCACCTGTGCAGTATTATTACTGTATAGTAGGTGCACCTTGGCGATAAATTGGCCGCCGAGGCCGAAGTGTCCCATCACCCTGAACAGGTAGCCCCAGTGAATACGATCGAATGCCCTCTCCGCGTCGATAGGGCTTGTGCGTCCAAAGGGAGGTCTTTGGCCATCCAGAGTGCGTGTGCGAGAGTGTGTAAATGGTTCCTAGAGGCTCGGCCCGGCACGAAACCCACTTGTGAGGTGTGCACCAGTGAGGGGAGAACTCTTCGGAGGCGGGATGCCAGGATGCTGGCCAAAATTTTAATGTCGCAGTTTAACAGCGAGATGGGCCAGTAGCTGCAGCATAACGGGGGTCTTTCCCGGGTTTAGGCAGGACAGCTATTAAAGCGCTATTTGAAAGGAAGCACAGTGAGGTAGTCTGTTCTGCCTCACAAAATGCTGCCTGTAGTGTATTGACTACCTCCTTCCTCGCCCAGCGGTAGAATTCCGCCGGGAAGCTGTCCTCTCCAGGGGCCTTATGATAGGGTAGTTTCACTATTGCTGAAGCTATCTCTTCTTTGCTGAACCCCCCGTCAAGTAACTCTCTACCCTTATCTGATAGGCGGGGGAGTTTCGCCTCCTGTAGGAAGGTGTCCAGTTTGTCCACCTCAGCAGACTGCCCTGGGGTGTATAGGGCCTTGTAAAATTAAGCAAATTCGTTTGTAATGTCCTTGGGGCGGGTGAGGGTCTCGCCTGACGCTGACTTTATGGCCGGTATGCCCATGGCCACTTCGAGCTGGCAGAGTTGTGCTGCAAGCAGTCTCCCTGCCTTTTCCCTCTGCTCATAATGTCTCCCCTTCAGCCTCTGCAAGGCGTACTCCGCTTTGGTTCTGAAGAGACTATTTAAAGCCATTTTGGCCTGCTCTACTGATTTGCAGTGTTGTGGGTAGGGATGTGCGGAATGTAGGCGAGTATAGAGCAGTGGCTATTAACATGGCCCCAGAGCAAACAGGGAAAAGGGCATTCCTTAAATGCTGGTTAGGTAGCAACATGCAACTGTAAATAGGGTTCAGTGGGCCCCTCAGACCTCTGGGCTTTTGTGCCACTGCACCTACTGCACCATTGATAGCTACAGCGCTGCTCTTTCTCGCCTTCTCTCATTTTGATACGATAAAAAAACTTTCTTTTGGTTAATCATAACCATAAATGTTCACATAAAAACATCATGAAAAAAGAGATTGTTACATATCCACACATTTCCAGATTCATTGAATTATCTATGTACAAACAGATAAACTGTAGGAAACTCAGGCCAATCAGCAAAAACCTCATGAATGGGTCCGCCATGCTCACCGTGAATAGCTGGAAAATCTTCAGTGCTGCTGCTAAAAAAAACTATTCAATAATTCGACCAACAGATAAAAGCCAACCTATACTATAAATTAATACAATATAATACCCAATTCATTGAAATTCAAAGTGCAATGTGCTTTTGTATTGAGCCTAAAAATCATATTCTGGCTGCATCACCCTTTTGCATTTGCCCTGGAGCGCCAGATTAATTGCAAGGATTTTAAGACATAAAACACAATGCACCATGGGTAACTAGAAATCTTCAGTGCGGCTGCTTTTAAATGCTGGTCAATAATTGTTCAAAAAAACATAATAGAACTAGCAAATACTATAAATGAATACATTATAGTAACACATTAAATAAAGTATACATTAATATTCAAAGTGCAATGTGCTTTTGTATTGAGCCTAAAAATCATATTCTGGCTGTATCATCCTTTTGCATTTGCCCTGGAGCTCCAGATTAATTGCAAGGATTTTAAGACATAAAACACAATGCACCATGGGTAACTAGAAATCTTCAGTGCGGCTGCTTTTAAATGCTGGTCAATAATTGTTCAAAAAAACATAATAGAACTAGCAAATACTATAAATGAATACATTATAGTAACACATTAAATAAAGTATACATTAATATTCAAAGTGCAATGTGCTTTTGTATTGAGCCTAAAAATCATGTTCTGATAGTGTCACCCTTTTGCATTTGCCCTGGATTACAAGGATTTGAAATCATGAAACACAATACACCGTGAATAACTGGGAATCTCCAGTGCAGCTGATATGAGGTGCTATTCAATGATTGAAAAAAAGCATAAGAAATCAGCCTATGCTATAAAATTATACTATATAATAAGAAATTCATTAAAATAGATGTTAATGATCAAATTGCAATATGCGTTTGTGTTTGATCTAAAAAACATGTTCTAACAGTGTCATCCATTTGATTTACTCTGAGGCGCCATATAAATTGCTAGAGTTTTCAGACGGAAAACACAAGGCGGCTGCTAGTTTCTATCTCTCGGAGCATGATGTGGTTCTCTAATACCTAGGACAGGGCAGAGTGGTGTAATCCAGCAGCACGTTGTCTCATATATATATGTTTTACAAGAAAATAAGAAGCGTTCTTCATTTTTGCCGCTCTGACACCCCATTGGGCATAGCTTGGTTGAGATGCTATCTTTAGACCATGTGGAAGTAAAACTTGCAAGTGTAAGAAATCCTAGTCTCAATGTTATAAACAGTGCTCTAGTGTTCACAGGAGCAATATAGTCCATACATTCTTCAAATTGAAAATCACACTTAACTGATAAAAACTTATCTTACAGACTACTCGTTGGAACAGCAGTGACCCATGTGCTGAACCTGGCATTCCAAATGCTGATGGCACAGTTTTAGGGGCACTTGTAGGAGTTAAAGAAGGATGAAACCAATTCTCATGCAGGGGATCGTATAGGACAAGGAGTTACCTAATATATCACTGAGGCATTCTGTAAAGTTCTAAGTCCCTGGTTGTTCATATATGAATCCAATATGAAATTGGCTGTAGATTGGCTATCTAAATGACTTATTTTAGATTTAGGTCAAGTCTAGGAGGAGTTAACAGTGCACTTGATGGGAGTTTTAATGAAAGTGTTTTTCCATTTTTCAAGGGTGCCCAACTTGCCTTTTGCCAGTGCAGGTAATATGGGATATGATGAAGCCCGGTTAGCGAATTTAATAATTGCTGCGGCTCTATAGTTTAGTATTATGGAACGTTTCTCAATTTGGGCTTTCCAGTTGTGGGAGTCGGTTGTGGGAGTCGGTATGTCTCACCCTTAACTAATCAAATTCAACCACCCTTTCCAAAACTTTCCTGTACAGGATTAAAATAAGATTCACTTTTTTCTTGGAATTAAACACCATATATTTGGTTTTGACTATATTTAGTTCCAGCGCTACAAAAAAGATCGAATTTCTCCAAAAAGAAGCATAGACCCTTAGGTGTTTTTCAAAGGAGAAGAGTTAAATTATAGTCCTGGGACCTTCGCCCCTGCAATTTATGTTGAATCATTTTCACGGTCCATTAAATATTTAATGCAACCACTAATAAACAAAAACAAGAAGAGGGTTGGTGCCAGAACACAGCCGTGACAGACCCCTCTTCTAATCGATGGCCTCTGTACTTTCCCCGTTTGCCCATCACCTCACCTTAGCAAAGTTGTCCATGTAGAGCTGTTTAATCAAATGCAAACAACTAAGAGGAGCCCCCCACTTTATGCAAAACTTCCCACAATGTCCTCCTTGGGTCTAAGTCAAATGCTGCATGTAGGTTTGACTACATCTACTGTTTTCCATTTTAAGGTTAGGAAACATAGAACCTGGTCTAACATGCTGATGTTTGATTTAAAACCAGCTTGATAATGGGTAGGCACCTAGGTTTCAGTTATCCATTCACTAAGCCTAGTAAGAATGTGTTTGCTATAGACAGTTTGGATATTATCAATGAGGCTTATGGGGTGATAATTATATGTTATTTTTCTGGATCCCTTTTTGAAGATTGGTATAATTTCCGCTCCCTTCTAGAAAGTAGGGATTGGGGCTCCTGCAGCTATGACATTAGGGAACCTAGTTGCATATGGTCCCCATATTGTCAGCTCTGATAAAACAGATCCACTGGGATCTTATCTAAGCCTAGGGCTTTTCCAGGTTTTTGGGCAAGTATTGCATTTATGGTCTCTTCCAAAGTGTCAATATCCCGTACTGTCTTTCTTCTTGGCCAATTCTAGTAAATCTCTCCCATTTCTCCTCTCTTGTCTTTCACACTCCCTCCTCTGCCCCTAAATATTTAGTTCCCAGCTCTTCATTCTTCTCATATGTCTACATCCTTTCTTTTAAATCTCCGTGCTCTCCACCTTCTGCTTTCTTGCTGTCTCGTCCTATTCTACCAGTCACTCTCCCCATGCTCCAACCTGTATCTCTCCACTTCTCTATTTTCCCTCATTTCCCAGTTCTACACTATATTAAACTCTCATCTGTCCTTTTTCTCCTGCATCACACAAGATCCCAGGTACAGGTAATATCATACACTAGGGTCAATTAAGTGAATGAAATGCATCATTCAGGTGTAGGACCATTTTACCATTTTGAAGGAGAGCACACAAGGCCCTTTAGCACTAGTTAGCGGTGATAAAGTGCACGGAGTCCTAAACCCAACAAAAACAAATTCAGCAAACCATGAGGAGTGAAGGCAAAAGGTTTTGGGGAAGAACATGCCAAGGATGTCATGTCTTAAACGTCCCCTCTCCACTGAAAGCAGGGAGAGCTACCCACCCTTAAGGGAGTTATCACCACAAATGAGGATGCACCTGGAAAGATCATCAGCATTTGCAAGGTCATTTCCAGTGCGATGTTCTACCATAAAGTCCATTCCCCATAGAGAGACAGAACACCTCACCAGTCTGGAATTCTCACCCCTCATCTCCATTAGCTGGTATGTGGTCTGTCTGAAACCAGAAGTAAATTCCAAAGAAGTATGATCTCAACTTCTTTAGTGCTGCCCATACCACGGTAAAGGGTTCCCTTTCAATTGCACTCCACCTATGTTCCCTGGGAGATAACCTCTGGCTGATAAAGTCTACAGGTTAGTCTAGTCCCTCTTCGTTCAGCAGTAAGACCACAGTCCCTATGCCATTCTTTGAAGTGTTTCTCTGAACAATAATTCCTCTGATAGGTGGCGGGGGTATTCTTTAACCCTGATGGGCATCACTTGAAACTGGAAGTGGCCCGCTGGGGTGGAGAATGCAGACCACTCCATAGCCCCCTCAGTTAAAGTGATCTGCCAGTACGTGGATGTTAAGTCAAACGTGCTGAGGAACGTGGCAGCTCCTAACCGGTTGATGAGCTCATCAGCTTGGGGGATGGTGTGAGTGTTTGAATTGAGCCCTCTATAGTCTACACAGAAACATAGTTCTAGTGTGGCACCCAGCGTGGCAGCTTTGGGTACCAGAACCACTTGACTGGACTAAGGGCTGTTGGAGTACTCAATCACCTCCAAGTACAGCATTTTGGACACCTCATCCTTAATACTGGCCCTTAACATTGTCAGAAAGTCTGTAAACCTGCAAATGATGGTTTATACAAGCATGCTGTCCCCTGTGTAAATATCATGGGTGCACCAAGTGATGAGCCTTGGAGTAAGTGAGAATAGTGAAGCAAACTGCCCCAGCATGTGGCAACAGCCCCTCTCTTATTCAAGGATCAGGTTGGGGGAGATGACAACACCTTCTTCTGACCCATCCTGCTCCTTGGAAGCTAGGAGGTCCGGAGAGGTTCAATCTCCTCTCCCATTACATTATCAACCACCAAGAACATGGTTAGTTAGGCTCTCTTAAAGTGGGGCTTGAGCTGATTGGCATGCATGAACCTTAGGGGGCTCCAGGGGTTCTTGAGATTTACCAGGTTAGTGACCTTCCTCTTCTCCCCTTTCCCACCTAATAGAGTCAGTCCACTGATCTTGCAAGGTCTGAGGTTACTCTGGCTCCATCACTCACACTTTCTGAGTAGGCTGAAACTCAACCAGAGTGGCCTTCTGATCATGCCAGAGTTTCATTACTTGCTGGCTGGCTTAAAGGTTTTCAGTAGCTTTCTTCTAAAAGCACTACATCTGATTCCTGAGAGCCAACATGTATTTAACTGCATCCAGGGGGGTTTCTTGGGAGCTTGCTCCCACCCCTACTTTGCCACACTTAGAGGCCCTCTCACAAGGTGGCCATACAAATGTTCAAAGTGACTGAAACCTACTCCCTTCTGTGGTACCTCCCTGTAAGCAAAGAACAGGCATGGCAAGAAGATGTGCCACTTCAAACTCAAAGGCTCTGACAGGCCCATGATCAAGCCTTTGTTTGTCTGGGGATGGTAGGGTTTGGAGAACTTGTAGGTTACAACACACTCATTCCACATTGATGCCATGCGTCCCATGAGGCACAGGGTCAAGACTGATTTGCTTATGGCTGGGTCTGAACTGGGGTGGCAAAGGGAGCTAAAGAACAATAATGGTTGCAACCGTGATCTGTGGCTGGGGGTTGGTGTCTGAAAAGTTTCAGCTCTCCGTCCATCATCTCCTTGTGTTTGCTTTGTTTGCCCTAAGTTGGCAAGGTATGCCCAGACATGGGTCCCTTGCTTATTTTGCCACTGGATTCAAGCTAGCTTGGCTGATGAGGGGTGTTATCCCAAAACAGGTCCCAGGATGCTTGTTTTCGGTCCAGGGAAGGCCTGGCTTGGCAGTTTGGGCTGGACTGTTTCCATGAGGCACAGGCTCAAGACTGATTTGCATATGGCTGGGTCTGAACTGGGGTGGCAAAGTGAGCTAAAGAACGATGATGGGTTCAACTCAGATCTGTGACTGGGAGTGAGTGCCTGAAAAGTTTCAGCGCTCCATCCATCACCTCCTTGTGTTTGCTTTGTTTGCCCTAAGTTGGCTGGGTATGCCCAGGCATGGGCCCCTTGCTCACTTTGCCACTGGATTCAAGCTAGCTTGGCTGATGAGGGGTGTTATACCAAAACAGGTCCCGGGATGCTTTTTTTTGGTCCAGAGAAGGCCTGCCTTGGCAGTTTGGGCTGGACTGTTTCCATGAGGCACAGGCTCAAGACTGATTTGCATATGGCTGGGTCTGAACTGGGGTGGCAAAGTGAGCTAAAGAACGATGATGGATTTAACTCAGATCTGTGACTGGGGGTGAGTGTCAGTAAAGTTTCAGCGCTCTGTCCATCATCTCCTTGTTGTTACTTTGGCACAGCTCTGTAAAACAGTGACTGAACATGTGCTCTCTAAGAATAAGATTGTACAGCTTATCACAACAACTCACACTACTGCCTTTCGCCAAACCACCTAGTACCTTCTTGTAGTAATCCACAAAATCTACCCAGGACTGACCTGTCAGCTTCCGGCTGTCCCTAAACTTTAACCTGTACTTTCCAGGGGTGAGGCCACATTTTCTGACAAAGGTTTAGTTCATGATTGGGAAATTCATCCTGTCACCCTTACCTAGGGCAAGCAGTGAAACCCTGCCCTCATTATGTATATGTAACAACGTTAAAAACTGTCAAATTTCCCTCATGGATTTGCTCACAAGTCTCCAACTACAGGTTAAAGATCAATGTATATTGAACCAAAGATGAGGAGTCCATAAGACTAAACACAACAAAGATAGAGTGTATTGTTATTTTATTTGATTTAGAAATTGTTCTGTACTTAGAATTTATATTACAATAATTTGTCCACAATTATCACAATACAGTAGGGTAAATCTTCTTCAAAAAACAACAATCATGTGTGAAAAATAACTCTCAATGACAGGTAAAATCAATGATTGCACATAATTAAATCAAAAAACATTTTATAAAAACATTCAATATAGGAATCAATAATGCATTGCATACATATAAAATTGATATAAAGACACAAATATAATTTTGTCCTCTTGTCGACGCGTTTCGGTGTAAGGTATGATTTGTAACACCTTCTTCAGGACCAATGAATAAAAACAGCTCTCTCTATCAAGTTAAAACAATCTATAAAAAGAGAATGTATATAAATTACAATACATACAAATACTAATGGTATTCAACCCTATCTTTGGTTCGACACACTTGATTTTGGATGACTATTAGACTCAATAGAATTTTCAGAAAGTTTTCTAGAATAATACAAGGTCTGTTGACAATGAACGGTGTAGAAAACTGTACCAGAGATTGTCCCAGCCTCACAGTTCTAAGACCTATATACGGCCTATCTTGTTATTGCCCATCAATCTATTAAATCAGGTATAGTCTTATGAATTTTAATAAAGGGCCTGCAAATCATTACATTATGTTGGAGGTATACTTTAAATAAATCCTCCCCCACAGCAATTATTTTCTAAATTAGATTGTTATTTAATTCTGTTGTTGCTGTAAATGGGTCAAAGTGAATTATAGGCATATACTCACATACGGATAGGACCATTTAGTTGTAGTCCTTAAGTGACCAGAATAGCGTGTTGGCTCAGTACATCACACTCCAATCTAGTTTAAAGAATATATATATATGAAGATTATGCCATGGAATATCTCCTTCAATTATGTCTCTTTTGCTCTTATTTTGTTTGTTATATACTTACAAAAAATTTTTTTACTCTAGGTCGCAGTCGTTAATTAATTAAAGCGGCGTGATTAACTTGATCCATCGTGCTCCAATCTAGTGTCAAGTAACATTGAAATTATTACTCAGTTATCTCTATTTCTCCATTGGTTACAGAGTTATTTATTCTAAGAGAATTGTTATATCAATAAGTCAATGAGTGCTACTCACCCTAGTAAAGCGGATGTCTTTTCTTAAAGCCGCTTGTTAGAGTTACAGGTAGTTCTCCATGTTCAAGCTCAGTTACTTCTATATATAGAGATAACTGAGTAATAATTTCAATGTTACTTGACACTAGATTGGAGCACGATGGATCAAGTTAATCACGCCGCTTTAATTAATTAACGACTGCGACCTAGAGTAAAAAATGTTTTTGTAAGTATATAACAAACAAAATAAGAGCAAAAGAGACATAATTGAAGGAGATATTCCATGGCATAATCTTCATATATATATATTCTTTAAACTAGATTGGAGTGTGATGTACTGAGCCAACACGCTATTCTGGTCACTTAAGGACTACAACTAAATGGTCCTATCCGTATGTGAGTATATGCCTATAATTCACTTTGACCCATTTACAGCAACAACAGAATTAAATAACAATCTAATTTAGAAAATAATTTCTGTGGGGGAGGATTTATTTAAAGTATACCCCCAACATAATGTAATGATTTGCAGGCCCTTTATTAAAATTCATAAGACTATACCTGATTTAATAGATTGATGGGCAATAACAAGATAGGCCGTATATAGGTCTTAGAACTGTGAGGCTGGGACAATCTCTGGTACAGTTTTCTACACCGTTCATTGTCAACAGACCTTGTATTATTCTAGAAAACTTTCTGAAAATTCTATTGAGTCTAATAGTCATCCAAAATCAAGTGTGTCGAACCAAAGATAGGGTTGAATACCATTAGTATTTGTATGTATTGTAATTTATATACATTCTCTTTTTATAGATTGTTTTAACTTGATAGAGAGAGCTGTTTTTATTCATTGGTCCTGAAGAAGGTGTTACAAATCATACCTTACACCGAAACGCGTCGACAAGAGGACAAAATTATATTTGTGTCTTTATATCAATTTTATATGTATGCAATGCATTATTGATTCCTATATTGAATGTTTTTATAAAATATTTTTTGATTTAATTATGTGCAATCATTGATTTTACCTGTCATTGAGAGTTATTTTTCACACATGATTGTTGTTTTTTGAAGAAGATTTACCCTACTGTATTGTGATAATTGTGGACAAATTATTGTAATATAAATTCTAAGTACAGAACAATTTCTAAATCAAATAAAATAACAATACACTCTATCTTTGTTGTGTTTAGTCTTATGGACTCCTCATCTCTGGTTCAATATACATTGATCTTTAACCTGTAGTTGGAGACTTGTGAGCAAATCCATGAGGGAAATTTGACAGTTTTTAACGTTGTTACGTACCCGGTCCCTTCTGGTTAAGCCTGGGAAACTCTCTACTTGTTTTTGGTTTATACAGCTCTCATTATGTATATGCCTTCAGAGGCTGGCTCCCCATTCTTACTCAGGGACCCTAAGCATTTCTAGAGCTAATTCACATTCCTCAAACCACTTGTCTATGTCGTTTGCACAGAAAAGGTAGGCACTGGATCCTTGGACCCGCTCATCTCCATGTGCCACCCTTACTACTGCACTCTGAGAATTTTTGCTTCGAGGTCCAGCTCTTTATTTTTCCGCTTCTTGAGCCAACTGCTGTTTCCTTTCTGCTAAGGCCCTTTCAGTCTCCGCTTTCTCCTTGGCTAGGGCAATCTCTGCATCAACTCTTCTTTCTTCCAAGGCCCTCCTCCCAGCAGCTTGGCTGCTTCTCTTTTTAGCTTGGCCAGCTGCAGTTGAAACTCCCTCTCACTTCTCCTGTCATCTAGTTCCTAAGGGACAGGTGGTGGGAGGAGACACTGCTGCATACTCTCGATCCAGCAGGGGACCTTACTCCTGTGGATCCTCCTCTCTCTTATTTGGCCCTGGTCAGGACTCAGGAGGTCCCTTCTTCCTCCTCTATTTCCTCCTCTTCCCCTATGACATCCTAATCTTCCTCTTTCTCTTGTGCTGTCATTAGCAGCTTTCGGGCTTCCCCCCAAGCCCTGCAGGCTTTCTGGACCTTCTGCTTTCTAGAGCTACTGGTTGCAGGCAGACCCCTCCCTGTGCACAAAATCCGTTCAGTTCTGTCTCAGTGCAGCTTTCAAAGGTGCTGAAATCCATCTCCATGCTTTCAGGCAATAGCACAAAAGAGGTTAGAGTTTCATTTGGGAAAAAGGGAAATTAAATGCCAATCAAGGAGAATTTAAAAAGAGGTTAAATCTGATGTCAAATTATTTATATGGGATTTTTAAGTTTTGCACAAAATCACTGAGTGGCACTACACAAACACAAGTACTAGATCCCATTGATGAACACAATTGCAAGAAATTGTGTTATTGGTTGAAGGGGAAAAGCCCCACTGAGGCAACAGCCACAGTCTTTGTGATGGTGAACCAGAAAAGCCAATAAATTAACCTGTGCTTAACCCTCTAGTTGCTTGGTACAAAAGCTGTCAGGCTTAAGCTAGAGGCAAGGTATAAAGTATTTAAGCAGCAGAGAAACAGTAATACAGTTATAAAACAGCGCAAGAAAAATTCCAAACCAATTTAGAAAACTAGAGTACTTTTAATGAATACAATTATACCAGAACAACAAAAATCAAAATCTAATCAGTAGCTCTGCAGAATTTGAATTTCAAGGTTTTCAGTGAAAATAGAGCCGGAAAACATGAATGACCACTCGCGGTCATCTGGTCGCACTAGACATGGGGAAAGTCACAAGTTTAAGCCAACCATGATGGAGCGCAGGTGGGATACTGGGACCAGGTTAGCCCCAGTGAAAAGTTACCTTCAGAGTTGGGTACAAAGAGGTCCATTCGAGGTGGAGGAGGCCATGAGAAGGAGGCTGAACATTGCAGATGTTTGTCACTGTACAGCGAAGAGCAGGTTGGGTGGGAGCAAGTGGATGATAATTGCTGTAGCTTTCTGTTGGTGGTTATCGCAAAATGTTGTTGGGGATCAGAAACTACACTCCAGCAGGTCCAGGTGCAGGTCAAGGCAGGTCCAATTGCAAAAGGACAGCTGGGCAGTTGCAGGGAGGCCGCAGAAACTTGTGTCCCTGTAGCCAAGATAGGAGATCAGCCACCTGATCCTTGGAGTCACTCTTGTTAGACTAGGATGAAGGCCATCAGGTCCCGTCTTCCTTCTCAGACAGCAAGACAGTCTGTTGAGCACCGTGGCAGACCTCTTACAGCAGGGGAGTCCTTCTTCTGTAACCTCCAGAGGTTTAGGAGTGTTCTGAAGAGTGGCTCTGGAGGCCTAATATTTATATCAGGTGTCAGCCTTTGCGTGGGGGACTCCCTGTCCTACTCCCACATCTGGTTCTGGAAAGTTATTCCACTTCCACTGCCAAATGGTCAGTAGGTGACAACAGGCAGGGCAGGCCTAGTGTCAAATTCCTTTGTGTGTGCAGGAGGCAAAGCCCTTCGAAATATAAGTGAGGCTACGTACAGCCCCACCCCTGATGGTCCCTCCTGTCAGTGTGGACATCCTGCCCACACCTAAGCCCTTTTGTTTTACAATCTGGAGGCAATACACAAACCCCAACATCACAGCTATTCACAGTCATGTGGCCCAGGAAACTGGCAGGAGGTGCAACTGGTTAGGACAAGAATATGACAACTTCCTAAAAAAGGCATTTCCAGAATTCTAAGATAACCTCCAATGTTAAGAGTAAAGAGAAATTCAGATCCGAATCCACATGTGCGTAAACAGTATAATTCTATCTGCTCCCAATTCAAAGTTAGCACTTATTAAATGTAATAAGGTAATCCAGTGTTAGTCAATGGGAGAGATATGCCTTATAACAGTAAAACATGACTTTCAGAGTTTTTTACTAATGGGATATGTAAAACTTAAGTACACATGCACTACCTTTTAAATACCATGCACCCTGCCCTAGTACCCAGGGCCTACCTTAAATGCATTTTGCTAGGTGGAAATGGCAGTCTAAAACTACACTACATGCTGCCATGGCAGGCCTGAGACATGTTTAAAAAGGTTACTTTAGTGGGTGGCACAATGAATACTGCAGTCCTACTAGTAGCACTTAATTTAAGGCCCTGAGTACTTGTAGTACAATTTAATAGGGACTTGCAAGTAAATTAAAGGTTTCAAATTAGGTGTAGCCCAATTTCTACATTGTTGAAGGAGATAACACAAGCACATTAGCCCTGGTAAGCCGTGGTAAAGTTTACAGAGTCCTAAAGCCAATAATAACGAATTCAGCAAAACAGAAGGAGTGAAAGCAAAAACGTTTAGGGACAAACGATGCCAAGGATGACAGGTCTAACAAGCAGTATGATTAGTCAATTAGTTATTGTGTGGATAGATGAGTGAGTGCACAGATGAATGAATAAGTGAATAAAAGGGCTTACTGCATGGATAACTAATGTCTCTGAGAGTACATGGATGAATTGGTGAATGCATCAATGGCTTTAGAGAGGTTGCACCAATCTTACAGCATGATGCCAGAAGCAGCCAAGGCATTTAAAGAACTCCTAAGACCACCACCTCCATACATCAAGGAAAAACCAATTGGGAGGATCTAACCTCTACTGTTCACACCCTACAGCCTTGGATAAGACATCTCTACCCACAACATGCAAAAATGTGCATGGGCATGCACCTGCTCCACTTCCACGAAGCTGTTCATGTTCAAGGTATTATCGCACTCATCAAAGAGTGACATTATTATAAAGAAACATTTAGTGGCAGCAATGGGAAACAATGCAACATAGGTCCTAGTGGTCCTAGTGGTCTATACATCCTATTAAAGTCATTTAGGTAACTGGCCTTCAAGGGTCACCATCAAAGTCAAAGCCAGCAGAAAGGAGAGCAGTTAAACAAAACAACAGTGACGTTAACCAATGGAATAAATGAAATATAGTACATTCATCTTGCAATACAACCCATGTACAATTATTAGCCCCATGGATTCCCACTCTGCATTACCACTTTGTTTCTTTGTTTTCTCTCCCTTGGACAGATACAAAAGGTGACTAATGGGCATGCTCTCGCACAACAGAAAGAAAGGAAAGAAAACAAGCACTGACAAAGCCAAAGGGTCTCACCTATGATAGCTATTGGATTTAATAATGTTTTGTAGCAATGCTATACAGCACAGCTACTGCTGTGCAATATAGCTAAGATTTGTTTAAAGAAGCACTGACATGGCTAGCGGTAATGTGTTTTTTTCAATTGTGCTCTCAAGGCAACATGGAGGGAGAAAGGAAGGAAGTGTGGGAGAGAAGGACATGGGTGGAGGAAGAGGAGAGGCAACAGGAGCTTGGGGCAAGCCGATAGACAATGAAGGGTAGAAGGGAGGAGTTTGGAGCAAATAACCAGACAACAGAGGGTGGGTGGGATAGTCCAAGGGCAAGCACTCTGACAATGGAGAGTGGTCAGCAGGGGCTGGGTGCAAGCAATCAGACAACACAGGGTGGGTGGGAGGGGTTGGATTTCATTTTCTAGTTGGGCGTGCAGTTGCAATATATTCCTCCTAATAGTGGTTATACAAGAAATTGGATTATTATTTGGGTTGGACGACCCACTTCAACGACTAATCACAACCCTTGTCAAGGTGAACACTCCAAGTCACTAAATTAACCTGCGCTCCACCCCCTCTTAGCTATGGCGCAGAGCAGACAGGATTCAGTTAGGGCAATGGGTGAAGTATGTATGCGGTATCAAAACAGTAATAAAGTCATAATGCAAAACAATAAAAATTCCAAATCAAATTAAAAAATAGAGTATTATTTAATAAACGAAATAACACCTAAATGACAAAAATGTTTTAAGTAGAAAAA
Organism: Triturus cristatus; assembly: GCF_964204655.1. Taxonomy (NCBI): domain Eukaryota; kingdom Metazoa; phylum Chordata; class Amphibia; order Caudata; family Salamandridae; genus Triturus; species Triturus cristatus. The sequence goes on along the minus strand of NC_140589.1, from coordinate 1,379,583,627 downwards.
GCACCATAAAGCACAAAGCGCCAATGATACTCAATGGTCGTGGTGGACCGAGACCAAGGCACAATTTGAGGTTGACCGCAATGGAGCGCAGGTCACATACACCAACCAGGATCAACATGGTCAAAGATTTTATCTTCTGACTTAGAGCCTGATTTATATGTTACCACAAAAGCAACTTCATCGTAGCCCCAACGGTGTTCCCTTCCTGTCAACATAGTGGTTCACCTGCCTAGTGACATAGTAGGCAGAGCATTCACAGTATGTCAGGGTGAGACATCAAATAGGCTGTAATGGGGGCCCAAAAGACTTTAGGGCTTGAGGACTCTGGTATCCCCTCCTCATACACCTGCAGTTGATCCCTACAATAAACCAAATCGCGAAGCCATTGCTTTATAATGGGTGCAGACCTTGCACCCCAGCGCTGCGCCACAGCCCTCTTTGCAAAAAGGGTGGTGATTGCAATGATACATCTGCTGGCCGGCTTCAAGCGTTTGACATATCCCAATAAACACAGCTCAGGAGTACAGCCCACCGGTTCCAGCACAATGTCCGTTAAAATGTTAACCACTGCAGTCCAGAAAGCCAACACCCCCCCGCACAGCCAGGCAACGTGGAAGAAATCTGCATTCGCAGCACCACATCTCACACAGTCCGCAGTCTCCCTCAGGCCATAATTATATAACTGTAGGGGGGAGTAGTATATCTGATGCAAGTATTTAAAATGGATATTTCTGAGGTTGCAATTGGCAGTTAGACGGCCCGTAAGTTGACAGCACGACGTCCAAACCTCCGGTGCAATAGGGTTGCCTAACGCGGCCTGCCAGCGTAAGCAAGAGGGGTGCTCCTCCTGGTCGCGTTCACGCAGAGAGGAATTATAGAGTTTAGTAATAAGCCCTTTGCGACTCTTCCCTGTTAACAATGCCTGCAGCGCATGCAGCATGGTAGGTTCCGCAGGTTAATTAGGGTATACTGTTCGAACGGCCTCACGAACCTGGACGTATGTGAAATTAAACATAAAACTTCGGTCCGTGCCATTCTGTGCCTCACGCAGTGTTTTGAAACGACCCTCCTTATATAAATCGCCCAATCTGGTGATGCCCGCAACTGCTAACTCTTTCAGGGCGGGAGCCTCCCGTGCCGCGGATATATTAGGATGGGAAGCTAGGGGCAGCAGTGGAGCATATAAATATGACAGCTGAGCTCTTGACGCCAGTGTTCGCCTTGCCCATGACGTGCATTGAGTAGGATTTATCTCTGTCCGCGGACCACCCGAACCTCCCGAGAGGACCACTGCCTGTAATGGGACAATAAGAACTGCATCAGTTTCGATAGCCAAGTGGGGCTGAAAGCGTTGTGGGAAATGCCAATAATGCGCAAATTGCGCTTGTGCGCACAGATAATAGAGGCGCAGATCCGGAGCCTCAAAACCCCCTCGATCAAAGGGCTGCACCAGTAGTTTCCATCTGCATTGGGGCGTTTTCCCTCCCCACACAAAGGTTAACAGGGCAGACTGGAGGGTGCAGAACAATACTATATTCAATTTTATAGGTATGTTGACAAAGAAATATAGCAGTTTAGGCAGAAAGACCATTTTTACAACTGCTATCCTATCTGCCAATGAAAGGGGCAGTTGTGACCACCTCGCGGCTTGCTCAGAAATGCTCATAATCGTACGACTATAGTTCTCAGAAACCACTACAGCAGGGTTCCCGGTGTATCCACACACCCAGGTATTTCCACACACCCAGGTATTTCACGGGATCAGATGACCAAGAGAATGGGAAGTCAAGCTCCACTTCTTTGGTAAGCACAGTAAGGGGAAAGACCACTGATTTGGACCAATTGATCCCAAGGCCCGAAAACCTCTCAAACTGGACATACTCCCTGAGTAGCGGTGATAGAGCTCGCGGACATAAAGCAACATGTCATCCGCTACAGGGGGAATTGACGGAACCGCAAGGCAGCATCCGAATGTTTCTGGCGTAGCTTACATGCCAGTGGCTCCAGGGCCAAGGAAAAAAGCATGGGCGACAGAGGGCAGCCCTGCCGCGTGCGTCTCTCGATGGGAAACAAGGACGACACCAAACCGTTAACTCGAACACAAGCAACCGGCTCACTGTAGAGTACTTTAAGCCATTGCACAAAAAAGGGGGGAAAACCCATCCTACTTAGTACAGTGAACATATAAGACCAGTGCAGAGAATCAAATGCTTTTGCTGCATAAAGCAGCACAGCAACAGTTTGGAAATCAGGTTAAAAATAGTGCAGCGTGGAGAACAGCGTGCGTAAGTTATGAATTGTAGAGCATTCCGTAACAAACCCTGATTGATCCGGCAGTACCAATTTGGGTACCAAAGGCTGCAGCCGAATGGCGATCATTTTCGCTAAGATCTTCGTGTCGATGTTAATAATCGAGAGAGGACGATACGACCCGCACTGATTGGAAGGTTTATCTGGTTTTAGTAATGTGACAAGGAGGGCCTCCCGGAGGGAGGGTGGAAGGGTCCCTGTTTCATAGGCCTCTGTATAGACTACCAATAGCCGAGGAGCCAGATCTGCTGCATATGCTTTGTAGAATTTGCTTGTCAAACCATCTGGCCCCGCAGCCTTGCAAGTTGGCAGCGACATAATCGCCTCCTTAACATCCTCCTCATCGAATGGCTGCACCAGATATTCCCAATGAGCGTTTGATTGCCACCCAAGAGCAACGTCATCGAGATAGTCATGTGTCTCCTCAGTGGATGGGGATTGTCTAGAAGCGTACAAGTTAGTGTAAAACTGTAAAACAATTTTTGCAAAGGTCCTCGGTCGAGTGACGGGGCTCGCCATTGCTATCAAGAAGTTCAGTGATAGCTTCCTGGCTTCATGGCTCAGCGAGTTTTTGAGCAAGGCAACGGCTAGGACAACCTCCCTCGCCATAATATCTAGCAATTCTACGCTGGGAGCAATGCAGCAATTCCTGGTCAACAGTCTCATTGTGCTCCGTAAACAGCTATTGCATTTCAGCTAATTTGGCAGTGGTAGGAGCTAACTCAAAGTCGCGTTCCAATTTGGAGATGTCTGACGCCAATTTCTTTATTCTACGCCGGATGTCCCCCAGAACTCCAGACTGTGCCCCGATGCAAGCACCCCTTACGGTGACTTTGAAGGCCTCCCAGAGCACTTCCGCACTGTCCACCGTATCTTCATTTTCTCTAAAATAATTCCTGATCGCCTCTGCTATAGATTGCTTGAATACCGGATCTTTCAGCTCTGAGGGTTGAAGCCGCCACGCAAAAGGCGGCGATTGAAATGCTGGGAGCTGTAGCGCAAGAAGCACCGGAGAGTGATCTGACAAGGTGCGTGCCGTCACCTCTGAGACAAGCCAGAAATCAATATGGGACCAAGAACCATGCACCGAGGAGGCAAATGTGCTCTCCCGATCAGAGGGGTGACGCTGGCGCCATACATCATATAGGTGGCCCGCATCTAATAATCCTAATAATATGTCCGTGGCTTGCTTGGGCCGGGCCACACTACTGCCATGCCTATCTATGGTGATGTCTAAACACAGATTGAAATCCCCTCCCCAAATGATTGCCGATGGTGGAAACAGTGATATTCTGCACCATACTTCAGAGCAAAACGAGGGGTCATCAACATTGGGCCCGTAAATATTCACAAGCAATACACTCTCACCGCCCAGACAGCCATGAATTATCACAATCCAGCCACAATCATCCGCTTTAGTTCTAATTGCTGTGAAGGGCACTCCCTTTTTCACTAGGATTAACACACCCCTAGCATAGGATGAATAAGAGGACGACGCCTTCACACTCACCCAGCGCATACCTATTCTATTAGCGGAGTCTTTTGTCAAGTGAGTTTCCTGCAGAAGGGCGACATGCACTCCCATACGATCCAGATACACAAACATCATTCTAATCTTTTTAGGCGAGTTGAGGCCTCGTACATTCCAAGTGAGAAATTTGATAACATTACTCATTGCGGAAGGGCAGAATAAATAGATACCTGAAAAGGAATTTTGAACTGAATAAGAGGATGCAGTAAATAATAGCATTCTCACATACTGTATGTCCAGAAAAGTTCCAGAAACATTCTGCCTTCCCCACCCTAAACACTCCCAACCCCCCACCCACTTCAGCAACCCAACCATGCCAAAGCCATCCCAGTACCCTACCCAAACTACCCAACCAAACCGAAACAACAAAACAGATTTGGGGTACGCCCATTTGCGGGGAGCACAAAGACGCGAGCCTCCTACAGAGTAGGAGTCGACCGAGTCGAAACAATATATGAGCAATGCATACAATAGGCAATATTCAATCACCACACTGGAGCTGAACTTGTAGTGACCCAAGTAATGCAAACAATGATAGATACTTCGGTATAAAGGACCTAGGGAGGTGTAGAAAATGGGTAGAACCAGTATAAAGAGCTCGCACAGCCAACAATTAGCATTAGAGCGGCAAATCCAACATAAGAACAAAGACGCTGCAGAGCTAGGTAGATGAGGACAGTTATGATGAGCATAAACGTTACACGAGAGAATCACCATAGGTGTAGGTAGACAATGAGCATAGAACCAGTTGGACAATAAAGATATAGCATCTCAAACAGGGAGCAAAAGACCAAAAGAGTAATTAAACTCTAAGCAGTTAACATAGTGCCTCTCTACTCGTCTTCCTCAGGTGCAGCTGTAGAGTCTTGTTTCTTACGTTTCAGGTGTTTTGCGTGTTCCATTGCGGCCTTCGGGGAGGACAAAATCTTGCCGTCAACGGCAGCACCTATACGAAGCCGGGCCGGATACAACATGGCTTAGGGGACCCCCTCATTCTGCAGAAACTGTTTCACAGTGCCAAACTCTCGCCTAACCGCCTGGATGGCAACTGTAAAATCAGGGAAGAAGGCCAATGTGTTGCCCTGATGGACAATAGTACCTTTCTCTCTAGCCAGTCGCAATATAGTGCCCCGATCCCTATAGTTTAAGACTCTGGCTATTACAGGGCGAGGAGGGGCCCCCGGGACCGGCCGAGCAGCTAAGGAGCAGTGAGCACGCTCCACTATGAACATGCTGGATAATTGCTCTGCACTAAAGATGTCAGAGATAAGACGCTCAACATAAGTCTCCATCTTGCCCACATTTGTCGACTCGGGCAACCCAGCAATACGGAGATTATTGCGCCGGGACCGCGCTTGTAAGTCCTCATTCTTTGCTTGGATAAGAGCTAAAACTTTCTCCATATTTAGAGTTTTATCTGTGACAGTGCTCAGGCCATCTTCAATCGCCGAAACCCTATGCTCCACCTCCCCCACGCGTGCATTTTGTGTCTCAAGTTGAGATGACATGTGGTCTAGTCGATGGTTCACATCAGCCATCGTACCCTCAGTAGATTGCAAAGTGCGTTGCATAGCCATCAACGTGGATTTTAGCGTGGGTGGGCCATCCGCATGAGCATCAGCCTCAGAATCAGAAGCGACTTTTTGCGGGGTCTTAGGGGCCCTACGCGGTTCGAAGGTAAGGCGCGGCTGGGATTTATCACTCCGCGCCATAGTTATTGAGTAACACCACAAATGTAGTATATGAAAGTTGATGAGGGTAAAGCCAAGGGTGAGTGTGATGTACAGTCAAAGCCAACAGTCCCACTATAGCGCTAAGTTGTTAGTGCCAGTCGACCCAGCAGGCCTCAGGGCGTATAAGTGCAAAGCTGTGGGCAGTTGAAGAGACTTCCCGCCAGTAGAGGCCCCAGTTACACGAATACCTTCCAACAAAGCCGTCCAAGCAGGCCAGGTATTGTGTGTGGTAGAACAGGAGAGTGGCAGCGCGCCCCAGGCTATTAAGGTACAGTCTAATAACCACCGCTCAGGAGGCAAGACAACAAACAGCTCCCACGCAGAAACCTCTGCCACTCGGGCCGATGCCCACCTAATCTAGGCCGGGGATTCGCAGCCTAACACCATTGTTGTGCTAAGGAGGCGGGGGCTGCAATGCGCATGCGACCTCACGAGCGATCCACTCCCTCCACCAAAAGCAGATGCCAGGGGACTTCGATCGGCCTTCTCACAGCAGGCGCCTCAATGGTTTCCTCCCCGGTCACCACGCCTAAGCAAGGCCCACGCCAGCTGCGGCTCGCAGGGCTCGACCCGACACAAGGCCTGACCCCGCCTCCGCCGCCCAGGCCTCTGCCGGGCCCCGACCCCACTTACCACCACCTGCGCCGACGGGCACGCAGGGATTCTGGCAGTCGTTCCAACACCTCCCGGGAGGGTCTCCACAGCCTCCAAGGTCCGCTGTCTGGTCTTCACCCGGGCACTACCGCTTGCCACCGCACACCATCGGGCTGACCCTCCACAGGCAGCAGACACTGTGATTAGTTTGCAGTCTCGCCAACGTCAGGGTCAATCTGTACAGCCATGCACACAGTGGACGCCGTAGGTCTCGGCCCCTAGATGGACAAGGGGAGCTTTGCAGCAAACGGAGCGTGAAGGCCTCACACGACAGAGAGGCCTACCGCAGTCTGGCGGCCGCCATTTTCCGCGGCCCAGCGTCGAAGCGCGCTCGGGTCATTCGGCCAGCCGGAGGGATCCTGCAGGTCTGCAAATAGCATGTACGGGCTCAGCAATCAAGTAGAAGGTCACCTCGTCTGCCAGCAGGTGTTAGGATCGATGGATGCAGCAGATATTAGGCGGATAGTGACTCGGTCAGGCAGAGCCTCACAGCAGTGCGGCCATCTTGCCGTCCGCCCTCTAGCGCCCCCGAGGAGTACACTTTTAAAACCTCTAGGACCTTAGGGAAAGTCTTTAGAGATTCACAGGGTGTCAGACAGAGGCCAACCGCAGGGCCCAGTCCAGATCTTGCTGTTACTGGTCTGTTTTTTACTTTGAGGAAAGGACTCTTGCAGATTGCTGTATTCCTGTAGTCACACAGGAGGTCAGCCAACTGACCTTTGGAGTCCACTTCTTTGTTCTAGGTACAGGAGAGAGCATACCCAGTCCCTCAAGGCTCCTCTCGGGTTAAAGACAGAAGGTCCAGGCCTCTTCTGATTAATCAGAGGTCCAGTAAATGCTCTGAATTGGGTAAAAGTGCCACATTGATGCCTGGAACTAGCTAGTGGGTGTGAATGACTCCTGGGCATACCCTAACTAGCAGGGTAACTCTACCCACATTTGCAGCAGTTCGTGTTTACCTTACTGCAAACAGGGCAAAATGATGCAATTTGTCAGGTCATTTTCAAGTTTGTAAAAGTCTTTGGCCACACTAAACTTGGGCGCTGAGGGCTGGAGGTGTGTCTGGGGAGTGTACTGTGCTAGCGCTAGAATCTTCCATCATCTAACACTAGAATCCAGTTTGGGGCAGGTACTGTTCCCGTTACAAACCCAGAGACAGAAGTCTGGTAGGAGAAAGCAAAGTCCTTCAGCAACCAGCAAGGAGATCTACAAGAATTGTCTTGACATCATGTTCTCTCCTTTCAAGTGTGCCAGGGGTGTTATATGTGAACCCTTTTCAAGCAGGAGTTGAAACTATGGTGTCAAAAAGATGCCCACAGCACTCATCCTGCATATTTGGTTGAACTCAGAGGAGTCATCTTTGCCCATACAGGCCAGCCTATAGGTTAGTCCGTGGAGGCATTTCACACTTTATTCACACATTTTGTAGGGCTAGTCACTGGCAGGGAGCTGCCAGAGGCTTATGTTAATTAGTCTTATAACAGTTCAGGCAGCTAAAGGATGACTTTCTAAAACATAATTTTCCATAACCTTTATTAAAAATTTGACTTCACCATTAAATTGGATTTTTAATAACTAATACAAATATTAGTTTATTTTTCTAGCTGGTCCCTTTTCCAAGTTACCATTATTAGTATTTTAATCAACACTCTGGTTTTCTACATCTGTCAGCTAGGCCTGCCATAGTGAAATTGATGTTTGTACCTTGTCACTGTAGGGACATGGTAACATAAATGTTTTACATGTCCTACTTTTAAATTCCATGGATCCTACCTTGTGAGCTAGAAGGATTACATGAGGCTGACTTACTAATATTTATAAGAGAAGTTTTTACCTGTCAAAAGGGTAATTGTGAGATGTCAGGCTGAAGGTTTCCACTAGGTGCTGCAGTCCACTAGTAGTATTTCACGTTCAGGCCCTGGGTACACTTTGTACACCATATACTAGGGACTCAAGGGCAAGTTACATATCCTAATTAGAAACATGCCAATTTAACCATGTTTAAAGGGAGAGCACAGGCATTTTACTTCTGGTTAGCCAGTGTAAAGTGCACAGAGTTCTAAAGCCAGCACACAGAAATAGGCAAACAATTCAGGTTGACCGTGCAAAAAAGTCAGGTTTCCTACAGGTCAGCACAACAGCTGTGCATGTGTGGAGTCCAAAATCACCAAGTGTGAAGGTTAAGAGTTACAGGAACTTCATAATGTATACCGAATCGCATCTAGTTTAAAGAGAGATTATCACTTTGAAAATCTATTTTGGAAACATCTTACTCCATTTTAGATCTCATTTGAAAGGAAGCATGCTATGATTTGCCTTATTTCCTTAAAATGTTTCAAGCAGTAGGGTTTTTCTGAATTCTTGGAAGCTGATGCTCAATTTTTTCGGGATTTGAACAATCTGCTGTTTCATATTTTATAGCTGTCAAGTTTGCAACTGAAAGATGAAGGAACTTCAGTTAAACCAATGTTAGGGTTACTAGATGTTTATCAATCTTTCTGGTTTGAGTTCCAGGGGATTTGATGGCTAGTACTACTTTCTCAAATGTGCACACAATAAAAAACAATATTTTTTTGCTGCATGTTAGACCTGGTACCATTGGCGTGGGTCTCCCTTCCTCTTTTTCTGATGGATTGTCTCCTCTGTTTTTTGATGTTTGCTGGTTTAGACACTTTGGGCACTGCACCATTGCTATCCAGTGCGCAGTGCAAGTGCTCCCTGAGAAAAGTAATGTTGAATTTGTGATTCCTTGATTGGTATTTTGATTTACTGTCAGACCCTCGTATCATGCACAGGGGTGCCTGGGGCTTGTAATTCAAAAGCGACTCGTGGTCTCGCAGCACCGATTGTGCCACCCACCGGAGTCGCCCGAAAAGTATGACTCTGGCCTGCCACCGCAGAGCGCCGTACGGAGCCCGTGCCGCTGTGTGACTTGGCGAGTATGACCCTTCCCTTTGCGACATGTTAGTCACCCCTAGAGAAGGCCTGCGGGCAGGGTGTGTTGTATGTAAAAGGCAGGTCATGCCTTGAAGTGTGTGTCATGACCTGGTAGTGAGTTACCCACAAGCGGGTTTTTCACTATTGCAAGGTTACCTGTTCTCTGTAGGCTAGACTGGGCAGTTTTGATTATAGCATCCTATAATCCTAACTGGCTCAGGGAACCCGGTAGAGTCGAGTTTAGTATGCCTGAACCCAGAATGGGAAGATACATATGTTAGGAAAGATGATTTTAACATTCTGTGTTTGAAAATACCTCTTTTAGAAAGACGATATTTTGGGTTGGCCTGTGGTGGTGTCTCTCGTGCCAAGGAGAGGTAGAAAGGACCAAGGAAGAAACGTTCATCATCTTGCCAAATATTCTCCAAGGGCTAGAGTCGAGCTAGCCTCCTGTTTGAAGATGCAGGGATACCAACGACTTCACCTCTTCTGTTTGAAAGAGGGCTGGAACTGCGGTTTCAGCTGCTACAGAGGAACTCTGCAACTCAAGCCAGCCAACGACGCCGCTTTCTGCACGAGACCGTGAGCGCTGCTCTGACTTGCCCTATAGACCGACGCCTGCCGCTTTGCTGCACCGGCTCCGAGATCACCATCTGGGCGGAGCCGGCCATCGACAAGAGTGAACCAACATTTCACTGACTCAACGACATCAGCAACGACCTGTGGTGCCAGCACTGCCATAACGTCAACTCCCCTCCGGTAAGGACCGAAGCCGCCCCATGCCTGCATCCTCATACAGGGCCCCGCTGCATCGCTTTCCCCTGAAGTAAGGAACCGTCGCTACTACGTGCCACACGACATCACAGCTCCCTGACGCCGAGAAGAGCTTTTGTTTGTTTTCCTGGAGGCACTGTCCTTAGAGAGTCTAGTTGTGACTCCGGGCCCAACGCTGCGCTCCTCGCAGGCGGGCTGTACCCCGAGAACTCTTTTGTGCGTTGAAGCGATAACTCCTGTTGGAGTTATCTGTTGCAAGAGACACCTGACGCTAAAGCCTATTTTTGAGTAACCATAAAAGCATATTCGTACTGTAGAATCTTTTGCCATTAAGGTCTTGTGTTAATTATATAAAGCTTACTTATTTTTTATACATCCCGGTGTGGTGTCCGTTTGTAGTGGTTCATCTATATTACTGTATGTGTTCACAAATGCTTAACACACTTCCTCTAAGATAAGCCTGCCTGCTCGTGCCAAGCTACCAAGGGGGTGAGCAGGGGTTATCTACAGCTTGTAACTCCCTTGCCCTGACGTAGACGAAGGGTCCCTACTTAACAAAGGTACATACCGTTGCCAATTAGAGATTACGGGTTCTAACACTGCAACAACAGATTTAGGAGCCAAAGTACTTCAAATCATTTCATTTATAATATTTATTTTGTAAAATTACATTTGAATGGATGTGTCTGTTATTGAAAAGCAATAGAGTCATACTACTGTGTTTGCTATTAGGTCTCAACGAAGACAGCGCATGTGCTGTCGCTTTCAAGATCTTTTGGTTTTCTAGCAGTGGGCATTTGGGAATTTTGATAATTATCAGCTAGCGGGAAATAATTTCTTGTGTATAGATTTTATGCATTTGGAGACTAAAGATTCAATTCCCTGCTGAAAATACATGCACAGTAATCATGGCTAGTAATCATAGTAATCGGATGAAATAAGTACTTTTAAAATCCATCGGGCAACATAGTGCCTGGGTATCCTTCGGCTAAATTACTTTCTTCTTTTGTCAAATGAATCATTTTATATTATGGCACAACATAACCAATCAACAGATTACAAGCAAAAACACATTTGAATCACCCATATTTTATTAACAGCAGTTTCTGCCTCTGTCTACTTTAAGTTGTTTCTTAGCCCAATCCCAGAAAAGTACCCCAAATCAAGAAAATAAATTCTGTCCATCAGCCTGACTTGGACTCCCCAATTACTGTAACATACATTCCCACTGGCTTTCAAAAGTGTACGAAAAATTATAACAATGATAATTGGCGAAAAAAGAAAGAGTCTAAGGTCAGCAAACACATCTAAAGTATGCAAATACTAATGGCTTCCATCAGCATTATGTGAGAAAAGAATGACATTGAAATGATAAAGTGAAAAAATGATGAAATACCAAAATAATTAAAGATTTTGAGATGTACAATGAATTTTCTGTCCAACCTGGTGTCGGGTATTAGAGTAGCAGACAGTCAATGGGTGCCCAAAGACAAGACAGATTTGCTGTTAATAATTTTAATAGAATATTCTACATATGTTATTGACATAATTGATATATAATATCGAGTGGGAGTCCCCTCCCCTCAACTAAAGTCTTCCAACCCCAGTAATACAGCAGTTCTGTTGTTGAGTATAGAGAATATTAACTAAAACGTTAATAAGAGAAGTAGAAATGTATTATGATGTATATATGTGACAATAACATTTTCATCAATTTCCTCTTTGTCAGCATTTTCACCTAGGCTTACCTCCAGAAGGCCTTGCATCCAGATCCTTTTTCCTTACCTTGTGTCAACAAACACAAGAAACAGTGACCCAGACGTTGAAAAAAATATAATCTATCCACACACTCTTACTCCCATACACACCCAAATATGATCATTAATGACGAAGAACAGCAACATCACACACAGATTTCACAAAACTGGCACCCACCCAACACCAAAATTGACCTAAAAACAAATGTGTGCACCCAACTCTGCCACAGCCTGATTATGTCAATGGATGCTACCCGAATATATTAAAAATTAAAAGAACGTTAGAATGAATCCCTTAAAAAATGGTGAATTCCAATTATTTATGAAGGAGGCGAGTGCACCACTCAGCAGCTATTATATTGGTAAGTGAAAGCAGTAAACTGTCAGAACATGGAAGTAGCGTGGCTGCTTGTTTCTATGCTTTTTGCAACCGTAAATCAATCTACAAATAATTTGCTGGAAATAAACATTGCTCAGTGTTTTGCGACAATTATTAAGCAAAAAATGCAAAAGCTGTTTGCAGAGGGAAATTAACGTTAACTGGTTGCTGTGTAGTGTATTTCCCAATGCACAATTCATCCTACACATGAATTAAATGCTTATATTAATACATGCAGAAAAGATACATTCTGGCAAACAAATGTTTTGAGCGTTATTCATTACCTTTTTTTTTTTTAAAGAACTTCCTGAATTCTGTGGAATTAGAGTCCTGAAACTTTGCACCTACTGAATGACTTGTTATTTATAAATCCTCACATTCGGAAAGATTGGCTCATGCTACAAGGAATAACTCATTTCCTCTGAGAATATAACTGCAGATTTATTTATTTTCTAACTTTTAATTTGCATCTTCAAAATAATTCTTTGCTGTGAGTAATCACTGTTCGTAAGGCTGGTCAAGCACTGCAACTTGATTGAATTATCAGTGATAATTTGCATTTGCAAAGTGGCTTGGTTTCAGGGACAGCTTTGCAGATTTTTGAAGGCATGCTCATATCACATTTTATCTTTGTGACATTTGAGACAAGACTTACTGTGTGCCCGATCAAACTACAGTGGCCTAAACAAACGCATGCTCTGGTTGACGCCCTTTTGACAACTACGTCTACCTTCGGCCTCAAAACTAGCTGCAGACCTTAACCTTTGGGAGGCCATCGTGAGAGGACATCTGTTTCTTTGTTTCAATGGCAACAATACAACAGCAATGAACAGGAGGTGGGATCGAGACCTGCATGTTCAGCAAGAGCATTTGGTATTGATAGAATTGTTTAGACTTAGTTCTTTTCAGAGATTAATTTAGTGCATATCTTGTATCTAAAACAGCCAGCATATGTTGCTGGGATAGAGGTAGCAGGAGGGGATGGTACCTCTTTAAAGTGTGGTGGGCTAGAAGTGACTTCATTAAAGTGAGCGGGCTTTAATGGATGGAAGTAGGTGGAGATGGGAGGGCTATGGAGATTTGCTTTGCATCTTGCCCTTTATAGCTGGAGCCAAATTTGGAGTAGTGATGCATGTGAAGGTTTTAGCAATTGGTTTGGGGTAACTCATCAATATTATGCTAGCTTCCCTCTTAACAACCCTCGCTTGACCCACTGACACTGCAGAAGACGCTAAGAAGATTGGAGGATACACTTCCATGCATGCTGCAAGAAGAATGTCTACTTCCTGCCATGGGGCACAGCAAGATTGTTCCACCACCTTCCTTAATTTATTTATGAAAGCCATGATTCTATAACTAGGGCAGACAATTCTTGACTGAGATTATACTAATACTTAAGCCTTTCAGAGCAGAGTAAAGTGCCTGATGGAAGTAGTCTGTTTTTAGGAGCTGTGTGTTGGAAAGCTGCAAGGTTCTTAACCCAAGAGGTAGGTGCTGACTCCAGGAAAACCTGAATCAAGTGTATTGCATGCTGCAAACCCAGCCCTACAGGCTTGTGAGTTTGGATCTGAAGGGTTTGGTGAAGTTAACAGGTGCCCTGCTGGCCTAGGAGGGCTAAACGTTGACCTGTAAGGTGCTGAAAAGGGCAGAATAAAACCTGTGAAGTGGGGATGCACCCACGCCATTGCGGAAATAGAGCCAAGCTGTGGCACACCCTGAAGGTTTGTGTGAGGATTGAATAGAACTGTGAAAATGTGTTCCCATCAGAGGACTAGAATGAACTGGTTCAGGTTCACATACTTTTACCAGCCCTACTTATCTTGAAGTAGTCAATGGCTTTCCCTTTATTGCCCAAATGCAAAGAGCTGCTAATCCCATGGACATTCTGGATGCATGTTCCCTTTTTTGTGTTTTCTTTTTATATTTCCTTGATATTATTCTAAACACTTCTGTTACGTTGTTAGTCCAATCTTGTCTGTTTAACTACATTTGGTGTGACTATTTCATGTAATGTTATTATGCTGGTACACATACCCATAAAATGTCACACATTTTCCCTGAGGATTTCCTTGTCACTGTGGCCTAGCTACCAATGGTGAGTCAAGGAACTCCAAGGGAAACCTGTTTACCTGTGTGGATTGTACTGTACACAAATGCTCCACAGGACTGAACCTCATATTACAAATTAGATATTCATAGCACAAGCCCAGCTAAGACCAGGCCATTGTCTAACCTGAATACTGTTTCACACCCCAGATCGGTCTTCTCCCCAGGCACTTCATGCTTGGGTAACATTGATTGATTTTTGGGTTTAACCCATACATACACATGACAGACCTGGTTACCAGTATCGAATCTCGATAATTCCACCACACCAGAGCCAACAAGTGCAAAGAAAACTTTATTCCGTCCATTGCTGCCATAGGTCCAGTCCACCCCTAACTTATCTACTACTCTTGTGGTCATACCGTACTCTGGTATTCTAGTCAGTACATCCATTACATCCAGCGACTCGTCCTTCGCAGTAGATCCCCCCAGGATCATGATATTGATAAAGCCCTTGTTGCACAGCACCCCACATGTTAACTTTTGTGTCATGGAATGTGGTAAGACTTAGGTCTAAGTTGACTCTACCTGACTGATCTAAATTCATTGATGAACATGACATTTGCTTGTTACGAGTGACATGGTCCGTTGACCGTATATTTAAACCAGGCTGCGTCAGTTTCTGTGTCCCAGCTAAACCTAGCCCTTGTGGGAGAGCCTTGGGAGGCTTAACCATATGCCATGAGCCACGAGCCTCTCTCAACTGCAAAATTTGACTACTTCACCTTTATTGCCTGGATATTCTGGGCACTCTGTTTACTAATGACAAACATCTTGGAGTGGCCTATTTTAATATATAAGCCAGAGAGGTTACAGGTGGGCTGGCCTCCTACACTTGCAAGCACTTCAGGAATTCCTGGAAAGGCGCTCTCTCCAATAATATCTTATGCTCTCAGCTGATTACAAGACAACCTTTGAGCCCTTCCACATGGACGACGTCCAGTTAACTTGTGAAGAGACTGAATTATGCTCACCTGGACATTCCTCCTCTAAATCGATGCACACAGGCTGCTCTTCAGCTCCAGGCTCTCTCCATTCAATATGAGTTGAGGACCACTAATGGTCAAACAAGATCGGATCCTAAAGGGGCCCATACATTCAATAAACTAAACCACGCGAGCGGCATTGATTATATTTTAGTCGATTTAAGGCTTTGGCCAATGGTCCTCGATATGGCCGACAGAAAAAAGTCGGAGAGTGAGCACAACCCATTGTCCCTTACCATGATGTCTCTTTGTGAAAGTCACCCTCTTGACCATTGTCCTCCTTCCCTTACAAGGGGCATCAAGCTTACAACTGACATGCGACATCTAAAATGGTGACAAGTGCAAGCCTGTTTGGATATTCTATCAACTATAAGCCAAGACCTACGAAATGTCCTATCCCAAATTGAGAGAGGTTTTCTGAACGACGCAGGTTTGGTGACTTTTAGCTATTTCACGAAGCCTTCTTCAAATGCATTTTGCCATACTTCGCAATCTCTGGGACGCACCATAAGAATCATGGCCCCAAACCTAGTCCCTGGTTTAACAGGGAATGTCATAATCTCAAATGCACCCTGGTTCAGTCCATAAAAGCAAGGGATGTTTTACGTATCCCTGACATCAGAAAAGCCTATAAAGCATCTTTGGTTAAAGTGAAAAAGGAATGGAATGAGCAAAGTTGGCAGGTTCCAAAGGATATCTACTCTGCCAAAGAATCCATCAAATTCTGGACATTGGTTTCTTGAGGTGGCAATTCCTCATCGTCAGAGCCCACCAACTATGTCTCCCAATCAGACTTGTATGATTATTTTATGAACTTATATCATGATAGCACCATGGATCCAACTGAGGGGGACCCTCCGGCTATACCCCTTCGGAATACTGCTACCCCAATGTTTGACATCTCTGATATTTTAGAATATTTTTACGCAATTACAAGGGGCAGGGCTTCCAAGCCCGATGGTATACCAGGTGACCTATTTATGCTTGGCACTGAAGCATGGTTCAAATATGTTCTTGCAAAAACCAAAGGAAATTGTTCTTACCATTTCTAATGCAATTGCTGAGGGTGCGTCCATCCCTGATTCTTGGAAGGGTGCTGTAGTGCTCCCAATCCACAAACAGGTTCCATGCAGTTACAGGACCGATTAGCTTAATCGACTGCATTCAAAAGGTCTTTTGCCGTTGTGTCTTATCTAAAATCCATGACTGGATGCATGAAACTGATGTTCTCAGCCCCTTTCAAGCTGGGTTCCAGAAAAATCTTCAACAATCGATCTGGCGTTTCACTTAATGCTAATCTATTGGAAGATGGTGGTTATCGGCAGAGGCAATCTGTATGTCGCCTGTGTTGATTTAAAATCCTCCTTTGATTAGTCCCCCGCCCAAGTTTATGGCAAGTGCTCAAAAACATGGGTATGTCCCCTGATATCCTGTCCGTTGTTATACATGTACACAAGGACAACTACACTTGAATCTGATGATGGAGCTCAAGGCCAGTAGACTGAGAGGGTTATGGTTTCCAAAGGTGTTCGCAAGGGCTGCATCCTGGCTGCAACGTTGTTTTTTGTTGTATATAAATGACATTGTGCACTTTTTAACCCAGATCCACACTGACGTCCCTTCGCTTGCAAATATTAAAACCCCTATCCTCCTATTCACTGACGACACCTTATTGATCTCCAAGGCCCTGAATGGACTATGTAAACCTTTGACTCATTTCGACAAGTTCTGTCACTCTCATGGCTTGGAGATCAACACAGAAAAAACTAAACTAATGTCTTTCAGTCAACACAAATCTTTTAAAGGGAGTTTCGTATTAAGAGAAGCCCCAATAGAGAAGGTGGATTCATTTGCTTTCTTGGGAGTAACGCTTTCTTCTGGCATGTCATGGAAGCCCCACATTAACAAGGCCATCCAAAGGCATAGACAGATTGTGGGCCCAATCTTCAAAGAGCATTGTGCTGCTTTTACCAAGCCCATAGCACCTGCTTTCCAGATCTACAAAGCCGAGGCCCTGGCTGCAGCCCTTTACGGGCAGAGTTTTGGGGCTTTCCCAATATCAATGATCTGGTTACATCGGAGAACAAAGTTTTGCGATCCCTCGCTTTTTTGCTTCCTAGTACCCCTATCTCTGGACTTGGATGTGAAAAGGTTAAAGAGAAAAGCTAGGTTGCACCCTCTCCTGTACTGGAGGAGAATCTGGACCACTTCTGAGCGTGTCCATTGCACTGCAGCATTGCAGGATGTTATCTGACTTTTGCACATCAAAAGGATACTCCTTTCCCTTGGAAGGCCTGATTTATGGAAGACATCTGCTGATGGCCACTATCCTTCTAAAGAGTCCTTGAAGCAACAGTTCTGGCATAGTACAATGGCCAATGTTCTTCGAAAAGCTGCCAGTGCCACCTTGTCACAAGAGTGTCTCAATTTCAAGTCTCCTTGTTGCCTTGAGCTATCCTGGGACTATATCACAATGGCAATAGACAGGAAGTTGCACTTCCAATTCTGAGTGAGAGTACTACCGCTGAAACATTTTTCTTCTAAATAGTCAGCTTTGGAATCTTCTAACTGTCCAGCGTGCAAATATTCCAAAGAAACGGTTCCTCATGTTTTCTTTGCATGTTCTGCCTATGCACGCCCTCGCTGCTTTTGGTTATAAGCCATCTTTAAGCAGTTCTGAATACGCACACACTCTACAGCTCTGCGAATCTTCAGATCAGCCTATCGGCCTCTATATGCCTGTGTGGTCGACAAGTATTTGGGTGCTATGTGGATGTTAAGAAGGAAGGTTCTTTCCTTCCAACGGTGCTAGGGCGGCCACTTCTGGTCATTCCTTGGCTCTGCTCTGTTTTTGGGTGCACTTTTTATCTGCTAAAGGCCAATTGTGCCGTTATTGCACTTGGTTCCTGTTTTACACTGTCATGTTGTACTGTTTCTTCTGCTGCTATTGCCCGTGACTGCCTGGCACCCTACCCTCTCAGTCATGATTTGTTTTATTTTAGATTAATTTCTGGTATGAATCTCCTTTTTAGGTATGAATTTGATATTTTAACTTGATTATGCTGGATTTTAGCTATTTATTATGTATTTTATGTGTTTTATGCATACTTTTTTGGCCATAATGGTTGAAATAAAGTTAATTTGACAGAATTAGACATTTATTGCACAAGTCCCGCTAAGACAAAGTGGAGCATTGTAGATAGCTGAGGAAGTAGGAATTATACCTGACAGAACAAGGGTCTCATCACAGGCCTACACATGACGCAAAGATTGTTACTAGCCAGAACATCATACCATCTAAGAGGAACCAGTTCTCTGGGGAAATTACAGATTGCCAATGGACCTGCAAGCCATTATCACACCAAACTAAACCATTAGGAAGAGTAACAGTCTTTCAAGTGTTTATCAATGAAAAATGAATAGTGTAACAAATATAGTTAAACACAATTGACATACTGTGGCCTAGCTACCAACGGTGAGTCAAGGAATCCCAAGGGAAACCTGTTTACCTGTGTGGACTGCACTGTACACAAATGCCCCACAGGACTGCACCCCACATTACGAATTAGATATCCATAGCTCACGCCCAGCTAAGACAAAGTGGAGTAATGAAGATAGGTGAGGAAGTAGGAATTATAACTGACAGAACAAGGGTCTCATCACATGCCTACACGTGTTGTAAAAGTTTGTTAATGCATTATGTGATAACAGACCATCATACCATCTGCAGATCTAAGAGGAGAAGTCCTTTGGGGAAAATCACAGAATGCTTATGGGTCTGCAAGCCATTATCACACCAAACTGTAAACCATTAGGAAAAGTAATAGTTTTTCAAGTGTTTATCAATGAAAAATTAATAATGTAACAAAAATAGTTCAAACTCAAGTGACATACATTGAAATGTAAAAACACAGTTTGTAGCAAAAGACCAGTGAAACATTCTCATAAACACATTCCAAATTCAGAAGTGTAGACTGCACAGTGTTGTGTGAAGGATTGACTGACACCACTCAGGGTCTGATTACAGGCTGACTGAAGTGGGAAATATCACTCTGGCAGATCACAGTTGCCCCAGTGTTCCTGTACTAAGGATTACTTGGGGGAGGAACATGAGGTAATATTTGCGGGGGAAGGAACTCACCCAGTAAAAGGCAGGGGCTGCAGGTACAAGTGCTGCCTGACCCCTAAGCGACCCCCTCCTATGCCATGGAGGAGCATGGAACACTTCACCCTGCCTCTCATTAGGCTCCACTGGCCCCGGATGCAGCCACCTCTACCAGCCCTATGACCCTCATGCCATTTATCACTTGCTTCAAGCATTTATGTACTCAGATAGTGACCAGACATGTTAATTCATGCCATCAGTTATTCTTGCACCTAAATCCGGCTCACTTGTAATAGGGGCCTTAATCCTAAACACCTTGGATTTATCAGACTTTGTTTTTTTCACATATTATTGTATACAATTTCATATTTCTTACTCACATAGGCATATCATTTTCATTGCCACCCACATGATATAAAGCTATTGAAATTAAGAGGTCAATTTTCCTTGGCTAGATAAAGCCAGTTATCACATGAACTAAGAACATGGACTCAAAGCTAGACTACCTTGAGTCCAGATGAATATAGTCTTCCTCATAAAGCTGTGCAGGGCTGGCTTTAGCGCTAGTGGTGCCCGGTGCAACAATCTTTTTTTAGCGCTCCCCCATGACCTCCTCCTCAGATTCCCTCACTACCACCTGGCAAAAGGTACCCTCATCTCTCCATAGCCCCTCTCTCCCATACATTTCATTTGTTTTAAAGCACTGGTAAAGGCTGGCTTTACTAATCCACTCAGCTATCCACTTTAAAAACAGATCTGTTTTTTTGCAGCAGGCATGTTAACCACCTGTGCTACCTTATGGCGAGTCAAAACTGCCACTAGAGAAAACTCCGATCTCTCTCTCTCTATCATTAACATTAATCACAAGAGTTATCTCGACATTTTTATTGCTGCTTGAGGAAAAAGGAACTCTGCATAACCTACTTTTAAATCGTACAGTATTGCTGCACAGCGCCCCCACCTGAGGTCAGCGCCACACTCCAGGTCAGTGCCCAGTGAGGCCGCACCAGTCTCACTGCCCTAAAGCCAGCCCAGAAGCTGTGGGTTGAGGTAATTAATTTCTACTTTTCTCAAAACTCAAAGACTGACTAGAGGATTTTGGGGGCAAATGTTTTATGATAGTTTATTTACAGAGCACGAAAGAAACTGTCGGTGGGATAAAGAGATGTTTACCATTTTTGAAAAAGATTGTGGCATATGTGCCACCGTTTTATTTGAATACGGCAATAGGTTAGGCTTACGAGCAGTGAGGTATATTGCTATAAGACGATCCTTACATGGGGCATTTATGGTGACTGGCACAATTTTAATCAACAAGATATATCTGCAACATTTTGCTAAGGCGAGGGGAGCCACTTGACGTAAGCACAAGGAAAGGGTAGTGTTACAATCCAAAAGAAGCCCAGAGGTAGCCATATTGTAGATTATAAATAGATAGTTTATTCAGTTTAGTTACAGGATACTCAGATGGTAAGTAAGATAAGAAGTTCAGCCACCAGGAGCAGCATCCTTGCTGCTCAGCCCACACACTCCAACTATTTCTCTGTCAACCACACCAGGCACTTCAGCATTCCAGTACCTCATCAAGCATTCCAGCATTCCACACACATCACATTCATACTGGCTGAGGAGCAGGGAACAGATAACTAAAGGAAAGGATGCAAAGTAACAATACAAGTCACAACAGGTAGACAATGAAAGTATTGTTGCCAGGCAATGATTTCCACGGCCGCAAAATGCATGTAATTACTATTTATCAGCAAGATAACCTGAAAATAAGTGAGAGTAGCAACAATGGAAATCGACAGGTCAGGCTACCTATCAGTTACTCTTAAACATTTCAAAACGATGGACATTATTACTTCCGTTTAAATGACGTGTAATATTTACCTTCACAGTTGAGCCTGTCTCTGCTTAACTCGTAGCCTTGATTGCACTGACACATATATGAGCCAATCATGTTGAAGCACTGCTGGGCACAAGGACTGGTGCCGGAATCGCATTCATTTATGTCTGCAATAAAATGTTTAACATATACATTTACATCTGCAGCCATATAATACTACCAGTACTGTGATTTTAGATGAGAGGTAGACTCAGTCTATTTTAACATGGGCAATTTTTTTTTAGACACCTGACTATTAATACTGTAAAGGTTCATTTATCCTATAACCTTCTTTAAGTTATCAATTTGTTGGTAATCTTCAAATCACCAATTTGTTGAGGATCCAGAAAGTTATGGGGTTGATTCCAGCAAAGACATGATTCACAAAGCCCTAGATTTGATTATTGTGCTTTTATTAACACAAAGTATCACTGGATTACTCATGGAAACACACACACACACACACGCACACGTCTACAATTTATGTTTAATGTATACTGAGTTATCTTTCTGGCCCACTGAGGAACTTTACAACAATCATAGATGTTGCTAAGTATTCCCATGTGCAAAATGTAATCATGCAGAATTTCCACCAGAAGGAAAATTCAACACGCATAAATCTGATGCAAATGTGCATTTGTACATTTGCCTTTTTATTTCACAACAATGAAATTTGTTTTCACATTGGACAATATCTCACCTTACCCCTTAGCCCCTGAAGTGAATATCGAGGTATTACCTCAATGTTCATACCCTGGAAAAGCACTTGCTCCTGCTTTTCATAGAAGTGAAAGGCGGGAATCTACCTGCAGGAGGTGTGTACCTACTGGTTTGGGGAAACAACCTTTACAATGCAGTCATTACATCGCACTACCTTTACAACGCAGTCATTCCAACGCAACATCCTTTACATCGCATGCCATTACAACGCAGCCATTACATCGCATGTCACTACAACGCATGTCATTACAACGCATGTCACTACAACGCATGTCATTACAACGCAATATAAGGTAAGTAATGGGGACCAGTCATTTTTACCCCTCCCCTATCCAACACTTACCCTACTGTTGTACTCACTGGAGTGGGAATAGTAATTTTTACCCCTACGATATCCAACACTTACCCTACTGTTGCACTCACTGGAGTGGGAATAGTAATTTTTACCCCAACACTATCCAACACTTACCCTACTGTTGCACTCACTGAAGTGGGAATAGTAATTTTTACCCCTACACTATCTAACATTTACCCTACTGTTGCCCTAAAAGTAATATGCTTTATAATGGTATGCATTGTAATGGTATGCATTGTAATGGAATGCGTTGTAAATGTAGTTTCTAAAAATGTCTTGTGATGGCATGCAATGTAAAAACATGCGTTGTAAAGGATGTTGCGATGTAAAAATTGCGTTGTTTATTTATTTATTTTAAAGGTTTTATATAGCGCTAGCTGGACCCAAGAGTATCAGGGCGCTTTACAGGATTTAGTAACACAGAGTAACAGACAGACTTAATACAATTGAGAAAATAAGGCAAGGCAATATGAACTTTAAGAAAGTTGTATGTTCGGGAGATCATAATCAGGTATCCAATCAGAGATAGTAGATCAAATAGACAGTGAAGAATTATATAGTGTGTCAGCAGATGGAGGGGCGAGAGAGTGAGGCATATTTGTAGAGGGGAGGGAGGAGGTGAAATTATAAGTAAAGGGGGGCCAATATAAACAGTGAGCATGGGGGGAGTTCGCGGCCAGAGACAGTAAGTTAAATTAAGAACCCCAGTATTTGTTGAGAAGGAGCAGCTTGAGGTCTTTTTTAAAGCAGGGGTAGGATCTTTGGGAAGGGTATTCCAGATGGAAGGCGCATTACCAGAGAATGAGCGAGTCTGAGTTGATTTCTTTTTTTACAGAGGAGGGCCAAGGACAAGAGCGCATTGTTCTAGAGCACCCATCTTTTTGAAGTTTGTCTGTGAGGTAAGAGGGGGTATTTTGATGAAGGGCTTTGTGTGTGATGCAGGCGATCTTGTTGGTGGATCTGCCTTCGATCAGAAGCCATTTAGGGTTTTTGAGAACAGGGGAGATGTGATCGCAGTGCTTACAGTCAGTAATAAGCCTGGCTGCGAGGTTAAGAACGGATTTGATATGGGCTAGGCGGACTTTAGGGGTACCAGCAAGAGTGGCGTTACCGTAATCAATTCTAGACAGGACTAATGATTGTACAACTGATTTAAAGTCATCTGCTGGGATGAAGGGTTTAATTTTTTTAAGGTGGTGTAGTATAAAGCGAGCAGCTGTAGCCGAGTTTTTTATCTGGGGAGTAAGACTGAGGTTCAGATCAATGCTAATACCAAGGGATCTGACCGAGTTGGAGATGGCAAGAGAGCAGTTGAGAGCTTTAATGTCTGTGATCCAGTGTTGAATAGGGAGCTAGTTGTTCTTGGGAGAGAATAAGATGATTTCCATTGTTTGGGGGTTTAATTTGAGGTGATTTTGATGGAACCACAGTTGGATCTTAGTCAGGGCATCGTTAAGATGTAGGACGTCGTCATGGGATTTGATCTTGTAGTATAGTTGTGTGTCATCGGCATAGAGGTGATAACTGATTTTCGCTTGTTTAAGAATGAGGGTAAGGGGTTCAGTTAAGAGGTTGAATAGAGTGGGAGAAAGAATAGAGCCCTGTGGAATGCCCAAGGAGACAGGCAGAGGTTTGGAAAGGCAACCGCCGACTTTAATTTGTTGAGATCTATTTTGGAAATACGAGGTGAACCACTTAAGAACATCACCGTCAAAGCCGAAATGGTCTTTGAGAATATTGAGTAAAGCGTCATGGTTAACAGTATCAAAAGCTGCAGAGAGGTCAAGAAGAATGAGGAGGGAAGATTCGCCTTTATCAAGGGAGCAATGTATGTCATCTGTAATGTTGAACATTGCTGTTTCCGTGCTGCATCCCTTTCTAAAATCTGATTGGAAAACGTTTAAGAGGTTGAATGAGTCGATGTGTTTATCCAAATGTAGCAGGACGCATTTTTCGAGGGCTTTGGATAGCAAGGGAAGGTTGGAAATAGGGCGCAGGTTGTTTAAGTCATTGGGGTCAGCCGCTGTATTTTTGACGATGGGGGTAATTTGGCGTAGTTGGAGGGAAGCAGGAACACTACCAGTGGCAAAGGACGAGTTGATGATATTGGTCCATAGAGGGGCGATGATGTGTTTTAGTTCTTGTCCCAGATGAGCTGGAAGTGGATCTCTAGTATGTGAGGATGGTTTAATCTTGGTGATGATGTTAAGGACATCACTTTCTAACACTGGACAAAAATTGTTCCAGGAAGCATTATTTTTTGGCTGGGGGGCAGTAAGGTAAGGTTCGTAGTGGGTGATAGAGAGGGGGAGATGGGAGGAATCAGGGGGGGATAGGAGTGGAGGAAGGCTTAGGGGGAATGGTAAGGAGGGGGGATGACTATGTGGTGGGGGAGTTATGGCGAAGGATTGGTCAATCTTGGTGAGTTTATCAGAAAAGAAGCTAGCAATTTCTTCGCACCTCTCAACCGTGGCTAGTAATTTAGGGGGAGCTGAGGTAGTTTGGTTTTTGACAATGTTAAAAAGCTCCCTAGGACGATTCCTAGCCCGATCAAGTTGTGTACGGAAGAAGGAAGCTTTTTCGTTGAAGATGTGTTTTTTTTAGTTGGCCCTTGCAGCTCTGAGGAGGACAAGATTTGAGGTGGAAGGTTGCTGCCTCCAAATGCGTTCGGTCTGTCTGAGAGCTCGTCTCTCTTTGTTAAGGTCAGTATTGAACCAAGTTTTGGAGGGAACAGTTGTTTGGAGTTTTAATTTGGCAGGGGCAATTTGGTCGAGGACTTCAAGGATAGAATTATTGTAATGTTCAGTAAGACCAGTGGTTCTTTGGGAGAGAGGGGAAAGCTGTAGGCGAGCTTTGATTGTAGATTCCAGCTCGCCAGGAGGAATAAGGTGAAGATTTCGGGATAGCTTCTTTTGTTTGTTGGTGTTAGAGGGAGGAGGGGGCATAGAGCTGTGAATCGTGAAGAGGATGAGGTGGTGATCGGACCAGTCAATGGGGATAATATGGGAAAGAGAAGCCAGTTCCTTGCAAGTAATAATAGCATCAAGGGTAGCACCTTTGGAGTAGTTGGAGAGGTACAGAGTTGTGTCAAGTCACTGATGTCAAGTAAGTCATTGATGAGGTTAACTGCAGGGTCGTCGGTTTTGTTCCAATGGAGGTTAAAATCCCCTAGGAAGAGGTTTCTACAATTGGAGAGCGAAGATTGAATAAGAAGGTCGGACAATTCCTCGGCAAAGAAGAGAGGGTCGCCAGGGCGGTGGTAGATATTATGTAGGCAGATAGAGGGGAACGCTATACTGCAAGTTCAGCACCTAGGTATTCAAAAGTGGATAGGTCATGGTGGTGGACAAGTGAAAGTTTAAGTTCTTCTTTATAAATTATAGTGAGGCCTCCTCAAATTTTTTCAAGCCTGTCTTTTCTGAGGATGGAGTAGCCCGGGGGAGAAAGTATGTCGAGGATTGATGAGGAGTGGGAGTAGAGCCAGGTTTCAGTCAAAAAGGCGATGTCAATACTTTCGTTGAGGATGGTTTCAGCAATTTCTGTTGCGTGACAAGAGGCCGACCGGCAATTAACCAGCATGCAGTTGAGGGGTTTAGGTTCACTAGGTTTGTTGGAGGAATAGGAGTGGATGGAAGTGAGTTGCTGAGGGAGTCTGGGTGAAACTGGGGAAGACGAGATCCTACTAACTCCCAGGATCACTGGGATAGATGAATGCGATACGGGGGTGTTCACAGACGATGTGGAGAGGGGGTAGATTTTATTGAGGTCAGCAAGGTCATGGGGGAAGATGACTCTGGAGGGGGGGAGGGCCGAGTGGGCTAATATTGTCTGTCAATTTAGATGGAGAAACATGAGAGGACGGGACCCTACTGATTCCCAAGATCACCGGGATAGATGCATGAGGTGGGGGGAGTTCGAGGTCGTGGTGGAGAGGGGGTAAACTTTATTGTGGTCGTAGAGGTCAAGGGGGGAAGATGGGTCGGGATGAGGGGTGGGCTGAATGAACTATTACAGTCAGTCAGTCTAGAAGGAGAATTGACTATGGGGGAAATAATTCCTTGGTTATATGGTGCTTGGTGAGTTTGTGAGGGGACTGAGGGGTAGGAGGGATTGGGAGGGTTATTAGTGGTGAGGGAGGAGACGTCATTTCTGAGGGAAGAGAGTTCTAATACGAGTGTCGAGAGGTGCAGTTCAATGTTGAGGAGTGATTGGGTAAGAAGTGTGATAGGAATGGGGGCTAGGAGATCAGGATGAAGGTGTGAAAAGTCCATGTAGGTGGGGGTGGAGGTCTGGTATGTGGAAGAGGTGGGAAGCCAGGAGGGGGGAGGAGAGGGGAGTTGAGATCGGGGGGTAGAGTCGGAGAAGAGGTGTGAGAGGGTGGATTCCCAGAATTAAAAAGGGGGTCGGGGGAGGTAAGGAGGGCTCTCGTTAGATGATGGGGGGAGTTTACAGAAGAAGGAATAGGGGAGATTGGTGGAGCCGTTGGGGGAAAATGGAGAGGTGTTAAATGAGGAAGGTGTAGGTTTTGTGTGACTGAGAGCGTTTTTGTAAGGTTACAGAGAGGGAAGGGAAGTGGAGTAGATCGGGGATCGAGGGATGGAGAAGGTAGAGTAGGGAGGGTTTGGGAGGCAGAGGGAGTTGAGAGAGAATCAATAGAAGGGGGGTTGCTGGCGAGGTGGTAGGGTGTTGAAATTGGGAAACGAGGCTTTCATTGATGGTTACAAAATTAAGAGCTGGCGAGGTCGTGTGGAGATAAATATGAGAATCGGGGCTTTCAGTTGAGGTTAGTGAGTCAGTGAATGGGTGAGAGGGGGTCGTGGTGTACGGGGACAAAGAGCTATCTAGCAATTGGGAGGCTGAAAGATTAGTGTTAAGTGTAGGTATAAGGTTTTGGGATAGTGAACTGAAGTGGTGTTCAAAAATGGTAAGGTGTTTTTCAGACGCTTGAATAAGTATATTTCCTGATTTGAATATAGAGATGTCAATTTCACCAGGGAATGAAGAGGAGAGAGTGGTGGAGAGTTTCAGACCATAGGGAATTGTGCGGGAATTAGTGATGGGGAGGTGTTGGAGAAAGGTGCTTTTCCATTTAGATGGGCGTTTGGTGAAGAAGATGTAGTTAGTTTTAATGATGGAGGTTAGGCTACAGTAGTTGTCTACAAATAACGTTTCTTGGTGTTGCTTTAGAAGTTTGTGTTTAAAGTTTTTCTTGCCGTTTTTAGAATGGTTTGAAGGGTAAAGCATGGACCACGAGTTGGGGTCGTGCCTAGTGATGGGTGATTCTAGCATCAAGGGAGTATGGATGAGAGAAGGCATGATGTGACAGCTGTAATAGAATGGAGGGTGGGAGGAAGATGAACAGGGGTAGATTCGGGTGGCGCGCAGTGGGGAAGGGGAGTAGGAGCGCGGATATAGAACAGATGTCAGAGAAAGGTAAAATTTCCAATAGAGCGTGAAGGTCACGCAAGGTGGAAGATTGGAGTGGTGGGCGATATGATAGGGGTGTGTGAGAGGTGAGAGATTCCAGGGGAAGAGGCAGTAGACAGGGTCGCAGTTAAGAGAGAGAGGGGAGAGTGGGAGATAGGATTATCATGGATAGAAACTGTTGTAAAGGCATGCGTTGTAAATGTTTGCGTTGTATCATCATACATTCCTGGTTTGTGGAGTATTCTGTGACTTTTGCAGGAATGAACAAACAAAGACACCCTTTTCGAATGAGAAAATTCCACCATATTGGCAAACTTTCCACATTTACGACAACACTTTGTGCATCTAAACTCATGTCACTAATTCATATAGGCAGAGTAACACTTTGTGCACCTAAGTTTAACCTTCTCGTTAAAATGAGCACACGTCAATTCAGTGAGTAAATGGGATTTACTCCTGACAATGGTATGAAAGACTTCTGAATTTCTTAGGTGATGCAGTAATAATAGGAGAGAACTTTGTGAGTCGGTATCTTGGGGATCTCAAAATGAGAGTCACCACCTCTAAAATTAAAAAATTAAGCAACAGAGTAACCCTTTTTATCTGTCTTTTGACAGCCATTGACTTCTGATTTTGGCATAGGTGCATCTATAATACAAGCAAAAACATTATGTTTTCTGGAACTGAAATGGTAATACTGTCTGACACAGATATAAGAAGTCTCCATGATTTAAAAAAGCTTATGTTCATGATTTTCAATCAATGACTTCGAATTCCAAACTTCCTGGGAATAGATGACTGTGAATAAGATCTACTGGGAAGTGGATGCAGTACATAATTTGTAAAATAATAATAACAATAACAATAATAATAAATAAGTGCATCGCCCCACATTTTTTCTTCTTAGGATGCCACCCACTACCACTCCTAAACACCTCTCTTCCACCTCTTTTGTCACCCACTGCCCCTGGGGGGTGCCACTCTCTGTCTTTGATGCATAAATACCTTCCTCAGATAGAACCATGTAATTCAGCAGAGCAACAGAGCTTACTTATCGCTGATTCGCGCTCAGTCGCAGTTTTGTTTGCCTTTGCACAGCAGATGGGGTATTTAGCCTTATTTACCCTTTCGTCTTAGGGTGTCTTTGTTTGTCTACTGCCTTGCATTATGTTGGATGAGAATTTATTAGCCCCGCCCTTGCCAAGATTTGGACTGTTTGTTCACCCCTCTGTCTTGCCGAAGATGTGGAAGATGATGGTTGATCCTATCTCCCTTGTCCATGGATAGACAGGCAGGTTGTTTGTGTGCCCCATGCCTTGGACAAGGTTGGGGTGGTCATAATTACCTCCCCCCCCCCCAAAACAAAAACACTTCACATGCTGCAAGAGAATGTGCAGGGTGTGCTTGTGATCTCTTGCACCGCTGTACTTTTTACACAGTTGAGGGGGCTCTCTTAAGTTTTCTTTTATCTCTCTTGATGTACGTTAATATTTACAGATTACTAAAATCTTGCATTTGAAAGTGTGTATTTTTGAGAAAACCAAGTTTCATCAGTGAACATTCACCTTCCTTGGGTGTCCTACTGGTTATGACGTTCGACATCTTTGTGTCGCTCGAATCTACTGCAGCCAAACTACAGAGTGAGACAGAGATCGGAAGGCAGCCAGATTGTTTTCCTTGAAAATGGCTCCAAGGTCTGACCACATATTCTCCTGTGAAGATTCTCTTTCAGATTTTACTTTTGAAGACTCCTCCAAATATTACTTCAGTGTTGATGTTGGATTTTGATGACTATCAGCACAATTTGATCTCATAAAGCTGGGAAGAAAAAAGCTGAATCAGCCCTAGGGTCAAGACTTAAATCCAGAATTAGCAGTTAGTACCTGGGTAAATATTTTTAAAGTAGACCGGTGGTCATCACATGTATGCTTGAGCACAAAAAGGATGGCAAGCTTGCCTTATACTAACTTGCCTTACTAAATGTTTTTACCCTAAGCATTCACTAAACAGCATAGAGAATGCTTTGACCATGACAATGTGATTTTGCAGAAAAGCATTTGAACTATTTTTCAGGTTAATCTGAAGGTGTGCTGTGGCTTTAGGAGTGTGCTTAATTGCCTCTAGCTTAATTATGTGTAATACTGCAAAATAACGCAAAATTACATGTAATTATGTGAGGAGCGCAATCCAGCATTGCTATTTGACGCTATTTCCTTAGCACAAAATGTGCCCTTGTGTCCAAAATGGACCAGAGAATGCATTTAGCCCTAATAAAATAGCGCTTAATGCAACAGGACATGAACAGTAGCAGGCAGCAGCTGTAATTGCATAATTTCAGTAATTTTTCCTCACAAGAGCAATGCAGAATTACAAAAATTAATACGATTACTCCACCGTTATTACAATTTCTCCCAGGCGAACTAGCAATCTGACAGTTATTTTTATGTAGCTACTTCAAACAAATGCAGTACCACACAGATGTTATGTTTGTGACCTGGCTAAGCTAAGGGGCATATTTACGAGAAAATGTCAGAGTGCAGAGCTGTGCAAACTTGGGCTACACCGCGATCCAACATTTTCAAAATGCAGGGAAGCGCCATATTCACAAGAATACAGCGCACACCTGTGTTTTCCCTAGCACTAAATGTAACTGCCTAGCGCCAACCCATGGCACCCTTGCCCTGCGTTGTAGGGAATGATTGTTTATGTGCAGGAATGTGTCCCTTTCTGCACATGAACAATCACTAATGGTGATTTGTTACTTTTTTGTGTGCCTCAGAGTGCTGCACAAACAGAAGTAGCAAATCGTCATTATTTCATTATTGTTTATGTGCAGGTAGGGACACCTTCCTGCACCTAAACAATCATTAATGGCATTTTGCTCTTTCAATGTGTGCTGCAGAATGTAGCACACATAGAAAAAGAAAAAGCAAGGAGAAATAAAAGTATTTCTCCTTCTTTGGCTCTTGCATGGCATTAGATTTTGGCGCTGCCTCAGATTTACACCTCCTTGTAAACCTATGGCAGCATTTAAAGCAATGCGTGTTGTGGTGGAACGCCCTGAGCAACACTCATTGCACATCCCTTCATGTTAAGTGATATGTGTAAACGGACCTTATTTACAAGGCGGCGTTAAGCCACAAAGAGTGACTTAATGCAGCTTTGTAAATATGGAGAAGGGCTTATTCGCACCAGAACGTTGCTAAAAGTGACGGTCTGATGACGGTATCCCCATGTAAATATGCCCCTTCGAGTGCCATTGCCATTTTCCTGCACTCTTTGCTTTTTCAGTATGGGAGCTGGGGCATCCGGTCTCGGTGAGTGAGCAGAATTCTGTGCACAGGCTATTAAACAGTACCATGAACCCATGCTTGGGAAAAAACTTGTGTAAATGTGAAACTTATGATGGCAAATGATGGAATCACTAGGAAATTATTTGGCCCAGACTTCAGGGTATGATGGGGAAAGTATTTTTGTAGTCAGTTTCTAAAGCGTAAAGGGCCTAGTACTTTTCTAGCTCAATGAACAACGCAAAAGGATTTAACTGTAATTCACTGCTTTGGTGACAAAGATGGAAGTGAGTGCAGTTGAAGTTCAGCTGAAGGGAGACATGATTGCACTGTAGGGTGACCAGACGTCCCGGATTTGAATGGACAGCCCCGGTTTTTGAAGGACTGTCCCGACACTTCCTCCTAAAACACAGAAATGTTCCGTTTTTAAGCGGGGGTTGGGTGAACCTGCACATTAAGGACAGTGTTGTGCAGGTTCACCTTTCAACCGCCCTCTTAGAAACCGGTGACAGAAGTTCATTTGTTTGTCTCTCTTGCTGTGCTGCCTCGCCTCATTCAGGCAGCACAGCAGGAGTTAATGAGGTGTGAATCAGCGCTGCAGTGCCTGGTGGTCCCAGCACCGGGACCCTGGAGCTCTTCACAGGCAGGGGAGGGAATGTGAAAAAATATATATTTATATGTGTGTGTATCTATGCATGTATATATATAGGTTGCCCTGAAATGTAATAGGACATTTGTCCTATTTCCATGTCTGTGCCCATCCTGGTTTTTCCATCTGAAAATCTGGTCACCCTATTGCACTGGGGCCACAATGCTTGGGATTATTCTAATTCCTGTTATGGCTTGGTTTGTAGCCTAATTATAGGATATTCCCAAAGGATGGTCTGGAGGACACAAAACTATTCATCACCATTGCTCGGGGAGAAAATGAATAAAAAGATAATATTTGCTGTAGGAGCCTGAGTTGAAAGTGACTGGCTTTAACTTCCACAGAGATCTGGTGATCAAACGACACCTTAGACTCAGAGTCAAGTCGGAAACGAACATTCTTGACAGAGATGATGGTGAAGGACATGACCCCGTAGAGGCAGGCCTACAGGCTGGATCAGAGTGTGGAGAAACCGTTAGGATGAGAAGGGTCTGAGATTTGGAGGGATCAAGACTATGCTGGAAATCTGCCCTCCGTGCTTGATTTCAGGTAAAGGTTAACCTAGATCTGCCTCTACAGATTGCAGCTGGTACTTCAGAATTCACACCAGATGAGTGATGTCCACACATATAAACAAGAGAACTGCAAAATAGGGCAATAAAGAGGGTAATGGTCTCAGATAATAACTGAAAAAGAAAAGGGGAGAAAGATCAGATCCACAAGGGATGGCCAGGGTCTTCATTTAGAAGATGACTGAAAAGGAGGAAAAAGTCACACCTTAAGGACCAAACTCTAGATTCCAGCCTCCTCAATGAATTGGAGTTGAAGTAGCTGTGCAACAACTTTGAACACAACCAAAAGATCCCTAGGAATAAAATATGGCACCACAAACATCCACTTCTCCTTTTAAACGATGGAACAACAAAAATCACACTTTTAGTACTTAGATGAGGACTATACTTCACCTGAAATGTGTCTAGAATGGCAAACAATTTGGTTTAAGTCTGCAGCTGTTTAGTGACTACTCTTTCTAAATGTTTATTCAAGAAAGGCATGAGAGAGACTGGTCAAAAAGTATGAAGAAGAAGGTCATAGAGCTATAGCTTTTTTGACGAGCGTTCTGTGATGGCTCTCTTGAATTTGTCGAGTACTACCTTTAAATACCTATTCAGTATGTGTCTCGAATCAGAAACAAAATGCCTTCCTAGTTCTTTGAATGCCAAAATTGGACAGATGTACACGATGGGGTCTGTCTTTTTGTTACCTAGAAAACACTTCAGGTGTTTGAAGGCAGGCAGGATAGACTAGGCTCTTGCAGAAGCACATATTTTATCTGTAATTTCTAGAACAAGAGGAAAAACAAGCTCTAATTCTCCTTAGATAAGAATTCAACATGAGAATTGCCATGATATTGAGATGCTGAAACAAGCAAGCTGGCTGTTTTTGAGTTTGCGAGTTCTGATCTGACCGTTGAGAGTAATTTGGTCATATTGGGAGCCTTAAACCTGCGGACAAGGACTTGTGTGGTAAAGGAATGCATTGTAAAGACACATTTGTGGTTCAGACCACGTTGTTAAGGCACAGCGTGGTTCGAGCCTGTTTCCCGCTTGTCTTCTTTGACTGAAAGCACAAAAATCCCAGCTGCACGAAAAGGAACAAAATCAATGAAGTTAGCAGGGGTTGGTTAAAGATATCAGGTAAAGTATTTTTTTCACATTTGGGACAGGGAGGAGAGTCCATATTATGTATGGTTTCCCAGCACTCTTTTTGCTCAGTCCCTCAGTCTAGTAGTTATAAACAGGGGCAGATGATTTTTGGGATCATACATAACACAAAATTATAAATGGGTTAGTGTGTGTTATGGGGATGTTTTTTCACTGACGGGTTCTGATTGACATCATAGAGAACTCAAGCTTTGCTCTTGTTGTCTATTTGATGTCACTCAGACCCCCTTGGTAAAAAACCTCCCTATAATTCACAGTTACCCATCTATAATTCTATATATAATTCTCTGGGTTGAGTCAACTGCATATTTGCTAAGAGAAACTGATGCTCACAGGAGACACCAGTGACCATATGAAACCACTTCTCCCACTCTGACAAAAAGGTGCATTGTCTCGAGCACAAAATAAATTTAAAAAAAACATCAGCCAATTTAAATATAATCACTGATATAGACCTTGCTGTAGAGAGGAGGTGTCCCTGTATGCAAATACTACATCAGCTCCTCAGTGCTTCTCCTTACAAGGCTTGATAAATGCCAGGGATATGGGCGGTATCAGGATCCCAGGTCTAAATAGAGACCCTATTGGCATTTTTAAAAGAGTCTTACCCATTATTATGTGGGAAGTCTCTAGAATAAGGTATCCTTTCAAGCAGTTCTGTGAGTCTACAAAGGAGGTAGCAGAAAATGAACTCTTCTATTACTTATTAAATTGCGATAACCTACAGGGAAAATACAGTTTTGTGTATGTTAAATCTTTAGATGATTACTGCAATTTAAATACTCTCCTTCCCATTTTCCTTGCCTTACAATTCCGTAGATATGCATAAGAGTGGGTCCACTGACAAGTCAGGGGGCCAGATCACAAAACACTTTAGATAGGCCCTAATTCATGTCCTTGGTGATAAAACACCATATTATAAAAGGATGTTTCCGATGTGTAATGCGTGACAAAATGTTTTAACCATATTTGTGCGTGGCATCTTGTGGTTAGGTTGATGTGTTCTGTTGGTTTTCTTGTGCCTGTGTGTTTTTTTAATGCATTCTTAGGAAGTAACATTATTGTGTTGTACTGTGGTTATGTTATTTGTTTTGTGTTGTACTCGGTATGTTTTAATTGTGTTGTTATTTTACTTTGTGCACGCTATTGTGTTATGTTCTGTTATTAACTTTTAATGTCAATAAATGCAGCTACATAAAACTCCTGCGAGATGGAGCAATTTATGACTGCTTAGGGGGATAACATAGCGCTACTCAAGAGGGCCAAAGAAGATCTCCGGAAGTGGCAAACCTTGCCGCTTTACCCCCTAGGGAGAGTCGCCCTTTTGAAGATTATGATATTCCCCCGATTCCTATATATAATCCATCTTCCATCTTCCTTGGACCTGGTTCAGAGAACTAGACAGTCTTGCTACCAAATTCCTCTGGAGCAGGAGGAGACTACGAACAGCTCTGTCCCACTGCCAGATCCCACCCTTTGATAGGGGATGGGCATGACTAACCTATACTTATATTATCTAGCAACCCGCCTACTCACCTTGCACGATTGGTTCAATGGGGGCTGGTCGGATCCGACATACAGGGTCGAGCTGAGCGAACTGGGACTTCAAGCAATGATGTACGGAGGACCAATACCCAAGAATCTGCCTGTGGTGACACATGCAGTTCTCTTGGCTTGGCGTGCCTCCCTGTGCCATACCCAATGGGCGAACAAACTAACCCAACATACACCTCTCTGGCAGGGCACCTGGATTAGAGAAGTGGGAGAGTTGGAGGGGTTCCGGGCATGGAACCTGATTGGTATTTCCCAGCTAGGAGGCATATGGTTTGGCAATCACATTTGCACATTTCAAGACCTGCAGACCCGTTATTCTCTCCATCCATTTCAATTCTATAAGTATTTGCAACTACGCCACGCCCTCAACACATATATACCAAGCAGCACGGCACTCCCAGACAACAGTCCCACAGAAGCGCAGACTATGATCAGAAACCTGGGGAAGGGAGGGGTATCACAAATATATCGTTCCTTAACTAATAACGGCCCGACCACACTAGACCAGCTCAGAAATCAACGGGAAAACGGGGTGGGTTTCCTTGAGGAGGAATACTGGAGAGATGCCTTGATGGCACCCAAAACCATCACTACCTCATCCAGGCTCTGCCTGGTCCAACTGTTTTATCTCCACACTGCCTACCTCACTCCCGATCACCTCTACATGGCAGTTCTGCGACCAAATCCATCCTGTTCACATTGTGGCCAAGAACCGGCAGACTTCTACCACATGGTGTGGACATGCCCCCCTTGCCCCATACTGGGAAACACTAGAAACTGAACTTACTGAAGTCTTAGGTTGGAAGGTTCCACACAACCCCCTGAACATACTCCTGGGGGTCACGGATGGATTGGATGGATCTAGAGTAGATAAACTATTCCTGGGTACGGCCATGATGGTGGACAAGAGGGACATCGCTGCAGCATGGAAAAACCCAACCCCCACTAGTATAACTAAGTGGAGCAGAGGGGTGGACTGGTGTGCAGTGCAGGAAAAGCCTGTTTACGAAGAAAGGGGATGCCCGGCCAAACACCAGAAGATTTGGGTTCGGGCAGATCGGGTAATTGAGTTTTTTGTCACATTTTCTCTAATTAATCTGTATGAGATCTCGTGGGAATATGGGTTGCACTGTATGCCAAAACCCCGTGAATACAACAATCTCTTATTGTTTAATTGCATTGCTAAAATGTGCTGTACCGTTTTATTTCTTCAATTATAATCAATAAAATCGAGTATGAAAATAAAATAGCGCTACTCCTGCTCTTCAACTATTTAAGACAAAAGTGAGCACAAAACCGTGGCACAAACAACTTAGCGCTCCTAGTTCTCACTTTATGTAATATGAGCCTATGTTTTAGATTAGCAGTGGACACTTTGTGGCCTTACACCCAGACGCCCTTATGTAGTGTAGAACCTGTTTAGCAAGAATAGCATCTTGACAATTGATCTGCTATCAGGGAATGATTAAAACCCACTTATCTTACAAAGATTTCACTAAGGTAGGCCGAAGACTGCAGAATGTGACTCTCCTAATGGGATGTGTGTTCTAAGAACGGTGCTCAAATCATTCATTGACACCATTTTCTGTAGACACAGAACTTCCCACAGGGCATAGCTTTCATAGTGCAGCGAGTGCAGTGACACTGGGACCCAGGGATTTGCATGGCTGGACTGGCCAGCCGGGAAAGCGGGCGAACCCCTGGGAGGCCGGTTTCGGTCCCCAGGAGGCCGGTTTTACTCCACGGAAGTGGTGATGAGTTACACAGCCCTGCAGCAACTTGCAATGTTGCCAGTTTGAGATTTTTTGGGAGCTGGTTTTAGGGTGAATGTGCACGTCATGCGCACGTCTGTACTTCCGACCCAATAACAGCCACTTTGGCGCCTGCACACTTTAACAGATCGCGCACATAAGACATCAGAAAAGAGGTCGGAGAAGCGCATGAAGGACAGTTAAAACTGTCCAAGTCATTCACTCCCAGAGCACGCTATTACTGTAAGTCGCTTAGCTACCGAAACAGACACTCGGGGTACGCTGTATGGGTACCTACATACACATCGTCCTCAGGGTTATTGAAAACTTTGAGCGGGCCCACAGTATGTATCTGCAAGTGTTTTTCTTGATAGAAGCAGCAGGCATTATATTGGGTTGAAGTGTATTTCCCTTTATTTTGGGGGAGAAGCATTTCTCTCCTCTGCGTCTTTTAGGTGCAGATAGCTTTGTTTAATTCACCAGCGTGTGTGGACGTTTGACAGCGACTGCAAAGGAAAGCATTTTGCTTAGATTGGGAACGACGGGCTTTTTTAGAGAGAAATTTTAGCATGTGTTGTAAAATTTGTCTTTAGCTTGTGCTCCTTCTGCCGAGCCGAGATTTGATACTGCATGAGTCTCTTCATTGCGGAACTTGTAGCCTTGTTGATCCGTTAAAACACCCATACTTCAGGTCCCAGAATGCAATGTAAAATCGTGGCCTGAAGCAAAGAGTTATGCAAGTCTCTGAAAAACAAACATTGCAGCTATGCGCAATGTATGCACCTGATGATTTCTTGTTTATTCTGGAGGAATCAACTGTAGATAATAATCGATAATAATCGTCCTGCTTGGATTTGGAGTCGCAGGATTTAGAGAAGTACTGTGAGGGGAGGACTCACTTGGTGTAAATAGGGGCTGAATTTATCATTTTTGCCAGGGCTGCTTGAAGTTCCCAGTCCCATAGAAGCCCATGTTCTGGTGTCAACCTGGGCTTCTATGGGAATTCTCTGCGGCATATTATCAAGCCCATTATCGCCGCTTTAGCGGCTGTTTTCTGCCGCTAAACTGACGATAATTTTTAACGCGGTCCTTGATAATATGCCCCTTATTTCGCCCACATAAAATATAATCAAGCTCAGCTATGGTCAGCCAAATGTTGATGATATTCTAAGACCACTGCCAACGCGCCTGTTGGCCAAAAGAAACATGTATCACTAAATGACACACTAGGGGGGAGTGAAAAGCAATGAATGGAAAAAGAACAAGGCGGTTTTAAATGGAAAGTTGTTGCTTATTAACCTGGCTTAATCCCTATCGTGTTACTCCGGGGTCTTTAACACTTGCACATTTATGTTTCACAAGTTTGCTGACTAATTTGTGAACTTTTGCATTCGTTTGTTACTTTTAATATGCTCCGAGGGGGATTAAACATATTTCCATTCACTAGTTGCCATGGACATGAGCCATTACTGCTTGTTATTCTCCTATGTCTGCTAATAAAAGACAGCTCACCAAAAACACAAACAAACCAGAAACTCGATAGGTTTTAAGTACTGCCAGCTGATTCGGTTGTAGGATCTGAAAAGTGCTTACCTGTACAAGTGAAGTTGTTGGCTGCGAGCAGGTAACCAGGGTTGCACTGGCAGTAAAATGAGCCAGGTGTATTAATACATCTGTGGTGGCAGTACGGAGGTCGCATACACTCATCTATATCTGGTGTAAAAAAAACAACATAGGGATTTCACAGGCATGCTCAACACAATACTCTGCTGTGAAATTATATTACGTTGTTCAATAGTTAACATAAAGCTTACAGTACTTTGCTTTCGCAGACGTTATTCGCTGATATGTTTCGTGTCATAAAATCTCATTTTGCACAACCAGTGGGTAAACAGGTTGCTTACGTGGAAAACAACATTGCCACTCGGCCTAAATCGGCTGTAGCACTATCCTTCTGAGGTTTAGGGACTGTGATTTGTTTGCAGTTTGATATATTACGAACTCGGCCCAAGGAGCGCTTTACATCAGCACCAGTTATGTTACACAAAACAAGATTCATTTTTTGACTTTGCCCAGAATCAACGGATGCTGAGCCGACGCCGGGACTTAAACCTGGGGGCATATGGGCCTTGCCCTATGTACAAGGCAGCGTTAAGCCATTTAACGTGGTTTAACGCTGCCTTGTACATAAGGCACCCTTTCACGCCTTGTTTAGCATGAAAGGGGAGTGCAGTGGGTGTTGTGGTGGGCGTTCCAACGCAACACCCATTGTATTTGATGCTGCCCCCTATGTACAAGGGTGGCATACATAGGAGGCAGCACCAAGATTAAGACCAGGAAAACCCTTGTCTTAAGTTGGCGAAATGAGGAGAAATGCATTATTTCCCCTCGTTTTTGCTTTTTCCATGTGTGCTGCCTTGTGGAAGAAGCAAAATACCATGGTTTATTCCCATGAGGTGTCCCTTCCTCTACATAAATAAACCTTTTTAAAAATGCCGTTTTGTAACTTTCATGTGTGTTGCATGAAGCAGCACACATGAAAGTTACAAAATGGCATTTTAGGATTGTTTATGTGCAGGAAGGGACACCATCCCACACATAACCAATCCTCCCCTGCACACAGACACCCTTGCTCTCTGGTGCAAGGGTGCCAGCGTTGGCGCTAAGTTGTTAAACTTAGCGCCATCGCAGGGGAAAACGCAAGGCTGTGCCACATTCTTGCAAATATGGTGCAGCCTTGCGTTTCTGAAGTGGCGGAGCGACTTTTATTGTACATATCCCCCCGGGATCCTTACTTCCAAAGTCAGCAGCTCCTGGTTCAAAAGGGAGCAACTTTTCAGTAACACCACATCCTCTCCTCTTCCCCATCCTCGTCCCAGCAGATTTGCCACCTGACCGTGTTTTTTACTATGGTGCTGTATCATGATCAGGTGTACTGGCTCAGCGCAGACTCCCTAGCATGTTATTTTGCATCGGAGTCATTTAAAGTTCATACATACAGTGCAACATTTGCCTGACTTAAGGCCTGAACTTTACGCTGAAGAAGTCAGAAGCAATGTTTTAGACTTGTTCTCTTTGGAGAAATACTAAGTTATATGTATGAAACTTAGACGCCTCAGATGCAAAAAACTGCTACTCAGCTCGTCCAGTTCATCATGATACAGCCTCAGGCCTGTATTTTTAAGTATTGGCTGGTTAAAACACTGGGAAAGGTAGTAAAATGTGGTATTTTTTCCCTTCTGAAACATAAACCTAAAACAGCAAACATATAAATAAATCAGTTAAAAAGTGTTTGAGCTGTGTTAGAGATGAGTTACTGGTTGGCTGGGGTGTGAGCCCTGGTCAAGCAGCAATCAATCCTAGCAAAGCACAAGCAAAACTCAAATTCACCTGTGTTCAATCCCCTAGAAGCTTGGCACAGAGCAGTCAGGCTTAATTTAGAGGCAATGTGTAGAATATTTTTGCAACATTTCAAACTGTAAAACAGTGAAAGCACCGCAAAAAAAGTATCGCACATCAGGTTAGAAAATTAGAGCTATTTTAAATGAAGAACAGAAGACCAAAAGAAATAAACTGCAATGTAGTGCTTAAAAGCATAAAGCGCCAAAGGGAGATATCTCGTAGGCGCTGGATCAGGTTAAAGCCAAAAGTTAAGGCTGACTGCGATGAAGCGTGGGTCAGATACAGTCCCAGATTAGGCCAGCTCAAAGTGTACCTTCTCATGTTTTGTGCCAAGAGTCCCGTTCGCAATGAAGAAAGCCGCCGGGTGAAAGAAGAACGTCGCTTGTGGTGGTCGGCGGGGTCGAAAGAGCAGGCCCGGCGTCACACGCGGGCTGGAGCTTCACGTTGGCAGTCCACACAGGTGAAAGATACTTTCTGTGCAAAGAGACAGACTTGCGGCGGCTCGCGCTGGTTTTTGGTGCGTGAGGCATAGTTCCGGTGCCAAAGGTCCGTTCGTGGTCGAGAAGAGCACGAAAGCTTGACTTTAAGAGTTCAAGAGCCACGCCAAGGGTTCAGGACCTGAAAGGCACCTCTTAGGGGTCAGGAACTCACTGAAGACGGGTCATGAGCTGTTGGTGTAGCTTAGTATCTCCATGAGGCTCAGATCAGGAGGCCAGGAAACTAGCCCTAGGAGTCACTATGGGGTCCTGGGTTCAAGATGGGCTGCAGGCCCAGTTCTTCCTCCCCAGGCAAGAGGGCACAGGTTCAGAAGTGTACTGAAGTTGTGGTGTCTGATGCCCTTCTTTAATGCACTGGTGACCTGGTTCTGGAAGGTGGGAGAAGCTTCTAGACAGTGTCTTTGAAGTGCATCCCACGCTCTGGTTCCAGGCTGGCTGAAGTGACAATGCAGGGCCGTTAAGCCCTTTGTGTGGAGGTAGGACACACCCAATTAAAATTTAAATGATGCTGGGCCCAGCTCTTCCCTCCCTTCCAGCAGTGATGGCCCATTCCATCACACCTAAGCTCTCATTGTGTGTGGCTGTCCAGGAGGAATACACAAAGCCAAATTGCCAACTACACCCAGTCATGTGATCAGAGAGAGGCTGCAGGCACCAAATGGCTAAGGCAAGAAAATGCCAACTTTATAAAAGTAGCAGTTTCAGAATTATAATTTAAAATCCAACTTTACCATGAATTAGGATTTAAAATTTGGATTCCAGAGACACCAAACATGAACCAACTATCTCTCCCCATTTGGAAAGTACACTTATAATATGTAATAAGACAACTACTATGTTATTCTATGGTAGTGATAGGCCTTTTAGTAGTGAAGAAGTTTTCACTACTAGGACATGTAAAACTTAAAAGTATTTGTCCAACTTTTTAAATCCACTGCACTCTGCACACACAGGCTCTGCACTGTCAGGCCTGAGACGTGTTTAAAGGACTACGCAGGTGGGTGTACAATGAGTGCTGCAGGCCCACTAGTAGCAATTAATTTACAGGCCCTGGGCACATGTAGTACCACTTCTTAGGGACTTATGAGTAAATTAAATATTCCAATTGGATATAAGCTAATTCTACCATGTTTTAAGGAGCGGGCACAAGCACTTTAGCACTGGTTAGCAGTGGTAAAGTGCACAGAGTCCTAAGGCCAACAAAAAGGAATTCAGCAAAAAGTAGGAGTGAAGGCAAAATGTTTAGGGATGTCCCTGCAGAAAGGGCTAAGTCCAACAAGTTGCCTAAATCAGTTCAGAATGATTAGTACATAAAAAGAGGGATAACTGCTAC
Source organism: Triturus cristatus (assembly GCF_964204655.1). NCBI lineage: Eukaryota > Metazoa > Chordata > Amphibia > Caudata > Salamandridae > Triturus > Triturus cristatus. Next base: position 1,379,541,768 of record NC_140589.1, on the reverse strand, counting down.
GTTACAAAAGAATCCTGACAATTGTACACAAACTATTTTCCACCTACTGGCTTTTGGCTCTTCCAGAATAGCAAAATGTAAGCAAATGTAATTTTTTGTAAGAATGGTGGCAAAGCTATTGGTGAACTAGGGGGCAGATCATAGGGATTACAGCCGATTCCTAGTGGGTAGCCCTTCCACACCCAATATTACTGGGTGGGGGACATAGGAATCCGCACCTGGTAACACTCTCAAGGCAGACAGATGCAAAGATGCAGCTGGCCCTACCAAATACAATTTTAGTACACAAGATGGTGTACAATGTTCTCTACAACAGCCCCCAAACCTTAACAATTTCCAAACTTCTGGACCCACAACCAGCAAGTGACATAGGAGAGCAGCTCTGTCCCCAGAAGCAGGGACAACCTTGTAGAAACGGACCCAGGAATTCTGGGTCTTTATGATTATTCTCCATTCTGGTGATTTAACCATATAAAGGCCAGAGTTTGGGCTGGAGGAGATTCTTAATTTTGTATTTCAAGCCCCGATATCTCTATCTCTAAACTCCCAGCAACTCTTAATTAGGCATATGTAAAATCATACTAACTGATTGATAAGGTCCAAAAAATGCTTTAGTTTTACTTCAGTCAGTCAGTCAGTCAGTTACTTTTATTCGATCATTGAAGATCAAAAAAAGAGACAATACAAACAGATAGTCACATTACATAAGATACAGGGCAAAAATTCATCAATTACAATAGTAGTTATAAATAACATTATCAAAGTTTAAAAAGTTTGAAGAGAACATATTTCATAAGTTCAATTCTAAGTTAAAAATAATAAATAAGATATAGAGATATAATTTCAATTTAAAAAGTCTAACAGGAATAGAAAACTCCATGGCAAAAGACCACCATCCGTCACACCACGTCAGTCATGTTAAGACTGGGCCGTGCTCTAACACGCTTCTTACTGATGCGAACAGCTGCAACTAAAAAGTTTGCTACATAAAAAGCAATAGTAGTGTTAGGAAAAAGTTGCAAGAACAGAAGCGCTGGCCGAACCTGGGCGAACCCAGCCCCTTTAAATAAAGGTAACAAGTATTTTGTCCTAATCTGTGCGTAATGTTCGCAGAACATAATAAAATGTAGTGTGTCCTGACAGGAAAAATTATCACAATCACATGGGGTAGCATTATCAGGGGTGGCCCATGTGGGATAAAAACCTAGCACAAAATGTATCAGGTTTAAATCGAATTTGATTAGGAGAGACCTATGAAGTGGGCTGGTTACAAATGACAGGTAGGGTTCAAGACCAGGAACAGTTATTAACCCATAGTTCCTTCTCACTAATGGCTTTTTTAGTTCCAAGTCCTCCCTCTCGGCCATAAATCGTGTCAATAGTGCGGTCTTAATCCCCATGATGTCCTTCTTGTTAATACAGTCAGGGGAGTTAAATAGCTCTGGTCTGCCTACTATTGCCAACATCTTTTTAACGTATGCCATCCATGGGATTCTATAGGCTCTATCCAGGGCAAGGCAATCCTTGAGTATCACGTGGGTTAGAGGAATTTCCTGGTTAAGCCAAGTTTTTAACCAACATATGACAGGTGCCACTTTGATTAAGTCTGCAACAAACCCATACCCAGTTCTGAGTGTATTGTAAAAGTGGGTGTGGACTGGGGAACAGACAGCAAGGATCTTAAAAACTTGTTCTCCACCCTCTGAATGGTGTCGATGTTAGTATAGCCCCAAATGGCAGAGCCATAGGTGGCTATAGCCAAAGATTTAGCTTTGTAAACTTTCAAAATGGCCTCCAGGGGGCGAGCTCCCAACCGTTTGGCAAAACCAAGTATAGCTGCGGCCGATCTTGCCACAGAATTGTCTTTTTGTTTATGTTGCGGGCCCCATGTACCTTTCTCATCAAAAACAACCCCTAGGTAAGTTAAAATTGGGACCCTTTTAACCTCGTGGCCTAGGCAAAATAAAGATTTGGATTTCTTTTTCCTACTGGCCTGACCAGTGACCATTACCTGTGATTTTTGAGTATTAATTTTCAGGTCTAGTGATGTCATAAAATCACCGAAAGAGGCCAATAGTCTATCAAGAGCCACCCCTGAACGTGCCAAAAGCACGGCGTCATCAGCGTATTGGAGAACTGGGATCTTAGTGTCTCCTACACGTGGTACATCCGCCACTGCATTGGCCAGGGCTGGGTCCAAGGCATTTATATATAGTGTAAAAAGAAGAGGTGCCAATATGCACCCCTGCCTAACACCCCTCTCTGACTTAAAGCAGCTGGTGCACCTTCCCCCTTGGGTGATTCTCACCGAGGCTAATAAGCCACGATGGAGATCTGCCAAAAATCCAACCAGAGGGGGATCAACCCCTATGTCCAAGAGGATACTCCACAATTTTGACCTGTTAACCAGGTCAAAGGCTGAGGAGAGGTCCATGAAGGCCATATACAAGGACCCCTCCTTTGCAATAGTATATTTGCAAATAAGTAAGTGAAGATTTAAGCATTGATCCTGCGTGCTCCTATTAGCCCTAAAACCGTATTGAGCGTCTGATAATATGCCACTACCCTCGAGCCAAGTGTTCAATCTGCCCAAAATGGCTCTGCCTAAGATTTTAACGGCAGAGTCAATTAGGGAAATAGGCCTATAACAGGCCGGATCATCCCTCTGGCCTTTTTTAAAAATTGGGATGATTATAGACTTTGCCCAAGACTCGGGGATATTCTTATTTCTAGCGGCGTTAAAGACATTTGTTAGTATTTTGGCCCACAGTTTAGGAGCAGACCTATATAGGTCTGCAGGGACGCCATCAGGACCTGGCGCTTTATTCTTAGATGTCTCAAGAATAGCTTTTTCTACGTCCTCCTCCTTGAAGGCCGAAACTGGACCAACCTGATTCAAAGGTAGCAGCCCATCTAAATTCCCAGACGAAAATGAACTATAGATTTTTTCAAAGTGGGCTAACCACTGCTCGTCAGGAATGCTACAATCCATGGCCTGATTCTCGCTACCGGAAAAGAAAGAATGGTTTATAACTCCCTAAAATTTGGAGCTATCCCGCAAAGTTTCCGGTGACAGTAAGTTATTCCAGGCTTCTTCCTGAATCTCGTTTTTACGAGCTTTAATGGCCAGTTTATACTGTTTCCTCAAAGATGTGATCAGAGGTCTGTTACTCGGTTTTCCCTTTATCGCCTTCAAAAGAGCAAAATGAGCCTTGGTACAATTAGTATCAAACCATTTTTTGCCAATTTGGCCGCCTGGCTTAGATTTAACCAGGAGGGCAGCGTTTATATGTAGGCAAATGGTATTAAAGGCCTCAACTATCCTGGGGTTAATATTAACATGGTCTCAGCATATACCCACCTCCGGTTCAACCTTAGACAGAACTTCTTGTAAAAAAGTAATCGGGATCACATGGGCCCATTTTAATCTCCTGCCCTGGTCTTTTGCTACAAGGGCTCTGGTTCCCAACTTTCTTGAGTCTTTAAAGGACAAGAACCCTTCCGAAGCGACCTCGGCTATCACGGGATTATGGTCACTAAATACGGAGTCCTCAACCCTGTAATTTAAAACCAAGGACAAAATCAATGAAGAAACAAAAATGTAATCAATGACTGATCCTGAATCAGTTCCTTTAAAAGTACAAAGTCTCTGACCTTCCATGCAGCAGCCGGGTTCGGAGAGTTCTGAGGAAGCCAATAGGCTCTCCAAAGCCTCACCTTGTTTGGTGTGTTCAAAATGTGTGGATGATGAATAGGGAGATCCATCATCATCGTCCAAAATACAACCTAGGCTGCAGGGATGGATATTTAGGTCACCCATTAGGATGACCTCAAAGCTATTATGTGACGCTCTGAATTGGTCCAGAACCTCCCCCAGAGTTTCTAGATGCTTATTTAAGCTGACACTGTCTTTAGAATTATAAAAATTGATCAGAAGCAAAGAAGGGGAGTTTGCAACCACTAGTTCTACAACTAAACAATGTTGGGAACCAGATTCTACCTGTTTTGCAAATCCTTTCAGGTTCAATGAAACCAACAATGCGAGGCCCCCCTTTGCCCTCCCCGCCAAACTAGGTGTGGCTGGAATGTAAAAATGAACATAGCCATCCAAAGAAAGACTGTTCGCTGTGTCCCAGGTTTCCTTCAATGCATTGATATCATGGGACACAACATAGCCCACCCATAGCTCGTCCTGGCTTTTGAGTCTAATGCCAGCAATGTTCCAGCTTAAAATTTTGCAGGTAGTTTTTTTTCTGAACTCATGCGGCTCTATGACTTCAGCTCCCTTTCCCTCAGATCTAACTATCAAATTGTTTGGTGAGGGAGACATGCTAGAAGAGGACCCCTCCAGCCCCGGTCAAGCTAAGGCAACCGGATGGTATATATTATCAGTAAGCTCGGGGGGGGATGTAGCAAAGTTTGGGTTAATTCCCCTTCTTTCCTGGTTTTGGCCAGAACTTCCAGAAATGTTAGGATAAAAATTATAAAAATACCATAGATCGTATACCCTTATTTCTGACCTATCACGACTAGGTGGTTGATCACAAATAAAATGCACCACACGGCTCTCCTTAAAATTAATAAAAATACAATCCCCTGGGACATTTTTTAGTCTAGGGCCCACCCAACTAACTCTTCTGGCAAAGAGAATCTTCCCGTCCAAAAAGTTCGGGATCGGTCTCTTTTGATTAAGCCAGAAAATAACTTTATTTTTGAGTTGTTGATAGGATTCCTCTGTGCCGATTTTAAGTTCCGGAACACCGGTCAAGACAACAACATAAGGAATGGAGTCAGGAGGTAGGTGGATATGGATGTTGGAGGATTTAGTTGTTCTATCCCCGGAGTCTGTGTTTAATCCTTTATGTATACTCCTGCTAACAGATTTGATTCCTGATGAGTCCCTTAAACCAACCCTGACCTGGCTACCACCTTGAGTGGTGGTATTAACTTTTGTCAGAGTTCTAGGGTGAGATACCCTAGAATTAGCTATAGATGGAGCATCAGTGATGGGAGGAGAAAGTGACGGGGCAGGAAGAGTGGAATTAACCTTAATAGCGTTGTCACTATCCTTGGTGGCTAATTTGATAACATTTTTTAATGAGCAAAAGTTATCTAAGATAGTTTGCTCAAGTCGATCAACTTTGTCAGTGACCACCTTTACCCTTTCCAAAAGTGGCAATAATAGGGAACGGACTATTTGCTCGATCTGAGACGTCAGATCACTATATTGGGGCTTGTCCAAAAGCCTATTAGAAGTTTCACCCAAAAGTGAGTTATCGACGGCCTGAACCTCACCAGTCTCCGATGGTGAATATGTCGTAATGTTAGGGTGCTTAGCCTGTCTCCCACCCTGAGTCAGCCCATCTCTCTTCCTCTTAAGAATAGCACTTTTAGCACCCTTTTTACTAGCTCTTGTCTGTGGGTAGGTAGAGACAGATTTAGGATTTGTAGGAGCGCTAATAATTAAGGGGGCAACTTCCCCCGAGGCATCAATTGGATCATTTCGGACAGGTGATGTAATGGTACTGTCCCCTATATTCCGCTGCTGCACAACATCTCCCAAAACCTGCATTACTGGGTCCTTAGGGGATTTTGCTAAAGCAAGTATACCCAAGGAAGAACGCCTAGCTTGAATTAGCTCGGAGGATAACCGACGCTCAGTGATTGCCAGTTCATGGTCTAAAACAGAGACTGCTCTAGTAATAAAATGGTCAAGTGTGCCAGACAAGGACCCACCCCCTCCCATGCGCTTCCCCTTGCCTGCCATCATATACTGTGTACACCCCTGTGACAATGCAATCTCGAAACAATATTATCAATGTGGTGTGACAATAATATAAATGTTGAGTCACAATACAACCCTACAATAATCCAGGCGAGGAGGCCACTAGCCTCAATAAGCATAGGCAGTGCACAGTAGTCGTATGGCCAATGCAAACTAAAAGTACAAATCTACCTTTCCTGCTGATGCGCATATGGCAATGTTAGGGGGGTGGCCCAGTCCAGTCAGGGCCAGGCAGTGACGGGCAAGGACGGGCCTGCCCTTGGCCCGGGCTTTGCCCGGGCGTGGCCCGCGCGCGTCCCGCGCTGCGGGTCTTCTCCCGAGGCTTTAACCCTCCCCGGCGCTGCCTGATGACGCGATAGGCAGGCGCCCGGAAGAGGGAATGATGGGGGTAGTAGTTTTTAATTGATTTACACCGCCGTTCCCCTCACGGCACCCCAGAGACCAGCACAAGGGTTCCAGAATGAAGCGCCGTTCCCCTCACGGCTGACGAGGTAAGAGGCATCTTTCAAAGATGCGCAGCAAGAGCGTCCCGCGCTGCGGGTCTTCTCCCGAGGCTTTAACCCTCCCCGGCGCTGCCTGATGACGCGATAGGCAGGCGCCCGGAAGAGGGAATGATGGGGGTAGTAGTTTTTAATTGATTTACACCGCCGTTCCCCTCACGGCACCGCAGAGACCAGCACAAGGGTTCCAGAATGAGCGCCGTTCCCCTCACGGCTGACGAGGTAAGAGGCACCTTTCAAAGATGCGCAGCAAGAGCATCCCGCGCTGCGGGTCTTCTCCCGAGGCTTTAACCCTCCCCGGCGCTGCCTGATGACGCGATAGGCAGGCACCCGGAAGAGGGAATGATGGGGGTAGTAGTTTTTAATTGATTTACACCGCTGTTCCCCTCACGGCACCGCAGAGACCAGCACAAGGGTTCCAGAATGAAGCGCCGTTCCCCTCACGGCTGACGAGGTAAGAGGCACCTTTCAAAGATGCGCAGCAAGAGTTTTACTTAATACAAGCGTGTAACATAACTATCAATGAAAAAACATTTGAACCGTCTTGATTACTCATGGAATGTCCTACTCTCTCTCCCACTGCAGTTATTGAATTTGATAAACCTATAAAATAGAGACAGGCATCCTGCTTGCCTCCCAAGTATGTAATCCCCTTTTCCTCTTTCACTCCACAAACTTGCCTCCAGAGTGATTTATGAGAAGGGTTCATTCATCTCATTACATCTAGTTTGTTGCCTTATGGAGGAAAGCTCCCTATTGACTTTTTCACTTTGTTCTATTTTTAAGAGTATTGTGAATGGTATCTTTTACATTTGAATGCCAGGATAGACCTGATGTTGGTGCTTTCCTACATCCTGGGTGGCATCATTTTGATACCAGAATATACCTCATGTATATCTTCCTGCATGACCCGGGACAGGTGTAATCATGGCATTCTGGTCAGTTTTTAGGACTCCTTGCTGAGCTTTGGGTCTTAATGTAAGAAATCTGATAAGCCACACCATGGCATTTGGAAAGGCCATCACAGTTCAATGGGGGTTTCCTGCAGTGGGTGGTTGCAAAATCTTGAGTTCTTCTGGTCTCCTGCTTGGGCTTAATGTTTAGGATGGAACAGGACTGGAATGCACCTTCAGTGAAACATAAATATATGTTTGATTTTTCCTGACCATTGATTCTTAAGTGCAGTTTTTTGGTCTGTCCAAAGTGGGATGCTGGGCGGGTGGGGGGAACCTGTTTATGAGGCGTGCTGCAGTGGTTTAATGATACTTCACTACATTCCCCTACCAGAGGACTGACAGTATTCTCACACACACATCCATCTATTCGCTGGTATCACCAATTAGGTAACCTTGCTAATAAAAAAGTAGCTAAACACATTCCACAGTCATGTTATCCACAGCACCCACGTTTCTGTGTTATCCTTTACCCTGATGAAGACTTAGGGAATGCAAGACTAAAATTGTGACAAGGTGATCTGAAATTTACCTGCCTGCTCACCATTTGTTGAGATAAAGCCCAACTCCTCCTGCAGCACTGCCACCCTGGACAGTTGTTGCTCCCATAGTTTGTTGACCAAATGTGCTGAGGCAACCGATGTTCTTACCTGTGTTGGTTGGTGGAGGGATAAGTGCAGCGACACAAGGCCTGTCCCTGAAAAGAATACATCAAGCCAGCTTTGATCTGACCAAAATTCTACAAATAGTGTCAGGTTGCATGGAGGGCATCACAGGAGGGCAGCGCCTCATACACGGAAGAAAAAATGCTGTACATACGGGGATGGCGTCAGCCCATAAAGCAAAAACCTGCCCTATTCATTAGCAGCGCTCAGTGCCTGGAACCTGTTGTGGAGCAACAAAGAAAGGAAGAAGGCTACACCTGTTTCCTCCAACTGAAGGGCCTGATCCAGTCTGCACTTACCCCTAACAGTTGAGGCTGCCACCCGCGGTTTAACCCTTACAGCACTCAATGGTGGGTTGAGCTCCACTGCGGCCAATCTCCAGTTCCTGGCTGGCAGCATCACGCTCCTCCTAGACACAGTAAGGCCTGAAGTAGCATACTCCATGCTATCAAAATAAAGGCTGGTACCCAGCAGACCTGAAGCCACCAGGCCTGCACTGCCAAAGTCACCATCCAGAAGAGAGTCTGATTGCTATGTCACTGCTCTGTTTAAGAGGCCTCATATGCCTCCACAGCAGTGATAGTCTCTGTAGACCCTGAAGTTAGGCAGGTTTTGCCTGGGCCGATATCTGTGGCCATGCTTCACCTTCCTTGTTAGCCATTCTGCCCTCCTCTGTGCAGTTAACTGCCGTGAAGCTCCTGCACCAGCTCAGCAGAAATGAAAATTTGCCCACTGATCAAAGATGCCTGCTGGGATGACTGCTTTCCTCGGTGTAAGGCCTCATATTGCCTTTGGAAGAAGCTCACCTACACTCCCTAAGCAGAGAAGAAGTGGGACTCACTGCTCACTCCTACAGAGGTGCCAACCCTGCTCCCTCCTGCTCCATAGCCTTTAACACAGCCGCTTTGTAGAGTTTGGCTAATCACACTGCTGCCCTATAGGTGCACAATGGTACTGTGTCTGCTATTATCTTCAAATGGTGCTGTTATTTGGTTACATAAGCCTTGGGTGAAGAACACCACCATTTTACATGTTTTCTTTTTGAAAGTTGACATCTGCGCCCATATGGGATATTATTCACTGAAATGCACTTGCTTACATTTACACTTCTTCATAGGCATATTATCAGGGCCTTGGACATTCTGTAGCAGACTTAAGTGCACTGTGCAAAGTATTGATGTGTGTTGGTGTCTGCTCAGTGACAAACCTGCAAGGGTAGAATCAATAATTGTGGCCTGACTGGAGCTGCCGTATGGTAACATGGGTGAAGTTTATTATATAAACATCACCAATCCTTTGTTTAGAGAGAGGAGCACTCCGCTTTCACTGACGAGGTTGACCCATGCCAGAATTCCAGCCCAGCTGAATCCTGTTCACCTTCCAGAGAAGGACGATGGCCTGCTCTGCTCAAGAACAGGTTCCCAGATTAAACATATCCACAGGTAATTGGGGAGTTAGATAACCCTAGGGTATTCTGGCAGATTCACAGCCCCTAAGCCCACGAGGTTAGGAAGCACAAGGTAGGAGTATAGCTATGATTATATATGTATGCATATAATCAATGTTACAGCACAGTGGTTGAATCTTTTATCTTCTTTACCATTCTCATAATGCTGTTACTCTTTTCTGTTTCCTTCTAATAATCATTTCAGCACACATGTTTTATACAAGAATCGTATTGCTTCAATAAATGTTTAAAATGCCGATTTGAGTATTTCCTGTATTTCCCTTTGGGCATGCATGAGTTATTAACAAAAGGGGGATATCTGTTTCCATGATTTCCTTGGGGAGTCAGAGTTGTCATGTTCTGAGGTTGCACATACCATCCGGTACATTGTAAGGTTAGAAGTCCAGATGGTGCATTATGAGCTAGCCAGGATTAAGGCCACAATATCCCGATGGTGTTCCTGTACTTAGTCTCGCACAGGGTTGACATTTATGTTGTCCAAATGCATAGTCTTACTGATATTGTATGAAGCGTATAGCAGTCAAAATAAAGATGCAAAATGCCCCAAGGGATTTAACTGAGCCAGATGCCACCTGCATATGTCAGCCAGTCATACCGCTGCTTCATCCCAAACAAGAGTGAGCTGAGTGGGGTAGGTGCACACTACACCAAAGGCCCCACTCCCATCATCATAGCAACTGGGGAGCACCAGCATTAGTGGCACAAGAGACACGCATTGAGGCCTGAACCTGAGGCTAGCACCCGATGTGTCAAGGGCTCCATTGCTCCAATCTGCAAAAGGCAAAAGAAATGTGCCCCAGATATATGATCTCACAAGTCAGGCCCAAAAAATCTGTAGAAAATGTATGAGAGAGGCTAGGAAGAGGAAGCTCCCTCACTGTGACTTTGCACCTGCAGGAAATTGTACCACAACTGTGGGCTGGAGACCCAGCATCTTAAAGTTAAACTGCCACAGTAAGTGCTTCCACAGTGAGACAGTTACAAACAATGCTTATCTGCAGTGGTGCTGACCCCAATATACCAGAAACATAGTACAAGAGCATACCCTGTTCATGAATAAATGTACCCCAGGAAGAAAATCAGCATGTAACTCAATGCTGAATGTCCCCTTGAAGGTAAACAGGTGTGTATGTATATCCACAATGCCATACTGCATGTGGAAACTCGTATCCAGATTTTTATTTTGACTCTGGCAAAAATGTTATCTAGCATGTGTGTAGAGTCCTAGAACTGTCCTTGTAAATGTGAGGTCAGGATCTTTCCCAAGAACTCGAGGAGTGCGCCAAGCATACACTCAGAGTAAGCAGTAGACTATTGTCCATGCTCTGGGTGTATCACATTAAGTGGGAAGAAAACTATGTTTTTGTATTTAGAGTGTGACCAGATATTTTTCCTGTGTTGGTGTGAGTTAAGTCTACTGAGCCCACTCATGTGATAGCAAATGTATGGTATTAAGACTCAGTGTGTTGTGTGGGTCTGACCGCTGGAGCTAGCGAGATCCATTATTGATGCCCTTATTTTTTAATGTCACAGGATGGAGGATGAGGACAGCTTCTACAAGACAGTGGAAGTGTACTACATGCCTTCCTGTTGCTGGTGGGCGGAGAAGCAGACACTGATGTGAAGAGGATAGAGACTGGGCTCTCTTTAGAAATTGCATGAGGGCCTTCTTAGCAAATGACTGCTGATTAGCTCTTCTTGAGCATGACCTTTGGTAGATATAGAGATAAGGAGGGCTGCTATAAGGTTACGGTTAAATATGTTTCTAGACAGGGTTTGCCCCTATGTTTGTATCTCACAACTGCTTCAGAAAGTCTGATTATAGCCAGGTGCATAGAATTCACATTTAATTGGGTCCCTGTTTTAGATACTACTGCTTGGAGAAAGTCCCATTACTACCTGCTGTGAGAGCTACCACCTTCCACAAAGGCAATGTCTGCAGAGCAGTCTGAAACTGACATTTGAAAGAGAGCCATGACAAACCAGTTCTGAAAACTGTGGATCCGCATCCTGTGTCTGGAAAATGAGTATAAAAGGATCCAAACCAACCCATGTCGTTCCAGTTTCAAGTTCATCAGGGAAGTGAGTCCTCCACAGAGTACTCAAGGGACTGCTGTGTGACCAATGCTGGTGTTTGACAGTCAGTTTGCTAGAGTTGAGGGGACACTACTTGAAGTCTGCACTTTCTGCTGAAAGAGCTGAGCATCTACTTGGGATCCTGCCTTTCTGCTGAGAGACAGAAGGAGTGTGTCTGAGAGACTGACCAATGGGAGAAACATAGTGTGTTTCCAGTGTGGGGAAAGCCAGAGAAAGCGACTTCCAGGAAGTGAGCCTGAAGGGGCCCATGTGTGGAAGGGGCTGGTCTCTCTAAATGGTTCTCATCGTGAACTACATCAAACTTTCTACACAAAGCAACCACTGAGAGAAATCATCAATCTGCCATGCTGAAAGACTTGCACTGCTGTCGTTGAAACCTGAGTGCTCCTGCCTTGCTGATGGTTGCACCCTGATTGGCCCTGAGGTCGCAACTGTTAAGAGTATCTGTGAAGATGAGAGCAGTCGAGAGAGGCCACAAATGCCAAACACTGCACTGATAATGCCAAAGTCTCCACGTGTCCAGTGACACTTCAGTCACAACCCCTGTAACTCAAACATTGCCACTGAAGTGGGACCACTGCATGCATCTGTCATGCACTTGCCAGGACCCCAACTGGCACAAGGTGGCAAAGTTTGGGAAAATAATCTGACAAGCTAGTTGAAGCCTGCTGTAGGAACTAAGACTTTTTCCCCGCAAATATCATGCTGAAGGAAAAGTGAACAGAACTGTTGCCACCTGATTAAGTGACTGCACCTGTGCTTAGATACAGCACAAATGCTGGAGAAGTTCATTAGGGGTAGGTACAGAAGGGTGTACGGCCTAGACTTGAACACACATTTAGCCTGATATTGCATTCCTCTTTCAGTGTGCTGTGTAGTACTGATTAACTCTGTGTGATTTCAAGTACTTTAATTTACTCAAAAGACTATCACTGGGCTGGACAATAAATTATCATGTCTGTGGTTTAGCTGCTGAGTTCTGAGTTCTTGCTTCTCCACACTACCTCTTTGAGAAGCCTGTGACCGCTGGCTCTTGCTCTCCTAAGGCTTCAGTGTGGAAAGGTTTGTACTTGGCCTAGTCGGCCCAGTTTACAGAGCCTTTGTAGGTTGAACCCCAGGACAACAGTGACAAGTGACCTTAACCACAACGGTTGGAGCCCAGTAGTCCCTGTCCTCTTTCCACTGAGAATAGAGTCTGACACCCAGCATCACACCAGTGCTGGCACACCGTGTCGGCTCCTTATTGTAACTTGACAATCACACCAGATTGCAGCCCTCTGCTGCTGCACACCTTCACTCAATGAAAGCTCCCTGAAGAAGGAGAACAGGTGGCCTGATGCTACACCAAACTATAACCATAATTGATTTGAACTGCTGACTGTGATAGACAGGCCACTGATGTAACGACAATGTGGAGACCCAAGAGTAAGCCAAGCTGATTATGAGCATAGTTTATAATGCCTAGCTTTCTAGCACAATCATCCAGACACCATCACTGGTTCCCTTGTATACCGTGGCATTTACTCAGAATAATCACAGATTCCTTGAAAACCTCAATACACCAGTGTTTAGACAAAATATCGGGGAAAAATATTGTGTGGACAGAATATTGTGTCAAGAATATCAAGGACAAAAATATTGTGAAGGTAAGTTTCTATAGGTGAGCAAAGGTTTACTATATATAACTCCACATATATGTACCTTGACAATATATATATATTGCCCCTGTGTCGGTGTCCATTTCGTATTAAGGAAAATGGAGTTGGAGTTTATATATATATAGTTAAGAATAGTAAATCTATACTTACCTATTTGCACATACCTTCTAGATATTTTGATCCTCGATAATTTTGACACATTATTCTGTCCACACAATATTTTTGTTACCAGTATTCTGTCAGTGACCTGGTACACAATGGAAAACCTCTGCAAGCCCATGGGCAAGTGGTCGACAATGGTTTTCTATTGCCAATAGAACAGTCAGCACTTGCACTTTCTTTAAAATCGAGGGAGCTAAAAAGAGAAGTCTCCCTTTCATGTGATGGTGATTCCCCCTAATTTGCACTAGCAATGGGTGATTGATAATGAATTTTAATTGTCATCACGTTTTGTTAAAAATGAAAGCAGACCCTGAACGATGTCAATATCGGTCGTAACTGTGAAAATGTGTTTTATCACAGTCTTGCCTATATGGGGTTTACAATGCTTTCCATGTTAATGAGAAGCGAGCAACATGTGACCGTAAGCCCTGTATTTTTAATGGTGGGTTGACAATGACGTTTGTTATGCGAGCAAGGCAGGAAGTGCCGAAACGCGTTACAACTGCATAATTCATAAACGAAGAACATATCGTAAATCTTGCCCCTGTGTCGGTGTCCGTTACATATTAAGGAAAATGGCGTTGAAGTTCATATATATATATATATATATATATATATAATCTACTGGCGGTCGCCAGTAGATAGTTATAGTTAGGACCGTGTTTCCATAGGAAATCTGAAAATTCTATTTTGAGTAACTTTGGCGCCGGTTGACGAATCCTCCACTCTATCACAAGGATGATGTCATCAGTGATGTCATGAGTGATGTCACTTACCATGTCATGAGTGATGTAATATGTGACATCATCAGCAGTGCATTGTGGGTGCGCGAGTTATAGTTATCTGAACTAACTATAACGGGGGAATTTCATTGGTTTTTTATGAGTGAAATATACACCTAACTATAACATGTGTGAAACCTATGGTTTTTTAAGTTAATATATATATATATTACCTACTGGCGGTCGCCAGTAGGTAGTTATAGTTAGGACCACGTTTCCATAGGAAATCCGCAACATTCTATTTTGAATAACTTTGGCGCCGGTCGACGAATCCTCGCAAATTTTTCAAAATAGGTGGGGCGCTACGCTCCGCTCCTACCCTGAAAGTCTCGGGGGGGATTCGTCAAGCGGGGCTGAGATAAAAGGGGGGTCCCAAAACGCGTTTTTCCCATGCATTTTTCCATAGGACATTTAGACAGGGCTACAGCCCGAACGGCTGAACAGAATTACTTGAAATTTGGCAGAGAGGTAGTCCTCAGGTCAAGGAAGTGCCTTTTGTAGGTTTGGTGTAAATCTGTTCAGTAGATTCTGAGAAAATAGCCTTTAAATCAATATATATATCTGAGCCAGCTTACGGTGCGCTTACGGTACGCTTACCGTACGCGTACGGTGGCGTGCGCGAGCGCGATTCTGATTGGCTCTTAGATCTTAGTAAACATTCGAATCGGCCGAAACCAGGAAGCGGCGGCCGCCATTTTCTCTCTCGCACTGAGAGTGATGATGAAAATACAAAGCACAAAAACATGTAAAGGGGCTGTTTAGACAGCTCCCACACACATAGCCATGTTGAGGGAGTCCCCAAAGATCCCCCAAGGCCAAAAACGGAATTTTTTTTTTCGCTAATTTCACCGATTACGCTTACCGTACGCGTACGGTAAAAAATTATATATAAAAAAAAATTATCCACACTCTCCCCACCCCATGTGCAATTGGTGGCTGAAGGCCACCAATTGTGCATGGCTTAAAACAGCTGAGATAAACTATAATATTTAAAAAAAAAAAAAAAAAAAAAAAAATTATCCACACTCTGTCCACCCCGTGTGCAAATGGTGCCCGAAGGGCACCATTTGTGCATGGCTTATAAAAATTACGAAAAATTAAAATATTACCTTTCAAAACGAAGTGCATCATATGTCCTCCATGTGCGCACGGTGCGCGAAGCGCATCATGCGTACATGGCCCATCTAGCATAACGTGGGCACGCGGTGCGCGTAGCACACCGCGTGCCCACCGTGCGTGCACGGCACTAACTGCGTAAAGTGGGCGCGCGGTGTGCGAAGCGCACCGCGTGCTTACTGTGCGCGCACGGTGCGCGAAGCGCACCGTGCGCGCACGGAACGAACTGCGTTAAGTGGGCGCGCACGCCACGAATGGCGTAAAGTAACTTAGCATTTAAAAAAACGTACAAATTCACTGAAAAAAACATAGGTTTCACACACGTTATAGTTAGGAATTAGCATTTAAAAAACCTTGCAAATTCACTGAAAAAACCATAGGTTTCACACATGTTATAGTTAGCGGAAATTTTACTGATAAAAAACCAATGAAATTCCCCCGTTATAGTTAGTGCAGGCAACTATAACTCACGCGACCGCAATCTTCTGCTGATGACATATGTGTCTTTATGAAAAAAAAATATTTGTAATATATGTATAGCTAAAAATGTATGGAAGAAGACATGGGCAAATAAGTGTCTAAATACAGTATTAGCATCAGCAGAGGATTGCGGTCGCGTGAGTTATAGTTGCCTGCACTAACTATAATGGGGGAATTTCATTGGTTTTTTATCAGTAAAATTTCCGCTAACTATAACATGTGTGAAACCTATGGTTTTTTCAGTGAATATATATATATATATATATATATATATATATATATATATATATATATATATATATATATTGCCCCTGTGTCGGTGTCCATTTCGTATTAAGGAAAATGGAGTTGGAGTTTATATATATATAGTTAAGAATAGTAAATCTATACTTACCTATTTGCACTTACCTTCTAGATATTTTGATCCTCGATAATTTTGACACATTATTCTGTCCACACAATATTTTTGTTACCAGTATTCTGTCAGTGACCTGGTACACAATGGACAACCTCTGCAAGCCCATGGGCAAGTGGTTGACAATGGTTTTCTATTGCCAATAGAACAGTCAGCACTTGCACTTTCTTTAAAATCGAGGGAGCTAAAAAGAGAAGTCTCCCTTTCATGTGATGGTGATTCCCCCTAATTTGCACTAGCAATGGGTGATTGATAATGAATTTTAATTGTCATCACGTTTTGTTAAAAATGAAAGCAGACCCTGAACGATGTCAATATCGGTCGTAACTGTGAAAATGTGTTTTATCACAGTCTTGCCTATATGGGGTTTACAATGCTTTCCATGTTAATGAGAAGCGAGCAACATGTGACCGTAAGCCCTGTATTTTTAATGGTGGGTTGACAATGACGTTTGTTGTGCGAGCAAGGCAGGAAGTGCCGAAACGCGTTACAACTGCATAATTCATAAACAAAGAACATATCGTAAATCTTGCCCCTGTGTCCGTTACATATTAAGGAAAATGGAGTTGAAGTTCATATATATATATATATATATATATATATATATATAATCTACTGGCGGTCGCCAGTAGATAGTTATAGTTAGGACCGTGTTTCCATAGGAAATCTGAAAATTCTATTTTGAATAACTTTGGCGCCGGTTGACGAATCCTCCACTCTATCACAAGGATGATGTCATCAGTGATGTCATGAGTGATGTCACTTACCATGTCATGAGTGATGTAATATATGACGTCATCAGCAGTGCATTGTGGGTACGCGAGTTATAGTTATCTGAACTAACTATAACGGGGGAATTTCATTGGTTTTTTATGAGTGAAATATACACCTAACTATAACATGTGTGAAACCTATGGTTTTTTAAGTTAATATATATATATATATATATATATATATATATATATATATATTCACTGAAAAACCATAGGTTTCACACATGTTATAGTTAGCTGGACATTTTACTGATAAAAAACCTATGAAATTCCCCCGTTATAGTTAGTGCAGGCAACTATAACTCACGCGACCGCAATCCTCTGCTGATGCTAATACTGTATTTAGACACTTATTTGCCCATGTCTTCTTCCATTAAATTTTAGCTATACATATATTACAAATATTTTTTTTTCATAAAGACACATATGTCATCAGCAGAGGATTGCGGTCGCGTGAGTTATAGTTGCCTGCACTAACTATAACGGGGGAATTTCATAGGTTTTTTATCAGTAAAATGTCCAGCTAACTATAACATGTGTGAAACCTATGGTTTTTTCAGTGAATTTGCAAGGTTTTTTAAATGCTAATTCCTAACTATAACGTGTGTGAAACCTATGGTTTTTTCAGTGAATTTGTACGTTTTTTTAAATGCTAAGTTACTTTACGCCATTCGTGGCGTGCGTGCCCACTTAACGCAGTTCGTTCCGTGCACGCGTGCCCACGTTACGCTGGATGGGCCATGTACGCACGATGCGCTTCGCGCACCGTGCGCACATGGAGGGCATATTACGCGCTTCGTTGTGCAAGGTAAACTTTTACATTTTTATTGAGCACATATGCCATGGACAAATGGTGCCCTTCGGCCACCATTTGCACACGGGGTGGGGAGAGTATGGTTAATTTTTTATTTTAAAAAAATTTACATTTTCATTGAATGTAGATGCCTTGCACAAATGGTGCCCATCGGGCACCATTTGCACACGGGGTGGGGAGAGTATTGTTAATTTTTTTTTTTTTTTAATTTTTTACCGTACGCGTACGGAAAGCGTAATCGCCGATTTTTCGAAAAAAATAAATTTTGACTTTTTGACATTGGGGGTTCTTTGGGGACACCTACATCAAGTCTAGGTGGTTAGGAGCAGTCTATACAGCTCCTTTATATGTTTTTTCCCTTTGTTTTTCCTCCCCCCCTCAGAGTGCGAGAGAGAAAATGGCGGCCGCCGCTTCCTGGTTTCGACCGATTCGAATGTTTACTAAGATCTAACAGCCAATCAGAATCACGCTCGCGCACGTCACCGTACGCGTACGGTAAGCTTACCGTAAGCGCACGGTAAGCGCACCGTAAGCTGCCACAGATATATATATATTGATTTAAATGCTATTTTCTCAGGAACTACTGAACAGATTTACACCAGACCTACAAAAGGCACTTCCTTGACCTGAGGACTACCTCTCTGCCAAATTTCAAGTAACTCTGTTCAGCCGTTCGGGCTGTAGCTGTGTCTAAAGGTCCTATGGAAAAATGCATGGGAAAAACGCGTTTTGGGACCCCCCTTTTTTCTCAGCCCCCGCTTGACAAATCCCCCCGAGACTTTCAGGTTAGGAGCGGAGCGTAGCGCCCCACCTATTTTGAAAATTTCGCGAGGATTCGTCGACCGGCGCCAAAGTTATTCCAAATAGAATGTTGCGGATTTCCTATGGAAACAGGGTCCTAACTATAACTACCTACTGGCGACCGCCAGTAGGTAATATATATATATATATATATATTATCTACTGGCGGTCACCAGTAGATAGTTATAGTTAGGACCTATTTTCCATAGGAAATCCGCAACATTCTATTCCCAATAAGTCTGGTGCCAGTTGACGAATCCTCGCGAAATTTTCCAAACTTTTGCCCAGCTCCGCTCCAACCCTGAAAGTTTCGTGGTGATTCGTTAAGCGAGGGCCGAGAAAAAAGGGGGGTCCCAAAACGCGTTTTCCCCATGCAATTTCCCATAGGATCTGTTGTCGCAGCTACAGCCCGAACCGCTGAACGGAATGACACCACATTTGGCAAAGAGGTAGTCCTCAGTTCAGACTTGTGCCTTTTGCATAAATGGTGTGAATCCGTTCAGTAGTTCCTGAGAAAATTAGAGTTAAAAGTACATAAATATCTAGGGCCGGGGAGGATCCGCGGACCCTACCCGCACTGTAAGCGCACCCTCCCCGAACCGAGCGCGCACCCTCCCGATTACGCGCTGAATGCTAATTGGCTGTCGAGTGTCTGTCAACATTCGAAACCAGGAACTGTTGGCGGCCATTTTCTGCCTCGGTAGAAGCGAGGCTGAAGAAGCAAGGGGAAAAGTGTGTAAAACATATAAAGGGGGCAGAGTGGAAATACTCTGACCCTCTAGAGGTGCTTAGGGGGTCCCAGAAGGACCCCCTGGGGCCCCCCTTTAAAAAAAAAAAAATCGCCGAAATGCGCGCACGGTGCGTGCATTCTATCGCATTGGATGCATGGATTCTCTCGCGGTGGGTTCGCGGATCCAAGGGAAAAAAAAATGAAATTGTTGGGAGATAAAGATTAAGCTGAAGTGTTTTGTTCTTGAGTGGCTCTAAAAAGAGCCGTTGTGTTCAATTGAGAGTTTTTGGTACTTATAAGTAAGTACGTATACAGAGTCTAAAGTTGTTGAGGAAGACTCTGTTTCCTTCATCAGTAAAGTGTACTCCATCTCTCCTAAACATCTCTTGCATATGAAAGCGCAGATTGTTATTGTAAATAGACCCCATTCTGTAGTCTCGGAGAAAAGCAGAAACAGATTTATTCACATGTTTCCTAGCTTTCTCAATCTGTGGACAAAAATGATTGGACCAGTTCTATTTCTGCCTTTGGCATATGTTAGAATACACAAAGGCAGTTTTAGGGAAAAGTGAAATCAGTTCTGCAAAGGTGTCCTTCATAAGCATTTCCAGACCTACCCCAGTCAAAGTGCCTAGGTCATTGCCACTACAGTGCACTATTATGAGGTCAGGGTGTTGGATTTGCATGAAGGATTTCACCAATGGCATCAATTGGTGCCACTTTAACCCTCTCTGTCCAATCCATTTAATGTCTACATTTGGCAAACCTAGGTCTTTGTGAATGCCTTTGTTTTCTGCATACCTTTGGCTCCAGAAAATGTAGCTGTGTCCCACAATCCACACTGTAAGCATCTTGTAAGGAGGTCATGATGCACTCAGATGGTCTCTGTAAATGAAATGGCAGTTTGGAAAGTAAGATGTTTCTAAAATGGTGGCTAAGATGCAGTTTTGAAAAAAGAAAAGAAATGATTGGTTGTTTGACAACCTTCTACACTGAAAGGTAGGGTGTATATTTCTGTTTTTTAAACGCATGATTCTTATTGGTTAACAAAAACTGATTGTAAGGAACATTATATATGATAAGCTGATATGTTGAGAAGTCAAGCACACTTGCTGTCTTGATTAGCAACATTGTGTGTGCTGAACTTGTGACCTGTGTGCTCAGTACAGTGTTCCATGACATGTTTCTATGGTAACCGGCAGAAGGCAGATTGGGGGAAGGGTTGAAGTTTATGTCATTTGGAAAGGGTTGAAATGTTTAACCAATAGAAATGTGTGTTTGCTTTTGAATTTATGTGGGAAGGAATGTGATTTGATGTTTACATGTATATGTGTGGAAAATGAGAGGGAAAATTTGCCATTCTTTGGTTCTGCTGACAGGTGCACAGTGCAGAGATTCTGTATAAGAAAGTCTGGTGTTTGACTGATATCTGGTGTGTGACTGATATACTTCTTAATCTACAAAACATCTTGAAAGGTGAGTTATTTAATTGTGAGGGGATGTATGTAGACTATTTTTATTTTAATCAGACTAATGTATTTCTTCTGCTAAAGTGTAGGGAGTACTTTTTTTTCTCTACAATCTTATTGACAGTGTGTGTGCATGTAGAAACCATTTTGTGATAAGCATTTATTTTTTTCATGTGTTTGTAGACAGATAACTATGCAGTTTTTATATTTTGGTAGAATTAGAAACCAGTCATTGTTTATGAATTTGTGAAATGAGTTATGTTTCTGCACTAAAATGTAGTTCTCCTTGTAGATGAAGAAATGTGTTTTGGTATAGTGCAAGGAATAGTGTTGTTTGTCTAGAATCACACAGAGAGCCTGTGTGCATTTGGGAACCACTGTGAGAGAAGCATTTGGTAACATAGTGTATTTGCTGACAGATAACTCTTTTAAAACGTGTCATGTTTCAGTAGTATTAGAAACCAGTCTTTGCTTATGCATTGATTAAATGAGTCAGGCTTTGACACAAAAGTGCAGTCTTGAAATATGTACATTGTGTGCAGTTCCCTTACCACTTCCATAGTAGTGAATGAGTTTTGGTAAACTCCTAGGGATAGTGTTGTCTGTCTAGAATCACACTGTGAGTCTGTGTGCATTTGGGAACCACTGTGAGAGAAGTGTTTGGTAACATTGTGTATTTGCTGACAGATAACTATTTTAAAACCTGTCATGTTGTCAATTTTTAGTAGCATTAGAAGCCAGTTTTTGCTTATGCTTTGATTAAATGAGTCAGACTTTGTCACAAAAGTGCAGTCCTGAAATATGTAGATTGTGTGCAGTTCTCTTACCACTTCCACTGTAGTGAATGAGTTTTGGTAAACTCCTAGGGATAGTGGTGCTTGTCTAGAATCACACAGAGAGCCTGTGTGCATTTGGGAACCACTGTGAGAGAAGTGTATGGTAACATCATGTATTTGCTGACAGACAACTGTTTTAAAAAATGTCATGTTGTCAAGTTTTAGTAGCATTAGAAGACAGTTATGGCTTATGCTTTAATTAAATGAGTCAGGCATTGACACTAAAGTGTAGTCGTGAAATATGTAGATTGTGTGCTGTTCCCTTACCACTTCCACTGTAGTGAATGAGTTTTGGTAAACTCCTAGCGATAGTGTTGTTTGTCTAGAATCACACTGTGAGTCTGTGTGCATTTGGGAACCACTGTGAGAGAAGTGTTTGGTAACATCGTGTATTTTAAAACTGGTCATGTTGTCAAGTTTTAGTAGCATTAGAAGCCAGTCTTTGCTTATGCGTTGATTAAATGAGTCAGGCTTTGATACAAAAGTGCAGTCTTGAAATATGTACATTGTGTGCAGTTTCGTTAACACTTCCATAGTAGTGAATCAGTTTGGGTAAACTCCTAGGGATAGTGGTTGTTGTCTAGAATCACACTGTGAGTCTGTGTGCATTTGGTAACCACTGTGAGAGAAGCATTTGGTAACATCATGTATTTGCTGACAGATAACTGTTTTAAACCTGTCATGTTGTCAAGTTTTAGTAGCATTAGAAGCCAGTCTTTGCTTATGCATTGATAAAATGAGTCATGCTTTGACACTAAAGTGCAGTACCATGTAGTATTGTCTTCACTGCACCAGAACTGAAAATGTAAATGTTTTACCCAGGCACTGATGATTTAGTCAGATTCTAAGTACTTATGTTGTGAACCATTCATTACCAAATAGACTGCTTCAAATGTCTATGCAGTATGCATGTAGTGTTCTAACATACTATTAACTTGTCTTTTACACCTTCAATTCCCTAGTCAGTATCCACACACTTCCTGGAAACACCCTGTCACTCCCTTTGCAGTCCTCTAGTGACCCATTCAGCACCATGTACCAATCCATTCACTGTGCCAAAACCCAAACACTTATAAATTCACTAAGACACTCTCTTTCCAGTACTCTAATGATTCAGTCACTGCCTAAGTATTCATGCACTGAGCCAGGCCTTAGCACATGGACTGCTTCAAACCCCTATCCACTATGCATGCAGTCTTCTAACCACCTAGACACTTGTCTTTCACACTTTCAATTCCCTAGTCAGTATCCATACAGTCCAGCAAACATCCTGTCACTCCCTTTGCACTTTTCTAGTGACCCATTCAGTACCAAGTACTAATCCATTCCCTGTGCCAAAAGCCTACCACTTATAAATTCACCCAGGCAGTCTTTTTTCTGTACTCTAATCATTCAGTCAGTACTCAAGTACTCATGCAGTGAGCCAGGCCTTCTCACATAGACTGCTTCAAACGCCTATTCACTATGCATGTAGTCCTCTAACCACGTACACTGTTGTTTTTCACACCTTCAATTCCCTAGTCAGTATCCATACACTTCCAGGAAACACCCTGTCACTCCCTTTGCAGTCCTCTAGTGACCCATTCAGTACCATGTACTAATCCATTCACTGTGCCAAAACCCAAACACTTACAAATTCACCAAGACATTCTCTTTGCAGTACTCTAATCATTCAGTCAGTGCCTAAGTATTGATGCACTGAGCCAGGCCTTAGTACATGGACTGTTTCAAACCCCTATCCACTATGCATGCACTCTTCTAACCACCTAGACACTTGTCTTTCAGACTTTCAATTCCTTAGTCAGTATCCATACAGTCCAGCAAACATCTTGTCACTCCCTTTGCATTCCTCCAGTGACCCATTCAGTACCAAGTACTAATCCATTCTCTGCGCCAAAAGCCTACCACTTATAAATTCACCCAGGCACTCTCCTTGCTGTAGTCTAATCATTCAGTCAGTACCCAAGTACTCATGCAGTGAGACAGGCCTTAGCACATGGACTGCTTTAAATGCCTATCCAGTATGCATTCAGTCCTCTAATCAGCTACACAGTTGTCTTTCACACCTTCAATTCCCCAGTTAGTATTCATTCACTTCTAGCAAACACCCTGTTACTCACCCAGTGTGTCTCCTTTTAGTACTGTAATCATTCAGTCAGTTAGCATGCAGTCTTTTAGTGAGGTAGGCTTTAGGGCATGAACTGCTTCAAAGTAGTATGCACTATGTATGTAGTGTTTTAACCATCGTCACACTTGTGGTTCAGGGCTATAGTTTCTTAGTCAGTTTTTATATAAAATGTGTTTGTACAGTAATGGAATACTGTAAATTTGAAAGTTATTAATATACATTTATTTGTGATTCTTTTTTACAGTTATTGTTTTTCAAAGTTAAAATAGAGAAATTATGCCAGAAAAAAAAAAGAAAAAGAAAAGAACAGAGACAGGAGGATTATTTGAAGAGACATCAACCACAAGTATTGAATGAACAAGATAATGTGGCTAAAAGGAAAACATCTTCTGGTAAGATCACTAAGCAATTTATTAAAAATGTTTGTAGGAGCAAACAGAATGTAGATAATGCTGCAACTTCTAAGAATTTTTCAAGTAAGAAAAAAATTCCGAATAAGAGGAAAAGTAAAAAAGCTAATGTTCAGTCAAAGGAGATAAAGTATGGTAAAAGAAGACAAAATCAGTATAAGGAATTACGCAAAAAAATATTTTACAAGAGAGTAGTGCATAATTTGCTGAAAGATGTGAAGAAATATAAAAAGAGAGCTTTATTTTATAAAAAGAAGAAGCATATTGAAAGCATTGTGGAAAAGGCTTTTGAAGTAAAAAGGAAACTGTTTATTTTAGTGTTAAACAGAATTCGATCACTAGATAAACCAATGTATGTAATGAAGGCCAAAAGTAGGAGGAAAAGAGTTATTAATAAAAAAAATTGTGATTTGTTTTGGGAGAATGGAAACACAGTTCTAGTTCAGAGCCTTTTCTTAATGAAGAGAGTTATTCACTGAGTGAAAAATTATTGTATGCAGTTGACACCAGTGGTAGAGGTATGAGGTTAGTTTTGGTTGTCCAATGGAGAAAGAGAAAATGGTTGAAAGAAATGCAGAAGAAGTGATAGCTGATGAAGTTTTAGGGAGACGTGCTAAAAACCCTGTGTACACTTGGGATTGCAGTAGTGTTTGCGGTGTACGACAGGAATCTATTGAAAAATTATGTAGTTTTTTACGAGCCTATACTAAAAAAAGTGTAAAACAAAAGATTAAGCTGTTGCAAGGACTAGACCCTTGCAGAGTGAGAAAACATACTGGTTTGCAAGGTCATTCTCTGGCTTGTCTTTCTAGGAAAGTTTGTGAAAGTGTTTTTCACCAGAATGCTGGCAGTACATCATACTCAAATGCGGAAGTTAGTGAGAAGGTTGTATTATGCAAAAAGTCCAGCACTAAAGTTAAGTGAGTTGAACAGTGCTCTTTTACGTGGGTCAGTTTCAGATGTGAAGCAGGTCTGTGAGGATATTGAGTTTTGTTACTTTGGGCCTCAGCAAGAGAGTGAAGAAACTGGCACATTAGTAGAACAAAATGTTGAAGACAATGTAGAACCTGTAATTACAGAAAAATTTGAGGATGAAATCACAAAGTTTAAGGTAATTTCAGGTGAATGACCAAATGTTTCTTGTATTTGTTGTCGGCGAAGTCACTATAAAAATCAGACTAGGGGTGTCACTCTGTATTTAAAATGTGAAATAAAAGATAATGATAAGTGGATGGAATTTGCAACTTATTTGTTGGTAGAGGATTGTTTTGATTTGGGATGTGAGCAGCTTATTTGCAAATATTATTATAACAAATTAGATGAGAATAAAATGCCTGCTAGAGCTGTTCATAATAATCTAGAGTTGGTTGCTATTCCTCCAGAGCTGATAGATTTAAATACGTATGAGTCTATTATCATACAATGTTTTCACCTGTTTCAGGCTATTGTTCGTATGGAGCCCAAAACAAGTAAATTACCTCCATCAGAGTTGCAAAGAGGATTGAAAGGAAGAGTTGTGTATTTACCATTAGATTTAAGGAAAAATATTGAAACTATTCGTGTAGATCATGCAGAAAATGAGCCACTAGTCATTCTAGTTAATGGTGTTCCTAATAAGAATAAGAAAATCTGGCAAGAGTTAGTGGATGTTAGAAAAGTGCAAAAGGCATCATTGTATCTGTTAAAAAAAATGAGTACTATAGAAATGTGTTTGTTGGAGAAGAAGAAATGGATTTAGTAGAAGATAGTGAAACATTAATTGGACAAATTGAAAAAGTGGACATGTCAAGATGTGAAGAGATCTATGAACATTACAGTGTACATCCACTTCATTCCAAAGAGGTGATGGGGAATACGATTGAGTTGTTTCAAATGAAAAAAGCAACAGGAAGTCCCATGAGTGTATGGGAAGAGAGCTTGGGAGCTCGTTGTATCCCGCAGTTGTTTCCAACAGGAAAAGGTGGACGATATGATGAACGTCCTGTGCAGATTCCTGCATCTGAATATCGGACAACAAGATTATATGCAGAAGATTTCGACAATGTATCCCTTACATGTTTCATCTTCTGTTTGAAAGTGACTTGTCTGGACTTTCATATGCAGTAAATCACATTTTAAAAACTGGAATGCATCTTCAAAATTTAACTGCAAAGGATTTTATGGATAAAGTGCATCAGAGAGATGATCATTTAGAATCTCAGTTGATTAATCTGATGGCATGTCAGCGTGGGACTAATGAATATTGGTACCGTCGACATGGAGAACTGAAATGTATGCTACGGAACTTGGGAACTCCTACATGGTTCGTTACACTAAGCTGTGCTGAGTATGCTTGGGATGATTTACTTGAATTTCTTCGAGAGGCAAATTCCAATATAAAAAATATTGAATACAAGACACCTGGAGAATTGTGCTCTTTGGATCCTGTCAATGTATGCAGATATTTCAATCATAGATTTGAAGCTATGATGTCTTTCATCTGCAATAAAAAGAATCCTCCTCTTGGAGAAGTTGTGGATTTCTTTTGGAGAAAGGAGTATCAAGCAAGAGGTGCTCCTCACATACATATGTTGTCATGGGTCAAGGACGCCCCCAAATTTGGAACAGATTCAGATGAAACTGTTTTGTCTTTCATTGAAGATTATGCTACATGTGCTCTTCCAAATAGCAGAGAAGAGAAAAACTTAAAACAACAAGTCTTACGATTTCAAAGCCACAGGTGTGGAAAATACTGTTGACGAAAGTACAAGTCAAAGGATAAGTTCTATACCAAATGTCGTTTTGGATTTCCACGTCCTGTATTATCCAAAGGAAGAGTGAACAGTTTTATGTCAGCTGTATGACATACCATCACAAGAAAGTCTCCGAAAAACACCTACAACTCAAGAAGAAGCGAAGAATCAAAATACATAAATGACTACAATCCAGTTATTTTATCCATGTGGAACGCTAACATGGATATTCAGTATGTTGCAGACAATTCCATTGCTGTTGCTCGATATGTAACGTCTTACATTACTAAATCAGAAAAGACTGAATTGAAAGAAATGTGGGAAGAGATTTCTCACGAGAAGACTCTAAGTAAGAAATTATACAGTTTCAGTTTGAAGATGTTATCGCATTGTGAAATTGAAGCATATGAATGTTCAGATCGGTTATCATCTGCAAGTCTATATTCCAAAAGTAGAAGAATCATTTGGGTGAGTCTAGGTCTTGCAGGAATGCGAAATCGGGTACTGAAATCTGTTCAAGAAATTGAATATTTAGCAGAAAATGACCCTGAAAGTACAGATATTTTGAAAACCAATATGTTGGACACATACTATCCAAATAGAAGTCATCATCTTGAGAACATGTGTCTCTATGAAGTGCTGCAAAACTACACTTTTAAACGGAATATTACAGAGAACATCAACGATGGAAAATATGGGGTGATTGGTTCTGAAGGATGTCTGGTGAAACAAAGGAAAGGAAATGTAATTAATCACAGAAAACTGAGTTGCGACACTGCTGACAAAAGGGAATTTTACTATTTAGCCCTTTTGCAAATGTTCACACCATGGCGTTCTGAACTGGAATTACTTGGAGATTTTCCCACCTATGAAGATTCATTTAATGCTTTCGCAAATTATGTCAAAATGTTGAATGATGAAATTGATCAAGAAGCTATAATTGCAGCTGAGATTGCTAGAGACAGTTCTCAAGACAGTCAAAGTTCCGCTGCACTGAGTCAAGATCCACTGGGATAACCAATTGTTGAAAATGAAGCAGAGATTGCAATGAATGAGGTGGAAACAGCAATGTATCAAGCACAAGAAGATGCAATACAGTTAGGAAACTTGGAAGAGCAACTAAATGTTGAACAGAAACAAATATATCAGCAAGTGAAAGAGCAGATTGACCATGGATTACTTCATGAAAAGAGAGGGTGCTCATGTACATCATTTCAACCTATCCGAATGTATGTGAGTGGTCAAGCTTGAACAGGAAAAAGTTTCTTAATTAAAGTAATTACAAGTTATCTGCAAAAAACAACTGAGTCGCATTTGTCTTCTGTTGTCACTGCTCCAACTGGGTTGGCAGCACATAACATTAATCACTATTATTTTGACGGGTAAGTTGAGATCAAAACTGGATTGTTTAGAAAAAAAAATATCTAAAACTGCTGGTTTGGAAAAGACACTGTATGCGTGTGTAAACTGTCGGGTAATTTTAAGGCGTAATTTGGATGTAGAGAAATGTTTAGTTAATGGTGCAATGGGCAAAGTGGTGGATTTTGTGAATTATCAGAAAAAAGAAGGAATTGAATTTTTAAAAATTAAATTTGATCAGATTGATGAAGTTAAAGAAATTGGTCGTTGTTCAGTTCGTTTTTTGCTTGTTAAAGATTTATATGTCCGTAGGAAACAATTTCCATTTTCTCTGGCATATGCAGTGACTATTCATAAATCGCAAGGATTAAGTGTAGACAGTGCATTGGTGAACATTGGATCTACCGTATTTAAAGAGGGTATGGCATATGTTGCTTTGTCGCGAATCAGAACATTATCTGGTTTGTTTTTGATTGATTTTGATGAGACAAAGGTTACTGCAGATGCAAACTGTGTAAAAGAGTATAATAGGTTAAGAAGGGTGTATGCTCCAAATTTAGGTCAATATCCTGTATTTGAAAAGCGTGTGGTTGGTCGAAAAAGAAGGTTAGAGAATATCTGTTCTGAAGGTGTCAAGAAAAGAAAGGAACAAGATAATGTTGTGATTGCAGGTAAAAAGAAATTGGACACTGTTGGAGAGATTGTTGGTTATCAGTTTGAAAATAGTTCTGGTGTCAACTGCTATGCTAATGTAGTGGTCAATGTTGTTTTTTATCTTGAAGGTTTGCAAGAACAAATTATGGAGAATCGGCAAAAAAGATTTTGTTCTCTGTTGCATTCTGTTTATGAAAAATTGACAACAGAAAGAAGTAAAATACAATCTGTTTCAGATGTTTGTAGTCTTTTGGATGTGTGTTCTGGTTCTACACAATTTACACAAAATATCCAACAAGATGCTCAGGAATTTTTAATGTATATGCTTACCATTTTTTTAAAATGAAGGTGTAGAAATAGAAAATATTTTTGGCCTTTCTTACAAACGGGAACATTATTGTGAAAATTGCATGTATACATGTAGCACCAATGTAGACACTGAGAGATTTCTGTGTTTAACATTACCAGACTGCAAATCAGTGTCTTTCAATAAATTAGTGAAAGGTGCAATTCAAAACATGGAGTGTAGCCAATGTAAATCAGAAATGTTATCCACATTATTCTTAACAAAATATGGAAAATACATAATTTTAATGATGCAACGTTGTACAGCTGACGGAAGAAAATTGGATACTTTAATAAAACAATTTGTAGCAGCACAACTATCAATATCAGGAAGGACTTTTGTAGCAATTGCAATAATTTTCCATGATGGACCTTCCACCACATCTGGACATTACACTGCCTATCTAAAATGTGACAAAGGCTGGACACTTTGTAATGATGCCCAGTTGGTTTTCAAACAACGTTTGCCTAGTGAATTACCAAATTCCTACCTAATATTTTTAAAGCCAAAGTTTTAGGAAGATAATTCACTCTCTGAGGAATTTATTATTATAATTTAATAGGACTACCATTGGACAATTTACATAAAGAAGAAGTGCAAAAATACCATTTGGCCTCAAGGAAAGGTATATTTTTGAATTATGGACTTTTTGGTGGTCATATATTCAGTGATTATTTTAATGCGGCAACATTTTTAGTTTTTATAAGTTAAAGTTATAACATTTTGTAATCTATAAGCATTTCATATATGTATGATTTGTATTTTCTGGTATTTTACTGAGAATAGTATGTTGTTGTTTTTTAACAATCTTTCTGATTGTTTTTTTTTGCCCGCTGTTAAGTGATGAGTACGATTGAAATCACTATTTCTAGTGAAATTCAATATATTCTGAGAACAGCGAAAAAGGCAAACAAATTACTTTGTGGAAATTATGCTGTGTTGTAAAAAAATTATTATTACATGTTATAATTTTTTTTCCTTTTCTTTCACAGATCCAAATTTTAAAATAAGCAATTTTTAAGAATTTAGATTTGAATGAAAATGTGAAAAAAATGTGTACCATTTTTTATTCCTATTACTGTAAAGGTGAGTTTAACTAAGTCTCAATATGCAGAATGAGGAGGTCTGCAAGAAGCTACAAAGTGGAAACATGTTTCTAAAAACACTCTGTTTATACCTATGTAGTTTTGAAATCTGACCATAATCAGATATCATGTGACCTGCAAAAAAAGAGATTTGAGGGGTTCATAATATGTCCTATTTTAGCTATTGAAGGACCGCAATTATTTCAATCATTCTTCTTTGAACATCTTTGCAGACAAAACTCTGTGCTTACCTTTTATCATTCGCAAGGAATTTTAAAAACGGAAATATGTCACTTTTTGTAACATAGTTATTGTGTAAGATACTCTTTCATACTTTCATATTTACAAAGAGAGGAAAAGGCACTCTGTGCACTTTTTATACTCCATGTAAATACAACCTCATCATGCAGACCACTTTGCGTTGATAGGGTGTTCTATAAGTGTTGTTGTGCATGATTGCACTGAATACTCATACAACAAGACACATGTCTAGATTTATCATAAATCATAAATCTCGATGTGTGTGAATGGTGCACCATTCTAAAATTGGTGTAGGAAAGCCCAACAAGGAGAATTGTTTTCATTTCTCCACATTTTTATATCTTCAATGCATGCTGAAATGTTCAGCATACATTGAAGGAGAAAAATGCATTTTCTCATTGTTTTTGTGCAGGAAGGTGTGTCCTCCTGCAGAAAAACAAACAGCACATGACACAGATATCCTTGCACTATGGTGCAAGGGTGCCTGTGTCACCTCATGGCTGCAGTTTAAGCAGCCGTGCAGACAGAAGCATAGATTTGCAACATATTTATGTACATATGTTGCATCCCTGTGCTTCGGAAGTACTACAGCACACTGCAGTTAAAGAGGTTACTTTGTGATGCTGCAGCACTTCCTCATACTTCTGCACTTATACATTCACCATACGCTACTAATGCATTCATTCAGTCAATTACGTATTACACATACATTCATCTAAACTAACACTAACAAAGAAATTTAGCTCTTTTTTCAAACCAGGAAAGTTAGTTCTTACAAGAACTTTTTTTTTTCTTCTTTCTTCTTTTATAATTTTTTTGGGGTTTTCTGAACAATTGTAAAAAAATTTTGGGTTTTCTGCAAAAAAAAAAAAAACCAAAAAACCCAGGAGAAACCAAACAATGAACTTCAGGGAACAATAACAAAAAAACAAAAAAACTAGCAAATGTGACTTTCTTGGCGGCGGCAGATCAAATCGATCGAGTCCTTACCATAGCATAAAGTCGCATTGCACTTAGTGCAGAGCACTTTTAAAAATTGAAATTGAGGACGGATGTCCAAGGTTTGGGCTGATGGATGCACTCTTGATGTGCTCGGCTGCGATGAGGTGGATGGCGCAGGAGCAGGAGTGTTTCTCATCCGTCGGCACTCTTCTCGTGCAAGATTGTTCGGATGAAGGGTCCTCATGTGCTTCAGCATACTTGCCGTGCCGTAAGAGTATTTCTTGTTAGGATCCCCTCGCGACAGGACTCTTTTGCAAATCTTGCACGTGACCAAGGTGGCATTGGTCTTATTCTGCCCCTCTGGAAAAGTAAAACGTTTCCACACCACTGAAGATAAACGTTTTTTGGGTGGTGCCTCCAGCAAAGATTCATCCTCAGAAGTATGAGGTGATGCAAGTGATGCCTGCTGCCCTGAAGCCATTTTTG
Organism: Triturus cristatus; assembly: GCF_964204655.1. Lineage (NCBI taxonomy): Eukaryota > Metazoa > Chordata > Amphibia > Caudata > Salamandridae > Triturus > Triturus cristatus. The sequence continues at coordinate 1,379,509,861 of NC_140589.1, read as the reverse complement.
GCTGTAAAAAGTTAGAGCTAAGTGTAAACTTAGTCTAAAAAATCTTCTTCTCTCCAAAGAGATGGTGCTCTAAAGAAGGTCAAGGAAGGATGATGGAAATGGGTGGGGTCTTTCAATAGTTAGAAGAGGAAGTGTAATGAACCAATCAAATCTCTTTTTTTGCAGGTCACATTGGATCCGCGCACCCTGCGCTTACGCAGCACGCACCCAGCGCATCCACGAAATTGAATAAAAAAAAAAATAGGATTAGATGTAAAAATATATTAGTTTTAAGACTAGTTTAGAGTTTGTCTTCAATTAATATTCACATGAAATAGATATATATATGTTTTTTAAAATGTTAAAAACTTCACGGGATCCGCGCACCTACCGCGTCATAGACGCAGATGACGCATCGCAGAAGCGCGTAAACGTCGCGTTACGTACATCGAACGTGTCGCGTATAGGCTGGGAGTCGCGTACCGGTCGCATTGCGATCGCACACTAAACATGTACACGACGCATACCATGCGCGGATGCTATCGCATAGTGATCGAGAACGGTGCGCATAGGGTGCGCGGATCCAAAAACATTGAAAAAAATATATAAAATACAGTTTTGAACATATAGTTAAAAATATATTTTGAAAAATATAAAAAAATATGTTTGAAAAACCCATTAAGTTCAAATAATATTTTTAAATTTTTAAAAGAATTAATTGAAAAAATATGTTTAAAAAATGGTGATAAAAAAGTATTTTAAAAAAAAAGATAATTAATGAAATTGACACACTGAATTTGAAAAATTAAGAAATCCAATCAAAATCATTAAACATGATATCTTCAGAGATACGTTATAGATAGGAATTAACATTTAAAAAACCTTTGAAATTCACTGAAAAAACCATAGGTTTCATGCACGTTATAGTAAGGAATTGGCATTTAAAAAACCTTTGAAATTCACTGAAAAAACCAAGTGTTTCAGGGGTGTTATAGTTAGGAATTGGCATTTAAAAAACCTTAGAAATTCACACAAAAAAACATAGGTTTCAGGGGTGTTATAGTTAGCTGGACATTTCCCTCGTACAAAACCCTAGAAATTCCCCTGTTATAGTTAGTTCAGCTAACTATAACTCGCACCCCCGCAATGCACTGCTGATGACGTCACATATTACATCACTCATGACATGGTCAGTGGCAGGGTATGCGCATAGTGAAAAACCAGAAAATAAATAAATACATAACTTAGCATTTAAAAAAACGTACAAATTCACTGAAAAAACCATAGGTTTCACACACGTTATAGTTAGGAATTATCATTTACAAAACCTTGCAAATTCACTGAAAAAACCATAGGTTTCACACACGTTATAGTTAGGAATTATCATTTACAAAACCTTGCAAATTCACTTAAAAAACCATAGGTTTCACACATGTTATAGTTAGCTGTACATTTCACTCGTAAAAAAACAATGAAATTCCACGTTATAGTTAGATCAGGTAACTATAACTTGCGCGACCGCAATCCACAATGTGTAATTTCAGATGTCATCATTGATGTCACTGACCATGTCATGAGTGATGTACTATGTGACGTCATCAGCAGTTTATTGTGGGCGCGCAAGTTATAGTTACCTGATCTAACTATAACGTGGAATTTCATTGGTTTTTTACGAGTGAAATGTACAGCTAACTATAACATGTGTGAAACCTATGGTTTTTTAAGTGAATATAGTTGTGAAGTTAAGAATAGTAAATCTATACTTACCTATTTGTACTTACATTCTCGATATTTTGGTCCTTGATAATTCTGAATCAACATTCTGTCCACATGATATTTTTGTTACCGGTATTCTGTCAGTGACCTGATACACCATGGAAAACCCTGCAAGCCCATGGGCAAGTGGTCGACAATGGTTAGTTATGTCTCAACTATGATATGTTGGTCCTTCTGACATCAACTAAGGGCAAATCAGGGATCCATGTTGTTCAAGATTGACTTCAATTGCAGTAGCATCCTGCCTGTTTCTTCACAAGTGCATCACCACTACTCCCTGTACAGCACCTTACAAGGTGATGGTAGTCAGACCTTCTGTATCTCATCAAAGGCCAAAAATAACCCTTGACACCCTTTGGTATCCTGTTCCAGTGTTCAGCACTCTTTCGCCATGAACCATCTATCCCTATGTCTTCCACAGGTGACTGGGCAGTGGCTCATTGGTGGTCTTGAAGCTGCTCACATGCGGCGTACATGCAACCACACCAAGGTCCACATGCATAATTCCGAAGTCAGAGATGCTCCGACAAAGTCTTTAGAAGCTCAAGCGCATTGACAAGTTTCCAAATCCCTCAAAGACCATTTGCAGAGAGACAAGTGACATAACTAATGGAAAAGCAAGGTTAGCATTTGACTCTGTATGACCCCACCAGCACTCCTGATTCACATTTGTATTTGTGTACAGTACCCACAAACTGTCTCGAGCATCAGTAGTACGGACCAATTCTGCACTCTTTTGGCATAATCCTGCTATAACACCTGCAAAAGATCCTGGATTTCTCCCCACCAGTGATCGTGCTCTGACCCACATTAAATTATATTATTAACTTGAGTGTTATGTTCTGCCTCAGCTGGTATCAATTGTCCGCTTGTACACCTCTGTCCTGCTGATTGACTCTGAGATCGATAGACTCAAAGTGATTTCTGATTTGTTTTGTTTTATTCTTCTACTTTAAACTCTCCGACTTCTTTTTTTTTTAAATGGGATGTAATGTAGTATCCTGAGGATTCATCACACAAGTCCCCTCCCAGAGGGCTGTCCCTACACACACCAATTCCTTTCCCCAGTCAGGTGGCCCTGTTAATAAAAGGTCGCTAGACGACTTGCCCTCACTCCAGTTAATGAGAGTACCCAGCATCTGTGCTGCTCTTTACTTCAATGTGGACCCAGGGCCAACAACCTTGCATGGGCTTCATCAAAGGATGGGGGACAGGGACAGGGCTGATCTGGCAGACCCCACAGGAGTTTCACTTGCATTTGTGCCATATCCTCAGAGGACCCATGCGCGAGAAAGCTCAATGCGAGCTCCTAGTTGACAGGGCACCAGAGATGCACTTCTGCTTCTTTGCCTGCTTGCATGGCTTCAGAGAGAGCACAAGGCCCAGTTTCTATGTATGGGCAGGTTATCTATTGCAGGGGCCTCTTGTTGTGCCTTCAGAACTTTAAAGGCAGCAGAGCAGTCCAAATGCAGCCCCTGGGGTCCCAGCTCTTTCTGCTGGGAGGTAATCCTCTGAGATCACAAGCAGCAGCAGACAAGCAGTTTCCCTCTCAAACTCCATGTGGTTGAACAGAGAGCTGATGCTGAAGTGGCGGCGGAGGAAGGGGTGAGCTTGTCTGTTATAACTACAAACACTTCTAAAACTTACTTTTAATCTGGAAGGAAGATAACGAGAAAAAAAATGGATTCACGGTGGTTACGAAGAATTTTATTTTACCTGCGGGTTTTCCTTCAGAGGCCTAGTCATCCCATCCCTCATCACGCTAAGCAGCGACTGCTTTTTTTGTGGAAGAAAATAAGCCCTTTCTATTTCAAAAAAGCTAAAAATGCATTTTTGGTATAAAGTGGAAGAAGAAAGGCTGAGTAATCTTTTGAGCCTATGGCTCGCGGCATCTGAAGAAATAATGGCTTTGAGAGGTAGAGATTCATTTAAGAAAACAAATTCAGTTGAATAATGAATAAACTTCAAGGCACAGCATTTTAATAAGCAATGCAAATGACACCATTCTTCGCTTAGCGTTTCTTTGAAGCATGTTTGTGCAATTACCAACGCCGCCTTCTTGGTATAAATGGCTGCGAATGCATATTTACACAGACATAATATAAGTGGTACCTCTCCCCCCTGCACGTGATGTGTGCTAGTTTGCTGTTGGGCCGGTAGGAGGGGGTTATATGACTGTACTGTGTGTGTCAAAATGGTATGGTGAATCAGAACAGCCATGCTACTGTAAGAATATATTGACGTGTGCAGACACAAATTGCAGGAAAAAATCCACTCTTTTGCCTGAAATTTCTATTTTGTTTAGAAACTCCTATGGGCATGAAAAATATTTCCTAGCAGTTTAGGGGTGGAAATACAAATATTTCTGCAACCCAATATTTCAGTATTTAGGCATCTATTTGAGGGAGAATGTACCCAAAACTGGAAACTGTGAGCAGAAAACTTAGTTATGTATGCAAAAACTCTGAATGCTCCATCCAAAAGGGTTGGCATAGTGTTGTTTGATACTGAGCTGAGATTTCATGGTAAGGGTATAAGTTTCCCAGTTTTCATGTATGTGCCAAAATGCTTCAATTCTGGACATTGGCTTAATGTCACATCTGTGATTTCTTGTGGCACTTCCACTGCAGATGAAACCTTAGCGTTCAAGATGGGATTGGACTGATGATGTTGAATTATGCCCAACAGTGCTTAATTTGTACAAGGGTAGGTGCAGGGGCCCTCGTCAGGTGGCCACTGCAGCTTGCACCACCCATTGCCCCTCTTAGCTACGCCGATGACCATATCAACACAACTACTGACCATCGCATTCCTACAAGAAGGACCATTCAGACTATTCTAGGCCACCCAAAGCTGTAATAATGGCGTGAGTGGAGGGTATTGTTCTTTTTTAATGTGTTTTGACTTATTAAACACTGTTGTTGTGCTCGTCTCAAAATTAGACAAAAAGCGCCACCTTGTGGGAGAATGTCACTAAAGCAGGTGCTGACAATTAAGTGCCAGTGCCAAGAACAGGAACCCACCGGCTAAAACTAAGCACTAGCCACAATGGTCAAATGGCAATGCAGTGCAAGGGAATACATGTGGTGAGCAATGCATGTATTATTGATTTGTGGTCTTTTATAAAGCTCTGGCATGCTGCCATCCACCCAAGATTGAGTGTCAATACATATGATGAATGCAAATATTTGCTCTGGTTGTGGTTTGAGTACAATGTACAAACCGTCTATGGGTTGGTATTCTCCAATATAAACTTCCACCTTAGCCTCGTATATTAAGAAAATATAAGTGTTGGTGTCCAAAATGTTTTAGGAGCATGCTACTGGTGCTGCTAAAAGTGAGATCTGTGAATACTAAAGCTTCTTAGTCTTAGTTCCATGTGACAAATCCACAGAAGCAGCCGTAGACCAAGACTGGATTGGGGCACAATAACTATCAAACAACAAAGTCCAGCAAGGTATCATTAAGTACGTCAAAACGATGATAAACGATAATTAAAAGAAACCTATCCAAAGAGTAATTCTGTGAGAGGAAGGTAGTTATAAACAGCGACAATAAATACCAAATTGATTTTTAAATATTCTATGTAGCCAAAGTCGATCTTGGACCCTAACTCAGTGCTTAATTTGAGCCAGTGGTTTCTGGTGTTCCGCACCGCCACTCAATTGTCAATGCCGTCACTTCTTACAGTGTGCCATATGGTGGTGCTGACTGTTCTTCTAATTTAGAGATGAGCACAACTTGCTTGCTATTTGTTTTACATGCTATTTGCGCTGATACTGAAACAAAATCCCTGGTTTCATTTATGTATCAAAATTGAAATGTACCTGAAGAATACTACCTGTTTTTGTTCTTATCCTGCTGTAAGTGCTAATGTCTATAGTTGATAAAACCCAATAAAAATTGTTTGACATACATCCCGTCTTTCTCACTTTGCCAATGTTTTATCATATTGCTTCTTATTTTTTTTCTGGATAAAAGCCTGATGATGAAAAATAAGTCTTTGTCCTTAAAATACGTGCTAGCACCCAAAACATAAAATGATCGACAAAAACTAGGCACTTTATTAAGGAGACAGACTGGACTAGTTTGAGCCGGTGTCCGCGTTATAGGTCGTGAGTTTTGAGGGAAAGGTGAGATTTGAAACCACTTTATCACACATTAGTAACCAGTTTATCACACACACAGCATAAATCCAGTCACCTGGCGTGACTTATTGCTGTTTTCAGGGAAATTTTCTCTCATTAGCTGATTTACAGTAATTTTCTGGAGAGAAAGCAGTTTGCATGTATCCTTAAGACTGGAGGGACTGCCACCCATTTTTTTAAATCCGCATTCCCATGGATCTGTCCTCATGGTTCAGCATTTTGAATTTGGCTAGCATGTAGTCATTGTGCTGGCTGACTCTAGAGCAGGACCGGCGACAATCATATTTTTGCACCCCCACCCCCATGACCTCCTCCTCAGATTCTCTCAGTACCACCGGGCAAAAGTGCCCCTCAGCTATCCAATCATAAGTTATTGCTAAACACATTGCACCCCCTGAGGTCAGTGTCCCCCTTCACAGGTCAGCACCCAGTGCGGCCGCACCAGTCGCACTGCCCTAAACCCGGCCCTGCTCTAGAGTCCTGGTTGGCACGTAGTGTGGAGACCATAACATGGTCTCCACTAAATTAAAGATTTTATTCATTTGGAATTGCTCATTCCCTGAAGTATTCCAAGCTACTGTCTAACCAACTGCTATGTATGAAATTCAACTGACAATGAGGGCGGGGGTAACCGGGAGGTCCCTTTATTGGTTCCTGTCCATCCTGTCTAAACACAAACCCTGGGTAGCAGTAAGGCAGGCATCGGCAAAACAATAGACGATACCCGCAGAAAGTTTCAAGAATAAAGCTTGTTGCCTATTCTGTTTAATATATGCGAACAGTCGCTTTATGAGCGACTGATGAAACTGGCACTCCGTTTTCAGATCTCTGGTAATAATGTGGCTCACAAATAATACTGGTGATTACCAGACAATGGTGGCAAAAGTATTTTCAACTATTCATAAATGGATGAATAGGAGTTGTTTGAGCTTGAATGTCTTACAAATTGAGAGTTATATTAAATAAGATTTTGTGCCATGTTTGCGTCTTAGAAGTGATGCATATCAAAGCAAAATCTTTTTTTTCCAATTTACTTTCTAGTGCCTATTGCTGCTTTGCATTACTTCAGACATAGGGGGTGTTCCGTGAGTGACACTTGGACATTCCCATTCAACCACTAATGGCTTTTGATGCAAAACCCTATTTGCATGAAAAAACAATACCCTTTTAAACTAGATGCTATCAATGAGAATTTCTCCTTTGTTTTTCGAATTTGCGTGTGTGCTGCACTTTAAAGCACAAATAAAGAGTAGGAAAAGTTTTAAAGTTACTGTAAGCATAGTATTTTGTACTTGAAGAGTACCCTGCCAGTATAAAATCTATACTACACTCATGGTGTACGGTGTGTGGCGCTTGGCAGCCTTGGGGCAAAGGAGGAGAGTGCCATAGCTATGTAGATATGATGCTGTCCTGCTCTCTCCTTTTCACGCAATGCAGTGCAGCATTTTCGGATTTTGAGCTGCATTGTGTGAGAATTTAGTAAAGAGACCCCTGAGTTTTTGGTAGTTCGTATGTGTTGCTTGTTGAAAAGATACATCACCAGCTACTCCTCTTTCAAGGTGCATGAGGTTGAGATAAGGTTTAAGACAAAGGTGAAAACCTTTGGTGTTTTTTGGATGAGCGGTTGTTGGTGGATATGCACATGAATCATGTAATTCAGTGATCAAATTTCCATTTTACCATGCTCTGAAAGAGGCATCATTGACTCATGGATAGAGTATGGTTATGCAATAATGCCAGGTATGGCCAAAAAGAATGTCAATAAGTTTAAAAAAGGTACTTCAGATTACTGCTAGCCAGGTGGTGAATGAAATGCCTTGGTCGGCCCATGTTTCAGCTGATTGGATGACTGGGTGACGTGCCTTTGAGACTTTTCCTCTCATGTGTGAAGCACTCTATGGCTTCGTTCCAGAATGTTTGGAACAGTTTTGTCCAGCGAGTGTTTTAAGATCCACATATAAACACCTATTACTTCCTCCCAAGTTCTTCAGGAAACAGGTTGGTTATTGCACGCTAAATGTGGAAGGAATTGTCAGTGGATGTGACAGGCCCCTTACAGTTCCTTCTTCTAGGAAAATACAAAAGATGTGATGAATCAAATATTATGATCTCCATCTTGAGTAGCTGTAGGCCTCTCCCCCTCCTCTCTTTCCCCCACTTATGAGACTTCAAGTGGGCCATTTTTCACCCCACTTTTAACACAGATTTTCGTGCACTCACTACACTCCACCTACACTCTTAGTCCTGAAGAAACTCCAAGGATCGTTTGACCGTTTTCAGGCGTGAAACATGTCGACCTTTAACGCAGTTACCAAGGGTACATTGCGCCCACGCTGGTAACCCCTAACCTACGGGTTGTTTTACTCTGCCAAGGGTACCTCCTCATTAAAAACTTTTTTGGCTACCCTTAGGCATTTTTACTCGCACGGCACGCACGCACTGCCCTTCACACCCTACCTGTTACCCACATACCCACATGCACCCATCGGCAGCTCTCTAAAAGATCTCCGTCAAAGAGACCCTTCGGGGGACCCGTAGGGCATTGCACCGCCGGCCCGACGAGGAGCAACTGCCCGATGATGAAGCATGACATCCCCTGGGATGTGTGAGGGCTACAAGAGACAAGTTATGTTTCTTCCAAACCCATGACCTGACACCTCTTTTCCTCTCTTTCCTTGTCTCTCTCTTTTTTGTCCCCCTAAGTGTGAGGACTACGTGTTTACTAATTGTATACACATAACTTGGAACAGCGCCCCTTATTTGATTTACATATTATCCTTGTGGAGCACGGGCACTGGACCAACAACAGGCTCCCGGCCCCCCCCTTTTATTTTTTGAACATTATACAAATGATACAAGGCAAGTATTGTGGAAACTGGACACTAAGCAATGCTGTGAAAACTGTGCAATGTGCACATACTCTGGCATTTGTAATCACTTAAAGGCTGAGGGGATACCTCCCAAGTGATCAGTGACTGTGTTGATATTTGGAGCAGTTCACAAATAAGGGGCCGATTATGATCTTGCTAGGAAAGCCCTCAGTACGACTCTGATCCGGAGAGCTTTCCGAGCAAATGGTGCTCCGGGAGTCCGAACAAGTGAGTACAACGCATCCGTATGCTTACGGACTCGGTTCGCTCAGACTCCCATTGAACTCTATGGGAGCCTGTATACTGGACGCATACACAGGCTCCCATAGCAAAAAGGGGTGATTGGGGAAAAGCATACACCCTGTGGCAGGCACCCCATGCTTGGATCAGGGGGACCCATGGGCACCCCCCATGACAGATTCGGAAGGCCCACCGAAGTACGATTCCGACAGCTGCATCGTACTCACACGGTCGTAATCCGGCTCCATTCCGTGGCACGATTCAGCTGTGAATAAGTTGTGTGGACAGGATCGGGTTCGGAAACTATCTGGACGATGCGTATGCGATGTTCGCATCATACTTGGTCGTTTGGACCTGTGTACGATTCGGTCCGAAAAAAGGGCTACGAATCAGATCCAGGAAAGCCAAATCCGATTCGGAGGCCTTTCTAATGACATCGTAATTGGGCCCTAAGCCTTTATAATGTTTTTCCACAAAATATGTATGTTCAGGATTCTAAAAGTACCTAGGGTTTCTAAATTGACATGGAAGAAACTGAGGGAATAGCAAATCTCAGGAAACATTTTATTTTACTTCAAAAAACAGGATAAAAGTGATGTTCGAGAGAATGTGCGCTTTTGTTTTAAAAAACGTAACCAACAAAATGTTTGCAGTGATAAGATTGCCCTCTTCCCAGTGTTCAGAAATGGGCAGAGTTGTAAAAAAATATAAAATAAAAAATTGCAATTTGTGCAGTGGTCAGTATTTTCTATTTTTGCAGTTCCTACCTACATGCAGTTTGTGGGGTCAAAGGGGTGCGAAATCCAAGGAAGAACCCTGAAAGCGGCATATTTCTGAAACTTTGATGAAATTTGGAAATCGGAAAGGGCTCAACTGTGTACATCACATTAGCGGCTACTCCCATGAAGCAGCAGTAGGGCGGGGAAGGGAGAGGTTTAAAAGACAAAAAAAAAAAGAACATTTAACTGCCATCCAGCTGACTTGCTGCCCGCCTCCTCTCCTCCGTCCTCTTCGTCCTCTTTGTGTTGTGATTGGTCTGAGCTCTGTGGTTCGGCGCTCAGACAGGGAAGAGGAACCTGAGCACGTTCTCCACCCAGGCTGTAATGCAGCCTGGGTGGAGAACATGCAAAGTGTGCATGACTGTTTGGCAGGCCCAAGACGGCTGGCCAAACAGTCATGGGCACTGCCTCTCCCCAGCACTGCCCAGCCCAGCCCTGCCAAACTGCCGCAGCACGGAAAAATAAAACGATATTAACCTTGCGTTATTATAAGTTTATTTTTCCTTTTTTACAGTGCTGAAAGGTAGTGGGGCAACGCTCCTCCGCCATAGCGGAAGAGCTGCCCCTGTTAGATCAGGCATGGTTTTCACACAAAAAAACTCTTCAAATCAAAAACTATTGGAAGGAAAAAGGAAAAAATAGGTGAAAATGATTCAATCTGTATTTTTTGGTCCCAGTCTACAAAAGCAATATACTGTTACTTTCCAGTTACAGGGATGTATAGTGTTTGTTGGTTGCCCAAACACACGAGATGCAAAGCCACCAATCAAGCTGCAGCTGACAATGATGTTTCATTGTGTATACCGACCATGCATCATTTCATAAGCTAAAATCTAATGAACGAAAATTGACATGAAAGGAAGCTTTGTTGAAATGTGCCCAAAAATCTGACTTTAGCAATAGATTTTCACTTATGAAATGATGCATGGCCAGCAAACAATGAAAGATCATTGTCAGCTGAAGCTTGGTTGATGGTTTTGCATATCATAATAGCACGTGATTTGAAGGGTATTTTTCAACATGTGTTCTTTGTTGCACCTTTCTGGAAGTCAAAATCTGAAAGAGTTTCAATAGATAATAACAAACCATTCTGCATCCCACTATCACCATATAAAAATATGTGTGAGTAGGTCTGGCATGTGGGACAGGAAAGGCCTACAAACACACTCTGATAATGTCAATATTTTTTGTTTGAATGACATTGACTCTTAAGATGGGGTTAGTGCAGCATTTCGGAAGAGTAGTTTACCAATCCCAAATAATTTTAGACACCAATGGAGTCCAGGGTTATGTTCCTTGCATGTTTCTCACTACGTTTGCTTATGAAGAATGACTTGTAAACATCCAACTTTGGCTAAAAGGACAGAATTTCTGAGAGGGAAGTTCTGGAATCTGTGAGAATTGACAAAACTGATACCATCCAGCATTCCCTCACTTCTTCTGATAAAAACACTGCTTCACTTGTCTGGGTGGGCCTATCGTTTGGGACAGAAAAGGCCCCAAATTATAATGTAGGAACAGTAAGCTTTTTTCCTTTGAATTTCAATCATTCTGAGGAAGTGGGTGGTTACAGTATTTGAGCACAGGGTCAGCTTGCACCAAGGCAAACCTACCATTCCCAGAAGTTTCTGAAATCTAGACACCAGGGAGTGTCCAGGGTAGGGCCTTTGTATAGAGCCCATTACATTTCAGACTGACCTTTAAAAGCCTAAGTATCAGAGAAAAACGATTTTTTCTCATATTTATGTGGCAGAAACATGTAGCCAGGAGCAAGAGTTTTACCTTCCTGCATTTCTGCACTTCTTTTTATTATAACAATACTTCACATTTGTGGCTGGGCCAATCGTTTCAGACCATGTGAGGTCAATGTAGTGTCATGTAGTCTTCACATGATTACGGTTTTGTCTTGTTCCTGGCCCATCCACACATGAGGGATACTGTATTTCATGGGTAACATAAGAATGTTGGATGGTAAGACTTTTGCAATTGACTCTAAGTACCAGAGATTTTGGACACAAATGTAGGGACAATTGATATTTTGTCTTTTACTTTGATATTTAATGGGCATTTTGATTAAGAAAGCTGACTGGGATCCACCCAAGGCACACTGTCCTGGATTCTCCTGAATCTCTATTTTTCTTTAATGTCCTGCTTACTGGCTAATTGAGAGCCCGAATACTGCAGTGCTCCGTCACAGCAAGTGAAAAGAAATTGGGTGTTTCTAGGGTATAGCTTTGATTTTTAAAAGTAATTGAATCCTTAAAAGGCACATCATCGTGATTCCACTGAAACTCTACTTTTTCAGAAAAAGCCAGGTTTGGTGGGATTTCCTGGGTGCCATCCCTAGCAGTGTACAATTACTGCAGGGATAACCCATGCCAGGTGAGAGAAATTGGATGTTTTTAGGCAGAGTGTTCACATTTGCAGGACATTCAAGATAAGAAAACATGATGGGATCCACACAAGCCACACAACCCTAGATTCTCCCTAGTCTGTCATTTCCAGAAATACCCAGGTGTGGTAGGATTTCCAGGGAATGACTGTTCCAGTGCATGGATATTGCAGCAATCCCCAGTGACAAGGGAGAGGGAATTCGGTGTTGTGGCATAGTAGATATACTCAGTGCATTCTGTGTATGAAAGCAGGTTGGGGTCACGCAAACCACACCATATTGGGTTCTCATGGGTCTCTAGTTATCAGAAATGCCCAGGATTGGTGGTGATCTTTGGGTGCTGGCTAACCGAGAGCCTACATAGGGTAATGCTCCCAAGCAGCAAGTGAGAAGAAACTGGGATTTCTTTGGACATGGTTTTTGACATTAGGCCCGAAAGAATGGGGGTAAGTCCCATTCTTCCTCCCCTGGTGACAGAAATACGGTCTTGTGCCTCCCGATGCCAGGACTGGTTGGCCCTCTACCCCTTCACCGTTTTACATTTTTTCATCTCTTCCTGGCCTAGTGGGTTTACTGCCTCCTGGGTGTGCAGATTGGGTAATTACCCCATCCTGCCCCCTCCAGGTGGGGCGGAAAGTCCACCAGACCACTACGGAAAAAGTAAGAAAAGGAATGGTGTTCAGGACTTACCATGCCAATGCGTGATCTGGGAAATATATGTAACAATAATGCCATTGTAAGGATTGGGCAGCAAATGTCAAGCGGAATAATACAGACTGGCAAATAATGTGCAAATGTGGCATGAAGCTGGTGAGTGCTATGAATCTGTGCTGACTCTGTTAGTGCACACTACTGGCACTGAACAGCTATGTGCTGAGGTTGAAGTATTTTCAAAGCCAAAGCAATATATATTTTTTATTTGCTAACACTGTCTTACTATCTGACTCACTTACCACCTTTTAATGCTGAGTATGCTATAATAAACAAACAAAAAAGAAAAGGAGGTAATGGAAGCTGTTAAACCAGTAGCCAAGCCAGCTGCAGAAAATAGTTTCTGAACTTCAAAAGATTGCAAAGCAAGCCTCATTTGAAGGTGCCACACATAACATAGATTTAATTGGAGGATTAGGCACGAGCGTGCATAAATAATCCTCAGACTTTACTTTTGGATCACGACATTGGCTGCATATCGAAAAGAGTATGGTCTCTACCTTTTCACACATTTAGCCCTAAAGAAAGAAGGCCCTAAGAGCAGTCATTCCCACTTCTGTCGGTCCAATGAAGCAAGGGCGTTTCCATTTGCTTAGCAACGGTCTGAAAGAGTAAAGTAAAGTGTTGCATGTGGAAGGGACACAGATCAGCTATGAAATCGTTAAGCACTAAAGCCAAACTCAGGTTTTCTGAAATAAGTGGAAATATAACCACTTTTATGGCACTGCTTATGGTTAGCGTTTCGGGAAGCAGAGTTCTAGCACTAACTATCCTGCTTGAAATATCAACCTATAAAAATATTGCATCCGTTACATCGATTACCATCAAGGCTTTCATTATAAGGGGCTAGACATAACACCACTTATTTCCCCATCCTGTAATTGACATGACCGGAGGTCCCAGTAATTCTGAGCCAATGAGATAGTGGGGATTACAAGATTCTGAGGAATAACAGCTTTTGAAATAGTTAGTGTTTCCGTAGCGATTCTTAGATTTTATTCACCCAGGTAAATGGATGTGGAAAGACTATTAAATGTGTATTTACTTACCTTGACAATGTAGTGGTAGGCGATACAGTGAATGCAATATTTTTGTAGGTCGATATTTCAACCTTAATGTGTTGACATACACCCTCTGGCGCTGCATAGCAAACGATACTGATAATTTATTACAAGGCGACCCAAATGAATTACCTGAGGCCCTGATCACCATGTTCACAGGTGTCTGTCAACAAACAGTGGCTGAATATATTTAATGAAGACTACATTAATGTGCACCACAGTAAGGCACCCATACCTAATCTTAAAGAAAACTGAAAACATGTCTACAGATAGCTATCTGCATGACAGTGATTTGTTTTAGGGCATTTGGCAGAAAAGAAGATCACAACTTGGAAGTCTTGGTTCTCTTAATAAATGAAAATGTGTCCTATGCCAATGTCTGGTTTCCTCGAGTTCCTATTCTGCCCCTTGTATTTAGGGGGCTGATGAGATTCCATGAGAGTAGTGTCTTTATCTGTGCAATGGACTATGTATTAACAATAACAGTCATACATGGATCACATTTGCTTTTCACAGGTATTTAGTTTGTTCTGAGTTCCAAGTGTCCAACTTCTCATCAGTGAGTTAGAATGCGGTTCTTCTGAGCTAAGAGTGTAACAGCAAAAAAAGAGTTCCAAATATGATAAAACCCCCCAGAAAAATTGTGCATATCAGAGGTGAAGTGCAGAACTGGGAAGATTTCCCTTTCCATTTAATATTCCGGTGCACACCTATAATTTCTGGTGTTACATCCGGGAGAGTGATAATTGTGGTTCCTCAACCAGAGCTGAAACACCAAGGGGCATATTAACAACAGACGGCGATAAATATTGCAAAGCGCGCTTAGCGCTTTTATATTTATCGCCGTCTATCACTGGCATTTATCGCCATGCTTGCGCTGTATTTACAACGCATAGCGCAATGGTGATATAAATTCCAGCAATCGCGGGGTAATCGCTGTTTTTCCCTGCAAAACGGCGATATGCTTGTTGATACGACCATGTGGTCGTAACACCAGAATCCATCCCCCATGTTAGGTATGGGTTAGTCATGATTTTAGGAAACGTTAGTTTTTGGCGAAAACTGCAGTTTTTGCCCAAAACTAACATCTGCAAAAATGCGTGGGCCACCTTGTAAATATCGCGATGTGCACTTCAGCGATATTTACAAGGTTGTATGCCCAGTGACGCCCACTTTGCATCTCATTAGAGATGCAAAGCGAGGCGACAGGTAAAAGAGTGCTAACACGCGCTAATGCATGTTAGCACCCTCTTGTAAATAGGGCGATATTTTTATCTCCGCTTTTTTGGCTTTAGAAGCCAAAAAGCAGAGATATGGCCCTTGTAAATATGCCCCCAGATCCTTAAAATCTCTACATGTTTCACCAGAATGCTATCCCAGTGCCTCACAACCCTACTTTAGCAGAACCCCATAGAACCTTAACATAGCAAACCCCAAGCAGAAGGAGAGACCCAAAGGAACTTAGAGCCATTAGGGTCCTATGCACAGAGGTAATTTCAAACATAAATGTAAGTTTCTGACTACATTTACCTCAGTTTAGCCTGCCAGGAATAAATAATGGGATTTCTGACAGGCATAAACCCTTTTACAGATGTGGAGATCTCAGAACCTGTAAAACCTGTTCAATGAGTGGGATTTATGGCATTCTTGGGCATTCCAAGGTATGGTAAGCTTAGAAAACTTGCAAACACCCACAAAGTATCATTGTTTCCCTTTCCAGCCAGCAAAGGGTTGTATATTTACTTCAGCCAAGGGCTTGTGTACATACCCTTTCCATGGTTTGATGAGAAATGGAATGCACAGCTTTTCATGCGGATTACTGGAGGAGTATGTGAGTTTCAATAAGTTGGAAATGTACACTCGGACATAAACGTAAATATCCAAGTATACACTTTTTACTTTTGTTTTGTGAATAGAACCAAATACACAGATAAAAACACATTAAGTTAGGAAAACAAGTGCTAGCAATCTTTTGAAAACTGAAGCACTGGCACAGGCAAATTATGATGTGTGAAGAACACATGGGTAAGTGGTACATTTTTGTAAATTATCCAAACACATGTAAATTACAAACGTTATTAGGAATAAGCTATGCATGAGTGTATATAGGAATTGTGACCACTGTGGCGGTATATATGCACATTGTAAAGTATATTCCAAAACCCTCGTTGCCTGGGTGCATAAATGGCCTACTGCACTTGTATATTATTAATGTAGATGATTGAATAGTATTTTCTTTTCTTGCTTCTAAATGGTGGAATTTATTTATTGGAAAGAAAAGTGAGGCATCACGAATTTCTAAGGCATAACATTTTTATTGCACATCCCAAGTCGTACAAACGTATCCAGCTTTTGTAAATGAAAGAAGAATGAAAGGCTATGTGTCATATGTATGTAATTCCTATGTTTTTAAAATACTAATCCAAGGTGGTGCTTTGACTTCTCATTAGAACGTTTGTTTGCTCACCCTGTTCAAGTGCATTTGCAAATGACCCACTTTTTCAAAATAGAAAGGTCAATGCCAAGGAGTCATTTTGGGGTCACCAGGGGCCGCGTGAGTGACCCCTGGCTTGCCCCTCGCAACCCCTGCCACTGCTTTTGCGACCTCTGGCCTCAGAGGTGGCAAAATCAGTGCCAGGAACACAGTGACAGCTCGTACTTTTTGTCCACTAATAGTGAATAATATTACATTATTCATTATTAATGTAATAAAACATGAAGTACTATTGGGTGGAATATGACCTTCCCTGCAGCTAAGGTAAGTTAAACAAATGCTTTTAAATGTATATTCTCTGTGTGATTTAGGGTGAGAGTGTGTTTACGTGAGAGTGTGTGTAAGTGTGAACGTGTGTGTGTATGTGTAAACATGTGGGTAAGTGAAAGTGAATGTCAAAGTGTGCGTGGTGTCATTTCTGCTAGCCAGGGCCGGATTGGGAACCGAAACTGGCCCTGGCCAACTGCTCGTCGGGCTCTCCTGGGTGAGTGGGGGGGTGCGGCCGAGCTGTTTCCTAGGGCCGGTTTCAGCCGATTTTGTTACAGGAGGCCGATATTGCTGGCCCCGGTAACAAAAACCGGCCTCCACCCTGGTGGCCCTACTGGGGAAATGCCCGGTGCACGCTACGGCCTGTCCGGCCCTGCTGCTACCACTGGCATTTTGGTGGATTGACCCATGGTCAATGCTGCGAGGCATCAGTTTATTGATTCATACTTTATGCTCTCACCAGACTCTGTATATCAAGCAGGATATTTACACTGAGGGCTACAGTGATCAGTAAATTAATTTGATATTTTGACCGAGGATTCACTAGCTTATTTAATACAGCCTGGTGGCTTCCTGTATACGTTTGTGTGAAATACTTAGTTAATATGAAGCACAGTTATTTTACTTTCAATAATTTAAATCTGGTGTACGTTAAATTGTGATCTAGAGGACGGCCAATGACACAGCCTCTGTGTTTGAGAGTGGAAAGTACATTTTGCTGTTTTATAAGCATGACCATGTCATAACTCATATCAAAATCACATCACTGCCTTCCAGGAGTTACTAGGATCAAATACAACACTGAGTAATGAAAGAGAAAAGCAGCAGAAAATTGCTCCGGACTATATACATATCAGAAATTTTGGCTCATTGTCCATTCACCTTGTCAAAAAACAATCCTTCAAGAGCATGAAAATTAGAGACAAAAACCTAGAAATTGGAGGGCCCTCAACTAAAATCTGAGACCTGAAACCAACCACAAGGATTTCAGGAAACGTTTGAAAATTACTTAGGCTTATATTAATTGAACTATCACTCAGGAGTTATATGCAAATATGTTGAAATCAATTACTAACCATTTGATCAGACTCTAATACCCCTACAGTTTGTTTAAACACATATATTCCTGCGTGCCCTCATTAATATTTAATTTCAGCAACCAACCTCTGAGCTCTACAGCAGTCAAAAAGTAACAAAAGGCACTATACAAAACGGTCAAAAAATAAATTAATAATCACTGCTGAAGATAAGTTGGTCATCGTGGCCATCACTGGAAAGTAGGCATTCTACAGTAGCATCCCTATGTCTTTCAACAGTTTTAATTCAGATTCTATTGGTGTGAAAAATCCAGACAAATCCGTTTGGAAAATGAAAAGTTATTCTCCGTCTATTTTTTTTAAAAACACAAGCATTTAGCTTACACTCACACAAACTGCAACTCTATTGCAATCTAAAATACACTACTGTTTGTATCTACTCATCTGTTACATTTGAAGTACACATTTCGAGATAACAGTTCCATACTTGGTTAAAAAGTTTGATTGTATCTTTAAATTGATTCTGAAAACATTCTATTGCATCCAATTTGAGATTTCATCATTGTATTCATCAAGCCATAGCATCCTAGATTTACTTTGTCATTACTGTACCTTTTACTACTCCTAGACCGTATTTAATGCAGACAAATATGTCCACATTTCCAGTATTCTAGGGAAAAGCATTAAGAAACACAAACTGAAAGAAGTCTTCAATTATTCTCTCTAGACCAGTCTGCAATGTTTTCACTAAAACACAGAACACTGAGGAAGGTGTGCTTGACTCTTTATGACTTTTCTACAAATCCAAAACTATAAGAGTTAGCTTTCAAAGCCTTCAGTATAGGGACTAGAATGCTTCTCTTGAGTACACTTTTGTCCTTGTTGACATGCACATTGGTTATATCCAAGGGAATTTCTGAATAAAGAGTGAGACAATGATCTTTTGTAATGTCACTACTAGTATATATGAACTACTCTTATTGGAATAGGTCACATTTACACGTGCTTGGTAATTGTATCAGTTTGCATAAATGAGGGATTCACAATTATTTAGATTTAATTTGAGATATCCACTAGGCCGAAAGTCAAAAGCTGTATTCTGTACTTAAGTATGCCTTTGTCTTCACAACAGTGCAATTCACTTCAGAATTGGAAACAACAGGTTTGCAAACACAGCTTAAGCTGCCTGTACCCAAGACCTAAAAGGCAGGTGCACTTCAATGGGAATTAGCTCACATTCAACAACAGTGCCTTGACAAGGACGTTTCTTTATAAATTATGAATGAGAGAACTCACCTTCCACTTGACACAGGTAATTCAATCACGAACAAGATTTAATTATTTAAAACATTTAATGCAGAAATGTAGCTAACCAAATCTGGATTCAACTGTTTTTTCTTCATTGAAATAAGTGGGGAAATATCATTGGCAGAATAAAAAAAAGCAGGAGTCACCTTAAAGTGTCCCATTCAGGGTAGACAAGCATACGTGGTGGTTCCAGCTAAGATTAGTTTGGAAAGCTCATAATTTAAAAAAAGCTGCTATGCAATTTCAATTTATTTATTATGATTTAGAACTCCGAAGAGTTCCACATAAAAATACATCTTAAGATCAACTTTACACTCCATAAAAATAGACAACAAAGTACTAAATTCATCTTAACATATCATGTAAAAACACAAGTGAAAATATTAGTAGAAGCCATTCTATGAATTTTTGAGTGCCAAGAGGAGTGAACTGTAAAAAATCGGACTTATACGAAGTTTGCAATCTAATACTATCATAAAACTTTCGAAATTAAAACCTTATTATAAAATGCGGGAATTTGACAGTTCGCTATACAGTACTAGATAACGAGCAGCATAATCATGTAGTGAAAAACTGTAATTTGTCCATTCACTATATAGTGCAATATAACCAGCAGCATAATAGCAGTGCAAGAGTATTAAAAAACTTTACAGGGCCATTTTCGGCATGAAACACACGATAATTAGCAGCAAAAAAAGGATTGGTAAGGTGCAAGTGTTCAATGCGTACTTAGTACTTCCGCATACAGGACTCGTAAACTAGCAGTAGAAAAGGTTGGAAAAGTGCACGTGCTCAAATGCGTACCTAATAAATCAGCCTCTTTTATTCCTTAACCTTAGGAATGAAGAGTCGAAAAAGTGTGAGTGCTCAGAACGTACATAATAAATCAATCAGCACTGCTCTAATATATGTTTAAAAATTGTTTAAAAAAGCAAAAAAATGTAAAGCACATAGGTTCAGATGGGGGTGCCAACAGACAGTTCCGGGCCTCTTCTGCTGTGGCGATATTATACTTTAAAAAACAATTCCTTAGGTATCTGCGATGTACTGTTTGTAATGGGGGAGATACAAATAGGACATGATTTAGGTCTTGTATACAGGAATTACTTAAATGACAAAGGGCCATATGTAGGTAATTTCTATTTACCGATTCCTAAATACCGAATTTTACTGATTCGGTATTTAAGAATCGGTAAATAGAATGTAGGTAAACAATCGGTAAATTTTACTGATTCGGTAATATTCGTTATTACCGATTTGGAATTTACCGAATTGGTAATAAGGAATACCTTCCCATTCATTTCCATGGGCCTGGAGGCCCATAGGAATGAATAGGAAGCCATTCACTATTACCGATTCGGTAAATACCAAATCGGTAATAGGGGGAGCATATTCAAGGGTGGGTGTCACATTGACACCCTGTTGCACCCCTGAATCGTGCATGTGTGCACATGTGGCGCACATACATGCCCTAAGGGCATGTATGTCTGCCACATGGCACTTTTAACAAAGCACAAAATTGCTTTTGGAAAGGTAATCGGTATTTACCACCAACTTGTAGTTGGTGGTAAATAACGAATCCTTAAACCAAAAATGCACTCACTTGAGTGCTCCCTACATAGGTTTTAATGATTCGGTAATTTACCGATTCCTTAAATTAAGGAATCGGTATTTTACCGATTCCTTAAAATAACGAATCGGTAAATTACCGAATCCTTAAATCCAGCCTCCTACATCGCAAAGGGATAAATACAGGTTGGTAACGGGAAATTTACCGATTTTCGGCTGTTACCGACCGGTATTAGCCCACCTACATATGGCCCAAAGTCTTTCAGGTCTAGCGATACCCTCCCAAGCTCCTGTTACAATTCTTAGAGGCAGTAAATTCAATCTAAGCAACAGAATCACCCTACGTACTCCATGTTTAAGATTCCATAAAACATAAGGTTGGGTTTGTTTAGCAAATACTACTCCCCACAATACATTAATTATTGCTATTCTCTGCACACATTTTTATGTCTCTTTCACGAGAAACCACATAGATTGTTTTCTTCATTCTGATTTTCAAAGCCCTTTTACAGAGGTCAGCCGCACTACCCTTATCTAAGCCGAACATTGTTAATGCTTTTAGATAATTCCTAAAAAGAGCACTCTTTTCTTTCATATTGGCAAAAATGTCTCTGTATAGTGCTACGCAAAAATGTCTCTGTATAGTGCTACCCGTAACAGATTCTCGGAGCTATTTGATAATGCATTGCTCCATCTTAAGCACGCAGCCATAGTTAGCACGTAAGTGGAGAGTAAACCAAATTCAAGCCTAAGCACTGCAATAGGAGCAGCGCGGTTCAAATGACATATTTGGCGCCAGATCTGCCCTTCCACTTTCTCAAATTTATCCCACTCTTGTGCGTCTATTGTTTCGCTGGCATAGCTCAGTGTGGGTGGTATCTTTATTTTATAGACTGATATGATATGTGAGAAGTGTCTTTTCCCACAGTGTGTGTACAAACGGTTAATTGCAAAGGCTTGTGAAATTGCTTTGCCTTTATAGTGGTTCATTTTATTGCTAGCGGAGCACGTGCTTGTAAATATTTTTCCTAGATATTGATAAAACATTACTACTTCCAGTTTCTCTATTCCCAAAAACCAATGCAAGTTTTTTCTGACCTTACAACCTTGATAACTAAAGATCATGACTTTACTCTTTAAAATATTTATTTTGAAATAATCCTCTTCTGTATACCTGATCAACTCGGTGGGTCATCTTTGTAGTCCGATTGGGGTTAAATCCATTATTATGGCATCATCTGCATATAGCAGACAGCTCAGCTTTAAATTTCCTAATTTAGGGGGATCCCCTTTACTGAGCCCCACTCTTCTTGGCAAATTATTGATATAAATAGAAGAAAGTAAAGGGGCCAAAAGGCACTCCTGCTTCAACCCGTTATTAGTTACTATTTTTCTCGAGAGGCCTTGTGTTCCCCCTAATAAAACCTGTGTCCAAGTGGAGGTGTGAAGAGCAATAACTAATCGTAAAAGATTCCCTGGTATCCCCATAGTGACCAATTTTCTGAACAGCCTCCCCGGATCTACCCTGTCGAATGCTGTAGAGAAATCTATAAAAGCCGCCTATAACGGCATTCCCCGACTAACTGGGTATTTTTCGGTTAAGGTTTGCAAGATAGTGATATTATCCAGGGTGCCACTATATTTGCGAAATCCTGTTTGTTCTAAGGGAATAAAATTATTTCCGAATGCCCAATCTTGCAGATGAGTGAGGATGCTCTTTGCAAATAATTTCCCAGTTGCATCCAGGAGAGAGATCTGTCTAAAACTGGCAGGGGAATATTTTGGACCATTTTTGTATAGTGGAACAATTATACTTCCCTTCCAGGATTGTGGGATACCACCTTATGTGTAACAATGGACAAACAGCGGATGCAGACATTTTGCCCACTCTTTGCCATCCTGTTTTATTATGGCTATTGTACGTCATCTGGGCCCATCGCGCTAGAGTATCTTGCCCCATTAATGTAACCCTCTATTTCTGAGCATGATGGTGCACCATAATCACTCCCCACGATTCGGCCCAACTGCGGCATTTAAGGCATACAGCTGGGAAATATACATAGACCAGCTGCTTCTGGAATCAAAATAGGTTTTGACTTCTCTCTCCCATCACAAAAATTTTGCTATCAGTGCTCAATACTTCCTAGTATCTCCAGAAAGAGCAACCTCTCAAAGTGTAACCCATTTTGAGCCTTCAACCCTTCTATGATACGATACCATTTTCCTTTTCCGTACTTGTTTCCGTCTGTTAATTTCTCTTTGCCTTGGTATCGTGGGCAGCTTAAATTGATCTCCAGTTAAAGCATTAATTTCCCGATGTAATTTTTTAATTTCCCTTGATATGGTTACTAATGGTGCAAAACTATTAACTTGCTTTTTTCTCCCAAAGAATCTAATTGCAGCCAAGATTCTCTCAAACCTGAATAGGGGTTTCTTGAGTACAAATAAAAGCAGTGTTTTCAAAGACCCTCTTAAAATTTGGGAGCGAATTATTTGACCAGCAAGTGCGCCCATTATTGCAATTGTGTAAGACCTTTTCATCCCTCTGATTCCAGAGTTCAGGCTTCTCGATTTCTATATCTACATTTACAGCTAAAATACTATGGTCACTCATACTTGTAGAAAATACCTTAAATTGTGTACATACATTAAATAGTTGGTAAGATACCGCCATGTAATCAATTAAGGAGTGGCCATATGCGCCACGATAAGTATAAGAGGCCGGGGAATCCTCTAGAAATCTGCCATTTAACATTACAAGGTCTAAAATTGTGAGAATATGTAGAAGTAACAAACCTTGTTTATCAGATCTTACATGGTCCGGCAATACAGAATCTGGAAAGGACCATACTTCCTCCAATTCAAGGTTTGTAAAAGACGTGAAAGCACTGTTGAATAATTTGGCATTAAAGTCACCCACCATCATAATCCGTGAGCATTCTTCAATGTTAATTAACCTTTGCACAAAAGTACAGATTGAATTGACCAATGAGTTTGATGCTCTCCCTGGGGGAACATACACGTTTACCAATAAAAGGAAAACTGCTTGCCCCGAGTTATCTTCACCAATCCTCAATTTTACTCCCATACAACACTTTGAGGGAGGAATATAAATCACAGGATCCCATCTCATGGTACAGCTGAGTAAAATAGCGAAACCACCACTAGCATGCCCTTTTACAGATTTTTTGCTGTAAAACAATACACACAAAAGTTCTCAAAATCAAAATCCTCCCCCTTCCAGGTTTCTTGTAGGCAAATTATTTTGGGGTCATATTCTAATAATGATGTAAGCTTGCAGCTACTTTTTCCTACCCCCGCTACATTCCAGGATAGGATTCTTCCCAATTGGCTACTCCCGCAATTTGGGCTTTGTTGTTATTACTTTTGACCCATTCAGGGTACCAGCCACCTAACTCCACTTAGCCAGCTCATCCTCCACATTGGGACTACTGAGCCTTTGGACTTCGGAACCTAAAATGTTAAGTTCTCTGTTTCCTAGATTTCTCCCTACTGTTATTTCAATGTCTTTAGGGTTTATAGGGGTTTTAGTGCCCCTGTTAGTAGAGAACCCGCACCCTTGCATCTGATGAACCATTCCTGAGCTTTCAGACGGAACTGGGCAAGGAGTTACACTAGAGAGCACATCTATACCTCTCTTCCTAAAGGAATCTACATTAGCTATTATTAACATTGAAACTACCCCTGACGTGAATGTAACTCTAGTATTTGGGGGGGCACTCCTCAAGTCTAAGTAGACCAACTCAAGGTCTTTGCTTGCTATTGGTCCCAAGTCCTTTATCTCTATTAACAACTGAAGAAGGGCACTTCTGTTCAGTAACATTGATTCAGTTTCGAACAGAGAAACAAAGAGCAAGGTCCTGCTCACCTGCCCGACACCTGACCCTATATTCCCTATGGGTCTTTCACCAGACTGCCCCAAGACTGGACCCCTCTCTAACATAACCCTGTTATTGTTACAAACTGTGATTAGTCGACTATCCCCTGGCCAGAATCAAACCGTACTGGGAAAGTATCCCGTCCACAAGGAGGAAGAGGGGCACCTCCACTAACTAAGCCTTGTTCTAATACAGGCACATGTGTGTTTGCCAATATGTTTCCAGGTGTGGGGTCTCGACTTGTTTCATAATTAACCAAATTAATATTCTGGGGAAGACTCTGATTCTGATTCTCACTGTTGCCCATGTTGACTTTAGGAGTCCCTCTTTCTCCCTGTCCCTCTTGGCTCTGTGGGTTAATCAGCACCAAGTTCCAGCAGATCTGCTGATTACCATTATCTAACCCAATTTTATGACCCATATTCAATGTAGATTGCCCCAGTAATCCCGGGAGCCTTTCTACTAGGAGGTGATTTTGTACTATTTTACTCCTCAATTACGGAAGGGAACCACAATTTATTTGTTTCCGTTTTGGGAGACGTCGAATCCTGTTCTTCTTCCTTCCCCTCCGACCAAGTCTGGTATTACTTTCTCTTGGTGCGGTGACCTCCCCTAAGGGTGCAATATCTAAAATATTTGCCAATTCTTCAGTTAGCTGTAATTTGTTCGGAGGGCCTGTTAAGCGTGAGTTGTTTAAGATACTTCTTTTAAAAATGGGGTATACCCATGGGGGCGTAACCGGAGATACTTTTAAGTTTAAGTTTCCCCCTTGACTAGTAGGCTGGGCACTCTCTATATGTTGCTTAACTGGGGATAAACTTACCATTGGGCTACCTCTGAACGGTACAGCTTTAGAACCCTCCTTCGTTACCCAATCCTCTAACTTAATTCCCCGTTGCATGTCTGGCATGAGCGACAAACTACTTCAGGAAACTTTACTAATTTATTTATGGCTTGATTAATCTGATTGAGTTCTTGGACCCCTATTAATATGGGAGAGAGGACTTCCAATATATGGTCAGAATTTACCATACTTTTTTCTAACAGAGATAAGATTGAGAATAGAATTCTCTCCAATGCATAGAAAATCTCCAAGGTCCCCCCCCTCCGTATATTCTCGATTGAGTTCATGATGTTATCTACACCCTTATCCAGTAATACTGCTGATGTCCCTACAGCGGACAATTCTAACGAATGAACGTGTGATAAACTAGTGGAGGTACTACTATACAGGGCGGGCATATGTTTTTGACCAGCTAATAAGACCGGAGACACTCCCAATCCCAGATCCATCTCCATGGTGCTTGTTTTTCTCATATGCGCCTTCAGTTCTTCTTTTTTTTCATTTGTTTAGCGTATAGTCCTCCATTTACGCCAGTTCAGAGCTAGAGCTAAGGTCTATACGATGTGGTACCTTTAGCGCAAGCTCACCCAAATTTAACGGAGAGGGACCTGACTTGAAATCGATCATACTTCTTGGATTGGCTTGGGGATTGTCAAACAGAGATACCAACCCTGCCAATGGTGATAATGGTGTAATTTCCCTTCTATTCAAGTTCTCTTTTGGGAGGTCTTCTGCTTTGCCCACTGCTAGTTCCATTTTCATCTTACTGTCCTCCCCTCCTGTTTGTAAAACAATTTCACCAGGTGACTGTGTAGATGTCGACAACTGAATATTTTCACCATTATTATTCTGTGGTTGAATAATTACGGCGGGATAAAGGGCCGCTTTGACCTCTGGAAAAGTGAACTGAAAGCCCTCCTCATTCTCCGATGTTACATGGGTGTTCATCTCCACATCTTCCTGGGCCTCCTTTTTCTCTTCCTTTGGCCCCTAACCACGCTTGGAGCACCTTACGCCCTTTGTGAGCATTGACATCACCGATGGGTAAGTTTTCAAACGCGAAAGGTGATCCCTATTTCTCCTTCGCCAGATAGTTTTTTGAATTTTAAGAGGACTACTGTAATTCCTATAGCGATTTACTGAGCTAGCAGATGGCCCTGACAGACCTGTAACTGTTTCTACTGTTGCATTTGAGCGCAAGCACCTGGATGGCATTACAAGATACTCAATTATACTCTATTATGGTCTATTATAGTCCATTGTTTTCCGACTGGCAGGAAGTGTGAAGTGTGAAGGATAGGAAGTCCAGTTCTCTGCTCGTCTGCAATGACACCACTTTCTCCACTGGCTCCACAGGCTCTCTTAAAAAGGAAGGATTCACCCCCACAGCACCAGCAACCTCGCCCACAGACATTAACCGCGCCCTATGTAAGTTATTATGATTTACCAGGACGCATGAGGGAAATGGGAGTGGAAAAGTCGGTGCTCTCAGCTCTCAGTTCTCAGCTGGGAAATGCTGGAAAGTGCTGCCCGAGAGGCACAGGTACGCAAATCCGCAGGTCCACAAAGCCTCAGTACCTCGATACCTCACAGTACCTCGAAGCCTCCTGCTCCTACTCAAGCTCTTGGCTCCCACTCTTTCACCCCTCGCTGTAGCTGTAGCTGTAGGCAGAGCTTTGAAGCCCCCCCCCCCCCCCCCTCTGAGGGAAGCTAAGGTGTTTACAGGAGTTTTGTGAGGCGGGTGGGCGATACGAGGGAACAGGAACAGGAAAACAACAGAAAAACGACGGAGTGCAGTGAAGAGCAGCACGTCTCCCCCTTCTCACTCGCACCCGTTCTTGCTCTCACCCGAGACGCAGCCTCTGGCTTCTGGAGGATCTTGGGATAGGTCTTGTGCTTCGCTTTGTTTCGTCACTCAACTCTCAAGGCTGCTCAAGTTACCTCAATCACACCAAGTCACATCAGTGTTCAGTGTTAAATATTCAATGTTCAATGTTCAGTGCCTGTTCAGCGCCTGTGCCAGTGTTTCAGTGCCTGCCTGCCTTAAGACTCATGAGCATATTGTTATGCAGCTCGCTGCCGCCACTGACCGCGGTCCGCTGCCGCCGTTGGGTCATGGGGTCGTTCTAATGATCTGGTAGCCGCGGACACAGAGCACTCAGGCACAACGCACAGGGCACGGACAAGGTACGGACCGCTTGCTCCGATGCCGGCTTGCTCGGATGCTGCTTCAGGGTACGGACGGCTTGCTCCGATGCCGGCTTGCTCCGTTTCAATTCTCAGCGCTCAGCTCAATGTTGCTCGGCCGCTCCAACGCACCAACGCCCTCTGAACCGGTAACGGCTAGAATAAGCAGTGAGTACCGGAGCTGCTATGCTTTCTGAGGGTGTGTGTGAAAAGACATTCATATTTGTTAAACTCTCCCACCAATATTGACAGAATGACACACTAGAGGGAAAGCCAATACTCCTTAAAGGTATTCGAGTCTTCCCTTTTAGTAGTGTGGGTTGCACTCTACTTCTACTCTTTAAGGAGGTGCTGACAGTGGGGGGTGGTGGGCAAATATCAACAAGTCGAATATACTGTGGATATAGAATCACTAACCGAGTCTTCCCTTTTAGTAGTGTGGGTTGCACTCTACTTCTACTCTTTAAGGAGGTGCTGACAGTGGGGGGTGGTGGGCAAATATCAACAAGTCGAATATGCTGTGAATATAGAATCACTAACCGTGGTAGTCAAGTTCGGTCTAACAGGTACATTGAAATGAGGCAGAACAAGTCTTCTCTTTATTCACTTCACCCAGCAGGATGGACTGACCTTTGTGCTTGCAATTCCCAGTGGCTTCTTCTCTTAATGAGCTGAGGGGTTATGCCACCTTTGTTTTCTGCCTGTTTGTTTTTATTCACTCTTGGTAGGATGAAAATGTCGACTTCCTTCAGTCCAGCAACAAGTCTCTGTCTGATGCCTGGCACAGGCCCCAACCTTCAGAGAGAGATCCCCAGGGCTGGAGAAATTCCATCCCTGGCCTTGGCTCCTGGCACATCTTTGAGCCCAGGCCGGCTTTAGCGCTGGTGGTGCCCACTGTTTATTTGCACCTCCCAATGACCACCTCCGCAACAAATTCCCACACTACCACCCTTTAATAGTGCCTCTCAAGTCTCCATTACAACTCTCTCTCAGATGCATTTCATTCGTTTTATAGCACCATTCATACCAGTGTAGGGTGTCTGAGCACTTTACATCATAAGACCTACATAAGACAAAGGACTACAAGGTGTAGGAGTCGCATCTTATCCATACTGGTAGGCAGTATAGTTTGAGAGTGCTTGGTCTGGAGAAGCACCAACTCAGAATTTAAAACGTACCACCATGGTTGAGGGTTATCTTTAATAATAAGAATTGATTTCTACTTAAATGAAGCCTATTTGCAACATTAGGATAATGAAAGACAGGAAAAAATCATACCGCTCTAATCTATTTCTTGTAGTTTTTATGCGGCTCTTTGATAACTGTTATTAGCTCACTGTTCTACATTAGGATTTTAATTTATAAACTGCAAGTAAGAAAAGGATCTCTCTGACACAAGCAGTAGCCCACTGACCTATTTACCTTATATGCACTTTGTGATCTGCATGGTACACATTCTTTGCAGCAGGCATATTAACCCTCTGCACTACATTACGATGAGTTATAACTTCTACTAGACACAACTCTGATCTCTCTCCAGGAAGAACATTAATCACAGGAGTCATCTTGACATTTTTATTGTTGCCTGAAATTTGCTAGAGGCAAGGAACACAGCAGCAGGTGCTTTTAAAGCCATAATCTACATGCAACCATGACCCACCCCCCACCAGAAATCAGTGTCCGGTACGGTGACACAGATCGCACCGCCCTAGACATCACAGCTAAGGGTAGACGTGGGCACTGAAAGCGTAAGCACTGCAGAACACATGGCTACACACCAAACAACCTGTCACCACACCCTTTCCAAACTCAATAGAGTTGGGAAAGGGTGTGGTGAAAGGACAGAGATTAAAACCTCAAATCTGCGGCTGCGCTGGTTCAAGGTTTTAGTTTTATGCCTAGTGCAGGAAGCTGAAAAACACAATCTTCCAAGCGGGACCTGCAGCAAGTAAAAAGCTTTAAAGCTTTTAAATGTTGTGAGCTGTTAAGTGTGTGTGTTTGTGGGTAAGAGTTTGTCTGTGAAAGACAGTATGTGCTTGTGGTTGGTGTGTGTGTGTGTGTAAGTGAAAGTGAGAGAATCAGTGGTGGGAGTCAATGAGTGATAAGAAGAGTGTGTATGAGTGTAAATGAATAACAGTTAGTGAGGGAGAATAATAGAAAGTGTAACTTTGAGGGAGAATGGCACTCAGTGTAACTGTGAGGGAGAATGACATTGAGTGTCACTGTGAAGGTGAGTGACTGAGTGTTACTGTGACAGAGAATAACTGAGTGTAAATGTGAGGGAGAATGTCTGTGATGTTACTGTGAGGTAAAATGGCAATGAGTGCTACTGTAAGGGTGAAAGACAGCGAGTGTTACTGTGAGGGAGAATGACAGTGAGTGTTACCATGAGGGAGAATGACAGTGAGTGTAGCTGTGAGGGACAATGACTGTGAGTGTAACTGTGAGGGAGAATTACTGAGTGTAACTGTGATGGAGATTAATAGTGATTGTTCCTGGGAGGGAGAATTACAGTGAATATTACTGTGAGAGAGAATGACAGTGAGTGTAGCTGTGAGGGAGAATGACGCAGATTGTAGCTCTGAGGGAGACTGACAGTGAGTGTTACTGAGAGGGAGGATGTCTGAGTGTAACTGTGAAGGACAATGACTGTGAGTGTAACTGTGAGGGAGAATGACTGTGACTGTAACTGTGAGAAAGAATGACAGTGAGTATAACTGTGAAGAAGAATGCCACTGAGTGTAACTGAGAGGGAGAGTGACAGTGAGCGTTACTGTAAGAAAGAATGACAGTCAGTGTTATGGTGAAGGAGAATGACAGTGAGTGTAACTGTGAGGAAGAATGACAGTGAGTGCTACTGAGTGTACCTGTGAGAGACAATGACTGTGGGCGTAACTGTGAGGGAGAATGACTGTAAGTGTGAGGAAAAATGACAGTGAGTGGAACTGTGAGGAAGAATAACAGTGAGTGTTACTGTGATGGAAAATGACAGTGAGTGTAACTGTGAGGGAGAATGACAGTGAGTGCTATTGTGTGTAAGACTTAGTGAGTCACAGTCTGAGTGAGTCAGAATGAGTGAGACAGAGTGAGAATTAGTGAGACTGATTTTGTCAGAGGGAGTCTGACTAAGTGGGACTGAGTGGGAACTAGTGAAAATGATTGAGACTAGGCGAGTCAGTGAGATTGAATGAGTCAGTGTAAGATTAATTGACAGAGAATGAGTGAAAATGAGTGGAACTAAGTGAAACTGCCTGAGAATTATTGAGCCTGAGTGAGTCAGAATGTTTGAGACAGAGTGAGTCAGAGAATGAGTGAGACAAGTGAGTCGGAATGAGGGGAACTAAGTGGAAACCAGTGAGACTGAAACTAGGGAAGTCAGAGTGAGATTCAGTGATAGGTGAATCAGAGTGAGATTGAATGAGTGAGAGTGAGTGAGGCTGAGTGAAAATGAATGAGGTTGAGTGAGAATGAGTTTGACTAATTGAGGAGTTAGACTGAGTGAGTGAGTCAAAGTGAGATCGAGTGAGAGTGAGCCAGAGAGGGACTAAATGAGCCCCCCCTCAAACCCACTGAGAAGTCAGGCCCACTCACTGGAATTCGAGCCACAAATTACACCCCACAACTTTTAAAGGACACCTGCCAACATTACCAGTACCTCTACTTTATAAGGGTACCACGTGGTGAGTGATACCTGAGGTCTCTGCCTCCACTCTGGGCGTGAAGCAAGCAGGGAATCCCTAGATATTTAAGGCATGAAGCGAGCAGTGACTCCTTGTATATTTAAAACATTAGGCAAGTAGGCATTCCTTGAATATTTAAGATAAGGGCTCATTCTTGACAGTGCTGAGTTGAGAAATTAAACTGCCCTTTCCAAAGACATCAATCCACATGTTAGTATGTCGCTTCAGATCAAACCAAGACATGTAGTTATGTATTAAAGCTTCGTTTTAAAAATTATGATCAGCAGAACGGTTTTACCAACATAATTACAGATTTTCAAATTTTATTGGAAACTTTGGCATGCCTTTAAATGTTTCTAGTAATCAAAGCTCCTACTAGGGAGATTTTAAAATTAAAACTATATTTAATAATACACAGGTTTAGTGATTCCGCACCTGTTGGCAACTCTGTGTTACTTAATGCCGACCAGGGAGATCAAAGCAGCTCACAAACATAAAAGGGAGAAATTGAATTTCTCTTCATGTGTGTTTAAAAGTAGTTTAAGTCAAATAGAGACAGTCAACCCACATGGCAGTAGGAGTGGCAGCAACATAATTAACACAATTTACAATCACTTACACCATGATTGCTTTAAGAACAGATAAGGATTTGTCCTGATGTATTACTTGATTGCTGACAATTGACATTTCGGATCAATTAGTCAAATAAGGTACATCTAGTATACACCTGGCAGGATAGATGGAATTCTTTTAAAACCATTGAAGTTTTTTACAAAATGCATGGAGTATATAGAAGGGACATGAAATATATCTGATGGGGTAGTAAATATTTCGTTCAGAACATCATTGTATAGCAAAAATATATTTCCTCAAAGCATGCTGCACCACAGTAAAATTCATCTGCTGTAATCTTTCATATTCAAGTAAATAAACATAAGGCGCAACCCTCTTTTTCATTTAGGGAACCTAGGTATATGGGGCTAGTCTCAAACTGCATTAAGTAGAATATTTAGTGATACTACAATAGCATTAAAAACATACTACAAATGCTATTCACAAAAATATGCATGAGACTCCTCTTCTATCTTTTTCTGTGAGGATATTTCCACTCTGATGCAGAGTCTTTGCACACATAAGTATATATTTTAGTAGGAATTGCGGGCAGGACAGAGAGGAGCGGTTGGAAAATAGGGAAAAGATCCCAAAAAAATGGGAGGGGGTTTAAGGAGGAATGTGCACCCACACACAAAAGAGTAAGCCCATTCCTAATCACGAACTTTACTTCTAAAGTTGCTACAGCCAAAAAAAGAACCAAAATAATAATTTACTCCAGCTTAGATCTGGAGTAAGTTCAGCACCACAGGAGCATGGCCTTAGCCAACCAGAACTATTAAAACCCCAAAACAATTCTACAAGATGACCTTTGGAAAAGTGTGAAAAAAGGAGTCAAACCCAGGACACCATAGATAAGTTGTTGTGCAGTTCCTATAATACCTATGCAGGACCTGCGAGTTTGGATAACATAAACTGTGGGATTGGTGGCAATCCCACCGAGAAATGTTAGCCTGTTTGCGTTTAGCTAGCTCAGAGTGCCACTAGTGTCTCCTTTTATCGGGGAGAGATTAGTTTCTGGCAACCTCAGAACATGACAACCCTGATCCCTCAAGATCGTGGAAACAATGTACTACTTTTCGCTCAGTCACCCGTGCTGGGTGTTTCAATAAAGGTTTATTGAACAGTTGTTATTCTCGTGTAAAATATATGAGCTGTAACAACCATAAGACAGTAGCAGAGATATATGATTAGCAGTACCATGAATATAAAAGGATAGTACAGTTCTACCATCTTGCAATAAAAATGAATAAATACATGAATATAAAATGCATGATAAAAGTCTGCATACTCCTATGATGCCTATCTAGATGTACCTAAGTGTACCTAGCATGCGAGTAGGTGTGAAAGCCAAGAAACCCTCTAGGATTTAGTCGGACCCCATTACCTGAAGTGTGAGAAATGTCGGAACCCTTCTTGGTCTCGAGTTGGATACCCCGCAAGGGATGTTCAGACCACTGTCAGCTGGAGCGTTTGCAAGCAGGAGCCTCAGCGTCTCTGGTCAGTGTGTCGGCCTGGAAGTCTCAGTTCCCTCTAACTACTGTTAGCAAGAGGTGCTGTATTTATACAGAAAAGTATATAGAGTCCCTTTGTCCCTTGTTCTTGTGTTAGACATTGTTGGGTATGAAGATGACGTATTTTGATGAACCTTGTGCGTAGATATTAGGAAGGTGGTGTATAGCCCCTGTAGGGTTTCCAAGTAGCCTTATGAATATTCATTCATACTGTGTTATCTAAAGATGAAGTCATAGAACACTATTATTCAGTGAAACCCTCCTTCTGCACCCAGGCCTGGAACTAGGTAAAAGGTTCAGTCCATACAAGGCGTTCAATCCTTAAAAGGCTTGTTACTGTTTTTAATGTAGGGGAGGTGATGTAGGTGAAAGGGTATGATGTTACCTGGGGCTAAATTAGGTTACCTAAATGAAACATAACAAACTGAAAAACACTGCATTATAAGCCTTTTTAACCAGAGAAGCAAAGCGGCTGAGCGGAGATGCGGGGTGAGGAGCTTCTGTGACATCTCCAGCCTGTCTACGACACAAACACATTGTAGCTTCTTTCCTGAGCTGGTTTTATTTCACTGAAGGTTTGGAGGCTGATCACGGCTGAGGGACGGGTGAGCATCACAAACTGGGGAGCTGGACTCTGCCGTGGGCAGCATCCCCCCAGAGGATAGCGGCCAGGTGGGGGGGGAGCTCTCATTGCAGAGTCCACCTGCCTGAGTTCAGTGGATCTCTCTCTCCTTGGGAGTCACCGCTCTGGCAGTGGGTTCGCCCGACAGGGAGTTGTACACCCACTGGTGTCACTCAAGCCAAGGCAGCTTAGTGGCACTCCAGGTCATGCTCAGGCAATTGGGAGCAGGATCTCTGGCCCAATGGGAGACCTAGTGCTCCAGACATGTTGCCCCAAGGCCTCCCCACTGACAGTTTCTCTTTCTCCTCATCTTGTCATATTATCTTTCCCTCTGGACAGGGGTGAGAGGTGGCCATTTTGGGCCAGTTTATGAGATTTAAAATACAGACAACTGAGTAGAGGAAACAATAAAAGGACTTCACCAGGTACTTCTGATGAGAATGTTGGTATAGGAAGAAGACTTACCCTAGGACCGGGAGTCAGCCATTTTGTACTTACAATGAGAAGGAGAGTGTCTTCAATAAATAATAGAGAAGACTTCCTTCCCATCTGCACATGTGGAGTACAGGAACAGAAAGAGGACTTTCCCATAACGATGGGAAGTAGTCCTCTCAGGGGATGAGATATGAAAAGAGATCTTCCCAAACAGAGGGAAAGAGACCCAGGTTAAGATATATAAATTTTACCTTCAAGCCCAGGGTTGGTTTCTAAAAATATATTACCGGCATAAATAGAGCCCTTTTTAGAAGCCATCCCTGGGCGGAAAGGTCAAATTAATATATCTCAACCTGGGTCTCTTTCCCTCTGTTTGCGAAGGCTTCCCATGTCCTCGGTCATTCTCTCCTGCTCATTGCAGTAATGGGTGTTATGGTTTACTCCTCTGAACGCAATCATCTGGTGAGCACATCTAGTCACAGCATGTAAATTCAGTGTTCATTTCATAGTGGTCATTGTGCGGGTGATTATGAGCCTTAAATTTGCCATTGAGATGGGGCTCCCTTCCACAGGGTGTGAGAGCAATTATTCCAGCTTTGAGTCTGAATTTACATGCTATGATTAGATGTGCTCACCAGATGATTGTGCTCAGAGGAGTAAACCATAACACCCATTACTGCAATGAGCAGGAGAGAATGACCGGGGATATGGGAAGCCTCCTCCAACCTAGTTTGAGGCCTCACAAGTTTGTGACTAGGACACAACAAACTCGTGGGACTTTCTTGTGGGAAGCTTCTGCCAGCCTAGCTCAGACCTTCAAAGTTTAACTGGGTAAGACTGAACTGGTGTTGCCATAACCATGAGTGGGCAAAACCACTTTACCTGTGACAAAAGGCTATCAAGTTTGTGGCCCGAACTCCTTCAAAATAACTTACCAACCAAACCCCTCAAAAATGCAGCAAAGATCTTCAAGCACAGGCTGCTAAAAGAACTTGCTTGAAACACTCATCTCCAACACAAATGTCCACATAAGGAATGATTCCTGAAATCTGACTTTATTTTTTTCATGCACTACACAGCCCGCAGGAGAGAGTTGCTGAATGCACACCTAGATCTCCCAAAACATTTCCCAGGCAATAAACTCATGCACGCATCAGACCAAAATTTAGAAATCTTTGATAGGCTCTTTCAAACTCAAAAAGCCCACACAACATCTGAAGAATGTGCAATCACTTACCACAAGACCCATTATCCTACCCAACTCCCCTGGAGCCTTGACACTCCTCTCCATTGCCACACATCACTTTCACCCGACCAAACCATTCCACTCCATCCCTTACCAGCCCCCCTACACCCATGACAAGAATGAGACAGGCTCTGCTCCCCCTAAGTCAACCAAAAAAAACCAGGCACCCATCTGCACTGAACCATCATTGCACAAAGTTGGTTTACTGACTAACCTCAGTACTGGCCCACACATCACAATGAGATCTTGCGTTCTGGAACACCAGGAAGTACCTCAGGCCTATCAGAATGGGTCTGCCACACAATCCCACATGGCCCTTCACCTAGTGAGTGCAGGGTGGCATTCCACCAGGCTCCGCTCTACACAGAAGCCATATGTCATAGACTCATCTGCACACCTAACAACATCAGAGGGGTAGGAACCCATTCAAGACCCTTCCTGATTGAAGGCAGCCACATCCCCACCTCAGAGAACACCTATATCAAGCACATGAAGGTCAAATGTCCAAACACCCAGAGTAGTACACCCAATGGAACATCAGTTGGGACAACCTGAGGAGGCAACCGATGGGAAGGGCAATAACTTCAAACACAATTCGATTTCACACTGACACCCCTGTTTTAATAGACTTGAGCACAAAATTGACACGTTCAGTCTGGAGCTAGGACTCAACTTGACAAACCTCATTGTGGTAGCCCAAACTATTCATGATATGATTATGCGCTTAGATCATGTGTCTTCCCTCTCCCTCAAAAGACACACCCCCACACAACCAAGATCTCCCATTCAACCATGGGTAGTCATACCAGTATCAATCAGTACCCAATGACCTAAGAGATTAGAAAAATAGCTGTCCGCGTCTGACACTGAAGTCCTGCTTTATTCCTATTACGAAGTCTCACAGACCCTCACATTACAGACTTATAGCATACTTCAAAGCGCTGACTATAAACTACCAGAACATAAATTCAATCCCGCTCATACTAGACTAAACGACCATGCCTAAAAAGTCAGTGATGGGTCTGAAATGCATGATACACAATGCAGATCAGCAGCCAAACATGTCACAGACATTTCTGAAGCTAACCTATATCATGCAGTAGACATAATACTTTTGACTAAGACTTGGCTAAATCACTCCTGTCCTCTTGTAGTATGTTCTAGTACTCCTTAAGATCACCATCATAATGCTGGATCGTACACAAAGGCAGGGTGGTGGGATTGCACTCATCCTCCAATTTCCTTGCAGATAAAGCCCTTCCTCTGGGAGAATCTGTCCTTCTGCAAATTAGTGGTTGTCAAAATCGTCACAGCTGCAGATCTCTAGCTAAACTGCACTTCTTATGGAGACAACCAGCTGTTCATCAAACAAATAACAAGCACAGTGCACTCTCTGCTGCACTGACCACAATCTTTCAGAGGGACTTCAACATCAACTAGAATAATGAGAATGATATACAAGATTTCATTGATTCTCACAGGTCAAAACCTCGGCAAGCCTGCACAGACCTGACACACACCAAAGGAGCGATTCTTGCTCTAATCATATCCAAGGGAGAAGCTCTGAGTATCGACTCTATAAACCCACCTGACTCGACAGACCATCATTTCATCATATCCCACATCACAGCTCATGCACAGAAAACAAGAAGCAAGAGATTCAAACCCAAACACTGGATCAGAGATACCAGAATCATGAGCAGGAATGATCTTTCTTCTCTTTGTTAGAGAACCCTCGTAACCCCTGGGTAATTATGTTGCCAACAAGAACTAACTGAGCACTTGAACCAAACAATGACTGACATAATGGAGGATAAACTGAACAGTTTTTTTGTTCCTCAAAAGGCACCAAAACAAACTAATACAGTTGTGGTACAACCTAACCTAAATAAAGAAAGGAGGATACTCAGACCTGTAGAGTGGAGGCGCAAAGCCTCCTCATTGCATCTACAACAGCTTCAGGTACTAAGAAACACCTACAAATTTCAAACAAAATGCCAAAGCAGCATTCATCAGGTCCATTCTAAATAACGCCGGAAACTGCCCAGGCAATATTTGTGAAATTGCCAAACAACAAACTGCTATCAACAATTCTACCTCAATCAGTAATGCCTCATCGGGGAACTGTGATACTTTTCCAACCTTCTTCCAGGGGAAATTAAGGAAGAGGATTACAATCATTGTAAATTCCCAAATATGCAACCATCCCACTAAGACCAAAAAGGAGGATACATGAGATAATTCTAAACCCTGCGAAGATAAAATCCATAGGATCATGATGTCAATTAAATCAACCTTGCATTTCAACAACCCTTTCCCCTCAGCAATCTTAAAATATCTCAGTCATCTCTTCTACCCCTCTGGGCAAAGATTGTAACCTCATCACTAACCCAATGCACAATCTCAGACTGCTTGGAAACTGGGCAAGTAAATATTCTGCAGTCCATACAGCCCTAAATAATTTCTGCCTGGTGTCAAACCTGTTTCCTTATGAAATGTCTGGAAAAATGTGTTCACAACCAACTCTGGCAGAGCATAGAACAGTCCAGCTTGCTCAATAGGTTCCAGTCGCATTTCAGACCACGTCACAGCACTTAAACAACCATCCTGCATATTATGGACGACGCACTCAAAATCCTGGATTAGAACTACTCCTGCCTGCTCATCTTTCTTGATCTTTCTTTAACATTTAATACAGTCAATCACAACAGGCTTTTACAGTTCCTAGAACACAAAATGGGGATGTCAGGAAATATACTAAAATGGTTCACCTAATTTCTACATAATTGATCATAATGAATCAAAATGGGTGGTGTACTATCTGTCAAGTACTCAGTCAGACTTGAGGACCTTCAATGGATTGTCCACTAAGATGCTCTCAATTGCAAATCCATCTTCATTGAATCAACGAAAACCCTTGGGATAACCCTGGATAAAAACTTTAACATACAAGCACACATCAGTGCAGCCACAAGCAGTGCATCTATTTAACTAAACCTCCTCAAGAAGGTAAAAACAGTCATCGCCTGCTAGATTTCAAGATCACAGTGTAGTACCAAGTCGTATCTAAGGGCAGGTGGAACTCGTGGAGTTACAGGAAAGCTCCGCAAGATTCCACAGAATTTCACCAATGGGCGAAAAATGTGATTTTCTCACTGCAATTTAGTGCCGGTAGTGTGAGCAGATATGAAAATCAGCGCGAACGGCACCATGCATTAATTTTGCTGCTACTCGATTAGGAAATCTACTCAA
This sequence comes from Triturus cristatus, assembly GCF_964204655.1. NCBI lineage: Eukaryota > Metazoa > Chordata > Amphibia > Caudata > Salamandridae > Triturus > Triturus cristatus. The sequence goes on along the minus strand of NC_140589.1, from coordinate 1,379,470,939 downwards.
GCAGCAGCAAATCTACTCAAACGGCAGCTCTCTCTGACCGCGACCGCCCATGTTTGCCGGCGTTATAGAATGGCGCAGAAGTTTCCGTGGCAACTGGAGATCACACCAGGGGCGAGTAAATCATGCTCGGAAGCACGCATTATGGAGCCTCGCATTGTTCCTGTGAAGCGTGAAGGGCAGAATAATTCTGCCACACACCGATTGGCGCAATTTGGCAAGAACTCTGCGTTACAAGAGTAACACTGCGTTACCAAAATTCTGCCAATTCAACAAGCTGAATCATAATTCCGCCCAGGCTTAGTCATATCCAGACTTGACTACGATAGTGCTACTTTAATGGGTTTGCCAAAAGCAAGAGCAGCACCACTCAAAACAAACCCTTAATGCAGCAGAGAGGCAGAATACAGGAATAGGACGATTCAACCATATCACACCCTCTCTCAAGTCTCACTACTAGCTCCCATTCAAAGCCAGTTTTCAGCCGAAGATAGCCTGCCTGATGCACAAAGCCTTTCACTACAATACACCCATGTACCTTTCACGAAAGCTCACGATCTCTGGTGGTGGCCGCTCCCTTTGGACTGCTAGCTCCCTTATGCTAGAACGTCCTAGATTCAGAAAAAAGAAGACCTATGACAGCACGTTCTCCAAATCTGCCCCGACAATTTGGGACTCTCCGTCGCCAGCGATTCAAGCGAATCCATCAACCACCCCTTTCAAGAAAGTAGTTAACCGAATCTTGCTGTACAGATTCCTATCATAAGTATTCTCGGCCGAATCCTAAACTATCTGACACCTGGGGCACACGCTCGCTGAGAAGATGGTAGGTCGACCATGGGCGACTTACCTTAATGTTTGCCTTTTGCTTTTTTTTTCTATGTACAGTACTCTAATACCCTGAGTATTGTTTAAGCTTTATAAAACTCTCTAGATAAATAAATAAACAAGCATTGGCATAGCCAATAGGTCTCACCTTTGGGATCTTATAAGTATTTAGTTATGCAGCACAATATCCTTAGTGCAACAACATCAACTGTTGCATGGCTAAACACTTATAAGGTCCCAAAGACGAGACCTATTGGCTATGTCAATGCTTGTTCAGTCTGAATTTGCTGTACGTGTTTAGCTGGAATTATATCCCTTCATGGCCGTTAATGTCATAATGCGAGGTTACTAAACTGTTGAGTATTTCTCGGGAAGAGAGCCTCTATCGTATCTCATAACACACTGCTGTGACAGAGCAACAATGGATCACGCAGCTCTTAACCCAATGTGTTTATTATCCAGTCATTTTTAAACCTGAATTGCTCATAATATAATTGTACGTTATCATATGCATGACTGCCTCTCCCTGCACTGCCCCCCAAAGGTGGATGGGACTGGAAAGAAGTCAGTCCTTTATCTACTTAGCAGATCCATGTCAAGTGCAAAACCAAAAGCCACTGGTGGCTTATTAGCACCATAATGCCTTAACATGCCAAACAGAAAGAAAAGAAACCGAGCCTCGAGTCCCAGGAGGCAGTGGAACCGTGTGCCTGACTCAGCAGTAGTGAGACCCTGCTGTCCTAGTCAGTTGTAGGAAAGTTTGAGAAGTTGAGTTATTCCACATTTTCGAGCAGAAAATGTACATATAGGGGTGATATTATGTTTTCCAGAAGTGGTTACGTTGTGATTACGTCATATGTATTTGTATGCCACTGACAATAAAATACACCTGTTACGTGTTTTTATGCTTGCTTGATTTGTGTGTGACCATTAATGTTAAGGGTCAGTAAGCCACACCCCATCCCTCCTTATCACCTTTTCTGATGGAAGGTGGATTTATGACTGATTCCTCCCCAGCCCAGACGACTTTCAGAGTTGATTTTGAGATGTAAGGTCTGTGCGCAGCTTTAATAAAGTTTCACTGAGACATGGTTGTATATTATCGACCAGTCCAACCAGGCTTTAATGAGGTAATCTGTCATGTGACTAGCACTTACCACCCCTTTATTCCGTTAACATCTGAGCCTGGCCAGTGACATCTTTGAGCTATAAAGACAGTTACACCAGAGCAGCTGGTACACCAGGCGCTTTCATGAAATAAACCCCTCACTATCACCTCTTCCAGGGGACACGTTTTTCTGCCGAGCTCACATTTTACATTTGAGCTCCTGCGGATAGACTTCGCGCCGAGCCCAGTCACCTTTCACAGGGGTCAACATTGTTTACAACGCATGCATACAACGCATGCCATTACAACACAGTATATTCGGTGACCTTGACATTTGTCTACAGAGATGCCAAGTTCCCTTTGTCCTGTGAGACCAGAGTGCAGGGTTTAGCCCTCAGCAAACCGCTACCTGCGACTTCAAGTTTTGCTTATTGTCATTTGTAAGTTTTGCATGTGACACACTGTTGAAATTAAGCCAGAAATGACCGTTGTTTTTCCACTTGAAGTGATATATTAACTCTAAATTAAAGTACTGTCCCTTAACACACAGAGCTGATGTTAATAACCGATACCAATTATACAAAGGTGCTGACACGGAAGGAAACACAACCTTTCTGTTGTTCGATAGTTAAGGGTAACAAACATCACGCTGAAGGGGTATGACATTGTCATTTGGAGGGTTGTAAGTACCCTGTTCATTAAACACCCAATCACGTAGTACCGTGATATGAAACCGAATTACAAGGCTTGTGAACGATTGTATTTTCTCTGTCAACTGATATTTTAGTACGGTTGAAGTATAATCCCCATTTTATATCCTCAAAGCAAAAGATTTACACACTCGAGCATAAAGTCACAAAAACATCAAAAAGAAGCGCATAATACATCCCGCCCCCCAAAAAACATGAACAGCGAGTCTAGAACGGAGTAACAAGCAACAAAAAGACGCGTGGCTGCGAGACGCGCTCTGTGGTGGGGGCGGGGGAGGAGCGTTGAAGCGCGAGCAAGACGGAGAGGTGGCGTGAGGCGCATGCGCTTGTGCGCGTAACCGCACCCTCTATGCCTCTCAAAAAGCTGTGGTCGGATTTTTGAAGCCCAGTAACTAAAAGTCTCGCCAGAGCAACGCAGGCGCTGGCTCAGGCGAGACCTAAGAAGACCAGGGAACATCCATATACATAAGCTCACCTTAAAATCGACTAATGAAACTAAAGAAGAAACTTTCTCACCATAAGTCAATGAGTCACTGCATTCTTTATTTGAAAGCATTGCACACATTTGTAATGCCAATAAAGGCGAGCTGAGAGCATTGACAAAACACGACCAATAGGCTTTTCTAATGCTTTCACAACTTTCATGGTACACCAAGGCACTTTAACAAAAGGACAACTTGCCACAATATGATCATAGAGGTTTCTGTAGATTCCATTTGTTATGGTGCTGTTTTAACATTCATTCCCCACTTATATTACAGTACTATATCCAAGATGAAGGACCTACATCATAAGAGGAAAGGGGGGTTTATCAGCACTGTATAGGTGTGCAGTACTTACCGATACACTGTTCACCTCGCTTCTGATACCCTTGGGGGCACTGGCAGCTGAAGGACCCTCTGACATTGAAGCATACCTGCTCAGGTCTACAATTATGGCTTCCTGTTGCGCACTCATCTATATCTTTAAATGAAAAGGAAGAGAAATCAGTTTTGAGATCGCCATTTTGATATTAAAATATGAGTAACCATCTAGTAAACAAACATTTATGAGCATAATTTAATTTATGGTCAGGCTTCCAGCTTCATTGTATAATGATAGGCCTCAGCTGATAACCAGCTGGACCTGGAGGTGAGGATCTTGCACTTAATTGTTGTCCATGTTTGAAGGTGTTGCAGTTCCATTATGTACACTAAGCTTTAGAAATTCAATATGTAGTTATTTTATGAACATAGCAGTTTTATTTCATAGCTGCAGTTGGCCTAGATGTGCTGTGCCGTCTGCAAGGCACTTCTCACATACATATACCTTTTGCTCAGATTGCTGCATCTTTCCGATCTAAATTATTACCCACTATGAGTACTCACCGGCTAGCTGCTATGATCAGGAGTAGAGGCTCTGGAGATTTCGGATTGTAGTTTCTAATAATTTCTGGTTTGTATTTTGTGAACCCTTAATGTGAGAGGCCCCAACCCACAAACTCAGTTTGAAAAGGAGATCTGGGATTTGAAACAATATTCATGTTCTTATTTTGTGTAGTCATAGTCCATAAACCTCTACACAATACCACTATGCTATACTGCCTAAGATGACTGTGTGCAGCCCTAGCTTCTCCACATTCTGGGCACCCTTTATACGTTTGGGTCGGGAATTGAGACTCCGTTGATTCCATTCTGCTGATGTTAAGGGTCAATAAATATCATTGTCCTATGATTAACACCTAAATCCCGGACGATATAAGGGGATTGGTTGGATAACCTAAACAAGTGCAGGCGGTCGGAGGGCGCCCCATCATTAAACTGACCAGTTATGCCCTGCAAATAGTTTATAGGTGAGATGAGGACAAAAAAAAAAAAAAATAAAAAAAAAATATGACTGTGTGGACCACATTAAATATCATGTCTTTGATGCTGCAAGGGCACAGTATGCCCTCCTTCCACATACCTCCCCTAAGAGCTTCATCCCTCCCATTGGACCATTTGTAGTTTGGCAGAATAAGCACATGGTGCATGTTCAAAGAGTGTCATGGATGAAACTGGCACAAGTAATAGAAAAAATTGGAGCCATCATTTAATGTCCTGCTAGTGGCCAGGCCAACAAGGCCCTCCTCAGTTAGAGAATGTTCTCCCTGCGAGATTCGATTTACAAGAGGATAATTTTAAAAGTAATTACAATTAACACTTCCAAAAAGTCAGCATATGAAAGGCGTAACCATGCATTCAACTTAACAATAAATGTAGACTAAATCAATGTAGACTAAATCAAAAAATTTTAACGCCACCCGCTATAAAGTTGTAAATGAACTAGAAAAAGTATTGGCAGTTTTCACAAAGGGGGTAGACCCTGCATACATATGTATTTGGCTGGGGGAGTTTAATATTAGTAAATGCTGTCTCTCTGGAACAAATGCATGTGGTTTTTCAGACATTACAGGGAATAATTTACAACATTTCCCCCATGATTATTATGGGGAAGCACTAAATGAAATCCTCTGCAAGTATAGTCTGGAAATATTGGCCCCAAGGGGAGAAGATGGAGCCATTATTTGCCCCACCTTCTATTGCAGCGGAAACCCATTGTGTATTGATCACATGATGGCATCTAGTGCCAGCCTTACCTCCTGTGGCTTGCTAACCACCGATTTTGGCAGATTTAGTGATCATGTTTTGTAAAGAAAGAGAGAGGGACCCTATATCACCAAAGGGGTAGGGTACCACAAGACCAAAGTCAAAAAAACAAACCCCTTGGAGAACTGATCAAATAAACCCACAAATATTCACATACACTCTTAAACAATAGCAGAATCATCCAACCAAACTCAGAGGTGCAAAATAAATGAGCTTAATAATCAAGTCAAAAAATGTATTTCAATATAAAATGTATTTAAATGGTATATATGCACAAGCAATTGGTCATGATAACATGAAATCCAGTATTTTATAGCAAAATTACATGCATCAATATTTCATTATATTCCAAACAACAATCATGAATAAAAAATGGATAAAAAACAGCTAAAAAACACACAGCAGCAAGTGAGAAAAACAGCAGGAAAAAATAATTTCCAATCGAGAAAACATCACAGTAATCAGACACAAGATAAATCAGTAAATAAAGATGCACACTATCGGATCAGAACATGTTTTAAAACATGATAGCCATACAGTGTTGCACTTGTCGCTAATCCGTGATGAGATCAAACAATCAAAGCATCGACGCGTTTCGGTGGGTCCGAGGATTTTTATGACCCCCACCTTCTTCAGGAAAGAAAAAATATCTTCCACACTCGTATTAAAATTGTTTCTAAATCTCCAGATGTGGACACTGCCCTGATCAGAAAGAGTTCCCAACAATTTTTGTCGCGTTCCCCTACGGACACAACTTGGTCCGGACAGGAAACCGTAGCCCTTTTGATTTCAAGTCAGCAGGTCACTTCTTGGTAGGTCACTCTAATATCGACCCAAGATATACCAAAAAAAGTGAACATCCCAATTTTATAGAAAGTTTCAGGCTGGTAACCCTATTTGGGTTTTTATCAGCAGGAGGCAATGCTTATTCTCACTCCACTCACTTCCTTCAAATACAGGCATATATGTCCGGCCAGTATATCAAATCCTCCAGTGGGGTTCCAACACGGGGTAGTCTGCCTCCGTACGCGTTATTGATTGGTAACGCGTACGGAGGCAGACATTTATTTTGCACCTCTGAGTTTGGTTGGATGATTCTGCTATTGTTTAAGAGTGTATTTGAATATTTGTGGGTTTATTTGATCAGTTCTCCAAGGGGTTTGTTTTTTTTACTTTGATTTAGTGATCATGCCTCACTGACCATGAACATGTATGTCATCACAGCCAAGCCTGTAGACAAGATAATGTTGCCAAATATAGTGGCAGCAGGGAAAAAAACTGTTACCATTAAATGGACGGGTATTGATGAGGATATAATGTTACACAAGGTCATAAATGATAATATGGAATGCTTCTCTATTTGCACTGATGTTAATTCTTTGTCTGAAGAAATTATAACTGCTTACGAGAAAATCACAGTGTCTACATCGAAAAAGAGACAGTCAAATGGCTGGTTTAATCATGAATGCACAAGGGCAAAACAAGATTTAATTAAAACCCTACATAAAATGCCTCGAGATAGGGATGAAATTAAGCGTCTAAGAATAATATTTAAACAAGCATTAAAAAACAGGAAGAGGGAGGTACAAGAGGAGGCCTGGTCAAAGCTGAACCAAGCAGCAGAGACTAGGGATTCCACCCTGTTTTGGAAGGTGATAAACTCATCTCTCTGGAAAGACGATCAAGAACCTATCATCGAAACGGTGATCGCTCCAAAGGACTGGCTTACCCACTTTAGTGGAATTTTCTATGCGTCTATTAATAACATAGAACAGCCCGCCTCTATAGCCGTGATACCTCTTGGACAAATTAGACTGGAGGAGGTAACAGAGGCAATTAACAAGATGAAGCAGGGAAAGGCCCCAGCTGATGCATATAAAAAATACCCACAGCTATGGGCACCCATTTTAATGCAGGTATGTAATGCAGCCGCAAATGGCTGTGTTCCTAAAACCTGGACAGACAGTGTCATTGTCCCAATTTTTAAAAAGGGGAATCGATTTGATGCAAGATGCTACAGCCCCATATCCCTTTTGGACTCTTCTGTTAAGATCATGGAGTGTATAATCCTGGAAAGATTGGAGAATTGGGTACATGATAATAACATCTTAACCGAAACCCAATATGGCTTTAGAGGGGATATGGGGACGGTAGAGCAATGCCTAAATTTGCATCTAATTATAAATAAATATACCATGGCAAAGGAAGAACACATTCACCTATGTTTTGCAGACTTGAGTTCTGCATTTGATTGTGTAAATCATGCCAAACTATGGGAGGTCATGATGGAGATGGGTGCCCCAGCCGATATGATATCATTCCTTTCACAATTATACTCAAGACTGACCTCTAGGGTAAGATACGGAAGAGGAGGTGAATGTATTACAAACTTCAAGGTATCCAGGGGAATACGACAAGGGTGTGTCATTGCCCCACTCTTATTCACATTATATATAAACGGAGTTGACAAAACCCTGCAGACCCTTACACAGATGCCCCGAAAATAGGTGTGAGACCGACCCTCTGCTCCTGTATGCAGATGATGCAGGCCTAATCTCAAGAACTGCAAATGGACTGCAAAAGCTGATTGAGGAGTTCGACTCATACATGGAGCAGAGGGATCTAAAACTAAATCTCAACAAAACATTCGTGATGACATGTGGTAGAGGCAGGGTAAAGAAAAATACTAATTTTGTCAGGAAACATAAGCTAGTCGAAGTTAAGAACTTCTCCTATTTGGGTGTATTATTCTCTTCTAATTGTAACTGGACTCCCCATCTAGATCAGACTAGACTTAAACTCATTAGAAACATAGAGGCGGTTTTTAGATTTTGCAATAAGATAGGCAACAAACCTATCCGGGATATGTTAAAAATATATGGCAGTAAATGTCTAGCTGTAGGTACTTACGGCTCTTTAGTATGGGGTAACACCAACTGTAATGGATTGAAATCCTGTGAAAAAATATTTCTTTGCCGTAAGCTGGCTGTCCCAAAATCCACGTCAACATATCTTTTACACAAAGTAGTGGACGCACCATATGTTACTGATTTAATTCAAGCAAGAGTGCTATGCGCCTGGTATAACATCTGGTGTAAGGAGGGTTTAAAATTTACCAGAGATATCATTATGGACTGTCTAGCTCTGGATAATATAAACAATATCACTTGGTTAGCATATATGGACAGCCTATTAAAGTGCATTAATAGAGACCTATCAGTGAAGGACCCCACAGCTAAATTACAATTTGGTAAAAATGATGTGAAAAAATTGTACTTAGAGAGAGTAAGCCAAATAAGAGCTGAGGAAGGAAAAGTCAGTGTACTAAGATATGTGGCTACCATCGAGTCACTTGGCCTTCCATATTATTTGGTAAAAGTCACAAATGCACAAGATAGATTTTACTTGACACAAATGCGTTTGGGTACACTTCATGAATTAGTGGCTTTCCCCAAATCTAATAAATGGCAGAAAATAGTACACAAATGCCCATGTGAAGTAATAGCCAACCAAACAACGATGCACTTTATGCTGTTTTGGAAGTTTTATCAAGATATTAGAAAACAAATTTTACGCCCAATTTTTATCTCCCAGAAATTATTTTTTTATAAAGATGCGATGAAATTCATATGTGCCCTTGAGAACGAACTAGCCTGTAGTGCTGTTGTTGGTTTTATATCTCGTGCCATACAAAGAAGGCAATCTTTAAAACCTCTAGACCAACTTGTTTACGAAACTGAATGAATGATGGCCCCCTGAGTCAAAAATAAGATATAATTAAGCGGGATTAACTAATGACATGTATTGATGAAGATTTTATTGTTTTAATATGAAATCTTTTTATACTAAAATCTACTGTGTATTGTTATAACTATGAAAATAATTTTTTTAATTTATGTGTACTTTTATGAATCCAACAAAGATTCGAATAACGTTTTTATTATATTGAATTGAGTTCACATGAAAAACATATGAATTTATATTCAATTTAATATTTGTCTAAAACACACAGACGCGTTCAATTGCGTCTGCAAAGAGGCACATTTTTAGAACGTGGCACATATATGTCTAATGGATGAAGAGTGTTATCATGTCCAGTAATATGGGCCACATATGTACTAATCTACTTTTGCATACAGTATTTTCTTTAGCAATTATCCATTTCTTTTGCTTCCTTGTTTATTGATGATTGAAATATTACTGGGCAAAGAGCAAGAAGTGGAATGCACATCAACGTTTCAGTCTCTGGTTTAATAAATAAGCAAGACCATCTTCAGGACTGCATGATTAGGGCTAAAGTGGCCAATCCTGTGTGCTGCCAGTAACCTGTACTTCCTGCAGTGGCTTCCTCCCAATTGATTTGTTATATGGGATCACGTGATTGAACTACTAAACAAATTGTGTGGCCCATGCAACAGTGATATTCATGCCTGTTTAATGCACAATTTTCTTTTTTTATACCTTTTTATCGACCTATTCTAGCACTCCTGCACTCCCATGCGATTGTTCTGGATGCCCTTAATTATTTGGGTGTTAAGATAATATATCAGTCATGCAACTAATACCATTTACAAAGTTTGTGAACTTCATACAATTATGTGATTACAATGGAGGGCCAAAGGTTACTATTACAGTTGATTACATTTAGCAATGTAATTATTTTCCAAATTTCGTCCGTGTTTAAATCTCAGAATAGAATCTCTTGCATGCTGAGTAGAAGAACTTACTGTATTTGATTGGGAGGCCATGAATAGCAGGTGGAAATATTAAATAAGTTCTCTTGTGGTCTCAGCCGTGTCTCCACAAAAGCGGTGAAGAGCATTCCACAGCTTGGTTGCCAAATCTGTTTCCTAGCTATCTATCCATTTATCTATCAAAAGAGTAAAATATGTGTAGACCAATTCTTACTATGCTCAAGTATTAGTATCAGAATTGCCATTTCCCTTTACTTTAACATTTGCTTCAGGGCTTGAAACTTATACCAATCTTGGGACCCCCCTGCGCTATAAATATCAGAAGTATTAGACAGAAACTATAACTTTTTGGTATGCTCTTTCTACAACTGATCCAAAAAACCGTTGCCTGGTCTGAGAAGTTTCCAGGACAGGACAATTTTGTCTCCAAATTAGATTGCTAAATGAGACTGCACATCAATTGTCCTGTGCTGGAATATTGTGTCCATTTCATTCTCCTGCTTCCCCAAGGGCTACTAAAATGAACGGATGCTTCTATGGATCCCCGACACTTCATTGCTGTGAAAGAGAGAAAGGTGCAATAGACCTAGCCATCCCATGGACACTAATTCTGCTGTTCATATATGCCCTTAACTAGTTAGATAGTAAGTTCCAAGTGCCAACCAGAAGTTGGTCAGGTAAATCTCAGTTCCTAACTGTGTTACTTAATAATAGTCTGATGTCTACAGACCTTCTGAGTGCAGGTGTGACATCACATCCTGGATAGACCTGAGGTAGGTAGAAGAAGTGATCTTTTCTTGGTGCCTTGCAGGGCTCCCAGAACAAGAAACTCAAAAAAGGCTACGACGCATGGACCAACCTGGATCAGCATGGATCAGTAATATGTGCAGATAATTTCTACAAAGAATCTTTAATAAGTAATTGGTTTGTGTTACCCGGCACAAGTAAAATCCTATTCTCTATTTAAGTCCAGAGTGCAAACTGGTTGGACGCTACCAAGTGTGTCAAAAAGAGGACAGTTATTCTTCAAAGAATGATTTTAAATGTATTTGTCTTAAAATCTCAGGAACGTCAATGCTGTTTACTATTCTCAGCAAGTACATCCAGGCATGCCAAACCTCAGATACAATGCTTTCAGCAGCCAGCTCCCTGTTTAAGAAAAATCTGACAGTGTCCAAATGACTAAGTCCCAAAGTAAGTTATTCTGCAATACCAACCTTGCCACTTGCCAGTGAGGCCCCGTTTCTGCCTAGTTCTGATAATACTTATGTGGTATTTTAGAGACTTACATTAGCGGTCAACTTTAGCACAAACACTGTTTTCATACCTTTTAACACATGTCTGTTAGGAGTTAAGAACAGATTGCACTAACTTTAGTTTAAGCACATGAGTGCAGTATCTTCTTAAGGATTGGGGTGGCCTTGAGCAAGACATATTTAAGGTCAAGTTTGAATTTTATTACCCATTACCTGCTAATCCAAGCCTGCAAGATGCCAAACAAAACTACATTATATGTTACACTTTGACAGGGTCACACAAAAACAGTTAAAATATGTCTTGCTTGAGAATTCAAAAATCCTTAGAATTACATAGGATAGAGACAGAGTCAAAGGTAGGCAGAGAGAAAGAGATGTTTATCTAGAGAAATATTACAGACAGAGGTCAGAGAGATAGAACATTGACTTTCCTAAGCGGCCCCTTGGAAGGTGGTGGCTCTGGGCAATTGTTCACTTTGCCCATGCCTTAAAACATCTCTGCAGGAGCGTACCTCTAGGTATGACCTCGCGACTAACACCACACTAGGGGGTATATTCACAAGCTCCTATTGCCACAGGAACATAGATTTTAGTGACGCTCCTGTGGCGATTTGTGCTTTGCCTTATTTACAAGGCAGTGTTAAGTCACTTAACGTGGCTTAACGCAGCCTTGTAAATAAGGCCACCTTTCACGCTGTACTGTAGCGTGAAAGAGGAGGGCAATGGGTATTGCTGTGGGCATTCCACCGCAACATCCATTGATTTTGATGCTGCACCCTATTTACAAGGGCACCGTAAATAGGAGGGAGAACCAAAATTAAGACCAGGGAAAACCTGGTCTTAAACAGGCGAAATAAGGAGAAATGCTTTATTTCTCCTCGTTTTTGCTGTTTTCATATGTACTTCGTTCTACAGCACACATAGAAACAGCAAAAGGCCTTTGATTGTTTATGTGCAGGAAGGTGTTCCTTCTTGCACATAAACAATCTTTAAAAAATACATTTTGTAACTTCTATGTGTGCTGCATTAAGCAGCACACATCAAAGTGACAAAACACCATTTAAAGATTGTTTATGTGCAGGAAGGGACACCTTACTGCACAGAAATAATCTTCCCCTCAATGCATACACCCTAGAACCATGGTGCAAGGGTGACTATGTTGGCGCTAGGCTGCTAAATTTAGAGCCAGGGCAGGGGGAAATGAAGGACTGCACCATATTCTTGTAAATATGGTGGAGTTCTGCGTTTCAAAAGTGGCTGAGCATGGCGTTAAGCCAAGGAGGCTAACGTGACGCTTTGCCACTTCGTTGTAAAATATGCCCCTAGGTTTGAATGTACCACTTCTCTTGTTTTGGTGTGTATTTTCCCCTACTGAATGTCTCTTGCTTCAATATTTCTTTGGGTTTTTTGCCTACAGGTGTTCACTGATCCATACGTCACATCTCGTATTCTGGCCTACTCTTTTATTGTTTTCTTTCTTTCTCCCTCAGCATGCAGCAGGCCGTGCTAATGCTATGACATTATGCACTTTAGACAATGTTACATTTCCCCAACCTCTCCTCTCTGGCAGTGGGACTCTAATTTATGGTGCTACAGGCTACCTGTTTTTTCATCTGTTGGTATCCTAGGTGACTGCTTGCAATCGCCTTGGTGAAGCACCAAACCTGAAAACAGAATCATCAGATTTTTTTATCTTCTTACATTCTGGGTAAACTTGTTTGGGGTTTACTCTCTGTCATCCTCCTCCTGTTACAATGTTGATTTCTTAAACTATTGTCAGATTTACTTCGTACTCTTTTACCCTCTCTGTATTATGCCCATGTAGTTACTCACTATAGTGCACTACTTTTGACTTTCTTTTCCAATTCTACTTTGAATATAGCTTTCATCTCTTAGGTTGCCTTTTTCTTGCAAAATACACAGATGCATTCCTGTTTCCTTACTAGACTCTGCTTCCAATTCAACCCGTCATGCTGTACATTGTACAGCATAGGAAATTGAGTTATTGGTTGAGGGTGATGAAAGCCCCACTCAAGCAACAACCACAGACCTTATCATGGTGTATCACTAAAGTCACTAAATTAACATGTGCCTCAACCTCTGGTAGCTTAGCACAAAAGCAGTCAGGCTTAATTTAGAGGCACAGTGTTAAGTATTTATGTGGCACACAAACAGTAATAAAGGGAAAACACAACACAAGAGCTAGCCCACACCAATTTATTAAAATAGAGTAAAATGTAATGACTAAAAGGAGACCAAAAATGAAAAAAATCCAATCTGTAGAATAATTTTAAAGTTCAAGTAAAACTAGCAACAAGCGGAAAGTGCTAACTGTGGGTATCTGGTAGTGCTAGACAGGAAAAAGCCACATGTTTAGGTGGACCACGATGGAGTGTGGGCCGGATACAGGGACAAGGTTAGTCTTTTTCGTTAACAACAAATTTTATTTGGTCATTTTGCAATAGATCGGGCGAAAGCCCCACAGTGGCATACATGATCATTTGGAACGCATATGCGATGACCACCATTTCCACCAAAGTATACAGCTCCTGCCAAACATGCAGGTAAACCAAAGATACAAGCAAAATAAGCAATATACAGACGGTGGGTAGATCCCGAAATACAGTATATAATACGCCAGAGTCCCAATATTCAGTCCAATAAGGCGGTGATACAGTCAGACAACATAGTTCGGGATATTAGAGGGCGGTGGGCCAGGGGCAGCTTTTACGAATCTTCCTCAGGGAGAGGGAGCAAGTCAATTCCCCGATAAGTCGCCCATTGTGTCCAAATCTTGCGGTGTTTCCGGGGGCAACCACGAGCCACAAAGACAAGGTTAGTCTTGATGAAAAAGTTCCCTTCTCAAAATCTGGTGTGCTGAGTTCAAAACCTCAGGATTTCACAGGAGGAACTCAACTGATGCCAGCCAAGAACCCAGGACCTGATGAGGCATCTCTTAGGGATCAGGAACTTACTCCAGCAGAAGTCAGCAGAGCTCGGGCAGGTCAGTTGCAAGTCCAGGCAGGTCCAGTTGCAAGTCTGGACAGGTCCAGTTAAAGCAGGTCAGCTGGGCAGTTCATGGGAGGCCTCTGGAGATTGTTGTGTCCCTGTAGCTCAGAACAGGAGATCAGTCAACTGACCCTTGGAGTCACTCTGATAGTCTGGATTCAAGGAGATGGTCCTCTCTCCTTCAAATAGCAAGGCAGGCCTCAAACAGCAGAGCAGTCCTTTGAGAACCAAGGCAGGCCTCAAACAGTAGGGCAGTCCTCTAGAGTACAAGGTAGTCCTCCTGTAGCCTTCCACGGGTCCTGGATTGTACTGAAAAGTAGGTCTTTGAAGTGGAAGAAACTCCTAAAGTTTGTCCCCCACAATTGATTCTGGAATTTCTTTCCTCCCTGCCCAGGCTTCAAAGGGTCTAGGGTGACAATAAACTAGCATCAAGTTATTTGTGTGCAGCTAGAGCCAGCCTTTGGAATATAAGTGAGGAAGGGAACAACTCCCCCCTTCCCATCCTGTGAGGATGGCCTTCTCACTGTTACACCAAGGTCCTATTGTTCACTGTCTGGTCCCAATACATATTCATGATGGGGGGCAATTACCAGGCCCAAGCTGCTGGAAACTCCTAGAAGGCCTCAGAAAGTTTAGGGCAGGAAACTGTCAATTTGCTCAAAGTGGCATTTTCAAAATTGTACTCTAAAATTCGAATGTACCATTAAAGAAGATTTTAATTTTACAATTCATTTGAGGCTAAACATAATGTTTCTACCTGTTCCGAATCAAACGTTAGCACTGGTTACATTTAATAAGGTAAACTAATGTTATCCGATGGGAAAGGAATGCCTCACACTAGTGAAAAATAAATTTAGGAGTTCTTCACTACCAGTACAAGTAGAACTTTAAAATTACATGTCCAACGTTTAAATGCAATATACCCTGTCCTATGGACTGTTCAGGTCCTACCCTAGGGCTAACTATATGTATTACAAAGGGAGGCCTAGGCATGGCAAAAGCTTATTTTGCCCGGTCAAATTGTCAGTTTAAAACTGCACACAGGCTGCAATGAAAGGCCCGAGACATGTTTTACAAGACTACTTAAGTGGGTGGCACAACAAGCCTTGCAGGGCCAGTAGTAGCATTACATTTACAGTCTCTGGGTACATCAAGTACCACTTTACTAGGGACTTAAAAGTAAATTAAATGTGCCAGTGGAGTGTAAGCAATCTTACCATGCTTAAAGGAGAGAGCACAAGCACTTTAGCTCTGGTTAGTAGTGGTAAAGTGCACAGAGTCCTGAAAAGCAACAAAAACAGGCTCAGAAAACAATAGCATTAAGGCAAAAGGTTTGGGGGAGACCCTGCAGAGAGGGTAAAGTCCAACATACAGAGTATGTAAAAGCTCTGCACCTGTTCAGAACCAAAACAAAGATATGATCTTTGCACTATTACAATCAATTGTGAGTCTTGTGTGGCTGTATGTGACTGATGTCCTTAATGCTGTTAGGGAAAGGGCCCTTCACTGCAGTTTCAGGTAGCTGGTAGTGCGTCCTGTTCGGTCAATGGATTATCTTTCAGCGACGGCTAGGGTTCCATCATGCATGGCATCTGCTGTGTCAGCAGCAGGGACTTATGAGGCACACACAGGTAAGATTCACATTTAGCAAAGCTGTTGGATCCTTGGCAACATTAATAGGGTTCTTCAGTGTTCAATTAGTTTTGCCACTCTGTGCACCCTTCAAGCACCTTTGTTGTTTTGGGCCAATAGGTTCCCTTGTCCGGAGGTGGGAGCGCACAGGAAGCACTTACGATTTCTCACCTGATAGATTTTTCTGGTTGACTGAGAGGCAAAAGTTAGTCCACATTCAAATAAGCAATTTAAAGTTCGAGTAACCCATTTGGCTTCACAATAAGGACTAGATTAACTCAAAGTTAAGTGGGTTTATTACAAGTTAATACAGGTGTGTACCTGGAGAAGGCTGTGGAAGGAACTGGCGTCGTGGGAAAACCTGTGTTTGAGCTTACTGTGGAAAAGTTTGAGAAAAGCATTATGGGACATCTGTTGAATGAGATTTGGTATATGATGCGTTGTAGCAAGGGATAATTAGCCCATTCCATTTTGCCTTTCATATAGATAACACCTGAGTGCTAAATAGTTTTTCCAGTCAGAAGCTTTATGCTGCTTGACCACGCTGATGGTGGTGTGAATTCTTAGGAAGGCTCTAACCACTGACACCTTTTTTTAACCTTTTGATCTGAATTAAAAAAATAGGGATGCCACTTTAGAGTAAGAGTAGGGTTAGAAAGGATCAAATGCTTTTCTCCAACGAATTACTAATCCATGGAAATCTCAATTTTTGCTTTCTAATTACCCGTATAGTAAGTATAGAACTTGCTGTCTTTTTCTTGCTCTACAGAGTGAATTTCTTCCAAAGATTTGGATTCCTCCTGTTTCCTCTGTATTTTTATGCCCTCATGCTGAGATTTGTGTATGTCCACCTATTTCTGAATTTGTAATACATTTTGACTAACCTTCATTTAGTTGTTGACCTGGGTTATTGTGTAGCCACACTGGTTACACAGTACATTAAATTTGACTTGTGGAATTTCTTGTTCCCCTTTACAATTTCATGCTGCAAAAAAGGACCATCGAGTGTTCATCATTAGGGAATTCCAGAGTAAATGGGCCCAGGTCCTTTCAATTGGTAGCAGAGGATGACTAGCACATGAAGTAAAAGGAGTATCTGGAACCCAGTCTACAATTGTCTGGAGCCCTGACCCCAAAATTCCCAGGTAGAATTTTGAAGATCAAAAACTGGAGAAGACGGAGTTTGATGGAGGGCAGCGAAAACAGCGGCAAAGGAGGAGTGAGTAATAGGGTATGTGTGTGTATCATGTTAGATTGCGGTGATGATTTGATTGAGTGATGCCTTGCGGAGTTGTTGTGAGAGTTGCATGAATGTGATTATTAGGTCCATCGTGGCTTAAGGATTTGTGAAGTTGTTATTGGGTCCGATGTTGCCTAAGAGCGCTGGATGATGTATTAAGGTGCCACAGACACCATGTCGTATTTCTTTGCTATGATTTGTGGGTTTTGTCGTGAGACATCAACGGCAGCCCAATTGAGACAGGGAACTTTGTGTGGATGGAGTAACCGTGGATCGTGTAGTAGACTTTTTGCACAGAGGGTAGACTGAACTGATTTGGGTGAACCCTCGCTGGTCGAGGTTTCACCGTAAGTGTGTATTCTTGTGTGAGTGTGTCTTTGTTTCTTTTAGAAAAGCAGACAATTGTTGATAATGAAGCTGGATGTGTGAGCGACTGTTTACAGAGGAATTGTGAAGGAGGGTGAAATGCTGTGAGGAAAGAGAGTAATGTCAGATAGAGCCACACTAGGATAGGCTGGTTGGTGTAGCGCCGCGCTGGGATTGGGTGAAGATTGTCTATTGCCTTCTGTTGTCAGATGTTGCATCCCCATACTGTTTGAAATTTCAATTTGGATTTCACATATAAGTGAGATAATGCGATGTTTTAGGATTCTTCGAGACATGCTTTGAGGGGATGAGGGTGTTTCTACTAGGGTGGGTGAAGAGCCGCCACCAAAGGATACACCAGCTCATTTTATAGCAACAAATGGAGGGCTCCATACTATTGTTTGGCTTCCAAATTGGCACAAAATCAGTTGAGAAAGAGGGTTCATTGTAATTTCCACGCTATGGCACTTTTACATTGGAAATTCTTAACCAGTTGAGGGAGTGCTGTTTGCAATTAGCCCTTTACCCAGACCCACACAGCTTGAGGCGCTGAATGCATGGACGCGTGCAGCATGTGTCAAACAGAGAGACAAATATCATGGGAAGATGAAGTAAACGATGCGCGCTTATCAAGAGGCACAATGGGATGCCAAGCTAAAGAAATGGAGGGCAGACATGATTGAGTGAGAGAGACTATACCCTGCACTGATGAGAGAGGGGAATGTGCAAGACAGGGACAGGAAAAAGGAAGCAAATGGAGAAGGTGACAGTGACACTGACAACAGCTTGATGGA
Source organism: Triturus cristatus (assembly GCF_964204655.1). Taxonomy (NCBI): domain Eukaryota; kingdom Metazoa; phylum Chordata; class Amphibia; order Caudata; family Salamandridae; genus Triturus; species Triturus cristatus. Next base: position 1,379,452,678 of record NC_140589.1, on the reverse strand, counting down.
TGGATTGTTGGCTGATCGTCCACCTCCTTATAGTCAATCACATGGTGGAAGCAGGAGAAGTTCTAATGATACTGTTAACACTGAGGGTGCTTCAGCACAGGTAGCCCCAGACACTGGTGTTGTGGGAGCAATATTGTCGGGAGCGAGGCTAGTAGAAAGGAGGAACAAATGGGAGAATGCATGACAGGTGGCTTGGATTACTGTAACCCTAATGCTGCTTCGAGGATACAGGAAGCTCTTACAGTACCAGTCATGATTGGGCCTGTTGTTCCTATATATGAACCAAACTTGACAGGCGATGAGAACCAGCAACAACACATGGGTGCTAAGGGTACATTACAAGGCAAATCAAGGAACATTAATGGCCGTTTTGTTCCACTGACTCCTGTGAATACAAGTACTCCTTATGTAGCAACAGCCGACCCAATGTATCCGGAATGGCTCTGACGCTGCGGGATCCCTACCTGCAAGGAGCAACAATTCGGACCTAACATTGTGGAAGACACTTCCCAGGGTAAAAAGTAGCACACCTCGGTAGATAGGTGCAACACAGGAAACAGCAGAAAATCAGCACATTTTTAATGTCTCAGATTTAAAGTCATGGCTTAGAGATCACAGTAATACTAAGGAGAACCGGAATATGCAATATAGTCAGGGTTCTATAAAATCTGCAGTGAAGGTGAAATTGGGAGATGTGGTGAAGCTGAGAGCTGAGTTGGATGAGATAATCAGTGGAAACCTAGCTATTGATTAGATAGAGGTGTACAAATCTAATGAATTGCTTTTTATGGCTAAAGATGTTACCAGGAGAGCAAGACTGGCACACGAGAAGTTAACAGAACTGGCTCAAAAGTACAATGTGGATTTGACCCGGACGAAGATGCTGCAAGGGAATCACAGACATGCCTACAGTTACCAGGACAGCGGCGGCTCCTCCGCAATGGCGGAGGAGCGTCGCCCCACAGGCTCAGAGCCAGGAGGTGAAAAATAAAACGATATTTTACTATTGGGGTTGCACAGGGAGTCCCTGGTGCTGGCCCAGGGGCTGCTGGGACCCAGGAAGCATCGGAGGGATGAGACGCAAGGCTGCAGAAGCAGCATCAGGTAAGTTTTTTATAAAACCCACGCTCTCTCCGCCTGCCCTCCTGCGCCACCCCTCCTGCGCTGCCCCCCGACCCCCTTGTTCCCCTTGCACCCCTTCCACCCTTCCACCACTGTTTACATGCGTCGGCCGCCACTGATCCTAGCTAGTGGTCAATGCCAATGTAAAATGTAAACTAATAGTTATTAACATTAACACAAAGCATATATGATAAACCCCATTTTAAACCACTAATGTGTTGATGCGGCACAAAAGAATGACCGCCTTTAATGGTTTTGTACCATGGTGGTTTTGCACCTGGTGTTTATGCCATGGTCTACATGACTACATATTTATATTGGTGATGATTCTAAGAAGGGAAGTACAACATTATCCAAATAAACTGCAGAAAGCAGTTTACAGAAGAGTTGAAGCAAGAAATAGGTCGTGTCTTCAATCAAAATAAACATTCCACATTTTGAATGAATTCTCAATGGTTGCATTTTTCTTATATGCAAAGTTATTTTTACAATGCTTCTCCTTTTCCTGAACAGCAAAACAAAGATAGAAGACCCGGGGGCAGATTTACAAGCCCCCTTGCGCCACTTTTGCGTCACCTTTCCCATGTCAAAAATGGCGCAAGGGGCTTGTAAATCTGCCGCCTGGTTTCTAGTCATGTCGCAGTCAGTTGCCTGCTATCTTGCCTGTGGCAGGCCTGAGTGCACAGAGGTACTGAGAATGGCCTATTGTAGCCCACTGCCCAGTGCTGACTCATATTTTTATGGCTCCAAATACGAGTTCCAAGTTCTAGTGAGAAGAACAATGACACACAGCCAACAAACACACATAAAAACTTCAAAAGAAAATGCCAGTACAATTTTCCAAAAGCATCTTTCAGTTGTGCAACTAAACATTGTCAGCATAGAACAATGAAAAGTCATGTTTTTTTTTTACAGCATATTAGAAACAAAGGTAAAATAAAACAACCTTTGGCAAAGCCGGTGAGACTATTTTAAATTTGCAAACAAAGGCATACACAAATGTCGTTTGCTTGCATTAGCACACTCAGGCCACTACAGGCTTGTCAGGACATGCTAAAATTGGCTGAAAATATTTACATCACGGGAGGTTGTTTTGCATGCCTGTTCAGATATGACAGTTTCCAAGTGCTTGTATATTGAGGAGAATTTAAGATTCTTCTATCACTACACGTGTGTTTTTTTCATTATGAAATAATCTACCTTTTATTACCTTGGCATATATTAGGACAAATAACGATTTTTAAAGATTACGTTCATTCTTTCATGTATTTTTCAGTACAATTGGTCGTATGTAGGAGACACACACTCGAGTTGACTGAGCCAATATAAGGATTCCTACTTTTAGGAAAGAGTTAAATATGCACTTCTCTGGTTAGATATATTGTAAAGACACATTTTATTAGTGTTTTTTTGGCGTTCATAATAGGTTGACAGCGTTGATTGCGACCTACATGTGACAAATTCTATACTTATCAGATGAATTTGTGATCAGTCAGTGACTGAATTCTTGGGGAGCTCAGTGCTTCAAGCTTAACACCAGCATTTATTTTTTACATTGAGGGATGGCGTTGGTGTGCTTGAATCCACCTCCAAAGCTACGACACTGTACGGTTCGCTCATATTTCGGTACAGTTTTCTCAGCCTGCCTCCTGCACAAGGCTGGACTGGGAAACAGCAACCAGCCCTGGCAGGTTGCAGCTCGACTGGCCCCGGGAGCGGGGGCGGGTGGGGATGGGTGCTAGAGAGAAGCACTGCTCCTGCTTTTCTTACAGGTGTCTGAGATTGCAGCACTGCTGCAAAACCGTACCCCAGTAAAAAAGCAGCTTCTGCGGGCACAAAACCGGCCTCCGGCCCACCGGGGAAATGCACGGTTCCCGCTATGGCCAGTCCGGCCCTGCTCCTGCATGTAGCTGATCTCAGATATGGGTGCCTTTTAAAGTATGACACTCTAGTCAAGCTCAATCGAGATAAGGTGCACCATTGTATATTTGTAGCAATTGTCATTACTGTTGATTTAACAAGTGTTTCAATGGCGACAGCTGCAACTTTTTGAGGACTCTCCCTAGTTTACCTTCCGTTTGGGGAAAATAATGAGGGGATGCCCACGGCTACAGAAAAGACAATCTTGAAGAATGGAACTAAATGTGAACCTTGATCCAAGATGGCTAAACATGGTAACCCATGTAACTGGATGATTTATCTACTTGTTTGCATTAATCTGCTAGTCGTAGGTATACCAAGGGGAGGGTTCCTAAGATGGCTGCTTTATATGGCAGCTCCCAGAAGCACTAAAATATCCAGAAAAATCCAGCTGAATGAAATACCTCAGTACACGTGGTCCCAAGCACAGGTCATCGCAGCAATGTGAAAAATGCTGCTGTAATTGCTAGAGTGTTAGCTCCCACGTGGACACTGAGTGTTGGCTGAGGTCTGTAGTGAATGCCAAAGTGAACCGCCTTGGATTTATAGCAGGGACGCACAACTGAGGAAGAGATGCCAGCTGCCATTTTATGCGAGTGCTTTACCCGTCTAGGCTGTACTTATTTTGTGAGCATATTCATTGTTAACATGTGCATAATAGTTGCCAAGTGTAAACTAGTCCACTGCTTTCACTCTTGTATCCTTACATATTACTCTGACCAGCACCATTAGCAATGTAAGCACAGCATCAGTTTACAGATACTATTCATTGCAGGCATAATAACAATGATAGTCTTCACAAGAAGATCATGTGAAACACAAACTAAGGTGTTACTATTAACGTGAGCTTTGACCTTTAACCCTCTTGCTCTCTGATTGAACCACAGGCCCTGTGTAGTTATTGTACTTCTAATGATGCCACTCTAAAAAGTATTTGTAGTACTCACTAAGGTTGTATTAATACATGTATATCACATCAGCATTTATTATATAGTATATAGTGTGCAATAATGTTTGCTGCGATGCCAGATTGCAAGTATGTATCAGTGCAAGTATGTATCACTGCTTGCTTTAGCACATTGTACTTTTTAGTGAACAACAAAGGTCTAATAGCTGTGATTACATCCTACGTTTTTACATTCTCAGTTTGCAACACATGCTTAGTTCCAATTGTGGATCACATCCTTGGTGTGTGCAATCTTTGTTTGCAACAAGTGATAATCTTTAGCTATAATCACATCCTTCCCCACCTTTTTGGAGGAGGTTGATTCCTTTGCATCCGTGTCTGGATACAAATTAAACAGAGATAAATGCGAAATTCTACCCTTAACAAAATATACTTTTAAAGCCGACTTTACCGCTTCAGGTTTCGCATGGAGTCCCCAATTTATTAAGTATTTAGGTCATCATTTTACCCCCTCAGTTTCAGGAACAATATCACGATGTATGGAGAATTGTACACAGAGATTGTCTTTGTTAACCACGAAATGGCATCTTTTGTATCTATCTTGGTGGGGTCACCTGGATACCATAAAGATGATGCTATCTCGTATAATTTTATATACAATTTCTAATATTCCATTATCTATTCCCTTAAAACATTTTAAGAAATTCAATTCCATTTTATCCTCCTTTCTATGGAATAATAAGAAATCACATATGTCCTTATCAAAATTGATTCGTCCAAAATCAGAGGGTGGGGTGAATTTCCCTGATTTCCTCATTTATCATAAATCCTTTCTACTGCATCAGGCTTCGAGATGGCTCTCTGAGCTTTCTATAAACTGTCCTCTTTGGACCACGCTTGAACAGTCCTTCATTTCCCCATTCTCATTTCGAGAAAATTTGTCTTTTACACGTAAGCCGCAATCTGTGTCCACTCCTGTAATTAAACACACCTCCAAGATTTTACTATCTATTTCCCACTCGAACTCCAATGATTGGACATCATTTCTCAACTCCACCATATGGCACAATGTTTTTATTTTAATAAATAATAAACCTCTATTTTGGAAATCTTGGAGAAAGTGAAGTTTGGTCTGGGTGCGACAGTTGTATGTCCAGGATGAGATTATGACTTTTTCACAAGCCTGCGGCTTTTTTGATTTACCCACATCTTTTCACCCGAAGTACTCCCTTTTATCACAAGCCATCCAAAATGCTCATGTTCATTATAAAACTCCATCCCTTCCTACTTCGCGTGAACTTACTTCCGCAGATAAGCTACACACTCTTCTAATTCACAACTCTAGGGCCTCTGTTATATATAAATTCTTACACAATTCACTAATTCCAAGAGGAAAAACAAAAGTAGAGCTATCCTGGGAACAGGATTTAAAAGCTTCTTGGCCTGTGGAACTTTGGGATAGAATGTGGCTTAAACTTAGGAAGTCCTCTAGAGCTGCAAACACTACACAGACACTCTTTTCTATTTACAATAGGCTCCTCCTCTCCCCCTTCATTCTCAATGCAAGACATAACGCACTCTCAGATGTATGTTGGACTTGTTCCTCGCCACTTGCGGAATTATATCATTTACTCTTTACATGTACACTTGTTCACAGTTTTTGGGAAAAAGTGTGGTCTCAAATTAATTCGATCTTTGGCTCCCGTCATCCTTTCTCTGTTTCACATATCTTTTTGGGTAGTTTATCTCCTATTTGGGCAAGTTTTGGTTCCAATGTAAAAATTATAGATTTGTTGTTGGCAGGTGCCTTTCAGCAAATAACTAAGAATTGGAATGACTTTACTAAATTGTCGTATCAAGCATGGTGGTATGCTGTCTGCTATAATCACAGATTGGACACAACTTTTGTATACCCATTGCATATGGCATCCAAACATCTGGACCTATGGTCGCCTGTTACACTGTTTATTGATGTTAGTGCTCAACGCTCTCTGTCTCTCACTCCCCTTCAGCAAGAAGTGACTAAACCTCCATGTCTTCCTTCTTATTGTTATTTTATGGTTTAACTATGTTTTATCTTGTAGTGTGCATATTCCCATAGATTGTAATATTCATATGTTCACCGATTCTTTATATGATATTGTTCTTTCTCTTACAGTTGGCATGTTTACTTGACTTACATTTTTTGATCTTTTAAGTTTCTCAACATTGCATTGCTTTATTATGTGTAATTTTTTGCTTTTGTTTTTATTATTATCCTTAAATTTTCTGTGCTAGTATTTTCTTTTATCTCAATAAACTCCCTTTTGAACTTTATAATCACATCCTTGGTTTGTACATTATCAGTTTATAGCAAGTGCTTAACTCTAGCTCTGACATTTTTAAATTCTTTGCACAACTCTAGCTATGGTAACATCCTTAGTTTTACTACCTTAGTTTGCAAAAGAAGCTGAGCACTTGCTATGAATGAGTTATGAATGAATGAGTTATTTGACATTGCGCACGAATCACCCCCACAGGGGTATCTCGGTGCACGGTCAGTACAGCAAGTTGAAGTTGGGTTAAAATAGCACAGTTTTTAGTGCTTTCCTAAATTTATTATAGTTGGGACTGGTTCTGACATGAAATGGCAGTTTGTTCCAGAGGCTCGGAGCCAGATAGAAGAAAGATATCCCACCCCATCTGGCTCGTCGAATGCTATCATCATATCACTGGACTGTATTTCATCAGCTCAGTGCTGGCATTAGATACCTTATGAAAAGGCCTTACCCACTAGCGTGGGGGTAGAGGAAGAAGATTGAAGAGCACAGTGAAAACACCACATTTGCAATGAAGAGCTGAACCAGAAGCAGAACTCGTGCCTGGGCTTTCTGAACATAGTGACTGAACTTTGCAGATTGACAAACGGCCTGAAATGATGTGGGATGCGAGTAAACCTATTTTAATAGCCCACAACAACTCGGCAGATTGTTTTTCAATATGATTTCATGCTTAGGAACAGTGACTAGAAGCTAGGCTTTTATTTTGTGCTATGGTTTTATTTTGCCTTCTATCTTTTGATTTTTTTAGCTTAGTTTAATATTGATGACAATCAATATTATATTGCTTGTATGCATGAGGTCATGACGACCTATAATTTCAAAACCATAGCAAAACTTTTTTTTTAAAAAAGCTTTGAAAGCAATACTTTAAAAAGTAAACCTTCTTCCCAAAATATATTGAAGTAAGGACAGCATAAAAGGTTACGTGTTTTGGTTTAGAGGTAGAGGTTATAGATATTAATCGTATTGGCATACAGGTTTAAGGCAAAGGTTTTATGATATAGTGTTAAAGGTTTGGGGTATAGTGTTAAGGTGTGAGCTATAGGGCTGAGGCATGAAGATATCAGGGGTTAAGTGGTAGACGTTAACTGTTTTAGGTGCAGGATTTAGGGTTTAATGGTATGGAGTTAACTATTAGCGTTTAAAAGTATAGGTTTAAATGTGTAAATTGAAGAGTTTGGGGAATAGGGTTAAGTGGCTGGGGTATATTGTTACATCATCAAGGATGTGAATATAGGAGTTAGGTGCTAAGAGCTAAGGGTTTGGGACAAAGAAATATAGATTTTAGGTATATGATTAAGGGTTACAGGTTTCAGGAATATCATCAAAGGTGCGGGGGACAGGGTTAAGGTTTAAAACTTTGGGTATGAGGTTAACTGGTTAAAGCTATACTGTTAAAGGGTTAATCTGGCTAGGGGGATGGGATTAAGGGTTTGGGGTCTAAAGGTACCGAGGTAAGGTTCGGGGGATAGGGTTGCAAGTTTGTTATGTTATGTGTATTTGTAAAGCGTACTATCATCCGCAAGGGTATCCTGGCGCTGAAATTGGGGTATAGGTTTAAGAGTTAAAGGATTAGGGCATAGGAGTTCTGGATTAAGAGGTTAGAGGTTATGGGTTAAAGGGCTAGAACTAGGAATGTATGGGTTTAGGCTATGTAGTAAGAGGTTAGAGGGAAGGTAACAGTACATAGGGTTAAAAGTGTATGGTTAAGAGTCCAGGATTGAGGGTTACAGTTATTTTAGCCTACCAATGTGAAAAAAAGATGTGAAAGATGTGGTGTTGATTTTCCCAGTAACACTGCACTTAATTTGTCAAATTAACAAGGTGCAACCTATATATTCAACCTATCTGTGGCCAATTTGATGACCCTATGAAAACTGAGCTAGAGATTATCTCTCTCTAATCTCTTTCATAATCATAAAAAGCCCTAGACAGAATAGGCAGGAACATCCTTGTCTGTTCTTCAGTGCTCTGCCCGCATAGGGTACACATAAATGCTTTAGGGGATCGATTGGGTTTTGAGACTGCCTCTGTAAAACTACATATTAGCAAACACCATTCTACAAAGAGATATTCTTTCTATTTGGCATAAATGGCCTGCGCTTCAACACATGACCTGCAACACTTTAAGATATATCCATATTTTTAGATGAAGTGTTGGGCAGTCAGATGGTTGCTTTCTGGATTGGTTTTTTCATGCTTCTTCATGCTTCACATTTACTGGCGTTAATGGGAGCCTGAGGCAATGTTGTTTGTTGTGTCCAATGTGGAGACCATATACCACTGGAGTTCTAAATATTTAAAAAGTTGCAATTATACATTTATTACATATTATGGCAAACAAACTCTTGAGAGTCTAATACTATTTTTTTTGTTTTTCATTACTATCAACAAAAAATGTCTCCTCCTCTTGTAAATTGTTAATGCTGGCAGGATTGCTTGATGAATGTTTTACCCATATTTGTAGGAAAAGACACTTTTTGCAGGATCACCTCTATTTTTTGGACTAATGCTGCTGTTTATTTACTATGTATACTGGAACTCTGTTACTTAGGCCCCAGTGCATGTGCTGTGAACCCTAAAAATATGTTGACATTCGTCATGCACTTGATTGGCATATTTACCTCACTTAGTGGTCCCTAGTATATGCCACAAAGTGTATCCAGGGCCTGTGTGTTAAATGCCAGTAGTGGACTATGGAACCCACAGTGCCACCCACTGTACTGACAATGCAAACATGACCGGAGACCTACCATTGTTAAAACTCCAAATTCAATCTGTTAAAATAACCCCCTTTGACAATCCTGAGCCTTCCTTTTAAATACTAATAAGTCACCCCTGAGTAAGCCTTAATGCCCACAAGGTAGGGTGCATGATATTTAAAAGTAGGACATGTAAAAGTTGAATGTTAAACCTGCCATTGTAGTGAAAAGACTATTTTCGCTGTAGCAGGAGTGGCTGTTCCAGATTAAAGCAATGGGATACAATATTAAACTCAATAATGGTATCCCTGGCCAGGAAATACCTATAAGTTTCATTCTTGGACTTTTAAAAATACTTATTACAAGCCCAATTCACTGATAAAGTCAGATGTGTAATAAATATTTTGGAAAAAGTACTTCTAGAAAGCCACCTTTGCCCTGCCTCAAGCCTCTGGGCCCATTTACCTGAGTTCCAACTGTAATCCAGGAGCTGAATAACCCCCTTGATAAGGTGTGAACATGCTACCAGAGCTGAGACAAAGGCCTTGAGTGTGGGGAGAGGTTCTGTTCCTATGGCAGGATGTGCCAAGGAACTTAATTACCTTTAAAGATGCCTACTGCATCACAGTTAAATGTTAGCTGAAACCTGGGCAGAGCCATGCTTTGTTCTCCCAGTCTGGCAGGTACCAATCCTAATGGGAGAGGCGCTGCCCCCAGTAGAGGTTTGAATGGACCACAGAGTGGGGATAGCTCATTTCCCTACATCTCTTCAGCACACAGGCTTTGCAGAAAGGCAGGAGAATTTCAAAATCTTTTATATGGGCAAATAGGGGCCTGTGGGATTTTTTGCACTATGGCACACAGGGTTACGCTGCAATAGTGGGTAGGGTTAGCCCTGGGAACTTATTTCCCATTGGCTAAGAAGGGGGCATGAGTCTCACCCACTGACACAGGCTAGTGCAAGGAATACATGTGGCATCCCTGGGCTCCAACTTCAGAACACTATTGGATCTGTTGCAAATAGACGATGGGCAGCATCTGCTGTTTAGAGCTGTGAGAAGACATGGAAGGCTGTACCTGCTCCTATGTGTACATAATAGTGACTCCAAGGGTCAGTTGGCTGACCTCCTGCTAAGCTAAAGGGACAAAACAAGCTGCTAGAAACCCTTTTTCTAAAGTGTCCAGCTGACTAGTTCCCACAGGATCTGCCAAGCAACCTGAAGTGAGTTTTGACCCATAGTGTTGTTCTTGAGGTCCTTGGACCCTTGGCCGTGTCAAAGTGTACTCCTCCTATCATCCTGAAAAACCTGAGACTTAGAAGCTTTTTTGCTCCAAAGACCTACGAAGGACCGAGACAAACGTGCCAAGTTTATCCAACGAAGGTGTGCTGCCTTTGGGCCAAAGATTAAGGTTGATGTTATGTTATGTTATGTTATAGGTTTGTTGAGCGCGACAGCTGCCCCAGCAACGGGGCGTCCCGGCGCTAGGAACCATAGCATAACCTGTGGGGGAGGGAGAAAGGTTTATAGGGGTGGGAAGAGGTGGGTTTTGATTGCTTTGCGAAAAGCGGACAGGTTGTCGAGGCAACGGATGTGGAGGGGAAGGGAGTTCCAAAGTTTTGCTCCCAGCAGTCTGAATGAGCGGCCCCCTATGCGGCAGAATTTCGTGCGGGGAACCACTACTAAGTGCTGCCCCGTAGAACGCAAATGGCGTTGGGGGGTGTACGGTGTTAAAAGCGGGCGGAGGAGTTCGGGGCCATCTATTTTCAGGATTTTAAAAGCCGTGGTCAGGGCTTTAAATTGGATGCGGGCTTCCACAGGAAGCCAGTGGAGTCTGTGTATGGTGGCTCTAGCAGAACACCTTCTAGGGAGGCCTACTATTGCACTGGTCGCAACGTTCTGTATTCGCTGGAACCTGATTGTCTCGGCTTTATTGGCGCCCAGGAGTAGGACGCTTGCGTAGTCTAATCTAGCCAGGATGGTGGATTGGACAATGAGCTGCCGTGTTTTGTGGTCAAAGAAGCCTAGAATAGGATTGAGGCTTCTCAGCAACCCGATGCAGGTAGCCGCTACTTTTTTTGTATGAGTCTGATAGTTCAGTGCGGCGTCGAGCCATACACCCAAGTTTTTGACCAAAGATTTGGGAGGGGGGGGGTAGGGCCCAACAGGGGGGGCCACCAGTAGTCGTTCCAGCAGCTGGGGTTCTTGCCTAGGAGTAGCACCTCGGTTTTCCCTGCATTCAGTTGTAAACAGTTTGCAGTCATCCAGTTGGTGACTGCGGCCAGTCCATCCCTAAATCTTGTGGCGGATGTGGAGGGCACCTCCGTCAGGGTGATTACTAGCTGTGTGTCGTCAGCGTACGACACCAGCGTGAGACCCCATTCCCTGGCCACTGCCGCAAGGGGCTGCATGTACAGATTAAAAAGGGATGGACTGAGGGAAGAGCCCTGCGGGACTCCCTGGCCTATAGTCTGAGGTTGGGAAATAAATGGGGGGGCTGACACACGGAAGGACCTGCCCGTAAGGAACGATCGGAACCACTCAAGTGCCCGTTCCTGGATTCCAATACTTTCCAAACGGCTTAGAAGGATATTATGGGAAACCGTGTCAAAGGCTGCGCTGAGATCAAGTAGTATCAGCGCAGCACTCTGACCGGAGTCCATAATCTTCCGGAGGTGTTCGGTGGTGGAAAGAAGGGCAGACTCCGTACTGTGCCCAGGCCTAAACCCGTGTTGGGAGGGGTCTAAGATGTTATTTTCTGCTAGGTGGTTCATGAGTACTGTATTAGCGTGGGTCTCTGCCAGTTTGGATACCCAGGGGAGCAGTGATACGGGCCTATAGTTCTCCGGTTTAGTGGGGTCTAGGGTGGGTTTCTTGATAATAGGATTTACCCATGCTTGTTTCCAACAGGTGGGTACTGTAGCCGATGAAAAGGAAAGATTGAGAAGTGTGGCCAGCGAGGGGAGAAAAAAGTCTAGGGCTCCTAAAAAATAAGCTGGTCTCATGGGATCTGAGGGGGCGCCAGATTTCACCCTTCTGCAAAATTTAGCTAGGTCCTCGTGAGAGATAGCTGGCAGATGGGTGAGCCTGGGTCCCTTGAAGGGGCAGTTAGGAGGGCTGGTGTAGATGGAGGGGTTTGGTGAGAAGGAATTGTAAATTTTCCTCACCTTATCAGTAAAGAACGTGGCGAGGTCTTCGCACTGTTGGGTGGAGGAAATAATCGAGGCAGGGTTGCCCCCGGTTTGTAGCTTTTGAACTAATTTAAAGATTGTTTTAGTGGGGTTGGAACTGGAGTCAATTTCCTTGGCATAGAAGGAAGCGCGGGCAGTGCGTATAGCTTTGTGATATATTTTGAGTGAGGTCAGATAAGAGTTTTTGTCCTCGTCCTTGTATTCTTTCCTCCATTGGCGTTCCGCTCTTTTGCATTTTTTTCTCAATGTTTTTAAGTTCTCGTCATACCATGGATTAGATGGGGTAGTACGTCCTCTAGTCCATTTGGCCGGTATGAGAGTATCAAGTCCTTTGGTAATCCATGCTTGGAAAGCGGCATATGACGCATTAACGTCGTTTGTGATTTCAAAGTTAAGTTCTCCTAATCTGGCCGGAAGGTCCAAATTCTGGAGTTTGTGCCAGGGTCGTTTGAGGCAAGAAGTAGGCGTCGCCCTGTTGGGTTGGGTGGCGACCGAGGTCGCGACTGTGACGAGGAAGTGGTCCGTCCAACCCATGGGTTTAGGTGGATCCGCATTAGCTCCCGGGATATTGGTAAAGACCGGGTCAAGTAGGTGCCCGGCAGAGTGGGTAGAAGATTGTATAAGGGGGGTGAGTTGCAAGGCTGTTAGGTCAGCCAGGAGGTTGCTGATGATTGGATCCGAAATGGTATCAAAATGAAGGTTTAAATCCCCTAAGATCGTAAAATTAGCGGAGCTAGCGACCAACGCATGAGCTGACTCTAGGAGCTCCTCAATGAATTTGGAGGAAGGTCCAGGAGGTCTATAGATAAAAAGGCCAGATAGGGAAAAGTGAGGGTTAATGGTGATTTTAAAACGGGCACATTCACATCCCGTAATGTTTTCCTTTAAGAAAGAGCAAGAGTAAGCTGTTCTATAAATGGCGGCAATGCCGCCTCCTCTAGAGTCTCTGTTAATGGAGGTCATAGAGAACCCCTCCGGTAACGTTAGGTTAGGAATGCTAGTCAGTTCGTCCTTGAGCCAGGTTTCACTTAAGAACATGATGTCTGGGTTTTCGTCTACCAGTAGAGTTTTTACCTCCGCATGGTGTTTGACCAGGGACCGGACATTTAACTGGGAAATAATGAGCGAGGTCTGGTTCCTTCTAATGGCTTTGTGTCGGGTAAGTTGTGGCTCAGGGATGTATAAGTTACAGGAGTTGCACTGAAGAGCAGTCTGACCAATGCAGCTCTCTAGCTTGTAACAGCGTTGGCCTGGGTTGAGTGAAAGGAGATGATCTTTGTCATAGTGATGAGCCGTCCGTATTTGTTGGGCAGGGTGACTGGCGAGAGGCGATGACTTGGCGAGGACGGGCGAAGACGGGCTTGCCTTAGGCGCGCCCGCTGCGCCCGCCCGCTGCGCGTACGGTGGTTGCACATTATTTGAGGGGGAGAAAGAGGGCGGGGGCGTGGCCTCGGAGTGGGCGTGGCCTCGCGCCTCGCCGGCAATGGCGATCTTGTTTGTGTCCTCGTTCGATCCTACAAACAGCGTTAGATCCGCTGTGAGGTGAGTGAGGGGTTTAAACACTGAAGTCCAAATTGTGCCAGGAGACAGTGCAATGTTAAAATACAAAGATTATTTGTGACAATTCAATTTTAAAAACAGGATCGTAGATCTCCCGGCTTCCGCCTCAGGAGTGTGCTAGGTTCCAGGTAAAAACACTCTCAGTCAGTGTTTATATACGCTGTGAGGGCGGGGGCGTGGCCTCGGAGTGGGCGTGGCCTTGCGCCTCGCCGGCAATGGCGATCTTGTTTGTGTCCTCGTTCGATCCTACAAACAGCGTTAGATCCGCTGTGAGGTGAGTGAGGGGTTTAAACACTGAAGTGCCAGGAGACAGTGCAATGTTAAAATACAAAGATTATTTGTGACAATTCAATTTTAAAAACAGGATCGTAGATCTCCCGGCTTCCGCCTCAGGAGTGTGCTAGGTTCCAGGTAAAAACACTCTCAGTCAGTGTTTATATACGCTGTGAGGGCAGGGGGCGTGGCCTCGGAGTGGGCGTGGCCTCGCCGGCAATGGCGATCTTGTTTGTGTCCTCGTTCGATCCTACAAACAGCGTTAGATCCGCTGTGAGGTGAGTGAGGGGTTTAAACACTGAAGTCCAAATTGTGCCAGGAGACAGTGCAATGTTAAAATACAAAGATTATTTGTGACAATTCAATTTTAAAAACAGGATCGTAGATCTCCCGGCTTCCGCCTCAGGAGTGTGCTAGGTTCCAGGTAAAAACACTCTCAGTCAGTGTTTATATACGCTGTGAGGGCGGGGGGCGTGGCCTCGGAGTGGGCGTGGCCTCGCGCCTCGCCGGCAATGGCGATCTTGTTTGTGTCCTCGTTTGATCCTACAAACAGCGTTAGATCCGCTGTGAGGTGAGTGAGGGGTTTAAACACTGAAGTCCAAATTGTGCCAGGAGACAGTGCAATGTTAAAATACAAAGATTATTTGTGACAATTCAATTTTAAAAACAGGATCGTAGCTCTCCCGGCTTCCGCCTCAGGAGTGTGCTAGGTTCTAGGTAAAAACACTCAGTCAGTGTTTATATACGCTGTGAGGGCGGGGGGCGTGGCCTCGGAGTGGGCGTGGCCTCGCGCCTCGCCGGCAATGGCGATCTTGTTTGTGTCCTCGTTCGATCCTACAAACAGCGTTAGATTCGCTGTGAGGTGAGTGAGGGGTTTAAACACTGAAGTCCAAATTGTGCCAGGAGACAGTGCAATGTTAAAATACAAAGATTATTTGTGACAATTCAATTTTAAAAACAGGATCGTAGATCTCCCGGCTTCCGCCTCAGGAGTGTGCTAGGTTCCAGCGACGTTGAGTGTTTTTAAAGCTGTTTCCACAGGGCATCGCAGGGAAAGTATCTGGTCTTGTGGAGATCTGTTGGGCTACAGCTTGAAGCATTGCCCGATATAGCAATCTGAACTCCAAAAAACTGACTAAGTCTGAAGATAGAAACCTTCACCAGGCTAAGGCACCAAAAGTATCTGCCTGGCAAGGGACCTTACTTGGGTGTGAACTTTGAATTTCTGCCACTTGGAGCTTTCCCATCAAATGTTACTAGCTAGACCAGCCTAGTGGAGCCCTTCTTGCCCAGCTGAGGATTTTTCACTTCCAATTTTAGAGACTAAGTCCGAAGGTAAAACTTCTGACCTGCTTGAACCTGATTTCTGTTTCCAATCTGTGCTCCATTGTGGCTGGCTTTAAATCATTCCTAGTTACCAGCCAATTGCAACCACATGACCGCGGTTGGTGCATAATGCTGTTTTATGCTACTTTAAGATAAAACTTTAAAAATTCACATGTTAATGTTAATAAAAATTTATAGAGCGCACGTACGCCGGGTGGCTTCATGGCGCTAAAGGCTCCGAGAGCTGTCAGAGAAGAACATAGAAGCTAGCCCTGGGCAAATAGCCAGGTTTTCAGGGATTTCCTAAATTGCAAAAGATCTGTGCAAGACCGTATTTCCAACGGGAAGGAGTTCCACAGTTTGGGGGCAAGGGTGGCAAATCTGCGGCCACCTTGACGTACTCGTTTAAACAATGGGATGGAGAGAAGTGTGAGATGGGCAGACCTTAGATTGTGCATGGGGGTGTGCCTGAGTATCATACTGTTAATAAACACAGGACTGATGCCATGCAGGGATTTAAAAATAAGGCACCCCGTTTTAAAAGCACAGCACTGAAAAATGGGGAGCCAATGCAATTTCTTCAACAGAGGGGTTGCTGAATGCCATTTAGGTTGTCGAAAGACCAAGCGGGCTGCATGATTCTGGACCATCTGCAATCGTTTAAGCAGGTAATGTGGCATGCCTAGATACACAGATTTGGCATAATCCAAATGAGATAAAACAGTAGCTATTATGACCTGAGTCAAAGCATCCAGAGTAAGAAAGGGATGTATTTTTCTAATTTTACGCATTTGAAAAAAACACTTGGACATAACCGCGCCCACCTGAGTTTTCAATGAGAGGCCACTGTCAAGAGAGACTCCTAAGGTTTTAGCCGATGTGGAGGGAAGGGGAGGGGATCCAAGCTCAGGTGGCCAATAGTGTAGGCCCCAGTACTTACGGCTGTCCCCTGTAAGAACAATCTCTGTCTTACCAGGATTTAATTTAAGATGGTTATGATCCATCCAGCTTTGGATGAATAACATGGTGACCTGAAAATCGATGACAGAGGTGTGCGAGTTGTCAATCCTGAAGATGAGCTGTAGATCATCTGCATAGTTGACAACCGACACCTTCCTGTCTTTGAGAGACTGGATCAGGGGCGCCATATAGAGGTTAAACAGGTGTGGAGAGAGGGCCGAGCCCTGAGGGACTCCACAGGTGGTATTGCGTGGAGGCGCCAGAAAATGTGCCTGACGAACAGCCTGTGAGCGGTCCTCCAGAAAGGAAGTGAGCCAGCTTGCTGCCGCCCCTTGAACACCAGCCTGTCTGACACAGTCGGCCAAGATAGTATGGTCGACGACCGTGTCAAAGGCTGCGGAGAGATCCAGCAGTTCCTTTTATTGGATTTTTGTAATTTTATTCATTAAATTATTCTCTATTTTTAGAAATTAATGTGGGATTCAATTGTGCTGTGTTTTGACTTTCTAACTGTTTTGCTACTTCTAAATGCCTTACACATTCACTTAAGTTAAGTCTGTCTGCTCCGTACTGTAGCGACCAGGGGTAGAGCTGAGGTTTAAATAAATGAAACCTTTACTGGATCTAACAAGAATAGTAATTACTTGTGGTGGGCAACCATTTACCCCAACTAATAAACCACATTCTCACACTGGAGTTTTGTGGTGTTATCTTGGGATATATTGAACTAAACTCAAAATGTATTTTTAATTGGCATCATGTCTTTGATTGAGTAATTTCTGACTTTCTCACAACAGTGTTTGGGAATTTTCACTGGTGGAGTAGGCAGTCCTATAAAGGTCAGTTTTAAATACGGTTTTGCCCTCTGCTATCGTGACAAACCAGGCAATGCCATGGTTGGTCTCCTATCATTGCTAATCACCACAGAAAAATGTAAACACTCACATAATGCAGTGGGGTGATCCTACTTCACCCATTACTAACTCTTCCTCCCAACCTGACCCCCTCTCCCAACCCGCAATCTGCCCCATCGCCTCCTTAGAATCTCGACTTGATGATATCTCAATTAACCTGCAACATCTTCAGGAAGATATTCTAAGACTTACCTCCTTAACCACTGAGGTGTTGCTCAACCAAAGGATAACAGTTTGCAGATGAAGCAAGCTGGCTCGCAGCTTATCCCGCTCCCTAACAGCAAACCTCACTTGCCTCACTTTAATAGGAACTCCCTTCCCCAGAGCTCCCCCTCTCGACCAAGGAGCTCGACCAATTGCCTCACAGACAGCGACATCCATGCACTGCTCCTTACCTACACCCTCAATGAAGACACCAACAAGACATCTCCTGTGCAAATCCAAACCGTCCAAAGTAATGCACACAGAGTATCGAGTCACAACCCTAGAGGGATTAACAAACCTAATCTCAATCAATCAATCAATCAATCATAACACTTGTATAGCGCGCTACTCACCCGGAAGGATCTCAAGGCGCTTGGGGGAAGGGGGCCGCTACTGCTCGAACAGCCAGGTCTTGAGTTGTCTCCTGAAGGCGAGGTGGACCTGGGTCAGCCGAAGGTGGATGGGGAGGGAGTTCCATGTCTTGGCAGCCAGGTAGGAGAAGGATCTGCCTCCTGCGGTGGCTCTTCGGATGCGTGGTACGGCGGCGAGGGCGAGGCTGGCGGACCGTAGCTGGCGGGTGGGCATGTGGAAGGTCAGGCGGTCGTTGAGGTACTTGGGGCCCAGGTCGTGGAGAGACTTGTGTGCGTGGGTG
This sequence comes from Triturus cristatus, assembly GCF_964204655.1. NCBI lineage: Eukaryota > Metazoa > Chordata > Amphibia > Caudata > Salamandridae > Triturus > Triturus cristatus. The sequence goes on along the minus strand of NC_140589.1, from coordinate 1,379,434,627 downwards.
AGGAGCCTGAACGTGATCCTCTTGTTGACGGGGAGCCAGTGCAGGTTCCTCAGGTGGCCGGAGAGGTGGCTGCGATGAGGGATGTCTAGGATGAGTCGTGCGGAGGCGTTCTGGATGCGTTGTAGTTTTTTCTGTAGCTTGGCTGTGGTTCCGGCGTAGAGGGTGTTTCCGTAGTCCAGCCGGCTGGTGACTAGGGCCTGGGTGACCGTCTTCCTGGTTTCGATCGGGATCCATCGGAACATTTTGCAGAGCATGCGGAGGGTGTGAAAGCATGAAGAGGAGACGGCATTGACTTGTCTGGTCATCGAGAGGGAGGAGTCCAGGATGAAGCCCAGGTTGCGTGCGTGGTCTGTCGGCTTTGGGGCGGTGCCCAGGGCTGGGGGCCACCAGGAGTCGTCCCAGGCGGAGGGTGATGGTCCAAGGATGAGGACCTCCGTCTTGTCTGAGTTCAGTTTCAAGCGGCTGTTCTTCATCCACTCGGCGACGTCTTTCATCCCTTCGTGGAGGCTGGTTCTGGCGGTGTCGGGGTCTCTGGTGAGGGAGAGGATCAGCTGGGTGTCGTCGGCGTAGGAGATGATGTTGAGGTTGTGTTGGCGTGCGATGGCTGCGAGAGGTCTCATGTAGACGTTGAAGAGGGTGGGGCTGAGTGATGATCCTTGCGGGACGCCGCAGATGACTTCGGTGGCCTCGGAGCGAAACGGGGGGAGGCGGACTCTCTGTGTTCTTCCAGCGAGGAACGAGATGATCCACTTCAATGCCTTCTCTTGTATGCCGGTGTTGCTGAGGCGTTGGACTAGGGTGCGGTGGCAGACAGTGTCGAACGCGGCGGAGAGGTCCAGGAGGATGAGTGCCGCTGTTTCCCCGTTGTCGAGGAGGGCTCGGATGTCGTCGGTGGCTGCGATGAGGGCGGTCTCGGTGCTGTGGTTGGCTCTGAAACCGGACTGCGAGGGGTCGAGGGATCCATTCGTCTCGAGGAAGGCGGCGAGCTGTCTGTTGGCGATCTTCTCGATGACTTTGGCAGGAAAAGGGAGGAGCGAGATGGGGCGGAAGTTTTTGAGGTCGGTGGGGTCCGCTGTTGGTTTCTTCAGTAGGGCGCTGAGCTCTGCATGCTTCCAGCTCTCCGGGAAGGTGGCGGTGTCGAAGGAGGTGTTGATGACGTCTCGGAGTTGGGGTGCGATGGTGGAGTCGGCCTTGTTGAAGACGTGGTGTGGGCAGGGGTCAGTCGGAGATCCGGAGTGGATGGATCAAACCCATCAATCCCAATCGGTCTGTCACAGCTCACTCCAATACCCTCCTGAAATGCATGCTCATTAATTGCAGATCGGCCGTTAGGCATACAGCTGATATCTATGACCTCACCTACACTCAGGAGCTCGACCTCATTATCCTGACAGAATCTCGGTTAAATGAGTCTTCACCCCCTATTTTAGACCTACCAGTTCCCCCTAGTCACAACATTATTAGACTGGACAGAAATCACAGAACTGGTGGGGGAGTTGCATGCATTTACTGTAATACCCTAGAGGTAATTCAGGCAGCTTCGGATACCCTTCCTGCAGAAGAATACCTTTACATCAATATCATTAGCAATGACAGACATATTTGCAAACTTCATCTAATTTACCACCCTTTCGGAAACACCTAGCTTTCGTAGAACAAACCATGGACGTAATCTCAAACAACGCTGACCAATACACTACTCAGATGTTCCTTGGAGATTTCAATCTTTACTGGAATGACCTGAATGACCAATTAGTCAACATCATCAAAGTCTTCCTATTAGACCTCGAGTTGACCCAAATCTGTGATTACCCTACTCACAATAAAGTCGAGACCCTAGACCTAATCATCGCAAAATGGGGCTCCACTACACTGGAGTCAATCCTGCCTTGCGATTGGGCAGAGTACTACCATATTACCTTCCTCATCAATGCCAATGTGACCCCCAAAAAATGCTCCAGTCAAAAAACAAAAACATTGGAAACGAAACCTACTGATTGTAAACTTCAATGACCTATCGGCCCTAAGCCACAACTACCCGACCCCCAAGGTGGACATAGTGGACGCCCACGACCTAACAGAGCATTACAATACCTCCATCTTGAACATCCTTGACTCGATTGCTCCACTTCAGCTAAGAAATGTATCCACCAAAATTTCTAAACCCTGGTTCAACGAAAACCTCAACAATGAAAGATACGATTTGAGACTAGCAGAAAGAGCCTGGAGATCGTCACCTTCCATGGTAAAATTGGAAAGGCTAAGATCAGTGAAAAACACTTACAACAAAAGAATTCGAAACTCGAAAGCCAATTTCTTTAGAGCCCAACTGGACCAAGCCAGAAATCGGCCCAAAAGACGTTTTGAAATCGTCAAGCAACAATCTAACAACCAACCCCACCCGCCCGGTATCATTTGCAGTAAGCCTCCTAATTGCAAAAAATGTGCTTCCTTCTTTTTAAAATATTTTTATTTATGAATTTTCATATTATAACAATCAAGAAAAATCAGCATCATGTTCACATTTTTACAGAATATACAGCAGCAGGTTGACATAGCATCAGGTAGTTCAGGAATGATATGGAAACGTACATTCTACCAAAAATACACAAGATGTACATTATCATCATACAGGATGTCATTAGTCAGAAGGGTTGTTGAACATATATGCAGTGAATGGACCCCAAATGTCAAGCGGTCTTGAAGCACTTGGCAGTTCTTCCGCATAGCAGGTAAGTTGATCCTGACAATAGGCTATATCTCTTAACCAGTGTACTGGCTGCGGCGCAGGTCTGCCATCCCAGTGAAGTGAGACTCTGCATTTCGCCAGTAGTAGGGCTTTAGCTACCAACTTCCGATTGGCAGCCTTAAGATTAAGTAGATTTCCTAGCAAGCAAACCTCCATATGACATTCTATTTTTTCACCCACCATTTCTGTTAAGGCCGCCGTGACTTTCCCCCAGAAATCAGCCACTTTGTGACAGCTCCACGCCAAATGTTGAAAATCGGCATTATCGGCGCCACATCTTTTACAGCAGTGTGAGTCCCTCTAGCCATACTTGCAGAGTTGCGCTGATGTGTAGTACATTTGGTGGACATATTTATAATGTATAAGCCTAAGATTCCCGTTTGCAACTAACTGACCCGTTAATTTGCAGCATACTGCCTATTCATCCTCTGTCAGCGGTTGGGGTAAAATAGCATTCCATTTTCCCATGCGGCCCACACCAACAGCCGCCTCATCCATCTGGGAGGCTGAATACAGGTGAGTAACTAGTTTATTCAGAGTTTGCGTAGTATATATATGTTGTAGAGCCCCCAGAGTTGGTGGTTCGTCAGGGAAACATGGGTATAGCGACCGCACTGCAGCTCGTAGTCTACTGTATATAAATGCCAACATGACAGATCCTTCCCTGTCCCCTATAAAACTCTGGAGATCTATGAATTTCCCGTTGGGATAGATTTCACCCATGGTATATGCCCCTGCATTGTGCATAGCCTTTAGGGAACCCGTTTCAATCGTCACAGATATCGCCATATGATGGACCAGTGGCATTGCCGGTGCGTACAACGGGAGCTTCCATGCACGCCTCCCCAGTTCATTCCAAGCATGAGACGTACATTGTACCGTATCCACTTCATCCCTTTTGAAGACAGTGGTCTTGTTAACAATCATAGCTTTAAGTGGTATTGAATGAACCACCCCCGCTTCTACTGCAACATGTGGTGTGAATGGTGGCGCGTTTAGCAGTAAAAGGCGTATTGTGCTTGTGCACGCAAATAATATAATTGCATATCTGGTACCGTAAACCCACCCATCTCGTACGGCAATGTCAGTGTCTCCCATTTAACTCTCGGTTTTTTACCTCCCCAGACTAGCGTAATCAGTAATGCGCGTAATGTAGTAAAAACAAAATGCGTCAATTTAATGGGAACAGTTACAAACAAGTATAAAAACTTTGGTAGGACCACTATTTTGATCAAGGCCACCCTATCTGCAAATGTTAATGGTAATCAAATCCATATGGATACTTGTTCCTCAAGTCGAGATATTGCTGTACCATAATTGATGCGTATAATGATCTGTGGGTCTTCATGTATCCACATACCCAAGTATTTTACTGGATCTGTACTCCATTCTAATGGGTATCCTAATTCAACTTGCGTCGTTCCCTCTGTCAAAGATATCACAACCAATTTATTCCAATTAATTGCAAGGCCAGACTGTCTCTCAAATCGAACATACTCTCTAATGAGTTGTTCCAAGTACACCGCTGGTTCACACACATATAAGGCCATGTCGTCTGCATACATGGATACCTCTAATGGCCGATGGAGGAAACACAGTGCCGCTTTTGCATGTCGCTGCCTTAGTATAAAGGCCAACGGCTCTAACACAGCTGCACATAATAAAGGCGATAGGGGGCAGCTCTGCCTCGTCCCGCGGCGAATTGAAAACGTGGCAGACGTCCGCCCATTAATACGCACACGGGCCACTGGATCCGTATATAACAACTTAATCCAATTGGTGTAAATAAATGGCACTCCCATACGATGCAACACTGCGAACATGTATCGCCAAGACATCGAATCAAACGCCGATTGCGGCTGCGGGTAGTGTAGGTTTTAGAAGGTGTATTACTGCAAAAAGCGTCCTTAAATTATGCGCCGTGGAGCGTGTAGGGATAAACCCCGACTGATTAGGTAACACCATAACAGGTAATAGTAATCACGATCTGGCTGCCAGCGCTTTTGCTAAAATCTTGACATCTGTGTTCATTAGTGATAAAGGCCTATAAGATTCACATCTATCTGTCGCTTTTCCGGGCTTCAATAAGGCTATAATTAGGGCCTCACGGAGCGTGTCCGGAAGCCGTTGCTGATCGCAGACTTCTTCAAACATAGCATGAAGATGTGGCACCAATATATCAATGTATTCTTTATAAAACTCCGCTGGGAGTCCGTCTGTGCCGGTAGCCTTGCTATTAGGCAGAGCAATAATAGCGTCATGTATTTCATCATATGTCAGTGGGTGCATCAGAAAGTCTTGTTGCCTCTTCGACAACCAAACCAAGGCTCTATCTTCTAAGTATTGTGCTATGTCATCTTCGTCAGAGGTTGGTCTACTGCTATACGTGGTCTTGTAGTAATGCACGAACGATGCAAGAATACCTGTTGTGTCTCAATAATTAGTATCACCCTCTGTAATAGATTGCACCACACACTTTTTTGCCCATGGCTCAGTGATCCTGGTGGCTAAGGCCCGTCCTGGTCTGCCTCCCTCACCATAGTATCTAGCTGTCCAGCGCCTCGACATATGCTTCACCTCTAGATGTGCCAGCTCATTATATTCATTAATCTTAGAACGTATTGACGCCAGTGTAGCGCCATCTGATGAACTTTCATAATGCCCCTCTAGGAGCATTATTTCTTGTTCGAGCCGTTTCATTGTGCCCCGTAATGATTTAAGGACCCCCGACTGTAGGCCTATACACACTCCACATATTGTTACTTTAAATGCCTCCCATAATGTGCTCAGACTTTGGACTAACCCAGCATTTTCAGTAAAATAATGTTCAATGGATTCCCTCACCCCCTCTCTGAAAACCTGATCTTGCAGCGCGGTGGATTGCAATCGCCATTGGAATTGAGGTGGTGTGTACGTGGGTATGAGCATTGTGAGCAACAATGGGAAATGATCAGAGAGCGTGTGAGGCAAGTGAGTAACCCTAGTGACCCATGCGTTTACATCACTTGTAGTCAGCCAAAAGTCAAGTCGTGACCATGACTGATGAGTATAGGAGTGGCATGTGCCCTCTCGCACCTCCGGATGTCTTATCCTCCAAACATCTATGAGGAACAAATCCTGCATACCATTCCTGACGGCCTGTGCAGCTTTTTTTATCGAAGGTTCGGTATTGGAGTGACGGTCCAATGCAGAGTTTATTACTACATTAAAATCGCCCCCACAGATAATCGCAGCTGATTGTAACCTATGTATTTTATTCCACAGCTCCTCGTAAAAACCTGGGTCATCTATATTAGGCCCATATATATTGACTATGGTCAACAGCATACTGCACAATTTCCCCTGCACTATTATATAGCGGTCGTTATCATCAATATCCTCATGCAAACTTACAAACGGGAGACTCTTTTTTATTAAAATCATAACTCCTCGCGCACACGAGGAGTAGGAAGATGCCAATCTTACTCCAGCCCATCTAGTGGCCACTGCTGCTGCAGCATGCTTTGTAAGGTAAGTTTCCTGCAACAACGCCACTTGGACGATATGACGATTTAGGTAGGCCATCACCTGCCTCGTTTTCTTTGGATTATTAAGACCTCTGACATTCCACGTTATCCAATTTAGTTTACCATCCCCAGTTGGCATCACTCCTTCCTGACATCAATGTATACATTATAAATTCTGTATCGTTTCTTGCTCATGCATATTATCCCCAGTCTGTGTACTCTGTATTTCACAATAATGCATCTGAACAATCCCAGAACAAAGACCCCCACCCGCCCCAACAGCCCAATTATGTCAAGGATACCCAGCAACACATCTGCAATCATAATGCATATACCAATCAGCAGTACCCTTCGTGTTATGCATGTTATACTTATGTATCCAAAACCGTCCCCAGCAAATCCCCCCGCCCACTTCAGCATCCCAATTATGCTAAGGATCCCCAAAGAAAATAACAAAAAACGACATCTAGCCCTCCACCCCTCTGTAGGCTGCTAGTCAGCTCACAGTACACACCCTGAACGATGAACTATGTGGGGTGTACCTTCTCGGATGTTGCCAGCTGCCCACCAAACCCCCTCTATGTATTTAGGGTGGGGACGTGGAAATTCTAATGTATTCTCCCAGCCTACTTTGTTACCATATGCCTGAAAACAGTACCGGCACATAACCCGTACAACAACATTCCTAACAGAAGGGCAGACCAGTTAACAGCTACTACCAGTATTCTTGGACTGAGGCTCTGTACTCCATCAAGATGCTTAGCATGTATAGTTCATCAGCAATTTTAGCTGCGGCAGTTTGTAATCAACCATGTGATCAGGATTTAGTCATTGACGGAGTGCCTTTACTACGCATAACACAGATATCCGCCTCATCTCTTAGGGTGCTAACGCTGCAGTACACACGCATGCTTGTAAGTAGGTCCATCCTCTCCACATCTTTTTTCCATGACATGCCAGGCTTGTAAGCCTCCAAAAGCATATACAACCCAACTCCCCATCAGAGGAAACCCCTGACCTCTTCATAACATAAACTGTGCCCTTGTGCATGTACTTAGCGTCCAACTTTTAGTAGCTTAACGAGACAGTGCCACAATCGCCTTTACCTGCATACGGTTACGTAAATAGAGACAACAATACCAGTCTGATCAGACAGACAGACGACTGTGTTAGTCCTCATTATCTGTGTCGTCACCAGCATTTCTAGAAGACTCTCGCTGCTCCAGCTGCCGCACAAATTGCAAAGCGTCTTTAGGGGATGTGAAGATCTTAACTTTGCTCCCGTGCTGTATCCACAGACTCACTGGGTACAACATGGCGTATTGCAGCTTCAGCGCCTGCAGTTTTTTCTTCTCAGGTTGAAATTCACGTCGCGCCTGCTGTACCGCCGTCGGGAAATCCGGAAACAGGGCAACCTCCACCCCTAGTACGTGGTTGTGCCCTTTTCTCTCACCAGACGTACGGCAACATCCCTATCGCGATAGTTAAGGAGCTTGGCATTGATAGGACGCGGCGGTGCTCCTGGGATGGGTTTAAGCGCAAGCGAGCGATGTGCTCTTTCCACTACTAGTATGTTTGAAAAGTGATCCGCTCCTAGCATGGTTTTAAGCATCTCCTCCACGTACAGCTCCATTCTACCTGTATTTGTGGACTCCGGCACAGCTGTAATGCGGAGGTTATTGCGCCGGGACCTGGCCTCCAAGTCCTCGTTCTTAGCTTGGATGACCGCTAGTAATTTTTCCATCTGGCTACATGAGTCTGTGATGTTCTCCACCTTGTCCTCCGCATTGGGGATACGCTGCTCCGCCTCCGTTATCCGCACCGCCGTGCTTATCCAGCTTAGCCGCCATATTGTCCATGTGCAGATTTAAGTTATCGATTTTGGTGTCTATTGTTTGAAGACTCTGTTGCATGGCCATCATCATGCGCTCCAATTTGTTACTGCTGCCAGAATCCAGGTCAGTCTCAGTGTCTGAAGCAACCTGCATCTGCGACTGTTTCAGTCTTTTGGATTCAAAGGAGAGTTTGGTCTGCTGCTGCTTTTCTGGTTTGCCCATCTTCAAACACGTGGGCCGTTGCCAGTCACAGTACACACCACTATTCCTGGGCATCAGTAGAGAGGGGGTCTCAACGGTGATCGCACTCTCACTGCAAAAACTGTGGGGTCAAATATTCGATTGTCGTCTGGCCTGACACAGCGTGCACACCCCAAGGCAGAGTAGCACTGTCCCACCCACTTCGCAGCTTCACAACCTGCACAGGTGTACCCTGTGCACCAGCAGCCACACCCCACTGCGTCCAGCGGGCAGGTTTCGGTGCCTCTCGACAAGCGTTGACTGTCAAAGCGCTCTGCTCAAGTGCACTGTACGCATATGGCCCATAAAAAAACTAATGTCTCTTGTCTCCTGCATCCAGCAACTGCACCAGCCTCAATTCCCAAAGATGTCGATGCCACCAGCAGTGCTTGCAGCCGCCTGGTCACTTTCTTTCTATTGTCAGTCGCCCTATTCTCCCAGTGCTTGCAGGATGCATGCTAGTCTCACCATCGCATAGGCCTGCCAGCGTGACAGCGCAATTTCAAAATGACGGTCGCAGGCACTTCACCATACTTGTAAATAGTGGTCCGCAGCCGTCTAGACTAATGTTAATCATGTAGTGCTCAAGTCTTTTCCTTTTATCCGATGGCGGCGGAATGCCCCCAAAAGCAGTCTCGCCGTTTATCACCGAAGCACTCCGCAGGTATCACACATTAGCAGAGGTCCGCAACACCCTACCACCTCCGATGCATCTCCTCACCCGGGCGGCAGGGACGGGCAGTCAGTCGAGGGTACACCAGCACACACGCCTCAATGGAGTTTCGGAATCAGAGCACTCACTGGGATGGGATCAGCACACCGCTACAGCGCCAGGCTGCCCATGCCTAACGCACCAGAATCTCCGCCAGGCACTCCCGGTTGTCCAAGCCTCACGGCAGCCGTTCTCCAGAGCCACCACAGCACTCACTGCCGCTTTATTGCAGTGCGTCCCCCGCAGCTTTATGGCAGCATGTCTGGGTCTACCTTCCCCAACTCCCAGCACAGGCATCTAAATGCTGTTCCAGTACCTCCAGCCGCCTCACAGGTTTTCAGTATTCTTCGATGGCCGCCATGTTGCCACCGGGTCACTCAGTCGTGCTATTTCGGTGATATTCTGCTGCAATCGCACCAACACTCACAGATTCAGGTGCAGTCAGCACAGAGGATAGAGAATCGCTGTCTCTCGTGCTTGGATGGCTGGAAACAATGCAGGATCTTAAATGGATATTGGCCTCGACCAGCAGAGCTGCACTAACGTGCGGCCATCTTGCTTCGGGCTCACTAGCGCCCCCCATTCGCTTCCTTCTTAATGGAAAAAATGGTCATTATTGAAAAGGAGTTACAGACAATGAGGGTGCTGATACCATCTAACTTCCCCACCATTAATCATCCATCACAGTCCGCTATCCCGATAGGTCACCCTGAGCTCTCCCCCAAAAACAATGCCTCCTGGCACACATTCAACCTCCTCAAGGAAATTGACATTCACTACTTACTCACATTGCTGAAACCATCAAATCACTTAATCGACCCTTTACCTCTGTCTGTCTTTAAGGAGATCGAACTGTCTATCCTCCCTCTATGGACTAAGATCGTGAATGCCTCTCTCCTCCATGGCACAATCCTTGATTGTCAAAAAGTAGAACAGGTAACCCCCATCCTAAAAAAAACAATGGCAGACTGGGCAGACTTAAACAATTTACGTCCAATCTCCAACATTCTCACTCTGGCGAAGCTTATCGAGAAATGTGTACAGATCCAACTCTGTAATCACATAGAGCAGTACCAATTCCTAGACTAATACCAGTCTGGTTTCCGCCAAGATCACAGCAAAGAAAGAGCACTCACTCACATAGTGGATGACGTCCTATCAATGCTGGATCAGAATGAAGCATGTCTTCTCATCCTCCTTGACTTATCCTCAGCATTTGACACTGTGAAACACGTCAACCTTCTAAACCTACTTGAAAGAAGGATAGGTTTATCAGGGACTGCCCTCTAATGGTTTACTTAATTCCTCCATAACAGAACCCAAAGAATCAAGGTCAACCACTCTCTTACAAAGACCTCTACAGTCACCTTGGGTGTCCCACAGGGATCTGCCCTCTCTCCCATTCTCTTCAACTTATTCATGGAACCTTTAGCAGACTCCTTAGTATCCTCCAACATTCAGTACCACATGTATGCTGATGACACACAACTGTACCTGAAAATCTCCTCTCCTGATGACCTCAATACCCTCAACATTATTCTACAGAATACCCAGAACTGGCTTGCGCTCAATCATCTCAAACTTAATACCATCAAAACAGAATACTGCCTCATTACCCCACCCAAACACAATCTGAAGATCAACCTTTGGATGAAACATCTAACTGCTCTCAATTGTACTCCCCACTTTGTACACTCTGCAAGATCTCTGGGAATTATACTAGACAAACATCATCTGCACGTATAGAAACACATCAGCAACGCCACTAAAGGAGCAAATTACCAGATGAGCATTCTAAGGAAGTTATAACCCTTCCTCCCCAGGATGATTTCAAATCGGCATTCCAAGCCCTAATCATCCCAAGGCTTGATTACAGAAGTGCCACGCTCAGTGGCCTTCCCAGATACAAACTGGGCCCTTTACGGGCCTCCCTTAATGCTGTGGCCAGACTCATCACCAGAACAAAAAAAAACAATCACATCTCCCCTGACCTGAAATCCCTAGCTGGAACTATCAGGTGGATGTAGGACATCTCGTAGCAAAAGCTCCATGCTGCTGAAACCACAGATTTTCCGCAAGAAGAAAACGTGCAATAGAGCTTTCTCGGGTTTTCTCTTCCGAAGGAAATCCGTCTGATTCACTCTACCGCCTCCTTCAAATGAGAAGTGAAATCACTCCTTATGTCAAAACGGTTAGGCTAAAAGTCGTCACCATACTATATATCGATCAAACTTACCTGTTGAACTCTTATTTTTTTGATCACGACCACCTCCATTGGGTCTCCTAAAGAGATCGTGCTCCTAGGTTTGATACTCTTCTATGTTTATATTTATGTCGTAAAATGCACTTTATTATTGTCTGTTACTGATATCCACTATCCCCCCTTGTAAAGCGCTCTAATACCCTCACGGGTCTTGTTCGAGCTATAAAAAACTTTATAACTAAATAAATAATGTGAATGACACTTCAAAGAAGCAAAGGTTGGACAGAACCGACCGAATCGAGCCAATGGCAAAAATGGGCTAACCCAAAGTCCACTCTCTGTTCATTGTTCATGACAGTACGTCTTGGCGGGGTCAAACCTAAAGATGGAAGTCCAGCCAATAGTGGACATGCTTATGAGAAAATGTGATTATGCGAAGTTTAGTTTTATTAGGAACAGACAAAATAAAAATAACAAAGTTTGCACACACCACATAGGAAGGCGTGCCATAGAGACAAGAAAGGGTGCAATTGACACATTTACAGCTAACAAACAAAAATCAATATGATTTATGACTAATATCAATGTCTCATAATGTGACGCTACACTTTTAATGAAGAGCACACAACCCTAAGCAACTGGAGTTCACAAACTTTAAATCTACAGGAAACACATGTTAACTCAACAGAAAGAGCATTGCGAAGTAAGAACTCTTGGTTGGAAAGGAAAGTAAAGCTGGAATCCTAATGGGTAGAAATATGCAAACAACAATCTCTGGCATGCCAAATGTTGAAGACTTTGAAGAATGAAGAAGGGAGGATTACATGAGCGAAAATAAACGTCACTTGAATATCGATCATACACATGTTTTTTAAAGGGTGCTGAGGGAAAACTGGCACTGAGATTACATCAGGAGATAATTCAGGCGATACTTTTACACAACAGGAAGCCGACTCCCTTCAAAATATTTCCTTAACAAAAAGAGAAAAACACCCATGCCATCTGTCCGCTGCATATTTAAAAGGATGAGTTATGTCATGAATTCCAAAAACATACTTAAATCTATCACTAAATACAAACCTGCAGTATAATCAATCAGTCGCTGAAAACACAATACTTTCCTCCCGAAGAAAAAGAACAAAAACCACAACACTGAATAATTGTTGCTGGCAATTGTAGAGCCCACATCAGCAGATTTATTTACAACCAGGAAAAAAGGAGGTATAAATTCAGTACATGGTTTGTGGGCTCATCAAACACAAGTGCATCATAAAAAGATAATATAGGAGGTCAAGTGAAGCAAGAGGGAAGGAAGAAAAGGAAGATAAGAAAAAAAACAGCAAAGTTGGAAGACCAGATTAAAGCAATCACCAAACAATATACGATTAAGGACGTCATTAACAATTCAGAGTCCAGAATAGGAAATTAATAGCATTTTGCTATGAAAGTTGAACATGGGAGTAGCCAGAAAAATGAAATATGCCACAGGTTGAGCAACATCCCAAACTGCAGTAAGCAAGCAGGTGAGACAATGGAGCCTGGAAGTCGTTCGGGGTCTTATCTCCCTGGGGTAGTTCTAAAATGTTTACATTTCCTTCCTTCTTTCAGGTATTTTATCCTTCTTTCCTTATTTTCTTGTCTCCATCCCCTTTTTTAAAATCTTTATTTACCATTTTCCTTCCTTCTCGTCATCATTCCATCCATCCATCATCCCCTCTTTATCCATGACTCCTTTCCACCTCCCCTTCCTTCTTTCATTTCTTGATCAATTTGTTCACCTACCCCACAGTGCCATTATACTATCCTCTTGCAGTGCTATTTATGAGCCATTTTTTAGAGACCAGCGACGGATCAAAGACAAGTGACCATTGAAATGATTCACGTTACATAGAAATGCCCAGTGACAACTACCTTCTGCTGAAGCTGCTTAACCGTCAGGTTCATGATCCCCTTGAAGCAGAGGATGCGCTATTAAGACTCTGCTCCCACGACTATGAATCAGTGCACAAATGGGAAGGTTCTAGCAGCTTTGCTTGAAACCAGAAATACAACAGGTCTGGAGTTGTCTGCCAGCCTCTTGGCTTACTCAGTGCTTGATTTGTTTTGTCGTGGTTTTTGTAAACTATTTCGTTGGTTGAGCTACCAGACACTTGCCAATATCAAAATTAACTTTGGAAAAAAGTAGTAATATGTTTTGGCCTCAAAAAGAACACATTGCTACTCAAGGGAACTACTCTGTGTGCAAATGTGCTTCTTGTGTGAAAGAACAGAATGCTGTCAATCACTTTGAAGTTAGCCATAGCTGATGTGGGCTGACTCATTGCGGAACGCTCTATACTGTAGTGGGCAGAAAACAATGTGAGTGACACACAACAGAGCGATGGATAAAGAATGCTGGCAGAAAGCCCCTATGAGTAAGAAAATGATATATATAATTTTAGTGAAATCAAAAGGTCTTGGTTAATACCAGAACAAAGAACAGATCGATAGATATCCTATTAGAATACAAGTCAAGTTTATAAAAACCTCTCATTTTCGATAATGAAAGCAAAAACTATAGGTTCATGGAATAGAAGCAACCATTACAGAAATGCAAGTGAAAGATATCTGCCCAAGTAATATTCATTAGTCAGGTTGCTAATTGTGACTCCCTCCAATTGGCTACCTTCACAAGGATGGTGGCCTTATAGGTACCGTAAATCAGCATCGCTGTGAAAGTATTTCAAGTGAATTTCTTTTTTAAGCAACACAAGTTATCTTAAAAGAAATGGGGCTGTTGTAAAAACTTCAGTGAGAGCAGGCAGTGGACCCCTGGATTGGTGGCTACGCCCCCTGAAGCGGCCACCATGATTCCAAAATGGCAAGGTGTCCGCAAGGGGGACTCTTTCCCCTCTGCGAATCAGAAAGGACTATTCTGGGAGTCGGTAACTGGTCAATGCAATGAATTATGGTTGCAAATCCCTGATACATAGGGAATCAATTTGTGATTTGGAAGGGATGCTCAAAATAAGCCCTTACAAAGCGTGCATGAATGATTAGTTATAAACCAACTTAGGGATCAGGAAAAACTTTTCTGAATGATTAAATAGGTGCAGGTTATCAGGGAAAAGTATTTGCCAGTCACACACCCTCTGATTTAGCGAAACAGAGTGTCTGTGACAGTACAAACATTGTACATCTGACTCATAGCTGGGAACCGCTGAATCAGGGATGGAACACAGAAATGCAAAAGCTGTCAACAAATGTTATGACTGAGCATAAATAGTAACACTTCTGAAAATATATCAGCCAACAGGCTTTAAATAGAGAAACTTGATACTCAACTAAGCTTTAAACCCAGATCAGTGAAATACACTGTACCAGTCACGGAGATCCAGGAAAAGAAATGTAAGATTACTATATCAGAAGATGCAGGGAAGCCCTTTAATCACCTCAAATGTGCTGATTTATTTTCGAACATAGTAAAAATGGACGTTGACACATTTTCATTGACTTGTAAAGCTGGAATTCAGCCACATGGACCTATTTCATGGGCGTCAATCTGAACCAATAGAGATACTCTGAGAAACCAAACAAGATTGTCTGCTCTGACCAATGATATTTGATATTATCTTTAATAACACTGACATCAAAGCATTAAAAAGCAAAGAAGCGAGCTTATTACACTAAAAGAGTTGATAAAGTCAGTCTATTTCACATCAATTCTAAATCTCATTTAAATAGCTGGGGCTCTGCAACATCAGCTGGCACAGCTCACATGACAGTTGTGCTGCAGGGATCCAGTGTCAAAATGGGAAAAGTAAAGTGAGACACAAGGCTTTTTATCAACAAAACAGGTCGTGAGGATTTTGAAACACCAAAAACAAAGACTAACACAATATTAAGCTCTATTCATGGACATGAGTGCAACAAAAACTTAGAACAAATACTCTGGAAGTCTCTTTTTCCACTAACTTAGTGCCACAACGCTAGAGCTATTATAACACCACAACATCACATGCATACTCATGGGGGTACAATTTAAAGTATTTGAAATCTGACCACTTTCTCCTAGTAAGCTTTCTCCTGTTAATGGTGCTAGAATGTAGAATGTTTGTATGGTTGTATTTTTAGTATGGGCACCTCTTCTGGTAAAACGAATTTCATTGCGTGCGCTGCATCGCATTTGGCAATGCAGCGCACACAACGAAATTTGTTTTATTTATTTATTTGTTTACTTACCTCCGTTGGGGACCTATTCTGTAGTTTACTACCCCTCACCCTGCTCCTACACCGCCCCACCGCCCCGCAGCACTCCCTCCACGGGCCGCTACTGACCAGTAAACAGGGATCGCTACATGATGTTTAATTTCTGAAAGGGAAATAAACTAAAATTTCGCTGTAGTGCTGCCTGCTTGTCTTTAACCCCTTGAGTGCCCATGACGAGATGGTCTCATCATGGGCCGCGGTTGCGCTGTGCCCATGACGAGACTATCTCGTCATGAGCCCCGCCCGCTAATGAAACGCCCGGCACAGGGCGTGGAAGGGCGGGGCACTCAAGGGGTTAAAGCACCGAACACATTTACCTCTACCCATGTTTACTACGAGTTGGCTTTCTGGTTTGTTTTCAGGCAGTGTTAAGCGCTTAAATGCAGTTTTCAGAAAGAAAAAGTAATGAGCTGACAAGCCAAAAGTTCAGTCAGGAGCCTGGCGCCGCAGAGATGGATCTCTCAGTGTGTGTGTTTATGTATCCCAGGAAAAAACATGGGCTTTCATTTGTCCACTGTTCTTGGCCCATGGAGGTGGGTATCCTGAGACCAGTAGCGGCTCGATGAGGGAAGGCAGCGGGGTGGTGGGCGGGGTGGGGAAGGGTCACGTGGGGGGTAGTAAGCTCACGGCCGACCGGAGTAATGTAAATAAATAAATAAATGTCATTGCGCACGCTGAAACGCATTTGGCGTTTCAGCGCGTGCAATGAAATTTGTTTTATTTATTTATTTACATTACTCCAGTCAGCCGTGAGCCGGAGTTTACTACCGACCACCCTGCCCATCCCCCGCACCGCCCCACTCCCCCGTGGCACTCCCTCCACGAGCCGCTACTGCCTGAAACGTGAGCATAGCGGAACAAAGCGCAAACTTTAAGAGTTACACAGAAGTGCCAGACTTGCACTGCTGCTGCAAAAGACAGATCGAGTCTCAAGCAGGTCAGTAAACGCGCTACGGGGAAGATTTACTAAGATTTTGCGCCGTGTGTGCGTCACAAAAGTGACACAAACCAGTGCAAAATCTGGTTTTCCCAATTTACTTTCCAGACGCTAAACTTAGCGCTGGAAATGATGGAAAAGTAATGCCATGGGGGCGTACCAAGGGTGGTGCATGGGCGTTCCCATGCAACCACCCAAGGTTTCTCACACTAAACCTTATTTACTAAATAAAGTATATTGGGTTTAGTGTCAGAAGGCTGCAACCTTTTCAAGTAGGCTCATGGAAGGAGAAATGCTTTCATTGCTCCTTCCTTTTCCGATTTCGCATGTGTGCTGCACTTCACAGCACACATACTAAGTGGGAAAATGGTTAAAATGAGTCTGTGCATAGCATTTTGTACTGGAAGGGTTCCTTACAGTACAAACCCTATGCTAGACTCATGGAGACACCCTTGCACCATGGCGCAAAGGTGTCTCCTTGGCGCACGACAGCTGATTTCAGCGCCTGCGCTAGTGAGAGGGGAGTAGGATGCCTTATTTTCGTTAATAGGGCACTCTCCTCCTCTCTCTTTTTCGCGCAGCGCAGCATTTGCGGCAGCTGCAGCGCGCTATGCGAAAAAATGGTAAACCTGCCCCTGCATGCTCTATTTTTTAAATAAACATAGGGCAACTGTTGGGGGTGGCCCTTAGATTGGCAAATCTCCAACTTACTTTGTTCTGAAGCAAAAAGCTAAGCATTTTTATGAAAATGGATTTACCACCCTGAAAAAAATAACTAGAAGACATACTCAGTGGCATTTTGGGTCATCTAAATTCAGCATTTTAAAGATTAATTGAGTAAAATTGTAATACTACTACTACTACTACTACTAATAATAATAATAATAATATTAACTTGTTTTTATTCACCGCTTCATTCAGGGAAACAGTAATATACCTCTAGAAATATGCTACCTGCACTTCACCAAAAATCACTGAAAACACAAACTGATCCAGAAAACATATCTGACTGGTCACAAGGCTTTTTTCTACCATAGCTTTATTAATATTAATATTATTATTAGTATTATTGTTATTATTATCATCATCATTTTTATTATTATTATTATTGCTGTTATATTGAGGAAAAGGTGTGGCGCAGCGGCCAGTGCGACAGACTCCGGAACCCGGGGCTCACGCTTCGATCCCCGGTGCGGGCGGCAGATCAGGCCAGCACCATGTGACTCTGGGCAATAGCTCGCTTAATCTTCCCGACGGCCCCAGCGCCTTGACACCTTCGGGTAATTGTTTGCGCTTTACAAATACTGGACATTTACATTGACATTATTACTAATAATGATAATAATCACAATAATATTATCCATGGTTTAGATCCATACAGCCATGTGTAGACTAAGACAGAGAAGAGACTGTACATATGCTTTTCTGAGGCTGTAACCCCAGGCTGTGTCAAGCTATACCTCGTCAAACAGAGGTTGTGTCTGGAAAAAAGGAGATTCTGGCTGAGCATATGAACGTTTAGCCCCGCCACATAATATGATTTTACATTCGATTTTATGTCTGGACATTCAAGGCTATTTCTGGAAATACAATGATTGTACTTGAGCATCAGATGGTTGCATCTATGATGGCATGCCTCTTTGCTGATCACTTTTGTACCACAGGCATACACTGTATCATCATACTTTATATATGGATGAACACTTAAATAGTGTATTTTTGATAATTATGGCAACTTCCTTTGATTGTAGGGTTTTCAGTTTCAATTATATCACTTCCTGGAAGGTCATGAGATCACTTCCTGTGATTTCATAAGGGGTGTGTGATGTCACTTATGATACCTCTTGCATTTTAGTGACTTGACATCCATGTTGTATCTCTACCCTTAACTATAACATATCTGTACCCTACATTTACCCTAGAACCTTTATTCCAAACTATGCACTAGTACTTCTGAATCTGCTAAACCATAGTACCTCTGCCTAGGATCTACAAGTTAACATGTACCCTACTGCTCCTCCCTGCTTATAACTCCGTTCCTCTACCTCTACTTACACCCGGCTGCCTTTTCTTCATCTATTCTCCATTGTTCCTTCCACCTTTTGCCTTATGTTTTTCCCTATACCCCGATCCCCCTTTTCTGGTGTTTTTGTCAAATTTCCCACAACTTCACGAGAAAAAGGAAGTTCTTTATTTAGGAATGTCACCAAATTACATTTTAATTATCCTGGTTTTGTCATGTTAGAATTCTTCATTTTGTTTTTTCTCTGAAATGAGATAAATTAATTTAAATATCTTTGTAATGCCATACAATAGTATAGTTGAAGGTCAGGTGAGCTAATGAGGATATGACATATAATAATGAAAACAAACTATGGTAGAAATGAAAAATATACTTATATAAATGCAAATAGTTGCTGATGCTCTAAGGTGTAGAGCACAAATTGTTATCATTGATGTAGCACCAATAGCAAAATACTTATTTGGCATTCTCCCTTTCCAACTGCTAAGATCAATGCTACTCATAATAGCACAAGAAATTAAGGGACTTATTTAGTGTTTGGCTGACGGGATTCTTCTTCACAAACATGGTGGGTGTCCCTTCTGCCTTTTTACAAGTGCATTATAGCCTACCACAGTGTAATACGGTGGATGGGATATCCCACACGCTTTGAAAGAGTATCCCATTCACCAAATATTTTATCTGTGGAAAGATAGGGCCTGTGATAAAAATGTGAAAGATAGTACAGGGACTAAAGTCACAACCCTCACAAGAGTTCACGCCTATAATAGACAAATGCTGACATCATAGCCACTAAAGTTAGAATAGAGAATTTTGAACATGAAACAAACTAATGCAATTTTTCTTGGAGAAAAAAACAAGTCCCAAGAACCACTAAAAGCTACATGGAAATACATGGAATGTAAAATAAATGCAGGGATTTCTTAAAAGTTACACTTTCACATCTAACAATGTACCTGTATAGTAACTCCAGAATTGGAAAAGGAACAATAGAAATGATAGGCAGAGAAAGACATCTAAAAACAGTGATATGTGGCAAGAATATCAAGTCATGGGCTTTCTGAAATGAACTGAAACATGTAAGAGTTCTCACTTTAAGGCATTCCAAAAGGAAACTTATAACCTAGTTGTATCGTATGCATGAACAGGTGTATCTACAGTTCAAATCGACTCTGATTTCTGTGTTACTAACATATGGTTTGAGTGGAGTACATTGATTATGCATGAGATCAGTCCACACTAGAATGACAGAGGGAAAAACTGACAATGTATGCCATATGCTGGAGATACCTAACTGAGCGATGAGGCATTCTCATGGGACTATGGGAATCTTAATCATGCGGTGGATGTGGTGCGTGGAAACTGACAAGACCCACGGAAGGTGTGACCCTGCGTGGAGGAAGGGCATGGTTCCAGAATAAACTGATCAATTGCAATTCCTGCTTTGTCTTATTCAGAGAATGAGGTGCCCCTGTGACCTCTTCAATAGTGCCATCGTGAACCCCCTGCTTTAGCATCTACAGCGGGCAGGGTGCAGTTCTTGATTGGGCGTCATCTCTCTGCAACTCTGCAAAAAAAGACTCATAATTTGCGTGAAGGGGTTGGTGGGAATTAAGTGGATGGATGGATGGATGAATGTGTGAATAAAAGGGTGGATGGAGAGATGGCAAAATGAATGAGTGAAAGGACAGATGTAAGGATGGATAGGTGAAAGCGTGGATAGATGAGTGAATAGATGGATGGCTGAGTGTAAGGGTGGATGGGTGGGTGGATAGACGGGTTGGTAGATAATTGAGGTAAAGGGTGGATGGATGAGTGCAAGGGTGAATGGATGGATGGGTGAAAGGATGGATGGCTGAGTGAAAGGTTAGCTGGGTGGGTGGATAGATGGGTGGTTGGAAGGGTGGAAATGTGGATGATAATGACTATGTGGATGGTTGAGTGGATAACTGAAAGGATGAATCGGTGAGTGAAAGGGAGTATAAATGGATGGATGAATGTATGGAGTGAAAGGGAAGATGGATGGATGGAGGAGTGAAAGGATGGATGGATGAATGAAAGGGTGGATGAGTGAAAGCATAGATGGATGAGTGAAAGGGTGGATGGATGGGTGGCTGGATGGAAGCGTGGATGGCTGAGTGAAAGGATGGATGGATGGGTTTAGATGGAGTGAAAGGGTGGATGGATGGATGGATGAACAAATGGATGTATGGATGAGTGAAAGTTCGGATAGAGGGATGGATGACAAAGGGTGGATGGAGGGATAGATGACTGAAAGGGTGGATGGGTGGATAGATGGATAGGTTTGATGGATAGGTTTGGAGAAGGTTGAATAGGTTTGGCTATGCCTAAGTTAATGGATGGATGGACAGACAGAATGGTGATTAAAGAATGAATGGATGACAGATTGTATAGATGAAGTGGTGGATAGAAGGATGAATGGATAGATGCTTGGATGGAAGAGATAGCTCTTTTGGGGCAGGTTGCAATGACTTGCTTTGCTTCTTTGGTGCCATAACAGCTTTGGTTCAAAGGGGGTATTTACATTTTCTGGCTACTCTCTCGTGCAGGAGCATATGAGTACTTTAAACGCCGCAAAACTTACCATCAAGCTGGTCCAACTGCCTAAAGATGCCAGGCATTGACCAATAGAATCTGAATGGACACTACTGGAGAATCTGGGTCGGGGACTGGATGGAGCGGAGGTGGTTCTAGCTAGAAAGGAGACTCGTTGGATTTTCACTGAGCAGACTGATAAATATGGCATGAGATCAGACCCTAAGCTTGCAGCATCCTTGTGAACTCGCCACATGACAGTATTTCTTTTTCTGTTTGTGTTCCTATTTTGTTTGCACCTGTTACTATTCTTGTCACTTGTTAAAAAAAATAATCTTGCTCCACAACTGTACGGATTTACAGTACTTTACAGCATGATTAATTTGTCTATTAAGTTTTTTTTTTTCTAAACAAATTTTATTTGTCAAATACACATTTAGCGAAGCTCTGTAGCCCAGAGACTTCCGGAGCATCGAGAAACAACATACCGGCTTTGACATTTTTCTCATGAAATACCGAAAAAGAATACATAAGAGACTTGCATAAAAAAAGGGCAACCCCCCCAATCAACGGAACGTAGAACAGCCCCCCCATCTATTAAGTTTTGACCAGTGCTTGCTCCCCTCCCCTTCCTATGGCTATGTTTTTTCCTTTAGGATGCCGCCTGACTTGCTGATGTTACAATCAGTCATTTGCACTACCCCCTTAATGGTGTGTCTACTTAGAAAACGCTACCATTTCTACCTTTACCTCTACTTCGTTGTAGCTGACCATTTACCATTTCCTTATAGCTACCTCATTACCAGCTCTTCTCCTTGCTGCATTGAGCTCACAAATTGTGAATTTAGTTTAGGTGGCAAAACAGTGTGAATTTGTACAGCTACTGAAGCTAGTGTCGATTGGTATGTGCTCGCCTGATGGACTCTCGGTAATGATCATCGTTGCTTTTTTAATATAAAGGAAGATATTTTGTCAATCAAGAACAGTGATTTTTCATTTTGACCACTACTTATTTTGCCGTTTCACCATTTCTGTCCTAAGTGCGGTGCATGAAATGGGTGATCTATTGGCCCTCTAGCCCTGATGAAATTGCCTTAATGGTCACTGGCAATGAAACATGTTGGCCACCCCTGATTAGTGGTCAGAACATGCAATTTTGTTTTTAATCATGTGCCAGCACCTGTATCATTACATCTTTTTGAAAAATTCCCAGTACATATTTTTAGATGATTGATTGAGTGTAATTCCGCACTCAGTTGTCTTTGAAGATCTGACACAGTACATTGCAGGGTGACATTTAAGGGCATAATATGCATCTGGTCCAATCCCCCTGTGTTTTATTAGGTGTTGTCCAGACTAGAAATTGTCTGGAGTTTTTTCTCTGCAATAATAGCTGTGCCTAAGATGAAAGCAATAGCCGGCTGGGATTGTAAGGTAATAGGCTCATGGTAGTAGATTACGTGAGGCGTCTCCTACTTTTATGCTATAATTTCTAAGCATCTAGTACAAAGTCTGCTCACATCTAAACAAAAAAAATATATCCACCCAGCGTGAACAAGATATTTTAGGGGGGTATGTTTTGTGATCTACTGTAATGTTCAGACAATGAAAATTGAGAAAATTTAGCGGCAGTTCAGAAATGGATAAAATTTATAACCATTGTGTGACTTCTCACCTCACCTCGTCAACAGTGCCAAGACACGTCTTTTCATCAGAACCAACCTCAGCATCAAGACGCACGTGTTATAGAAATTCAAGTTTGCCTGGCACAAGGTCACCCTGCTCTGAAGCACAAAGCTCCACCTGCCAAAAGCAGACTTCACAACAATTGTCCAGGCACTTGTTTTAGCTCAACTCAATAAAGGACACACTTTTCTGTTTGGTGCACATAACTCCCATCTGAAACCCCTGAAGTGCATCCTATGTGCACAGGCCCCTGTCATCAAAGGCCTCTCCAAGGGGCATATTAACAAGGCGGCGATATGAAATTATCGCCGCTTTTGCGTCCGTTTTCGGGCGAAAAGCGGCGATAATTTCATCGCCTTATCAGCGTGTCTTGCTGACTTAGCGCCCGTTTGCAGCACGCCTCTGATCGCATCGCTAATGAGATGCAAAGGAGGCGTGCCTGACAAGACTCCCTTGGGAAAATATCGCGAAGGCAGCTTCGCGATATTAACAAGGGAGGGTAGCGATTTTTTAAATCGCGTTAAGTATGCCTTAACGCAGGAATTTAACGTCTGTTAAATTCCTGACTAAGGCATACTTAACATGGGGGGGTGGATTTTGTGGCTAAGACCACAGGCCCTATCATCTAGGATATCGCCGTTTTCCACCATGGAAAACGGCGATATCCCAACTATCTCTGGAATTTTTATCGTCTCGGCGATGCGCGTTGTTAATAACGGGCAAACCGGGCGATAAATTCCAGAGATAGCCGGCGATAAATATGCAAGCGCTAAGCGCGCTTTGCGATATTTATCGCCGGCCCTTGTTAATATGCCCCCAAGAAAGTTACTGGCTTCCTCTGTCTAAGTTAGTTCTCGTACTGGGGAGTGATACAGTTACGGGCTGAGGAGGCTGGAATCAAAATTAATTGGTACTTTTTCCAACAACTAATCATAGCCTCGAGGCCAAGAGTTATTATGATTAGTTGTTGGAAAAAGTACCAACATTTCTAGGCGTAATTAAGATAGCTTAGCCAAGAATTACCACAATAATACTCTGACCTCCACTTGACCACCTTTCGTTACCTTAAAAGTGGTCGAGGACCTAATGGCAACAGTCCCGATGCTAAATTCCAGTAGGCCATACAAGGATTAACACATGCAAAAATTATATAAGCTGCACAATGCCTATGTTAAATAGGTAAAAAAATAGGCAGTCACAGTTCTGCATTAATGTAATGTCTACTATGTTTACTTGTAAAATGTACTGACATGTTCTGTTCCATTTTTTGATTTGTGAATTGTCTCCTGCAACGTAATGTCATTGTCCAAAGTGCAAATATGTTTGTTACTGTCACGATACACTGTTACCTTGAAAGATAAATAATTGACACTAGGTAACTAGGTACCTGTCGCACGAGTAATTATTTGACGCAACCAATTGGGTTGTCCACTCTAAATAAAACCAGGGATACGTTATTATTTTCTTAAAATTTAATAAAGCAAGGAGCGTTCAAAAATTGAACCAAAGTAGAGAGACCCTTTGAGCTCTCTTCTTACGAAATAATATATGATCTATGGTCTGGGAGGCATTGTTTTGCAGTAAGTTCCTCTGTCTGAGACCATTACAATCAAGGCATATATGATAGCAACACTATTGCCAATCTGTAATCGGAAATATGCAAAAAGGTGAAGACTAGATGCCAGACCTTATCCTGTGTGTCCCTAGGATCTGGAGTATTTTCACGGTGCATATTCTCTAAGCTCCGTCTCCCCTCCACTTTAGAGTCACATAGACCGTATCCTGTGTGTCCCTAGGATCTTGAGTATTTTCACGGTGCATATTCTCTAAGCTCCGTCTCCCCTCCACTTTAGAGTCACATAGACCTTATCCTGTGTGTCCCTAGGATCTGGAGTATTTTCACGGTGCATATTCTCTAAGCTCCGTCTCCCCTCCACTTTAGAGTCACATCGACCTTATCCTGTGTGTCCCTAGGATCTGGAGTATTTTCACGGTGCATATTCTCTAAGCTCCGTCTCCCCTCCACTTTCGAGTCACATAGAAAAAAAACATCTCCTCAAGGAATATCTTGCCACACTACAAATTCACACGGCTCAGTTTTCAAAGTGACATGCATAGGTACATTAAGCTTACACACACATACACAGAAATAGCAAATTTATAAGGGCAAAGCCATTTTTCTAATCCAGACGTTTGTTTCACACTTGAAAATGGATTTACTCACATAATGATTTTCATGTGAACAAGTCTATGATCAGGGGTGGGGAATGGACAGGCAGAGGGTCATAAAGGGTTGGCATGAAATGTGAGTTCATGAGCATCCACAAATGTAAACAGTATTCATACAGTAGTCGGTATTCATAAACTCTCATGAGATCCCTTTCTCCATGGGCTGGAATATATCCCTTCCGGGGCAGCAAATCAAATGAAACCTGGATGAGCAGTGGACTGGATTTCACCATGGGGAAATTGTTTTCCAGAGGGGAAAAAAAGTTAACACATGCTTTTACACAGTATTCTCATGGGTAAAATATACGTTTTTATATTTCTGCTTGCAACCATTAAATTCAGGAATGTTTTGGGTACTCCTGGAAATGTGACTTACACAGATATCAAGGCATCAACCAGAAACCCTCAATGAAATCTGAAAATGAATACATCTTTTTATGGACTCCTGGGATGGGACTCTTCCTTCCATTTTCTACCACCACCTTCAGAAACAAGTCGCTGCACATTAGACATATGCAGTCTTCATGCAACAGCTTGAGCTCTAGTACTGTTGGTAGAGGACGCACCCTTTGCCCCTGCTCTGACCTGGTCCATCAACCTGTATCTTGCCCCTGTATCACTTGAGATGATAATCGTTCCTACCTTCAACTGTTCTCTGATACTCTCTGACATAAGCATTCTTTTTGCATATTTATATAGAACTCGACCCGAAGGTATTGGAGCGCTTTACACGAGCCCCGTATTTACATTACACATTCAGGCATGGGGAGATTAAGTGATTTGCCCAGAATCACAGGATGTGGACGCGACCCCGAGGCTCGAACCCTGGTTTCCAGCACCAAAGTTGGCAGTGTATCTGACAGACCACATCTCCTCCCCATTCACACAAGCCCTCCACCACTCTACTGCCTCTTCCTGTTTTCCATAGAATAATTTAATCCCCCTATTCCCTTCTCCTACATCACTGCCAAGACCTGGAACGACCTTCTCCTTCAGCTCTGTACAACCCCCTCGCCGGCACACTTCAGAAAGAGATTCAAGACCTGGCTCTTTGACGGAGACACAGTGCCAAGATACCCCTTGGGGCGACAGTGTTGCGCTTTACAAATACTGCTTGATTGATTGACATGCCCATACCAGCTGCTGGCCCTGTCTCTCCCTCCTCTATACTGCCTATCATATATGTATAAATATATTCACTAAAAAACCAACAGATAAACCTTAGTTAGGGTTCAAGAAATTCAGAGTACATATAATAACTCAAAGCACTCGCCATATTTTGCGCCTGGCAGTCAGCTTTTATTCCTGTGCCAGCGGCAAAGTGGTGTATTGAGTAAGGCGGTCAGCATGAATTATTGCATGCACTCCCTGCGCTGGTGTATTTTAGGGATTGCATTTTCTGAACCATAACTAATCTTTACCAGTGTTTATTTCAGCAAATTGCCATGTTTTTTATGATGCACCTCATTCACATGCCATACATCAATTCAGCGCTGCACACAGCCTTTTGCTGAAAATATGGTCTCAATGATCAAACTGAGCGGCCGCAGCTGACACAGAAATCTAGGCACTGGTTTATAATTTGCTAGCACCGTGTGGTACTGCTGCATCTAGTGTTGCTCTTTAACTAGTACGTGACTTTGGTGTCTGGGATCATTCCTAGATTTTTGCTCAGAAAAAATAACATTTCTGATTCACTTTCTGTTTTTTACATAAACCAAAAGTGACCAATTAATAAATGTTTTCCTTGTATCTGGTCACCTGTGGTATTCGGATGGGCATTGATTTTAATAATTTTAACATCGATTCAGTATAATAATGAATAACTGAACCACGGCTAACATTTCCACCTCCTACAGTCACGATCTCTATTTCACATTCCCTTAGATTAGACGTATTTCTGTTTTTTTTTTCTTAAATAAATGGTCAGATTTTCCAGTGCTTCGGTTTTGGGGCTAGATGCAGACTGTTTTAAGTCTCTACGTGCACACGCTTTGTGAGCACCCAGATGTAGAATGCTTCCGGGTAAATTAAGGCTTTAAAAACAATTATGTTTTTTGCTTTGATTACTTCTTTGTTCTGCACTTGCTCCTAAAGCTGTGTGAGTCTTGTTCTGCATATGATAGGTTTCCGACATCCTTAGAATATTTCAGGCAACGATGAGAGTTCCTCCAACACATGGAATAGTATCCCTATTTTTCATTCTGCAATTTTTATGTAGTCGGCATTCCCATTCTACAATGCCCTAAAAATAACTATATTTTCATTTACTTATTCACATCTCATCAGGCCCATGAGTTTGGTTTATTTCAGATGCGCAGTGTATATAAACTTGTGATTTATCCGTTTATAGTACCTCAGCACATTTTATATGGAGCCAACTGCTTTCTTAGTACATACATTTTCAATTAAGAAAATCTGTGTTCCATTGCTTGCTTGGACTCTTCCCCAGTTCCTTTTTGGACATGTATGCTTCTTCACAGTTTAATAGTGTACTCCCTGTGGGCTTCTTTGACAGTTTATTGGCAACGATACAGTATGAGTGTGCTGTATGAGGGAGCCGCATATGATGCATGCCTCATATGAATTTAAGGCCATATGTATGAACTCATTTCCCCATAGACACAGAATGGGTAAAACCCTTTGATACATCTGGCCCTTAGTTATAAAGCTCCCTAACAATATTTCTATTTACATTTTATATTGTTGTGACAGACACATTAGTCAATTGATTTCAAAATCTGGAAACCTGGCGTAATGAGCACATAAGAAAAATGTGATATGCATAAAAGTTGTCCTGCCAGGCTCGGCTGACCTGAAAAACCAATGTTCATCCTACATGTTAGTAGTAGAATCTACTGTGTGCTGCATTAGAGAAGTGTCAGATTGGAAAGAACACACCTCACATACAGGCCAACGGGGCTGTGGGTTCAGCTCGCTGTGGCTTCAACTCAACCGTAGTCTTGGGCTTCTGCCCACTGAATTACTTCCTTTGTGCATGTGAGAAGGGGCAATGGGGCTGAACTGTGACTGTTATTGGCTTCTACCACTTGATCTATCTGATGCATTGATGGTGGTGTACCCTTCACTATGCATTTACCCCTGACCATGCCTTGGTGATCGATGCTACCGTGGTGTGAAAGTCTTGAATTAATTGACAGTTTCGATCAATTAAACTAACTGAGCAATTAGCGTCTTGGGAGATTTATAAGGACCTTTTGCTGTATTAAATGACTTTCAACCACTTCTAAAAGTGTCTTGGGACGTACTTAGTTTTAGGCTCCATACTATTGTATCTATCTTGCTGATGTGCTTGGTCTCCTGCTATAGAGAGTGTTATGTGACAGAGCATTGTCCGGTATTCTTGACCACTACAGATCTGCATCATTTGTGCTGCATCGCAGTTTACCTGTATGACCTCTTTAATACGTTCATACCCCAAACGATGTGAACCAATACAGAAAATATGATGTTGATCAACTGGGCAGGTTCTGACTCCATCACTACCATATTGATTAGGCACGATTACTCTATCACGTGGGTTGTTCCATGGCATAGAAACTGGGAGGAGGCTAGGATCTCATGAGGGAGAACCTTTTGAGGAATTTTTGTTTAAAATAATAACACGCTATTTAAATATCACATAATCACAAACCTCCAACTAGATTCTTTAATTGAACTTACAGTCCTCTCTTCCCTAGCCCACAGTGCAACAGGTGCAGTTCAGCAGACTGTGAGTCATTTCCAGAGGGCAGCAGGGCAGTCCTTCATCAGTACTTGTTCCAGTTCTGACGTGATTTGAGGTGGAGGGGCCAGGGGTGCTATATTTATTCCCAGAAAGTTCCCTGGTCACTAGCCAATGGACTACCAGGCCACGTCCCTCTTAGTGATGACTTTCCGTCTATGTGTGGCATCTAGCAATCGCAGAGTGCACTATTTTGTCCCCTCTTAAGATTTCAGGACCGTTCCTTGAATGTCAGGAGCATGGTAGCCTACAAAGTAACTATGGCAACCAGGGAATGCACATTCCCCTGTGCCTTAAGGGCCGAGAGGTGATCACAGGTGGGAGTACGTCATCATGTGTTATATACTGTTCCACAAAAAGTATCCCACGGTCTTGTGAACGCTGTTCACAAGTTCCTGCAACTAACCCTGGAAAGTTAGATATGGGAAGATCCTACATGAAGCAATTTAATTGTTACCCACTAAAGAATGGGGAAGGAAACACTTCCTTTTATTTGTATTACCCTCACATACCCTAGTGGTGTCATGCTTCATCATCGGGTCACTCTGACCCCTACAAGTCAGGGTGGGCTTGACCGTATTCCAGAGAGCTCTTGATGAAATATAGCCAGGGGGAGTGAAAGATTAAAAATCCGCAAACAGATCCCAGTATCCCTTTATTCGTGGACCTGTTAGGGATATTATAATGCTAAACAAGGTGGGTCAATGGGAATTTTATGGTCCTATGGCCCTAGTGCCAACATGCTTCAGTCCTTGATTGGCCCAAGAGGTCCTGGACTTTCATCAGGGCAAACGAGGGTTATCCTCCCTGGTTAAAGTGAAAAGGAGAGTCCCTACTCTACTTTTATATCTTAAGGGCAGAAAGCTGCTTGTGAAAAAGATACACCAACTATTTTGTCTTTAGTAATTTCTTTACTCCATCCCTCTTTGGGAGAGTATGTACATCACTGAGGACTTCAGGATCTGAGGGGTATACCTTTAGTCAAACCACCATCAAAGGTCCTGCCCCGCGGTAATACCTATTGGGTCCGAGTCCTCGGGCTTGCTAGAGGTGTGGCTACCTGAGAGCTATATGCCCATGGGAAAATGGGTTTGGTCACTTGGTTTCCCTCTCTGTCTCCAGTGTGTCTACTTGAACAAAGGACAGTCCCTCAGGAGTGTGAACGCCATCTGCCAACCAAAGGCAGCTTTGCAGCTTTGCCTTTGATGCTCGCCTTTTGGGCTAACACCCTGAGTGGCTTCCTACGAAGAGGAGGTAACACCTTGCCCTGTAGCATGCTGCTATTGTTCCTAAACCTGTGATTCATTCACACAACATCCTGTGTGAGTCTACTGGACAACTGGGTCACAGAATTGCAATTTTCTAAAAGTTGCATTTCATTAATAGTGACATTAAATTTGACCTAGGTATCAGGTCGGGTTTAATGTCACAACTCATTTGATGCGTTACAGTATCCAGCTAGGTGGTCCCAACCGTAGGTAGCCATGCTAAGGGGTCAGCCATTAACCCTGTGTTAGTCAATAGGGCTACTAGCCTTTCCACAGCAAAATTACAATTTAGAAGTGTTGCTTTTAAGACACATACAAAATAAACGACCTCCTTAATAATACACAGCTTCCTGCCTTAGGGATCTATAGGCTGTTCTTAGGGAAGACTCACATATATGTTTAAGGGAAGTGGTGGTTTTGCCATTAATTTGAATGGCAAAATCGAATTAGCAGTGTTAGCACTGCCTTCCAGTCAGCAGTGGTTAGCTGGGAGCCATATTGTACATTGTAACATGCAGAGTGGCACAAACAGTGCTTCACCCCTGTGTGAACACTCTGCCTTTCATGCCCTAGGTGCCCTGGTACCATATACTAGGGACTTATAATTAAGCAATTCCTTGCCAATTGGGGATAGGCAATTCAACATATACTTTGTAAAGGGGTTAGAACACTGGCACTGAGGTCTGATTAGTAGGCCTCAGTGCACTGTCAGGATCAATAAACCAGCAGCATCGGTCCAAAAATGTGGGGGTGAACATGCAAAAAGAGGCATTTCTGTACAAATAGCGATTCGCAAAAAATAACTTTTTAGTAAATGCTATTTCTGTCCTATTTAGAAGACGATAAGTGTAATGGACAACCCAATATACCCTTGAGGGCTCGGGCAAATATGAATAAATGGGTAAGGAGGTGCCTTCAAGGGATTTATTTAGTGATTAATTTGTAGAACATTTTTAGACATTAATCAGAGGTAGGTTAGTTGTATACCTACAGTCTTAGTCACTATTATTTTTTGTAACTTTCAATCAACTCAATTTCTCAAATTGTACGTCAAGCGAATGAGAGCATATCACATCAGGTTAACGTAACTAGCATACGGAGGAGAGAGAGAAGAAAAGCAAAAGATCAGGTGTGTATGTAAAAATTCAATTTTATAATCATAGTTCAAAAGGGTACTTTACAAAACAGCAATTATTCATACAGTGAAAGGAGATAGTTGAATAATTCAAGCCTTCACTTAGCAGTTGGTCAAACACTTTTTCACAGAAAATAAACAATTAGTTCGCTGGAAAACAGTGTGAGAGTCGATGTTTCGGTCTTTAAATTTTCTTTGATAAGACCATCCTCAGGACTATTAAATTTAAAAAGTTGATCCCTTGGTATCTTGATAGTAATTAGTCATCGCATGGGACAAATGTCTTCATGGTATTAGTCTTAAATGGCTTAATAATTTCTTTAGCCAGTGAGGAGTTTCAAAGGACGTGTGGTCAAATCTTTCATTAATGTCCCAGAAATGGAATCACTCGATTCAAGGTTGAGCAACCTTATGGACGCTCTTGGTTTAATCTGAGGTCTAATGCGGGTATATGGATCTTTTGCTTTTCTTCTCTCTCTCCTCCGTATGCTAGTTACGTTAACCTGATGTGATATGCTCTCATTCGCTTGACGTACAATTTGAGAAATTGAGTTGATTGAAAGTTACAAAAAATAATAGTGACTAAGACTGTAGGTATACAACTAACCTACCTCTGATTAATGTCTAAAAATTTTCTACAAATTAATCACTAAATAAATCCCTTGAAGGCACCTCCTTACCCATCTATTTAGAAGACAGCTGAGAAAATCTGGCCTTAAAATAGGAATTTTATGTCTTTTCTGCTGTGTCCCACCCAGCAGCAAAAAACAGCAAGAGACATTTGAGGAAATTAGCAGGAGGTTTGCATTATTAACTTCGCATCTACCAGTAATTACTAGAAATGTTTGTAATGTTATGGAGTGGAACACATATCCAATAAATCAAGAGCAAGAGTTTTTTGTGCTCAACAGCATTACCAGCAGTATCTAAATTACCCTTAAATCAAATAGTCACTTCTTGAAAACATGAATGACTATTTTATAGAATGAAATGTAACATTCCACATTTTTTGCTCAAACATGACGTCATAGATCAGCCTGACCATACGAACTTAACTTCCAGATTTTCAGGGAATTGGTATGTTAAGATAGAAGTCAACTTGTTATACTACATCACGAAATATACGCATTTCAAAACAAGCACTGTGAAAGACAATTGGTCTGACATTGAGCCTGCTTTTTTTTCTTTGCAAACATATGTAATATTCATTAACAGTGTAAAACCATAACAGAAAGTAAAAATGCCAACATGTACAAGTGGCTTAAATATGTTTGAAGGAAAGTAAGTACAAAATGGGTAATTTGCAAAAATAAATTTAACATTGAAATTAAAGTAGAAACGAAACCAGAGATTGACCTAACAGCCCTGAGACGGAATTGTAATTCTCTGCATGCGGATGTGCATATGTGGAAGAGCAAAATCACTCACAATGAAAAGAGCCAGTGACAGAAGTAGGCTCACCCATTGTTCTATTCTGTAAGCCTGGGTGGCTGGAAGCAAATTGTGAATAACATATCAGTGGATGAATAGGGCTTAAGAAAAGTACTTCTCTATTCATCTATCTAAATAAACATATATGTGTTTGTGTGTGTGTATTGTATGTATATATTTTTTTAAACATGATGCTGCCGAGACAGCTAAAGCTTTATAAGTGAAACCTAAAAGGCAATTGGCATAGACAAGAAGTGAAAACCATGATGTGAGTGCTTTAAAGTTGCAGGCGAAAAATACAATTCTGAATGAAAATGCCGTGTTGTATAGGGAGATCTCAAATAAACTTCTCTCGACTGACCAGGCATTTTGTACACCTGGTCCAACCACTGCATGGAGTATATTGCTTGACATATATTTTTTTGTAATGAACTGGTATACATAGGCGGCCTGTTTCACAAAAATTTGAGCAAAGGTATGTTATGAGATTTCCTCTATTTCTTATTCTGCGTGAATGTACTTTTGCACTTTTGGGGAATTTACAGACAGTTACCGCTTTACAGGCCAACTACTGAGAAGTCATGAAACATTTCACGGTGATGGATATCCACAATATAAGTAAGATAGGAGGGGGAATGTGTTACATAGGAGTCTATGAATGCTTACAAGCTCGAAAGCTTGCCCGGGCATGCCTACTTCCCATCCTTTGAGTGGGATTTGCAAGTATAACTGTATCTACACAAATTAACCTACTACGTATATAACTAGAGGCGCAAAAGTAGCCATTTTGTAGTTAAAAGTAGATCTCTAACTTGATATTGGGTAGAAAGGGGTGCGTATAAGTCTTCCTTACATCTCTGCTTGCCCTATGCTCAAGGAACAGATGCCTTCTTTTAGGGTCTGCAGAGTGGATAAATTAGTGTGACATCCACTATGCCAAATCCGCGGATGCCCCACATTATTTAGAGGTAGCTGATGCTCTACATTTACAATGGTGGAGCCTCAGCTAGCTCCAGCATCATGAACCCTCGACCCGACAGCCCATCCACTACAGGGTACGATCATGGCAGCAAAAACACACACCTTATTTGGGGTGGGGCATCTGCCTCTGATTTTTCCTATCATGAGTTTTCCTTTACCATGACTACAATGCGAAGCAAGGAAGTCCTAGAGAGGAAAAGAAAAACATGGCCCTAATTCACAAGGAGAAAACTCCCTGCATTTCATGGGCCTTTCTTTTTGGTTCACAGATGTAAACCACTGCCTTGATCACAGGAGTAAAAAGCCCAACCTATTTATGGCTGGGCTACCACCACCGATATATTTCCAGCCTAGGATAGCCATTTGAGGCAAGAGTCAGAAGTGTCCGAGATGGAGAGGTACACAACTCACCAGTTTGGGCCAACAACATAGTGTCCCCCCCCCCGCTTCTCCAACATACACTTTTGAAAAATGGTCATTACACACAAGGCAGGGATAGCTATATAAGGTGAGGAGGCAGGGGTGAGGGCCGCTCCCATGCTTTCAGCCTGGTGAGCACTCCACCCCACTCTTAGTGATGCCCAGGTTCTTAAAATAAGGAATTAACGTTCAATAAGGGACAGTTCAGATCTTGGATCACTGTTGGCATGTAGCCTTGTGGTTTGTTTTTCAGAATATGAGGTTTACTACAGAAAACTCTAACCTTATATGCACATATGGACCAACTTATAACTCATAGAGGGCAGCATCACAAAATATTTTGTGGTCAGCCTTTTGGTGTGGCGAATTTTCATGCTCTTTAGACTACCTTTCCAGTGCAGCTCGGAACCTTGCCATATTATTTTGGTGCCAAACTGCCCTCAATATGTTAGCTATGAATGCCAGTGTTTGTTTCTATGGACATGTGTGACATTCATGGCACGGCAATGCAAGAAGAAAACATGCATTGTAAAGGCAAAAGAGCAAGTGTCTTGATAAGTGAAAATGTTTTTCACAGATTAGCACGTTAGTGTGTGTGGATCAGTGAAAGGGTGAGTGTGACAATTACTATAAGTGAGCACAACAGGGTCACTTAACAAGGAGGCAAGGTATCTGTAGTACACTGGAAAATCATTTTTAAAAATCCCCACTCAAGACCCACTTTCTTTAAGCTCCCTATTTAACATTCAATCAAACCTTATGTACTTTACATCCAGAGAGAATTGTATTGATCTGCAATAATAAGACCATAAACCCATTACCATTACTATAATCCCCTGGTACACATCTTGGAACCTGCACCGCTCACTTGGACAGATCACTATCTAATCCCCATGATCCCCAAGATACCTGGCACCACACCATCCCAGAAATTTAAGGCGGTTAAAGACGGGCTTTGGTCCAAGTTAAATCGAGGTCGACCTTATATTGCCTGGGTTTAGACCCGCAAACTGCCAATAGTGTGATCTCGGATTGGCTGGTTTATTCCAACCCTGGGAGTAGTACTATGCTACGCTCGGCGAGCGTGCGTAGTTTGTGCTACTACGCACTACGCAAATTGCATGTAGCACAGTGCAAAAACGCGTAGCGTAGCGGGCATTTTTTGCTTGCTCGCGGCCCTCAACGTCAAGTTGGCGACCGCGAGCGAGCAAAATCAACATCCCGGCGAGACTTTTTCCACGTTCGCGATCGGCAACATCAAGTTGCCGATCGCAAGCATGGAAAATAAACCTCACGGCGAGATTCTCAACGCGGGGAGGTCAGGTTTCTCATTGCGAGTTGTTGCGTATGCTTGCGACAGCTCGCGATGAGAAACTACCAGTCCGCGTTGAGAAAGCTGCCGCTCGAGTACAAATCTACTCGAGCGGCAGAAAACGATCACTTGCAGTGTGCAAGATGCCGTTTGTAATGATTGCACAGTGCGGACAAGCATCCGGCACAGTGCAATCAGTGCAAACAGCATTTCCCTACCGCACTTTGCAGATCGCGTAGCTACGCGTAGTGCGAAGTGCACTTCGCGTAGCTAAGCGTAGCACAACTACGCAAACTACGCCCAGGGTTAGTTTATTCCCTTGACCGAACCATTCATAATAAGTCCATAACTCGAAAACTTAAAAATAAATTGGCCCCTTTGTACTCCCCTCACCTTAGAATTTTTTTTTTAAAACTGCTAAATTAAGGAAAGGGCCAGAAGAAAGGACTATGAGCAAAACAAAAAAATACTGTATTGAGAAGGTGGGGACATATCATATGGAAATTTGACAAGCCCAGGCCTCTTTCTATGAAATAAATATCAATAATGCTGCGAATTTCCCGAGAATGATGTTCATAATTACAAAGTCCTTGCTGGAGCCTATTATGTATGCCCCTGTGGCTGAACCCTACACTGATAGGTGTAATGCTTTGGCTAACTATTTCAATACCAAAATCCTGAACATCTACCAATCGTTTCAAGAGGCCCATGAAAGTGATAATGCCCTCTCACTGAAGGTTAGTGAGAATGGATGCTCGCCCATCCTCTCTCAATCCCCCCCACCCCATCTGGAGAAGTTTACTGTTCTTTTGGGAAAAATAAATCTGGATCCACTCTTGGTCCGGATCCTTTGAGACTTCTTGCTCTTGAGCCAGAAATGATTCTCCCCTCTCTATTAGAACTGGTCAACATGTCCATAGAAACAGACATGGCGCCTCTTCCCTGGAAGCATGACATGATTAGGGCTGACTTAAATAACCCTAACCTCGATCCTTCCTACCTGGATAAGTTTTCCCCAATCTCCCTGCTTCCAGGTCTAATTAAGGTAGCAGAAAAGTATGTGAATAGATGTCTATCAGATTTCTTGGAATCCAACTCAATCCTGCATCACACACAAACCGGCTTTTGGCCTAAGCACAGTACAGAGAGCGCCTTATTGGTGGTGGTGGAGGAAGCAAAAAGGAGAATGGATCGGGGGGCTACAGTGCCCATTGTGCTCCTAGATCTCAGCGCAGCCTGCGACACTGTCGCCCACTATACTTTTGGATATAGCTGGGAGGCCCAGAGTTGCAAGGAAAGCCCTGAAGTGTGTGAGTTCCTTTTTTTAAAGGGTCAAACATTCCAAGTCTTTGACAGGGACTGTTCCTCTGAAATCTTGCCTGTGGCTTGTGGAGTCCCGCAGGGGGTCCTCACTTAGCCCCACGCTGTTTCATTTATATCATCTACCTTTGGCAGATATTATAGCTTCCTTTTGGGTGTCTATAGTCTCCTATGTGGATGACACCCAGCTGGTGTTGTCTCTTGCCCCAGAATCTAATTTAGGGCCCTGCCTGGAGCAAGTAGCCAGCTGGATGAACGAGTCATGTCTGAAGCGTAATGGAGCAAAAACTGAATGAATGATTCTTGAGAATAATTTCTCTGCCTAACAAAGTTCAGGCTGGCCTAATGACCTTGGTTCCCCTCCGATCCCTAAAGCTGTTATAAAAAGCCTAGGGATGTGGCTTGAAGACACCCTGACTATGGAAGTCCAGGCCACAACAACCGCGGCCAGTTGTTTTACAATACTGCAGATGCTGCGCAACATTCTACCGTTGCTTCCCCAGACCTCTAGACAAGTGATGGTTTAAGCCCTTTTTCTCTCCCCATATGTACTATGGTAACTCATTGTATTTGGGGTCTCCCAAAGGAGTTACATGGAAATTGCAAATTGTGGAAAATGCGGCTGCAAGCGCACTGCTTGGAATACCCAGTCAATTAGACAGGGATTGAGAGACCTTCAATGGCTCCCCATTGCCCAAAGAGCGGAATTCAAATTGCTGTGCATTGCCCACTGTGCCTTATATGGTCGAGGTCCACCTATTTTTCATTTGTTATCCCTTAGACCTCCAACAGATCACTTTGATCATCAAACCTCTACTTTGTCACCCCCAAGACTATGAAAAGACCTAGAAGGGGTGGTCGATCTTTTGGCTTTAATGTAGCTAAGCTTGGAACTCTTGCCCCTTGGCCATATGAGATAAAAAGAAAATGAGCCAAGCTTCTGAAGGTGATCAAAACCTGTCTTTTTAAATAGATTAGTTCCGTAGGTGTCCTTTCCAGCACTTCTGTGGTGTTACCTCTTGTCTAGCTCTGGGACGCCTTTGGGTCGCAATGCGCTTTACAAATTGTATGAATTGAAATAGAAATGACCTAAATATGTGGAATACCAAAGTTGTCATAAAATGGATATACTATAAACACTGTATTATGAATGATATCAAAAGCTGTATCTCAAATGATCATAAAATTGTACATGGATATATGTTGTGTACGTAAGTGTGTTTATGTGGGTGCTTGGGTATCTGGTGTGTGTTGGAAATGCACACTTATGCCTGTATGTATGGTGATACATGAGTGTTTATAGGTGCATGTTCTTGATTCATCAGGATTGATGATACTTACCTCCCCCCCTGTTATATTCCATACAGGTACCCTATATAGGCACAGGTAACATTGCAACCTTTCACCTATATTCTTCCCTACATTACATACATAACGGTTCTTAGGGACTGACCTTTTACCTAGATACGACACTGCATTTAGAACATGGGTTTTTCCCTAGTTTGAATCTCATACATTATGCATGAGGTTTCTTGCAAGCACAGCAGGACTACCATCTCCTATATAATATCTCGGTATAAAGTTCAGGCTTGACGTCATCCTTTAGGCCGAAGCAGTAACACAGCAAGGTAGGACCCCTGGGGAGACCTATCGGTATATATACGTAACATCTTGCTTAGAAGGACAGAGGAGACCGAGACTCCCCGACTGACACACTGACCAGAAACGCTGAGGTTCCTGCATGCAGACACTCCAGCTCACAGTGGTCTAACATCCCTCGCAGGGTGTCCAACTCGGGATCAGGACGGGGTCTCATATTCTCTCATTCTCAGGTAATGGGATTGACTAGATCCTAGAGGAATTCTTGGCATAACACCTACACAGATGCTAGGTACATTTAGGTACATCTAGTTGGAGAGACATCGTAGGAGTATTCACTTTTTATCATGTATTTTATGTACTTGTATATATTCATGATTACTGCAAAATTGTAGAACTGTACCATCCTTTTACTTTCATAGTACTTCTAATCATATAGCTCTGCTTCTGTCTAATGGTGTTACAGCTCATCTATTCTACACTAGAATAACAACTGTTCAATAAATTCTTATTTACTAACGCCCAGTATGTTTATTTTGTGTATCTCTGAGACAAACTAAGTGAGCACGAATGACTGAGCGAAAGGTAGTATATTGTTTCCACGATTCTGAGAGATCAGGGTTGGCATGTTCTGAGGTTGCCAGAATCTATTCTCTCCTTGGTAAGAGGAGATTATAGTGGTACTTTGAGCTAGCTGATACAGACAGGCTAACATATCCGGTGGGGGTGCACGGAATCAGTCTGCCACCAATCTCACAGTTTATGTTATCCAAACACGGAGATCCTGTATAGGCTATATAGGAACTACACAACACCCCTTGCTTCTTCACTCACTGAGACTGGGAAACTTAGGAGTGCAGCAGAAAGTTTTTATTCACTCAGTTGTTTTGCATAAGCCTGGCTTGTGGCCTAAAGCCACATTGCAGCACTAGCTTTTTTGACTGTTATTAGCTCCATATTACAAGCCCCCTATGGACCACGTTGGAATACACATGTCAATGGGCGAAGAGTGATCTGCAGATATTCAGTTACCAGGTTTTAAGGAAATGGACAGCATTTTCGGGGTGGCCTTCAGTAGTTGAATCAGGCACCCCAGATGTTATCAAGAAGGATAGATAAAGCCTTTTTCAAGAGAACCCACTAGGGAGAGATTTTGTTAGCTTAGATCAGGCAATAGCTGATGCTAGAGATTTAGAAAAGCAGAGAAGACTGGGGTCCCCACTAAAGCGCTCTCTCTTGCATTATGGTTCATTGGTCAGCTTAGTTTAGTTAGTAGTACTTAATGTATATTTTTATTACAAAGCACACAAGATACATGTTTGAGAGTACAGGGATTTGAAAATCTCCTGTTTACCTGCATCAAATCCAAATCAGCGCGGGCTTGAATGCTTTCTTTTTTTATGTATAGGGGATACAAAAAAACTTGTAGGTTTCATTTTAGTATTTTATTTTGTATGTGTAGAAAAATCACAGTATGAAAAGGCCTGTAGGCTGAAAAATCAGGTGTGTCTCAAAACCCAAAACTGGTAGCTATGCATGTGTCACTCCGCCATAGTCCCTTACCAGGAACAACGTTTGAGGTTCTCTTTCATATAAAGCTAACGCCTGCCACCCATCACCCCAATTAACTGGATGAAAGACTGTATCTCTCTTAAAATGTATCATGTTAAGAATGAGCAGCTCATCCAGTACAGGTGTTTCTTTGCATTTTATTGTTTGTAGTCCTGCATTAATGTTCTGAAAACCAAAACTGCAAGTACCCAAATAGAAAGTAAAAATGAGGGCTTCATTTGTTACTTATATCTGACATGTAGCAACATGGGAATTGCATGTAGTGAAAACATGCTGATATGAAACACAGTACAAAACCATTGAAACACATGACAGTTGTTACATGGAACATGTCTTCTATGTCAGTGCTTTGTGCCATGGCAGTCCTTTTTTCTATGTTGCAGGGCGTTGCCAGTTTAGTCCTTCTGTGTTCTTGGTAGTTGGCAAGTTGTTGTCCTACGCCTATGTCTTGCCCACCTACCTGGGGTACTGGTTTTGAAATTGTGCTAACTCCCTACCTCTACCTGCCAGGGCGATCAATGCCTCGCACAGTGCCCAATGCATAAACCTGGAGAGGTGCCATAGCCTTGGTGTGCCTCTGCACAGCTGGAAAGCTCAAGCACCATGTAGTTG
Source organism: Triturus cristatus (assembly GCF_964204655.1). Lineage (NCBI taxonomy): Eukaryota > Metazoa > Chordata > Amphibia > Caudata > Salamandridae > Triturus > Triturus cristatus. The sequence continues at coordinate 1,379,394,308 of NC_140589.1, read as the reverse complement.
ATGTGTCTAAATGATTCTGCCTGACTCGGGGTGCAAATGACCTGAAGTCATGCTGGCGGAACCTTGAAGTGGATGCTCACCAAGGTCTACTACCTTGCTCCTGCATCAGAGTCCTGTCAGCAGAGCAGGTGTGGCCTAATGGCCAGAGATGCTCTCTTTGGATTTATGTGTAGAGTCCGGGCCTCAACTTAACTTCCTGTCATTGTTCAATTCTTCCTCAACCTGGGGCAGGTGGTATTGTATCAGATAGTAAAGACGCATATATGCGAAATAAGAGTTTGCCACGGTCCTGCCTCTGCAGAAGTGCCTGGGCTTCACCCCAGTGCCACTCCAGTGTCCTGCCAGCATAACATGTAAAAAGAGGACAGCCCTCCATATGCAAACATGTACAATTTACTGTTCCAAAGAAATGGTTGTCAGCCAACCAAGAGGAAAACTTCATATAACAGGAATTATACCAATCAACCAACAGTCGATGAACGTGGGCTGCAGGGGCGTAGCTTCAGGAGTGGTGTTTGAGGTGTTACACCCCTGTAAAAAAATGTATTCTGTAGCAAATAGTTGGGTACTAGGGCTTTAGTCGGTGTGATGAAGTATCTGTTGGATTTCACCTAGGATGTTTACATTCCCACACTGACAAAAAAACACTCTCTCTCGCTCTGTTTTGAAAGCCTTAAAAATGTTGATTGGTTTGAAAAAAGTTGTGTTTTAAGTGCCCTTAACAATCCGCTGTGCTCTCTCTTTCTACTGCCTCTTAAGCCCCCTCATGTCCTGCTTCTCATGCAATGTGTTTTAACTTTTAATAAGCTCTCCCAGTGTGACTGTTGGGAAATCTGAAGCTCACCCCCTCAATATTATTAACCAAGCTACGCCCCCGGTAGGCTGACTCATATGTGTCTAATCCTTGCAGGAACCAATGGCTGAGCGAGCTGGCGTTTTGCTGCTCTCTCTGCTTAAATAGTTTAAGGTCTTGACCGCCAGTTAACGCTGCCTGTAGACATACCCAACAAGCATTGCCATCGCCAATAGGTCTCGCCTTTGGGACCTTATAAGTGTTTAGCTATGCAACAGTTGCATAACTAAATACGTATAAGGTCCCAAAGCGAGACCTATTGGCTATGCAAAGCGGCCGTGCGGCCACGAAAGTGAAAGTGATCGCGATCACGATCAAACATCAAAGCGGCCGTGCGGCCACGAAAGTGAAAGTAATCACGGTAAAACGCGGCGCACGCGCCCGCGCACATGCACTGTAGCTCTAGGCTGGCAGCACTTTTTGGAGCCCTCTCAATAAGTCTCGCCAGACCAGCGCATGCGCTGGTCATGCGCTGGGTCAGGCGAGACCTAAAAAGTGCTTTACAACTTTCGGCTACCAGGCTGACCTCTCAAACTAAAAAACTTGCTGAGTGGCATAAGTAACCCAGGCATGGCTTACTTGATTTTTGCTCCATTCTGTGTCAATAATGGGTCAAATGCAACCATATACCGTGACATCAGTGCCCAGAGATGTGCATTTACTGAGCATGACTGTCACCAAAGTTAGTTATATCGACAAGACTGAGACGTTTGGCCTCAAAGGACTGAGTAAAACTACTGAGCCCAGGCATCCTATGTCCATCTAGCAAAAGTGACAGCGCGTGAAGCAACAAAGCCTGCCGCGCTTGCGTCTGCACGTGATCTCATCAAGAGGCGCGAGAGCTTTTCTGAAATGTTTATCATGGTTCGCAGCTGTTCAATTGTAAGTGCTGACAACAGCCCCTCATGACTCCCTGTAATGTAAACACTGCTGAGAGCACGCCTCAGTGCGTCTATCTTTTGGAAAACGTTTGGCGGAAATACTTCTACAATCATTTCTCTTTGGATAAACTATTAAATCGTAGGTTTAAGGTACGTATTGCTTATTTTCGGAATTCTTATTGAAAGAAGAGGATATGATGGCCCGCTGTGTCTTCTGCTTAGTGGACTTACGCGTCCACTGTAGGGGCCTGTGTTTGACCTCATGGTCACAGGTTCAAATTCCTGCGGGTCCACTGAGCCTTTCGTCCTTCTGAGGTCGGGTACCGTTGGGTAACAATAAACATCTGTTATTCAGCGCTATGATGCCCACAGGGTGATCGTGCGCCAAATACAATTGTTTATGTCTATTGACGCTAAAATCGAATCTAAGTTTTGAAACCGGACTCTTTTGGGGCCCATGCCAGATTCATTTGTGCTCGTGCCAGATTCATTTGTTAGTGAAAATGGCTTTTAATGTTGTCGTATTTTAAACGCGATTTCATTTCTGCCGCTAGGCCATTTAAGGCTGCACAGCACCGTGTTTGTTTCCGGGAGACCTGGAAAAATTAAGTTTAAATAGTGGATTTCCTGAGATTTAGTACAGTCAATTGTGATTTTGAAAGCTTTAAAATCGAGAAGGGGTTTTTAGGCGAGGAAACAAAAAATAAAATTTTGTATTAAGTTTTATTTTAGAAAAAGTTAATCTAAATTGAAAAAGACATTACTGGAATTCCTAAAGGGTGCCTAAACATTAGGCAGAGACATATGCATAGAGAGAACGAGAGAGCATGAGAATGTGTATGGACAAAGAGAGACAAGAGAAGAAGTGTGGAAGTGTGTGAGAGATGGTGAGAAAGAGACAGAGAAGGAGAGCAAGAAAGAGTTGAAGGCAGAAAGAGTGGTGAGACGTGAGAGAGATGATGAGAACGAGATAGACATTGAGAGATGGTATGACAGAGAGAAGGAGTAAAGAGGAGAAAGAACAGGAAAAGATAGAGAGAATGAGAATGAGAAAGCCAGAGAGATCAAGTGGGAAATAGAGAAGCAGTGAGACAGCGAGAGAGTGAAATAGTGAGAGTGGGAAATATACAGCAATGGAGACAGAATCACAGAGAGAGGGACAGGGAGTGAGACAGGACTTGAAAGAACAAGAGAGAAAAAATAAATATTGCAATAGAGAGAGGTAGATAAACACCACTAGTAACACTGAAAGAGCGAGAGGGCAGACAGACAAAAATTAGATAGCTGTATACCCCAGTTCTGATGAGAATGTGTGGGTTGGACTGAGAAAGCATCTTAGACCTCACGTAAAAGGGTCTCGGACTGGGGTGGCACCACTTGGTAGGACAGATTCACAGCTTGCAGAGGCCAGATGCAAATGTAGGTAGTTGGACGTCTTTTGTATCCCTGAGATTTCACTCAGGTGGCATTCTAGCAATCCCTTGGAGTCACTGTGGGTTCAAATGATGCAGGTCCATTCCTTCTCATCCAGGCAGGAGAACAGCAGGCAGCAGTGTAGCTCAGCAAAGGTACAGCAAGGCAAGAGCCAAGCAAAGCAACAGTCCAGCAGAGTGCCAGTTCTTCCAGCAGCACAACAGTTCTTCCTCCTGGTAGAGTGATCACAGGCCCAGAAGTGTGCAAAAGTCATGGTGCCAGGGGACCAAAACGTATACCCAGTTGTGCCTTTAAAGTGTGTGGGGGGTTTTAAAGAAGGCTTTAAAGTGCACAAAGGTCCTACCTTTCTGACCTGGCTTCGGCTTACCAAAAGAGGGGATACAGCCCTTTGTGTGTGGACAGAACACACCCTATTCAGGTGTACATGTGGGGCTGTGCACAGCTCCTCCCTCCCAAACCCCAGGATGGCCAATCAAGACAAACCTAAGCTCACTTTGTGTGTGGCTGTCTAGAGGGAATACTTAAAGACCAGCTGTCACCTAACTCAGATTGAACAGAGACAGGCAGCAGGCACCAAATGGCCGAAGTAAGTAAATGCCAACGTTCTAAAAGTGGCAGTTTCAGAACTGCAATTTAAAATCTGACTATACCCTACATTGTGATTTGAAATTGTTAGTCCAGAGACACCAAACTTAAGAAGTCTATCTCTTCACAATTGGGAATTACACTTAGAAGATGTAATAAAATAATCGCAATAATATCCTATTGGGAGAGATAGGCCTTGCAATAGTGAAAAACGACTTTGGGAGTTTTTCACTACCAAGACTTAAAAGTACATGTCCTGCCTTTCCAATATATTGCCCGGTGGGCTATACAGGTCCTACTTTAGGGGTATCGTATATGTATAAAAAGGGATGGTTTAGACATGGCAAGAGGATTAACTTGCCAGGACAAACGTCAAACTGGCAGCGTAAACTGCACACAGGCTCTGCAGTGTCAGACCTGAGCCATGGTTAGCAGACTACTTTAGTGAGTGGCACAATGAGTGCTGTAGGCCCACTAGTAACATTTAATTTACAGTCTCTGGGCACATGTAGTGCACTTTGATAGGGACTTATAAGCAAATTAAACATGCCAATCGGGTATGAGCCAATGCTACCATGTTTAGAGGCTAGAGCATATGCCCTTTAGCACTGGTTAGCAATGAGAAAGTGTTCAGAGTTCCAAGGCCAGCAAATACAGTCAGCAAAAAGTAGGAGGAGGAAGGCTAAAAGCTTGAGGGTGACTCTTTAGAAAGGGCCATTTTTCAACATGACCATCCTCAATCCAGGGGAGACTAATCAATACCTTGATGGAGTTCCCTACTTAGGCGATAGAACGAGGACAGTGGCCCTCTACTGCAGAGGCACTTGTCAGTTTCACGCCTTTCTGAATCCAGTTTGACTCCTCTGTCTATAATCTCCTGAGCCACTGAAATGACCTGTAGGTATCCCTTCTCCTCATCTGTAGACCCCATCTGTGACGCACCTAACCATAATTTGCTCAGAGATGCATCCCAGTAGGTAGATAGTACCACCATGGTCAACAAAGTGATGTGGCCCATTCCACCCTTTGGATCAGACTTCTGTCCCCAACCCAAGGAAAACTCTGCTCATAAGGACAGTAACCAACAGAGGCCCTGACAGCTGTCAGTGCCACGAGCCAGGCCCCGGGCCATCCACTGCCAGGTGGAGGCCATAAGCGGGGATATTGGGTAGGCCTCTCTTCAAGCCTTGGGGCTTGGAAAGGAGTTCTCTAGGGGATCTTGAGGTTTCTCTGATCTCTGATATGTCTCAGAGTTGGGAGCAGTAGCCCCAGGGCTTTTGCATCCTACTTCCACTCTACATCCCACCAGTTCCTGACACTGGTCCTTCAACCTAGGGTCTGTACCATGAGGCTGAACAGGGGACAGGGGCGAGTCCTCCCTCACCTTGCCCCTCCATCTCAGCTCCTGTACCCTCCGCTTGGGAGTGGTACTCTCAGAAAACCGAACCATCTGAGCACCTTGGCATCAGCCCCTTCCAGTTCTCTTGACACCAGGGGCAACTCATTCTGCAGAATGCAGTCTATGGTGATCTTGGGACTAACTATGACCCTCCTCTGAGGTAGGCCCGCCCCATCCCAGGGGTACCAGGGCAATAGGACGGAAGAAGTCCTGCCCATGGGCCTGAATAACCCCACACACCTAGCCGGTATACTGCTCTGGTGTAACTAGCTTTTCCATAACCATGGTCTGGTTAGCCCCAGTATCCCTGAGAGCAGTAACTGTGACACCATTCGGAAGTGACAACTCCCATCCTCAGTGATTATCAGTTCACCATCTGAGTCTATCTCCCAACTAAGGGAGATCATGGCATGGTTTATGACGACCTGCCTCTCGGGACTACTTACCCCTAAGGCCATATTGGGCACCCCTGTAGAGATCGCATGAGATGGTGTTTTCTATGGACAGAGTCCCCCTGCTTGTGTCTAACTGGGAGCACTCAAAGCAGTGGGGTTGGGAATGGAATGACCTGGGCCACTACCTACTAGAACCCAGTTTCTCAGATGGCGTGCGAACCCTTTCCTCTCCCCTTACTCTAGGACTTATCTGAGTCATTTTTAACCTCACCCTCACTCTGCTGGGGGGAACCTGAACCACCCTTCTTGGGGTCACTCCCAGGAATTTCTTGGACACTCTGGTGTTAACCCAGAGGTCTGCCTACTCAGCAAGCTTTCTGGGGTCAGTCAGCTTACTGTCAACTAGGTGCTGGCACAACTCAGGAAACAGATACTGAGCATGTGCTCCTTCATGATCAAATAGCACAACCTATTAAAATCACTAACCTTGCTGCCCCTCACCCAGCCATTTAGTGCCTTACTGGAGTAATCAACACAATCTCCCCAAGAGTGGTTTGAGATCTTCTGTCTTTCTCTGAATCTTTGGCAATACTTTTCGTGATTCAAGCCAAATTTGGCAATCAAAATTGTCTTCATTTGGGTGTACTTTGTTTGGTCCACAACCTCTAATGTTAGAAGTGTGTGCCTCCCAAGTGTTGGCTTGTGTTTCCACAGACCCCCCACCCCCCAAAGTGCTCTTCAGGAGCCCTGTGCACCTTCAATGCAACCTCATAAGCAGAAAACCACTTAGCAATGTCATCTCCCACCACATAACTGGGCACCAAATCCTTGGGTATAATCATCCCTTTTGCCTCCATCAGGTACTGCATGTATGCTGACACCATCACTGCTGGAATCAGACTGCCTGGCCTTGATGTCCAGCTCTTTTAGACTCAGTTCATGAGCCTGAAGTAGTTTCTTCTCTACTTAGACTCTTTTTGCCTCAGCACTCTTTGCCTCCCAGACTCGGTCAGCCTCAGCTCTTTTGGCCATGTGTAGCTTGAATTCTCTCTCCTCACTCCTCTTCTCAGCTCCTCTGGGGAAAGGCCACAGGAGGAGACACTGCTTCCTGCTCTCACTGGGAGCTCAAATTCAGGAGTGTCCCACTCAACTGCTGCAATTGGTGCTTCCTCAGAAGAGCCATTCTCAGGCTTCCCTATTCCAACACTCTCCTTGGAGTGGGCTTCTGCCCAGGCCCTCAGCGCTTTTTGAAATTCCACATTCTTGGAGGCACACTTGGCAGGAACTCCGATTTCCTTACAAAAGTCTTTAAGCTGGGCCACTGTGTATGTTTCCAGGTTGGCCAGCTCAACTTCTATGGCTCCAGTTGTAAAACGCAGAGGCAGAGACATGATGTAGAGGAAAAATGAAAAAATGCAAAACAAGGAGAAGCTGGAAAAATTCGAAATGGTTTCGGATGTGGATGGGTAGGTTACACCTATTTACTATATGGCATTGTACAAACACAAGTCCTTTCCTCACCGCTTATCACCAGTGTTAGAAATTGAGTTTCTGGTTGGCAGAGGTATGCACACTGTTCAAGCAGGAACCACAATCATAGTCAGGGTAAGTCACAACACACCCTAAATTATCCTGTGCTCACCCTCCGGTAGCTTGGCACAGAGCAGTCAGGCTTAACTTAAAAGGCAATGTGTAAAGTACATGTGCAACTCTTCAAACAGTAACACAGTGAAAACACCACAAAAAGACTACACACCATGTTAGAAAAATAGAGCGTACTTTTATGAATAAAACAAGAACAAAACAACAAAAATCTGAGAAGAAGAGGTCCAGATATCAATTTTCAAAGAATAAACTGTAGAATAATACTTAGAAGCAATAATCGCTTAAATGGGATATCTGGTCATGCTGGACCGGGGCAAAGTCAAAAGCTCAAGCAGGCCGCGATGGAGCGTGGCACGGATACATGGACTCCCCTAGGCCTGCTGAACAATAGTACCTCGATCTGGGATTGTATCAATATCGAAGATGATGTGAGGTGCACCCAAAGCAATGCATCGCTGTCAAGCCACGTAGTGGGCAAGATGTTTTGAGATTCTCCACGCAATAGCGCCGATGCATCAGTTCCGAGTGCAATGCGCTAGTTCCGAAGGCAATGCGCGGCTACTGCTCCCGCAGCAGGCGATGAATTGATTCCAGAGGTGATGCGCTGGGTCCAATTGTGATGAGCCGGCTCCATTCCACGTTTCGACTAAAATGCACCGGTTCCGACCCATGCAAAGGCAAAGATGTGTCACTTCCAATGATGATGCATGGGTTGGCTTGAGAAACCACCTTAGGCCTCACTTCCAGGGTGCCAGGACTGGGGTGGCACCACTTGGCAGGTCCGACTCACAGCTTGCAGAGTCCAGATGCCAATGTAGTTAGTCTTTCGTATGCCTGAGACTTCAATCAGGAGGCAAGCCAACAAGCCCTTGAAGTCACTCTGGGGTCAAGTGATGCAGATCCAGTCCTTCTCACCCAGGCAGGAGAACAGCAGGCAATAGTGCCACTCAGCGAGGAAAGAACACAGCAAGGCAAGAGTCGAGCAAAGCAGCAGTTCACCAGAGTGTCAGTCCTTCCAGCAACACAGCAGTTCTTCTTGGCAGAATGGTCACAGATGCAGAAGTGTACTAAACTCCTTGTGTAAGGGGACCAGTACTTATATTCAGTTGTGCCTTTGAGGGGGTGACTTAAAAGAAGGCTTTGAAGTGCAGAGAGTCTCCTATTCTGCCCTGGAACCAGATTTACTACAGGGGGTATAAAGTCCTTTGTTTGTGGACAGGATACAGCATAGTCAGGTGTAAGTGTGAGGCTGTGCCCAGCTCCTCCCTCCCATCTCCCAAGATGGCCCATCAAGACACAACTAAACTCCCTTTGTGTGTGGCTGTCTAGTGGGAATACACAAAGCCCAGCTGTCACCCCACCCAGACTGAACAGAAACAGGCAGCAGGCACCAAATGACTAAAGTAAGTAAATGCCAACTTTCTTAAAATCAAATTTTCAGAACTGCATTTTACAATTCAGAGACACCACACTTGAGAAGTCCATCTCTTCACAATTGGGAATTTCACTTAAAAGGTGTAATAAGGTAATCCCAATGTTATCCTATTGGGAGAGAGAGATAAGCCTTGCAGTAGAGAAAAATGACTTTGGGAGTTTTTCACTACCAAGACATGTAAAACTTCAAAGTATATGTCTGGCCTTTTAAATACATTGTACCCTGCCCTGCAAGTTATACAGGGGCTACTTTGGGGGTAAGGTATATGCATAAAAAGAAAGACAAGATTTAGGACTGGCAAGAGGTTTAACTTGCCAGGTCGAATTGTCAGTGTAAACTGAACACACAGGCTCTGCAGTGGCAGGCCTGACCCATGGTTAGAGGGCTACTTAAGTGGGTGGCACAATAAGTGCTGCAGGCCCACTAATAGCATTTAATTTACAGGCACTGGGCACATGTAGCACACTTTATTAGAGACTTATAAGTGCATTTAATTTGCTAATTGGGCATGAGCCAATGTTACCATGTTTAGAGGAGAGAGCACATGCACTTTAGAACTGGGTAGCAGTGATAAAGTGCTCCGAGTTCTAAGGCCAACAAAAGCAAGTCAGCAAAAAGTAGGAGGAGGAAGGGAAAACCCTTGGGGGTGATCCTTCAGAGAGGGCCTTTTCCCAATAGATAGATAGATAGATAGATAGATAGATAGATAGATAGATAGATAGATAGATAGATAGATAGATAGATAGATAGATAGATAGATAGATAGATAGATAGATAGATAGATAGATAGATAGATAGATAGATAGATAGATAGATAGATAGATAGTCCTTTTCATGTGTTCGGCTTCTTGCATTTTTTGACAGATTTCCAGTGTCATGTTTTAAAGCTTGGTTGGTTTATTTGCTCTTCTGACAATCTAATGATTAGTCGTAAAGGTCAGCAGCACAGCACATGGCAATATAACATTTCCAATCTCACAAATCTCATAAGAATTACATTATTTTTAATTCACCCAAAGTAAGCACGACAACTTAGTTGCAGCTGCCTATGAAATTTGGCAAAGATTGACTTGCCAATTTGAGGGTTGCTTGAAGAATTTGTCACCTCTTGTGTGTTTGATATCTCAGGTTAAGATTTCAAAGATGGGAAAGAAAACATGGTCCACATATGAAATGGGACTTAATAAATATTCCACTTATAGCCCTAGGAGGATCCTCAATCACGGTTGTTATTGTGATACCAAAGCAGTCAGTTGCAAGTCAGCATCTTCCGGCATAAACACTGTGTCCTAAATATTGTTTACAAAAACATCACCTCATTGGGATTAAATATTCTTTTATTAAATCCAATGGAACAATATATCTGTGAAATATGTTTAGGACAAGATATTAATTTCAGATAATTTTCTGACAGCATTATTCTGGCACCATACTGTTGGACTTGGCCCTTTCTGCAGGGCCAAACCCAAACGTTTTGCCTTTGCCCTCCTGTTTTCTGAACCCATTTTTGTTGGCTTTCAAGACTCTGCTCACATTACCATTACCATTGCTAACCATTGCTAAAGTGCTGGTGCTCTCTCCTTATAACATGGTAGAATTGGCGTATAACTTATTGAATATTTAATTTACCTGTCCATCCCTAATAAACTGGCATTACCTGTGCACAGGGCCTGGATATTAAATGTTACTAGCGGGCCTGCAGCACTAATTGTTCCACCCACTTAAGTAGCACTTTAAACATGTCCCAGTACTGCTATAGCAGCCAGTGTGTGTGCAGTTTTTAATCTGCCATTTCAACCTGGCAAATTAACCTTTTGCAAGGCCAAACCCTTCCTTTTTTAAAACATATAAGCCACCACTAATATGGGCCCTGCGCAGCCCAGAAGGCATGGTGCAGTGTATTTAAAATAGGACATATAATCGTAGGTTTTATATGTCCTAGCAATAAAAGCAATAAAACATTCTAAAATTCGTTTTTCACTACTGCGAAGTGTACTTCTCCCATAGGATAACATTGGAGTTACCTTATTACATTTATTAAACTGTAAATGGGAACAGGTAATTTGTTCATGGTTGCTTTAGAACTGTTATCAAAAGTCCTAACTTGTGGTTGAGTCAGATTTTAAATTACAATTTTGAAAATGCCACTTTTAGAAAGTTGTAATTTTCCTGCCTTTGCCATTTAAGGCCTGATTACGAGTTCCTGGTAATTTTACAACCCATGAGTAAACACCAGTTTATGAATGGGTCACAATTGCGAGTGTGAAGGTATTTAACACATCCGATAATTATCATTATTACATGGTATTTACCGTATCATATGGATTTTGGTGCGTTAAACACCAAAATCTGCATGATTTTCCAGAGAAACTCATAATAGGAGCTATTTATCGCACCTGATAAATAATGAGCCCCGTATTATTGTTAATTATCAGGTGCGAAAAATAGCACCTATACTTATAATCAGACCCTTAGTATCTGTAGCCTGTACCTGGGTCACATGACTGATTATAGCTGACAGTTGAGCTTTGTGTATTCCTCCTAGACAGCCACACACAATAGGGTGCTTAGGTATGCCAGGATGACCATCACTGGCAGGATGGGAGGGCGCGGCTGGGCACAGCCCAACTTACACCTGAATAGGCTGTGTCCTGCCTCCACACAGAAGGTCACAGAAAGCTAAGATAGCAACACAACACAACCCTAATAATCCTTAATCACAGAGGAAGGACTCTTCTTAATTTAGGTGCAACACAACATACCACTTTCAACCATAACATTCCTTAACCACTGAGGAAGGACTCTACAAACTTAGGGTGCAACACAACATGTCCTCACCTAACATCTCCTCACCCCCTGAAGGAGGATGGTACAGACCAGATGCATCTCAACCATGCATCTCAGCCATGACAATCCTTAACCCCTGAGAAAGGACTCTTGCAACTTAGGGTGCAACACAACATTACCCCAACTAACATCTTCGCAACCCCTGATGGAGGACAATACAGACCAGATGCATCTCAACTAATGCATCTGAACATGACAATCCTTAACCCCTGAGGAAAGACTAACACAAATTTAGAGTGTGACACAGCATGACCCTTACGACAATCCTTAACCCCTGAGGAAGGATTCTCACAAATGTAGGGTGCGACACAGAATAACCCTTACGACATCTCCTCAACCCCTGAGGGAGGATCATCTTAAATAATAAACTGTAACGACTCTCACCACTTCTGCGTACACATGCAGGCTTATGGTTTACACACACCGACTCCCATAGTCACTTCCTTGGACTCTTGCATGGACTCTTGCATTAAACAGCATTCCACACAAACAGAAATATTCTGACAACTAACATGTTGCAAAGCATTATGCAAAATTGTATAACATGGCATCATACTTAAACATTCAGTATAGCATTAAGTAAAATACACTTGACAGCATCTTAAAAGATCACATCATTAAAAATGATTCTCTGCAAAGTATCTCAAATCCTCTATCCCGGTGAGTGACACCTCACCAGAACATTCATATAGTAAACTGACTGTAGGCCCAGACTTACACAGTACCGGCATAAAAGTCATAAGAAAATGCTTTCACCTTTTTTTCCTCCGAAAGTTTGTTAAACTCAGTGCAGCAAAGACCCAATTATCAGTGAGGCATAATCCAAAGAGTTAGGTGAAGGATTAGAGACTCCATTTCGATGCGAGACTCTTTTGACCAGGACTCTTCAAAATCAGCTCTGTTTATTGTCCCTGGCACATCCCGGACCCGATATTCTCCACCAGCACACCAACTTACTCACATGAAAATGTGACTACTTCATTACGGAGTACCTGTCTTGTCTTCTTACCGACTGCCTCACTTTCCGACGCATGTTGTGTTCCGCTTCCTGATTTCCTTCAGTGGCAGCAATGCACATTCCAGCCTTTGAGCTGTGACGTCAATGAGTCACCTGCAACGCGTACATCACACGCACTGGAATGTACTAACTGCATGTTCCCCAGCAGCCATCTGACATCACACAACACGGCTCCAAACCATGAGCCTCCAAGACCAACAGTACATGTTCCAGCCCTTCAGCAGTGACATCACAAAGTCGGCTACACAGGCATACAATACATGCTCCTAGAATCATTGTGAGCTCCTAACGGCATCCAAAGGACAGTAAGAGCTAAAAGATTCATTCACTGCCTGTAATTACAATAGTGACACAATAATACCCAAACCCAGTTCCAATCCTGCTTGTACACTCTTCACCAAGACTGCTGCACAATGCTGCATAAGCCACCAATTAGATGTTCATCAGTAACAATTCAATGGTTCAAAGTTAAGCACAGTCTGTAATTCCTGTCAGTTCACTCACCACTCTTCTGTAATGTCAGTCAGCATCAATCTGCATACATCAGCAGGTCTAACACCCTTACACTTCCGTTGACCAAAGGCTGAATGTTTATCCCTGTGTAATAAAGTAGACCACCCTCTCAGTCCGCAGGCTGTCTGGTGAAAAAGACACTGGTGGGGCTTTCGGGGCATTTCTTTTTTCTTCTTAAAGCTTCAAACTCTCTTCTCTTTGTTTCTTAAAGTATGTTCATCTTATCTTCAATTTCCTTTAATGCGTTGTTTTTTCTGGGCCGTCACCAGTATTGTAATTAAGGTAACTGGTTCACGTAGGTTACAAGATGTTGATTTATTGAAGAAGATATCTCTTAGGTTACAAGTTATATATTTCCGCACCAGGAGCAGCATCCTCACTGCTCAGCCCACTCTCTCCAACTGACACTCTTACAGGCACAGGCACTCATCAACATTCCATTCCATCACACACACACTCTCTGAGCAGCAGAGAACTAAGAGACTATGGAAAGGATGCATTATAACAACCTCAGGTTACAACAGGGTACATCAGTGAATATTACTCCTGAGAATCCATTGGCAATTTACAGAGTATTGGCAGTGATTATTTTGTTATCTCCCCAGTTTCTAATGATATGTCTTCTACTGTTCATCCTGAGCCTCCTAAAGAGAAATCATTCATAATGGACTTTTGAAGTTTGAATTTGGAAAAAGTTTACAGGGGACAAAAAACTTAAATAGACTGATGTCTTACAATGTAGATGAAATGAGATATTCAATCAGAGTAGCAGTGAGGTGGGCAATTGAAACACATGACAAGCGTGGGGATAGCTGATGAATGCGAAGTTGGTATCAGTTGAATGAGAAATGTGTAGAGAAATAATAAAATGGATTTGACTAAAGAGCACGTAAAAGTATTGGGCTTGGTGACCTTTAAAGCTTACATTAAGGATCTAGTTAAGAAGACAAAAGACTGGAGAGATTTCAAAAAGTGCAGAGAAAGTTGGAAGAAGAAAGTTACTGCTAAAAGCCAAGCTTCAAATGAATGAATGAGGAAGCACTTGTAAAGCGCCTGGTTACCCGAGGACATCCCAGCGCTAAGGAGTACGCTAAACCGGATTCATAACATATCAGTGAAAGAGGAAGGTTTTTACCTGTTTACGGACGTGCAGGTAGTTAGATTGGGAGCGGATGTGAAGAGGAATGAAGTCCAAATCCTGGCAACACTATATGAAAACAGGCGGCCTCCACTTCTTGTTCGTTTGATTTTTGGGTCTGTTAATAGATATTTACCCTCTGATCTTAGGGCTCTTTTGGGCTGGTAGGGAAGAATCATGGCCTGAATCAACGGGGATCCTTTTCCAGACAGTGCTTTATGTGCAATGCACATAGCTTTGAATTGAATCCTCTCCTGGATTGGAAGCCAGTGTAATGAGGCCAGAGCAGGCTTGGCTGAGAACCATTTTGGAACATTTAAGAGCAGCCGAGCTGCACAATTTTAGACCGTCTGTAGTATTTTAGTGGTGGAAAGTGGGGATCCGAGGTAACTAGCATTCGCATAGTCCAGTCGAGACAGGATTAATGCTTGTACTAGCAGCCTTCTGGCCAAAAAAGGTAGTAGGGGGAGAATTTTTCTGATCATCCGCAAAAGGCCGTAGCAAGTGCCTGCCACTTTCCGCGCTTGTTCCTTAAGATCTAGGTTGGAATCGAGTACGACTCCTAGGCTTTTTATATACTTTTTCGGGGTAGGTGGAGGACCCAGACTGTTAGGCCACAGGACTCTATGTTGAGGGGGCCGCGTTGCCAAGAAGCATAATTTCCGTTTTTGCTCCATTAAGCTTCAAATATGAGGTGTCCATCCAACTGGCCACTTTTTCTAAACAGGATGTAAGGCCCAATCCTGAGTTGTCATTTGTATTCAGTGAGACGACTAACTGAGTATCGTCTACATAGGTGACGATCTGCAGGTAGGAAAGAAAACAAAGGCGTCTGTTAGTGATTCTGTGTTAGAGACAGCGTAAGAGTTCCTTTGGAAAGATATGCATAGATTCAAATTATATACACAGACCTTGAATGAGAGGTTATATTTATGCTTTTATGACGACTTTTCCATAATGCCGAGAGGAACCTAAAAAATGGTACTAAGAGGTTCGTAGATCGGTGATAATTTAGCAAGTGCTTTGGACTGATTTGGATACGTAGTTTGAGATTGTTGATCCTGAAGATCCATAGACTTAGTGTGAGGTTGATGTTGCTTGGCCGACAGATGAGCCAGCTAGAGTTGCGATGAATAATAATAGTCCGTCAGAGGTGGTTGCTCACCAGCTGAACAGTGTTAGAGCATCTGAAGAAGAAGGTGCCAGAGAGGGAAAGGAATGGGGCAAAGATCTTGAGAGCTACACAGGAACCCAGGGATGTAATGCATGTTTACGATGAGAGGCTTACGAAGATTTTTAAGAAACATAGTGGAGTTGAAGGTCCTGAGGAAGAAGGTGTATGCGGTTTTGTATCTGCCTTTGGTATATGTTTGCGTTCTGAGGTTAAATTGCATATTCTACAAAGTGAGATATTTTGCAATACAAAGAGTGTTGATGAGAGCCTGGAGTATAATAAGTATTCTAGTGATAGATTGGATGCAAAACAGAAAAGGATCAAAGAGAAACTGATGGTTGCTCAGAAAAAGCAATTTCAGAAAAATGGCAGAAATCAGATGGTGGGACCTCATTTGGGTTTTGTGTTACCGCACAATCCTAGAATGAATGGAGCACATTCTATACAAGTTGTGTGAATGAGAAATGAGACCTTGCAGATGCAAGGTGGTGGAAAGAGTGTTGTGAATAATTCTGGACTTAATGCAAATAAATATGTTTGTTGAAGAAAAACAATGCTTTTCATTTCTGTGGTAAAACTGGGTACTGTTCCACAAGTGTAAACAGAGTCCAGATCAAATCCCCAGTGGCAATGCCACTTTCACTATCCCTGGCATTTTGGTGAATCAGTGCCCATGCAGATGTGGCCATCTCCTTTGTCTCCTGTTTAAAACGGTATCAAATTTGACCTGTATTTCTTTCGGTTTGGGCAGATTAGATAAGCCAAAACTTTTTGTTTTTGTGGCCTTATTGAACTTTCTTAATTTTGTTTTCTTTTTGCAGGGAGAGAAGAGTATTATTGAGCTACTAATCCTGCCTTGTGGAACGCACTTTATTAAGCAGTAGGACCTCGTTAGGGTTAGTTGCTAATTACACCCGTCCATTTACTGTTGGTGGCAATTTTTCAGAGTTTATGTCAAATTCTGTTGAAGAATCTTTCTGAAGATGATTCCTCGAGTTTTTCCCATGGCATGCACACTGTTGATCGGAGATTTTCCGCCATGTATTCACTTACGAAATTCATCCAGAAAAAAAAAACTGGAATTACAGATTTTGCCGCACAATTCATAAACCTGATTAAGATGGAAACGTCTGTTTCCACCCGAACCAGGATTCTCTCTAAATCTGTAATGAAAGCCCTATAGCGACGCAGAAGGGAGATAATGTCATTGTTTTAAAAAAAAATAAACCATAGCGATATCAGTCTACTTGCAACTATGGAATCAGCTTCCCACCATCAGCACAGAGATAGGTCATCATCTTTTACAAACCACAGACATAAAGGGCATTGCCAAGTATAGTGAAGAGTTCCATTCTGTGGTATCTCTCACGGAATCTTGTCCAAAAGCTTAGGGTACCAATTTACTTTTCCAAGATCGCTGCCATAAGTTTTTCCTCTGTGACACTGACCTGACACAACAATGCTTTTCCGCAGGCCTGTGACCTGTGCAAACTCATTTGAGTGCGTTATGCTCATTGCTCCGGCAGCATGGATGAAATCACTAGGATTTGTTGGACATTACTGCAACTGAATTTGCCATTGAGCGCTTTCAGAGTTGTAGATGAACCAACGTGCAGTGACTGTCTCGTGTGACAGCAAGTTCGTGTGAGAGCAACAGCCACCTAGCTAGGTTGAAACGTAGTGATGTGCAAAGCACATTGGTAGATACCCTGATGTCCAATGTACCTTGATTCATGTGGAAGTCATTTGCCTTATGCACACCCAGCCACGCAGAGCAGACACAGATAGCTCATGTCCAGGTCATACATGTGACACAGTAAACGAATCCATTTCTAGCCAGTATGAGTAGCCAATTATAAATGTGTCCACAATTTTGGTATCGCGGAAATAAGGAAAGGAAATATAATAAACAGAGACTTAGAACGTTGCGTTTTGTCTGGGGTTGCTTGTCTCCCACCACACTACACATCGTAACGTAAAATGCATTTATTATTTTCCTGGCCCCAGAAAGAGGTGTACATTGGTTTGCTCTCTGACTTGTGCCTTATGGTCGTAGCCCCAGAAAAATAACAGGGCATGTGACCCACTCGCGCACATGTTCAACATTTTACATTTGTGCAACACTGGAAACTGACCATATTTCTATATAAAGCGCGAAAGCCTAACACAACCTTAAAAGCGAAACATGAAACAGGGTTGAGTTAACAATTTCATTATTTGCCATCCTCTGGTAATAGAAGCAGTGCCACGCAAAATGACGCCCACAAACACCCTACAAGGTAACGAAAATCCCTGCGATTCATACCACCTGCAGTGGAGCAGTGCAAAAATTGTGTGGTACCCGCAAAGAGCTCCTTGTCCCACTACGTCACAAAAAGTCAAAGGTCTTGTGTTGAGGTTAGGCCCATCTTATTGGCACTCTCCAGCACAGTGTCGGGGCTTCAGGAAAAGGGGTCGAATGAAGAGAGGATGTGGTCCGTCGGCTAGACGGCTGACTTTGGTGCTGGAAACCAGGGTTCGAGCCTCGGGGTCGCGTCCACATCCTGTGGTTCTGGGCAAATCACTTAATCTCCCCGTGCCTGAATATGTAATGTAAATACGGTGCTCATGTACAGCGCTCCTTCGGGTCGAGTTCGCGCTATATAAAAGATGCAAAAATAAAAAATTAACCTCTCTGCAATTAAACCCCCCTCTGCTGCCTCTACGCTGATTTACGACTGCAGTGCATGTGGACAACGAGCCCGCCTTTTCACCCCCGCCCAGCCAGTTGCTCCCTCCTCATACACAATACCCTACATAATTGCTTTATTATCACGCATCCACGCAGAGGTGACGCTAAACCTGAATCAAGGAAGTAGCTAGAACACTAAAACACCATACCTCTACAACGGGCACACAGAGTGAACAAACCTGACCATTACCCTTTCATCCTCCTTCCATCCATTTATCAATCCTTTTACCCTTCCATCTATGCATCCATCAATCCCTTCACCTTTCCGTCCATCCATCCAGCATCCATCCATTCACCCTTTCATACACCCTTTCACATGTACTCTCTGTCCATTCCCCATGCGTTCACTCATTCATCCGTTTATCTCTCAATCTTTTCACTCTTTCATCCGTACACGTGCTAATACCCTTACGGGCGACCCTCGAGCTATAAAAACACCAATAACATACATCTTTTCTCCCTTACACCTATCCGTTGTTTCACTTTTTCACTCCATCCTTTGACTCTATTCTTTCAGTCTTCCATCCATTCATTTCTACAACCGTCTATCCTAATTTTCACCTTTATGTTTTGTTTCACCGTTCTTTTTTTCACCCTTCCTTTTTTTTTCCTGTTCATTCTTTAATTTCTAAATATGTTTTGTCTCATGCTTTTTTCTTTGCTATATTTCTCTCATGCATACTTTTTCTGTTTGTCCCTCTCCGAGTGTTGTCCCCTTTGTTCATCATGACATGATTTTCTTTTCTCCTTTTCTTTGCCTATGGCCTCTGTTGTGGTGTTCCTGATCCATTATTTATTAACCTTTTGTCTGCAGATGGTAGAGGACACAAATGACTAATATAACGTTTTATTGGGATCAAGTTCACCAGCCCACCGGTCCCATGGCAGCCCCCCGCTTAAGCGGGAGAGGGGGTGGGGGGCTCACTACGCCACTGACCTGAATTACTGTGTTGCTTCACCTCTCTCTTTTTTGCACCCCCTCAATGCAAATTATGGGATTTAAAGATTTCTTTTTTCTGTGCCAGTCATCTGGGCACAGTTGTGCTCATAAGAAGTGAACATGCAGAGCCAAAGCTTACATAAAGATTCATTTCAATAAGGCCCAGATTTACTACGCAAAATGGCAGAAGCTGGTGCAAACCTCAGTCTCAATTTTTGAGAACTAAAGTGTCTCTATGATGAACCCTGACCTCTAAGCAGTACCTAAAATGATTTGTGCCTTGAACTCCAGTGCTGTGCAATCTTCTATCCTTCGTGCAAAGGAGCACTGCAATTTTTCATGCGGCGTTCCAAAAGAAGATGTAGCCTACTGCTATGGTATATGGGGCCTACAACATGCTTGTGCTGCTCCTGGAAACTTGGGATGAGTCTTGAAACTGAGCAGGGACAGCATTTAGCCCAAGATCTGGTGGCAGTGTTACCACCCCTCCTTAACATGACAACTGTTTCCTGCAGTGTTAGGTGCCATATGTTCAGATTTTACCATATTGCATTGTTCATCCAGTAAATAGAAGCAGAGACCCAAGTGTGCTACACATTTTCAAAAAGAGACACAATGTAACCATGATTACAGGGTGCACAGATTGGGTTTTTCTATGCACACTTGTTGGGACATGTTGTGTTATGTTATGAGTATTTGTAGAGCGCACAACTCACCCAGGAGGGTATCCTGGAGCTGAAGCGGGAGCTGTATGGGCCGAGCCATTGTCGAGTCTAGGTGAAGAGCCAGGTCTTCGGTTTTTGAGGTATGTGGGACCAATGTTGTGTAAGGCTTTGTATGTGTGTGTGAGGAGTGTGAAGAATGCTAATTTGTGGATTGAGGGCCAATGGAGCTCTTTGAGGTGCAGGGTGATGTGAGTGTGGGGTGTGGTAGGAGGTTGAGGATGGGCCTGGAAACTTACCATATTAAGGTAAACCTCTTACATCGTAATTAATGACAACCATAAACAAGTGGGACACTCCCAGGATGCAATTTTAGGTCTTGCCTAGGACAGCGTGTGTGCTGTCTGTGGAGAAACATTTTGTTAGTTTACAGGGGCTTAGAGTCTGCCTATTGCTTACCAATGGTTAGCTTCATTGTCACTCAAATTTGCCTGCTTCTTATTTGCCAACTTCCGATGGCTCACCTTTCTCTTCTTGTGTTTGTCCCTCCCCTTGAACATAGATGCATTACTCGTGTCCTTCCACTTCTCATTTTTCAGGTGCTACTTTTTTTTGTTTTGTTCAAGCATTCTACGAGAGTTTTTGTGTTTTTCATCTGTGTGTCTCATGTACTTCTATCACCTCCGTCATTCTCTTTCTCAACCTCCTTCAGTTTGTGTTCTTGCTTCCTCCACACCCACCTTCCCCTGCCATCCTTGCTTCACCACCACAACTTGCCGTTTGCTAACCTAGCCCTGTCTGCCCACCCTCCATTTCCCCTTTGCTTCTCCAGCTCCTCCCTCCCAACCTCCGTTGTCCGTGTGATTCTCTATCCCCCCACCTTTGTCAGCTTGATTCCCCATCATCCATTGTCAGATTGCTGCCCCACATGCTCCCGCCCGCCCGTCATTGTCAGCTCACTGTCTCAGCCTCTCCTGCCCCCCCCCTCCATTGTCAGTGTGCAGCCCAACCCCCCCTCCCGCCCTTTTACCACTCTCAGTGCTCCATCGCCTCCTGCCTGCCCTTACTGCCACCCTGGCTACCAGACGTATCAGTATGGGGGCCAGTTTTGTTGCTGGGGACCTGCTGGCCATGTCCCTACATGCAGCACTTATAAATAAACAATGCAAAAACAAATGGTTTTAAAACCATTTGTTTTTGCATTGTTTATTTAGAAGTGCTGCAAGTAGGAACATGGCCAGCAGGTCCCCAGCAACAAAACTGGCCCCCATACTGATATGTCCGGTAGTGGAATACAGTTTGTGACAAAGTGACAAGTAGGGCTCAGTGATATAGTGCGTGATATGTACAGAGTGATTACCTTTTAATCACTCTGTACATATCACGCACTATATCACTGAGCACTACTTGTCACCTTGTCACAAACTGTATTTCACTTTGTACTTTGACGGCTTTTCAAAATGTTCTTGGGCATATATATATGAATGACGCAATTTATATATAAAAAATCAAATAGTACCCCACAATTTTTGTTCGTGTGTTGCTTATGACTGATTGCATATTATGAATAACGCATGACTTGTGCAAATTGTCTAAAGAGGCTTTTTCACCCGACAGAACCATTGTTACTTTATTACACCCTCTATTGTCAGCCTATCTCACCAGCCACTCCCGCCCATCTTCCAGGGTCTGCTTGCCACCCTAGCCTCTTGCGCCCATGTTCCATTGTCTGTGCCTCCTCATTCTCTCTCGGGTGTCCTCTTCCCCACCCACGTCCTTTTCTCCCACCCTCCCTTTCTTTGTGTTGCCCCATCCCCATCCCCCAACCCATTCCCTGTTTGTTTGTTTTTTTATATGAAAAAAGCACATTAGCTATGACCGCGTCATATCGCTTTAAAAAATATATCTATATATAATCTTAGCCCTGTTGTACATCAGCCAAGGACTGCATGGCTAAAATCATCGCCAAAGCGAATAGCTCTTATTGGCGAGACCTATTGGCTTTATTATTGCTACTTTTTATCCAGCCGTTGAGGACTGTAAACACAGCACATACATACAGTAGTATGCCCTGAAAAAAAGACGTTTGTTTCCCTCTACATTTAAAAATAACCACAAAAATATCTTTCTTCCCTTAAATCTTGCAAAGGAAAGGATTAGAAATTCAAGCACGCCAAAATGTAAACAAGTTAATATATATGAAATGTACTAAAGACAAAAGTATGCGTTTGACAAACCCCCCGGGCACATTTCGCAAGTAATACAAACATCACGTGACTGGTAGCGTCAAGTCGGGACTC
Source organism: Triturus cristatus (assembly GCF_964204655.1). Lineage (NCBI taxonomy): Eukaryota > Metazoa > Chordata > Amphibia > Caudata > Salamandridae > Triturus > Triturus cristatus. The sequence goes on along the minus strand of NC_140589.1, from coordinate 1,379,372,398 downwards.
GACAGCTCCCTTAACCGGTGCGAGCTATCGCCGCCGCATCTCCTAATAGTCCTCCCACGGCTTTCAGCGCGTTCTGTTTACAATCTAAGAAGTTCTTTGTCATCTGTTCTGGCCTCCTTGCTGAACTGTGTTAGCAACACTTTACATCTTCATGAATAAAAACACACTCGCAGGGCAGGGACTTTCGGATGATTCATTGTGTCGAATGTTAGCAGAGCCCTCAATCACGTCTGAAGCGAATCCCACCCTTTTACGACCACATTAAGAGGCCAATTGGATTTGGGAATACACAGAAGGGCTTAAAGTCTCAAACATCATGGCACGAGATTGAATTTTATGACCTTCTCATAGCTTTATAAACCCTTGACTTAGTAATAACATATTTTCCAAGTGTTCTTCTGCCTTGTCACTTTTATCATTCAGTTATATTTTGTATGCAGCATAATCTGCTCCAGCAGTTCATATAACTGCCTTTCAATGGCTCCAGCCAGGGCTTTAAGTGGGATGAAAAAACTGGGGGGTCTCTCAAAGGGGCGTGGCCAATTTAAAAAAATGTAAAAACACACAAGCTAAAAATCTGTACTTAGCATAGTGTGCCGCCTGACTTGTATTTTGCTGTTTCTGTCATTGCATCCTGATGTATGATACAAGTAACATCATACCTACAAGAAGTCAGGACTATTGGCTTTGTCAATGGTGGTTAGTTGCATAAAATAAATAAGCAGCACCTAAGGCTCGTGTATAATACTGAAAAAGCTTCCACTTAAAGCCCTTGTGACACCACAATGATGTTGCGGCTCCTGAGTTTCAAAAAGAGAAGGGAAATCCAGGGAGAAAATGACTCTCTTTAAAGGATTTCCCTACCCCTACAGCGCTCACCTGGCATGACATCATGCCGTAACTTCTCCACTAGTGAGAAGTGAGCAGTGTGAGCAGCGCACATGACGTGTCTGCTGTCACTGCAGTCTGGGAAAAAATTGACCACCTGTGCCAGGCACAAGATAGAGACCCGTTTCGAGGACCCCTTTAATAAACTGCTGGTGCTCAGCACCTGTGAGACCCGGCCCACTTAAAGCCCTGGCTCCAGCCTATAATGTGTGAGGCAGAAGAAGACTCCACACACACCTCCTTAAATATCTACATCACAACTAACTAACAGTCCATCTTCCCTCTTAGAACCCATCCAACCCTCCAATGTTCACCTTTGACCCTGTAAAGCGCTCCATTGCCTTTCAGCTAAGTTGGTGCTCAACAAATCCAGGTTCAAACACACTTAGAAAGACAAATCACTCTGTAAAATAGGAGATGAGGCAAGGGCATTGCCAAGGCTCAGGATGGTGTGTTATCAAAATATCGGGGGCCCAATCCACAAAGGTAAACGTACCCTTTTATGTAAGTTTAAGATTTTTCCTATTCACATAGGTATTTTACGAGTAGTATCTTTACGACTGCCGAGTATCCACACTCGTGATTGAGACTCCGCACATAAAAAGATAGGACCGCCCTATCTTTTTATTTACAGTCCACCATGAGTGCAGAGACTCCGCAGTCGTAAAGATACTACTCTCAAAATACCTTTCTGAACAGGAAAAAGCGTACACTTACACAAAGGTGTAAATGTACCTTTGTGAATCAGACCCTGAGTTTTTGATTTTGATCTACACTCATGCTGACTCAGCAAAATCGACTTCCATCATGTCAAGAAGGTAGGCAGATGTGGAGTACAGCACATTTGCATAATTATAGGGAGAAATCCTATAACATTTTGAGGAACCTCAGAAATGAGGGGAAACCTGAAGGAAAAGTGATAGTCGAAGGAGCAAAAACATGTACCCTAAGAGTATTAAACTCATAAGGCACAACCTGAGAGAGGGAGCAATTCAGTGAAGCCCGGAACATACGACTGCATCAGACAACAGGATCTTCACATAAAAAATGGAAGCTTTGTCAAGTATGTCAGCAAAGAAGAAAACTCCCCACCACCCCCCCCCTCCATTAACTGCGGCTGCCGCGGGGCAGAAAACGCAGGGACCTCCACGCCAGAGGGCTAGCTACTCCACTGGATGGGACAAAGGGTCACAAGCATCAAACCATTTTGCGATCGCAAACACTGAGAATCGCGAAATTTGGCCGTTTGCGATTGCATTATGGCCTTTTCAGATGCATGTACCTTTTTTGCCATTCGCAATTAAGGAAATTGCAATTTTTTGCGAATCCCTTAATTGCAAATGCAGTTAGGGAATTGCAAATTGCGATTCCCTAAATGCGATGCATAATGCATTTGCAAATTGCGTTTTTGCAATTTGGAATCGCAAGTTACCATCAACTTCAAGTTGATGGTAATTTGCAATTCCTTTGAAAAATGCAAAAAATGCATTTTTCAAAGTGCATTGTGGTGCATACACATGCCCTTAGGGCATGTATGTGCACCACATGTGCATACTTACCTGTTTTTGGGGGTGCATCAGGGTGGCCTTTTGGTCCCCTTGCACCCTTGAAATTGCATGCGCAATTTGCGAGTACCTATTTGGTACTCGCAAATTGCGAATACATTCCCATTCATTCCTACGGGCCTTTAGGCCCATAGGAATGAATGGTGGGCCATTCCTTCATAGTAATTGCGATTCGCTATTAAGGAATATGTAGGAATCGCAATTTTTATTGCAAAACCTACATGCATAGGTAATTGCGAGTTCTTAATAGCGATCCCTAAATAATCTCTATTAAGGACTCGCAATTCCTAACTTGATGCATTTGCCCCAAAGATACTTAACTTGATATACAACAATTTACTTGATTTGACAAATGTGAAGATTAACACTTACAATGAAATGTTTAACAAATAACCATATTCCTTTTTTGAAAAAGGTAAGTAGATGTGGAGTTAGGATTAGTAAATCTATACTTTCCGATATATGCTTAGATTGACGATATATTGGTAGTTGACTTTCTGGAGTTGAGATACGTGAACCTTGATATTATTAACTGTGATATTTTGACATAAAGGGGCATATTTACAATCACTGGGGCATCCCTGCATATCAGCAGGGATGCGCCAGTTATTGTGCGCCACAGCTCCGCCACCATGGATGCGCCGCATTTACAATGCGGCGCACCATGGGGCAAAAACGGCACAGATGCGTGATGCATCTGTGCCGTAAAAGTGGCATATTGCTGGAGTTGCGTCGCAAGCGCGACGCAGCTCCAGCAATGGTCTGGGGGGCCCTATCTTGATAATGCTGCGTCAATCCTTACAGTTGCTTCAGGCAGGCGCAGGGTTTTGACGCAGCATGGGCCTAAAAGTGACTGAGTGAAATCTTGTAGATTTTACTCAGCCACTTTTAGGAGACGTTCCTGCGCTGGAACCCCCCCCCCCCTGCGCAGGAACGCCTGCATGTGGCGCAGGGCTTTACAACGTGATGCATCCCCCAGATGCGTCACGTTGTACGTGCAGAAGTGATCCAGTGAGTGTTACTATTGTCCGAGAAAGGGCAGATAATGTCATTGTACAAAACTGATGGCATGTTTATTACCAATGAAACACAGGTAATGAGTTCAATCCTTGCAAAAGAGCCAGCCATTGGCAAATGCTCAGGCCTTCATTCTAGTCCATTGTTTTTACTTCCACACTTCAGACACTGAACAGTGATAGGGAAATCAGGCTTGGTCCTGCTGAAATGGGAACAGTCCAGCCAGAAATTCTAGGCCAGGACAACTCTGGACAAGAAAAAAACTAATCCGAAAAGGGACTGGGGCTTCTGGTGCTCCCATCTTGGGTGGCCCTGGACAGGCAGCTCCACTGGAGCAGGGTCAAGTCTGTTAAAACATTTGTAAAAATTGGAGATTGACATGAAGTACTTTGAGAAAATACTAACCACGGCTTCTCCCCAGGAAGCTGGTGCAGTTTCAGGAGAAAAGAGGCAGAGGCTCGGCAAAGGCCTTGTAAAATTCAGATGGCTGAACATGAGAGTCAGGAGCCTTTCCACTTCTTAACGCTCCCGCCTGTCACAAACCATACCAAAGGATTGCCTCTTGCTCATCAGATACCCAGGGGATGTCTAAATCCTCACAATAGTAATTAAATCATTGCTGAACAAATCCCCCCTCAGAGTTATACAGAGTCATATAAAATTCCACCAAATGCCTGTGACAAGGCCTCTTCCGATGTAACATAGCTGCATCCACATTCAGGCCCTATTATGTATACAGCACACTTTCCCTGGTTGCGCCATGACACACCTCCCAAAAGGTGCGCTGGGAGCAAACAGATTTTACAAAGAATAAGCTGCCGTTCAGGACAGCAATGAACGCGCAGTGCCCCATTCAAGTGAAATACGGAGCAGCTCTTTAAAAACTGCTCTGTGTTTCACATTGCAGGCGACAACCCACCTGCGCTTTCAAGAGGGGAGAGAGATCCCTTTGCAGTTGTGTGCAGTGAGTGACTGCACCCGCTGTAAGAAGCTGGCTCTGTATAAACTAAACAAAAATGAGGTATAGTGTACACAGAGTCCAGTGGAACCCCAAAGGTAGGCAGAGGTAAAAGTACATAGCACCTTACTCTTTATTTGTTGTAGTGTGGGCGAGCAGTAAGGCTTTATCAGAGGGTAGTCTTAAGCGTTTGTTGTACACACTCAGGCAGCAAATGATGTCTCACACTCAAAGACTGAACTCAGACCAATTTGTTTGTATAAAAAATATTATTAAGTTATTTTATTTCTAGAACCAAGTCAAGCCTGGTGCAGGTAAGTGGTGTTATACTTTGCAGTAAACAGTACAGTTGAATGCAGTTGTATATAGTTGGTTTTGGTTACAGGTAAATCACTTGTAATGCAATACTTTGAAATACCGTACATATGCTTTGTAATTACTTTAGTAGTGTTGGTCATATTGCTTTGTAGAACACTTTTCTTACACAGTGTAATACCTGGATACTACACTGGGACATTTCCTGAATAAAGGTAAGTAAATGCGATTTTGTCATTAGAACACAATTGTATAGGTTTTCATTGATTTTCCAAATCTACACTTTTTTTTCTTACCAGCTCCGGTCGCAGTTGGGGGGGGGTCCTCCGGAAAGAGACTGCAGGCGTCATCAGGAGTGTGGAGGCAGGTCAGGGATCACCAGATCTCAGGTCAGGATCGCTGGGGAGACCTCCTCGTGGTATTGGGTCACTCAAACTCGGGCTGGGGACATCGGTTGCAGAGTGATGCAGAGTCATGGTTTTGGCTTGGACCAGAGTCTGTGGGTGAGCAAATCCGGTGCTCAAGGGAGACAAAGTCTTTGCAGCGGAAGGCAGGGCAGGTCCTCAGGGTTCTCGAGGTTCATGGCTGCAGGACACACTGGGATTTCACTCGAGCAGGTTCGAGGTGGGGACAGGCTGGTAGGGCTGGGGCCAAGTCAGTGGGCGCCCTCCTCTTCTTAGTATCAGCACAGCTCTTCGATCCTTCTTCTCTTCTCCTTGGTCGGTTCTTGTCTGAGGAGGCAAGGGTTGGGGTTGCCCCTAAATACTAGATTTAGGGGCGTTACAGGTAGGTAAAGGTTGGGACAAATGGGACCCTTCCTTGGGGTGGGTACACCCCCTATTATGCCACCCTCCAGTGGGAGGGGTGGATATGACTCACTCGGGTTGGGTGGGTCCCCCATCTGCAAGATGGCGTGGACTGAGAATGGTGCTTCACCTCACCTCCCCCACCTGAGGGGTGGGGTTGGCAAAGGTGGGCACACTTCCCTTCCTCACTTGGTGTTCCAGCCGATTCTCCTGCCCAAAGTGGGGGTCAGATATGGTGGGGGCCAGATGCTGGAAGCAGCAAAAGGCCTGGGGAAGCTCACAAAGACGGACAGCCTTTGAGGCATCCTGTTCGTGGACCCTGCCCATCCTGGGGAAGAGGTTTGGCACCTCGTCCCAGGATGTGCATTGTTTTAGACCCCCGAGAGCAGCAGGCTCTCAACCCAGGGGTCCAGAAACATGTCTGGTGGTGGCAGCTGGCGAGCAGCCACTCAGCCTGGACACTAGTGTTAGGTAGTTTTTCAGGGGGCATCTCTAAGATGTGCTTTGAGTGAATTTTTCATTAAATCCCACACTGGCATCTGTGTGGGTTTAATGTGCTGAAAAGTTTGATATCAAACCTCTCAGTTTTCAGTAAAGCCATCATGGTGCTGTGGAGTTCATAATGACAAACTCCCAGCACCATATACTCTTAATGGCAGTACTGCACTTACAATGTCTAAGAATTGACTTAGACAATGTAGGGGTACAGGGCTCATGCATCTGTAACCTCACCACTGGTATAGTGCACCCAGCTAGAGGGGTGGCTGACCTATGCCAGGGCAGTGGGTCGTAGGCATTTGTTCTGCACCAAAATATGCAGCCTGTAAAAGCAGTGTGTTTGTGTAAAGGTACAGGGCCTCTAAGGGTGGCACAATACGTTCTGCAGCCCTTAGAGGCCTTCCCTGGCCACAGTGCCCTTGGTACATGTGGCACCATTTACAAGAGACTGACCTGTGGCCACAGAGTGCCAATTGGGTTTTGTTTTCAATGAAGTTTTAGGGAAAGAACATAGGCCCTGGGCACCTGCTTGGCAGAAGGCCAGGTCACACTCAGCCGAAGAACATCAGCAATTCAGCAAAAAGTGGGGGCTACCATGCAAAAAGAGGGCACTTTCTTACATCTGTCTTCTGGGGTATGTCTGGCGGGTCCATGGGCCAGTCTACAAAAAGGAGCTGAAGGGGCAGAGAACAGGTCATCCCCCACTCAATACATTGTATACAACAAAGACCTGTTCACACTGTGAACGATTATTTCATACATCCGTTTCAGTTGTCATAGACGTTAGACACTCATTTGCAGCTTGCGATTCTATCGTCTAAGCTATTCTACGGTGTAGTTCACTGAAAAGAAAGAAAAAGAAATTTTGCCTACAAGGTAAGTCAAACTGACTATCAATGTGTAATAACCTTATGTCTCCGCCACCCAAATGTTGTGAGAAAAGGAGTGAAAAGGAGTGTTGGTGCCTCACGGTAGCGCCACCAAGGAGGGTAAAGCAGGATGGTACTCGCCTGCTACCTCAAATTCTCATCATCAGCTACCAACACTCCAAAAGCAAGAAAATGTGTCTGATGCCAGTGATTAACTATACAGGTGCTAAGGTGTGTGATTAAGAAAGAAAGAAGAAACAGAGAACTGTGCTATAATGTGTGCACCGTCTCAAACCCCTAAGTGATATATACTAATATCAGAAAAAGAGCTAAATCACACTGGCTTGCATACTTTATTCTAAGCTGCGTGATAGCTCATATGTTAAAATGCCGACATGTTTCGTTACCATTGGACAACACTCACGGCAACTTCTTCAGGGCGTGGGGTCTGTTCGTTTCACCCTGCACCTCTATTTGTCATTTAAAAACAGTTCTGTAGGAGACAAAAGAGAATATACACAAAACAACAACACAAGACAGACTGGGTTGGTAACCTGTTATTGTAGGGCAAATATCCTATGTATAGTCTTGTAGAACACCCTATAGCATATATTTAACAGGATGTAGCCCACCATGGGCATACCTTTACCCGTGAGTCCTTGCGGCTCTGTATGCGCGTTCAAGGCTCCACTTGTTCCACTCCAAACGTGAGTCTGTAATGTATAATACATAGTGAGCAGTGCATGCTTACTCCCGTTTTAATATCTCATTCATGGGTGATACGGGTGTGTCTCCCTCCCGTCTCAGGTGGTACCTCTGCATCTAGGAATTTCATTGGTGGGTGCCTCTCTTTTAACGTCCCATTAAAATAATGTTCCCCTCAAAGTGGCGAGCCCTTTACACAGTCCCTCGACTTGCGTTCCGACCTCGATGTATTTAAATCTGCTCTCATTGACCTTTATCGAGTCCGATTCCCCAAGTTAACACTATCTGTCCACACTCACCGTGAAAATGTTCGTAACTGGCGTTTACTCAGCCCAGGAACAACACGGCCGTTCCATGGCGCGAGGCAGGGCAGGAGGACACCTAACAACTGGACGTTTGATAATACAAGTAGTGAAGATGATGAAAGCGGTGCTCAACCAACAACCTCTAACCCCAGGGTCAGATTCAATCCCCAAGATAGAACCAACGAGGACCTAGGAGCAATGTTTAGGGTTTTTTTAGGTCAACAAACACAAAACACGGCAGACCAGAGGGGGAACAACTACAGAGGCCGGGGACGGGGTCGGGCTCGTCAGAACCCGAACTCAACCTGGCAGGCCTTCTCCCCCAGGATTACCCGCAGCAGAGGCAGAACACCCCTGTAATTGCTAAGGCTAACAACATTGTGGTCAATCTTTCTCACTATCCCCTTACAGAGGCGGAAACCGCTATACTTAACAAAGGGTTGGGATTTGTCCCTACCCCTCGACATGACGGGTTCCAACTCCGGGCGGAACTGTACGGGCTAATGAGGAAGATTAAACTTAAAAAGTTTTTTGCCGGGAAGGAAAAGGAGGATGTATCCAATTTTTGTACAAATTTGCGGCGCCCTTCCCAGTTTTGCCCCCCTGGTAATACAACAGGCCCAGAGACTGTGGTGTTTGAACAAAAGATCTTACAGGAGATTGGTCAGATTGAACAAAGCATGCAGACTGTGGATTACAGCAATATGAGTTCTAGAGACTGGCAGGCATTGACAAGCCTACAAAACAATCAAACAATCACTATTAAGCCAGCCGATAAAGGCGGGGCGGTCGTAGTGATGGACACACTCGACTACGACACAGAGGTGGCCAGGCTTTTGGGGAACCGCTGCAACTATAGACCTCCAGCGCGGGACCCAACCAATGACTTGCAGGCGACCATTATCCAACTGGTAACCGAGGCTAAAGAAAAGAAATGGGTTACATATAGGGAAGCCGAATTCCTGATTAACACGAAACCGAGGATGCCGGCGTTCTATATTGTACCCAAAATTCATAAAAAACAACAGCCCCCGCCCGGACGACCTATCGTCTCCGGCATCCAGTCGCTACTAGAACCACTATCCCAGTTTGCGGACTTCTTCCTAAGGGAATGCGTCATCACCCAACCCTCATATGTCCAGGACACCACGGACGTGTTGAGAATTTTGGAGAATGTCTCATATAATCCAGCAAACCAATTCCTTGTAACCATCGACATAGAGTCGCTGTATACCAGCATCCCTCAGGAGGCAACGCTGGTGGCAGCAGCGCGTGCCCTGAGGGACTCCGAATGGTTTTATGACTGCCCCCAAACCTTCGTCCTTCAATGCATAGAGATCGCATTGACCCAAAATTTCTTCTCATGTAAAGATCAGATATATCTCCAAGTGTCGGGGACTTCGATGGGGGCTACATTCGCCCCCAGTCTGGCCTGCATTTATGTGGGCCAGTTCGAGGCTTATTACATCAATACAGACACTAATCTCTTCCAGAGGAATATTGTCCTCTGGAAGAGATATATAGATGATATACTTTGTATATGGGAAGGGACCGAGGAAGAACTAAATGATTTCCTTGTTTGGCTCAATAGCTTGGACGAGTGTTTAAAGTTCACCTGGGAAATAAGCAAAACTAGAGCAGTCTATCTGGATTTGGACATCCAAGCTGAGGGCGAGAGGTTGGTGACCAGGGTTCACCATAAACCAACGGACAAAAATTCTCTTTTACATTATAGCTCCTACCACCCGAGGGCCCTCCGTGACAACTTGCCCGTAGGACAGTTTCTAAGATATCGCCGAAACTGCTCCACCACACAGGAATACTCTGTGCAATCGAATGTCTTGGCTACCAAGCTACAGGATCGAGCTTACCCAAGGAAGGTCCTAAGACAGGCAAAAAAACGAGCATATAACACCCCTCGTGCAGCCCTGTTGGAAAAGACCAAAAGGGAAAAAGGTGAATGTATTCCAGTGGTCACCACCTTTGGACCACTTTCCACAAAAATCAGGCAAATCATTCGGAGGCATTGGCATCTGCTTAGTACCACCAATATGCAGATGCCTCCCCCTCGTTTCGCATTCAAAAGGTCTGCGAATATTCGGGACCGGCTGGTCCACACCAGACCCAAAACAAGTCCACGCGAAACCAACATCCCCCCCGGGCATTACCCATGTGGAAATTGCTCCGTGTGCGCATTTACATCGCCAACCAAAAATGTTACTCTTGCAAATAATAAGACCTGGTTTCTAAACAAATTTAGCAACTGTAACACCTCGCATGTGATTTACAGACTGACATGCCCCTGTGAGCTTCACTACATCGGCCTTACCACCAGGAAGGTAAAAACAAGAATACAAGAACACCTGAGCACACTCCGTGCAGGTAAATTGAGCACCAAATTGGTGCAACACTTTCAAACACAAAAACATACCGCCCAAGAAGTGCGCTGGGTAGTGCTTAAAAGAGTCACAGGGGACCAGTTCAATATTGAATCCAGACTGAGTAACAGGGAAGCACGGTGGATTTATCAAGAGGGAGTGGACCAGATTGGACTAAACGACCTTATAGAATGGAGTAAGGTGAATGCATGATTCATGATTATCTACCATTGTAATCCATGACCATGGAAAGTATACCAGCAGTGTAACGAGTCAACACTTAGCGTATGGCATTATAGAGTCATAATTGCCAGTAACGCAATCTCAGCATATTATAACCCCGATTGCTGGGTCATCATCATTGTTGCTGTTACCAGACACCATAGGTCCACTACATTTTATCTTTATCTCTGGCAAATTGCATTTGGATACATACCTGTGGGAATATCCTAGGTAATATATCACTTTGGATACTCTTAAAGGTTGTAAATATGCATTTATTAGTATCCTAAACTGGGCCTCAGCCAATATGATTAGGAGTATTTTCCTGAAAACCACAGGAGTATCCCACGCAATACATCAGGATGGGCGGGGGTTTTTGTAAGTTGCAAACAGGTAGATGTACACTTAGCGATCATCATTCTACACTAAGTTGGAACTAATACATGCGGCAAGGTTAGCACGTCAACAAATACAGATAGGCATAATATGGCATTCCCCATTGCAAAATGGCAGCCCCTCTTTTTGCACCATGTCGAGCCTTGTACTTTGGTGGGACTTGCGTGGATTGATTGGATGATGCACGCAATGATGTTTACAGGTCGCGCAATGGAGTGGCCGTGCAGGTGTGATATTGAGTGGCTGCCAGTGATGAACATTTTCACGGCGAGCCTATCTCCCATTGCCCATTCCAAAATGGCGCCCCTATTTTACTATATCGAGCTCTTTGCTAGCGTAGACCAATCACGTGGTACGCGCCATGACGCTTTTAAACCGCGCCATGGAACGGCCGTGTTGTTCCTGGGCTGAGTAAACGCCAGTTACGAACATTTTCACGGTGAGTGTGGACAGATAGTGTTAACTTGGGGAATCGGACTCGATAAAGGTCAATGAGAGCAGATTTAAATACATCGAGGTCGGAACGCAAGTCGAGGGACTGTGTAAAGGGCTCGCCACTTTGAGGGGAACATTATTTTAATGGGACGTTAAAAGAGAGGCACCCACCAATGAAATTCCTAGATGCAGAGGTACCACCTGAGACGGGAGGGAGACACACCCGTATCACCCATGAATGAGATATTAAAACGGGAGTAAGCATGCACTGCTCACTATGTATTATACATTACAGACTCACGTTTGGAGTGGAACAAGTGGAGCCTTGAACGCGCATACAGAGCCGCAAGGACTCACGGGTAAAGGTATGCCCATGGTGGGCTACATCCTGGTAAATATATGCTATAGGGTGTTCTACAAGACTATACATAGGATATTTGCCCTACAATAACAGGTTACCAACCCAGTCTGTCTTGTGTTGTTGTTTTGTGTATATTCTCTTTTGTCTCCTACAGAACTGTTTTTAAATGACAAATAGAGGTGCAGGGTGAAACGAACAGACCCCACGCCCTGAAGAAGTTGCCGTGAGTGTTGTCCAATGGTAACGAAACATGTCGGCATTTTAACATATGAGCTATCACGCAGCTTAGAATAAAGTATGCAAGCCAGTGTGATTTAGCTCTTTTTCTGATATTAGTATATATCACTTAGGGGTTTGAGACGGTGCACACATTATAGCACAGTTCTCTGTTTCTTCTTTCTTTCTTAATCACACCTTAGCACCTGTATAGTTAATCACTGGCATCAGACACATTTTCTTGCTTTTGGAGTGTTGGTAGCTGATGATGAGAATTTGAGGTAGCAGGCGAGTACCATCCTGCTTTACCCTCCTTGGTGGCGCTACCGTGAGGCACCAACACTCCTTTTCACTCCTTTTCTCACAACATTTGGGTGGCGGAGACATAAGGTTATTACACATTGATAGTCAGTTTGACTTACCTCGTAGGCAAAATTTCTTTTTCTTTCTTTTCAGTGAACTACACCGTAGAATAGCTTAGACGATAGAATCGCAAGCTGCAAATGAGTGTCTAACGTCTATGACAACTGAAACGGATGTATGAAATAATCGTTCACAGTGTGAACAGGTCTTTGTTGTATACAAGGGTCCATGGGCCACCCTTTCTCCCCTCTAGAGGTCTGCCTTTAGGAGGTGCACTGAAAGTGTGCCACTTTCAGTGCGACTCCTAAAGGCATGCTTGACTCTGTACCAGTGTGAGCGCAGAGGCAAAGTGATTCCCTCATTTACATGGGGCTACACCCCCATGCAAATGAGGGAACACCCTCTTATGATAGCGCTTGTGCAACATGTGAGCCAGTGCTATCAGTATTACAGAACAGGGGACACAAGTATCTGCAGCCCTCTCTGTAATACCATTGTGCCCCAGGGGCACACAAAGTAGGCGTGCACACCTGTTGCGCCGCTGGGGCAAAATGTATAATACAGCCCCGATTTGTAACAGCAGGCTCACAATGTATCAGCCTGCTGAAAGATAAAATATTGCATTTAGAAATTACTCAAGGATACAACATATTCAAATTATTTTTACTGCCTCACCAAAGCTCTCTAAAGCATTACCTTTTTATATGCATGCCCCAAATCCTCTTCTTGTAAATTGCTAACACAATTATTTGCTTTCTTTAGCTTATTATTGGTAAGCATTTGTCGGCTTGTCAAAAAACTCAAAACCACCTTCGTTCTGGACAAGAGTTCACTTTTGCCCTCACAAAACGCCCCTTCTAGATTTGCCATGCCACCTCATGCCACTGTAATAGTATGTCTGGTACAATGTGTCATCAAGATTCCATACACCCTTGGAGAAAGACGATCTCTCAGTACACTTTCAGGAATAAAATCTGAACCCTAGCTACTTGAAACAAGATAATGCATCAGCTATGGAATTATTCACGCCAGGACATTCTTAGCTGAAAATGTAAGATTATATGTCAAGCAAATGCAAATCATGTTTTCAACAACCACAGAATAAATGGGCAGCGGGCGCTCTGGTCAATAATAGCCAGGATAGCTGACATCAGGTCAGACCAAAACATGATTTTCCTAACAGACAGCTGATAGCCCCATATGTGCAGCACAACTACTATAGGGACAAGTTTCAGGACTGTGACATTCTTACTCATTCGTATTCAGGCCAATGCTGCATGGACCACTGCAATCCTAGAATGGCCCCCATACCCGCACTTCCAGCTGCATCTGTAAAAATGGTCAGTTCTGTGTTGTACACTTCAAGTTGTGGTATTATGACTGTGCCTTTGACCTCCTGTAAGAAATGCACCCTGCCCATAAGTCGCTTTGGCCTCACTGTATGAAGTGGGTGCAATTATGTTTAGGTTTGAGACCAGACATGGCTCTAGAAAATGCCCTACCCATTAGGATGACTCTATGACACTCTACTCCACTCTTAACCACTCTATGCCACTCAACTCAATGACACTCCACTCTATGCCACTCCACTCAACTCTACAACACTGTACTCCACTCTACTCTAATCTACGCTACTCCACTCTTTGCCACTCTGCTCCACTCTATACCACTCCACGCCACTTTACTCCACTCACGCCACTCCACTCTAGGCTATTCCACTCAACCTCATTCAACTCCACACCCCTCCACTCTACTGTAAAACACTCTACTCCACTCTACATCACTCCACTCTATACTACTCCACCCTAAGATGCTCTACTCCACTATGCCACCCTCTAATCCACTCTATGACACTACTACACTCTTTGCCACTCCACTCTATGCCACTATACTCCACTCGACCCACTCTACATCCCTCCACTCTAAGACACTCTACACCACTCTGTCAGTTCACTCTATGCCACTCCACTCTACAACACTTTAAGTCACTCCAATGTGCGACACTCTAAAGCACTGAACTCAACACCACTCAACTCCACTCTACATCACTCCACTCTAAGGCACTCCATAATACATCATTCCATACACTGCCACTCCACTTTAATCCACTCCACTCTATGATAGTCTACTCGACTCGACTCTACCCTACTTCACTCTATGGCCCTCTACTCTATGACACTCTATGCCGCTCCACTCTACGACAATACACTTTACTCCACTCCACTTGACACTACACTCTACAACACTCTACTCCACTCTAAGCCACTCTACAACAATCTACTCCACTCTATGCCACTCTACAACACTCTACTCCATATTAACTCTACAACACATTACTCCACTCCACGTCACTCTATGCTAATCCATTTAACTCTATGGTACTCCACTCTTCACAACCCCACTCTGCTCCACTCTATTCTATGCCACTCCACTCCATGCCCCTTTACGCTATACCACTCCACTCTACACCACTCCACCCTATGCCATTCCACTCTATGATACTCTACTCTACTCAATGCCACTCCATGCCATGCCACTCCATTTTCTAAGGCACTCCACAGTAAAACACTCACTACTACACTCTACTCCACTTCACTTTACGCCACTCTACTCTAAATCACTCTACTCCATTCTTCTCCTCTCTTCCCCACTCTACTCTATGTCACTCCACTCCACATCACTCCACTCCATGCCACTTTACTCCACTCTAGGCCACTCTACTCAACTCCACTCTACACCACTCCACTCTATAATACTCTACTCCAATCCACTCTACAATACTCTAATCCACTCTACTCATCTGGACTCTAAGACACTCTTCTTCACTCTACGACACTATGCCACTCCGCTCTACTCTACTCTACTCTACACCATTCCAGTCTACACCACTCTACCATTCACCACTCCACTGTACAACACTCTACTCCACTTGGCACCACTCCACTCTGCAACACTCTACTCCACTCTACACCTCTCCACTCTACACCGCTCTACTCTTCTATGCCACGCAATTCCAGTCTGCACCACTCCACTCTATGCCTCTCCACTTTGCAACACTCTACTCTGCTCCACTATAATACACACCACTACACTTCTTGACACTCCGTTCTATGTTATTCTACACTACTCTACTACACTCTACTCCAGTCTATGCCACTCCACTTTATGACACTCTATTCCACTCCACTCTAGGACACACTACTTCACTCAACATCACTCTAGTCTATGCTACGCCACGCCACTCCACTCTATGCCAATTCACTGTATGCCACTCTACTACACTCTACACCTGTTCACCACTCTACTACACTCTATGCCACTACATCTTGCAACACTTTACTCCACTCTATGACACACACTACTCCACTTTGCACCACTGCACTCTATAGCACTACACTTTACACCACTCCACTCTACACCACTCCATTCTATGACACTCCACGCTACAACACTCTCCTCCACCCTACGTCACTCCACTCTGCAACACTCTACAACGCTACACTCCAAAACACTCCACTACGCTCAGCGCCCTTCCACTCTATGCCACTCCACTCTATGACAGCCCACTCTCTGACACTCCACTCTATGACACTCTAGCCTAGTCTATGACACTCCACTCTACAACACTGTGCGCCACTCTACGACAGTCCACTCCACTCTATGACACTCCACTCTATGCTTCTCTATGCAAGTCCACTCCACTATAGTCTACGCCACTCTACTCTATGCCACTCCACTCTAAAATTCTCTATCCTACTCTATACTATGATACTCTATGTCATTCCACTTCACTGCATTCTACATGAGTCTAGGCCACTTCACTACGCCACTCCATTCAACTACACTCTAATCCACTCTGCAACACTCTACTCTACTCTACGCCACTCCACACAGCACTCTACTTATGCCAATTTACTCCACTCGTTGACACTCCACTCCCCTTCACACCACTAACTTTTAGCCACGCTGTACAGCAGCAGAGCTGGTGTATCACTTGGGTAAAGCCACATTGGCAAAGCTAATCGCTGTTGAATAGGTGAGACCTATTGGCTTTGTCAATTCTTGTTATTGTACTGCTGACATACACTTTTATTGTCCCCTCAGTTCTATGGGTGTGAAAGAGCTGAATAGCGTTTCATGCTCTAGACCCCAAAACTGAATTCTGAATGCCAGAGAATGAACCGATCACAGGTAACCTCGGTCCATAACTCCATTATCTGTCTAAACTTCAAATAGTGAAATTAGGGAGTACCTGGGAAATCCACTGCCTCATTTTAAAACAGAGGTATGTAGCCTAGTAGCTGGGGTGCCAGGGCTGGAAACTTTTCTGTCATGACTTCTGCACATATGATAAACTCTGCTATCCAATTCTTAACGGACCTCTCCATCCATTTTTCTTTGGCTTGAATTCTCCATCCTTCCCTAACATATCCTGCTCAAGGCATTCCCCTGCACTGCTCAAGTGAAAATAAATTGTAAAACTCACCTTTGCAGATTCTCTCTAGGGCTGTGGGAAAGTCACCACCAAAGAGCTACTTGACTAGAGGAAAGATGGCACCATAAGAAATTATGAAAAAGGGTTTGCTTCCACTGATTTGTCAGCCTGCATTAGGGAGCCAAGCTGAGTACTAGATGGTTTGCTTATTGGCAGTTTTGTGGCCGCAGCAGATGAGAACTTTCATTGGCTCTCTAGGAATTGATTGGCACATTTAATACAGTGGACTTTGGATTACTCCTCAGTGATCTGCAAAATACGCCCTTTGTATCTGACCCAGATCTACAATGATTTCAGTTATATCTTTCAAAGTGGGAGGTTGTATAAAGGTTTGGACCATACCAATCGACTAAGGTTTATGATACCTGCAGTGCACCACATGGCTCACCCTTTATCTTTTTCTTACTAAATATAATCATAAACCAATTTATCATGTCCTATGACATTAAGGATTGTTGTTCTACTCCAATGCAGATGACATTCAGATATATATGCATGTTAATAGTACTTATGAAAATTTTGCATCCTTATATATCAAGCTGGATGACCTGCCTAGTAGGATGAACTTACGTTGTTTAAAGTTGAATGGAGCCAATACAGAGATCTAGCTATGATGCACCTACTACAGTTTGTTTTTCCTCAACTTCACCATGCTTGACATGTCTACTCTATTGAAAACAAAGCCAAAGATTTGGCAGAAAAATTAGACCATAAACGTAACTTTGGGCAGATATAGGAGCAGTTGTTCATTCTACCTTTTTTCCTACCATACTCAGATGAAATCTTTTACAATGGAATTGTTGGTCTATGATGACAAAGTGGACTATGTAATTGCTTTGGTGGGACAACTCTCCAAATTCCAAATCAAAGGGGTAGAGAAGAGGGTCCCTGTGGGACCCCACCACCAGGCCTAGTGGGTCAGGGTATTCCTACCTGTCTCTATCTTCCTTTTTTCTTGGCTCTCAGCTTAGTTCAAGTCCCAAGATGGCTGCCAACACTTACTGGTTAAAGTGTTGGCAGCTAATCTGATCTCACCATGAGATCTGTCGAATCCGCAGACCCTCCGCATCCCTATATATCTATACATCTCTTTTCTTTAATACCTTTAAAAACTACTGAACGGATTTACACCAAATTAGAAAAAGTGCTCTTTCTGGATTAAGAGCTAGCTTGCTGCCAAATTTAGTGTAATTCCATTCAGCAGTTCGGGCTGTAGTTGTGTTTAAAATCCGTATGGAAAATTGCATGAGGAAAACACGTTTTGGGACCGCTGTCTATGGAAACTAGATCCTAACTATAACTACATACTGGCGATGGCCATTAGCAGATGTAAATATTTAGATAGGAACTTTTGGGATTTTTGTCCCTTAATAACTTTGCACCCGTTTGACAAATGTTCGTGAAACCTGCACCCCTTTCATTGTTGGAAGACTGAAAGTTTTGCGGCGCTTGGTCATGTGGGTCCAAAGAAAAAAGGGGGTCCCAAAACGGGCTTGAAATCCAATGAATTTTACATAGACTTTTGTGTTTCACGTAGCGCAAAAACGGTCAGTCGGATTTTGCTAAAATTTGTCAGAATTAGATATTAGGATGCACAGATGATTCTTTTGGGTACTGAAGGAAAAGTGCATACGTATTTTTTAAGTTATAGGGTTTTTCATCTTAGTGATATCTTGTAGTAGCACAATACTACTAAAAGTAGCAAGGAAGCCCAAAGAATAAACTAGACTGCATATGTAAAGCTTCAGATTTAGTACATGAACAAGTAAAAGATCCATTTAGGGTCACATGCAAATGGAAACCAATAAACAAATACATAACAAATAGAATACATCTTAATCTACATAAGGTTTCTTAGCATTATCTCTGGCTCATAAAATAAAATTGTGCCCAACAAGCGAAACAAAAAACATCTTCCTTATGTACTCCTGAAATACAAAATGGAAAAGTGGCCTAGAGGTGAGCTACACAAACTAAGATATGGAGGACATGATAATTGGCTATTATAACAACAATGATTGGCTTTCATTCACATTGAGATTCATATGTTGCACAATCCTACTAAAGTAGCTAGAAAGCCCAAAAAATTAACTAGACTGCATATGTAAAGTTTTAGTTTATCGAAAACAACGGAAGATCCCTCTTGTGATACACACTTGTATTCCCACATCTATATACTCATCTTTTTACAGGGAAATCCTCACCCATTTATCATCCACACAGCTGTATATGCACTGAACACTGTTTAAAGCAAAAATGTCTCCTTTATTCAATGTAATAAACCCTCGTTACATAAAAATGTACTATGTTCAGTGATGTATACTGGTCATATACTAGAATCTCATCAAAACACATTTTTGATTTTTTTTCATAGTTTATACAATATGTCACCATTTTAAAATACAGTCCTCTACAATTATGTGAAAACAATATCAATTTATTTAAATATTTACACAGCTCCAAAATACCATAATTCACATATAAAAACACAATTTATATGTGAATTAAGGTATTTTGGAGCTATTCCACTGTATACTGTATGCTACTCCACATACGCCGCTCCAGTGTATGACACTCGACTTTATGCCACTTCATTCTATGCTATTCGTTTGCACCCTACTCCAATGTATGCCACTTCACTCTATGCTATTATTCTATACCATACACCACTGTATGTCACTTCAGGCTACCCCACTCAATTATACGACAATTAACTGCATGCTACTCCGCTATACTCTTTTACACTCTATGCCACTCCACTGTATAACACTTAGCTATATGCCACTCCACTCTGTGCTATTACACTGTACACAACTCCACTTTACACCAGTCCACTCTACTCTATTACATTGAATGCAACTCCATTCTATGCCTCTTCAGTGTACGCCACACCACTGTATGTCACTTTGCTATAAGCTACTCCAGAATGTGCTATTCCACTCTACGCCATTCCAGTGTATGTCACTCCACCTGTGCTATCCCAGTGTATGCCACTCCACTGCGCACTACTCCACTCTATGACACTCCAGTGTATGGCACTACACTCTACGCCACTTTATTCTATGCTATTCGATTGGACCCCACTGCATTGTATGCCGCTCCACTGTATGTTATTACACTCTACCCCACACCTCTGTACACCAATCCAGTCCACACTCCTCCATTAGACAACACTGCACTGTACGCTACTCCAATTTACACTATTACACTCTATGCCACTCCACTGAACAACACTCCACACTATGCCACTCCACTCTATGCTATTACAATGTATGCAACTCCACTCTACACCTGTTCAGTGTATGACACTCCACTCTTTGCCACTCCGCTATACCCTACTCCAGCATATGCTATTCCACTCAACGCCATTCCACTCTATGCCACTCCACTCTATGCTATTCCATTGTAGACCACTCCACGGTACGCTACTCCACTTTATGCCACTCCAATGTATACCACTCCACTCTACCCCACTCCAGTCTACGTTATTCCATTGGACACCACTTCACTGTATTGCACTCCACTGCATGCTATTACACTCTACCCCACACCACTCTACGTCACTCCAGTCCACACCACTCCATTATATACCAATGCACTGTACGCTACTCAAATATACACATTTACACTCTATGCTACTTGACTGAACAACACTTCACCCTATGTCACTCCACTCTATGCTACACTGTACACAACTCCACTTTACACAAGTCCAGTCTACGCTATTACAATGTGTGCAACTCCACTCTACACTTTTTCAGTGTATGCCATTCTGCTATATCCTACTCTAGTATGTGCTATTACACTCTATGCCATTCCACCGTAGGCCACTCCATGGTATGCTACTCCACTCAATGCCACTCCAGTGTATGACACTCCACTCTACCCCAATACATTCAATGCTATTCCATTGGACACCACTCCACTGCCACTGCATGCTATTACATTCTACCCCATTCCAGTGTATGCCAGTCTAGTCTACACCACTTCACTGAACACTACTCCACTATATGCTTTTCCAGTCTGCACTACTCTACTGTACACCATTCCACTCTACTCTATTCCACTGTGTACTAGCACTAGCCAAAGCTAAGCCCATCAAAAAGGTAAGTACTAATGGTCTCTCTTTTTCTCATCTAACAGTGGCCCATTGGAACTTAAGGTCTTTCGACCTCCACTTCATGGACAATCATATTTAGTTTAGAATAAAACCTAAAAACCTCGCTTTTCTCAGACTAACTTTAATCTAATCAATGGCCTTCACCAGAAGGATCACAGCCTTAGCCATTTGAAATCACTGCAACTTCGCGCCGTGATATCCCCTGGGGTCTGAGTGTTAGCGCTCCATAAATACCATGAATAAAAATAACTATGCCACTCCACTATATGCTACTCCACTTTATGCCACTCCAGTGTACACCACTCCACTCTACGCCATTCCACTATATAATATTTCACTCTACCCCACTCCACTGTACACTACTGCATGTCTATACCACTCCACTGTACGCTACCCCACTTTACGTTATTCTTATCTAAGCTATTCCACTCTATGCTATTCTACTCTACGCCATTCCACTGTACTGCAATCTACGCTATTCCACTGTATTCCACTCCACACTATTACCACTCCAGTTGACTTTACTCCACTGTATGAAACTTTAGCTCACTTTCTGCTCATTGCTAACCTTTATTTTTCCTCTTTCTTCTAGTTTCTGACCTCTATATTGCATCTTTCTGCTAATTTATGACATCAATTCTAACTCTTTCTGCTCGTTTCTCACCTTTATTCTGCCTCTTGGGGTCATATCCGACCTCTATTTTGCCTATTTCTGCTAGTTGCTGATCTCTATTTTCCCTTTTTTTGCTTGTTGCTGACCTTTATTCTGCCTCTTTCTGCTAATTTCTCACCTTTATTTTGCTTTTCTGCTCATTGCTCACCTTTATTTTGCCTCTTTCTGCTCGTTGCTGACTTTTATTCTGCCTCTTTCTGCTAATTTCTGACCTTTATTCTGCCTCTTTCTGCTCGTTTCTCACCTTTATCTTGCCTCTTTCTGCTCTTTGTTGACCTTTATTTTGCCTCTTTCTCCTCATTTCTCACCTTATTTTGCCTCTTTCTGCTTGTTTCTGACCTTTATTTTGCTTCTTTCTAGTCTTTTTTCACTGGGCCTCAAGGCCTCCACAGGCCCAGCCTGGCTCACCGCCTCCGGTGAGAGCTGGCATTGCTCTCATAGGAAGGGAGCTACTAAACATACATCTCCCTGTTTGTGAGAGAAATTCTTTTTTCTGTTTCCTGAAACAGACGAAATCTCTGCTTCCAGCAAGCGAGAGCATTTATCAGCTCTTGCTTGTTGGAAGCTGAGTGTTTGCTCTGAGTTGGTGAGAGCTGTGATAGCTGCTGCCAGATCACGGCAAATAGCTATGTCCTGGCGGTGGGCAACCCAGGACATAGCAGGAGCCCGCCCTGGGGTAGGTCCCCAGGGCCATATATGGCTCCAAGAGGGGGGGCCTCATGGCCCCCTTGCTTCTCTGAGCGCTGGCTGGCCCCGGTGGAGTGGGCATGGCCCAGGAGGGGGGCTGCGCAGCCTCCTCCCAGTTTTGTAAAAAATATTACAGGTTTAGGGAGGTGGTGGTCCCCGGGGTTCAAAAGTGCCTAAGGAGGGGGGTCCTATGTGCTCCCCTCTTTTTATCAATACTGCATGCCCCTGAGACCTGGCCCACCCTTGAATACTGAGGGTCCCTGGGGCCCAACTAGCCCACCAGGTACCTCCAGTAAGTGCCACACAGCTGGATTGCAGAGAGGTGGTTTGAGGCCACGCCCCCTTTTCACACCACTCTGCAAACGCGCCTCCTGGTGCACTGCTGCTAGGGGGATAAAGTCCACTTGTTTTCCTGAGGTTCTCAGGACACAAGAGGACCTCATCGCCCCACCAGCAGTGCGCCAAGAGGCGTGTTTGCAGAGTGTTGTAAAAAGGGGCGAGGCCTCGGACCACCTCTCTGCAACGCAACTCCCTGGTGCATATTGGAGGTACCTGGTGGGCTAGTTGGCCCCCAGAGACTCTCAGTATTCAAAGGGAATTAATTCCCCATCTAACAACACACCAGGGGGCGCGTTTGCAGAGTGGTGGAGAAAGGGGGCGTGGTCTCCAGCGAGATGCTGTTTTTTTTTTTTACAAGGGTGGCTGTGTGGCCCCCCTTCTTTTACTATCTTTTGGGCCCCGGCGACCCCATCCCCCAGGGACTGACCCACTTTAAAAAAAAAAATAATACAGGAAGGGGGCCACGCGGCCCCCTCCCGAGGCCAATTTCGGCCCTGGGGACCACATCCCCCAGGGCATGTCCAGAAACATTTAATGGAGGGGGGCCGTGTGGCCCTCCTCCTGAGGCTTTTATTTGCCCCGGGGACCCCATCCCCCAGGGGCGGGCCTCTTTGATGGGGACCATGGGGGAGCTCCAATGCCCCCACGGTTCCTGCCAGCTCCCCGCCTCCTGCGGGAGCCGGCATTGCTTGTGCACAAGGGGAGCTGCTGACATGCAGCTACCCTTGTGCAAAGGCAATTTTGCTTTGGTTTTTGGAAGAGAGAGCAGGTTTCCTGCTCTCGCTTCCAAAAACCAATGCAGTGTTTGCTATGGCATGGCGGGAGCCGCACGGCTTCCGCCCTGCCATAGCAAATGGCAATGTCCCGGGGGCAGGCACCCAGGGACATTGCAGGAGCCAGCCCTGGGGGTGTGGCGGTGCCCAGGGCCATCAAGGGCTCCAGGAGGGGGTCCGTAACAGACCCCCCAATTTCAATATTTAGTGCCCCGGTGAGGCGGTGGTCCCCAGGGCATGTGGAGGCTCGAGCCCCCCCACCCTAATTATAAGAAAGCCCCGGGAGGTGGCAGTCCTCGGGGCTTGGGGAGGCCCGCGAGGCCCCCATCCTAATTATAAAAAAGCCCTGGGGAGGTGGCGGTCCCCAGGGCTTGGGGGGCCGCGAGGCCCATCCCACCCTTTTTGCAAAATGCCCCGGGGAGGTGGAGGTCCCAGGGGCTGCAGGGGGGCATGTGCCTCCCGCACATCATAAATAAAGCCCCAGGGAGGTGGCGGTCACTGGGGCTGCGGGGGACCCCGGGACCTGGCCCACCCAGGGGCTTAAATTCAACATACCGTGGGAGTCCACGCTTCGTTCTTTTAAAATGTTCTCGCCCGGATCCGCGAACCCAGCGCGAATTCAGCCATCTAAAAAAAAAATCTTTCTTTGGCCCTGGGGTCCTTGTGAGACCACCTGAGTTGGCATAGGGGGTCACCTTTTTTTTAAAACTCTTTTCGGTTACCGAGTCGCAAGATGGCTGCCATAACTTCCTGGTTTGGAGCAGCAATCAGAGTGAAGCTCGGGCTCGGGAGGAGTCGCAACTCCTCCTCAGTGATCAGATATCAATATTTTTATTTTTCTTATTTCTCAGGAACTACTGAACGGATTTACGCCATTTAAAAAAAAGGTCACTTTTTGGACCAAGACCTACCTTTTTGCCAAATTTGGTGTAATTCCGTTCAGCAGTTAGGGCTGTAGCCAACAAATAATCACTTTCCCAAGGGAGATCATATATTTTACGTAGAAAATCTCCCGTATCCTGTATATAGGATGGAAGTGTTGTAACTAGGGGGCCTAGAAAAGAATCTACAAATTTTGATGTATTCTCTAAAGAGAATACATCAAAATTTGTAGATTCTTGTGATTATTTGTTGATAACAATTGATGTATCAACGTTATATACCAGCATTAAACACAATGATGGGTTACGAGCTGTAAAACACTTTCTAGGGACAAGACCAATACAACTATGGGTGCATACACAGATGATCATAAGAATAATTGAGAAATGTCTGAAAAGCAATTATTTTTTGTTTAATGGGCAATTATACCATCAGGTATGTGGCACTGCGATGGGCACCTGCTTCACCCCCAGCTATGCTAATTTGCATATGGGCTGGTGGGAGGAGCAGGTGATCCAAGTGCAGTACCAAAATGAGTGGGAAAATCATATAATGCACTGGAGTCGTTTTATGGACGACTTGTTTCTTGTGTGGAAGGGCACTGAAGGAGAAGTAAAAAGCTTTATTGATAAGATACAGACAAACAAACTAAATCTTAGCTTTACCAGTGTAATCAGTACTTCCAGTGTGAATTTCCTTGATTTAACTGTATATGTCCATGAAGGCAAAGTACAAACAAAGCTTTTTAGAAAACCAACCTCAGGCAACACACTTCTGCACGCTAAAAGTTTTCACCCGGTAAATCTTAAATGCAGTATCCCCTATGGGGAAAGCCTTAGAGTGAGGCGTACTTGCAGCGAGACTGAGGAGACAAAGAAAGAGCTCAACATTCTGAAACAAAGATTTAGGAGCTGAGGGTACCCAGATAGTTGGATAAATACTGGAATGAGGAAAGTTACAAATAAAAAGAGGGAAGAACTGTTTTTTGATGCAGACAAAAACATGACAAAAAGAGTGAATCACAATGTAGATTCATTACAACATACAGCCAGCAACATGAAGACGTAAGGAGTATTTTGAACAAACACTGGCATTTAATTAAGAATGATCCAGTATTGGGTAAAAATGTGCCTTGGAGACCACAAATTACATTCCGAAAAGCCAGGTCCTTTAAACAGTCTTTAGTCAGTAACAATTTAAAGAAAGCAAAACCAAAAACAACATGGTTGAATAAAAAAGAGGGGTTTGTGAAATGTGTTAAATGTAAAGCCTGTATGCATGGCATAAACACTGAGCAATACAGACTAGGCCTATCTAACGGAATGCGTAGGATAAAAGGGAAGTATACGTGCAAGACGAATTTTGCTGTCTACTTGCTGCAGTGCCCTTGTGCCCTTGTGGCCCTTGTGGTATGCAGGCAGCACAATTCTGGAAGCACCTGAGGCTATTAAGAATGGAGACAGAACATATCCAGTAGCCAGACACTTTGAAAAGGTGCATGGGAAAGAGATTAAGGACCTGACTTTCTATGTGATAGATGCGGTAGAACAGAATGCGAGAGGTGGAAACCGAGAGAAAAAACTAAGACGATTAGTGTCTCGCTATATAATAGAGTTAGACTCTAAGCAACCAGGAGGATTAAATATTGAGGAAGACTTGCACATACATTTGTAGATTAATCATGTAAGGGATGAACCGCCATTAAGTAAATAGTGCAGCAATGAATTTTAATCATGAATAGAAATATGTATATATATTTAGCAGACTTAGATAATAATGTAAGGTTGTTAGTCACAAAATCTACCAGTAAACCAAGAAATTAATCCGCAACAAATCGAATATGTAAGCCCACTTGGGCGTAAGTGTCTTATCGTTTTTCGCAATTTTTATGTTGGGAAATGTAAGAATGAAAAGCTCACTTGAGCAGAACTGATGCGAGCGCGCAAATAAATTGAAGAAAACATTTATTTGCGCTAAATATGACAGTACAGCACTAATGCTAAACGCGCTTATTTGATATGTTCTAGTTTTATTTGAACAACATTGTAAATAATTGGTTTGTATAAATTATTTCTCACTAATTATGAAAAACGATGTGTAAAATGCGAAAGTTGCGTTATGAAATTGACTGGCTATTTGGTATGCAATACCTGTGAAATTGAAAAACTATGAGTCTGTTTTTCACATTCATCACGTTTGTAGTTTATCATGTGATTTGTTTTCAAGCACGTAAAGCACCTTAAAATGGCCGCGCGTTTTAAATTTCGCTATCAGTGAACAAGGCTGCTTTGCCGTTGAAACGCGTTTGATAACGGCAGTTTAATATAAATCTTTGAACCGCACACGGCGTCGTCTTTTTTGGATATATATATATATATATATATATATATATATATATATATTACCTACTGGCGGTCGCCAGTAGGTAGTTATAGTTAGGACCCCTTTTCCATAGGAAATCCGCAACATTCTATTTTGAATAACTTTGGCGCCGGTCGACGAATCCTCGCGAATTTCTCAAAATAGGTGGGGCGCTACGCTCCGCTCCTACCCTGAAAGTCTCGGGAGGATTCGTCAAGTGGGGGCTGAGATAAAAGGGGGGTCCCAAAACGCGTTTTTCCCATGCATTATTCGATAGGACCTTTAGACAGGGCTACAGCCCGAACGGCTGAACAGAATTACTTGAAATTTGGCAGAGAGGTAGTCCTCAGGTCAAGGAAGTGCCTTTTGTAGGTTTGGTGTAAATGTGTTCAGTAGATTCTGAGAAAATAGCCTTTAAATCAATATATATATCTGAGCCAGCTTACGGTACGCTTACCGTAAGCTTACCGTACGCGTACGGTGGCGTGCGCGAGCGCGATTCTAATTGGCTCTTAGATCTTAGTAAACATTCAAATCGGCCGAAACCAGGAAGCGGCGGCCGCCATTTTCTCTCTCGCACTGAGAGTTAGGTAGTTAAATAAAACCAATACACATGTAAAGAAGCTGTTTTGACAGCTCACACACACATAGCCATGATGAGGGAGTCCCCCAAGACCCCCCAAGGCCAAAAATGCCATTTTTTTTTTCGCTAATTTCGCCGATTACGCTTACCGTACGCGTACGGTAAAAAATGTTTTAAAAAAAACACTATCCACACTCTCCCCACCCCCTGTGCTTTTGGTGGCCGCAGGCCACCAAATGTGCAGGGTTTATCATAGGTGTGGAAAACCACAATATTTTTAACAAAAATAATAAAAGAAAAAATTATCCACACTCTCTCCACCCCGTGTGCAAATGGTGCCCGAAGGGCACCATTTGTGCATGGCTTATAAGCACCGTAAGCACAGTAAGCACCGCGTGCTTACTGTGCGTGCACGGAACGAACTGTGTTAAGTGGGCGTGCACGCCACGAATGGCGTAAAGTAACTTAGCATTTAAAAAACCGTACAAATTCACTGAAAAAACCATAGGTTTCACACACGTTATAGTTAGGAATTAGCATTTAAAAAACCTTGCAAATTCACTGAAAAAACCATAGGTTTCACACATGTTATAGTTAGCGGAAATTTTACTGATAAAAAACCATTGAAATTCCCCCGTTATAGTTAGTGCAGGCAACTATAACTCACGCGACCGCAATCTTCTGCTGATGACATATGTGTCTTTATGAAAAAAAAATATTTGTAATATATGTATAGCTAAAAATGTATGGAAGAAGACATGGGCAAATAAGTGTCTAAATACAGTATTAGCATCAGCAGAGGATTGCGGTCGCGTGAGTTATAGTTGCCTGCACTAACTATAACGGGGGAATTTCACTGGTTTTTTATCAGTAAAATTTCCGCTAACTATAACATGTGTGAAACCTATGGTTTTTTCAGTGAATATATATATATATATATATATATATTCACTAAAAAAAATATAGGTTTCAGGGGTGTTATAGTTAGCTGGACATTTCCCTCGTGCAAAACCCTAGAAATTCCCCTGTTATAGTTAGTTCAGCTAACTATAACTCGCGCCCCCGCAATGCACTGCTGATGGCGTCACATATTACATCACTCATGACATGGTCAGTGACATCCCTGATGACATCACTGATGACATCTCAAATGACATCACTGATGACATCACTGATGACGTCATCCAGTGACTGTGTGTTTCTGTAAAGTTTAAATATGTTTTATATATTTATAGTGAAAGGCCTGTTAAAGAACCAGTGGGTGTACAAGTGTGTGAATGGATGATTTTGTAGGTGTGTAACTGACTCTATAAGTGAGTCATTAAATGTATCTTACTGCAAACTAGTGACTAAACTGTGTGAATGTCTGTATGTGTCTGTGTGTTTGTGTATAAGTGGTTGCATGGTTTTGTAAATAGCTATATGAATGTCTATATGGGTTATTGATTGGTTGTCTGAGTATCTGTATGGGTGCCTGAGTGTTTGTGTGAGTAGGCTGTGTGTGACTCTGTGCATAGATGTGTGAGTGGGTGATTCTATGGGTGCATGGTTTTAAGAGTGCATCTGTGATGAACTGTATGGTTGAGTGAGTGTATGTATGGGTGTGTTAGGGATTGAATGTATATCTCAGTGGTACATTTGTGACTAACTACATATGTGAAAGGCAGTATATATGCCTGTAAGAGTATATAAGTGGGTATATGTGAGAGTGTGTGATTGTGAGAGTGGCTGTATGGATGAGTGTGTGCTTGTATCAGTGATTCTATAAGAGCATAAGAATGTGGTACTATTTTTATGAGTAAGTGAACTTGAGTGTGTTTAACTGTATAGGTGAGTAAATTGGACTGTGTTTAATTATTTGCATGACTGACTAGGTGTGAGAGTACCTCTATGGATGATTGGTGGTGTGTGAGTGTCTATATAGGTGTATAAATGCATATGATAGTCTTGTACGGAGTTACTGTAAGTATGAGTGACTGTACAGGTGAGTGAGTGAAGGTGTTTGTAGACCTAAGAGTCAATGAGTGGGTATGTAGTTATTGGTATTGGAGTATCTATGGTTTTCAAAATGGCCGTCTGAAATTTTGAGTCGGTGTATCAAAGGTTATATTAGGGTGTGAGAAGATGCACTAATTTATCACATGGATGACGTCATCAGTGATGTCATTTGATATGTCATCAGTGATGTCATCAGTGATGTCACTGACCATGTCATGAGTGATGTAATATGTGACGTCATCAGCAGTGCATTGCGGGGGCGCGAGTTATAGTTAGCTGAACTAACTATAACAGGGGAATTTCTAGGGTTTTGTACGAGGGAAATGTCCAGCTAACTATAACACCCCTGAAACCTATGTTTTTTTTGTGAATATATATATATATATATTCAAGAGAAAAACAAAGGTTAAAGGGACGTTATATTGAAGTGATAATGGCAGTTAAAATGTACAGTTTTTAATGTACAAAACCACCGAAAATCACCAGTTATTGTTATCTCAACTAATTATAACCAGTGCCCTAAGGCAACTATAACTCATGTCCCCACGATGCACAGCCTTGTCATCAATTATGTCATTTTAGAAGTTGCAGTCATGCTATCAATGATGTCACAGATAGTTGGACTTGGTAGAATTGGCTTATAGACAATTGGCATATTTAATTTACTTGGAAGTTCTTAGTAACGTTGCATTACCTGTGACCAGGGCCTGTAAATCAAATGCCACTTGTGGAACTGCAGCACTGTTTCTGCCACTCACTTTAGTAGCATGTCTACCATTGCAGCCTGCGTAGGCAGTTTTAAACTGCTATTTCGCCCTTGCAAAACAGACCCTTTGCAGGCCCAAACCGTCCACTTTAACACATATAAGTCACCCCTAGGGTAGGCACTGGACAGCCCAGGGGGCAGGCTGCAGTGTATTTAAAATGTTGGACATGTACTTTTAGGCTTAACACGTCCTGGTAGTGAAAAACTCTTAAATCCGTTTTTCACTAATGCAAGGTCTATCTCTTCCACAGGATAGCATTGGAGTACCTGAGTGAGGAGGTAAAGACCAAGCATGTCACAATGGACAATTTCTGTCAGTGATAAAATAAACAAATTCAACATTAATCCTGATGCTCATACAATATATTTGAGGTATATAGGCTGCACAATACTGTCCCAGAAGTAGCAACATCGATGCAGACAGCAGCTATATGTATCAAAATATTGACAGAATGCAAACTGGTTGTTTTAAGGATATTACACATGTAAGTGGTGGTCCTAAAATCAAGAGGTGAGAGTATTTTCCTTTGCTGTGCTGATTATGGAAAGCCTGCATTAGTCCTGTAATTTCAGGGAGACAATAGAACATTTTATTCTATTAAAGGAGTAACAAGTGCTCATTTTAATTTGTTTCACCAGCAAGTTACTATTAGTGATGACTGTTGGTTCGATGGGGAGAGAGAACTAACTTAATATCCATCCTGGAGGATCATCTTTATCTTCAGACATACATTTTACTAATAATAAAGGAGATGTTTGATCTCTGCTACTGATAATTTCTAAGAGCATGTTTGGTTGGTGTAGGTACATGGATGACTGGTCTACATCTCTTTATGGAGGTTTAAAAAGTTGCAGAACTTTAGAGGAAACTTTCATTTAACACTAGAATACTACCTCTAGCACAGGCTTACTCATAGTACGGCCCGCGGGCCGCCCCGGCAAGCCTTCCTCGGTGGCCCGCGGACCTTGCAGACATCCTACATGTGTTTTGAAAAACAAAATTACATTGTGTTAGCAGCCCGGACTCTGAGACTCTGCTCTGTGGGGGCCGGGGGATTCCAGTGATTCTCAAAGTGGAGATGCAGGGGCCTAAGAGGTGAAATACAGCAAAGCTTTATTAACATGTAAATGGTCTTTTAAAGACCTGTGAAGTACTCGGGTGCAGCTGTGTGTGAGTGCTGGGAAGCTGTCTCAGTGTGGCTGTGTGTGCGCGCGCTGGGATGCTGGGACGCTGAGGGCTGACACACACGGGGTGAGATGACAGAAGGTGACGGAGGGAGAGGGAGGGAGACAGAAGTTGACAGAGGGTGACAGAGAGAGGGAGACAGGCGCAGTCTGAGGGAGACAGAGGGAGATGGAGGGAGAGGAAGGGAGAAAGAGAGAGGCAGAGAGGGAGACAGAGGGAGGGAGACTGAGGGAGGGAGACGGAGGGTGACAGAGGGAGGGAGGGAGAGGGTCAGAGTGAGAGAGACAGGGAGAGAGGGAGAGGGAAGGAGACAGAGGGAGACAGAGGGGGGAGAGAGACAGGGAGAGATAGAGGGAGGGAGACGGAGAGAGAGACGGAGAGAGGGAGACAGAGGGAGGGAGGGAGAGAGATGGAGGGAGGGAGACAGAGGGAGATGGAGGGAGACAGAGGGAGGGAGGGAGACGGAGGGAGGGAGACGGAGGGAGACAGAGGGAGGGAGGGAGATGGAGAGAGACGGAGGGAGACGGAGGGAGACAGAGGGAGACAGAGGAAGAGAGACAGAGGGAGAGGGAGGGAGACAGGGAGGGAGACGGAGGGTGATGGCGGGAGGGAGACAGAGGGAGGGAGAAGGAGGGAGACAGAGGGAGGGAGACGGAGGGTGGGAGAGGGAGACGGAGGGAGAGTGACAGGGAGAGGGAGGGAGACAGGGAGGGAGACGGAGGGTCACAGAGAGAGGGAGGGAGAGGGAGACAGAGGGAGAGAGACAGAGGGAGAGAGACAGAGGGAGAGAGACAGAGGGAGAGGAAGGGAGACGGAGGGAGGGGGAGGGAGAGAGAGAGACAGGGAGGGAGACAGAGGGAGGGAGACGGAGGGAGGGAGACAGAGGGAGGGAGATGGAGGGAGACAGAGGGAGGGAGACAGAGGGAGGGAGGGAGGGAGAGGGAGGGAGATGGAGGGAGACAGGGAGGGAGGGAGACGGAGGGAGACAGAGGGAGGAAGGGAGACGGAGGGAGGGAAACAGAGGGAGGGAGGGAGACAGGGAGACGGAGGGAGGGAGGGAGAGGGAGGGAGGGAGACAGAGGGAGGGAGAGAGAGAGACAGGGAGGGAGACGGAGGGAGGGAGACAGAGGGAGGGAGACAGAGGGAGGGAGATGGAGGGAGACAGAGGGAGGGAGACGGAGGGAGAGGGAGGGAGGGAGACGGAGGGAGACAGGGAGGGAGACGGAGGGAAACAGAGGTGGGGAAGGGAGACAGAGGGAGGGAGGGAGACAGGGAGACAGAGGGAGGGAGGGAGATGGAGGGAGAGGGAGGGAGAGGGAGACAGAGGGATGGAGACAGAGGGAAGGAGACAGAGGGAGGGAGGCAGAGGGGGAGACAGAGAGGGAGACAGAGAGGGAGACAGAGGGAGAGGGAGGGAGACAGGGAGGGAGATGGAGGGAGACAGGGGGAGGGAGAGGGAGACAAGGAGAGAGACAGAGGGAGAGGGAGGGAGACAGAGGGAGGGAGACGGAGGGAGGGAGATGGAGGGAGACAGAGGGAGGGAGGGAGAGGGAGATGCAGGGAGAGTGACAGAGGGAGAGGGAGGGGGAGGGAGACAGGGAGGGAGACAGAGGGTCACAGAGGGAGAGAGGGAGACAGAGGGAGGGAGGGAGACGGAGGGAGGGAGGGAGACGGAGGGAGAGGGAGGGAGAGGGAGAGGGAGACAGAGGGAGGGAGACAGAGGGAAGGAGACAGAGGGAAGGAGACAGAGGGAGGGAGACAGAGGGGGAGACAGAGAGGGAGACAGAGAGGGAGACAGAGGGAGGAGGGTGACAGAGGGAGGGCGACAGAGAGGGAGGAGGGCGACAGAGGGAGGCGGGAGTCAGAGCGAGGAGGGAGACAGAAGGAGGAGGGAGACGGAGGGAGGGCGACGGAGGGAGGGCGACGGAGGGAGGGAGACAGGGAGAGAGACAGGGGGAGAGAGACAGGGGGAGAGAGACAGTGGGAGAGAGACGGGGAGAGAGACAGGGAGAGAGAGGGAGGGAGGGAGGGAGAGAGGGAGAGGGAGGGAGGGGAAGAGAGGCAGGGAGAGAGGGATGAAGGGGGGAGGGAGTGGGAGGGAGGGGGAGACGGAGAGAGCGATAGAGATCTGTGTATGCTGGGTCTGGTGGCTCAGTGGACGAAGGCGTCTGCTGCAGGGACCTGTGTTCAACTTCATGGTCACAATTGTTTTTTGCTTTAGCCCCGTCCCTCCCCCTCTGACCCTGCCCCCACCGGTGCGGCCCTTGGCCGCAAACCACACTGTAAATTTGACCCCCGACAGAAAGTTTGTGAGTACCCATGCTCTAGCAGTAGCAAATATGTTTTCAAAGTGGTGGACTAACCTGTAACAGAAGCCTTGCACAGAATTAATTGAAGATGTTGCCAAATTTGTCGTAATCTAAATCGTGCCAGTGCCATGCACTGTCTTGTCATCAATGATGTTATTTCACATGTTGTAGTGATGTTATCAATGATGCCATAGAACATGTGATGAGTGATTTGATATGTGAGAAAAAGAGCAGTTTTGTATCTATGCCACTTCATTCTAAGACACTGTATGACACCATACTCTATGACATGCTACTCCACTCTACTCTTTGAAATGCCACTCCACTCTATGCTACTCCACTCTATAAAACTCTACTTCACTCTATGCCGCTCGACTGTTCGCCACTGTACTCCACTCTATGACACAGCACTCCGCTCTACTCTATGACATGCCACTCCATTGTTCGACATGCCACTCCACTCTCTGTCACTCCACTCTACATTCCCCCACTCTAAGACACTATATGACATGCCACTCTATGATATGCCTCTCTACTCTACTCTATGACACACCACTCCACCCTACTCTCTATGTTTCTCCACTCCAGCCACTCTACGTGACTCTATGACACTCTACAACACTCTACTCCATTGTACAACACGCCTCTCCACTAAATGACATGCTACTCTACTCTTCAACAAACCACTCCACTCTACAACACTGCACTCCATGCTACAACACTCCACACAATCCCATTGTACAACTTGCCACTCCACTGTCCAACACACCACTCCACTCTATGCCACTCTACTCTATGCTATTCCACGCTACTTTACGCCACAACACTCTACGCCACAATACTTTAAGCCATGCCACTCTACACCACAACACTGTACGATATTACACTGTATGCCACTCCGTTCTATGCCACTCTACTCCACTCTATGACATGCCACGTCCACTATGCCACTCCACTCTACAACACACCACTCCACTCTACAACACCACACTCAACGCTACAACACTCCACACAACTCCACTCTACAACTCACCATTCCACTCTACCATACGCCACTCCACTGTACAACACGCCACTCCACTCTATGTGACTCCACTCTATTCCACAACACTTTACGCCACAGTGCTCTACACCACAACACTGTACAATGCTCCCCTGTACACCACTCCATTCTGTGCCAATCCACTCTAATCCACTCGGTTATGTGGTTACATTAAGCCCAGACAGGACCACCACCATTGTACATGCTCACATTTAAAGTTGACATCTTTCTTGAGTGTTGACATGTGACACACATTTGCTTGCGTGCCTGTATGGGATAATATTCTCTGAAATAGCTTTGCTTACATTTACACTTCTTTGTAGGCATATTATCAGAGCCTTGAACATTCTCTATGAGAGCTAAAATTCACTGTGCAAAATTATGTTGTTTGTTATTGTCCGTTCAGTGACACCTCTGTGTGGATAAAATCAATAATAGGGGCCTAACTGGGACCTCGGCATGGCAACATGGGTTAAGTTTGTTATATAAATGATATTACTCCTTGTCTAGTTAGAGAAGCATTGCGCTGACACGATAGGGTCGCCCCATGCCGGAATTCCAGCACAGCTGAATCCTGTTACCTCCTGAGAAGGATGGTGCCCAGCTCTACTACAAGACGGGGTGAAACATACCCACAGGTAACTAGGGAGTTAGATCACCCTCAGGGATTCTGGCAGATTCATGCACCCTTGGCACGCTAGGATAGGAAGCGCTAGGTAAGAGCATAGCTATAACTATACTCATATGCAAACATATATTCTGTGCAGCAGCACAATGGTTGAACTGTTTATTTTCTATACCATTCTTGTGATACTGATTACTCTGTTTTGTTTCCTTGTATTAATAATTGCAGTGCACATATTTTACACGAGAATCTTATGGCTTCAATAAATATTTGAAATGCCAATTCGAGTATTACTTGTGTCTCCCTTTGAGCATTCATGAGTTACCAAATGAAAGGGCTTCAGATCTGTTTCCACGATTTCCTTGGGGAATCAGGGTTGTCACGTTCTGAGGTTGCACATACCACCGGTTACTTTGT
This sequence comes from Triturus cristatus, assembly GCF_964204655.1. Lineage (NCBI taxonomy): Eukaryota > Metazoa > Chordata > Amphibia > Caudata > Salamandridae > Triturus > Triturus cristatus. The sequence continues at coordinate 1,379,336,845 of NC_140589.1, read as the reverse complement.
TAGGTTAGAGGTACAGATGGTTAACTGTGAGCTAGCCAGGATTAAGGACAACATATCCTGATGGTGTGCGTGGACTATGTCGTCCAGAACTGCACAGTTTTGCTGAGAAAGTATACACCGTGTGACAACTCTATGACACACCACTCCATGCCATGATACGCTACTTCACTTTACAACTTGCCATTCCACTCTACGACACTCTAGTGCACACTGCAAAACTCCACACCACTACACTCTACAACACACAACTTCACTGTATAACACACAACTTTACTCTATGCCATGCCATTCCACTCCATGACATGCCACTACACTCTATGCCACTCCACTTTACTTCCTTCCAATTTAAGACACTCAGTGACATACCACCTTGTGACACACCACTTAACTCGATGACATGCAGACTAGTCTACAGCTGTCAATTCTACTATACAACACAACACCCCATTAATTTCACTCCACTCTACATCACTCTACTGTATGCCACTCCAGTCCATGCCACTCCACTCTATGCCTCGACACTACGCAATGACAGTCTGCCACAACACTCTACGTCACAACCCGGTACTCTACAGTTCTCTGTGACACAACACTTTACATCACTCAACTGCACACCACTTCACTCTATGCCACTTCCCTCTACAGCACTCTACGCCTGTCCACTGTAAGACACTGTACTGCACTCTATGGCACTTATCAATACCTCACTATAGCCCACTATGTGCTACTCTAATCCACTCTATGGCACTCTACAAACTCAACTCCACTGTACTTCAGTCTGCGCATTCCCTTCTACTTTACTCTATTCTATGACACAGTAGTCCACTCTACTCCACTACTCCACTTCATTCTAGGCCACTCCACTCTATGTCACTTTACTCTAACACACTCTGCAACACTCTACTCCACTCTATGACAATACATTCTACAACACCACTCCTCTTCATGGCACTCCACTTTACGCCCCTCTGCTCTAAGATGCTCTATGACAGGCCAATCTATGACACGCCACTTAGCTCTACTCTGCGACATGGCACTACACTCTACTCCACTACATTCTACTCTATGACACACCATCCAACTCTGTGACACTCCACTCTACACCTCTTCACTGTAGTACACAACACTTGGGGGCCCTGTAGAATGGCGGGCGGATTGCCAACACCCAACCGGCGGTGGCAATCCACCCGCCAAAGCACCCCACCGGACGGCCTTTTCCCACGCTACTTTAGCATAGCGGGGATATCGCCGCGGCAGACAGAAAGACCGTCTGCCGCTTTTTTGCCGGTAGGCAATTATCACGATTGCCTACTGGGCAGAAAAAGCCCATAATATGGTGGTGGTGCCTTTCAGGCACCGCCATCCATATTATGATAGGTGCGGTAAAAAGCTTTTCCATGGCGGAGACTCCACCATGGAAAGGCATGCGGTTTTTATTTTGGGGGCCCGTTGTGGGCCTCCGGGGGGTAGGGGAGTGGGGGGCTCCACTTGAGGGGTACCCATGTTACCCCTCTACATTGGCATGCACAAGGTGGCAGGCAACGCGCTGTGCCTGGCACGTTGTGCATGCCAATGCACAACATGCATATTCAACATTGTGGCGGGTGCTGCTTACAGCACCGCCCGCCACAATGTTGAATATGCAGGGTGCGACTTCCAGGGTGGCAGTCGCATCCTAATTGCTAGTGCGGGACCGCCGCATCACTGGCGGTCGGTCCCAACACTGCTAGGGTGCAGTCCGCCCCCCATCCTAATGGACCCCTAGGTTTGGTTAAAAAACTGTATTCAGCAATTTAAAAACAGCCATAAAAGTACATAAAATGGTATAGTTTATACAGCAAAAAACACAGCCCATTAATACACAAACCATCATTATCATCCTGTCACTTAAAATATTTTGCTCCATAATATTATCTAATATACTTTTCCTTAGGTATGTAGCCTACGTAATAAAAAGGGCAACATTAAAACACTCATAGTGATCATTCAGTGCAAGCAGATATTTCAGGGCATCTTTATAGGCTCTAATTTTCTGTGCAACAAGAATAGGTTTAAGATAGTTGCACCGAAAATTCTTATAAATTTGAAAACAACATAAAGTGAAACGTGCTTTGTTTACTCAAACCATTACATGAACAGGGGTCATATCTGAATGAGAAGGACTTCATGCTGGGGAAAGACGCCAGGTGGTGCACGGTACCAAATCTAAATTTGGTCAGAACATAACAATGTTGGGTGTTATTAACACAAGATAGATAGTTTTGACAATCCTCCTTAAAAGACAGGGACATATAGAAAGCAACTGTTGACTACTTCATCTCGGTGCTCATTCTGGGTGAAGATCTATATTGTAGGAAAAAATCTTTAATACATTTTTTGGTGAGTGATGGCACCTGAGATGGATCTAACCATACTGACAAGTTAAATAAAGTGCTGAAGGATGATTTTCTATAGGCCAGCCAAGGGATGTGAGAGACATTATCCAAGGTTAACCAGTCTAAAATAATTGATTTTGTAAAACTAATTTAATCATTTGACCAAATAGAGAACCGTAAGAACAGAAGTCTTATTGAAATCAGGTCCTCGAGGTACTGTAACCCAGCCTCCCTGTGAACAATCAGGGATGAGGCAGAAGTAAGTAAGCAAAGCAAACATTTTTAAAAACAGTTTTCCTCAATTTGTAGAGGGTTACCGAGAGTATAATCCCAAAGGCGTGCTCCATAATCGGCAGTAGATATCCCAAATGCCTTATATATCACAACCATTTCTTTGATCGGTTGATTACCCAATTTTGTTGAAAACCTAAAGGTCCCGTGAGAATTCCTGCTCATGTTGGCTTTAGCATTTAAAATCTGTTGTGCCCAGGTTCCATTACTTGTGAATAGAACACCCAGGTAGATAAAGGAGTTTACTCTGATAATTGGAGTATCACCAAAAAAGAAAGGTCTACATTTTGTTTGGTTTGTTCCCACATATCATGGTATACATCACCATTTTTTAGATGACATGAACTCCTCAAAACCATTGATCAGTTTCTATAACCTGGCAGAAGTCCTGGATAGCAATACTGCGTCACTGGCGTATAATAAGACAGGAATAGAACAACCGGCGACGCAAAGTCCATCTGCTTTTAGGGCCTGCAGGATGTTATTGACACAACACTCTATGCCACAACAGTCTATGCCACAACACTCTGCAACACTGTAAGACACTCCACGTCACTCCACTCCATGCCACCCCACTCTACGTCACTCTACTCCACTTTGAAACACTCCACCACACTCTATGTCACTCTGCGACACTCTGCTCCACTGTATGCCATTCTACAATACTCTTCTTCACTTTACGACACTCTACGCAACTCCTTCCATGCCACTCCACTCCACACCACTTAACTTCACTCTACTGTATGACACACTACTTCACTCTACTCCACTCTCTCCTCTACTCCACTCTTTGCCACTTAATTCTGCAACACTCTATGACACTCCACTCTATGACAGTCTATGCCACTCAACTTTAACACACTCTACAACACTCTACGACACTCAACTCTATGACACTCCGTGCTATGATACGCCACTCTTCAACATTTCATTCTATAACACTCCACTCTAAGACACACTCCTCCACCTTGTGACTCTCGACTCAACAACACTCCAGCCAACGGCACTCTACTCCACTGTGCTCAACTATATGCCACTCCACTCTAATATACTCTACTCCACTCAATGACACTCCCCTCGACGGCACTCCACTTGATGACACTCCACTCTATAAAACTCCGCTTCACTCTGTACTCTTCCACTCTACGACACTCTACTCCACTGTAAATATAAACAACTTAAAAAAATAACATTCAAATCAGTGAAATAAAACAATGATTTAAGATTGGTTGTGGTAAGAAAAAAATCAACGTAGTACTTCTATACAAAACAATTTAAACTACACAAACGGTAGGAATTCTAAAGTTATAGCTATAACAGTAAGTTATATTTTTTACCCAATGCAAACATTAGTGTACCGCGTGTACCTCCGTACACAGTGTTGTCATCTCAATAGCCACAGTAAAAGAACTATAACTCGTGCCTTTCCCATGTGCTACTATATTACAGCACCTATTTTGCACCACTTATTACATGTTAAATAATAGCATTCATAACAACACTCATGACATCTGAAATGACAAAATTTATGAGGACACTGTGCACGATAGAGGGGTAAAATTCCCAATATTATCTCACATTAGCTGCAAAATGTTAGCACGAGAACAATGCAAAAGCATAGAATGCGACTGGCTGTTGTTTACATCACTTGTATATTTTGTGAAATTTGTTTGCTTGAAAAGTTTCCTCGCATCAAAAAAAGGACCTGAGGGCGCATCATTTGCATGTGGTTAACATCATTTGAAGCAGAGCATATTGCCTTCTATTAATCACAACTCGAAAGAAAACTTTAATTGTATGATGTCAACAATAACGAAAACTAAGCTATATAAACCAATCAAAGTAAGCAAAAAAATGCAAATGATCATCCACTCTTCTTGGCTGGTGGAGGCCTTTAAATAGTCTTTGCTTGTTTTAGTTGTGCTTGATCTGGCCGAGTATAGGCTCAAGGAATGCAACGGCCTGCATGGGTCTATCATGTTATCTTTAGGTATGCCAAACAGGCTCGCCCTGGCACAAAGTATGTGCTCCCGCCCACAGCCAAGGAATTCCAGCAACCTCAATAATCTGCTTTAGCACGAATAAGATAGGAGCCACCTGTGGTCAGACTAATATTAGGAAGCTAGATGTGAAAGGTATTTGTTTGTGGGTGGTCTCGCACTTGACATTAACTTTATACTAAGCACTGTAGATGAAAAGTATGCAATTCTGTTCTTCACATCTATGGTATGTCTATTCGTAGAGATGTGCAAAAATTACGCATTTTCTTGTGCGTAATTATGTGAAATTCTGCTAAAGTTCTGCGAAATTACATGAACAGAACTGGCATATCGCACTATGGGGCATATTATCAAGGGCCCTATCTCCGCTTTTTTGGCTTTAAAGGCCAAAAAAGCGGAGATAATGTTTTCGCCCTATTAACAAGGCAGTGCTAACAAGCATTAGCACGTTACCAGCCTTGTTACCGACGCCTCGCTTTGTATCTTTAATGAGATGCAAAGTGGGCGTCACTGGGCAGTACAACCTTGCAAATATCGCTGATGTGCACATCGCAATATTTACAAGGCTGCCCCAGCATTTAAGCAGACGTTAGTTTTTGGAGAAAACCGCTGTTTTCACCAAAAACTAACGTCTGCTAAAATGCAGACTTACCTATCCCTAACATTGGGGTGGATTATGCTGATACGACCACAGGGTCGTATCAGCAAGGTTATCGCCGTTTTGCAGGGAACATCGCTGGAAAACCAGCGAGGTTCCCTGCAAAACGGCGATTTACCCGCTATCGCTGGAATTTTTATCGCCCTGGAGAAACGAGTTGTTAATAAGGCGATAAATTCCAGTGATGAACGGCGATAAATAAAAAAGCGATAAGCGCGCTTTACGTTATCGCCTTCCCTAGATAATATGCCCCCAAATTTTAGCAAGACATGCATCCCCTCATCCATATTTGGATGTACGGACCCATTTTACACCTAAAAATTCTAGCTCAAAACACACAAGTGACACAAACAGCAGCCACCCGCATTCTAGTCATTCCTGTTGTTCTGTGCTAAAATTTTGCGTGAACATTAGATAAATTCTGGAATTTTGCGTAACAAGTGTAATGTGAAATGTACCAAACTATGCAACATTTCACTGCCATACCGGGAATATTCCACAGGCTATTTATGATACTGTGATTTCCTTTAAGAAATAGAGTAAATTTTTATGTAGTGTTTATGAATAGTCACTTCCAGGTCTTAAAATAAAGTACATCACAAATCAAATTAAGTCGGTGAAAAAAAATAAGAATGTGTTTAACTCTCTCAAGACACACAAAGTAGTGCTTCCATGGCAAATGACTGGTTAGGAAATAATTTAAACTAATAAAAAATATGCTGACTACATAATAAAATAGTTTAAAAACACTTTCTATTGGGCTTTGCAGTTGACTAGAAAGGTTGCAAAAAAAATATTTACGAAAATAATAATTCAGAACCATGGCATTGGTTCTATTTTTCATTTTGCCAAACATGAAAGGGAGGGCAGCACATTATGACCTACATTTGTGTACCTTTAGGACAGAAAATGAAAGAAGCACCTGTTAAACACCAACCTTTCACACACAGCTCTGATCTGAAAAGTAAAACAAAAACGATGACGCAGGCCCTCTGTTTATAAGGGCCTTCACAAAGGCAGGGACAGGATGTGAAAAGATATACTCAGATGTTCAGCAAATCGGCCTTTTCCAAAACCTGCAGCCACAAGGCTATCTTTCCCTTCCATCACAAGTCAAACTGAATCTAGTTCAATAGAATTCTAAAACATACATTTAGGAAATTGTCTGCTTTTCAACATCACGATACTGCCAGAATTACAAACTATTTACAATTAATTTGAGCAAGGATTCTTTATTGTATTAAAACAAAAAAGTAGCAGATTAACTCTTTCATCAATGAAAAGCAAAGCGTCTTGGTGCTGTTTTCCAGCAGCACAAAAACTATACAGTATGCACATGAATACCATTTTCAGAATATCTTTCTACATATTATTTCCAAAATATCGCCCCAGGCAAGTTAATGATATTTAATATTAGGTATCCTGGCCTAATATTCACCTATCATACTGACTTGCCATTTTAATGTTAAATCGTGGCACGCAGTTTAAGGATTATAATTAAACATATTTCAATTTAGATTCATTCAAAAGTACAGTTTGAAAGCAACATGTAGTAAACGGGAGCGTATCAGGAGCGAAAGCAGTACATTTTGCAAAATGGACTGTCCAGCTACTTCCTCAGAGCAGGCTGAGGCATCCAGAAGGGAGCAGAGTTAAAGTAGTTCCCCAGGATGAAATATACGAGCATCCCTTCCAGCGGGGAGGAAGCTCCTTCGTACTCCCGTCACACAAGTTTCACCTGCCTACGCCCTCAAATAAGAAAGGCAAATGGTAGCCCGACACTTTACCGACATGCTTCGCAATAGGTAAGTTTTCCTTAAGAATAATTAAGATTTCTGTGGAACAAAAGTCTTTAATTATTATGCATAATTTTAATTGAATACATAGGGCATGTTTCTTAGGATAAAAGTTCACATAGCACTATTACTCCTTAATTTGCAGGGGAAATAAAGAGAAGGGGCACGAGACAAATTGCGTTCCAGATTTTCTAGAACTCATCAGTACAACTTTATTGCATTCCAGATTATGTAGAATGTAATACCACAACTTGCATTTTTATATAAAATCTTTATAAATTAGCCATGATCTGCATGACCTGAAACCAATTTGAATGTTGACATTGGTCTTCGAACATAATGCTTTTTCATCACCAGTTGTGCAGACCAGTCAAAAGAGTCTATCTGAATACCAAAGAGTCTCCCAAATATATAATGCTTCTAAAGAAACTACAAATTACCTCTCTTTGTTTTTTTAGCATTATACCAACAAGTGTAAATAATGTGTTTTATCAGTACGTCTCCACCATATTATCAGAAGGGACGTTAACAATAGTCAATTCAATTCTTATGGGGCTGTTTGGTCAAGATGTAATCTGCTGGAAGTCAGGAGGAACGTTTTCTCACTCACTTAACCCAAGATATCACTTATCTTGTATCTCAACATCAAATTCTGAAATCCCTTTTACTTTTGATTACAATGGAAGGCAAGTTCTTTTTTTTAGATCAAATTGAGTAGCTCTGGTGTTTGAAATAAGGTTGCCTACCTCCAGAAATTATGTATGATAATTCTCTCACTGCCTACTCAAGTAAGAATATTTCTGTGGAAGGCGCACTGACAGAGATATACTGGAATAAGGTCTTCCTAGAAATTGATAGGGCCAGTTCTTGGGAAAAACGTCAGACAATATGTGCTCACAAAGTAGATGTGCGTGATTTATGAAAAAGTGAAGACTCAATTGATGGAGATAAGCTACAATAAATATATTAAGAATAAAAATAAAGGGAATGGCTGCGGAGAACCACACCTCCGTGCAGCCGTAGGTGACACTGCTCCACCTTCCCGCAATGGTGGTTCGGCGTTTTGGCTTTTTTGAATGATGCACATTCCACACGCCGCGCTTTTGGGGCCACTGAAGTATTGAAGTGTTGCGGCATTTTGTTGCACTGACCGCGAAGCATAATGCCCTCTTTCCTGACCGCTGAGCTGATGAGCCGCCGGCAGCGCTGGCAGCGCTGACAGACACCCGGGACCTGGGACCTGCTGAAATGCTGATTGCCGGGTGTGCCGGGTGTGCCACGAGCGGACTGGGGAAGGTGGAGCCGGTGAGTGGAGGCTGGTACGTGGCACTGTGAATCCTGCCTGACTTTCAGCCAGCACTTATCTACTATGACTGGCGCTGCCTTTGTTCTGGGTTAATAGAGACGTGTGGGGTCGAATGGCTCGCGTGAAAGCGCGCTTGAGCTGGTATTAAGCTATTGCCTTGACGCTGGGATTGAGCTTCTACCTTTTTGGGGCCCTCCTATTCTACTAACCAACTTGAGTCAATTAATGCACCCAGGACATTTTGCTGCTCAATAGAAGGGGAGGTAGAAATGTACGCTGCAGGCCAAGGGGGGAGAAGAGGCACAGAACTTTGTAAAACAAGAGACTGGGAGTAGGAGTAACTGAGACAAAAGAAGAAAAAAGAAAGAGGTGGTAGAAAAAAAAAATGGGGAAACCTCTTAAACAAATGAACCCGGTGCCTAAAGTTGATTCAGCGACCGGGCTAAAGGCAAAAACACGCCGAGCACAGGCTAAAGCACCATCATCGGTGACAACAGCAGAGCAGTCAATCGTCCAGGCCTCAACTCAAGCTTTGAAAGCTCTGAAGAGGAGCCTCCGGAGCCTCTCTTGGAAAATGGAGCAGTGGAGACGCAGAAACAAATAAATGGCGCACAGAATGCAGAGAAAAAATGGGCAACGGAGCCCACAGCAGGTTCCAACAAAGATGATGTGCAAGGTGCCAAAGACTTACCACTATTTCTAAAGAAACCTCAGGTGATACCGTCCAAAGCATCAGTGGAACTTCTTCGACAGGTGGAATTAGGGGCAGTAGTCATCCACAATAGTTCCCCCCAGACTCCCCCTGGGTTGTCTTTATCACAGCCAAAGAGCGTTGGACAAGGTCCCAGTCAAAACCAGGTGGATAAGGATACATCCTTGACATCCTTGACTTTAACAGACACCTCACCGCGACTGCAGAGCCAGCATGAACAGTATGATCAAACCCCAGCATTAGAACGGTCGGAAAAGCAACTGGGGAACCAGGAACAGCCCCGTTTTATTCTACTTGCGCAGGAACTGATATATAAAGATCAGTCAGGGTTTGTTGCTGGAGGTCAATGTCCTCGAATACCGGATTTTTCATTCAAGCTCTTGACTTTTTCAAGAAGTATTCAACCCCCTTACTTATTATGATGGTAGATGCCGAAAAGGCGTTTGACCTGGTCAATTGGGATGCTCTTTTTTTTGGTCTAAGCAAATTTGGGGTTCTCGGCCAGGTAATAGATATGCTTAAAAACATCTATCAGGGTGCCCAGGCCCAGGTGGTCATTAATGCAAATCAAATTGGGACAGTGAACATTAATCGAGGGACCAGACTAGGGTGCCCGATGTCCCCCTTGTTGTTCACCTTCTTTATTGAGGCCTTAGTGGTGAGCATCTGTGACAATGAGGAAATTAGAGCCCCAATTTCTGGGTGATCTCTTGGCAGTCGCCGAGTGGATGACCACCAACTGTCTCCAACTGAATGCCAGCAAGTCGGAGGTGTTGTTGGTGGGAAAGGACTATGATCGTTGGAATGAGCTCTGGTGGCCAAAGAGCCTAGGCACTGCCCCTGCCCTAAGCTTGCAATGAAGAACTTAGGGGTTTGCATGGACGCTTCCCTCAACTTTCAAACTCAAACTAAAAAGGTGGCGTGAACCTGCTTTGGATTGTTGCGTGGACTCAAACCCACCCTGGGCTTCTTTGATGCCCCTACCAGGCAGATTATCATCCAGGCTCTGATTATGTCTAGACTTGACTATGCCAGCTCATTGTATCTGGGAGCAAATAAGTCTGAAATTCAGAGCCTACAGAGAGTCCAGAATACGGCCGCAAGATCTCTCCTCGGCCTGCGTAGAGCTTGCTCAGTGTCAAGTGCCATTCGTCGTCTCCACTGGTTGCCGGGGGCTAGGCGAATCGAGTTCAAGGCACTCTGTACAGCCTTTAAAATCCTGAAACTGGCATCTCCGAAAATCCTGACCGACCTACTTCTACCCTACATCCCCACTCGCCAGCTCCGTTCCATGGGACAATGCCTGGTAGTGATCCCCCAAGTGAGGAGGGTTCGTGCTGGAGGTCGTTCCTTTCGGAACAGAGCTACCATGCTTTGGAACTCATTGCCGACCCACATTCGGGGGCTTACTAAGTACCCCGAATTCAGGAAAGCCATTAAAACTCTTCTCTTCCCCACTCCGTAGGCCTTTCTGAGCCCTTTCCGAGCTCGGTCACCTCTCTGCTGTTCAGCGCCGGGACGCCTCTTTGCTGGGGCAGCTGTCGCACTATATAAAAACTCCTAACATAACATAACATAACAATACCAGATATGACGAAGTTAAAACTATTTGCTGACAATATTATTCTATATTTAAGTCCTTAGAGACCGAATCTGGACCGGGTGCTATTAGAATTTAGTCAATTTGAAAGGATTTGGGGTTACAAAATAAATCAAATTAAAACCGAGATTTTTGTGTTGAATACGGACTTGGAATTTCTCCTCTTAAACCTTAAACCCCGGGCATTAAGTACAGAACCAATACGTTACCTGGGAGTGTTTGTCTCTAGCCAGTATGAACAACTATTTAGGCTAAACTACCTAGCAATGCAGAATAAAATCAAAATATTGCTTGATAAATGGTCGATTTTACCTTTAACGCTAATAGGCCGTGTAGCCCTTATAAAAATGTCCATACTTCCGTTATTAGTATTTCTTTTTATTAACGTACCCTTGAAAATAAATGCTAAATTTTTTAAAGAGCTGGAATCAATGTTTAGAGAATTTGTCTGGAGTAAAAAAAGCCTCCAGGGTTAAGCAGTCAATACTCCAGTTAGACATTAAACAAGGTGGACTAGCATTGCCTAGAATGCAAACCTATTATGAAGCAGCGATTTTAGATCTCGCAGCGCGCTTGCTGGAACCAAAGGGATTTATAGATAATTTTTTCTTTGATAAAATGGTACAGGAATCAGGCTCGCAGATACCAACATTCTTAAAAATAGCTAAACTGCCAAAAAGAACTAGATATAAGACACTTCAGGATTTTGCTTTTAGATTGAAATCTTTTTTTTAAAAAGCTGGCTCCTCCGGTTTCCTCTATGTAAAGCTGATAGAATGTAAAAGTCTGGGTCTCCAAATTCTTTCTAGTCACCTGAAAAACTGGAAAGATTGTGGATTAGAGGAGTAGGGACACTTTTTAACGAATAACAAAATAATTACTCGGCAAGAGGTGCAAACTAGATATGGTGATCATAAGAAGCTGGGTTTCTTTGAATATCTACAGATTGATTACAAACTTTATAAAAAAAATATAATCTTAGATTAAGTGGGGCCCTAACAAGCCAGGTATGTGCGCTTTTCCAAGCTAAATTAAAAGGAGTAGGTAACTGGTATTCGCAGCTGATGAAACTCAATGTGTCCCCCGTGGTCGAGAACTTTTTTGGAAGTCCTCGTCAGGAGTGGCAGTTAATATCTCAGCTGGGCAGCAAGGCATTAAGAGCTGCCAACTTTAAAAGGATTGCTTTTTTGTCCCGTTGGTTGACATATTACTCCCCCCAATCCCTTAGTAAAAGATATCAGGAAGTAGAAAATAAATATTTCCGTTGCCAATCTGAGGGGAGAGGGGACTGGCTCCATACTTTTTTCATGTGTACAAAATTAGATCTTCTCGGCTATAAGCCGGGCAATCCAAAAGAAGGTAGACCCTGAAGATATGGCAGCCCTCTTTGGCATTTCTAGAGTAAGGGGACACTTGACAAAATCAGAGGCGACTTTTATTGCAATCAGTTCTTTAGTTGCCCGCTCCTTAATCCTCCAGGGTTGGAGGTCAGAGGATGTCCCCTCCCATTTGAAGTGGATAAATAAAATGAAACGTACTATGGGATTTGAAGAAGCATATGCTGTGAGGGTAGGAGCTACAACAAAATTTGAGGCTGTCTGGAAGAATGTTAAGAATTTAGAAATGATGGCATGACTAGAAATTTTATAGTTCTTGCACTATACTATTTTGACGGTTTAGCACGATGCACTTTTTATGCGCCGAAAAAGCACATTTAAAAAGCACTATAGCACTTTGGCACTTTTTTGCACTTTTTTAAATAGTGTAGGGGGATTCCCCCATTGTACTGTAGCACTAAGCACTTTAGTATCTTAATAGCAAAACTTATATAGTTGTAAGAAGTTTGAGATCCAGCTTGTTCATCGACATTACATATTGATTTTTAATATGTTTTGACATTCTGATCCTTGTTGGTTTATAGCTAATTTAAGAAAGGCTCAGTAAATATATAATGTTTAGTTCAATATCCTGATGATGATATTTTTTTGTAAAATTATCTCCTTTTTGCTTTGCTCAATAAAAAAATTAAAAAACAAGAAAGAATAAAAATAAAGACAATGATAGCTTAACTTTTACATGAATTGAACCACAAGTGAGTAAGATGTTTCTATTTGAAAGTATTTTGTCACATCTATAAACTAGTTTTATTAGATTCTATTTTAAATATGCTCTACATAGGGCTTGAAACAAGTATAGAATCAGAAATATTGCTACTAATCGTGCAAGACTGTCTTTGAGATACTACTGCACTTTTGGCACATTTTGACAGAGCTATTAGAAAAAGGTAGGAAAATATTAAATATGTACTACTAAAATTAACAGATTATGACAGTTCACACAATCATGGAACTCTTGCATTTGCTCCTTGAAGGTTATCTGCATGGTTCCGTCAAAGAATTGGTGATAACCTCTGTTGTTAAGCAGGATTGTCGACGTATAGATACTAGCCAAATATGTTAAGAAATTTCTCTCTCCCCTATGATCAGTGGAATCAGTTTACTTCACCTTAAGATTCTGTTACATGTCAAGACCGACACAAGTATGATGGTTAATCAATCAGTGTAAACACTTTCTTCTATTGCTCTAATATCTGTGCTTTTGCATACAGAGTAACAGCAGGCACTGGCTCAAATTTTAATATTTGTATTGGAAAGATGGCAAGTGCCTGTGCACTTTTCCCTGTTTGCTTAATTAAATTGATAAATGAGTGAAATGAATGAAATGGAATACACAAAATGTTGAGGCTTATCGTATCTACCTTTAATTTAAAAAATATATATATTTTTTTGTATTGATTTCAGCTTGTAGTTATGTAAGATGAGCAAACAGTTAATAATTACATTTCTTTTGTTTTGTTTTGATGAACTCATATTATTGGGTGGTTCACTTTTATATGATTTCTGAGAATAATGTCAACCATTTATTTTTTTCCTGCTCAAAACATGAATTCAGGAAACATTCTATTTCCCAATGTAAGGATGTAAAGGTCTAATATGGAGATATCTGGGATGGCATCCATTTCCATGTAGCAAATGAGTAACAAGGACAATGGAACAATCAATATTATATAAAAGATTACTTTGCTCTGGCAACAGTTGCAGTGGGGAATTAATTGTGTCAGACTAATACTGTTTGCCCAACCCGAGTCAATGTTTTAAGAACACAGCCCTCCACAGCAGATTTACTTAGGATGTACAGCAAAGATTTTAAAATGTCAGGAGATAAATCAATATATGCCCCAAACTGTTATTTTATCAATATGGTGGTTGAGGCAAGATTAATTTAATACCCAGCTCCAATGCAAGTATATTGACTTGCGGCCTTCCAATTGCAGAGTCTTGCTTCATGTACATAAGTTGCATTCAATGGAGATATGTCTACTGTTGCATTTGCATAACCAGAAATTGCTTTCAAATACATGAAAGTTATAAAATAAGAGGCAACCACATGACTCTAGTATTTCATATGTTTTATTGGGCATTTGAAAAATATTACTACATTCATGCAAATATTGTATGCTGAAAGATGGTTTTTAAAGCTAGGTTGCATCACTTTCTAGAAATGCATAGCATCAATTGCTTTGATACTTTACAAGATTAAACAAAATTAAGTATGTTTCTGTAGAGAGACGTAATCTTCACAGTCATCACTGGGAGTCCAAGAAATTCTATAATTAGACAAATGTTACGTTTATTGTATCTAAGGCATAATGTATCATTGTTATTTGCAATCCTCAAACTCAATGATGAGCAAAATATAATACTCTTTGTAAATGAAAATACCCAGATTAGAAAGAGTGAAACACCTTTTTAGCTGAAAGTCAGTGAACCTATTGCATCTCTTTGTCAGCAGTAAGTAAATGAGTGCCTTAGTGCAAAGACTAGGTTCAAAAGCTCACCCAGGTGCTGACAAAATGCACAATTACTCATTGTAATACATTTCTCATTCACATGAACTTTAATGAATTCCCAGGCATTTAGATTACCCTTAACCTGTGCTGAAATCCCCCAACACCTAACAGTGCAATGGATGACTTGTGTTGGAAATTTGTTATTTGTATCACTAGCACCCAAGATGTCCCATATTAGATAGAATTTCTGAGATGGTGCAAGTAAAAGTTCCCAAAGTTTCTCTGTAGACTTTTGGAACTTGAGTATTTTTGTAGGAGAGATTTTTTGAAAAGTAGACAGTAGTATATTGAAATCTTCCCTTGATCTTTCCTTAAATGCATCTCTCAGAGCAGCACTGTCCTGGGTAGCCATGATCCCCACCATCTTCTGTTGAATAGCTTGAGGTTTTTTTTAACCAACCATATTTAATAGGTTTGTAAAACATTCTATAACCGCATGTCAATATTTACCTCATTATATGAAAGAAAGAAGGGAACCCTGAATGAGCAAATAAGAACAATTCATGAATTCCCACGTGCATATCAGTTTCTTGGTCATAAAGTACACATTTGTAACCTATGAAGTCTTTTCTCTGGAAACTGCATTGTTCTACTGAATAGCTAAGTTGTTATCTATATAAGAATTAGCAATTCAGTCTGATATACACTGAAAGTGACACACCACATCTAACGGACTTTAAGGTCTCCGTCTTTCTGCTATTATAGATTATTTCAAATAATGCACCCACTTCTCAAACACTCTAAGCATGCCAAAGTGTAACATCACTTGGCCCAATTAATGTTGCCAAAAAAAAACATCCATAAATATTTGTGTTTTTTTTTGCTTTCAAGGGCTTAAAGCACTAGTTTTAATTGTGCATAACAATCCTGGCAGAGTTTGTGACATGCCCTATCATCAACGACTAGAATACAAACACTCTAGATTCTCTCAAAATAAAAGTCTGTATAATCCTAATAGTGTTAAAGACCCCACACACTGTTCACATTTGGAGCCAAAAATAGGGGAAAATAAGTCCAATATATCAAAATTGGGGGAAATAAGTCCAGTACATAAATGTAAATTGTATTAACTTGCTTTCCATGACATTTCACAACAGTGGCCCCATTGCAGATCTATGATATATCTCCACAGTTGTTCTTCACATCTATGTCAGAGCCAATTACTTTACTTTTATCTTATAGTATCCTCTAGTTTTGAATAATGTGTTTCCTTCTGAATCCTAGTTACAGTAAATGTTCTTTGGGCAACTCTCCTATGGTGTCAGTTTCTGCATTTTCTAACGTGTAACTTAAAACTTGAAAGATAATGCATTTGTGGCAGGATAGGTTGATGGGCCATATTGATTTTGTTAATGCAATGTCCACATTTGAGACAATCCAGTGAAATGAATACCAACTCAGGTGTGCACACTTGGTAAATACCTCTTGACAGTGTTACCTTCACTGATATGCCATTGCTCGCCATAATGTTTTATTTCTCTGGTTGCTGCCTAGGTATTATGCCTCCTGCACCGACGTAGTAGGTTATTTTCACCTTAAGTTTTAGTTTGAGACTCTTGGGCCAATTTATGAACAAGTTTTGTAGGCCATATGGTATTGAATACAACTTTCATTAATTCACTACTTTATGGGGGGGGGGGGGGGTCGAAAAACAATAATTTCTCCTACACCACTAGACAATACGAGGGTGGTTTGATGTATCATTTGCAGAGTTAATGCAACCCCTAACATAAGTTTGCAGATTGGGCATTAATACCATTGAGAATGTTGATGAATAATCACAAAGGTACGACTTTTCAGGTTGAAAGAATAATCTCAATTGTTATTCCCTGCCAATCCTCCTGATAACACACATTCCTCTCCCACTAAGCTTAAAGATATGCCTGCGCCAACCGTCGGTGTCTTTTGCAAATAAGTTGAACACAGGTGCACAAAATGTTCTGTGAATTGGGCCTTTAAGGCTTAAAGCTACCTGGGTGGATAATAATGAAATAATTTTGCAGGTCTACAAGTACATAAAAGGAGAGGATAAATGTGACTAAAATTCCCCTTACAGCCTTATTTAGAGGTCGTTTGTAGTGTTGTAATGTTGAAAATGACTAATATTTCAGATAACAAAGTATTTTAATATTAGATGTTTATTAGGACTTCAGCAATAACTGTTCTCACTTGTTCCTTTGTAGCTACAAGCTGGTGGTGAAATGGAGTGCCAACATTATTCAGTATGGTATAATTTCACACAAAATGGAAATAACAATTTGTACCCATTATGCTCCATTCTAACTACAAAAAGTGCAAATATTCGGATGGCACACGACATACAGGTACATTTTGCCACTGAATTGTTGCTCCCTCTGTGGCCCTAGACTTTAAAAGATGCTATTAATGTGTTTGCAGACACAGTTTCACTTTCTACTAGGATAGCAATTTAGACTTTGAGGAGTTCATTGACCACAATGACCAATGAAGGCACACAAGAGTTTTAAATATTAGCTGGTAAATTGAACTAAGCTATGGCTATGTCAGGGAAGTGATGCTGACTCCAGGAGTGCACTATTTACTGGTCCTTAACCTGCACTTAACTTAATCTTTGTCTTAGTCCCATGGTCATGTTTATCTTTAGGAAGGAGATTACAAGTGCTTTAGAATTATGAAAGGCATCTGCATGTGGGTTCGCAGAACATTTAGTTTACATACATAGCTGTAGTACATGTCGAACAGCCTAATTTGGTGAGGCAGCTCTAGAGGATCTAAAAATGGGTGGGTTTGCCCAAAATTTACAACTGCCACATGTAAGCTAGTTCTAAGATTTGATGGTTCTAACAGTATAACTTTGTGGTCCTGATCTTTGGTAGCCAGATCCCTGCATTTCTCTCTGACGTTCATTATTGTTAGGAGCAGTATAACATCTGCCTTTGAAAGGAAGCAAAAATGAGCATTGAAAGAAGTAGGAATATTAAATTAACTACTCTTTTTCATTTTTAGTGTGGTAGATCGCAAATGAAAAACAGCAGGAACCCAATCATTTTAATTTCTATCTCTTTTTCTTTCTAAAAGTTGAAAATATGACGTATAATGCCTACGAGAAAAAATATAATACACACCCACAGTAAAACCAAAAATAATAATGGTTTTTTTGCTGGTGATATAGTCCATTACTTTATTCCTTCCATTCATCTTGAACATAACATGTTTTTTTAACCATTGAATGCATATTTGTGATATTTCTCCTTTCCCTATAAACCTTTTACTTCTTAACAAATTTTGCAAATGTCACTGCATTTTTTCAATTAATTTTTCATCTCTTTACTAAACATTTTTGTAGAAACTGAAGTTCTTTGTGTTGTACACTGTTGTTACGATTTTTATGAAAGGCGTTATACTTACATGCACTTTCTTGCAGGACTACCTTGTTGCCAATCGAGCCTACCAAAGGTGCCTGATGTATAGTCTGTGACTCACACATTTTTACAACTGTGAGACAGACTATGAGATAATACCAGGTAGGTAGATTTCAAAGAATGAACACAAATCACTTGTGTCAACTTTCCCACTTCCCACTGACTTCTATAATTAGCCCATAATATATTACTTACATTGAATTATCTCATTGCACTCTCTGTTAAAGACCTAATTGTCATGTGTCTCTTTGTACAATCATGCTGCCAAGGATCCCGTAATTCACTTTATGTATTGTAGTTAACAATCTGGCGATTTCTTTCTTTTATAAGTAAGTCCATGTATGTCATCACCACTGATATGAGCTTGACTACCCTGATGTTCCTAGCCTAATCCCTCCTTCCTTATTTGTCAAGTTGTAAAATATCAGCATTCTCTCAGGTTGTTCAAATAGACGACTTTCTGAAAGGCAATAGAGTATATACATATCGATTTATTTACAGCAGCTTACGATCTATAAAATGCAATAATTTACGACTACATTTTGAGGTTTGGCTTTCATGACGCAATTTAAGTAAAATATATTGTTGCTGCAAAAAATGTAAGGGACATTGTCGTTAGTGGCGTAATAGTGAGATTCGAGCTAAATCTATTGTTATTTAAAAAGTATACAGTATCCGTGGCATGTGAACAAAATGCTGTTTTTACCCTGTCCTCATTCATTTATTGCATCATGGTTTTCTGATTGCTGCGATCGAATGTTGCTCTGTGTATGCCTTCACCTCACAGAAATAATATATGTCCAATGTTCCGCGTGACTCAAGAATATATTCTTCAATATCATGTCTTTTGAGTATCTTGCTTTGGGAGAGTGTTGTTGATAAAGCACAATGAATTAATTCCTTATTTTGACCAAAGGGTTCCAAGTGGTCATTGTCGCCTATTTCTGGTCCATTACACAGAAATTTCAAGGGACTATGGGTTCATAAACGTGCTTTTTCTGCCAGAATTGACTGCTTAAGTATAATTTCTACCGGAGGTCTGAGCAGTGAAAAATGTTCATCTCCATGCAACAGCATGATGGATTGCTGTAATGGTGCGGTGATGGTCCCCAGGCACCCTCTTATTGTTTGAGGGAAATTGGGTTTCCATTTGTGCTCTTAATTGATGATAACAATATATATATAAATATATATATACACTGAAACACGGATATGTTGGTTTTGCTCTCACTTGGTCTACCCTTTCGACTGAAGAACCTTGCGGCATGAGTTGCTCTGCTAAAGTTTATGTCATATTTGCTCAGTTGGCTTGATTGATAATCGTGCAAGCCCAATCAGCTCTCTCCCTGTTAAATGGATTGCATTTTGTGATCAAGGAGGCTTTCAGAGAGCGGCCACTGCCCTCTTTGCCCAGACTTAGTAGGACTGGCACTGGTGGCAGGGGGAACAGTAGTAAAGGAACAGGCTTGTTCCCTTCATGGATAATCTCATACTGGCCTCCCTGAAAAAGACTGCTAATCTCCATTAATGAAGGTCGTTTACCTCCAAACAAGTGGGCACATGTGGAGGTTGTATGTGTTTATCCACATATGTTGTGAATGAGTCTGAGGCCTACGCACCCATTTGTCAGAGACTACAAAGATGTCTTATTTCTTCTAGGTGTTTGTGACAACCTAAAATGGAAGAAAGCCTTGTGCAGGGCCGCCCAAATCTCTGCTATTCTGGGAGACTGCACGTTTTTTTTCTGTTCCCTCTTTCTCATAATACAGTGTTTCTGTGAGTGGACATGCTAGGTCTTAGACTTCTAGACTTTGAGGGTGCCAAAGTGCCTCTGTTAGAGAGATCCCATCACCACCTTCTCTTCCTGTCTCATCTAGATCCCTCGAAGATGTGGCATGCTGTGGAGGCCCAAAATTACTATTCCAGCTGGGCACCCTGCATGCACTGATCATGCAGTGCCACTATACCTTCTGAATGGAGTATCTACAAGCATTTGTAACATGGAAGAAAACTGATTGGTTAGTTCAGCTCATAAGTACTGACCATTTCTGCCACTACCTTGCTTTGCAATCTCTAATTTACCAAAGAATGCTCGCAACATCAGTATAATTGAAAACTACTGTGATGCAGAGGTGTAGTCTTTCCTGACTGTTCACTTTCTATCTGATAAAAGATATGTCTAACCTGAATCCTGACTGATGTGCTTCTGGACTGCCCTACCTAGAGAGAGCTCTACCTGCTGTGGCCGAGGTGGGTGGACTGCATTCTATAGTGGAGATCACACTTGCCAGTAAAATACTGAAGTGCTGCTGCCTCTGAAGGCTGGTAGGAAATTCATCGACTGAAGTTCTGCAACAATCTAGCACAGGTTGGCCAACTGTGTGTTCAGGATGACAGTCAACACTTCAATTGTCTGCATCACCTGGAGCCCCGGGAAACAACTGTCCCCTACTGCTTCTGTTGGTGATCCTGTTTCTTCCCTGGCCCTGTCTATGCTACAGAAAGCATTGCATTTTTTCCTGGTGCCTTTAGGGGTGTCAAGAGTACCTTAGCTTCAACTGAGGCCTGGGAAGTAAGTCAAAAAGGTCAACGAGGTAGTTGGTGGATTTCGTCGTGTGTTACGAACCACATAAATCGCATCGAAAACTGTCAAACAGTTCTGGAGATATTAGCATTTGAAACTGTGGTCAAGTGTCTCCAGCTTTATCTTTTCTCAAAGATTAACTGAAGCCCACGTTCCCAGATCTGTGGGCACAGGAGGCACCATGACATACCAACTGCAACAGTAGGTCTTCTAAATACAGGTGCTTTAAAACTTTTTGTTTCCTACTAGGACATTCTGGTGTGCTGCCACCATTACTATCTGTAGTCCCCAAACAAGTAGAATGTGGACTACTTGGGCTCCATTGAACTGTGCCAGGAACCAGACGTTGTACCCAATAATCTTAATTAGACCTTTGCAATTTGCCTGGTGGAGTGAGCTCCTCAGATTTGTGGGCCTGAAAGATTTCAGGGCAGGTGGATCGAATCTTCATAACAATTTCTGCGCCAATATGATACAAACATATCTGTGCAAACAGAGAAAGTACATTTTCCTTTGAAGAGTGACAAGGTAAACCATTACCCCTTTGGGGCATATCTTTTACAAACATAATTAAAGCAGCTGGTGTTTGGCTAGTGAGCCCTAGAGAAAAGACTTGTGCTCTATAGAAAGATTTGAAAGTGAAGATAGAGGATAAACTTTTGTCTCACACAATGGTTTATCCCCAACCATATACTCTCTCTCTCGCTCTTTCTCTCTCCCTCTCCCTCTCTTTCTTACTCTCACACACACTATTATAAAATTACAGATATAAATGTGAATTGACATGGATTAGCATCAAAAGGATCTGATTATCACAGCACATAGATAATCAAATCTGCTACTCATCTTGCCATGCTAAATGTCACAAATAAACCAAACAGTTTCCTGATCAACACACTAATTTTTGATTATCAATGGCACCACTCAAATATTTATTGGTTTGCTGCTATTCTATATACTCTAGACTGTACTGTAATTTTGCTACTGCCTTAGATACACCATATTAGGTACACAACATGCTATAGAAAATAAATGCCAGGCTGTACTACATGAACACAGCAGAGTGAAACAACATCAAAAACTGCATATCCATTAGTGAACAAGCAAGAGGCAACCGACATCTTCACTGTGAGACATTCAGTGATATTACTAAGGGAAAGAAGGTGTGTCAAACACAACTATTTTAAAACCACATGAAAAAAATTGGTGTGAGCATTTGGCAGAAAAGTGCAAAGAAGACCCTGCAAGTGCAAACACATGCCGCAAAGCTGCCGATGCCAAATGGCGGGATTGGCTCAATATGTCAAGAGATGCGTCCCAAATCAGTGTTTCCTGGACATTGGCCTGCTCGCAGCCCAGACCACTTTACTTACACTGTGGTCCTGGCACAACTGGTACTGCCTCTGGATAGTCACGATAAAAGATTGCATTGAAAAAGCCTTAGTCTGACACCACTAGAGAGTGAAACACGTGTCAGCCGCATCTTTAGGTGGTGTAGATGAAATAGTGTGCATTTATGTGTATTGTATAGATGAAATAGAGTACGCCGTGAAGATGAAATAGTGGCCATTGATTTGGGATGCAGTTAGCTCTTATTATCGTGACAATTGACCCAATAATAAGTGTTCTTGCATTTTCTTGGCACGAATTTGCAGGAAGGGTGTGGACAGCTACACTAAAATAGATGGACCCTCGCTTTCCAAAATTATGTCATTATTACAGATCCTACGGGTGTAGTTTTGTTTCAAACATTAGTCCCACATGTTCAAATTGGTTATTAAATATTATTGAGTGCTGCTGGACTGGAAGAAAAAGATGCACATCTGGGTATAATTAGAATAGGCCGGATCACATGTAACAAATGAATAAGCAAGCTTTATATTTGCACACAAACTGATGCACATTTGCACCAATTGTATCTCACAGTCTCCAAATGGCTTATGGGCTTATTGTATTAAATATCCACTTTTAACAATGATGACATTAATACATAATAGCCTTGGACTCGACACTGAGAAGAGTAAAGTCTAGTCAATGTTTCAGTATGTGTATATTGCATATATAGGAAAGAAAATCCACTTCATACATTTCAATGGAGATAATTTACCTATTTGTTGCTTACTCTGAGATCATGATTGGATTTTACTGCCAGGACAAGCCAAGTTCTAATGACAGAGGTGTAGGCAAAGAAAAGCATCTGTGCAGTGTGTGTCAGAATAAACGACACAAACTAAATAGAAAAATACTGGGCAGTATGTGGGGCTCTGTATTCATTTATTCAAACAATTATGAATTTTTTCACCATTCAGTACTGCTAAAAACAAAGAAAGATTATTTTGCATTAATGCTCCTTGAATATTCCTACTTCAGGTCATCATATTTTAATGCGTACCTTATCACAATCAAAAACACAGAGGGGCATATTGTCAAGCCCCTATCGCCACGGGAACGTCACTTTTTTTGACGTTCCTGTGGCGAAAGGGCCAGCGCCCTATTATCAAGGCAGCGTTAAGCCACTTGACGTGGCTTAAAGCCAGGTTAAGTGGCTTAACGCTGACTTGAGAATAGGGCCCCTTTCACGCTAAACTTAGCGTGAAAGGGGGCGTGCAGTGGGTGTTGAGGTGGGCGTACCACCGCAACACCCATTGAATTTGATGCTGCCACCTATTATCGCCTATTATCAAGGGCGGCGATAATAGGTGGCAGCGCCGAACTTAAGACCAGAAAAACTCTGGTCTTAAGGTGGCGAAACGAGGAGAAATGCATTATTTCTCTCGTTTTTAAATTTTCCATGTGTGCTGCCTTGTGCAGCACACATGGAAATAGCAAAATGACATGGTTTGTTTATGTACAGGATGGTGTCCCTTCCTGTACATAAACAAACCTTCTAGAAAGTGCCGTTTTGTAACTTGCATGTGTGCTGCATGAAGCAGCACACATGTAAGTTACTAAATGGCATTTTAGGTTTGCCTGCCTGCTCACAGACACCCTTGCACTCTCGTGCACGGGTGCCTGCGTTGGCGCTAAGTCGTGAGACTTAGTTCCGTCGCAGGGGGAAACGCCAGACTGCACCACATTCTTGTGAATATGGGTAGCCTGCTGTTTCCGAAGTGGCGGTGAGAGGCGTTAAACCGAGGAGGCTAACACCTCTCACCGCCACTTCCTCGTGAATATGCTCCATAGACACATATACAAGCGGTGTCCATTGTATGTTAAAGGTGCCTATTTCATGGAGGAGTTCTTACCATGAAAGACTTCACAAACTTTGCATATATTTTTACATAAGGGATACAAAGTCCATAAAATCCCCAAAGTACCATTTTTTGTACGCATTTTCAGGAAAGATAAAACAAACCGATCGACTTTAGGAGAAATTACTATGTGTGTGGATAAACCGGAAAACACGTTCAAAACTTCACAACCCCCCTCACACACACACACACACACTCATGTGAATATCAGGGGTAAGGTGCTGCCAGGACAGAAGTGGCAGAGTGGTTAGAGGCTGAACATATTCTACCTCAGCGCCTGTCTGCAACACCTAATCCATGCTTTTCACCAAAAGACAGGCCCAAAACCTCTTTGAGTATGCTTAATTCATTTTTACACAATGCTGGCCAAACACAAGGCTTCACTCTGCTTGAGTTATGTGAGGGATACTGTAATGAGTAGTCACAATTGAAGACTTTAAAGAGATAATAACCTTATAGTCCAAACCGAGGCTGATGGAAAATTGCTACAGTGTATTATTACTCGACAGCACATAGGCCTTGATCAGGCGACCCGAAAGAGTCTAACGTGTGCAGTAGCTCGTGATACTGCACATATTGCACAGAAGTATGAGTCCTGCATCAGACACGACACCCCCACAATTTCTCCCAGGTCCGTTTCGGCAGGTCAGTCCTGCCAATATTTAACAGGAGGAATACCAAAAGGGTGGATTTTGGAGCAGGAAGCATGCAAATCCACATGGAGTGCCATTCCTAGGGAAAAAAACTCAGAATTGAGATAATTATCGCAAATAAAAAGTTTCAAACACCTCGGTGTTGAATATTATCGTGTGCCATAATTATCGCACAGGACACCAGGGTACTCTTAATCGAGACCTAAGAGTCCAGGAGTGAAAAGTGTAAAATGAAAGACAAAAATAAATACTTTAACGGTGAAATAGATGAGTGATCCACCTCTCCCTCAAAAGTGATGTAGCTTCATTTCACATTAAAGGAGCATTATAATTTCAGAATTGCATGTATTAAGGCAATAACATCAGTACTCGCTTGAAATGAATGATTATAAGCGAGTAGAAACATCCAAGCATATGTACACTGCTGGTTAGGAAAGTCTCATCCTCCCTACTCTACAGTGCAATTTGCAGGAGAAAGGATGCAAGACCTAGTCCAGGCACCTCCCAGAGTGACAGGGCAGGCTGAACATTCTGACACAGGCTCAGCTGCCTCCTACAACCTGGCCATGGAGGACAGGCTGCACGTTCTGGCTCAGGCCCACCGGGCTCGTCTGGCTTGAAAGATGGCCACCCACTTTCCCTCATAAAACACGTAAAGAATTAACATAAGGTGCAGGATCCACTTATTATCTAGAATACTACTATACTGTCTATTGTGTACGTTATGAGGAATTAATCCTTCATCCACAACAAAATCCTTGTCAACTCCAGCAAATCCAAGGAACTCTTCAGCATCATGCAGGAATTCACCAAGCCCCCCAGCGAAGCCACGGCCATCACCCCTTCCCAGGACCTCTGCAACAAGCTCGGATCCTACTTCCACCTGAAGATCAAAAACCTCTACGACACCTTCAACGACCAAACTCCTCACTCAGCTACCACCCCGCCCTCCGACAACACCAGACAACCCACCATCTCCTCCTGGACCCCGGTCCCGACCGAAGAGACCGCCTCAACAATGAAAGTCATCCGCTCAGGGGCCCCAACAGACCCCTGCCCACCACACATCTATCTCAGGGCCTCTGCCACCTCTGCACCAGAATTAAGATGCACCATCAACACAACTTTCGAGACCTGCACCTTCCCTAACGACTGAAAGCGCGCAGAGGTCAGACACCTGCTCAAGAAGTCCTCAGCAGACCCTACAGACCTCAAGAACTACCGGCCCATCTCGCTCCTCCCTTTGCGGCAAAAGTCACTGAGAATACCGTCAACGCACAACTAACCAGATTCATCAAAGACGCCATTCTCGATCCCTCTCAATCCGGGTTCCGCATCAACCACAGCACCGAGACCGCCCTACTCGCTGTCACAGACAACTTCCTCACCATCCTCGACCAAGGCCACACCGCAGCCTTGATCCTACTCGACCTGTCAGCAGCATTCAACACCGGTTCCACTGCACACTCGCCTCCAAACTACATGCCGCCGACATACAAGGAACCATCCTCAACTGGATCTGCTCCTTCCTCACTGGCAGGAGCCAGAGTATCAGACTGCCACCCTTCCTCTCTGAACCTGCAGAAATCAACTGCAGAGTATCACAGAGATCATCGCACAGCCCTACCCTCTTCAATATCTACATGACCTCCCTCGCTGCCATCATCTGACAGCATAGCCTCAGCACAGTATCCAAATGCCTAGAACACCCAACTTATCCTCTCCCTCACCAAGGACACCACCAGGCGCAGTTTCCAGGAAGGAATGCAGGACGTCGCATCCTGGATGAGCAACAGCTGCCTGAAGCTCAACTCGGAGAAGACAGAAGTCCTCATCCTCAGAACCACCCCGTCAGCATGGAACAACACCTGGTGGCCCACCGCCCTCGGCACCCCTCCCACCCCCACGGACCACACCAGAAACCTCGGCATTGTACTCAACTCCTCCCTATCCATGAACCGACAGGTCAACGCTGTCACCTCCAGCGGCTTCAACATCCTCCGCACCCTCCGCAAGACTTTCAATTGGATCCCCCCAAGTCAAGGAAGACAGTCACCCATGCCCTCATAACCAGCAGACTCGACTACGGGAACACTCTCTATGCCGGCATCAACAAGTCTCTACTCCACAAGCTCTAGACGATACAGAATAATGCCGCCAGACTCATCCTCAGCCTCCTCCAACACGAACACATCAGCCAACACCTGCAGAATCTTCACTGGCTCCCCACCGAGAAGAGAATCACCTTTAAAATACTCACCCATGCCTACAAATCCCTCCACCAACACTAATACCTCACGAGCGAATCACCTTTCACGCACCCAAGAAAAACCTCGCCAACCTCACCCTCGCCGAAAACCCACGCATACGCAGAGCCAGAACAGTGGGAAGAGCTTTCTCCTATATCGCGGCCAAGACCTGGAACGAGCTCCCGATCAACATCAGACGTGCCCCCTCCCTGAACACTTTCAGGAAGGCCCTCAAGACCTGGCTCTTCGACTGAACGGAGCTGAGGACCCCCCCCCAGCTTCATGAGACCCTAGCGGGTGAGTAGAGCACTTACAATTCCCTGATTGATTGATTGAATCTCACTACAGCATAGAGTACTGCTTTGACGGGGTGAGGTGGCTGGTTGGGGTTCCCTCTTAAAGTGAATTACAGTAAGCAATTCCAGAGATAATCAGGGCATGTGCATATGTTTTCAGCAGATGCTAGGAAATCATTTCCCTCTATTGCCATACCGATGCCCTGGTTATCTGCCTGGTCTTAACTTTATTTTCCACTCACTTCTTTCTCCTTCGGTGCTACTCTTTAAGAATTGGTTAAAGCCTTTCTCCTAGGGTTGAAACATAAACTAAACTTAAATTCTGGGCAGTAGTTACTTGGCATGGGTAATGAGCAATAAGTATTACTACTTATAGTTGTTCTTGTGAGTTTCTTTGTTCAGATATATTTTGACTGTGGTTACTTCTGCCTACTGTTCCATCTCTTTTAGATAACAATCTTAATGGGCGATGCATTCCCTTAAACCATACAATTTGCTTACAGAAAATTGTGGAAGAACGATTGTTTGTACAATGCCTATTCTTACCAGCTAACACCTTTTAGTGATTATGGATGGGAACCAGAAAAGAACTTAATTGCAGATGCCCGTTCTGGGAACCCTCGTCATATGTGGAACTTTACGAGCCCAATTGCCCCCCAAAAATTAAATTAGCTGGCCAATCATTGCTTGTGTACATTCATCAAATATGGTAAAGCCCCAGGCAGTGGTGCAAGGTAAAATGATGGGCCCCAGCAGGATGAAATGAGGGGCCCCTGAGTCTCTCATATCTCACAGATATTATTTGACATTCGGCTGAGTGGGACCCCTTGAAGGGATGGAAGTCACCTGGAGGGTTGAGGGCCTCCCAGCATCACAGGGGCCTGCATTACCTATTGGTCTCTGTAAGTCTTTCCTTCAGATACATGATCAATTTGGCAAATGTTAAACCTCAATGCCTCTAATCCTGAAAGTGAAGAAAAAATAGATTTTTTTAAAAAGGCAGCCGAATAACCAGACCAACTATGTACTCATATGCCTTTGAGATTCGGCAAATAATGTATTTGGGGAGATGCCCTTGAGCCATTTAGAACAATAGATAACATTAAAGCAGACTTATTCCTACTGCCAAACTGGCTTTAAAAAAGCCAGAGTAGATCATTGCTTGAGGGTTAATCTTTTGGGATTTAAGTATGAAGAAGCCCCAATATGTTTCTTGCTAGGACAGAGGTTTTTAACCTTTTGACTTCTGTGGACCCCCACTGAATCATTACTGCGATCCAGGGTCTCCCACTGAATGATTTTTGGAAGCCAGGGACCCCGGGCCACATCAATTTCCATGATTTTGACCTCAAACCAAAAAACAAAAATACAAAAACTAGTATACATCAAACAAATGCTCAAATAATGAAATATTTTGTGCAATTCACAATCAAATATAGAAAAAGTTTTGAAGTTTTCAATTTTGATTCTTAATATAAATAGAGTTTATTCAAATTAATTGATTCACTTTAACATCATTTAATTTAGTAAAACAGCTGTGGGTCCCCAAGGGTCCTGGGACCAAAAATTGAGAACCACTGTTCAAGGGCATAAAGATGCTTTGGATGGTGTTCCAGGTCTAGTATTGCAGTAAATCTTATGAGACATGGGTTACCAAATGACCTCTTATCTTAATTGGGCTCTGTCAAGGAAACTATGCTAAAGTCAGAAGGAGACAAAAACCAAACCTCCAACAGCCTTTTGGGGTAACAAGGGAGTAGGACAGAGGTCTGTACTGTCCCCATCCCTATTTTGTCTTTGTAATAAAGAAGTCATGGAAGTGCAGTGCAGTGCATGAACACTGTACCATGCACCAGTTTAAGTTGAATACATTTCACAGTGCTTTTTGGAACTAACACTACATCACTATCCAAGGGCCCGATTTATAATTTGGTGGTCGGGCTGACACACACCACGCCGAGGTCCCAACAACCAAATTTTGAAATGTCTGTCAGGCTGGCAGACATTTAAAGCATTGACAGGAACCTCCCACAAGACGGTTCCACTGAATGTATTGTAACTTTGCCGTACGGCTCCATCAAACATGATGGAGCCCTACTGTAAAGTTACAATTTCATTTTTATTTTCTAAAATAAAACCCTAAAGCCGGATTTTGTTTACGAAAATAAAAAACCAATGCCCTTTTCAGCCTGGGATTTATGCATTTTGCAGTTTTCACTGCCCCTTACAACCTGAGACTTCCTGATGGTGACAAGCAGTGAAAAGTGACCACTATGTCCGCCCATCTAAAATTAGTTGGGCAGACATACAGGTTAGCCTTTGATGACCCTTACTCAAGAAACGCTTGGCCCCAGGAACACAAAAAGACCAGCCAACAAGGAACAGATAATCCAGCCAGAGATATTATACCAAAATCGGTATTAGGGAGGCAAGAGGGGCATCAGTGACCCAATTGTTGTACACCCCATTAGCGGAAGCGTAAAAGCCTGTGATACTTTTATGAAAAATAGGCCAAGTATCTGTCATAAAGACTGTGGTACTGGATACCTCTCCAGTATTAACATTAAAAGCAGCACATCCTAATTGATAGACTGCATCTTTGTATCTCTGTCTGCCCGGACCCAGTTTATGGATTTCACCAAGTGGTAGAAAGTAATCACAGCTCACCTTGAGAATCTTTATGGTGGATACAGCAGTTAAATGTTCAATCCAAGGATGGAATGAATATTTTAGCTGATAATTTGGTGCCCATAAAAAAAATTATATTTACACTGTGAAGGCACTGTGGGGGCCTGATTACGATGGCGTCCGCCTTCATCCTGGGAATTGGGACCGGCTGCCTATATGGCATGACATTACAGTGCGACCACCATTGTGGCAGTCACATTGTGCATGTTTACCATTGTGTCAGGTGCTGCCACACGGTGTCTGCCACCTGGTACAGGGAACTAAGGGCACATTCCACATGCCACTGAACAAGGGAGGCCTGCAATGGCCCCCCAAAGTACATCCCTGCCATCCTTTCAATGGCGGTTGAACTGCCATAGACAAACTGGCGGGGATGCAACATCCAAATCTGGTGGGTGGTGCCTGCTAGGCACCGCCACCATTTTGTGGATGCAGGTGGGTCCGACCAGTGGCGGACAGGCTTTCCGCCTGCCGGGCACACCACCCGCCATCCTTATCTGGCGGGCAGAAAAAGGCCTTACAATTGCAGTGAACCCGCCAACGGCAGCCTGTCGGTGGAGGGTTCACTGGCATCGTAATCAGGCCCTTAGTTATGAAATGAGCTTTCGCTAGCACCAAGAAACGTTTGCGAACTTGAGCTTTGTAAATAGCCTACCACAGACATAGCACCTGCTATTTTTCACCTTACGCATAAACAATATAGTCAATACAGCCGTTAGGATGTACCAAGGACAGGAAAGAGCAGGTCCCACTCCTTCTTCATATATATATTAATTTTCATCGTGACACAAAACTCAAATGCCCTAAAATGTTCATTGAAGAGCACGGAAACCAATTGTGACACAAACAACATTAAAAAAAACATAGAGACCAAAATGTTGGCGTGGCGACACCTGAATGCCCAGGCAAAGAAAACACACAGAAATTTGGGGATTACTTCAATAGAAATACAAATAAGAGTTTTCCCCTACCAGGGTTTAATAGTTGGTTACCCATTTAGTTAAAATCCACACAAAACAGACACAATCAAGAGAGTGGAAATAGAAGCACAGGAAGTTACAAGATTTGCTAACCAGTAGTAGGCAGGCATTCGAAAAAGTACCCCAGTGAGCAAAACAAGAAAGCACGCTTCTTTATGGTGTCAAAGTGCGTAGTTGCATGACCCACATATCAGCTGGGCAGTGCTCAGGAAATGCTGGGGTTCCATATTATTGATACTGTCTGGAAGCCTATACCATGCTCCTCTAAGTCAGTTGTGTCATCGCGCCCTGGATATGACATGCAGTAAAACCGTGACGTTCTATGTAGTCAAATACAGAGAAACTGAGCAGTAACCAATTACCCTGTGGAGAAATGATGTAAAATGATGTACAATATTGGCAATGTCAGACTTCTCAAATCAACATAAAGAGTTGAGAAAGAATGTGCAGATGGGACAATTCCAATTTCCAAAGATCACTTTGCAGGATGGAGAACATTCCATGCCTACAAACATCAAAAAGTTCCCAGAAATAAAGTACACTGAGCTAAAATAAAAGAGCCTTAGAGTTAAAAATTAACAGACTAAGGGACTTATTTATATATTAGGGGATGGTGTATATAGCAGCACTATTGCACAGTACTTTACTCCCACCATGGCGAGGGTACTCCGGCTGCCGAATTTAGAGATCTCCGCTGCCCCTGTGGACATCATTTGCATTTTCAGAAACCTGTCACAGCAGTTCCTAGAAATACATTGCAAAAAAAAAGTAATCCCCAAGTGGAATTTTCTTTTTGAAAATATTTTTTAGAAATGACACCCTTGCCATAGGAGCATTCTCTCATGGCGGTCATTTAAAAGTTTTCACTTCCCCTTACCATTACGTTCTTAATGGTAGGTGATGGCAAGTGAAAACGGACCATGTGGCTGCCCTCTCTAAATCGAGGGGGAGGACACTTGTCCAAACCTCTGACGGCCTTTTCACCATTGGACCATTGGATGTGTGTAGGCAGCGGAGACCGAACAGTCGCCGATGTGTACATATTGAAGGTCTGCCCTACTCTAAATGAGGCAGACAGATCTTCAGGTCACTGGAAAGGATACTCAGTGGCAACGAAGTAACCTTCCCACCAACAAATAAATCAGGCCCTAAATCACCTGTTCTAGAAAACAATTTTGACAATTACTAGCATTATGCAACCATGTAACTCCAAATTAAAACAAATCCGAGGAAAGATCACTCTTTTGTTGGGATAGATGTTATATGCGTGACACAAATGACCACAGGAAAAGATGGGACATTGCAGAGGCCAACAGATGTGGCTGTAACACTCACAAAACCCAAAATGTGGATCATGCAGTGTAGTTTGCCATTGCTAGAGGACCAAAGGCCTGGCCTGCTCACCCTTGCATCATGTGCGTGCTGTTCTCTTGGCCAAAGGCACAGTGGCGTAGGAAGGGGGTACGGTGGATGCGGGCCGCCCCGGGTGTCATCAATGAGGGGGCTGACAAAATGGCAAAAATATGTGTATTAAACACATATTTTCGCCATTTTGTCAAGCCAGGAGTGACAAGAAATAACTGAGGGGGTTGACAAAATTGCAAAAATATGTTTTTTAAACACATATTTTTGCCATTTTGTCAAGCCAGGG
The DNA here is from genome assembly GCF_964204655.1 of Triturus cristatus. Lineage (NCBI taxonomy): Eukaryota > Metazoa > Chordata > Amphibia > Caudata > Salamandridae > Triturus > Triturus cristatus. Next base: position 1,379,304,444 of record NC_140589.1, on the reverse strand, counting down.
TGGACAAGAAATTTTCCACACCGGGTACAACCTGACCTTGCTACGTCACTGCAAAGGTCCTATGGGTAATCCCTGCAATGTGCACTCACAGTAAGCTGGGGGCAGGTATGTGATTTAAAAAAATGACTGAAAACAGCCAAGATTAAAGTGAAGTTATGGTTATCTAAAAGTAGGTGTACAAAACCCTCAGAAATTCACTGGAAAACAGTTAAAGTACAGTTATAGTTACAAATTAAAAAACAGAAAGCCCACTGAAATCTGTAAATTCTGTTTTGACCACAATATATAATTCTCACAACAGCCATTGACAGATTGGCAGGAGGTGGAAGCGGGGCTTGGTGGCGGGTAACCCACACAATTCAGAATAGGACCAAGACGCAAGTATTACAGTAATTAAGTAGAAGCGGGCATAGAGGAACGATGCCTCTATACCAGCAGAAATTAACATTAATGGAGTGTGAAGTACTTATTATGCAATTGCATTATTGCGGATTTCCCAATGATGAGCTGAGCTGTACTTTGAGGAGTTTGCCACTTCTCCTATGACTGCGCGTTGCAAAATTAATTTGTCAAACTGGCAATTTTCCCTTGAAAGATCTTAAAAATGATTAGTGAGTCTAGTTTGCGCTGAAAATTGAGGTCCCATTTTCTTGAAAGCTACCTTTAACACCTGTTCTCTCACTACTTTGAAACCGGAAGAAGATGGCGATCACGTTTTCTCGTAACAATTTAAAAGGGGTGCAAAAAGTTCAATTTTTAATTTCAAAACGCTCATGAAGAATACTATGCACCCTATGGGTAGTGCTCGGAGTATTCACGAGAATTAAGGCGAGACAACGACAGAAACTGAAACTTTTCATTCCCTACGTAGCAGTTCCTCTGCGTTCTCTGCAATAGGGTTAGTAATTTTACACATGATAATTACTAGTAGCAGTTCTTTATTCTATCAAAATGGAGATCATTCACAAAATGTATAGACAACAATCTTCCTAGTAAGTTACAATTTACAATAATAAATAGAGATCATAACATAGGATTCAAAATTTAAAAATGTAAAAATTTATCAAATGTAAATAAAAAACATAAGATGAAAAATTAAAAACATGTAGCCATTAGCATAAAAAATAATTATTATCAGCAGCATCATAGTGATGTTTGCTTATTATGCCTGAACTTATATTGCACCAGGCTTTATCTTACGAGTAGCAATTTAGACCTAATAGTTACTATGAATGCTGATGGCAAGACGACTCATCAGGCATTTACGTGAATGTTTTTGGGGGTCTCTGCTCAAACATGGATGTGTAGCAGTATGTTACACTGTGAGTTAGTAGACACACATATGTTGCCAATCTAGGTCAGTATGATCCATCTGTATGGCATCGTTTCCAAGCAGCGCAGCTGTGTTCACACAGGTGTGAGTAAAGGCAAACAGTGTCGCTCTTTAATGTTCTTAATGCAAATTCTTGCAGAGCTCTGTTATGATGTGGTGATGGTCACTGTGTAATCAGAATTGGGAATATCTATTTGAAAGAAAGGTATTTCTTCACTTGTGTGCCTCCACATTTTGGTTGGTTAGTAATTTTGCATTGTGGATAGCGGCAAAAGGCTTTGGCGTTAAAACAGTGAAGTAGATGTATGCACACTGCCTCATACACTTTTCCAATTCCAATTTCCAAGCTTTATTTCGATCATAACAGACCATAAAAGCAGAAGCTAAAAAAACATATAATACATTAAAAAAATGTTTTTAAGCATCACAGGATATAACTGATAACAGTTCATTATACAACCTTAAAGACAAGTTAAAAAGTTATTAAAATTTTAAAAAGATTTAAAACAATGAGTTCATATTTAATAAGTTAAAAGCTGTTGAAGACGAGAAAAGGTACGTTTAGACTGCACTAGTGGTATTTTAAAACTTGCGGCGCCTAAGCCACATGGAGTTGAGGAAGCGGGACACTGCAAAAACAATCAGGGGTCTGTTCCAGTTCGCAGGACTCCAAGAGCCTCCCTTGTCTGTCTGAACCCCAAGTTCCTGCATATTGGTAGGAGCCAGTACCTTCTAGTTGCATTATAACCTGGGCAAAAAAAGAAAACATGTGTAAGGGACGCTTCCTGATTCTCACAGGCCGGACACGCAGATGGGGAGGCTTTGATCCATTTGTTTGTAAATGCATGAACTGGCAGACAGCCCCATCTAAACTGGACATAAAGTTTCCTTGCCACAAGTGGATAGACGTCATCGAGAAAAGTCTCAAATGAATATTGGTCTTTAAAATCAAAAAAATCTGCAGTTAAACAACCATTTTTAGCATTCCTATAGAGTTCATCCAAGCTAAAAAGTCTGTAAGACTTAACTAGCTCGAGGCGTGAAATAGACCGAGACGCTTCCTCCGGGTGGGTCCATAAGTTTGGCCAGCCCAGTCCAAAGCACAGGTCTTTGCTATGTGCCAGCCAAGATGTTTTTCCCACCCCTGGAAGCCCCAGGATCACCTTGAGTTCCAACTGGTAAACTAGTAATTCGGGTGTCACCCATAGTCGGCGTCAAAAGGTCAAGGGTTGCAACTCAATTTCCTCATTTATGGTAAGGCCAAGGTCCATGCGTAAGGGGATGAGAGGAGTACTTGGCGGGAGGCCCAAGAGTTGTCTCATAAACTTATTCTCAGTTCTGAGCAGTGCACCAACAGGGCGATGTCCCTAAAGTTCAGCCCCAGACATGATTGAGCTCCTAATTTGAACTTTGTAAATATCTGTTAACGGGCCCAGTTGTCTTGATGTTATGTTCCTATATAATTTTGCTAGGCCCCCAGTCGTCTGAGCTAGCCTCGGGCCTGCCTTTTCTTGGTGCGGGCCCCACCCATAGGTTTCCGTTAACTTGACACCCAGGTAGTCAAAGACTGCCACTCTCTCCAGCTGGGTGCCATTTAGGGTGGGCTTGGGACGAGAAGTTCTGCTAGGGTTAAATACCATATACTTGTTTTTTTCTGAGTTAATCTCTAGCCCCCTGTCTTTGCAAAATATAAAAAAGGTGTCAAGAATCCTTTGGAGGCCCATAGGTGATTTAGAAAGTAACAAGGTATCGTCAGCAAACATCATTGCTGGTACCTTGTTACGGGCAAGCTGTGGGGCATCAATATTGGTGATTTGGTTCAGTTGATCCACCAAAGCGTTTATATAAAGACAAAACAGTGTGGGGGCCAAAACACACCCCTGCCTTACACCCCTATTCACTGGGAAGCATGAAGTCAATTCCCCGTGTTTCCCATATCTAATCTGTGCGAAATTTCCAGTATGTAATCGCTTGATCAGGGTGAGCAAATAAGATGGAATGCTCAGTTCCTCCAAAACTACCCAAAGTTTATGGCAAGGTACACAATCGAACGCTGATCTGAGGTTAACAAAGATAAGATAGAGGCTCCCACCCTCTATCGTCACCGTCTTCCAGTATAGTAATTGCAGCCTTAAGATTTGGTCAATGGTGGAAATGTTTTTTCGGAAGCCTGCCTGGTATGGACTCAGTGTTTCATGCTCTTCCATCCAGGTCTGGAGACGATCTAAAATGATCCTGGCGAACAACTTTTGCGTTACATCAATCAGGCTTATTGGCCTATAATTTATGGGCATAAGAGGAGATCCCTTTTTATATGCTGGAAAAATTTCGGCCCCTAGCCAGGTGTCCGGGATTTCCATACCGCTTAATATGGCATTAAATATTACACATAAATATGTGCTCCAGACATTGGCATCTTCCCGATATAAGTCCCCGGGGATCTTATCCAGTCCAGGGGCCTTTCCAAGAGGCAGATTCCCAATAGCACTCAACACTTCAGTCAGAGAGAACCAAGTCTCATCTTCAGGGGGTATCTCTGCGCCAATTAGCTGGGAGCCCTCTGTGGGGTCCTTAACATCCTGGATGGAGTACAATGATTGGAAATGAAGTTTCCATGCTTCCGCAGATATATTCGGCTCGATAGGTGAACTCCCGGAGGAGCTCGCAGTTCTAACCAGGGACCAAAACTCCCTCATATCTCTGTTAGTAAGTGCCTGTTTAATCGCATCCCATCTTTCGGACTCCCACTCATCTTTAGCGGACGTTATACTATTCCTATAGAGAGCCCTCCTAGTTTTTATCAAGAATCTATCTTTGGTTTTTATGGCGTCAATAAGGGCACTCTTTGCCATTCGGCAAACGTTGTTATACCAGGTGGATTTCGAAGACCCTGTGCCCTTAGTATGCATCAGAGGATTAAAGATATTAGTTAGACTGACGGTGAGATCCGAGTGTACAGCCATAATTCGGGTGGTGGTGTCAGGAGCGCTAAGAGTTTGCGCTGCCGTTTCCATCATCAGCAAAGGGGGGATAATTAAGGAGTGAAGTGCAGCTACCTTATCTGGTGATTTCCTCAGATTATCCCATCTGATTCTCCTTCTATTATTTTCTAGAGACAGACTGGAATCAGAAAAGGGGCCTGGAATGGGAAGACCATGAAGATCCGGGAGGTGAAGTTCAAGCACCAAGGCATTGTGGTCACTGTCGTGCCTTTGTAGAACAGCGAAGTCAATCACCCAATGCCAGAGGCTTGCCTCCACTAGAATATAATCAAGTTAAGATGTTTGGCCCAGTCTGTTAAAGGTATGCCTTCCTGGTTGGTCTGACTTAGTATGCCCATTACAAGCCCTCAGTGCATGAGTTAATGTTACTGCATTTATCTGTAGGACCAGAGGAGTCCATGCTCTTACTGAAGGAATAAGTGGAGGAGGGATTAGCCAAAGAGAATCCTCTGCGGTTAGCAGAGAATCAGAAGGAACAGTTAGTGGTTCAAATTGGCAGTTGAAATCGCCGCCTCTTACCATCCTGGTGTTTGTGGGAACCAAGTCAATAAACGTGGAAAGAATACATATGGTCTTAAATTCCTGGGCCATAGTGACAGGACGGGAATAGATATTGATAAAGGCAATCTTAATTAAGGTGCTAAAGGTAAGGAGAGTACACTGGATATCCTCCGAGGAGGTGGCAGGGCAATTCAACAGTACAATCCAGGTGAGTAGCAACCCACGTGCCTAACCCTCCCGATAGTCTACCTCTGCCCCCCATAGTAGCTAACACATCAAATGTTACAAAGCCCCTCATGTCGATGACATCTTTGGCCCAGGTCTCCTGAAACATGCACACATCATAATTTTGTACTAATTGTATCCAGTCAGGATTATGAAGTTTGTTTTTAATTCCAGCAATATTCCATGACAGCACCCTCAGCTGGAGGCTCAAACTTGTGGTGGCATCTTGCACGATGGAACCTGCAGTATTTGGGACTAACATGGGCTCTTGCTCGTTCAGAGTGTTGGAGATTTCCACTTGTAGTAAGGAACAATTCATGACCCTGGGTGCAGTTTTAAAGTCAATAATGTAGGGGATTTGTTTAATTAATGTAGTTGAAAGTGTATCAACAGGACCTTGTGCTCCCAGTTGAGGTTCAAAGTGAGATGCCTTAGTTGTATCATGGGTCACACCAGAAATATCTGTGGGCAGTAGCCTACTGTAGGAAGGTGGAATCTGACTATATGGTTGCCCCAAACTTTTTCCTGGCATTTGGATGGTTTTTGACTAGTCTGGCTGGGATCCTGCTATCCAGGGCCCCAGCCTATCTGCTTCCTCCCTAAAACTAATGTGAGAACCCTAGGTACATTCCAATTGGATACTGAGGACACCCTACCAGCCCCTTGTAGATGGTACCCTAGGTACCCAGGGCATGGGTCCCTAAGAGGCCTACCAGGGGCTGCAGCACTTATTGTGCCACCCTGGGACAGCCATACCAAATGACACCACCAGACCACTACTGTAGTCTGGGTAAGGTGGTGCTTGCACCCCCTTACAGGGAAACAGGTACCTTGTATCCCACCTATGTACAACACATGTATTCTCATTGGTCACCCCTCAAGCAGGCCTTGCTAATCCTACAAGGCAAGGTGCTGAGATATGTGTGAGGGGGGACCCCTACCTGAGTAGGGCCCCTCTGCAACCCTCGTAAAAATCATTGCTGGGTTGTTTGTAGTGTAGCCATACCATATACCCTTAACCGCATTATAAGTATATCGCGATAGCATGATAACTTGAGAATGGCTACACAGCACAATATCGTGTTTGGTGTCAAACATGTAGAAATCATACCCCCAGTCCAGCCATGGGCATGAGGGCATGATTCCCCCCTGCTAGAGGGGCGATATGGGAAAAGCGTCAGAATTTAGACACCAATTTAAAAGTGCACACGTATCACAAAATGGATGCTATTTGCCACCCACACGACTCTGGCTGCCTGTTGCTGGGCAAAACCCCAGCCTCGGAAGCTGGACAATAGGGATCCTGTTGCAGGGAGGTGCCAGCACCTTCCCAGACAGGCTATGTGGATTGGAACTGGGTGGGTGCACCATAGGATGCCTTTAAGAGTTGCACGTAGGCTGCTACAGCGCCTACATTCTGCATACACCGCCTGGAACCGGTTCAGGGGCATCCTGCCCCTCGCCCAGGCGGGAAACACACAAAGGGGAGAGGGTGTAGCCACCCTTTCCCGCCTCAACTCTCATTGGTGGGCTCTGATCTGGACCCTCCCCTAATCTCCTGGATAAAGGTGAATACTGTGTCCCCAGAGCCTCAGATTAATCTTGGACTTCACAGACCTGACCTTCGACGAGCTGCTGCCCAGCTGACTGTAAAAAATCTCCCTTGGGGTAAAGGAGTTACCCCCCTGTTTGTCAGGCACCTGAAACACTGCAAGTGACCCGGTTGGAACTTTGCTGCTCCTTGGGACATCGACGACTCCTCTCAACCTTGAGGTGGGTTTCCTAGCATCCCAGAGGCCACTGAGTGTGCCCATCAAGTCTGAGCACTGTGGACCCCGTGGGTGCCGAGATCCCCATGACACCGGCCACCTCTTGCGTAGCACACGACCCTGACCAGTGGGGAAGTTGTGCTTTGGCCCAATATTGAGCCAACCTCTCAGCAACAACTGTGCCAAAGATCAGCACCCTAGCCCACTCCTGTGGCCCGTGGGCACTCTTTTACACACTCCAAATTGCTGCCTCCCGCGGTCCCTTGTCTCTCGACTTGTGGGCCCTAGCGGAGGTCAATCTTTACTTTTAAGAGTTCCCCAGGTTGCGCCAGGCCTGCTCTACAATCTCCTTGAAGGAGACCTCGCTCAGACCTCGTGGGTCTGCACCAGTAGCTGATTTGTTCATCTTGCATGGGTTGCAGTTGCCAAGGCTTAGTGGATCCAATCCGGACACTACCACCGCAGTGACCCTCATCCTTTGTGGGACAGTCGCCCTCCAGAAGCTGGCCTTCCTTGAAGCCTCCCGGAGCCCGTGGCTGCAGATCCAAACTACACCTTTTCCACTTGAAGCACCTGACATTAGAGGGCTCTTTTCCTTGAGCTCCCTGGTCACTGTGCCGTGACTAGACTCTGTCCCCTCTGCTTTCAGGTTCTCCTCTACAAGATCTACAACTTCATTCTTCACGACATCATCGACGCTTTTGGCTAGCAGCAGTTTTGTACATTTTCCCATTGAAAATCAGCCCGCGACCCGACATCGAAAATGACCTATGCACCCGGCTTCCCTGGGGCAGGTAACAGTGGTACCTCGGTACTCTCGTGGTAGTGGGCTCCTCAAAAGCTTAACTCTAAGCTCCTAACTTTGAACTCCTGCTAGAAGTGTCTTTAATCTTTAAAAATCAAATCGCGACATTCTCCATAGGCTTTAATAGAGATCCCGATAGCAGCTATTACCACTGCACGCGCCTCCCGTGGGTCCCGTTCCTCATCACCTGGGGTGGATTCTTAAGGGGCCAGCGATCCTAAATGCCCTAGGCATTGTCTGTAGAATTGTCGTGGTTCTTATACCACTTTTTTAATATATGGTTTGGTCCCCACCTGGGGCCCTGTGATTCCAGTGCTATTTATTGTATCTATAAATGCTTGTTTGAATTGTAACTTTACCTCTAGCCTCATAAAGAGACTTGTGGGATTCTGTTTAGAATAAATACATATATTTTATATATTTACCAGTGTGGACTACTCTTTCATTTGGTCATTCAAGAGGTTATCTATGGTAAAACAATAAGCTTAACACTCCTTCAAGACTTAACCTGAAGGCTGCTCTCCACAGCTACCACTAGGATAGCTTTCTTTAAAGGTTGTCTTTAACCTATCACCTTAAGAGTCGAATTGGACTGGTGCAAGGTGGCCACTATAACTAGTGACCAGCATATGCCAGGCCAACTTCTCACACCTACTAATATTCGGGTAGGCCTCTCTATTAGGGTCCCCTGGTCCCAGTTTAGAAGAGTTGTCAAATGAGATCGAAAGTCATTCCACTTCTTCAAGAGCCCCATACCTTTTAGCTACTGCAACATTATACTGGGTGCGAGGAAATTGACCAGATGTAAGATGGGGATGAAGCCAGTGGGATGAAACTCTTGTGCCTGGGGTCCATGATGGTGGATATTTGCAAGGATAAAAATAGTCCAGTGTGTGTAATTGTATCATTGTAGGTGGTGCAGGGAAACTGGGAATCTGGTGAGCCAAATATTGAACTGTCCGAGGATTACTACAGTTGATGACTATGCAATTGCCATTGATTGTCTTAGAGTTCTTACCAACCCAACTCACTCTTCGGACCAGTAATATCTCACCAGCCCTATCATGGGGGAATTGGCCATGTTTGGTGAGCCAAAAAAGGCACTTGTTCCTTAGTTCCAACTGTGTCTCTTCCCGCCCTGATTTTAATTCGGGTACACCAGTCAAAACTATAACATAAGGGTATGAGGCAGGTGGTAAATTAATTATTGGCAAGCCCGAAGAGTCCCGTTCAGGGCCCTCACCAGGTTCTAATGTGGGCACTGCCCTGTCTGCCGTCTGGACAGTGTGTGCAGGTACATCTCTGGATAGACCTCCCTGGTTCAGGTCAGAGTGGGAGCTCACAGTATAATAATTGGCGCTAATGTTGGTGTTACAGGCCCTGGTGTTATCAGCACTGATAGAAGATGGATGTGATGAGCTAGGAGGGAATACACCTTTAGGTAATAAAATTTGCTCTATACTATCCGTCTGTGTACTACTATCTTTTCTCTCAGCTGGAGCCAACAATGTATTAGCCAAAGGATTGTTTGGTGCACACAGGGCAGATATCTGACCACTAGTTCGATTCCCTAGATGGAGTGCTAGTTCTTCTTTCACAATGGCTCTCATCTGTGCCTCTAATTCCACCACCAGACTCCTCACTCACAAGTGGCAATCGGAGGTTTGATAGGGGTTGGAGGGGAATTCGACTATTCGTCCCGGACTAACTGGATCACCTTCATTAGTGCTTATTTCTTGGCTGGGTTTCTTAATTGGGCCTTTCCCTTTTCCCGTTTTCTGTCTCACAACTTTGGGTATGCTAATATTTGTTCTACCTTTACGAGTTTTTGATTTCACTGGGGAAATTTGTGGGGGTGATAGCATAGACCTGCTATGGTCGGATAAAGCTGTCGGGGCACTAGGAGTCAGTTCTATGTTAGTTTGTGCTGAGGAAGATATTTCTGTGGGTTTGGGGAAGAGATCGGGAGTTAAGGAAAGCCGCCTTTCAGTTAACACAGATTCTGTTGATACTACCCCGATGGCTCTCTGGAGTATCCTATCAATAGAAGTTTGGGGGAGTGCGGTCGGAATTAATTCAGAAAGGTTTTTTTTAGGTACACAGCCATGCTTCCCCATATCTGCTGGAAATAAAAAAGAATGGACTCAATCCAATACAAAGCCTAATCTCAGTAGAAGATGTAATACAAGTTTAGGAATAGAGCAGCAGATGGGAATACAAGCAAAAGCCTTAGCCCAGGTGGATCAAAAAGTGCAATGTGCGTAATACGATTAGCAGCAAAGAGGGTATGTAAACACAAGCCAGGGTGTACAAGCTATTAAGGCTAAAAATACACTAGCCCAAAGGGCAAAAGTGCAGCGTGCGCAGTACAATTAGCAGCAAGGAAAGCTTGTAAACATGAACCAAAGTGCAGATCCTACTAAAACAAGAAAGATATTGTGCCAAAAAGGAACAATATCAATTGCTTGGGGTAGTTTTAACAACAAAATAAAAACATATGTGGATTTACAGTCATTTAAATACGTGTTACAGCGTCACTGTTCAGATGTAAGACAAGTCCCACTTGTACATATTTCAATATCAGCCCTACACCGTAGAAGTCAGGTAAATGTGTATGGTGCGATGAAGTTTACATATCATGTACTCCAGTGCTTTAAATGGGCCGGTACTCACCGGTGCAGAGTTCCGGCACTTTTATATTTTCTCCCCTTGAGCACCGGGACCGTTCCTTGGGAAAGGAGAGTACCGGTACTCATAACGGCATGGTTTTGATGCGGTTGGTGCTGCGCTCCATCCTTGGCAGGTCTTTCTGCATGGCCTACAATGGATTAAAGCACCTTTCAAACCAAGCTGAAGCCTGGGCTGCGCTGGTTCAAAAGCGCCAGCAGAGCAGCTCGCCTTCAGTAGAACACATAGCTGCGTGTGCATCTCTGGAGTGAAAAGTCGAGTATCGCTGCAGGGTCCCTTTCAGAGGGGGTCTGAAGGTGACAAAAAAACCTGATTGGCGCGAGTGTGGGCCACATTGTTCAGGGACACAGCTTGTTAGTATGCCCATTGTTCTAATCGCGCGCAAATCTTCGCCCATCAACAATTTAAATGAGAGGGATTTGCATGAAACAAAATCCCGGCCCTCTAGATTACATCAATGCATTCATACTTTAAAAAAAAAAATGCAGCACTAGTACTGATTCGTCAGTGTGCCATTTATTGGAAAACATAGCCCCGCCTCTTTGCCCCGCCCCAAACTCCGCCCCCAATCCACGACTTTTTTTTTGTGAGTACCTGCACTTATTTTTTTCCATTTAAAGCACTGATGTACTCTACACTGATGACTCATAATATTACATTAACAGCTACATGCACATTTTTTTTGCATGATGGCATGCCTTTGGCTCCAGGTAATGAGCATCCAACCTGTCAATTTACACCAGGCCTCTGGCAGTTTCACGTTGCCAGTCAGATCTGGCAACACATTCCAATAACATTTGGGGAAAGCATTTTCACCACAGTAGTGGTGATCAAATGTGATTCAAGAAGCAGTCGTGTGACCATGTGATGAAATGCACTGGTGCTTGGAAGATCTCTGCTGGCACATTACAATTACTTATTGACTGGCTCTGAATCTTTACTTAAGAATATAACCCACCTTTGTTTTTCAATGCTGACCTTTAACAAATCCCCACACATTTATTGTTTTTTTTCCATTGGGCATTTATAAATCATAACAAGAATGGTGCCTGATTTAGACCGCAGTGCATCCAGTTTGGGTTGGAAAGGAGACAGTATAATGCAAGCAGTATGTAAGAACCCTGTTCAGAGGGCCACAGGGCGAGCCGGAGTGACTCGGCCAAACCGTGGCGGTTGGGACCTTTCTCTCCTGATGTCCCAGGGCCGAGGAAAGTGAAAATGTTTGTTCTTGCTCACGTCCTCACAGTGGATACTTAGTGCTGAATCAAAATACTATTACTGATGATGTAACAGGCAAGGTCTGATAGTGTGTGAACCTTATCACCTTAAGCCAAGGAAGGCTTAGTGCAGTTGTCCATTGCACAAACCTAAGACAGAAGGTCAAAGGCTGATTAATCTCTCCTACAATGTTTTGTGCATATGTTTCAACTTAAAGTTGAAGAAAAATATTTTCATGAACTTGGAAGAAGGATAAGTAGGCTCAAGCATAATAAATGATGCTTACTGAGTTTAGTTTCAAGGGATGAACACTGGCTTTCGCAACATAACATTAACAAGGGAGCATAGAATTAGATACATCTAAGTCAGTCTCCCAAAAACGTAATATGGTACAAGCTACAAATGGGATTTTCTGTGAATTGCATCCTCTCCAAAAATGACTCTAAAGGAGAAGAAAACTGAGGTAGTGGAAGCACTGACTTAAAGAATAGAAAACAGCCAAAGGTGGTCCCCGGGAGCCACCTAATCCTGGGTCCCTGGGCACATGGTGCTTGCCATGGACAACTTCAAACAGGAGGGCACCCTTCTTCACAGTTTGTCACCCCCGATGTGGCTTACCTATAGCATAAAGGAGAGGTTATCAAGAAGCTAGTGAGAGTCTAAGGAATTCTTAACTTCACTACAGAGGTTGATCGCAGATCTACGCTGGGTAGGAATTTGCCTTTTATATTGACTTGCTGAATAGGTGTGAATGTGGTGCTATGTATTTGGAAACAACTGATAGTGAGGTTCGACTGAGGCCATTTGGGAGGAATTCAACTGGGAAACCAACCAACAACCTATAGATGAACCTACACTCAAGAAGAAGGGTTTTGTGAAGGTCTTTTGTTTAGGAAAAGACTGATCGAGATTTCAGGGATTGCATGGATGCCCTATCAAACATGAGGGGCCAAGTTAACTTTTTGGCGCTGCTTCCAGTCCCCAGGGACCTCAAAGCAGTAATTTCATTACTGAACCTGTGATCCAAATAGGCAGGTTCTCACAGTCATACCTGACAATTCACCCCTGAACGATCAGGAGCAAGTCACAGCATGCTGAGAAGAGGAAAAGACCAGATCAAATGAGTTTTTGGAAGAGCTGACCCACCCAAGGTCTTCACCACCACTAATTCTAAAGTCCTGATCACAAATGTTCTGTAACAAATTGCAGTCACATGCTCATATTAAGCCATACAAATCATAGTCTTTTTCAGTAGACTTTACTTAGCAGGTGGCCAATAACTTGGTACAGAAGCAAGCTCTTACAAACACATAAAGAAGTAGAACACTCTGACTGGCATGATATCACTGATAATATTACCCATCAAAAGGATCACACAGGATACCTTACACCTCCTTTGTTGCACACTACAGATACCAGACACATGCACAGACCACCCAGCATATACAGCTGAACACCAATACATAGAAATCTGTGATACTACCTTTGACACTACAAGCATTACTCTGTACATCAAAGCACTTAGGTCCAGGAGACATCTTCAAGAGTGTCACCAAGTCTAGTAAAAGATCATAAATACAAAAAACAAGCATGTCCAAGGACAGAAAGAAAGGGGATATCTTTCTCCGTAAAAATAATCTGTGCTTGGACAGAGTGTTTTGTATTCTAGCTAACGCATTAGTAGCAAAGACAATCTGTACAGTTGAGTGCATTGAGCTAGAGCTCAATAAGGGTGGAGCAATAAGCTGTGGTGTAGACTGTAACAGTGGCGGCTCCATCGCTAAGGCGGAGGCGCATCGCCCCACTGCCTTTAGCAGTGAAAAAAAGGAAAAATAAAATGATAATTAACTTGTGTCATTAGCAATTTATTTGTTCCTGCTGCACTGTCTCGGCAGGGCGGATGTGCTCTGCTCTCAGAGCAGGGGGAGGAGTGGTGGGCACTATGTAAGTGCGCATAAATGTTTGTCCGGCCTTCTTGGGCCAGCCAAACATTCATGCACACTTTACATGTTGTGCATGCAGGTTGCATTACAGCCTGTGTGGAGAACATGCCCAGGCTCTCATTCCCTGGCTGAGTGCCGAACCACGACACTCAGACCAATCACAACGCTGCTTTACAGCATTGTGATTGGCTATGGGGAGCCTGGGTGCTTCCTGATTCCTGTTTCAACAGAAGAAGCCAGGAAGAGGACGGAGGAGAAGCAGCAGCGGCCGACCAGCTGGCCGGCTGGCACGTAAATTATTTTTTTATTTTATTTTTTTAACTCTCCTCCATCTCTTTCCCCCTCCCCGCCCCACTTCTGCTTCCCAGAGCAGCCACCACTGGACTGTAAACATTTCCCTTGAGACTCTAAGGTTAAGGCGGAGTGGGAGCATCTGATTCACACCACTGGCTTCAGGATGACTGTTTAACACAAACCACTTTACAGATTAAAACACTCCACCCCAAGAGACATCTGCAAGAGACTCAGGCTGGTAAAGAATAAAAAATACAAAAACATAAGCCTGGCCCTAGACAGACACAAAGAGCCAGGAATGTCTGCAGCATATGCCTGAGGCTGCTACCAGTGTTCCAAAGTGAGCAGGTGTAGGCTGGGTGTATGACACCTGTCATGCTCAGCAGTGAGGAATTCCTTTCTGCACCATGTCTGCCTTCACTTTGAAGAAAATAATTTTGATGTGGCTGTTCATGCCAGTACTGTACATAACCATGGGCCAGAAGTATGTAGGTTTTTTGATGTCGCAGACGCCCCGATTCGCTGTATTGGGTCATTTGCGACTGCAAAAAATGCCTTTTTACAAGTACCAAACCAATTTTGCGATTCTGTAACCTATTACCAAATCGCAAAATGAGTTAGCAGTTTGGTATTAGGAAGGGGTGTATTAAGGGCGTCCCTTCCTAATAGCAACTCACAGTGGTATGTGCGAATATTTTGCGACCGTAATTCAGTCACAAAACATTTGAATTTTACCACCTACTTGAAGTAGGTGGTGGTAATCCATTCGCAAACGGGAATGGGTCCCCCAGGGGACCCCTTCCCCTTTGTGAATGTATGTGAAAATATTTTTTAGGAGCAGGCAGTAGTTCCATGGACATCTGTATACTCTTACAAATTTTAAAGAAAACTTTTCATTTTTGTTTTTGAAACGCATGCCGTTTTGCTTTAAGGAAAACGGGCAGCATTAAAAAAACAAATAAAACATTGCTTTATTGATAATCTAGTATCAAAGAGATGGCAGAGAGGAAGCAGTGCTATGCAGGGGCTAACTGTTTCCTTTGCAAATGGACAGAGACAGCTTCCTCTGCGATATGCCCTGAGGGTTCTCTTTCTTAAAAAGAAAAGGCCATCACTACCATTACTGCAGCAGGGTCAGTGGCACAAGGGCCCACCCCTGTTATTGCTGTATTACTAGCAATAAATGGGGATGGAGGCCAATTTGCCTTGCTTTAATTAGGGCCCAGGAGACCCCTGCCAATCAGGGAACAAGGCCCAAGCAGCAAACAGGGTTGCTTTTTCCCCTTCTTTTTTTACACACAAAAGGACAGATGTGTTGCTTTGGGCCCCCAGCCTAAGTGTGATGGCTTAGTAGAATGAACAGAGGAGACAGACTACTTCACATGGCATTAAGTATGAGTGGTGCCGCGGGTGCTGTGGCACTAGGGCCCGGGGTGTGATGGAACAAATACACCTCAATTATGGCTGTTTTACCATCCTTCCTTGCTTGCATTATGGCCCAGTGCACCCTGGTACTTCTCGTGTTAGTTTGGACCCCAGGTCAGTGGCCCAAGGGAAGGGGAAATTGAAACACAGAAGACACCTTAGCTGGGCCTCATAGAGATGGCTGATAGGGGGATGAAGGCCAATGTTTTTTTTTAAAAGGCCAGAGAAGACTTCACAAGGTAGTTGCTGTTATTAGTGAAATTAGTGGGGTGGTACTAAGGCTCAAGGGTATGAGAGGCCCACTGCATCACATTTATGACTGACTTACTTTATAACATTGGAATCAGCATAATTTTCCTTGCTAGTGTTAGTACTGAGTGCACATTGCTGCAAGGAGGGGGGCAACATGAGGGAGCTCATTTTGTGAAATGGACAGATAGCCTGTTTTAAGCTAGGAGTGACGGTCAGACATTGTGGGGAAGGAGATGAGGCAACCTAATCCTCAGGGCTACATCTATCATTATTGCAGTAGGTTCAATTACAATAGGGCTGAGAAGTGTGAGGGGCTGACAATATCCCAATTATGTGTGGATCATGAGCTACAGAAAAGTACCCCTGAAATTATCTCCTTTAAAAAAAGAAGTATATTACGGAGTTTTATATAGCACGAACTTGACCCGAAGGTATTGGGTATCAGAGTGCTTTACATAGCACCAGTTGCGTTACATGAGGACACATTCATTTTTGTTAGGCAAGGGGAGATTAAGTGATTTGCCCAGAATCACAGGATGTTCAGTGTCGTTGCTGAGACTCGAACCCAGTTCCCCAGATTCGAGGTCGACCGCCCTAGCCATTAGGCAAACTCCTCTCCCCTCTAATAAACTGTCTCCTGCTCTCAGCCCTGGTATGCCCGCTCCCCCAAATCTTGGCATACATTTTTGGAGGTGGGCTGACATCAAACAAAATTCTTAGGGGTTGGTCAGTGGAAAAAAAGGTTTGAAGACCTCTGCTGTAACCCTTTCCTGCTGCTCTCAGCTTCATGTTTCTGACAGAGCAGTCAGGAAAGAAACCAAACAGTTAACGTGGTGTGGCGAAGGAGCACCTTTTTTCTACACATTTGTATGGTTCTAGATCTGCTGGTGAACTCTAGACATATATACGTGTGGGTAGGTAGTGGTGTAACTAACCTCCTCATGCTTGCTGTCCAATACAGACAGTCATTAGGTACCCTCGCCCTCACCTGCACATACCTCCCTGTTGCAAGACAATCAAATGTGTGGAAATGTTGTTTCCTGACTGTCTTGGTCATCCCCGTGCCTCACACTATATAACAGGTTGTGTTTAATTCCGGTAACCAGTGCTTGAAATGGAAAAAGTGGAAGTGCAGGTACTCTGTAACAGAGTGCCTGCTTGTTTCTGAGAAGTGCCCGTACTCTCCAATTAAAAGTATCATATTTCTCTTGAGAAGTGCTGGCACTCTCCCTCTCAAAATAAAAAAAAGTGCTGGTACTCAGGACCGGACAGTACCGGTCCATTTAAAGCCCTGCCGGTGACACATCAAAAGCTTAATATTCATCAATTAAATCTACCAGAATTATTTGTGGATGAAAAATCACCAGAGGAATATGAGTAAATCTAGCAGTAAATTTGTAGCATATTTTATATTTATAAATCAATAGGCAAGCAAAGTTCTTCACAGCTCATGCGTTGAAAGCTGCACCTCAGCTATATCCTTTAACATAATTTTATCATTAGTGCTAGCTGATAAATCCCATGTTATGTGCCCAAGGCATGCATACCCAGCTGCCAGGGAGCAGCACAAGTTCCAGCAATGTCTGAACCTCCGCATCAGTCGGCCAAGTCACATCACGCATTCCTGTGCTCGCTCTGTGGGCGTGGGCTGCAGGCTGCGCACGAGACATGCTGCTTACCTCTGCACATATTTTGGTCGGTCAGTTCATACCCGGCTGCGCAATGCACGCGCCGGGGTTGATTGGGCTGCACACGTGGCGGAGGCGGCTCGGCGGGGTTGCGTCGTATCACAGGCACCCCTCGTTCCGGAGGTGGCGCAGGGGTCGGCGTTTCTTCTTGCCCGTTGTTGACAATGATTTGAGCTGTCCTTGGCAGACACAGGTACCCGCCGAAGTGGTTCACGCACTTCATTCCACCTTTGCACGCGTCATGGACAATCTCGCATTCGTCAATATCTGTGGTGATCAATAAAACAGTGCACGGTTTTAGAACGGATCTGTTCACGTTATGAGAAATCTGTGTCTCACGCTCACATTAGAGGAAACATCACACTACTTTAAAATATGTTGTGTCACCTTTGCACTGTTGCCTCACGGGGTCCCACTCATAGCCATCTGTACATTGCTGAAAATGAAAAAGAAAAAAAAATAAGATTCAGAAAAAAAGTCAATTTGTCATCTGCCACATTATTCTTTTCTAGAGCTTGGCGCTGACCAGCACTAAGCAATTCAGCACTGACCTGCTTAGCAGTAGAAGCAAAATCCAGTCTACAGGTACAAGTCTTACATTTATCTGTCCGTCATTGTTACCGGAATTAAATACTAAAAAAAAGAGTAATCCCTGCCCAAAATAAACAACACAGCACCAGCACCCCAATCACCTCCTTTCGCAGCCTTTTTAACTTTACACCAGATAAGAGGAACATGCTGTAGTTAAAAGTACAGAAATCTACACTAGATGCAATTCCAATTGTTTAGTTTAACAAAAAAGGGCTAGAGTAGTCTTTTATTCCACCGGGCATTTCCTCGGTGGACTGGAGCCCTCGTATGCCAGTTTAGAAACCACAGGGCTGCTTGTTGGGTGGCTCCCGAGGTAAGAGAAAGACATGGTTGGAGCATTTTTGCCAGAGGTGCCTCGGTTCCCCAGTCTGGCTCTGTTCACAACTACATTCCCATGAGCATTTGCAAGTTATGTAACTCTGGTGTCCAGATTATGAGAATACATCAATCGTAACTGCCTCAAATTATAGTGGATTATTTGCCCATGTTTTTTGTTACAATATCAAAACTCACATTTCGAGTTCAGTGAAAGAGCTGGAAGCCTGAATTAATGTACATAAAGATTAAATATAGTTCTGCTTGAAGTTCATATCCGCTCATCGCAACAATTTCCGAAAACCCTCCTTGTGCTCAACTAACACCATGCAACTGCAGTTTACATAGCTTGAAGAGCAGTGATGAAAAGCATCGGTTACAAAACGGGGTAAAGATTTTCAGCGTTCCAAGGAAAATAGAATTTTGACAATTGGAACATTCTCCATACCCAGTGTACATCAGTTTTCAGGTGTTTTTTTTAAAGCAATTTGGCACCATAACAAACTAGCGCCAAATAACTCATCTAATGGGAGCCTTGTCCCTGACATGGAGGGGTAGATGCCCCTGCCCTGCTCATTATTGATCCAGTACTAAATGCTTCTTCAGTATTCTATTCACGCATAGCCCCCCAAAACCTTCTCATCTCCCATAACCTCTCCCCAAAAGTGCTTGAAATTGTCTCATAAAAATCCGATTGTGTCACAAAAACTAAAAATAAATGACAGCATTTTCCAAAGCCCAAAACGAAATGTCCTCTGCCTTCCTAAAATTGAATCCTTTAAAGTGGAATACCATCTCTCCCATCCCACAGAAAAAACCCATTGGCCAGATGCACCAAAGGATTTTGCCCATTCTGTGTCTATGGGAAAATGTGTGGATGCATATGGCCCCATATGTTTTAAGAATTAATTTTCTATTTTACGCCTGCTGCCCTCTTCAAACAATCCTATCCATGGAATTATTTCTGGTCCTGCATACTTCAGTACAGAAACATATAACCATCAGCTCCAAAGCAAAAACTTTCCAACTCCTTCTACTCTGAAAAATCAATCTCCTAGTTGCTCGCCTACACTCCCGTAGAGCAGTTCAGCCTGTTGTGTTATCTTGCATGAACAGAGCAATGGCCACTCTTTTTAGCCTATGATAATCCCGGCACTGCTAAAAAACACATTCCGCATTAGGCTGCACAACTAGTCATTTTACGCCACTACTGCATTCTATTCACTGACTGCCATGCAAATCATGCATCAAATTTAAAAATTGCAGTATCACCTATAATTATTGGTTGTGATCCCGTATGAACTAAAATCAATAATCGTTTGGGACATTTCCCCAAAACCTATGAAAAGGATACCACAGGAGTAATGACATTTTGCAAGTTTAGCACTGCACATGTAAGATTGGGTAACCTTCAGAGCAGTACATAGCACGTGCCATGCAGGAACACAAAGGTGGGCGAAGTTGTGAAGTCTTCTGACTCACAACTTCACAATTTTAAGTTTTGTGATCTTCATGACCTAAAGGCTCATGAAGTGATAGCTTCAGTGCCCTTCCAAGAGTGTGGAGAAATGTTTGTTTGCCACAAGGGACCACTGAGGGCAACAAGGGGACCGGTGCCATTTGGCAGCCTCCCATCAGCCCCTGCTTTAGAACCTTCTCTCGAACCGCCCAAAGAGAAAGAAAGTCCAGCGACTCTTTCCGTATCAAACGCTTCTCTTAAGGAAAAATACCACTCTTGCATTCTGCCACCACCACTCTACAGTGAAGATCTACTGCTGTAAAGACCTGCTGATCCTTACCAATCCTTGCTGCTCAGTAAAGCTCTACATCCACTCACCAGCACCCATCAAAGCAAATAGCCGCTGTTACTTGAATCCATGCCCCATATACCCCAGGGTCCTCCCTTGTCACAGGATATGTCAGAAGACAATAACTCACAGAAATAGAGAGCTAGAGGTACATTTTCTGTACACCCTCCAACACAAAACCAAAGAACCACATTAAAGTATGGCAAAGTGACTATTCTTCCATTCTTCTCTGAATAGCAGAGTCATATCTAAGGTGGAATGAGAAGAAGAAAAGATTTGGACGGAAATACCTTGCCCACTCTTTGTGGCATGCTTCATCATTTGCCAGTCTGTCTGTTAGACCTGGCATTCTTAGGGTGGCGTTTCCCCAGACTTTTTGCCTTTTACCTGCTGTTTTGCTGATTCGCTGTCAGTTGGCCTTAGGACTCTGAGCACTTTACTACTGCTAACCAGTGCTATAATACATGCGCTTCTCCCATTGGTGTATACATGATTGGCATATTTGTTTTACTGGTACGTCCCTTGTAAAGTGGTATACCATATACCCACCTCCCGTATTTCAAATTCTACTAGTGGGCCTGCAGCACTGATTGTGCCACCCACATAAGTAGCCTTTCCAACCTGTCTCAGGCTTGCCATGGCAGGGCCTGTGTGCGCAGTTCATTGTCACTTCAACTTGGCATTTAAAAATACTGGCCAAGCCTTAAACTCCCCTCTTATTACCTATAAGTTACCCCTAAGGTAGGCCCTAAGTGACCCTAAGGGCAGGGTGCTATGTAAGTAAAAGATAGCACATGTACTATTATGTTTTACTTGTCCTGGTGGTGACAAATACCCACATTAGTTTTTCACTACTGTGAAGCCTGCTCCTCTCATAGGTAACTATTGGGAATTGCTTAACACACGTTTAAGCTGTAATTCCTGATTGCAAATGAGTAGCTGCTTTATGTTTAATGTATTTTTTAATATATTTTGATTGGTAATGACAAATCCTCTT
Organism: Triturus cristatus; assembly: GCF_964204655.1. Lineage (NCBI taxonomy): Eukaryota > Metazoa > Chordata > Amphibia > Caudata > Salamandridae > Triturus > Triturus cristatus. The sequence goes on along the minus strand of NC_140589.1, from coordinate 1,379,283,590 downwards.
TACTGGTAAAGCTGGCTTTGGATTACTAGTTTAGGAGTGCATTAGAAAGTGGGCATTTCTCTGCTCTTAGCTCTTTGTGTGCCTTCCAGCCTGTCTCCAATACACATCTGGGTTTGGGTGACAGCTCCACTTTGTGCATTCTCTCTAGACAGCTGCATCTGCATTCATTTGCATACTTATGGGTCTTCCTGGGCAAAGGGAATGGGAGGGACTGGCACGTACACTTCAATAGATAGTGTCCTGCCCTCACACAAAGCACTGATCACCCCCTCCCCTCCCCACGGTTAGCCTGGTAGACAGGACTGGGCTAAAGGGGACTTGTGCACTGCAAAGTCTTTCCTTTCAAGTCAACTCCACTTCAAAGGCATTTTAGGGTATAGGTACTGGGCTCTGACCCCTTCTAATCAGACAATCTTGTAACCAGACATCGCTGGCTCTACAGCTGCACATTGCCAGAAGGGCTGCTTGATGCCAGGAGGGACTGTTGCTCTGCTAACTGCTCTGCTGTGTTGGCCTGTTGCTTGTTGAGCTGCAGAAGGAACTGCCACTTTGCTACCTGCCTTGCTGTGCTGGCCTGCTGCCAGCTACCTCTACATTTGTGCCTTTAAGTGTTCTGCAAGGGTTTGTTGGCTTGCACCTTGTTACCTGCCTTGCTGTGCTGGCCTGCTGCCTGCTACCTCTGCATTTGTGAATCTAAGTGTTCTCCAAGGGCTTGTTGGCTTGCACCCTGTTCCCGAAAGTCTCAGGGCCATCAAAGACTTTGTTTCATCCTCACAACACTGCTGCGAAAGCCTGTTCTGCAAAAAATTAGCGTGTTGACCAGCACGAGCTACACTTCACGTGCTGGGAACACTTCACTCCACTCTCCAGCAGTACAGAACCCATTTTGGAAAGATAGGCACTCCGCACTTCAGTTTGGCAAAGGCCCCACACCTCTTTTGCAAGCTGCAGTGGTGTCCTACCATACAACATTGTGGCGCTGCTGATTGCCGCATTCCAGTGTCGATGCATTGCCAGAGCAACAACAGGCCCCACCTGCAACGCTGTAGTCACCGCAACAGCTTTCCCCCATCAGTGTGACCTGATGGAGGAGATCGCTGAACCGGCAGCTCCGTCCCTGAGGTTGCTGATTCTGGCTGCTCGGCCTCAACTCCACGGCCTCACCCAACAAAGGTTCTGTACTCGATCGTATCTGCAAGGTCCCCGTAACTGCCTGCATTCGCTTAGCGGCTGCATTTGCATGCACACAGTCTCAAGGGACCATCGGAAGACTCGCAACGTGCATTTCAGTATCTATTAAGCAGTGGCTTTTTACCTAATATATCATGTTAAATGCATGTAAAACACACTCCCTTCTATTATGTACTTTACTGTGATCTTTGTGCGATTTGAGTGATCCCCTTTGGGGGTGGCAAGTGAACTTTCTGACTTTTGGAGCAGAGAAAGCAGAGCTCCAAAAAGGGGTTTCAGCTGCAAAATTCCGTTTGCTTAAGTAGGTAAAAAAACACTACTCAATAGATACTGAAATGCCCCAACCTGTCAATCAGCTTCTCTGCCCTAGCGATAGGATAAGCATCTGTCTTTGTCACAGAGTTGAGCCCTTTGTAATCCGCAAAGACCCTCAGTTCAGGTGTGGTGCCCGCTGGGGCAGCTTTTGGTACCAAAACCACAGGACTAGACTAGGGACTAATAGAGGGTTATGTCTCCCCCATCTCCAGTATCTTGGACACTTCGGGTTGATGCCGGACCTAACCTTATCCAAAAACCTGTAAGATTTATTCCTAACAGGGAGGTTGTCCACATCATGGGTACACAGGTGGGTAGTCCCTGGAATAAGGGAGAACAGAGAGGAGTACTGCCCCAACACTTGATTGCAGTCCCTCTGCTGCTCAGGAGTTAGAGTGGGGGAAAGGATTACTCCTTCCACAGACTCATCCTTCTCCTAAGAGTCCAAGAGGTCATGGAGAGGTTCACTGTCCTCTTCCGCTTCTCCATCTTTCTTTCTTCCATGGCCAGCCTTTTCTCTTCTAGAGCTTGTTCTTTTTCTAACTTAGCAAGGGCTTGCTCCTGTTCTAGCTTGGCAAAGGCTTGTTCCCTGTCACTCTCGGCAAGAAGCTGGGCCTGCTCCTTATCAAATTTAGCCAGCTATAGCTTTAGCGTCCTCTCCTCCCTCCTGTCCTCCATTTCCTCTGTGGACAGGCTCCTTGAGGACACACTGCTGCCTGTGCTAGAATGGACTCCTAGTCCTGAAAGAAAATTGCCCCTCCTCTCTGCAGGCTACATGACAAGACCCTGCTGGTCCCGCTCTAATCCTTCCTCATCTCATCTCCTCCCTCCTCATCTACTTCTCCCTCTGGTTGGGCTTATGTCCATGCTTTCAAGGGTTTCTGAAGCTCTACCTTCTTGGCACTTCCCTTGTGAAACACCTTTCTCTCCTGGCAGAGCTCCTTGACCCAGGTCACTGTCTAGGTTTCCATATTGGCCAGCTCAAATGCCATTCTCCCTCATTTGACATCTTTGATTTTTTCCAAATTATTTTTCCAGCTCCCGTTGTTTTTCTACCATGTCCGTGGTCCTCCCTGATGCAATATCTGTTTGGCTAAGATGTACACCCCAGCCAGGATGAACCCAGCACTCTAGTCAGGATAAGCTAGATACACAACTGAGATAACCTGTGCTCACCCTCTGTTAATTTGGCGCAGAGCAGGCAGGCTTGAAAATGCATTAGCACCAGACAGCAGAGTTTAGCTTTAACATGCATTCTTCCTGGCATTTGCAGGACTAAATCCTTGCATTTATGATATTTATGTTATTGTATTGACCCGAGGTCACCTGAGTGAAGCAAGTTATCAAACTTAAAAACTTACATCATAACAGGAGTACAGGGAAATGTCAATTCACTGCTACTCCTTGCCAGCTCCACTTCCCAGGTTGGAGACAGGCTGTTAAGATGCATACAAAGAGAACTTATGCTGTCTATAGAACTGCCTCCTCTTCTCTAGACCTGGCATCAGAGGCCCTGCATGGTCACTGTATAAACCCAGCATAGAAAGTGGAGGTGTGGTGCAGCGGCCAGGGCGGCTGACTCCGAAGCACGGGGCTCACGGTTCAATCGCCGGTGGCAGCTCAGCCCAGCACCATGTGACTCTGTGGAATAGCTCACTTAATCTTCCCGAATGCTCCCAGCCCCTTGAGACCCATACAGGTGATTTGTTTGCTCTTTAAAAATACTGGGTTATTATTATTTATTTTTATTAAGCAATACTGCTAATGGCACACGTCCTTGTAGGCGGGCTACTGTGCCCCATCCTCCTGAAAGTCCATACACAGTAGAGAAGGGGCCTGTCCACACAGCAATGCCTCTTTCAGCAGGCTCTGCTGTGAGCAGTGTCCTGTTTCTATTAAATATGTTTGCAGGATGCAAGATGGTAATGTGTTTTATCTTTTACAGTTACAGATAGCAAACCGAGGTCATTACCTTTTGTGCTTGACTCTATGAGTACTCTGCTGCAGCAAGCCATAGGTTGAAACTGCGACCCCTGCTAACCCCTAAAGGATGTCCATGGGTTGCAGCATGCTACATTAAAGTTTATTACCAAGAAAAATAACAATTTAAATTATCTTTTTGTCGGGCAACTTGGAAATGACAGGGAAATGTGGAAAACGGCTTGCTGTGTTGTAACTGGCAATGCAATGTTCTGGTAGCATTGACCAAATTGCATAGTAATTTGAAAACGGACATGGCCTTAAGAGGCACAAAATGTTCAGCTGTGACAATGTAAAACTGACATTTCAATTGTAGAAAAATACATCACAAAGTTATTGTGACAATGTGAGAGAGCTATAGCAATGAGAACATTGATATTTCAGTTTTAGATGTTAGGATGGTGAGGCAAAATATATATTGGCACGAACTCTGCCTGTGTCATTTTAGAAATTTGTTGACAATGTGGACTTATCTGGGGTAATCCGAAACTTGCCTGTCAATGTAAAAACAGCCCTGGCAGTTTTCTTGAGGCCGTGTGTACACTCACTTGACAATAGGATAAGAAACAACTCGTATGATGACAAGTAGCATACATTTTGTTTTTAGCAACATATGAAGCAGACCTTAATATTATAGGTAGCACTACTGAATATTTGAGCAACAACTCAAATACTTTGATATTTTAGTCTATGGCACAGTAATGTTGATGGATTTATGACTAACATAGAAACAATAAAGTGCACTTTGTATCCTGGCACGGCATGTTAAACCCCCTTTTTTTTCTTGCATAAAAATAATAAATGAAAATGTTATTATGGAGTTACAACACGCCGTATCAGGCACAACTTCAGTGAACTGGAATATTTACGTGCCTCTGGTTCTTCCAGTGTTGCTATAGCAGACACAAGTTCTTGTTGAGAATATATACTTGATTTGATGTTAAAGAGAAATAATTGTCTCGTGGGGGAGGGGATTCTCTCACCCTCTAACCTTCCTGGAGGGGACCTGGGTTACTTTGTAGATCCTACAAGTATTGGCTTGTTTTATGAGTTCCACTTCACAGTTCTATGTAAAACATTTGTTCACATAAAGACAATATTAGAATAAATATTCTAATATTTTAAATAAAATGCATCATTTGTTTTACTACACCTTCTTGGATCATGTGCTTGCTTTATTTGCTTACCCATTGCTCTAACTATGCATATTTAGCATCCAAATTCATTTTTTCAAGAAATCTAAGAAAGACTAACCCTATGGATGCTTTACTTACAGATAGTCCAAAAGTTAGGAGAACTTTAAAACAAAGATTGTGCTGAGAATATTTGAAACCCTCAGAGTCTGTGAAGTTCTTTGGAAAACCTGCTATTGAACATCTGCTTATATGAATACACCTGTCACTCAGCAAAGCATTTACGTCCCTTCTACCCACAGCCTAGATTACCAGCTATTAATTGTGCTTAACTTATGGTGTTTGCAGAGCTCTAAAAGTCCCTGCTAGCTTAACAAAAGAGTTCCCTGTGCTGTAAATAGTGGACATTAACCTATTAGAAGACAGAGTGCTAGAGGAGCCCTTATGACATAAGGCAACTTCTCCCCTATAGGGGAAATTTATGAATAATATTCCTGATGCCTTCGAGACCTTGAAGGCGTTGTGGGAGCACGACCTCAGGGCGCTGTCGGATGAAATTGGACTGACGCACTACAGGGACCCGGGGAGGTGGTGATTAGAGCGGGGTTCCAAACATCCTACCTAGAGTGTATTACACCAGAGAGTTGATGATGAAGATTGTAAGAGCAAACACTGATAATTGTCACTGAGAATATAGGTAGAGGGGCTGATTTCTGCACACTGTGCCCTGTGCTACAGTTGTAATGGCAAGTGATAATGGGGGTTCAAGCGGAAGTGACTAGAGTGGCGTTGTTCACCAGTCAGAAACTTTGTATCAGTCAGAAACGTTGTATCCTGGGTGTATGGGGGAACCAAACAGGCACTAGATATCAACTTTGTGTTCCAATTTTGGTATGGTTGCTGTGCAACGCAATACTACACAACTGTGTGGGGTCACCTGCAGTGCAACAGCTGGGGGAATGGAATAAAGATGAGGACTGATGCATGAGGGCTGATCGATTTCTGTATGAGGGGAGAGGCTGCCAGCATCAATTTGAGGAAGTATGTGGCCCATGGAGGAAATATATGTGGCTTCTGTTAGTTTATTTATGTCAACATATATTTTTGAGGCCCAACAAAAACCACAATGAAACTTTTATAATGGTTAATGTACGTATATAATTTTTGCCATTAGAATGAGCAATATTTAGGAACTCTGGAGTTGATCCGAGATTAAACCAACCTGCACACTAGGTTATGTTTAGGGCTCCCAGTTTTCTGTTTTTACTGATTTTTACAGATAACTATGGCCGGAAAAGAATCTATTTTCCTCCCTGTATTTATTTTTAAAGATGGAAAAATACAGAGAATAGGTTTTCTTCTGGATGATTCACACTACTGTTAATCATGCGTGCTAGGTCAAGAGCTGTGCAGACTGACTGTTAGGGCAGGTTAAAGAAGAAAAAAGATTTCATAATGAAGTTTCGATAACTGCAGCATTTCAGCTGTTTTAGCGGTTCTACGATTACAATGGAAATTATTTCAGATGACTGTATTGTAATGTAAATGGATAAAACTCATTGGACATTCATACATGAGTAAACATTAGTGGGTTAAATAAACGTGGACATATGCCCATTGCAGCTTAATTTTTTATATGGGGCACTAAATAAATATGAATAAATACAGATATAATGAGCTGACATTAAATAAGGATAAATACAGATGGAAATGTGAAAAACAAATACCAAAAGCCGGGTGCCTTAGTTATGTTATATATGTCATGTACTTTGTATTTTTGTTTATCCTTTGAATAGAAATAATGTGAAAAAAGGGTTTCCCTGTGGTGTTGGGAAATCTAGGATCCCTCTTTCAATTGATTTACAAGGCATCATTCACTCCCATAATTCTGACTCAGAAACCACCAAAAACATTGCAATTCAAATATTAATTTAAGGACTGCATGCAAACCATAACTTTTTATATCTCTCATAATCACTTTATGCTTATGTAGGCGGATCTTAGTTACATGTATCTGGCTTGCAGAGCTAAAATTCACCCCCAGATTAGGGTGTGCCACACAAGTAACATAAATAAATATCAACTAAGACAATCAGTACCTTTGAATGTAAGGCTATTAATGAATTTCAGAGGCAAGGAGAAGCAGTGGAAACCGCCTGTTTACAAAATGAATCCAGATATGTTGAATCTATAGAGGCCATTGCTTTAAATCACCCTAGACCTAGATTTGACTTGGATATTCAAAAAAGGAAATTGGCTGAGTCTGGATAAGTGCACTGAAAGTGATACAGCAAATTTAAAACTGTATGCTAAAGTAAAGGAAGATAAAAACGAATCAGATTGTGTACAATTATTTGAGTGACCTCCCCACAGTCTGGCTCTTGGATAAAACACATTTTGGGAAATTGCAAGGGTAAATGCTGGCATACCACAGAGAAATGCGTTTTGGCCATGCAGAAAATGAATAGTGTTTGGGTGACAGAAAATTCGATAGAGAAAATAAGCATTGGGAATGCCAAAAGTTCTGTCTAATATCTGAGTGTCTCTTCAGTTACAGGTAAGTTTATGCAGCACTCAGGTAGTCATTGTAGATGCACTCTGTCACCTTTCCATGTACTCATGCACCCACTGACTCATTCATGCATTCATCCACAATGAAACAAACAAGCATATGCCAGGAAAATACAAATATTAAAAGACGAAAGAAGACAAATTTCTGTCAACTAAATGCAGTGGGAATATGCTACAATAAAATACTAAATTGTACTTAGAAGTTGACAGCTGCCTTTAACTGATGTTGTTGAAAGCTCCAATACTGCTGGGACAATTAGAAGCAACGTGTTGGCCATCTTGGAACGGTAAACTAACAAAACACTAGACACAATAACATTCAAAGATGACTTCCTACAAAAACATTGCACTGGGAAACCATTTTGGAATGCTACTGTAGATAACATAGCATTATTGTACAGATTCAAGATGACCAATATAATAGATCTAAATGGGGCAGTGTCAAAGAATGGATGCAGAGAAGTTTTGTGTGTACACTCTTGACTGCCAGAGAGAAAGGTGACTACTCTCAGTAGCCACAGTGCCACACTGCACAGAATAATATGCATGAAAGGTGTCAAATCTCCCCTGACTGAAAAAACACAAAGGATAAAGAACAACCATTAGAAAGCTTGTAACTCTTGATTGGAGATATGGAAAGCACCAGAGTAATCAGCAAGGCGCCAAACGCCTCCTGAAGGGAAGGCGAATGGGACTTGGGAAATCCAGGAGTAGATTCCAAAAAAAGATGCAAACTGCTAGAAGTGAAAACCGGGGACAAAATTAGAAGCGAGGGGAAAATATTGTGATGATAAATCAGGGCATGAATGTGTTTCAATGCATCTTGTTCTCATTATAACCGACTTTGCATATGCTTTAAATAGGAACTGACATCACATGCAAAATCTCTACAACATCTTGGATTTGGAACCTCAGACATCCTCCCGTAGAGGGACCACCAACTTGGAAAAGGCTCCTTATATGGTTTGACCACACCTCTTTCCAGAAATTCCTGGTGTTCATTGAAAGAATGAAAAATACTGCCAAGACATCCTTTATGCTGTGCACCCTCCCCTACGGAACCAATAGTTGCTGCATACGACTAGATTCCCCATGTCCTGCCGGATACTGGGTTAGCCCAGTAGTCTTAATGGTGATTTCTTCAGCAGGCTTCTCACCACCTTCCGTCTTCCAAGCTGGAATTGGCTCACAGAAAATCTTCTTCCTTCAAGTGCAGTCAGGCTCTGATAAGCTCTTGGTATTGTTCTCATCATAGGTCTCAACACAGATGTAACGAGTAGTGTTGGGCCTTGCCCTTTCTGCCAGTTCAACCCAGATTTTTGCCTTCCTCTGCCTTCCTTTGCTGAACTCGTTTTTGTTGGCTTTCAGGACTCTGTGCTCTTTTTTTCCTGATAACCAGTGGTAAAGTGCTTGTGCATTCGCTTAAAAACATGGTAAAATTGGTCTACACCAGAGCAAAGTATTTAATGTACTTGTAAGTCCCTAGTGTATAATACTACATGCACCCAGGGCCTGTAAATGAACTGCTACTAGTGGGCAGCAGCACTCATTATGCCACACACAACAGTGGGCTTTTAAAACATGTCTCAGGCCTGCTACTGCAGTCTATGCCATAGGTTAACACTAGGTTACCCTATTTCATTTAATAATTGCTAACTTCAGAGTGGAAGTAGAGATATGCTGTTAACACTCAAATGATTTTTAATTCAAAATACTCTTTACTTAAAAAGTCAGATTTTAAATTATAATTTTGAAAATTCCACTTTTATAAAGTTTGCCTTTTACCCCCCAAATTTTCTGAAGTCTTTGTAGGAGTTTCCAGCTGCCTGGGCCAATTAGTGGTCCCTCCCATCAATAGTGTGTATTGGGCCAAGAAAGTGAACAACGAGACCTGGGTATAATGGGAGAGAGGCATCCTGGAAGAAAGGCTGGGAAGGAGCTGTACCCTGGCAAGATTATATTTCAAAGGACCTTGCCCAGAGCACACGCAAAGGAACCTGACACCAGGCCAGCCGTTGCCTTTGTCTCCCTAGACAGTTTGGAGCCAAGACCAGGGGAAGCGGAGGAACAGACCAGAACCATTTTGGGGGGTGAGTCATGGAGTCTCCCATATAAAGACTGGAACCAGGTGGATCATGGACACATTATCATGGTAAACAATATTGTTGACAAAAATAATGTGTCCAATACTTGTAGTAGTAAGAACAAAAATATCAGAAAAAAAATCATTGACACTAATATCGTCCAAAAAAAGACAGAAACATAAATGTTTTGTTATAGATACACTTGAAAGTAGTAAATGCAACTATTTTGATATATCATTGTAATAGAATGTAAATTAAATATATTCCACTAATATGTAATACTATATTTAAATATATACTTATAAATGTGTCTATCTATATATATGTATATATACTATAACACAATTAACAATAATATTTATTTTCCATTATACTTTTTATATTTGAAATGTATTATCATGAAAATATATATATGTAAATACATATATATGTATAGTTAATAAAAATATTTAACGTACACCATATATTTTATATGAATTAATATATATATATATATATAGATATTACCTACTGGCGGTCGCCAGTAGGTAGTTATAGTTAGGACCACGTTTCCATAGGAAAACCTCAACATTCTATTTTGAATAACTTTGGCGCCGGTCGACGAATCCTCGCAAATTTCTCAAAATAGGTGGGGCGCTACGCTCCGCTCCTACCCTGAAAGTCTCGGGGGGATCCATCAAGCGGGGGCTGAGATAAAAGGGGGGTCCCAAAACACGTTTTTCCCATGCATTTTTCCATAGGACCTTTAGAACGAGCTACAGCCCGAACGGCTGAACAGAATTACTCAAAATTTGGCAGAGAGGTAGTCCCTAGGTCAAGGAAGTGCCTTTTGTAGGTTTGGTGTAAATCTGTTCAGTAGATTCTGAGAAAATAGCCTTTAAATCAATATATATATCTGAGCCCGCTTTCGGTACGCTTACCGTACGCTTACGGTAAGCGTACGGTGGCGTGCGCGAGCGCGATTCTGATTGGCTCTTAGATCTTAGTAAACATTCGAAACGGCCGAAACCAGGAAGCGGCGGCCGCCATTTTGTCTCCCGCACTGAGTGTTGTTTATCAAACATGATGGCCAAAAACATGTTACGGGGCTGTTTTGACAACTCCCTCCCACATAGTCATGTTGAGGGAGTCCACAAACATCCCCCAAGAGCAAAAACGGTTTTATTTTTTTTTCGGCAATTTCGCGGGGCACGCTTACCGTAAGCGTACGGTAAAAAAATAAAAATAAAAAAAACACTATCCACACTTACCCCACCCCCTGTGCTTTTGGTGGCCGAAGGCCACCAAATGTACAGGGCTTATTAATAGGTAAAAAAAACTAAATTTTGGCAACATGAAATTATAAAATTGAAATAAAAAAAACACTATCCACATTGACCCCACCCCCTGTGCTTTTGGTGGCCGAAGGCCACCAAATGTACAGGGCTTATTAAAGTTGATAAAAACCGTGCACGGAACGAACTGCGTTAAGTGGGCGCGCACGCCTCGAATGGCGTAAAGTAACTTAGCATTTAAAAAAACGTACAAATTCACTGAAAAAACCATAGGTTTCACACACGTTATAGTTAGGAATTAGCATTTAAAAAACCTTGCAAATTCACTGAAAAAACCATAGGTTTCACACATGTTATAGTTAGCGGAAATTTTACTGATAAAAAACCAGTGAAATTCCCCCGTTATAGTTAGTGCAGGCAACTATAACTCACGCGACCGCAATCTTCTGCTGATGACATATGTGTCTTTATGAAAAAAAAATATTTGTAATATATGTATAGCTAAAAATGTATGGAAGAAGACATGGGCATATAAGTGTCTAAATACAGTATTAGCATCAGCAGAGGATTGCGGTCGCGTGAGCTATAGTTGCCTGCACTAACTATAACGGGGGAATTTCACTGGTTTTTTATCAGTAAAATTTCCGCTAACTATAACATGTGTGAAACCTATGGTTTTTTCAGTGAATATATATATATATATTACCTACTGGCGGTCGCCAGTAGGTAGTTATAGTTAGGACCACGTTTCCATAGGAAAACCTCAACATTCTATTTTGAATAACTTTGGCGCCGGTCGACGAATCCTCGCGAATTTCTCAAAATAGGTGGGGCGCTACGCTCCGCTCCTACCCTGAAAGTCTCGGGGGGATCCGTCAAGCGGGGGCTGAGATAAAAGGGGGGTCCCAAAACGCGTTTTTCCCATGCATTTTTCCATAGGACCTTTAGAACGAGCTACAGCCCGAACGGCTGAACAGAATTACCCAAAATTTGGCAGAGAGGTAGTCCCTAGGTCAAGGAAGTGCCTTTTGTAGGTTTGGTGTAAATCTGTTCAGTAGATTCTGAGAAAATAGCCTTTAAATCAATATATATATCTGAGCCCGCTTACGGTACGCTTACCGTACGCTTACGGTAAGCGTACGGTGGCGTGTGCGAGCGCGATTCTGATTGGCTCTTAGATCTTAGTAAACATTCGAATCGGCCGAAACCAGGAAGCGGCGGCCGCCATTTTGTCTCTCGCACTGAGTGTTGTTTATCAAACATGATGGCCAAAAACATGTTACGGGGCTGTTTTGACAACTCCCTCCCACATAGTCATGTTGAGGGAGTCCACAAACATCCCCCAAGAGCAAAAACGGTTTTATTTTTTTTTCGGCAATTTCGCGGGGTACGCTTACCGTACGCTTACCGTAAGCGTACGGTAAAAAAATAAAAATAAAAAAAACACTATCCACACTTACCCCACCCCCTGTGCTTTTGGTGGCCGAAGGCCACCAAATGTACAGGGCTTATTAATAGGTAAAAAAAACTAAATTTTGGCAACATGAAATTATAAAATTGAAATAAAAAAAACACTATCCACATTGACCCCACCCCCTGTGCTTTTGGTGGCCGAAGGCCACCAAATGTACAGGGCTTATTAAAGTTGATAAAAACCGTGCACGGAACGAACTGCGTTAAGTGGGCGCGCACGCCTCGAATGGCGTAAAGTAACTTAGCATTTAAAAAACCGTACAAATTCACTGAAAAAACCATAGGTTTCACACACGTTATAGTTAGGAATTAGCATTTAAAAAACCTTGCAAATTCACTGAAAAAACCATAGGTTTCACACATGTTATAGTTAGCGGAAATTTTACTGATAAAAAACCAGTGAAATTCCCCCGTTATAGTTAGTGCAGGCAACTATAACTCACGCGACCGCAATCTTCTGCTGATGACATATGTGTCTTTATGAAAAAAAAATATTTGTAATATATGTATAGCTAAAAATGTATGGAAGAAGACATGGGCATATAAGTGTCTAAATACAGTATTAGCATCAGCAGAGGATTGCGGTCGCGTGAGCTATAGTTGCCTGCACTAACTATAACGGGGGAATTTCACTGGTTTTTTATCAGTAAAATTTCCGCTAACTATAACATGTGTGAAACCTATGGTTTTTTCAGTGAATATATATATATATATTACCTACTGGCGGTCGCCAGTAGGTAGTTATAGTTAGGACCACGTTTCCATAGGAAAACCTCAACATTCTATTTTGAATAACTTTGGCGCCGGTCGACGAATCCTCGTGAATTTCTCAAAATAGGTGGGGCGCTACGCTCCGCTCCTACCCTGAAAGTCTCGGGGGGATCCGTCAAGCGGGGGCTGAGATAAAAGGGGGGTCCCAAAACGCGTTTTTCCCATGCATTTTTCCATAGGACCTTTAGAACGAGCTACAGCCCGAACGGCTGAACAGAATTACTCAAAATTTGGCAGAGAGGTAGTCCCTAGGTCAAGGAAGTGCCTTTTGTAGGTTTGGTGTAAATCTGTTCAGTAGATTCTGAGAAAATAGCCTTTAAATCAATATATATATCTGAGCCCGCTTACGGTACGCTTACCGTACGCTTACGGTAAGCGTACGGTGGCGTGTGCGAGCGCGATTCTGATTGGCTCTTAGATCTTAGTAAACATTTGAATCGGCCGAAACCAGGAAGCGGCGGCCGCCATTTTGTCTCTCGCACTGAGTGTTGTTTATCAAACATGATGGCCAAAAACATGTTACGGGGCTGTTTTGACAACTCCCTCCCACATAGTCATGTTGAGGGAGTCCACAAACATCCCCCAAGAGCAAAAACGGTTTTATTTTTTTTTTGGCAATTTCGCGGGGTACGCTTACCGTACGCTTACCGTAAGCGTACGGTAAAAAAATAAAAATAAAAAAAACACTATCCACACTTACCCCACCCCCTGTGCTTTTGGTGGCCGAAGGCCACCAAATGTACAGGGCTTATTAATAGGTTAAAAAAACTAAATTTTGGCAACATGAAATTATAAAATTGAAATAAAAAAAACACTATCCACATTGACCCCACCCCCTGTGCTTTTGGTGGCCGAAGGCCACCAAATGTACAGGGCTTATTAAAGTTGATAAAAACCGTGCACGGAACGAACTGCGTTAAGTGGGCGCGCACGCCTCGAATGGCGTAAAGTAACTTAGCATTTAAAAAACCGTACAAATTCACTGAAAAAACCATAGGTTTCACACACGTTATAGTTAGGAATTAGCATTTAAAAAACCTTGCAAATTCACTGAAAAAACCATAGGTTTCACACATGTTATAGTTAGCGTAAATTTTACTGATAAAAAACCAGTGAAATTCCCCCGTTATAGTTAGTGCAGGCAACTATAACTCACGCGACCGCAATCTTCTGCTGATGACATATGTGTCTTTATGAAAAAAAATATTTGTAATATATGTATAGCTAAAAATGTATGGAAGAAGACATGGGCATATAAGTGTCTAAATACAGTATTAGCATCAGCAGAGGATTGCGGTCGCGTGAGTTATAGTTGCCTGCACTAACTATAACGGGGGAATTTCACTGGTTTTTTATCAGTAAAATTTCCGCTAACTATAACATGTGTGAAACCTATGGTTTTTTCAGTGAATATATATATATATATATATATATTGGCTCCAACTGCACCTCAGACCAGCGCACTCTCGGACGGGTGCTTCGTAACGCGGAGGTGCATCCGCATTAAAATACTCGCTCGCTCCTTTCTCCCTTCTGGCATAAGGAAAGCACTCGCAGGGGTTTTCTCTTAGAGTTTCTTTTAATTCATCCGCTTTACAACATGACGCGTTTCGGCTGACGCCAAAAAGCGGCAGACATTTAAAAATACGTCAACGGTCACATGATGCATTTTACAATGGAAATTAAAGAAAGACCACTAGAATTTCATGTTCAGGCGCCATATTGGAGTGTATAACCTCCCATCAGTCCCGATATTCAAAAACAAACATTGCTGAATTATTTTCAACAAAGAGTATGTAACTTTGACAAAAAAACGTGTTGATCACATTATTTGAAAACAGAATTAAAATGTATTACATACAATTGACAATTTTTGTTTGTCGGGATCAAATAACTGACGCCGTGTATCGGCTATAGATCCTGAGGTGTGGTCTCTCACATTATGCCGTATATCGGCTTAAAGAATACATTTCCATATTGCACTGTAGACCATACTGTACAAAAGGCCGTAAAGAGTACATAAATCTGACTTCATAATTAATATGATGAGCAATCATGGAGCTACTTATTCCAACTGAATTTAGTCACCCAGATGCACTGCCAATTCTTTCCCTACATTCATTCCTTTAGGTATCTTAGTGCCCAGATCAATGATATATCTTGATTCCAGTCTACGTAACTGCTTAATCCTGTCCCCTCCCCTTATATTCATAAGGATCTGGTCCAGCCCATAATATCGCAACAGCTCCCTGTTGCTTTCATGTTTCTCAGAGAAATGTCTTGCCACTGAATAAGTTGCATCATTTTTTGCTATTGCCCTCATGTGTTCTAAGATTCTTACTTTTACTGGGTGAATAGTACTGTCGATGTAACGCAGTCCACATGGGCATTCGAGACAATAAACCACATAGGCGCTGTTACACGTGAGAAACTTATTTATATACTTGGGCTTCTTAAGACCAGTTACCTGATATGTGAGTGTTCTTCTGCTACTCACACAAGCCTTACATTTACCACAAGGGTAAAAACCTTTAAACTCCCTTAAGGTCCCCCCTGTGTTGGGTTTGATATATAAATGGCTTTGGACAAGACTATCTTTTAATGATCTGGCCTTTCTGAAAGTTAATAAAGGAGTTGGTGGGATATCTGAACCTATGATGTTATCTGTTTTCAAGATATGCCAGTTTTTTCTCATAATCGTTCTCAATTCATTGGCATCACTTGAAAAGGTGGTTATCATCCTAAATTTGTTTGTTCCCATCTCATCTTTCCTCTTTTTCTCTTTGGTAAAAAGGTCTTCTCTGGACATATTCCTAACCTTATTAAGAGTTACATCCAGAAGATCCCTATTGTAACCTCTGAATAAAAATCTAATAACACTAGCTTGTGCAGCTTCTTCAAAATCCACTTCCCTAGTGCTATTTCGTTTCAATCTCAAAAACTCCCCATAGGGGATGCTCTTGACCAACCCTGATGGATGGTTACTTGCCGCATGTAATAGCGAATTTTCGGCCCTTGGTTTACGATACAGTGACACATATACTTTGTTGTTATTGATACTCACTTCAAGATCCAGAAAATTCACTGTTTCTGAACTGATTTCCCCACTGAACTCCAAATTCACTACATTCCTGTTTAAATCACCAATTAATTCTTTGGCTAGTTCCTTTGATCCATCCCAGACTATACATAGGTCATCTATATAACGATACCAGGAAATAACCCTTCCCTTATTGGCATCGTCAGGCGTTCTGGACACCTGCTCCTCCCACCAACCCACAAATAAATTTGCGTAGCTGGGGGCGAAGCAGGTGCCCATCGCCGTACCAGAGATCTGACGATAAAAATCCTCGCCAAAGACAAAAATATTATTTTTCAAACAAAATTCTGTGAATTGAAGAATCATTTCATTATGTTCAGTGAACTTTAATGGCTTCTTTTTCAAAAAATGTGCCACTGCTTCAAGGCCATGTTCATGTTGGATCCGAGTATACAGACTTGTTATGTCTAATACAATTAATTTGTATTCTGGATTCCATTGTTGTTTCTCAATGTGCATAAGAAAATCCCGTGATTCTTTAATATATGCAGGCAACATCTTCACCAAAGGGAAAAGGAAAAAATCAATGAAAGTCGATAAATGTTCCGTGAGTCCACCCTGTGAAGAGACAATAGGTCTCCCTGGTGGTTTTGTACTGTTTTTGTGTATCTTAGGTATATGATAAAAAGTAGGCACCACTGGGTTTAGGCATCGAAGGAATAAATATTCTTCCATATCAAGCATAGATTTATCAAACCAAAATTTGATCATCTCATGGTATCTTTGTATGCTGTCCAGGTACACATCTTTAGAGATTTTCTGATAGCAACTATTATCAGACAATTGCTTTAGTGCTTCAGCTTTATAGTTCTCTCTGGTTTGTAGAACTATGTTGCCACCTTTATCGGAGGGTTTGCAAATGATCATATTGTCCTTACTTAGATTTTCAATAGCCTCCCGTTGTTCTTTGGTTATATTTTGAGATTTTTGCAATCTAGATTGTTTTCCTCACAGTCGTATAAGATCTTTATTAACTGCCTCTGCAAATACATCAATGGCATCTGGGGGTAACTGAGGCAAGAATTGTGAAGTTGGTTTGAAATCACTTATGTCTTTTTCTTGATCAAATCCTAGTTGTAACGTTCTTTGTGCTTGATCCCCCTTTTGAGTATTTTCAACTTGATTGTCCAATCTCAGTGATTCCATTACCTCTAAGGCCGCCAGATCTTCACCAGTTAGTGCATCCGTTGTTCTTGGTTTGCTCAATTGTTTCCTTTGTTTGAGAAAGTTAGGTTTGGACTTGAAGTACTTGTGAAGTTTTAACTTGCGTGTCAGTTTAAAAAGGTCAATGCGGGTTTGAGCATATTCCAATTTATTTGAGGGGCAGAAAGTAAGACCCAATCTTAATACTTGTTGTTCTGTATCTGTAAGGGTTTTTTGTGTCAAATTGATGATGGTTAGATTGTCTAAATCCATTTCTTCTCCTTCCTGTTGCGGGTTGCTCTGGTTGGAGCGTTTGATCCTCCTGCTCCAGCCGCCCCTCCTTGTTTTTCTTTTTCTGCCTCTGGTGGTCTGCTTTTCCCCCCTCTTAGCCACGTTTGCCTCATAATGCGAAATTCCTCTTGAAAAGGGGTCTTCACCATCATTTGGTTACTCCCACCATCATCTGAAGATTCACCACCAGTAACCTCAGACTCCGAGGTGTCAATTCTTATTGTTGTGGGTATATTTCCACTTGCTTTCAATTCCTTGCGTGAGCCTTCGAACTTTTTCGCAAACGTGAGCACTCTCCCCTGGGCATAGTCACGCTCATCCCGTTCGAACTTCTCCTGTTTCCTTTGTTTGACTTTGGCTTCATATTTTACAAGTCTTTTCTTCATCTGTTCCTTTAGTTCTTCAATTTTCTTCTTGTCCTCCTCTTTCTCAATTTCTGCCTCTATTTTCTCAATTTCCAGTAAAGCTTTATCCTTATCGCTCCAGGTGAATTTTACTAATATGAACAGCATCCCCTTGCTTGACTCAGCTGTATGGGCTGCCCATTCATCCAGGAGTTTGGGGTCCGGATTTTCGTAGGCAGGGATGGTATAAATGCGCAAACGTCTGGGTATCCGATTAGCATCGATGTAACTCTGTAATGAGGTTGCCTCCCGCCACTTTCTTTGTTCGCGCTCATACAATCTCTCTAATGCTGTAAATTTCGATGTTAGATTTGTGTTTTCAGATGTCAATTTACTACCACTTTGTTGTGGGTCAGTTGATGTATTCTTTTTAAACATGCCTTCCGCCGCTTCGCGGCGCTCCGATACATTGAACATGTTTCAAAAGCGGTATTTCATTTAAGTCTCTGATTGATGTAACGAAACTGCGAGTTAAATAATTAAACCCGCTTACCGATCCTCGTCGCTTCGTCTCGGGCGTCCTCCGACACTCCGACACTGCCGCTCCTACGGATCAGGCGTTCCCACAGGCGGTGTCGCTGGTAATTTCAATAATGGCTCCAACTGCACCTCAGACCAGCGCACTCTCGGACGGGTCTAATGTTTACAAGTTACGCGCCGAAAAGCGGCAGACATTTAAAATACGTCAGTGATTTGATCCCGACAAACAAAAATTGTCAATTGTATGTAATAAATTTTAATTCTGTTTTCAAATAATGTGATCAACACGTTTTTTTGTCAAAGTTACATACTCTTTGTTGAAAATAATTCAGCAATGTTTGTTTTTCAATATCGGGACTGATGGGAGGTTATACACTCCAATATGGCGCCTGAACATGAAATTCTAGTGGTCTTTCTTTAATTTCCATTGTAAAATGCATCATGTGACCGTTGACGTATTTTTAAATGTCTGCCGCTTTTCGGCGCGTAACTTGTAAACATTAGACTAAGGCGTCAGCCGAAACGCGTCATGTTGTAAAGCGGATGAATTAAAAGAAACTCTAAGAGAAAACCCCTGCGAGTGCTTTCCTTATGCCAGAAGGGAGAAAGGAGTGAGCGAATATATATATATATATATATATATATATATATATATATTTATATATATATATATATATTCCAACAAATGCCCGAAAGTTTAAGGATGCACACAGCAACAATTTTAAACCAGATGGTTTATTCTCTCACGGAAACTTGCATTTTCATTCCGACGTTACAAATCCATTAGCCTGATGCGTTTCGAGGCTTGCGCCTCTTCCTCATAGGCAGCATTGAATGTGTCGCAGAAAGCTCTGATCACTTTAATTAACTGCATGCTTGACCCCGAGTGGGTCACGCTGAGTGCGCTTTTCCATTTCTTGCATGCTGGACTTTGTAGTCTCTGTCAGAGCAAATATCGTCCTTTTAGTAAGCTCTGTTTGCACTTTCAATATTTAAAGCATAATATTTTTCCTCCAGTAGGCCCCAGAATGAAAAGCAAGTAAACCTGGCCTGGCAATCACACCAAGACAACCCAGGCACAGACCGCCGTGCGCTCAGCAAACATTCAGGACTGCATTGAGTGGTGCAGAAAGCAGTGAAGATTTATTCAAGGAAAATCGCCACCAAATTATCAGGCTTAGTGCCTGCCATGACGCGTTTCACTCGCATCACACGAGCTTGATGATATGACGCGTCTCGTGATCGGAAGACAGAATAAATAACAAAAATGGCAGAGAATGCTCAACTTCCCTTCAAAATAAGGTAAACACCGTGAGAAAAAATAGAAAACAGACTATATACCAGCATTAGATGCTTAAATTGCAAAGTATGGCAAGATTGCAAGTAATGGCTATTTATAATAAAAATAGAGATCGAAATTAAATCTTAATATGCCAGGTTTCATCTAACTATATATCTATATATGTGTGTACTAATAAATGTTAAATGCTATTGTCATTAATATGATGTAAAATAAATATTTGTATTGATTATGTTACTATATATACATATACTATATAACATATATATATATATACATTAAAACCATAAAAAGTTAATTCATTAATGTACACATAATAAAATACAAAAAATATAAAAAATGGATTTACAAAAAAATACAATTAATGCTATAAAGTATATTTAACCAACATTATGAGAACCTTCGGGGGCCGGGAACCGGACGAGAAGGAGCTGGTGGGGCGACGCTGCGTCACTGAACACTGCTGGTGGACAGAGACAAAGAGGCGGGCGGCCGCCTACAGCGGATGGCGCCGAAATACTACACAGACATAACAGACGAAGCAGGCGGGCAAGCAGGCCCCATAGCGGAGGGCAGGGCCTGGCCCCACATCTTTCCAGACATTAGTGTGAGGGGAAAACAACTTTTGGGCCTACTACCCGTCACACCAGTAGCCTGTGGGGCTGGATGACATCCCAACTCCCATGGCGGGACTAGGCCAGCAGACAGAGGCGCGTGCACCAGACACAGCTGGAGGCCGGAAGACGAGGGCAGAAATATTGGTGAGGCGCCGTCGTATCGACGTATACCGCTGGTGGAAGGGGTGAAGAGACAAGCAGTCATTCATTACGGCCAAGGCCGGAGCACAACCTGCTCATAACAGACAGAACGGACTAACTAGTAGGCTGTGGATCGGAGGGACCGGCTCTGCTACTCCGACGCCCTACACGTCATCACAGGGGAAACCGCGAGTGTCGGGCCAAGTGCACACCCTGAACCTGTGCAGCCGAGGGACACCCTCAACCCCTTTTTAACTGCGGTCCATCGCCTGTGGCAAGGGGCGCAGGGATGCACATGGCCATATAGCGAAAAGG
Organism: Triturus cristatus; assembly: GCF_964204655.1. Classification (NCBI taxonomy): domain Eukaryota; kingdom Metazoa; phylum Chordata; class Amphibia; order Caudata; family Salamandridae; genus Triturus; species Triturus cristatus. The sequence goes on along the minus strand of NC_140589.1, from coordinate 1,379,263,007 downwards.
AGGCCCCGGACAGGAGTGAGGAGGAGCGTGGGCGGCCGGGAGCAGATATCGTGAATCGAAGTGTCGGACAATATCCATAGTGCCAACAATGACACGTAGAGCTGGAGAAACATAGCGGCGACTAACCAGGTGGCCTTGGGAACTAGAAAGTCTGGAGGATAACTGCTACACACGAGATTATGCCTGAATGGTGGAGTATGGAAGGTTAATCCCAAGTAAAAGATTACGCACCTGAAACGAGAGAGGGAGTGAAACAAGAGACAAGACAGCCAACAAGGGAGAACACACGTGCCGAGCGCAAGCCCAGGTTGCCCCAGGGAAAAAGGTGAAAAGACAAAGCACCTATGGAAGAGAACGGACTGAAGTGTTGGAATCCTTGGTCTCTCCATAATCATAGAAGGTTGTCACAGAACGCACCCGAATGAAGCCAAAGGGATAGGCAGGGGCGGGGACAAATAACATGTATAAAGACACGGTCCCTATTCAAGTTGCGACATCCCAGGTCCCAGGAAGAGCCGGAGGAACCCTCGCTGAGCGCGATCATGCCAGCCATAGCAGATCTTAAGGGTACGATAGATCCTAAAATCGATGCAGTAACTGTGGACTTCAATCTCCTGAGAGCGGATTTAAGAAAAATGTTAGACAAGGTAGCCACAACGGAAATAGAGGTGACACAGCTGCAGACCAGCACAAAGAGCCTAGAGGAGCAGGTCCAGGCCCTCACAAAACAAGAAGAAGTAATGGCGGCCAAATTGGAAGATCAAGAAGGGTGGGCATGCAGGAACAATATGATTGGTGGGAGTTCCAGAGGGCATGGAGGGCCCCAGTGTTGACCCATTCCTGGAGGACCTGATTTTAAATCACCTGAAGCCAAAGCGTATCTCCAACTACTTTACTATTGAACGTGCACACAGGGCACCCATCCCTAAACCTAAGCTAGGTTTTCCACCAAGGACAATTATCGCTAGGATCCTCAATTTGCAAGATAAGTACACCATCCTCCAGATGGTGCGCCAGCATGGTGACTTATGACATGAGAATGCTGTGATCCGATTTTTTCCTGACTTTACACTGGATGTCCAATGGCAGAGATGTGCATTTGAGGGAGTAAAGAGGGAACTACGGGCCAAAGAATTCAAGTATGATATTTCCTGCAAAATTGAGAGTCGTCGCCAAAGGGAAAACATGGTACTTCAATTCCCCAGAGGAAGCATGGGAGTGGCTGGAGGGGTGGCGCAATGTGGGTCACAACTCTCAATGTGGGAGAAGGCGAGAGCAGCACAAGACGACATTGGAGAGCACTGAATAGGTGAGCACAGAACTCAGCATCGAGCAATGCTGAAGGAGGGTCTGGAAAGTGAAGATGTCTGTGGGAAACCATGCTGAGGATTGTGACAGTATGCTGTGGGTGGGGGGGCATGAGTCCGGACTCTCTACTATAGAGACAATCTTGGCAGTTCCAAGTCAATTAAGTTGCTACAGGACTAAAACAGCCATCCTAAGTTTGGGGGGTGGGAGGGCCCTGGAGGTGGGCTCCTAAAGATTGGCACCGGACAACCCCATTATAGGGACGAGGTTCAGGGCGACAGCCTCTCTGCGAGTTGGGGAGGTGGGGGGGTTGTTACACTCGCCAGCAGGGTAGCAGGGAGGGGAGTTGTTGCAGTGGGGGAATGGTTGTTATTTGTTAGTGAAACGTCAGTGTAAGATGTTAGTACAGTATGCTGATAGTGTGGTGGGGAAACCAATACAGACATGGCATCTGCAGGGGCTGTGACATTACAGGGAAAGGGTCAGAACGCGAGAGGGCGGCACCATGGGGAGCACCGAGGGGCTACTAGCCTTAAAGTCATGTCTTGGAATGTGAATGCTTTGGGGAATTGTATTAAACGCATGATAGTATTACAGTACTTACATCGACATTCCCCAGACGTGGTGCTGCTTCAAGAAACCCACCTGAAGGTCAATAGATACCGAGCACTAGATAGATATAGATACAAGCTAGTCGCTCACGCCGGCTACACAATCGGATCAAGAGGAGTGGGAATATTCGTAAAGATGGGTCTCCCACTGGTAGTGGAGAAGATTTGCCACGACCCCCTAAGAAGGTCTGTGGCCCTTACGGGGAAATGGGAGGGACAGACTATTAATGTTGTCTCAAGTTACATACCGCCAGCCATACAGTCAGAGGCGTTCACAGCGCTGGGACTTTACTAGCCGATCTCCCACCTGGGCTACTTATGTTGGGAGGTGACATGAACTCTACTATTGACCCAGGGCAATGATAGGGAAACCGAGACAACTAGAGAGAGAGGAGTAGAGCTACTTTGAGCCTTTGTGGAGGCTATGGGCTTGGTGGCTCTTTTGCAGCTACAGAACCCCTGAACTCGCCAATACACCTTTTACTCAGCAGCACACCGTAGTTACTGTAGCTTAGACCACATATTAACACACAAGAGAGGTGAAGCATGGTTCTGTAATACCCGAATTGGTCCACCAGGTATCTCAGACCATTCTCCGGTGGAGGTGATGGTGCGGGGGCCGACACAAACCGATACTCTACCACACAGACTAAATTTGTGATTCTTTAAAAACAAGGCACATACCGACAAAGTTAGGAAGCAGGCACAACTCTACTTTCAGGAGAACGACGGTAAGGCCGACTCGGCCTACACCCTGCGGGTAGCATTTAATCCAATTATAAGGGGACATATCCAGGCCTGCATAGGTGGCAGCAACGAAGAAAAAAAAGGCTACAGTGGGACAGACTAGAGACAGAAGTGGTAGAGATGGAGGCAAGTTTCATAGAGGGAGGAAGAACTGATCACGCACTAGCGCACCGATTGGAGCTCAAGAGTCAGGAACTGCAAGATCTGGCAAATAACGCCGCAAGATCGGCAGCACTGGCCTCGCAAAGACGAGTGTATGATCTGGGGGACAAGGCCAACAAAATGATTGCTTGGTTAGTAAAGAGAGACAGGGACAGAAACTGGGTAGCAGAACTACGTGACAAATGGGGGGACATGTATAATACTGGGGAGGACATGGCGTGGGTCTTTGCAGAATACTATGAAGAGGTGTACACGTCCACCCCTGACAGGTCAGAGACGGACTGTAGGGAACTGCTAGCCAAAATGAGACTCCCGATGTTGTCCGATGAGGATAGGGAAGACATAGAGAAAGATATAACAACTATACAGGATTTGCAGGCAAGGAAGGCACCGGGACCAAATGGGCTACCTGTGTAGCTATTCAAATGCACGGTGAGTGTGGTGGCCCCGTACCTACTGGATATGTTTAATGAGGCAAGGGCAAAGGGGGGTTTACCAATAGATCAGCGAACGACAACCATTGTTGTAATCCCCAAGGCGGCCAAACCGGCGGACCAATGCGGCTCGTTTCGGCCAATATCCTTGATGAACATGGAAGTCAAAATACTGGCTAAGGTCTTGGTGAATCGCCTCCTGGGGCCAATCACAACTTTGATACACCCAGACAAGTCTGGCTCTATGCCTCACCATAGCATCAGGCTGAATCTTAGAAGCCTGTATGGGGTGACGCACCTAGTAAAATCCAATTCAGTGGTGGAGGCGGCGCTATTGTACCTCGACGCTCGTATGGCGTTCAACAGTATCGAATGGCACTACCTGTTTGAGGTTTTGGGACAAGTCGGATTTGGTCCCTGATTTCAATCCTGTATTAAATTGCTATATAAAAATCCCTTGGCCAGAGTGTGAGTGAACGGTTCGGTGTCCTGCTCTTTTGCCCTTCATAAGGGAACGGGAGAGGGGTGCCCTCTTTCCCTGGTTCTATTTGCACTGGCACTGACACCGCTAGCGGCATGGGTGAGGGGGGGATCCAGTGATCTCTGGAATCCCAGGGGGGGAACAATGGGAAGAGAGGATATCGTTATATGCAGATGCTGTTCTCCGGTATGCGACAAGACCACGATTCACAGTAAGCCGACTACCGCAGATTTTTTAATTATTTGGAGGGTACTCAGGATACCAGATTAATTGAAATACATCTCTCTTGTACATGTTATCAAATGGACCGTCACCGGTGCTGGGTGAGGAAATTAAAGTTCAAGTCAAAGATAGCTTTAAATATTTGGGCATACTGATTACCAAGACAGATATGGGATTTCTGGTAGGAAATCTACAGCCGCAGATAGAACGCCTAAAGCGAGATGTCGCCCCTGGAGGACTCTGCCGATATCCCTGATGGGGAGAGCAGTCCTATTCAAGATGATGTCGCTGCCAAGAATGTTGTACATTCTGCATAACACCCCATGTCCAATACCTGACAAATTTGTTAGGGAAGTTGACAGCGAGCTAAGGAAACTGCTGTGGGATGGAGGAGGTGCAAGAATTGCTCTTGTCAAACTACAGAGAGGAGTGTACGAAGGTGGCTTGGCCATTCCAGACCTCCAGAAATACTATTGGGCATTACACTTAATAATGATCAACGACTAGATATTTACAGACAGGAACGACCCGGCATATCGTGTAGATCATTGGGTGATGGGGGCCAGAGGATATACAGGAGCACTGTATAGACGGACAGGAAAAGATAGTATGCCACCTAAGACTGTGTTAGATGTGTGGATAAGGGCCAATAGATTTTAGGATGGGACAACAGATTGACAGAAAGAACCCCACTGTGGGATAGCGATATGTTATGAGAGGTAGGTAAACTGCAAGATTTTGGCAAATGGAAACTGGAAGATATAGTACACCTGGTGAGACGTATGGAGGGACCAGGCGTTAATCTCATTCTTAGACTTACAAAAAGAGAATCAGTTAGCAGAAACAGAACAATATCGCTATTTGCAATTGGGACATGCACTGCGCAGACATATCAAAGAAGGGGAACAACTCCCTGAATGTAGCCCATTGGAAGACAGGCTAATATTGGACCCAATCCCGGAAAAGGCACTATCCTGCACATATAGAAAGATTATCAATAATTCCCCGGATCTACTCAAGAAACTATGGGAGGCATGGGAGTCTGACGTTGGATTATTAGAAGACGATGACTGGGCGGAGGCTGTGCAAAGCCCTAGAGAAGTAGCGATTAGAGCAAGATTCCTACTTGTACAGTTAAGAATTCTCCATAGGTCATACTCCAACAGCATACTTATGTATAAGTTGGGACAAACTCTCACCGAGGGCTGTCAATGGGGTGTGAACAGAGAGGCACCTTTTTTCATATAATTTTGGACTGTCCGGTAATACAAAGGTTCTGGGGGAGGGTAACGCGGGTAATGTCGGAGTTTATTGGACAGACAGTTCCTGCAGGGGCCAGATGGCATATACTCTGTGTATCAGGGGACCAGACGTGTCCGAAATATGCAAATATTTGGCTACTGTTGGCGGCAATGGTGGCCAAGAGGAATATCGCTGGGGAGCCATCCAACCACCGACGTTAGTGCAATCGAAAATAGATATGGATTGCTGCTGTGCAGCTGAGAAGACAATATACAAGAGCAGAGGTTGCCCCAAAAAATGGGAAAAAGTGTGGAGCCAATGGGACACATACAGGAATCCTTGAGGGAACGTAGACTATTAAGGCGAGGGGGGGGACATGGGGGTGCATAGGCTTAGGGCCCTACTAGGGTTGTTTGCTGCTCCGTGAAGATTGTCATAACAAAGGATTGTATATTATGATGTAAAGAGGGATGTGCATGTATAATCAAATCATGAATGAAGTAATGTTGTAAATTATCACTTACGTCTGTTTAATAAAAAGAAGTTTAAAAAAAAGAATATTACATATACGATATCCACTCTAGTTTTAGCAATGGTAGGAAAAGTGTTAGGCGTTGGAGGGGTAAAACTTACTATTCCCACTCCAATCTGTGCAACAGTAGGGAAAGCATTGGGTATTGGAAGGTTACAGTTTACTATTCCCACTCCAAAGAGCGCAACTGTAGGGGAAGTGTTGGACTTAGTAGGGGTAACATTCCGCACCAATCTGTGCAACAGTAGGGAAAGTATAGAACTTCAGAGGGGTGTAATTTACTATTATCACTTCAAACACAATAGTCGGGAAAGTGTTAAACTTCCGATGGGTTAAATTTACAGTTTTCACTCCAAACAGGGAAACAGTAGGGAAAGCATTGGATTTCAGAGGAGTACAGTGTACTATTCCCATTGCCGTCCCACTGCAGTTTGTGCAGCAGAAGGGCAAGAGTTGGATTTAGGATGGGTGAAATTTACTGTTCCCACTCCAATCTGTGCAACAGTAGGGAAAGTGTGGGATTTCGAAGGGGTGAAAATTACTATTCCCACTCCAGTCAGCACAACAGTAGGGAAAGTGTTGGACTTTGGAGGGGTAAAATCCACTATTCCCAATCTAGAATCAGCAACAGTAGGCAAAGCATTGGATTTTTGAGGGGTAAAATTTAGTATTGCCTTTTTAGTCAGCGCAACAGTAGGGACAGTTCTGGACTTTGGAGGGGGAAATTTACTATTCCCACTTCTGCCTGGGAAACTATAAGGAAAGCTTTGGATTTTGGAGGGTTGAGATTTACTATTCCCACTCCCAAGAGCGCATCAGTAGGGAAAGTGTTGATTTACCAAAAGGTAAATTCGTCAAGTGGGGGCTGAGAAAAAGAGTTTTGGGGGGTAAAAAACATGCGTTTCACATGTTAATTCACATAGGTCCTTTAGACACTGCTACAGCCCGAACTGCTGACCGGAATTACACCAAATGTGTCAGAAAGGTAGATGTAGATCCAGGGAAGTGCCTTTTTGTGATTTGGTGTAAATCGGTTCAGTAGTTTTTCAAATATTAAGGAAAATCCAAATTTGTATATATAGGAGGATCCGCAACCCCTCCCGAACTCATGCTGAGATCTGATTTGGTGCCAACACTTCAATCCAGGAAGTGTTGGCAACCACCATGTGACTCGGCTTGAACCGAGTCACAGAAAAAACATTACAAAAAAGAGAAGGGGGTAGGGTAGGAATAACGTGACCCCCAGGCCTCTTTGGGGTGTCCCACAGAGACCCTGCAGGGCCAAAAAGTATTTTTTTTAAAACATTTCAGCAGGATCCGCAGATCCCGCTGAAAATGTTAAAAAAATTAAGCGTGGGCTCCCACGCTTCTTTAATATCTGCCCCCGGCTGGGCCAGGTCCCAGGGCATTTGCATAATAAAGGAGGGGGGCGCATGGGCCCCCCTTCCTGGGGCCTATTAATGCCCCATGGACCACCACCTCCCTGGGGCTTATTTTCAAATGAATGTGGGGGAGGCCCGTACGTCCCCACCTGCCCCAGGGATCATCACCTTCCCGGGCTTGTTTGTTTTTAAATAGGGGGCCTCTCAGATACCACAGCCCAGGGAACCGCCAACTCCCTGGGGCTTTATTGTAAAACATTGCAGGGGCTGCAGGGACTCCCCGCAGCCCCAGGGCTGCCACCTCTCCAGGGCTTTAGCAAGAATGAATGGGGTGGCTGCTCGGACCCAACCTCCTTGCAGCCCCGGGAACCACCACCTCCTGAGGCAAATTCTAGGAAAGGAGGGGGACCCCGTAGCCCTGGTCCTAGAGCTATACATGGCCCTGGGGACCACCAACCACCATTGCTGGCTCCTGCTGTTTCCGGGGGTGGCCACCCCTGGGACTTAGCTGTTTGATCTGACTTGTTGGGAGTTTTGACAGCTCCCTCCAAGTCAGACCAAACACTCTGTCTGTCAGTTAGCTGTAACTGTGTTCCCGCTTGCTGAGAGTAGAGGTGTCCTCTGTTTCCCTGCTTGCAGAGATGGACAATTGCTTTGACATACAGGGAGCTGCATGTTTAGCAGCTCCCTCTGTGTCAAAACAATGCAGGCTCCCACAGGAGGCAGGGAGCGGGCAGGGACCGTAGGGCCTTTGGGTTCTCCCCATCCCTATCAGTGGTGAGTAAGTCTGACACAGCAGAATTTCTGAGAGGTCTTCGAAGGCCACACCCCTTTTCTCCACCACTCTGCAAATGCACCTCCTGCTAGCTGGGGGATGAAGTCCTCTTAGATGCTGAGGGTTCTTGGGGGCCCAAAAGTCGCCTGTTACCTCCAGTAAGTCTGACACAGCAGGAATTGTGAGAGCTGGTCAGAGGTCCCACCCCCTTTCCTCACCACTCTGCAAACGCAACTACTACTTAAAAATAAAACATAGAAATTCACTTAAAAAACCAAAGATTACAGGGACGTTAGCTTTAAGAAATAGGTTTTGAAAAACCTTAGAAAATCACTGAAAAAAACAAAGGCTACAGGGACGTTATAATTAGGCTCAGATTTAACGTGTACAAAATCTGCAAAATTCTGCAGTTATAGTTACCTGAGCTATCTATAAATTATGCCCCCATAATACACTGCTTATGACCTCACATATTACATCACTCATGACATGGTCAGTGACATAACTGATGACATCACTGATAAAATCTCAAATGAAATCACAGATGACATTACTGATGAAACATCCACAGAAGCACTCACACACCTATTCACACACCCATACAACCTCTCATACACCCCCACTCACACACCCAGACAACCACTCACATACTCATTCACAGAGCTATACCAGTACTCACACACCCACTCACTCTGTCATAGAGCCTCTCAAACACCCACTCACTCACTCATACACCCATTCACACAGCCATTTACACACCCACACAGACACTCATACAAACAGTCACTCATCCATACAGCCAGTTGAATAACCACACACTCACCTATAGAGCTACTCACATACCCACTTATTTACCTACATAGTCACTCACACAGGCACTCACTCACCCAATCGGCCTTTCAACACAGCCACTCACACACCCATACAATCCCTCACACACTCACTCACACACCAACACAACCACTTACATTTCCATTCACACATCCATAATAACACTCACACATCGGTGTACTCACCCGTACAGCCATTCACACAGGCACTCACTCTCCAATACAGCCACTCACGCACCAACTCACTTAACCAAACACCCACTCAAACAGACACTCACCCACCCATACAGCCACTTACACACCCAGTTATTTACTCATACAGCTATTTAGACACCAACTCACTCACCCATACAATCACTAGACAACCACTTACCCACCAATAAAGCCACTAACACCGCCACTCACCCACCCATGCAACCACTGACACACCTACTCAATCACCATTACAGCCACTCACACAGCATCTCACTCACCCACACAGCAACTCACACACTCACTTATACACCCATACAGCCCCTCACACGCCAATAGGCACAAGGCTACATACAGCCACACAGCCTCTCACATAATATATCTTAGAAGTAGTATCACTCATTAGTAGTACAATTAGTATACTAATTTAACTTTTGTAGTAGGTTAGTAGATATGTAAAAGACCCACAAACTCTTAAAAACACTTACACTCACTTGATTTAGTCATCAGTGATGCCATGAATGATGTCATTTGAGATGTCATTGGTGATGTCATCTGTGATGTTGTTGACCATGTCATTGAGTGTTGTAATATGTGAGGTCATAAGCAGTGCTTTGTAGGGGCGTAGGTTTTAGTTAGCTCAGGTAATTATAACTGCCTAATTTCACAGTTTTTTTACAAGTGAAATCTGAGCCTAACTATAACATCCCTGTAACCTTTGTTTTTTTTCAGCGAATATATATATATATATATATATATGGATTCGGCTTTTCCCGTAGGGAAGTTTTTTCCTCGTGCACTCCCGTGTAATGAAATCAAGGAAACCAACACCGGGTTTTCAATCAAATTTCCATGCGTTTATTACAGCATCCAGCAAAACCTTACGCGTTTCGGTCTCTACGGAGACCTTGCTCACAGGTAAAGTATTTGGCTGAAATTGTGATTTTTAAATCAAAAGACAAACGGAAAAACCAATAGGGTTACATCACTTCCTGTAAGTTATACAGGCATTGTGGGACATGTAGTTTGTTCAACAAATTCCAGAAACCGTGCGAAAACGTTGATTATGTCTTTTAACACAAAAAAAAAAGGGAATTACTTTCAAACTAAGAAGTTTATGCATTTTACTCAAACATTGGTTATCGTCCTCATTGACATTGAAAAGTTAAATTTCCAGATCCACAAGTTTGTATCAAGGCCCTCCAGTGGGCGAACCTAGTTTGCATTACAAATTTTTATCGTCAATTTAAATGCTCGTGCAAGCGTTTACCCATGTTTATCAAAATTGTTATCATACAATTTGAAAAAAGTGTGTTATTTAGATGATTAATTGAAAATGAAAATAGAGCCCTCTAGTGGGCGAAACATTCCACCTCACGATACATATTATAACGTGTTCACTGTGCCAAATAAACGATTATTCAACCATGTCCCAAATGAAAAAAAGGGGTTTTTGTGTGATAAAGTTTATAAAGATTTTTAAAAAAGAGTAGGCACCAGTCACTATCTGATAGATGTCTTTACAAGTGGCAGTGTAGTTCTTCATCTTGATTATGGCCATATGGGCTCAAGGTCCGGAAGTTCATGATATGTTTGGACTCTTTTTGTCTCATCACCAGTTCGCGATCTCCGCCTCTTCTGTTTGGTCCAACACTTTCAATACCAAAAAATTTTAGGGATTTCCAATCACCTTTGTGTTCCTTCTCCATGTGTCTTGCCATAGCATTGCTGCGATCAGAATTGATTGTAGGACGAACATGCTCCAAAATCCGTAATTTAAGTTCTTTTTTTGTGCTTCCAATATATTTCTTAAGGCATGGGCATTCAAGGGCATACACAACAAACTGAGTTTTGCAGTTAATTAATTGTTCAATTTTCCATGTTTTGTTGTTTGCCATCTGTATCCATATATATCTATATATATATATATCTATATATATATCTATATATATATATATATATATATATATATATATATATATATATATATATATATATATATGTTCCACAGGTGAATGGGAGCACCCGTTGCCTCCAGAACGAAGGGCGCGTCGGCGAAAGACCTCCCAAACACGGTCACAATATTCAGCCAAACTTCTCCAAGAAAAGCAGTCGACGCCGTGTCTGTGCAAAGAATGAGTTTAATGTCAGCTGAAAATGCTAGACGCGTTTCGCCTGACCTGCAGGCTTGTTCACTAGCAAGTTGATAAAGTTTTTCGTGACTATTTAACACTGTGCATGTGATCAAGTCACATGGTGAAACTACAACAATAGAACTGGACAACAGACTCGTAGTTGATAAAGTGCATCATTACAAAAGGAAAATTCCAAATTGTAAATACCCACAATACATTAAAGCTGTTACAAAATAAAAAACAACATCAATGTCCTTTACATGTTTTTACATTCAACATGTGTGCTCGTTTGTTAACGACACCACTAAAGTGTTATGCTTAGCCACTACCTGTGAACAACATATTGGGTGTGCTAGCACACATCTTTGCACAGACACGGCGTCGACTGCTTTTCTTGGAGAAGTTTGGCTGAATATATATATATATATATATTGTCATTTAGCTCCTATAAACCTATATAGGATCTGCGTGTTTAGATAACATAGACTGTGGGATTAGTGTCCATCCTGATTCCAGACACCCCACTGGGTATGTTCGCCTGTATGCCTAGCTAGCTCACAGTGCCACTGTAAACTCCTCTTACCAAGGAGAGAATAATTCTTGGCAACTATCTAAAATGACAACTCTGTCCCATCAGGGATGGTGGAAACAGTACAGTACTTTTTGCTCAGTCACTTGTGCTTATTTTGTCTCAGAGAGATACACGGAATAAACGGTGGGGACATTTTCAATAAGCATTTATTGAACCAGCGTCATTCTAATATAAAATAGCTGTGCTGAAACAACCATAAGACAGAAACAGATATAAATGATTATAAGCACCAACAGAGTAAATGGATTGTAATTTCTTACCATAGTGCTAAAAACAATGAATATATGCAAGCATATAAATACATGACAATTATAATGCTTACTCTTACGATGCAACCCCAACTAGATGTGCCTAAGTGTACCTAGCATGTATGTAGGTGTAGAGCCAATAATTCCCCTAGGCTGAATCCAACCCCATTACCTGAAGTGAGACTGTGGGACCCCCTCTTGGTCTCCAGATGGACACCCCGCAAGGGATGACAGACCACTACGAGCTAGAGTGTCTGCATGCAGGAACCTCAGCGTCTCGCATCTGTGTGTCAGCATGGAAGTCTTTCTCCTCTGCTTGCCTTGGCAAAGATATGGTGTATCTACCTTGCTGTGTCATGTCGGCCGAAGATGACGGAAGGGATGACCCTTATGCATAGTTAATATGCAGAAGATGGTAATCCTGCTGTGATTCTGAGAGTCTTCATGCATAATTAATTAGGCTAGTTTTTGGGGAAAACTACACGAAATTTTATGCAGTGCTTAACTAGGTAAAAGGTCAATACCAAAACCTGTTACCTAGTGTAATGGTACGTTAAATGTTGGTGAAGGGTTAGGGGATTACTCAAGCCTATATTGGGGTACCCTATGAAACATAACAATATATACACACACAAACGCACCACACAAACACACACATATATAATGTCAAGGTACAGCTTTATTAAGTTACGTACAGTAAACATATATTGATCCCTGTACACTTACCTTGATATTTTGGAGTTGATATTTTGTCTGTATTTTTGTATGTATATATGTATTTACATTTATAAAGCGTGCTGTAACCCTACCGGCATCCTGGCGCTAAGACACAGTAAAAAGAGAAGATAAAGAGCAAGCTGCAGAACTAAGCCGGCCAGCTGGTTACACTCTAGGGTAGAGCCAGGTCTTAACTTTCTTACGGAACAGCAGCTGATCCTGTATTTGCCTCAATTCCGGGGGGAGACTATTCCATAGGTGAGCGGCTGCTACGCCGAACACTCGTCCCCCCATTGTGGATCTCTTTATCCTCGGGATTATTGCCAAATTAGCTGCCGAAGAACGCAGGCTATGTACAGGTGCATACCATCCAACCCTATGCTGGAGCGGTTTTGGGCCAAGTCCGCGAAGCACTTTAAAGGCAATACACAAGGACTTGAACAATATCCTTTGTCTCACCGGGAGCCAATGCACCTCAGCTATGCCTGAGATGTTGATGACCCACAAGTTCTCATTAAGACAAGCTTTGCTGCTGCCACCTGGATACTCTGGAGCCGCGAGATCAAATAACTCGGGGACTCCAGTAGCAGAGCATTACAGTAATCCAGGCGGCTAAGGACAACAGACCTAACCACTGTGCCTCTTACCTGAGGAGGCAATAGTGGTAATACCTGCCCACCCCACAGTGCAAAAGTTCAGTTTTGTCATTATTAAATTGTAGCGCATTGTTTCTCAGCCATGACACCATTTCACACATAACCACTACGTAACAGGGGTACCCCATAAACGATATAGGAAGAGCAATGGGGAAAGGACCAGTAATGAAAAGAATTTGCTCTGCTTGTCTAGATATTAAGAACGCTAATAAGTCGTAATACCCAAAGGTCACTCAGGCTAGACCATATGAGAAGCATAAAAAGATAAACCAACAGTTATAACAAAATTATATCGGGATTCAACCTCCATTGCAGGACGTTTCTATTGAGCTATTATTGATTACACTTTTACAGTGCACGCGGACCGGAGGCACCAAAACGGAAACTTTATATCCATGAATATCGGGCTCACCCGAGGTAACGGAATCTTGTCATCCAATATTGATTTGACACCAGAGCGAATTGACGCACAGAGCGGTACCTGCTTCTATCCCCGTTTTTTTGTATGAACACGTGCAATTCTCCAGTTTATCTGTTAAATTACTCCATGTGAGATACCTTGGACTCATACATCATTATTCATATGTTATTCAGCATATTTTCATCGGTTTAAAATCTTGATTTCGTCTAGGCCAGTAGGGTGGCCTGGTTTACCGTATCAAATGCGGTGGACAGGTCCAACAGTATCAGCGTCGCAGATTGTCCCCTGTCCGCACGCATCCGAAGATTATCCAACACGGTAACCAGTGCGGTCTCAGTCCCATGGCCTGGACGGAAACCAGATTGATCTTCCCCCAGCTTGTTATTACCTTGCAGAAAGCAGGAGAGTGCTCGGCTCACCGGGCGCTCCACTATCTTTACTGGATATGGTAAAAGGGAGATTGGTCTGTAGTTCCCATAACAGTTAGGGTCCAATGAAGGTTTTTTGAGTAGAGGTGAAACTATCGCTTCCTTCCAACAAGATGGAACCACTCCACTGCTAAGAGATTGGTTACACAACTGGTGAAGCAGTGGAAAGATCTCAGAACCCAGCTCTTTCCAAAGTTTTTGACGGATGGGATCCAACAGTGAACCAGAAGAGACCCCTATTGCCACCCTAACAAACTCTTCCTCCGTAGGCAATTCCCAGTGGTCGAGGGTAGTCCCTTGCCTCCTTGGCTCCATCCCAACATCACTAACTCCAGTTAAGTTAGCTGGTCCTATCTCTTCCCTTCCACTAGTGCCTAACGGGGTATCTGGTTTCAAACCTTCAATGATCCTATTAATCTTTTCCTGAATGAAGGCTGCCAGGCCATCACATAGCTCTTGCGACGGAGTAATCTTATTACTTGTGCAATCAGGATTGGCCATGTCTCTCAGTATTTTAAAAACACACTTAACACTATTTGGTGATTTTGAAATAAGATCTGCAAAATATGCCGTCTTGGTGGTCACTATCTCTTTTTTATGCATGGCTAAGCATTCCTTCCAAGTGACTTTATCATTATTAGCATAATGCATTCTCCACTGTCTTTCAGCCCGTTTGCATTGAAGCTTGTAAATCCTCAATTCCTCCGTATACCATGGAGCAGAGGGTTTCCCCCGTTTCCTAATCTTCTTCATTGGGGCGTGCAGCTCAATTGTACCGGTTAATTGCCCACAGAAGGCTGTATAATTCTCAACTACCGACTTCCCAGGATCAAAAAGGGACTCTAGATAAAAGAGCAGGCCGTTTTAGCTTTCCTCAAAAGGGCCTTCAAGTCCCTACCCAGAGCACACCTTTCCTCCCTGGGAGTAGACCTAGTTCTAGTAACATGAGTCATTCGGAATTTGACCAAAGGAATGATCCGACCATCCAACTGGTAAAATTCCATCCATAATAACCAAATTATCCTCAGAGAGTACCAGATCTAATACATGCCCTGCTGTGTGAGTTGCTTCTGGACCAATTGTGACAAATTCAAATTAGCACAGGACTGAATACAATTATTATAAACTGTATCCAGCTTCCCATTAGGCCAAAGATTGAAATCTCCCAGCATCAGCAATCTATGATGGGTAAGAGTCAGATTACTAATCACGTCAACTAGCTGCTGCTGTTGTTGTGCATACACTGTTCCTGGGGGTCTATAACAGACCATGCCAGTCAGGATATGCCCTGACCTATCTTTCAGTGAAAAACCTAAAATTTCTATATGTGCGACCTCGTCTATGTCCAGAGGAGCGAAATCCCAGGAGTCTTTAAATATAATCCCGGTCCCATCCCCTCTGCCGCTGGGCCTCGGTTTATGGAATGCTTTATACCCCACAGGGCATGCTAACCCCAGCTCGAGGTCCAACCCCAAGTCAGCCCAAGTCTCTGTCATAAACAGGACATCCAATTTATGCATTTCATTCAACAGCTGGATTTCTATGGAGTGTTTAGGGAGTGACCTCACATTAAGGGGGCCACATTTCAAAGCATCCACTTGTAACGTTTCAAGATCTGTCCCCTCCAATTGGTTCAATACAGATACGCCAAATACATTACTCTGCTTACCTATATCGCACAACTGTTTCCTTGTATAACTATATCTGGGAGTTTCTACAGACGTGCGATGTAAATCGGCATAGTGACTGGCGCTGGGCGCAGTCGGTGCACGGACGGGCGCAGACGGACTTGCCTTTGGCGCGCCCGCTGCACGGTCGCTCCAGTGTGACGCTATATAGGCGCCACTGGGCTGAGACTGGAGCGCTAACCCCCCTCAGCGTGACGGGACCACTCAACAAGAGAGCGCCGTCAAAGTGTTAAAAAGAAGCTTTATTAAAAAGAGAATGCTGCCGAATGCTGCCGATTTTAAAACAAAAACATTTATTTGTGGATTAATCTAAAATACACAGCTGCCACTAGTAATGTGCAAAATACGCAATCAAATTGTGCAATACACAGAAAATAAATTGCAACAGTTACAGCCCCCAACTATCAGCTTTACTATGTCTAATTTTTGTAGGATGATAAGAAATCTATGATAGTCTGGTATGTTACATTATGTTAAAATGTATTGAGCCAGTTGGAGAGAATCCGACTCACTGAACACCACAAGAACCTCAATACTTGCTCTATTGTCAACATCTGACCTCACATTGTGCTAATGGTGCATAAGTTGCCTACTTCAACCTCTTTGCCGAGTGTGCCAGAGAAGGTAAAGAACCATAGCATTAGACAGCACCTAAAGGATGGTACCTATTACAGCCAGATGGATAGCTGCTACGTAGCACAAGGGGTGAACAGGTGACCGAAGCCAAGGGAGGGAACTTGCATCAACTGTTCCCTCACCAACAAAGCTCCGGTTCTGCTTTTATGCCACAAAGCTGTAGTAACTGGTCTGCCCGTCGCTGAGTGGAGAACCATTTGCGGCTCCATTACTCCGTACATTTGAGCGTATAAAATGTAGGAGGCACGAGTATATATGATCCTACGGCTTCCTTTTCCGTTTAAGACGATTGTTATGTCTTTGGACAGAGAGCGTCAAAACCAATATAGAGGTAGGGTTAACTCTATAAGCAAAATCGACACATATCCGTTGTGCTTACTATGATTAAACAGCAAGTGGCATCTGTCTCTGTGTGCATAAAAGAATCCTTTCTTATAGATTCACTCAAATCAAGAGAATAACACCATACAGAGAGGGTGTGGTGACGTACTATCCACCAAGCTTCGGGGCAGAACGTTTAAGGCTACATTTATCAATTTACCAGATTACCTGAAATAATGTACGTATAATCAGAAGTCTTGGCTAAAGGGGCATCAAGCTGATGAAGGGGCTGATACTATATGCGCCCACAGTTTTAATAAGGATTCAGGTCGAGGGCAACTTTACAGTGCAATACAGAGAGACTTGTAGTATTTGTCTTGAAAATGGTAGAATATCAGTAAAACCATCAAAACGCATAGACGCATCGCTCACATAATTCGTGGAAGTAATTGGATCTGTAGATACTTAAAAATATATTGTATCCAGGCCTAATTATAAAATTGTTCCTATGGATATGTTTTTTGAATGACAAAGCATATTGTCTATCTTTTCTCTCTCTATGTTATGTGATGTGCTGTTGTTTTACGTGTACTAAATGCATTAGGTTTTTGAGTGTTCTTAAAATTTTATATGAATTTGAGACATATAGTACTTGTTATTTTTATGAAATGCTTTTGATATCAAAACATATTTTTAACAATAAAAAGAAAGTTTTGTGCTAATTCCTGGTCTTTATGATACATCCTTTATGTCTATTACATGGGCTGTAGTATTGGTTTCATTTGAACTCAGGATTCTATTGTGAGTAGAATTATTTTTTACTGTATGTGGAACAACCAAGGGATATGTTGTTTTTACTTGTCAGTAGTACCCTATTCCCTTGGTGAGGTATAAGGGGTCCCTCTCTTTTTTTCTTATACGTGTAACTGATTCCCACTACTCCTCAGACACTGTCACAGAGAACAGTGTCTGCAGCACTGTAATCACAAATCCAGGTGTGGATGACAGACACTGGTGGCTCCCCCATTGGGGCCTGGGGGCATCGCCCCACTGCTTTCTTGCAATATGAGAAGGCAGAAACATAAATGGTAATAACTACCATTTTATGTTTCTGCTTCTCGCACTGTGAGAAAGCAGAAGTGCCTGGTTGGGGGTGGGCGGTCCTGCTCGAGGGCAGGGGGGATTGGCTTGTCCACTGTTGTGGGTACTGACTGTTTGGTCGGCCCTGGGGCTGACCAAACAGTCAGTACCCACAAGAGTGGGCAAGCCACTCCCCCCTGCCCTCGAGCAGGACGGCCCACTCTCCTTTTTTCTCTATGTAGGCTGCTGCATGCAGCAGCCTACATATAGAAAATGGCCCGGCTGGGGCATTCTCCGCTGCGCCTCACCAATCACAATGCTGCCATTGCAGCATTGTGATTGGCGGAGGGGAGGGAGGGAGGCTGCCCTTCCTGATGACGATCATTCAGCTGCAGGAATTAGAAAACGCAGGACGGTGGGAAGCTGAAGTAGCGCAGGATGGTAAGTTTTATTTTATATATATTTTTAAATTAAACCCCTCCTGCCTTCCCCCATGCCCCCCGCGATGACCCCATTTCCACCCCCACCCGCCCGTCATGCCGGCTGCGATTGCTATGGTCTCTTGGTCCATTTGGGGGACTTGACTGTTAGTTGTATAGTTTTGGATTTGACACAGACTGGGAGAGAATGTAGCATGTTGGTTAGTGTGTCGTGCTTGGTTCTGAGATGTGGGTTCATTTTGTTGACCCGTGGACCAGATCTGGGGTGTTATAAGCGGTAGTGTGCTGTGCAGTGTTTCTGTTGTTTGCTGAGACCCGAACTTGTGCTTCATTCATTTTACATCGATCTGATTTGTGCATGGTGTTTACACAAGAGCACGCACTAAAGTCTTGTTTGTAAATTCTTTTGCGCTGAAAGGGGTGGATTGCCGATCCTGAATGAAACTTTCTGTAGAGTGTTTCTTTGAATGCACGTGTTATGACGATATGCTTTAAGACATGCAAGAGATCTAAAATGCAGTCGCAGTGCCTGTACTAAACTTCCTTCACACAACTAAACTGACTTTCTATCCTGTTGCCGCTGTTTGCCTGACGAAGGGGCTAAAGTCTGGAGGTTTGGTGGAGGAGGGTCAGAGAGCGGACCCGGGTGCTGGGGGAGTGCAGGACTACACTCTCCAGTGTCCCCTGCGGCACCCAGCAAAGCCGTGCCGCCGCCAACGCCTGCCCCGCACCAGGAGGCACCTTCATAAACTCTCACGGGCTCCCGCAGCGCGGGAAGCTCTGTTGCCGCTGTTTGCCCGACAAAGGGGCTAAAGTCTGGAGGTTTGGTGGAGGAGGGTCAGAGAGCAGTCCCGGATGCTGGGGGAGTGCAGGACTACACTTCCCAGTATCCCCTGTGGCACCCGCCGCCAACGCCTGTACCGCACCAGGAGGCACCTTCATAAACTCTCAAGGGCTCCCGCAGCGTGGGACGCACGTGGGACGCACATGGCCATGCCCGGACCATGCCCGGTCAAAGCCCGGGCCAAGGGCAGGCCCGTCTGCGCCCATCAGCGACTGACAGAGGCTGGGCTGGCCAACCCCTCTGTCGTGTGGAAGGCAACATGGATAAGAGCAAACTAACTTACTCGAATGACTTGCCAAAGTCTAAAGCTAAAATCCCCCGTAACTGTGCTTCTATAATGTTGTATTTAACCAGCGCTGTTGGGGCAATTACTACTGAGATCCACAATGTAGAAGCCCAATTGGGGATGGATGAAGTGAGGAGGGTGTTTATACTCCCCCGTTGGTAGCCCCTTGTACGTCAGGTATTGACTTTGTCACGGATAAACTAGTGGGGACCCATGATTCTATTCAAGGAAATGAAGCTAGGCCACACTCAAGCCAGGAAATGTCTTTGGGGGATGCTGACAATACTCCTGTGAACCCTCCAAAGGAACTGTTTTTAGCACCTCTGAAGAAAAAAAGGAAGAAAGGAGCTAAGGGAGGATCCAACAAAAAGGTTTCAGCCCCTAGGTGGGGCCTAGTAGTCATCTAAATGTAAAAGAAAGGCAGCCCTCTCACTCTGGAGCCACATCTATGGATAAAATTCTCACCCATATCGATACTTTATTTGAGACATTGAGAGTGGAACTGATAAATTGTATGAAATATGGGGTGTATGGAATCATGAAGAAACTGTTACATCTCGAGAACAAATGGGAGGGGGTGGCCTGTCTGAACATTATCCTGAAGGAGAATGTTGAGGGCGGAAATGGACGGTGTGAATCATCCTGTAGGAATAGTAATTCAAACACGGGTAGGGGCATTGTTGCAGGCGAAGAGTGTGTAAGTACCTCTGGTTTTGGTCCCCAGAAACCTAATGAGCTCCCCCAGGAAACCAGAAGAGATTCTAATCAGCTAATCAATATAGAATCTCATAGGAGAGCTGATATTAAATCTACGGTTAGCTTGACCAAGCCGAATGGCTTGGTGAGCCATGCAAGGCTCCATCTGCCTCCGGAAGCCACACCATTAGTTGCAGTTCTTACTGGGGTACCCCACCTTAAGGTGAATACCAGGGAAACTACAGAAGATCTTATACGCAAAGTAAAATTTTGGTGTTCTAGACATTCTGAGGGAGGTTCAAATGCGTCACCCCATATCATAATGGCTAGACGCGTTGATTGGGTTGGCCATTGTCCCAAAAACTTTAAGGGAGATTGTATCGTGGTCAATTTTGACAGAAGGGATGTAGCAGGCTGGCTTTTTGGGGCCACACAGTATGGTGGTAATAGGGGAATTAGAGCATTTTCATTGGGGGTGTTTTAACCACCCAAAATGTCTGAAAGGGCTAGTTTACCGCCCTTTTTAGGGCCACATTTGAGAGGGAATAGACAAAGACTGGATACTAGACCCATGTTGATTGAGGATCCCTGCTTAGTTAGTGGGACTCCTACTATCCCTTCAACCTCATGGGGTACCAAGGGAGCTGGTCCGGTTTCCAGCGGTGTGGAAACATTAAACAGATTGGAATCACTAACCCAGCTAGATGGTAGTGATTGAGTAACCATTGTTACCCTACCCAGGTGCAGGAGGAGGATTTACAGAGGGAGCCCATAATTAAATTGCCCCAAATACATAAGCCATATGAAGTTGGACTAGTAAATATACTTAGCTGGAATATTGCAGGGCTAAGAAATAAAATGGAGGATGTTATTTGGAATACGTTTCTTAAAGATTATGATGTTATTGGGCTTCAGGACTCGTGGGAAGTGGATAACACACTTTGGTTAGACGGCTATTCTACTTACTTTGAACCTGCTACACCATCTGTTATGGGAAGATCAAAAGGGGGTTTGATCACTTTGACCTCCTTAAAGGTTACAGGTAGTCATCGAAAACTAGAAACAGGATTAGCAACCTGTTTAATTGTTGAAATTATACCTGCAAATTCAATAACAATTTTAATTATTAATTTTTATAATTCATTCGAAAGAAATACAGTCACTGAACATGTTTCTAGTCTTAAAACCTACTTGGAGGGTTATAAGGAGAATCAATTCACACCTTATTCGGTTGTCATTTTAGGGGATTTTAATATACATTTATGTTACAAGAGCTGTTATGTTTCTGATGGCTTAGGTCCTGTCAGGTTCTCAGAGATACATTTTGAACATATATCACAAGGGGAATTTCTGGAGCAAACCATAGCAGATCTGGGTCTTTTATATCCAAATGATTTATGCGGTAAGGACATCACTCCATCCTTTACAGGAAGGGGAAATCATACGACCATTTACTACATTTTTACAAATACTGCTCTTGAACTATATGTTAAAGATTATACAGCTATGTGGTCACAATTCAGTGACCACAATCCCATACACTTGATATTGGAGGGGGGCATTGGGCTCAATTCGGAAACCAATAAATGGGCACCTACAGCAGTAATTAACAACATACATCAGGGCCGTAGAGTGAAATGGTGTATGGTCATCCTGGAAGATTTCTGTAATGATTTAGCCTCCAAAGTAGGACCAAAAATGGAGCTATGCTGTGATAGTTGGGCCAGAGATAAGGGGATTTTAACTGCCTATGGTAAAATTTGTATGCAGGTAGCAAAAGACCTTACGTATGTTCGTAAGGAATACCCAAATATTGGAGAGAGGTGGTTTGACCATAGGTGCTCAGTGGCGCATCAAAAACTGATGGCTGCCTTAAAAACCAGACCACAAGACAAGAATCTGATAGCTGCCTATAGGAAAGACTATAAGTTGGCAATAAACATCCGTAAGTCGGATATTAAAAATGATGCTTTTAATGAATTAATGTCAACTGATGTAATAAAGAACAGTGCCAAGTTCTGGAATGTTGTAAACAGACCATTCTTCTCGGATAATAAGGGCAGCTTACTGGAGTGTAATATCCCTGAAGAGGATTGGTTCAATCATTTCAAAGTCATATACGGGGACCAAGGTGAACCTGAACCCAGGAGTCCCGACTATGTGGGCAAGAAATATTCCTTAACCTTTACAGATAATGAAATAGCTGTGGCCATAGTTCAAATGTCAAGAAATAAAGCCCCTGGCCCGGACAGGGTCCCAGCTGACCTTTATACAACCGATATACCTCTTTGGTCTAAATTGCTAGCTAATGTTTTTAATAAAGCGTGTGAGTCTGGCTTACCACAATCTTTGTCACAATCAAGAATAGCACCGGTTTTTGAAAAGGGGAACAGAAGAGACACGCGTTGCTATAGGCTTATTTCATTGATAGATTCAGCCGTGAAGGTTTTAGGTGGAGTGGTTTTAGTCAAACTCACAGAGTGGCTGAATGACGCCGACATCCTCTCAAATCTACAGTACGGATTTAGGAAAGGGAGAGGTACCACGGACCAGTGCCTAAATTTGCTTCTATTATCTGGGAAATATACGATCGCGAAGAAGGGCTCACTGCATTTAGCATTTATGGATCTTTCATCGGCCTTCGACCATGTTAATAGATCCAAGTTATGGCATCTGCTACTGAAGTTAGGATTGGATGAAAACATTGTACATTTTTTGGCGGATCTGCATCAAGATCTTAGAGCCACAGTGAGATTTGACCAAAAAGGTAAGCTTACACGTAGCATCCGCATTATCAAAGGAGTGAGACAGGGTTGCATTTTAGCCCCACTTTTATTCACACTATATATTAATAACCTTGAATCAGTTTTAGTGGGTGCTAGTTTGGACATCCCCCGGGAAGGCGAGCAATTAATCCCGGCTCTCCTATACGCGGACGACGCTGCCTTATTAGCTAGAACGGCGAATGGCCTACAGCATCTTTTAACAACCTTTGTCGTTTTTATGAAGTCTCTGGACTTGGATGTTAATTTCTCCAAGTTCCACATTATGATTATGGGGGTAAAGCCCAAGAAATATAAGACCAATTACTGTGAAGGGCATAAACTAACAAGGGTGGCGTCATTCTTATATTTAGGAGTATTATTTGATGAAAAAGGCACATGGATCCCACAAATGAAAGCCAAAAGAAACATAATGGCCAGATCAACCATTGCAGTCCTAGATTTTGACCGCAGATTGGGATCGAAACCTATGCATGCTATGTTAAATATCTACAGGGCTAATTGCCTTGCTTTAGCAAGCTATGGTTCTGATCTCTGGGGATACAGAGATGCTGGTGATGTCCAAATAGTGGAAAATACATTTCTAAGAAATTTGCTATCCGTGCCGCCATCGACATCTACCTATATAATACACCAAGAAACGGGCATAGGTTTTGTATCAGATATCATAGGAATGGCTCCTTTACTTAAATGGATAGGTATTTGGACAAATCAGTAGCTTGAGATCAACCGCGAAATCATACGTGATTGTTTAATTCTTGATTTAGCAAGTAGTATCAGCTGGGTAAGTTATATCAAAAGGATTGCACCTTATTTGGGGAGACCAGAGCTATTTAGCTCACCAGAGAAACTCCTAAAGGCAGACATGTTCTGGGTTAAAAATGCATACCTGCAGTTATCACAAAGGGATAGAGAGTCCAGGGAATTAAGGAAGCCCCTTGTGCGGGCACATCAGTTGTTATGCGCATCACAAACGATCGAGCCATATTTAACTATAGTTACAAATCGGCATCATCGTTTTCTTCTGGTGAGATTCAGACTGAATCAATTACATTTGCTCCTTGCTGAACCAGTGGGATGGAAAAAGCTGGAGGACCTGAATGTATGTACTTGTGATCATTTTTCCACCCAGGACTCAATGCATTTTGTTTTATTTTGTGAGCATTTTTTGCACATCCGAAACCGGTTCATTCTACCCATTTTAAAAGGCAAAGGTTTTAATCAGGCTAGACCTGCTTCTATATATGTACAAATGTTGACCAATGTTTGTGAAATTTTTAACATAGCTAGCTTTCTGACTGCAGGTGTCAGATTAAGGAGAAATTGGAGAACTGTTAATAATTAGCACTTTTTTTTTTAAACTCATGAAATATTTATGTGCCTATTGATGATTTAGATCTTGTTATTTGTATTCTGTGATGAACGTGATTTTGCAATAATTTTAAAACATTTTTAATGTGTTTTTTGTAGTATACGTTTAGGGTTTTAATTAACCGAATAAAGTGAATTTGATTGACTGACTGACTTTCTATCCGTCTATAAGGAGTAAATCACTGATCGTTTTATAGTTAGTAAAGGTCTTCGACCGTGTTAATAGATCCAAGTTATGGCATCTGCTACTGAAGTTAGGATTGGATGAAAACATTGTAAATTTTTTGGCGCATCTGCATCAAGATCTTAGAGCCACAATGAGATTTGACCAAAAAGGTAACCTTACACGTAGCATCCGCATTATCAAAGGAGTGAGACAGGGTTGCATTTTAGCCCCACTTTTATTCACCCTATATATTAATAACTTTGAATCAGTTTTAGCGGGTGCTAGTTTGAACATCCCCTGGGTAGGAGAGCGATTAATCCCGGCTCTCCTATACACGGACGACGCTGCCTGATTAGCTAGAACGGCGAATGGCCTACAGCATCTTTTAGCAACGTTGGCCGTTTTTATGAAGTCTCTGGACTTGGATGTTAATTTCTCCAAGTCCCATATTAAGATTATGGGGGTAAAGCACAAGAAATGTAAGACCAATTACTGTGAAGGGAATGAACTAACAAGAGTGGCGTCATTTTTATATTTAGGAGTATTATTTGATGAAAAAGGCACATGGATCCCACAAATGAAAGCCAAAAGAAACGTAATGGCCAGATCAACCATTGCAGTCCTAGATTTTGCCCGCAGATTGGGATCGAAACCTATGCATGCTATGTTAAATATCTACAGGGCTAAATGCCTTGCTATAGCAAGCTATGGTTCTGATCTCTGGGGATACAGAGATGCCGGTGATGTTCAAATAGTGGAAAATACATTTCTGAGAAATTTGCTATCTGTGCCGCCATCGACATCTACCTATATCATACACCAAGAAATGGGCATAGGTTTTGTATCAGATATCATAGGAATGGCTCCTTTACTTAAATGGATAGGTATTTGGACAATACGGAGCTTGAGATGAACTGCAAAATCATACGCGATTGTTTAATTCTTGATTTAGCAAGTAGTATCCCCTGGTTAAGTTATGTCAAAAGGATTGCATCTTATTTGGGGAGACCAGAGCTATTTAGATCCCCGGAGAAACTCCTAAAGGCGGATATGTTCTGGGTTAAAAATACGTACCTGCAGTTATCAAAAATGGATAGAGAGTCCAGGGCATTAAGGAAGCTCCTTGTACGGCATACCAGTTGTTATGCGCATCACAAACGATCGAGCCATATTTAACTATAGTTACAAATCAGCATCATCGTTTTCTTCTGGTGAGATTCAGACTGAATCAATTACATTTGCTCCTTGCTGAACCAATGGGATGGAAAAAGCTGGAGGACCTGAATGTATGTACTTGTGATCATTTATCCACCCAGGACTCAATGCATTTTGTATTATTTTGTGAGCATTTTTTGCATATCCGAAACCGGTTCATTCTACCAATTTTAAAAGGCAAAGGTTTTAATCAGGCTAGACCTGCTTTTATATATCTATAAATGTTGACCAATGTTTGGGAAATTTTTAACATAGCTAGCTTTCTGACTGCAGGTGTCAGATTAAGGAGAAATTGAAGAACTGTTAATAATTAGCACTTTTTTTTTAAACTCATGAAATATTTATGTGCCTATTGATGATTTAGATCTTGTTATTTGTATTCTGTGATGAACGTGATTTTGCAATAATTTTAAAACATTTTTACTTTGTTTTTTGTAGTATACCTTTAGGGTTTTAATTAACCGAATAAAGTGAATTTGATTGACTGACTGACTTTCTATCCGTCTATGAGGAGTAAATCACTGATCGTTTTATAGTTAGTAAAGGTCTTCGACCGTGTTAATAGATCCAAGTTATGGCATCTGCTACTGAAGTTAGGATTGGATGAAAACATTGTAAATTTTTTGGCGCATCTGTATCAAGATCTTAGAGCCACAATGAGATTTGACCAAAAAGGTAACCTTACACGTAGCATCCGCATTATCAAAGAAGTGAGACAGGGTTGCATTTTAGCCCCACTTTTATTCACCCTATATATTAATAACCTTGAATCAGGTTTAGTGGGTGCTAGTTTGAACATCCCCTGGGTAGGAGAGCGATTAATCCCGGCTCTCCTATACGCGGACGACGCTGCCTGATTAGCTAGAACGGCGAATGGCCTACAGCATCTTTTAGCAACTTTTGCCGTTTTTATGAAGTCTCTGGACTTGGATGTTAGTTTCTCCAAGTCCCATATTATGATTATGGGGGTAAAGCCCAAGAAATGTAAGACCAATTACTGTGAAGGGAATGAACTAACAAGAGTGGCGTCATTTTTATATTTAGGAGTATTATTTGATGAAAAAGGCACATGGATCCCACAAATGAAAGCCAAAAGAAACTTAATGGCCAGATCAATCATTGCAGTCCTAGATTTTGACCGCAGATTGAGATCGAAACCTATGCATGCTATGTTAAATATCTACAGGGCTAAATGCCTTGCTATAGCAAGCTATGGTTCTGATCTCTGGGGATACAGAGATGCCGGTGTGTCCAAATAGTGGAAAATACATTTCTGAGAAATTTGCTATCCGTGCCGCCATCGACATCTACCTATATCATACACCAAGAAATGGGCATAGGTTTTGTATCAGATATCATAGGAATGGCTCCTTTACTTAAATGGATAGGTATTTGGACAAATCCGGAGCTTGAGATGAACTGCAAAATCATACGCGATTGTTTAATTCTTGATTTAGCAAGTAGTATCCCCTGGTTAAGTTATGTCAAAAGGATTGCATCTTATTTGGGGAGACCAGAGCTATTTAGATCCCCAGAGAAACTCCTAAAGGCGGATATGTTCTGGGTTAAAAATACGTACCTGCAGTTATCACAAATGGATAGAGAGTCCAGGGAATTAAGGAAGCTCCTTGTGCGGGCACACCAGTTGTTATGCGCATCACAAACGATCGAGCCATATTTAACTATAGTTACAAATCAGCATCATCGTTTTCTTCTGGTGAGATTCAGACTGAATCAATTACATTTGCTCCTTGCTGAACCAATGGGATGGAAAAAGCTGGAGGACCTGAATGTATGTACTTGTGATAATTTTTCCACCCAGGACTCAATGCATTTTGCATTATTTTGTGAGCATTTTTTACACATCCGTAACCGGTTCCTTCTACCCATTTTAAAAGGCTAAGGTTTTACTCAGGCTAGACCTGCTTCTATATATTTACAAATGTTGACCAATGTTTGGGAATTTTTTAACATAGCTAGCTTTCTGACTGCAGCTGTCAGATTAAGGAGAAATGGAAGAACTGTTAATAATTAGCACTTTTTTTTTAAACTCATGAAATATTCATGTGCATATTGATGATTTAGATCTGGTTATTTGTATTCTGTGATGAACGTGATTTTGCAATAATTTTAAAATATTGTTACTGTGTTTTTTGTAGTATACTTTTATGGTTTTAATTAACCGAATGAAGTGAATTTGATTGACTGACTGACTTTCTATCCATCTACGAGGAGTAAATCACTGATCGTTTTATATTTGGTAAAGGCCCTCGACCATATTAATAGATACAAGTATGGCATCTGCTGCTGAAGTTACGATTGGATGAAAACATTGTAAGTTTTTGGGTGGATCAGCATCAAGATCTTAGAGCCACATTGAGAGTTGACCAAAAAGGTAACCTTACAGGTAGCATCCGCATTATCAAAGGAGTGAGACAGGGTTGTATTTTAGCCCCACTTTTATTCACCCTATATATTAATAACCTTGAATCAGTTTTAGTGGGTGCTAGTTTGGACATCCCCCGGTTAGGAGAGCGATTAATCCCGGCTCTCCTATATGCGGACGACGCTGCCTTATTAGCTAGAACAGCGAAAGGCCTACAGCATCTTTTAACAACCTTTGCCGTTTTTATGAAGTCTGTAGACTTGGATGTTAATTTCTCCAAGTCCCATATTATGATTATGGGGGTAAAGCCCAAGAAATGTAAGACCAATTACTGTGAAGTGAATGAACTAACAAGGTGGTGTCCTTTTTATATTTAGGAGTATTATTTGATGAAAAAGGCACGTGGATCCCACAAATGAAAGCGAATGAAATGAAAGAAACGTAATGGCCAGATCAACCATTGCAGTCCTAGATTTTGACCGCAGATTGAGATCGAAACCCATGCATGCTATGTTAAATATCTACAGGGCTAAATGTCTTGCTATAGCAAGCTATGGTTCTGATCTCTGGGGATACAGAGATGC
Source organism: Triturus cristatus (assembly GCF_964204655.1). NCBI lineage: Eukaryota > Metazoa > Chordata > Amphibia > Caudata > Salamandridae > Triturus > Triturus cristatus. The sequence continues at coordinate 1,379,234,396 of NC_140589.1, read as the reverse complement.
CGGTGATGTCCAAATAGTGGAAAATACATTTCTGAGAAATTTGCTATCCTGTTCTGCCATCGACATCTACCTATATCATACACCAAGAAACAGGCATAGGTTTTGTATCAGATATCATAGGAATGGCTCCTTTACTTAAATGGATAGGTATTTGGACAAATCCGGAGCTTGAGATGAACCGCAAAATCATACGCGATTGTTTAATTCTTGATTTAGCAAGTTGTATCCCCTGATTAAGTTATGTCAAAAGGATTGCATCTTATTTGGGGAGACCAGAGCTATTTAGCTCCCCAGAGAAACTCCTAAAGGCGGATATGTTCTGGGTTAAAAATACGTACCTGCAGTTATCACAAATGGATAGAGAGTCCAGGGAATTAAGGAAGCTCCTTGTACGGGCACACCAGTTGTTATGCGCATCACAAACGATCGAGCCATATTTAACTATAGTTACAAATCAGCATCATCGTTTTCTTCTGGTGAGATTCAGACTGAATCAATTACATTTGCTCCTTGCTGAATCAATGGGATGGAAAAAGCTGGAGGACCTGAATGTATGTACTTGTGATAATTTTTCCACCCAGGACTCAATGCATTTTGCATTATTTTGTGAGCATTTTTTACACATCCGTAACCGGTTCCTTCTACCCATTTTAAAAGGCAAAGGTTTTAATCAGGCTAGACCTGCTTCTATATATGTACAAATGTTGACCAATGTTTGTGAAATTTTTAACATAGCTAGCTTTCTGACTGCAGCTGTCAGATTAAGGAGAAATGGAAGAACTGTTAATAATTAGCACTTTTTTTTAAAACTCATGAAATATTCATGTGCATATTGATGATTTAGATCTTGTTATTTGTATTCTGTGATGAACGTGATTTTGCAATAATTTTAAAACATTGTTACTGTGTTTTTTGTAGTATACTTTTATGGTTTTAATTAACCGAATGAAGTGAATTTGATTGACTGACTGACTTTCTATCCATCTACGAGGAGTAAATCACTGATCGTTTTATAGTTGGTAAAGGCCCTCGACCATATTAATAGATACAAGTATGGCATCTGCTGCTGAAGTTACGATTGGATGAAAACATTGTAAATTTTTTGGTGGATCAGCATCAAGATCTTAGAGCCACATTGAGAGTTTACCAAAAAGGTAGCATCCGCATTATCAAAGGAGTGAGACAGGGTTGTATTTTAGCCCCACTTTTATTCACCCTATATATTAATAACCTTGAATCAGTTTTAGTGGGTGCTAGTTTGGACATCCCCCGGGTAGGAGAGCGATTAATCCCGGCTCTCCTATATGCGGACGACGCTGTCTTATTAGCTAGAACAGCGAAAGGCCTACAGCATCTTTTAACAACCTTTGCCGTTTTTATGAAGTCTCTGGACTTGGATGTTAATTTGTCCAAGTCCCATATTATGATTATGGGGGTAAAGCCCAAGAAATGTAAGACCAATTACTGTGAAGGGAATGAACTAACAAGAGTGGCGTCATTTTTATATTTAGGAGTATTATTTGATGAAAAAGGCACATGGATCCCACAAATGAAAGCCAAAAGAAACTTAATGGCCAGATCAATCATTGCAGTCCTAGATTTTGACCGCAGATTGAGATCGAAACCTATGCATGCTATGTTAAATATCTACAGGGCTAAATGCCTTGCTATAGCAAGCTATGGTTCTGATCTCTGGGGATACAGAGATGCCGGTGTGTCCAAATAGTGGAAAATACATTTCTGAGAAATTTGCTATCCGTGCCGCCATCGACATCTACCTATATCATACACCAAGAAATGGGCATAGGTTTTGTATCAGATATCATAGGAATGGCTCCTTTACTTAAATGGATAGGTATTTGGACAAATCCGGAGCTTGAGATGAACTGCAAAATCATACGCGATTGTTTAATTCTTGATTTAGCAAGTAGTATCCCCTGGTTAAGTTATGTCAAAAGGATTGCATCTTATTTGGGGAGACCAGAGCTATTTAGATCCCCAGAGAAACTCCTAAAGGCGGATATGTTCTGGGTTAAAAATACGTACCTGCAGTTATCACAAATGGATAGAGAGTCCAGGGAATTAAGGAAGCTCCTTGTGCGGGCACACCAGTTGTTATGCGCATCACAAACGATCGAGCCATATTTAACTATAGTTACAAATCAGCATCATCGTTTTCTTCTGGTGAGATTCAGACTGAATCAATTACATTTGCTCCTTGCTGAACCAATGGGATGGAAAAAGCTGGAGGACCTGAATGTATGTACTTGTGATAATTTTTCCACCCAGGACTCAATGCATTTTGCATTATTTTGTGAGCATTTTTTACACATCCGTAACCGGTTCCTTCTACCCATTTTAAAAGGCAAAGGTTTTACTCAGGCTAGACCTGCTTCTATATATTTACAAATGTTGACCAATGTTTGGGAATTTTTTAACATAGCTAGCTTTCTGACTGCAGCTGTCAGATTAAGGAGAAATGGAAGAACTGTTAATAATTAGCACTTTTTTTTTAAACTCATGAAATATTCATGTGCATATTGATGATTTAGATCTGGTTATTTGTATTCTGTGATGAACGTGATTTTGCAATAATTTTAAAATATTGTTACTGTGTTTTTTGTAGTATACTTTTATGGTTTTAATTAACCGAATGAAGTGAATTTGATTGACTGACTGACTTTCTATCCATCTACGAGGAGTAAATCACTGATCGTTTTATATTTGGTAAAGGCCCTCGACCATATTAATAGATACAAGTATGGCATCTGCTGCTGAAGTTACGATTGGATGAAAACATTGTAAGTTTTTGGGTGGATCAGCATCAAGATCTTAGAGCCACATTGAGAGTTGACCAAAAAGGTAACCTTACAGGTAGCATCCGCATTATCAAAGGAGTGAGACAGGGTTGTATTTTAGCCCCACTTTTATTCACCCTATATATTAATAACCTTGAATCAGTTTTAGTGGGTGCTAGTTTGGACATCCCCCGGTTAGGAGAGCGATTAATCCCGGCTCTCCTATATGCGGACGACGCTGCCTTATCAGCTAGAACAGCGAAAGGCCTACAGCATCTTTTAACAACCTTTGCCGTTTTTATGAAGTCTGTAGACTTGGATGTTAATTTCTCCAAGTCCCATATTATGATTATGGGGGTAAAGCCCAAGAAATGTAAGACCAATTACTGTGAAGTGAATGAACTAACAAGGTGGTGTCCTTTTTATATTTAGGAGTATTATTTGATGAAAAAGGCACGTGGATCCCACAAATGAAAGCGAATGAAATGAAAGAAACGTAATGGCCAGATCAACCATTGCAGTCCTAGATTTTGACCGCAAATTGAGATCGAAACCTATGCATGCTATGTTAAATATCTACAGGGCTAAATGTCTTGCTATAGCAAGCTATGGTTCTGATCTCTGGGGATACAGAGATGCCGGTGATGTCCAAAAAGTGGAAAATACATTTCTGAGAAATTTGCTATCCGTGCCGCCATCGTCATCTACCTATATCATATACCAAGAAACAGGCATAGGTTTTGTATCAGATATCATAGGAATGGCTCCTTTACTTAAATGGATAGGTATTTGGACAAATCCGGAGCTTGAGATGAACCGCAAAATCATACGCGATTGTTTAATTCTTGATTTAGCAAGTAGTATCCCCTGATTAAGTTATGTCAAAAGGATTGCATCTAATTTGGGGAGACCAGAGCTATTTAGCTCCCCAGAGAAACTCCTAAAGGCGGATATGTTCTGGGTTAAAAATACGTACCTGCAGTTATCACAAATGGATAGAGAGTCCAGGGAATTAAGGAAGCTCCTTGTGCGGGCACACCAGTTGTTATGCGCATCACAAACGATCGAGCCATATTTAACTATAGTTACAAATCAGCATCATCGTTTTCTTCTGGCGAGATTCAGACTGAATCAATTACATTTGCTCCTTGCTGAACCAATGGGATGGAAAAAGCTGGAGGACCTGAATGTATGTACTTGTGATAATTTTTCCACCCAGGACTCAATGCATTTTGCATTATTTTGTGAGCATTTTTTACACATCCGTAACCGGTTCCTTCTACCCATTTTAAAAGGCAAAGGTTTTACTCAGGCTAGACCTGCTTCTATATATGTACAAATGTTGACCAATGTTTGGGAAATTTTTAACATAGCTAGCTTTCTGACTGCAGCTGTCAGATTAAGGAGAAATGGAAGAACTGTTAATAATTAGCACTTTTTTTTTAAACTCATGAAATATTCATGTGCATATTGATGATTTAGATCTTGTTATTTGTATTCTGTGATGAACATGATTTTGCAATAATTTTAAAACATTGTTACTGTGTTTTTTATAGTATACTTTTATGGTTTTAATTAACCGAATGAAGTGAATTTGATTGACTGACTGACTTTCTATCCATCTACGAGGAGTAAATCACTGATCGTTTTATAGTTGGTAAAGGCCCTCGACCATGTTAATAGATCCAAGTTATGGCATCTGCTGCTGAAGTTACGATTGGATGAAAACATTGTAAATTTTTGGGTGGATCAGCATCAAGATCTTAGAGCCACAGTGAGATTTGACCAAAAAGGTAACCTTACACGTAGCATCCGCATTATCAAAGGAGTGAGACAGGGTTGTATTTTAGCTCCACTTTTATTCACCCTATATATTAATAACCTTGAATCAGTTTTAGCGGGTGCTAGTTTGGACATCCCCCGGATAGGAGAGCGATTAATCCCGGTTCTCCTATACGCGGACGACGCTGCCTTATTAGCTAGAACAGCGAAAGGCCTACAGCATCATTTAACAACCTTTGCCGTTTTTATGGAGTCTCTGGACTTGGATGTTAATTTCTCCAATTCCCATATTATGATTATGGGGGTAAAGCCCAAGAAATGTAAGACCAATTACTGTGAAGTGAATGAACTAACAAGGTGGCGTCATTTTTATATTTAGGAGTATTATTTGATGGAAAAGGCACGTGGATCCCACAAATGAAAGCGAATGAAATGAAAGAAACGTAATGGCCAGATCAACCATTGCAGTCCTAGATTTTGACCGCAGATTGAGATCGAACCCTATGCATGCTATGTTAAATATCTACAGGGCTAAATGCCTTGCTATAGCAAGCTATGGTTCTGATCTCTGGGGATACAGAGATGCCGGTGATGTCCAAATAGTGGAAAATACATTTCTGAGAAATTTGCTATCCGTGCCGCCATCGACATCTACCTATATAATACACCAAGAAACAGGCATAGGTTTTGTATCAGATATCATAGGAATGGCTCCTTTACTTAAATGGATAGGTATTTGGACAAATCCGGAGCTTGAGATGAACCACGAAATTATACGCGATTGTTTGATTCTTGATTTAGCAAGTAGTATCCCCTGATTAAGTTATGTCAAAAGGATTGCATCTTATATGGGGAGACCAGAGCTATTTAGCTCCCCAGAGAAACTTGTTCTGGGTTAAAAATACGTACCTGCAGTTATCACAAATGGATAGAGAGTCCAGGGAATTAAGGAAGCTCCTTGTGCGGGCACACCAGTTGTTATGCGCATCACAAACGATCGAGCCACATTTAACTATAGTTACAAATCAGCATCATCGTTTTCGTCTGGTGAGATTCAGACTGAATCAATTACATTTGCTCCTTGCTGAACCAATGGGATGGAAAAAGCTGGAGGACCTGAATGTATGTACTTGTGATAATTTTTCCACCCAGGACTCAATGCATTTTGTATTATTTTGTGAGCATTTTTTGCACATCCGAAACCGGTTCATTCTACCCATTTTAAAAGGCAAAGGTTTTACTCAGGCTAGACCTGCTTCTATATATGTACAAATGGCCAATGTTTGGGAAATTTTTAACATAGCTAGCTTTCTGACTGCAGCTGTCAGATTAAGGAGAAATTGAAGAACTGTTAATAATTAGCACTTCTTTTTTTTAACTCATGAAATATTTATGTGCATATTGATGATTTAGATCTTGTTATTTATATTCTGTGATGAACGTGATTTTGCAAAAATTAAAAAAAAAAATTACTATGTTTTTTGTAGTATACATTTATGGTTTTAATTAATCGAATAAAGTGAATTTGATTGACTGACTGTCTTTCTATCCGTCTACGAGGAGTAAATCACTGATCGTTTTATAGTTGGTAAAGTTCCTGCAGCTTTCGGCCAAATGTCTGTCTCCCCCTCAACGTTTGCCTCAAAAAACTGTGGAGCCTTATCAAAGCCAAGTCTGATGTCCTGGCGACATTACCCCTCTCTCCAACACCATCCCCCTCTCCATAGTAGTTTTGAAAAGAAAAATAAATTCAGCAGCTTGATCGTCCTCCACAGAACTGTAGTTTACAAGCAGATAACGTAAGCGGGGGTACATTGAGTACCACAAACTGTTAATGGCAGAAAGTGTAGCACAGTGAGCTGAATGTTCCGTACTGATGAACGGTGCTGCTTCGGAGGTAATGATTTTTTAATTCAGGCAAGGTACACTCAGCCTTCACCCTTTCGAGGCCGGTACAGTGAGTACCATAATTTGGGTAACAGTGACATCTGATATCTATGTGCAGCACTTAGAAACAGCAGAACCGTGGCATTCATTTAGCATTTTTTTTTTAAGTTGCTGTTATTCCCTTGCTCGGTCTCTCTGGCTACACGGGTGCCCTCTAGGCCAGTGCCCTCTTCACGTCCCCACATGCCCTCCAGGTGCCCAGTGTGTACTGGGTTTGGCAGTGTTTTAAGATCTGAAAGGAAGTTATTACTGCCTGAATGAGTGTGAGGAGAGGCCCGGGGCATCAGACTGCTGAAGACCCCCTGCTCGGCTCTGAAATCCCTTGACACTCTCTGCACCACACCCAAGGGGCAATTAGAGCCACATTTGCTTCCCATCATCTGTTTGAAGATAGGGATTGGAGTCTGCCCACCTGGTGGTAGGATTAGACCGTCAAAATGGGTGAGGGTGTCTTGGCGGGGACGAGGGACCCCCCACCCCTACAGAGGTCAATTAACATCAACATCCAAAGCAATGACCGCTTTCAAGCAAAACACAGGCTCAGCCATCTGCGGGGACCGTGATGCCAAACGTCTGTCTCTCCTTCTAACACCGCAGGAAGTTAACAGTGGGGTAACCCAGGTGACTGGGGTGTGAGAGACCTGTTATCGAGAACGGAAGACTGGGCAAGGGTTAACATAATGTCAGAATCACGTATGGCACAGCAGAGCTTTCGCACATGTTAACACAGTCTTTCGAGGTTTGCTGCCGGCGACAGCAGTTATTTTATGCCATTGTCATTGGGGTGTTGTGGTGGAGTCAGTGTCCCTGCATCTGATGCGGTAGACACTGGGTATTCTCTTGGTAATTATATGATCTATGCATGTCTTACTGGTTATTGTGCCTAGAAGCTGCACCCCCTGGCATTTGTCTGCGTATCACAAATGGATCAAGGTGTTAGTTTCATATCTGAACTATACATTGACACCATAAGTGTTTGTAGATAGCAGGCAGAAGAACCTCTAAGGTGAAAACATATCCAGCAGCTTGAGCGCAGAATCCAAATCCGCCATCAGCTCCTGTGGGGAACAACTGGTCGGTAGAGAGTTGAGTGGAGTAGAAAGAATGATCAATGCGACGAGTAGCTAAATCTATCGGGCATGATTATATTTTTGTCTTGTGCAATACTGTGGTGTCTACTAAGAAAAGAGTCACAAGTGAGAGGGAGGAGAGAGAGTTGCAAGAGTAATTTCAGTATTGTCTCTTTAACCCACTTGACCACACATAGCTTGTGATCTCTTTACACTTAAATATGATCCTAGTGCCCACTGGCAGCAAGTGTGCTACTTCTGGGTCTAGTTTGGCATGGTCAAACAAATTTTGCATGGTCTGGCACAATTTGGCACTTTTAATCTGGGTCATCGATGATTAGTATTCAGCTTCTTTCGAAGGTCTCTCCTGATCACATTGCAATAGTTTATGCACCACTTGACGAGTAATCTTGTTATGTAAATTTCATGGGATATTTGAAGAAGGAAAACATTTTTGGTGCATGGAGAGTGGAACTATGTATTCATTTGAAAGTATTTCCAGTATTAATTTGTCTGTACCCTCAGCAGCAATACACCCCTACCTAAAAACTGTTCATACACATGTTTTCTAGCAAAAATGCTGTTTTCATCTGCTTACTAAGAATATACTCCGCCTATGGCTCAATGCCACATACTTTTGTTACATCCTGAGAGTTGGGCGTACGTCCATTGTTATCATATGTATTTTAACATCAACAATTGTATGTATCACAATTATGTACACATCACACAATTGGGCAGGTGTTTTATTAGATGTTTTCTTCGGGGAACAACCTTTACAACGCAACTTTTACAACGCACTACACTTACAACACATTTTTTACAACGCAACATCCACTACAACGCATTCCATTACATCGCATGACACTACAACGCATTTTTAAAAACTACCTTTACAACGCATTCCATTACATCACATACTACCTTTACAACGCATACCATTACAACGCATAATATTACACTACACTATCCAACACTTACCCTACTGTTGCACCCCCTGGAGTTAGAATAGTAATTTTTACCCCTATACTATCCAACACTTACCCTACTGTTGCACCCCCTGGAGTTAGAATAGTAATTTTTTCCCCTATACTATCCAACACTTACCCTACTGTTGCACCCCCTGGAGTTAGAATAGTAATTTTTACCCCTATACTATCCAACACTTACCCTACTGTTGCACCCCCTGGAGTTAGAATAGTAATTTTTACCCCTATACTATCCAACACTTACCCTACTGTTGCACCCCCTGGAGTTAGAATAGTAATTTTTACCCCTATACTATCCAACACTTACCCTACTGTTGCACCCCCTGGAGTTAGAATAGTAATTTTTTCCCCTATACTATCCAACACTTACCCTACTGTTGCACCCCCTGGAGTTAGAATAGTAATTTTTACCCCTATACTATCCAACACTTACCCTACTGTTGCACCCCCTGGAGTTAGAATAGTAATTTTTACCCCTATACTATCCAACACTTACCCTACTGTTGCACCCCCTGGAGTTAGAATAGTAATTTTTACCCCTATACTATCCAACACTTACCCTACTGTTGCACCCCCTGGAGTTAGAATAGTAATTTTTTCCCCTATACTATCCAACACTTACCCTACTGTTGCACCCCCTGGAGTTAGAATAGTAATCTTTACCCCTATACTATCCAACACTTACCCTACTGTTGCACCCCCTGGAGTTAGAATAGTAATTTTTACCCCTATACTATCCAACACTTACGCTACTGTTGCACCCCCTGGAGTTAGAATAGTAATTTTTACCCCTATACTATCCAACACTTACCCTACTGTTGCACCCCCTGGAGTTAGAATAGTAATTTTTACCCCTATACTATCCAATACTTACCTTAAATGCAATGTAATATTATGCGTTGTAATTGTATGCGTTGTAAAGGTAGTATGCGATGTAATGGAATGCGTTGTAAAGGTAGTTTTTAAAAATGCGTTGTAGTGTCATGCGATGTAATGGAATGCGTTGTAGTGGATGTTGCGTTGTAAAAATTGCGTTGTAAGTGCATGCGTTGTAAAAGTATGCGTTGTAACGTCATACATCCGTTTTCTTCTCCCTCCTCATTTCCTCTGTATTGCTTCTCATTATTAAAAACTAATAAAGCTTCTTGAACAAAAATAAACAAAAAAGAATATCGTTCTCTTAGACACATAATGTCTTTCTCTGATCACAATCCCCCATGTTGTCATTGGAAAGTAAGCATTACTAGGTGGATTTTCTATGTCTTCAATGTAACACGTAACATCATATTGCCTCTCCTTATCGTTGATATATTCCTGCCCCCAAATATTCAGCTAAGATTAAGGTGTATGTTAAAAGATGTGCCGTGATACGGAGAGCTAAGAGTGAGGTGGGTGGTTTACAAATTTGGAGTTAATGTGTGTGCAGATTTCAGGAGTGGATTGTCTGCGATGCCATTGCTATCAACAAGCTAATGTGCTTTCACCATGGGGCATATCTACAATGAAATGGCGCAGCACGGCGCTGTAAGCAACTTCGCTGAGCTGCATCATTTAAAAAAATGCAGAGATGCGCCGGATTTACAAGAATACGGCACACCTTTGTGCTCTCCCCTGCGCCGGCGCACAAACAGCAGCCGTGGCCAACACAGGCACCCTTGCACCATGGTGCAAGAGTGCCTGTGCTGCAGGGATTATTGTGTTTATGCAGGAAGGGGCACCTTCCTACACAAAAATAATCATTAATGGTGTTTTGCTCCTTAGAAAGAGCAATAAAGGAGGAGAAATAAAAGTATTTCTCCTTTTGTGCCACTTAAACACTTCCTTCTGGAAAGGCGTTAGTTTTTGGCGTAGCCTCAGATTTATGAATCCTCGCAAACATGGGGTAGTGTCAAAAAGCCAAGGGTGTTGTGTGGGAACACCAATAGCAACACCCATGACACGTCCCTTTGACACAGAGTACTGCATGAAAAAGGACCATAATTTCAAGGCCCTGTAAAGCCACGCAAGGTGGCTTTGTGTGGCCTTGTAAATATGGGCCAGTACACAGTGCCCCTGGAGCATCAAAAAAGTGATGCTCCGGTGGTGCTAGGAGCTTGTAAATATGCCCCTATGTTTCATCACACTGATTTATGGAGAGCTCGAAAATGTAGGTACTGATTTGTCATTGTCTTCCACCCTTTTTGACGTCTTGGGATTCTCCACCTTTCGCAAACTCAAGAAAGAACCCCCTTACTTCGCGAGACAATTCTTTCTCGCATTGACTACTGCTTTGGCTACCCGCACATCATGTTGGGGATACCCTGTACCACCTTTTGCCATTTCTGTCTTGTGGGTAAAAAAGTGTTGAAGTTTATGTATCAAGAATGAGTCACATCCTATGGAGTTGTCTCCAATTCTGTATGTGCTTGATTGGTGAGGTTACATGCTAAATAATTCTCTCTCTGCCCCTACAAAAGGGCTTATTGACCACTACTCTGAAAAAAAGCATGTATGAAACTCCTTGGAGATTTTCAAAGGTAGGGCAGCCCTTGCACATACATATACTACACAGATCCAACACAAACTATGCTTCCTTAGCTGGGATAAAAGGTCTAATTTTCAAACACCATATACTGACTTTGTTATGGCTCATTTGATAAATGAAAATGGGATTATAAATGATATTGTGAAATATAACTGTGCGTCAAATTTCAGACTCCTTAAATGTTGCTGGCATTTTATATTAATGTAAGTAGCTGTTTCACACTCCAGTAGACGTGTTAAATTAATTTACTCTTAAAAAACATCACAGGGACTCTTTATATTTGCATTTTAGTCCTAGCTGGACAGTGTTTAATGTCCTTGGACGTGCAGGGCACAGATACATCAGAGGATGTAATTTACATTGAAAATAGGATGGATTCTGGCACAATGCACAGTGCCAGAATCCTTGATGCATTCATAATTGCGGATCAGAAAAGTAAAGCAATGTGTGGGTTCAACAGTATAAGAGGGCTCTCCTCTACCATGACACTGGGATTATTTGAATAATTGAGTTGTCTGTGGAAAATATTTCTTTCAATGTCTATCAGCCACACATGTACATCCTCTGTTCAGTTGACAAGACAAGAATAAAATAAAATAATGTTTGCTCAGATGGATCTGAAACTTTGAATCATATCTTGTGCACATGTCGAGGCCTAAGCGCTATTTCAAGGAGAGTTCTAAAACCATTATTTAACCATTTGGGCGTTAGAAGTGGCCGGCTTTAGGGCGTTGCGACCAGTGCGGCTGCACCGGGCGCTGACCTTAAGGGGGCACTGACCTCATGGAGAGGGCTGTGTTTAGCAATAACTTGCAATTTAAAAGCAACTGCTCCAGAGTTCCTTGTGCTTCCAGCTTTCAGGCAGCAATAAAAATGTCAATATAGCTCTTGTGATTAATGTTCCTGCTAGAGAGAGAGATGGGTGTTTTGTCTAGTGCCAGTTTTGACTCGCCATAAAGTAGCGCAGAGGGTTAATATGCCTGCTGAAAAGAACATAGCTGTATTTTATGTGGATAGCTTAATGGATTAGTAAAGCCAGGCTTTATCAGCGCTTTACAACAAATGAAATGTATGTGAGAGAGGGACTATGGAGAGATGAGGGGCACTTTTGCCAGGTGGTAGTGAGAGAATCTGAGGAGGTAATGGGGTGGAAGCGCCCAAAAAGATTGTCGGACCGGGTGCCACCAGCGCTAAAGCTGGCCCTGGGCACTAGGGAACGGATTGAAGCAAGTACAGCCTGCTTGAACAGTGCAGACTGTCAGCTGCTAGGGTATTTATAAGAATTGTCAATAAACAATGTTTAGGTATATTGTTATAAATGTTTGATGCTCTGGCAATCTAAGCTTTCTGGAAGGATTTAAACAGAGACTTGTTTTCGTTTTACCCTATTTTTCTATTAATGTTAATTATTTGTACAAAAAAAAAAGTACTTACTGTGAGAAATTAGGGTATTAGTTGAGGGGGTGAAAACCCCCTCAACTAATAACGACAACCTTTGTCAATGTGAACCCTTAAAGTCACTAAATTAATCTGATTTTAAACCCCTGGTCGCTATGGTACAGAGCTGATAGGCTTAACTTAGAGGCAGTCTGTAAAGTATTTCTGCAGCACCAAAACAGAAATAATTTAAAGCACAACACAAGAACAATCCCAAACCAATTTAGAAAAGAAAGTAAATGTTAATAAATAAAATAAAGCCGAAACTACAAAAATTCAATAAGGAAACCAGAGTTTTGAATTTTTAAAGTTTAAGGTTCAAATTAGCACCAAAAAATGTGATGTGCCAACCCCGGTCATTGGGTTGGGCTTGACCAGTCCATAGGTGCAAGTTAAGGCCGATCACGATAGAGAATGGGTCAGATACAGAAATTAGGTTTGACCACTTCAAAAGTATCACCTTCGGACACTGTACTTGATTCACAAAGGTAAACTTACACTTTTGTGTAAGTTTACTACTTTTTGGTATTCACAAAGGCAAGTTCGTACTAGTAAAGTTTGACTTTTGGTCTAAGTTTACCTTTGGGAAGAGGGATCCATGTCATTGGATAGTCGCTGGATGAGGTCTCGGTGATACCGCTGACTTTTGGTGGGAACGATCTGAGCTGGAGAAAATTTAATTTTGTGCCCAGAGAAGGTCCTTCGTTGGCTGGATACTTATGGTGTCTTCACCCAAAGAAGATTTCAATTTTTGAACTTATTTATTTGGAGCTCAGATTCTTCCAGTGAGTCAAGGTTACAGACTGTAGCCGATAAGGGCTCCAGGAGGCTGGGTACCTTCTCCACAAGGTCACACTAAATCGAATTTGCTCCTGCTGAAGAGCTCCAAGCGAGAGCAGTCTGACTCTTTGGCACAGTGAAAACAAACCTTTGTCGGATCGACTTGGCAGGTTGGTCCCAGTCCTCCAAAATTCTTTGGCGCCCAAAAGTTTCTAAGTCCTAGGTTTCAGAAAACGATAAGATGGCCACAATTTGACTGCAGCCAAGGGTCCAGGACCTTAGGGACAACACTTGGGAGTCAAGACTCACTCCAGCAGAGGCCAGAAACAGGGTCCAGGGCAGGTCCATGTGAAACTGGTCAGCTGGGCAGTTGCAGAAAAGGCCTCTTGTAGCTTGTTGAGTCCCTGTAGCTTGAAAAGGAGGTCTGCCTTGTAACTTTTGGAGTCCACTTCCTTGCCCTAGGTACAGGAGGGAGGGCAGATCCAGTTTTCTAGGCTCTTTTCAGGTCACAGACAGGAGGTCCAGTCCTCTTCTGTTCTTTCGCAGGTCCAGAACGTGTTCTGAGGTGGCTACAGTTGGTGCCATATTTATGCCTGGTATCAGCCTGTGGGAAGGGATAACTCCAGGCCCACTAACCTATCTGGTAAAAGTTCCTTGGGGCAACCCTAGCCACTTTTGCAGCAATTCCTGTGTGCCCTACTGCAAACAATCCAACAATGCCCCTCTCTGCTAAAATCCAAGATGGTAAAACCTTTCTTCGCTTGTGCAGACCATGTATGCCCACCCCAGAAGTGTGGCCAGGGAAATGAGCAACCCCTCTTCTGTGGTCACTCTAAAGCAGTTCTGAGTCAGCTTCTCTCCCATTGGAGTTAGTGCCTGTCTGACTGGGAGACCAGAAAATTTACCATGTCCAGGTGTCAGCTAACATTTGCTTGTGAAAGGGTAGGATTCTTTGAAGTTAAACAATTTCCTGGACACAGCTCAGATGGTCATCATGCCAGAGGAACAGAACACCTCCCCATGCCAAGGCCTTTGCTCAGCTGTGGGAACAAGTTATCCCACCTCATCAAGAGGGCAATTCAGCTGCCAGTGACAGTTGGACTCGTGCAAATGGGGATCCAGAGGCTTTAGGCAGGGAAATGGTCTGTTTTGAAAAATACCTTTTCCAAAATATATATTGCAAATCTGACATCCCCTGTGAACTGGGCATGTAATAAATATTTGCAAAGACCAAGCATGACACATGTAACAGCTTCCTAGCAGGAGATAATATTATTAAATGTAATACTGTTCCAAAGGCTTTCCTTAGCAGCAACCAACCCTGCTACATGAAAATTGTTTTAGAGTCTATTTTTAGGACACCCTAACTTATGAGCAGTAAGGTCTCCTTAGGAGTGACATTGTTATTTAAATGGAAGGTTTAGGCCTGTCAAAAGGGATTACTTTGGCAGTTGTAAACTGCACAGCCAGGCTAGATATGGTAGACAGCCATACATGTTTACACTGTCATTGTAGTGAATGACATAATGGGTTCTGCAGTTCACTTGTGGATTGAAACCTACAGACCCTGGCTACACTTGTGTACCATATACTAGGGAAGTAAAGGTAAGTTAAATATGCCAATCAAGGGTATGCTAATTTCATCATGTTTATAAGGGAGCACAAAAATATACAAAAAGTGATGGATGGAATGCTTGAATTAATCTCAGCCACTGGTAATTACTTAGGGCCACATCCCAATCCATTGTTATTTTGCACACCATGCCACTTCAGTTTTGACCCAGTTAATGCAAATCAGTCGTAACCCTGCTCCAATAGGAACAGTCCAGTCCGAAGTGCCAGGCCCAGTCCTCCCTGAAATGGAACACAAGCAACCCAGGACCAGTTTAACCCTAGTTATGAACAGAGAATATTGTTTTCTATATATTTTAGTTTTTGCAGTTTTATATGGCTCAAAATCTACCCGAAGATATTGGAGCGCTTTACATGAGCACCTGTTACATTACACAAGGTCACATTCATGTTTTTTTAAGTACAGGGAGGATAACTGATTTGCTCAGAATCACAGGATGTTGAACTGAGGCCGAGACTCAAACCTTGTTTCCTAATTTAAAAGTTGGCAGCAGGGGCGTAGCTTGGTTAGTAAGACTGAAGGATTGTGAGCTTCAGATTTTCCCAATAATCACTGTGGCATATAGTATTATAATACCTTATAGTACAAGCAGGGTGCACGATAGGGGCTTAAGAGACAGCGGAAAGGTAGAGCATTGCGGATTGGTAGGGGGTACTAAGTGAGAGAAAGCATTATTTTGTGAAATAAACAAAGATGTTGAAGTCTTTGCTAGCAGAGAGAGAGAGAGAGTGTTTTTGTCTGTGTGTGTAAAAATACCTAGTGAAATCTGACATACACCTCACCATACCGCACTGAAAGCACCTACACCCAACTATTTAGCACAAAATACATTTATTAGAGGGTGTAACACCCCAAACACCTCCCAAAGCTATGCCCCGGGTCGGCAGCTCTGGCCATAATGCCACATTTTCTCCCCTAACATCCTGTATACTTTAAAGATGGCTGCCACATTGTGTGACGTAGCATGACAAACCAATCCAGCGGCCATTTTGTAAGTTTAGAAAAACAATGTTCGCATATTTCTAAGATGGTCACCGCAGTGCATCTTCACCTTGCATCGTGCAGCATGGCGGCCATCTAGAAAGCACAGAAACAATGTTTTCTGTACTTTTAACATGACTGGTCACGGTCATTAGATTTGCCAATACCAATGCCTTTCGAAAGCATTGGGACTTGGCAAGGCTAATAGATGTGGCAGCAAAGCAATGGCAATGAGAGACCAATTGCCACTGCTAATCAGTGCAGCTATTATTGAGCTGGAGCTGAGCTGCCTCAATGAAATATGCTCAATGTGTAATTTGCCAACACAGGAAACATTCAGCAGCATCCGCACATTGGCTGCTTTCCTCTTGGAGCAGCAACCTGCAGGCAGTGAATGGCTTTCACTTCCAGCTGAACTCAAAATATTTGGCCTCATTTAAGGGCCATCAACTCTCCTTTTGTTTAATTATCATTGCGGCTGGGTGTTATCTGAATACCAAGATACCAATGCAAAGGAGGGAAACAAAGGCACACAGCTTGTTATTACTTGCCAAGTACTTAAGAGCAACTATAATTTGGAGAATGGTTTTTGACTTTGTTCAACCCCTGGATGTTAGAGATATTTATGCACTATAAGAATGAATGAGTAATTACACAAATAAATATGAGTAATTGCACTAATAATGGTGTAGGATGCATACTAATTATTTACCAATTAATTTTTTTCTTTAATTTCTTTTATACCCTACGATCCCAAAGTAGAGTGTCGGAGCACTTTACATCACACACACATTATACAGAGAGAATAAATCATACAAGTGTGTAAAAAAATGTACAAGAAAGTTTACAGAAGGGCAAGAGTTAAGTGTATGAGCCATATATCAGTAACTGAAGAGAGCAAAAAGTGCACACCGTTTTTTCTTGAGTTCCAATTTAAAGTTAGATTGAAATTGCTTTATCTTTCGCGTGCAGCCTGGACTTGCGTGATCTGCCTTGATACACGCGCATATAGACATATCAGAACTGGAGCGTTGAAGCACTCCTTTCCCAGACGCACAGCTTACTCCATGATTCTTCTCAAAATAACCACAAACTTGTCCAAATTTAACATAATTTATTGCATGTACTCCGAAATTCATTTACTCGTTTCTTTATCCATTCACATGTGAGATGCTTATGTGTTCCAAAGTTTCTCATGCAGCAGAAATGCCAATCCAGGCCTTTTTCTGGGGCACACAGGAATACATAAATCATCCCTGGTAATGAATCATATTCTACCCAATGCATTTCGGACTCTCCATAGCCCTTCTTCAGGGGTTCACTACAAAGTTAAAACATTAACGTTAAATGTGTGTTCAGACCTCAGTACTTTCCCTCTAAAAACGTAACTACATGCTTCGGGCACATATTCGTAGCATGTAGTTACGTTTTTAGAGGGAAAGCGCTGGTTCATAGTTGGCTGTAAAACATGGCAGGCGTTTCTGCACAATGTTATAAGCTTAACACTGATTTGAATATACAGAGTGCTTCGACGCTCCAGTTCTGACATAAGCCATACATCATCCATACTGGTAGACATCATATGTTAAGAGAGCCAGTCTGATGAATACAAAGTCTGGATTTAAAACGAAAACCAGTGGTTGAAGTTGTCTATACTAATCAGACTTTCCAAAGGAACCCTTTTGAGCAACCTTAGACTAACGAACAATTGAGCAAAAAATAAGATGCTAAACACACCCTTGCAGCTTTCATTGGTGCCAGTGAATAGCTCACTGTGCTACACCAGAAGGATTACAATTTATGAACTGCAAGTAACAAAAGGAGCTCTGTAGCTAAACCAGTAATCCACTGACCTATCTACATAAAATACAAATCTTTGTTCAGCATGTTACACAATGTGCTTTGCAGCAGGCCTGTTAACTTTCTGTACTACTTTATGAGAAAAGAATGAGTAGACAAAACCCAGATCTCTCCAGTAAGTGCATTAACCACCACAGTTATCTTTCAGTTATTATTAGCCCCTGGAAATTGCTGTGCCCACAAAGATCTCTGCAGGAGGTGCCTTAACCCTGTAAGGTACTATAAAATACAGCCACTTTGTGACAAATTAAGCCAGAAAAGATGTACTCTCTCATTTGTACTTGTTGCTCTTTTCTTTGCAACAGAGTTTTTTTAAATGTACAAGTTAACTGTCAGACTCCACTTCTCATGACTCAGTCCCTCATGACTCCACCCCCTTTCCACATCCACACCTTTCGCCCAATTTATTGGTACCCGGAGTATTTTCTTTCCCATATCCAGCACCGATGCCAAAGCATATTTTGTATGTAAGTGTAATTTTCATATTATTAGGTTTCATGTATTTCACATAATTTTTTGCTATTCACTTAATTTTAATTTGTGGAAGACTGGTTGGAACAGAAATGTCTTGCAGGAGTAGTAAAAATGGATGTGTGTTGCGGCCAAGTTCACCAACTGACTTTGGCAAATGTGGGGAAAAATACTTTGACCGGGTATCTCTGGTGTACTTTTTGTACAATTATCACGTTGATGACAGCCCAGATGCATTTTTCGTAATATGCATAATTTTCGTTAAAATGTTGCGAAAATTACTTCTCGAAAAATTACACCCATTCATAGCATATATTGATAATAAAACATCAGAATGTTTATATTTTCATAAACTTCATCTTTATTTGTGGAACTTGCGGTGGGGAATTGATGCTGTGAAGTTTAGGTAATTGTGTAAACCTATGCAACTATCCCAGTGTTCAAAATGGAAGATTACAGAGGAAAACAATCATGGGGATATTGATGACAAGCCTGAGTCGTATGGCCTCTACCTGACTCCTCCTGGGAAACAATGGGCGCAGTCATAGAGCTGGTAAAGTGCTTTTAATCTAAACGTGTGTTTTCTCTCGAGCCAGTGATGGAGCCAAAACCTCCGCATGCACCGTGGTTACCTCGTGCGGGCAAAAACCTATCATTTTAAGGAAGTCAGACATAAAGACTCCCCAGGTGATAATTACTGTAAACAACATCTTAATCCTCACCGTGTACGTTATGGGTTCCTCGGCTTCCTGTGAAGTAACAGCAAGAAACAAAGCTGCCAGAGACAAAACCCCCAGCATCGCGAATCTGAAAGACAGATACACAAATGTGCCTTTTAATTGTTTTTATTAGATTGTATGGGGGAAGGAAGGCATGAAATGGACATTTGCGTGAATTTGGTACTATAACGCTGCGTAAACTGCCAGGTAAACGCACCTACCAACCTGAGCGTCTGCCATTTATGTGGTGACATATTTTCTTACAGGATACCTCTGAGGTCAGTCGATTTCCTCGTTACTTGAGAAAACGTCAATAGGTCGTACTGTTTCACAGAGGTTATGGCATTTATCTCTTGCGCAGATTGTGTGATCCTGGGCACCTGTACCTGGGGCCCTTGAGTATTAGTTCCCATGATTGCACACATATTGACAGCGCTTAGAAAGGCGCCTAGACCCTGAATCAAACACGGGGTTAGCAGGGAGCAATTACATCGAAACAGTACGCCGTAATGTCAGTCTTGGTAGAGGTGCCTGTCCACCTTACCTGGGAGCTGATCTGTTTTGCTCACTTCAAACCAGCACGCGCTCTCTTTCTCTCTTCTCCCACCATCCTAGACTAAGGGCAAAGTTTTAATGGGCTCAGAAAGAAGTCGCCCAAGGATACAAACCCTAAACAAATGTCAGACGCAGTCTGAGGCAGCTTCTGGCAAAGGGCTCTTACCTGGCTGTGTACCTGTCTGTACCCGGCTCTGACAGGAGCTGCGCACTGGCTCTGGGTGAAGCGAGTCAGGGGATCTCACTTCGTAGACACCGCCAGGGAAGTGCTGGCGAGAGAGGAGTTTTCGTGCAGGCAGGAGAATGGAGCGGGGGTGGAGGCGGAGGGAGGCGGGCGGAGGGGAGGGAAGGTGCGTGCTTGACAGGGACCGCACTCCCTGCGTACCCGCCCGCCTCTCTCCCCTTCCTCCAAGAAGTCGGTGTAGCTGAGGAAAACGTGGTGCGCGTGTGTCCGATCCTACGTATTGTATTGGAATTGCATGTATATAGCGCTTACTACCGCTGACGAGGTATCGAAGCGTTTTTCGGCGAGTAGCACGCTACTCCAGTATCGTGCTGACATTCTGACAAACTCGGGTACCCACAGGGTTCGCACGGGCTGGAGAAGGTGAAATGATTTTGGTTTATTGTATAGGAGTGATGGAAGGAGCTTCTCTGTAAAAACACTGCAGCTTTTCTGACGTGATAATAGAATTAGGCATCAGAAAAGTGCCAGACCTTCAAAAGTAATCTGCATGAGTCTGACACATTGTGGGGTTACTTGATAGATATTACATTTTGGTTTGTACTTTTTTAGCCCAATTCTGGAGATAGATGTGTGTGTTGTTTTAGTATGGTTCATACCCCCCCCCCCCAGTCTTTTATTTACTTACTCATGTGACAGTTTTTGCGCATTTACTTCCTTGTGACTCTACACACCATTTTATTATACTATTGTTCCTTAGGAATATAATTCTGCTTCCACTCGTTTGCTGTGTGGATAGCACATCGAGGACAGGAGTGTAAGCGGCAGAATGGGTCACACATGCTTTAAAACACCCTACTAGGTAAAACAGATGTAATTTCTACCTTGCTATTTATGTTTCCAAGCCTGTGTCTCACTATGATACATTATATTTCTGATGGATACTTCTAACCACAGATTCCTCAAGTTAAAATACTTACCAGTTGCTAGACTGGATCTGGAAATTATTGCAGTGCTCCTATGTGCCACTAGATGGCATTGTATGGGCTCGTGCTGACTTCATACTGCATTGAAGTGATGGAGCAGAGCCACATGTAAGCACCACCCCTACAGGCTGACTTCAGTTCATTTCTTTCCGAGCTTTCGGAAGCAAATCCAGACTTCTGCTCGTTTGCCAGTGACTTTTAATCGATTTCACAGTGTGCTAGGGAATGATGTCCCCACCGAAAATGACATGTTTCAAGCATACAGTGACTGAAGAAAGCAGATATCAGTCTCACTCCCATGTTAGGTGTGTCTTTGGTATCTGGGCTCAGGACATGTTTTTAAGTTGTGTGAACAAATACGTCCTCATGCATCTGAAGTCAATATGAAACTGGGAGGCAAAGTTATATGTCACATACCACAAGAAGAAGTTGCAGCCTTCATGTAGGTCTAGCTTCTGCCCCAAGTATAATGCATAGGCTAGGTCCCGGGCCCAAAGCTGCTCCAGTAACTGTTTCACTTGATGCTCAAAGTCCTTGGATAATTCGAAGTCAAAGTCCAAGTGCAAGAAAGCGAAGTGTTACTCAACCCCATACCTCTACTCTGATTCCAAAGAGAAGAAGCAAGCGAGCTACAATTTCAGTCTCACTCCTTCCAGGTCATTGGCCACGGAACCGTTTCCTCAGTTGGTCCCAATGCATCCCAAGTTCCCCCATTCTGTCTTCGAGCCCACAGCAAATCGAGGCCTTCAAAGAGGCCAGCCTGTAACGTTCAGTGCACTTCCAGCTCCCTCTGTTGTGCCTTTAGACCACACAGAACCACAGAGGCAGGTCTCTCCCCGGTGCTGTTTCTCCAATTGGAACCTGCTACTGGGCCCATACTGAAGCTGATTGAGATTTCTTCTCTGGGCCGGAGATTTATGCCAGTTCATGCCAGCCTGACACCAATGTCGTCACCACAGGCACTGGTGCCAATGCTGATGTCGGATCCTGAACCGACATTGGTCAGAGCCCGAATGATGCTACGCTACGAAAAGTTACAAAAGCACTGTCGGTCTCATGCAGCCTGACTCTAAAACCTTTCCTCTGCCACATTGCAACAACCAGTAGAGATGCCATTATCTTTTTGATTCTGACTCAGATCCTGTGCCAGGGCAGAGGGCATCTCACAATGTTGATGATGATTTTGGTGGGAATTATCTTGCTCCTCCCACATTCTACCAATGATGCCTTATACATTGATTTACAGAATTCAAGCTTGATACCTCTCCTTAGACAGAACTTGACTCTTCGCTAGGGCTGCTAATGAAAGAGAGTGCCTCACTTGCAGTAGTGGTTCAGAGGGTAGCCGTGGTGCTAGAATTATAGCTACCCTCCATTGACTCCAACATTAATGTTCTGACAGAAACTCTGCAGCCTGTGCCAGCAAGATAGGAGCCCTATTTCTTTTTAATGATGCCCTCACAAATACTTTGATGTCTACGTGGTTGAAGCCTTTTTCTTGCCTGGCAGTGAACAGGCAATTGTTCAGGCATCATAAACTGTCACCTGGTAGCCATGATTTTCTCACCAAGTACCCTACACCAGAGAGACATATAGTTCAAGCCTCAACCAGTAAAGTAAATCCAAGCTCATTTTTAACTACTCCCCAGGTTAGGGATTCCAATAGGATTAATGCTTTCGGCAAGCACATTATTTCTTCCAGCCTTCTGACACTGTGGTCTGAGAATGCAGTTTGCATGCTGGGCCGCAACACACATACCCTTTAAGGCATAGTCAGTGAAATGTAGTTGGCGGTCCTGGATAATCTTAGGGCCTCTTTGGCCCAGATGATACATAATGGGTAGAACACAGCCAAATATGTTATCTGCACAGGCTAGGATACCGCGGATTGCCTGAGCAGGGTGGACTGTACCAAGGTCCATCATAGGTATGCATGGATGCAATCAATGGGATTTTCAGTCAATGTGCAGACCTACCAAATAGACATGCCCTTTGATGGACTCTGCCTCTTTGGAGATAAGGGAGAATCCTTGTTGGAATGCTTTAAGACAAGAGAGCTGCAATGCGTCCCTTGGAGCTTTTGACCACTGCCAAACAGTTTCCACATAAGTTCCAGAAGTTCTGAACATATACCAGAGGGCTGGATGTGTACCTGAAGTAGGCAGTGTGGGACAAGCAGAGGCATCAGTCTTCCAGTTCCTCTGTCTCAGCTACAACTACTTTTGCTTGCATTTAGATGTGCATGCGCAACCATGGGGGGGGGCATGGCTCAGCATCTCCTCCCAGGTTGGCGATCCTTCACGTTCAACAGATGAGTCTTACAGATTGTTCAAAATGGCTATGTAATACCTTTTCACTCCTCCTCACCCACTATTCCTCCCATAGCATAATACATTTCAGAGGAGTGCCTGTCCATCTTGTTACAGTAGGTGTGCCTGTTGCTCTCCAAGGTTGCCATCAAGAGAGTACCAACTTGGAAAAACAGTGGGATTTTTATTCTAACTATCTCCTCATCCTGAAAAAGGACAGGGTCTCAAGCTTATCCTGGACCGTCAGCCTCTGAATTTCCTCCTGCGGATGGAAACATTCAAAATGCTCACATTGATCCAAATCCTCTCTGCTCTGGACCCAGATGACTGGATGGTGTCCTTCGACTTGCAGGACACATATTTTCAGATAACCACCCTGCAGCCCATAGACATTATCTGTGAGTCAGTGTGCCCCAGAAGCATTTTTAGTTTGCCGTACTGCCCGTTGACTTCATTAGTGCCCCTTGGGTGTTCACCAAAACTGATGATGGTGGTTGCTGGCCATCTTTGGAGGTCAGGGACACCTGAGCTCTCAACCTGGGCTACTGGCTGCAGAATACAGGCTCGCTATAGTCAGTTGTGGACCATCTCTGAGTGCCGGTGGACCTCTTGACATAATTTGGGTTCACTGTAAACAAGCCAAGTCCCACCATTTTCCTTAGCAGAGTCTTCTAATCATTGAGGTGATCCTTGACACAGTGGACTTCAGGGCTTTTTCTCTACCATAACGAGTCAAGGGAATTCGGGCTATGAACCTAATATTTTAGGTAAGGTCCTGCATCACGGAAAAAGTGGCTCTGAGGCTTCATGGCCTCATGCATCCCCTCATCAACTATATCAGGTGGTGCATGAGTGCTCTGAAATGAAATGTGAAGTCTAATCTTGATGTCTGTATCCAGTTCTTGGAAGATATAGCTCAAGATTATTAATGGTGGCTGCTCAAACACAATCGGTCCAGTGCAGGCCTCCCTTACCCACCCAGAACTGACTGGAATGGCAGACATGTCACTGCTGGTCTGGGGAGGCCAGACTCCACATCAATCTGCTGGAGCAGTGGGCCATTTGTCTGGCTCTAAAGACCTTCTTGCTGTCCATCATGGAGAGGCTAGTGTTTGTTCTCATGGACAACACGACAACCATGTGGTATTTCAACGGACAGTGTGGAGTGTGGTTCTACGCCAGTAGGCTTGGCATCTGTGGAGCTGGTTAGAGTGCCTAGGCATCACCCTGATTGTAAGCCACCTAGCAAGGTTCCTCAACGCCAGAGCAGATGAACCGTGCAGGCATCATCTAGCAGACTACAAGTGGCATCTGTATCCAGTGGTGGTATAAGTTGTTCTCCTAACAGTGGAAGAACCCTGTCTACATCTTTTCACCAGTGTCAAGAACATGTAGTGTCAAAAATTTGACATTGTGGTCTCTGCAGGAAATCTCGTTAGGAGAGGCATTCTAGCTGTATGGAACATGGGACTTCTGTGTGCCTTCCCACCTCTGTCTCTCTTGATCTGAGTTCTGAAGAAAATCAAGAATGGCTGAGCTCAAGTCATCCTAGTGGCTGCGGATTGGGCCAGGAGAGTGTTGTAGTCAAAACCTATAGGTATGAGCATCTGTACTCTGATCAGAATGCACTTTGAGGGGATCTTCTGCCTCAGCAGCAGGACAGAGTCCCCCAACCAAATCACCCAATTTACACCTACATGCATGGAGACTGAGCGATGCTAATTAAACGCAATTGACTTGCCACCGGAAGAGATGAATGTCATCCTTTCCACTAGGTGCCTTTTAGCCCAGGAAAGCTTTGCAGCTGGCACTATAAAGTGTTATTTGTCAGCCCTTTGAGCGTTTAATAATTTGCCAGATCAACTGTCCTTTATTTAATCACCTGTTGTAATGAGATTTTTAAAGATTTGACACACATGTTCCCTCGCAAACCATTTGTGGGACCACATAGGACCTTAACTTGGTCTTGACATTTCTTATGTGTGCACCCTTCAAGCTGATGATGAGCTTCTTACTGCATACCCTGACCTTGAAGACTATCATCTTCATTGCAATTGCATCAGCTCATCACATGAGTGAATTTCAGGCACTTTCACTGCAACAATCCTCAACCACCTTTTTTCTGGACAAGTTGGTGCTGAGGCTCAGGTGGCCTCCCTACCAAAAGTCGTGACTCCCAATCATTGTTTGTACTCCAAGTCTGAGGGCGTGAAAATGGTGATGATAAGAAACTGATGTCAGCATGCAGCTGAAGTACTTATATGCAGCTCTAATATGTAATTTCTCGGATGGTATGGAGCCAGCACAAAGCTGAACGATGCCAACTATCTCCAAAGCTAGTCTGGTGCCTGGTGAATACTGTAAGGTGAGGAATTTGGGTTAGACTATCTCCCAGAGCTAGCGTAACTTGGTCATTTCACAAGTTAACTTGGTAATTAGCAAGTGTTATGTTGTGCACAAGGCAAGACCTTCATCTCCTTTTCCATGATTTATTTTTGTAGCCGAAAAATCCTTATCAAGGATGAGGCAGGCTACCCAGATTTCTGTGAGATGAGCCACAAGTGTTTTGATGTATTTTTTGTCAAGAATGATGACATTAATGAAAAACAATTCTGTCTTTAAGGAGACCGCCCTCCACTATCTCTACTGCCACAGGATCAGGGCCCTCTCCTTCAAGTAGGTCTCACAAGCAGTACTTCATTGACATTTCCCAGCCAGCCTCTTATCCCCTGTTGCGATGTTCTCCAGTACCTTCGCGTCATCCTAATCTGTTCATATGTATCTGAGACTGAAAAGGTACCATTCTAAAACTGTTCCACCATCATCTGTTCCAAAGTGTCTGAAAGGTGACATAGCAGCCCTATATGAAACTGCATGAGTAAAAATATAAATGTAACACCACATATGTCTAAATCACATGTATATATATATATATATATATATTAACCCTGGGCAGCTTACTACGCTACGCTCGCGTAGTTTGCGTAGTTTGTGCTACTTCGCGCTACGCGAATTGCACGTAGAACAGTGCAAAAATGCGTAGCGTAGCATAGTTGCCATTTTTTGCTCACTCGCGATCCTCAACGTCAAGTTGGCGACCGCGAGCGAGCAAAATGACATTCCAGCGAGACTTTTTCCTCATTCGCGATCAGCAACACCAAGTTGGCGATCGTGAGCGTGGAAAATAAACCTCCCGGCGAGATTCTGAACGCGGGGAGGTCAGGTTTCTCATTGCGAGTGGTCGCGTATGCTCGCAACCGCTCACGATGAGAAACTACCAGTCCGTGTTGAGAAAGCTGCCGCTCGAGTAAATATCTACACGAGCGGCAGAAAACAACAGCTCGCACTGTGCGAGATGCCGTTTTCAATGATTGCACAGAGCGGACAAGCATCCGGCACTGTGCAATCATCCCGAACAGCGCACTACGCAGTTCGTGTAGCGCTACGCGTATCTTGCGTAGTGCGAAGTGCACTTCGCAGAGCTATTCCTAGCGCTACTACGCAAACTACGCCCAGGGTTAATATATATATATTTCAACAGGAGATGAATACACGCACACATCTCGATACATTTTAGCTCTTTATTAGGACAAAAAGCTCTCCTCCTCCTCCTACGCGTTTCGAACTTCACGTTCTTGCTCATAGGTACCGTGAGCAAGAACGTGAAGTTCGAAACACGTAGGAGGAGGAGAGTTTTTTGTCCTAATAAAGAGCAAAAATTTATCGAGGTGTGTGCCGTGTATTCATCCCTTGTTGAAATATTGTCAGCGATAAACAGTCCTTTTCTCGCCACGGGCACCAACTATACTGTGTTCCACCCACCAAGGACTAAATTGCTGAATAATATATATATATATATATATATATATATATATATATATATATATTCACTTAAAAAACCATAGGTTTCACACAGGTTATAGTTAGGTGGATATTTCTCTCGTAAAAAACCAATGAAATTCCCCCGTTATAGTTAGTTCAGATAACTACAACTTGCGTGCCCGCAATCCACTGCTGATGACGTCACATATTACATCACTCAAGACATGGTCAGTGGCATCACTCATGACATCACTGATGACATCATCCTTGTGATAGAGTGGCGGTCGCGCGAGTTATAGTTATCTGAACTAACTATAACGGGGGAATTTCATTGGTTTTTTACGAGAGAAATATCCACCTAACTATAACCTGTGTGAAACCTATGGTTTTTTAAGTGAATTTGCAAGGTTTTTTAAATGCTAATTCCTAACTATAACGTGTGTGAAACCTATGGTTTTTTAAGTGAATTTGTCCGTTTTTTTAAAAGCTAAATTATGTATTTCTTAATATATATATTTTTTAAAACATGTTTTACCATGCGCGCACCGTGCGCGCACCGTGCACGCACCACGCGATTTAAAAAAAAAAAAATGAAATTTTTTTCCCCCTGGGGGGTCCTTCTGTGACCCCCTGACAAAGGCTAGGGCATCAGGAACTCTCTTCCCTGCCCCCTTTTCACATTTTCCACCTTTTTTCCACCTTTACTTTTCAGTGCGAGAGACAAAATGGTGGCCGACACTTCCTGATTTCGACCGATTCGAATGTTGACTGACATCTAACAACCAATCAGAATTTCGCTCGCGCACGGCACCGTGCGCACACGTACGCGCACGGTGCGCGCGTATAGATATTTATATGCTTTTAAATGCTATTTTCTCAGGAAATACTAAACAGATTGACACCAGACCTGCAAAAGGCACTTCCCTGACCTGAGGACTACCTCTCTGCCAAATTTCAAGTAATTCTGTTCAGCCGTTCGGGCTGTACCTTCGACTAAAGGTCCTATGGAAAAATGCATGGGGAAAACGCATTTTGGGACCCCCCTTTTTTCTCGGCCCCCGCTTGATGAATCACCCCGAGACTTTCAGGGTAGAAGCTGAGCGGAGCGCCCCATTAGTTTTGAAAATTTCACGAAGATTCGTCAACCGGCGCCAAAGTTATTCAAAATAGAATTTTGAGATTTCCTATGGAAACACGGTCCTAACTATAACTATCTACTGGCGACCGCCAGTAGATAATATATATATATATATATATATAGATAGATAGATAGATAAATAGATATAGATATATATACTTACATACATACATATATATATATATGATTGTGAACGGCTGTGAGACAGCCAAAACGTGTCTCTGAAAGTTCTTTTAATTGCTGAGTTGTGGATGGCCAATGCAATAAATAGAAGTAAATGCTTCAATCCTTGTGTGTGCTCTTTGTAGAGATACAGTAAGTGTTAATATATATATATATATATATATATATATATATATATATATTACCTACTGGCGGTCGCCAGTAGGTAGTTATAGTTAGGACCACGTTTCCATAGGAAATCCGCAACATTCTATTTTGAATAACTTTGGCGCCGGTCGACGAATGCTCACGAATTTTTCAAAATAGGTGGGGCGCTACGCTCCGCTCCTACCCTGAAAGTCTCGGGGGGATTCGTCAAGCGGGGGCTGAGATAAAAGGGGGGTCCCAAAACGCGTTTTTCCCATGCATTTTTCCATAGGACCTTTAGACACAGCTACAGCCCGAACGGCTGAACAGAATTACTTGAAATTTGGCAGAGAGGTAGTCCTCAGGTCAAGGAAGTGCCTTTTGTAGGTTTGGTGTAAATCTGTTCAGTAGATTCTGAGAAAATAGCCTTTAAATCAATATATATCTGAGCCAGCTTACGGTGCGCTTACGGTGCGCTTACCGTACGCGTACGGTGGCGTGCGCGAGCGCGATTTTGATTGGCTCTTAGATCTTAGTAAACATTCGAATCGTTTGAAACCAGGAAGCGTCGTCCGCTATTTTCTCTCTCGCTCTCTTAGTTGGGCAGCAAAAACGAAGCCAAAAAATGTCTAAAGAGGCAGTTTCTTGAGATCCTAACCACCCAGCATTGATATAGGGGTCCCCAAACAACCCCCAAGCCCAAAAAAAAAATTTTTTTTTTTCGGAAAATCGCCGATTACGCTTACCGTACGCGTACGGTAAAAATAATAATAAAAAAAAATTATCCACACCCTCCCCACCCCGTGTGCAAATGGTGCCCGTAGGTCACCATTTGGCATGGCTTATGACTCTTTAAGAACGTAACAAAGAATAAATTTCACAAAGATGCGCATAATATGTCCCCCATGTGCGCACGGTGCGCGAAGCGCATCGTGCGTACATGGCCCATCCCGCATAACGTGGGCATGCGGTGCGCGCAGCGCACCGCGTGACCACCGTGCGTGCACGGCACTAACTGCGTAAAGTGGGCGCGCGGTGCGTGAAGCGCACCGTGCGCGCACGGAACGAACTGCGTTAACTGGGCGCGCACGCCACGAATGGCGTAAAGTAACTTAGCATTTAAAAAACCGTACAAATTCACTGAAAAAACCATAGGTTTCACACACGTTATAGTTAGGAATTAGTATTTAAAAAACCTTGCAAATTCACTGAAAAAACCATAGGTTTCACACATGTTATAGTTAGCTGTACATTTCACTCGTAAAAAACCAATGAAATTCCCCCGTTATAGTTAGTGCAGGCAACTATAACTCACGCGACCGCAATCTTCTGCTGATGACATATGTGTCTTTATGAAAAAAAAATATTTGTAATATATGTATAGCTAAAATTTAATGGAAGAAAACATGGGCAAATAAGTGTCTAAATACAGTATTAGCATCAGCAGAGGATTGCGGTCGCGTGAGTTATAGTTTCCTGCACTAACTATAACGGGGGAATTTCATTGGTTTTTTACGAGTGAAATGTATAGCTAACTATAACATGTGTGAAACCTATGGTTTTTTCAGTGATATATATATATATATATATATATATATATATATATATATATATATATATATATATATATATATATATATATATATATATATATAATATGATATGCTCTACAGCCAAAACAACGGAAGGGAGATTTCACCAAATTTGCCAGTTAGCTTGATAGTGCTTCAGAAAGCGTTCTTTTTGTGATTTGGTGTAAATCTCTTAAGCCAGTAGTTTAAAAGAAATTAAGGTACAAAACTTTTTGCATATCTGGACAGTTGAGTTCAAGGGACTCTTGCAAGAGCTCTGCAATCTCAACTTAAAACAATTTATCATTCTGATTGTCCGAGGTGGCTTTTTTTCTTTGAGCTGTCTCGCTTCCATGGGAGTGAAGCTCCTCCAGGAGTTAGCACTCTGATTCGCTGGCCGCAACATGGAAAAAAAGTTGATCTGACTCAAGTGCTTGATCTGGTGTCCCAGCACTCTCTGAAGGGGCACTCGCCTGCAGTATCTCTGCCACCACTTGTGCTAGCTTGCCCACTGTCTGTTCATCTGTTGCTCAGCCATGAGCCTTCCCAGTATGCCTCCTCCTAGTGTGCCACTGACCTCACCATTGGTCAAACACTAACCCTCTGAGTGGAAGGTGCACCCCATTTGATTGAAGCCAGGTCCAGGCCTCACCCTGGTTCAAGATGAAAAAAGGACTCTAAGTTCTCCACTTCCCTGATTTCAGCTGGGTGCAAGAGGGCATTTTTTAGTCCTAACTGGCACAGTTTATATTTAATTTCTGTAAAGGAGCTCCATTGTCTTTGGAACTCATATGTATAATGCCATGTTTCCAATGGTGCTGCCCTCCCCCACCCCCCCTAGCAGGCTCTTGCTGGGGCAGTGGCAGAAGACTGATTTATGATTTTTAGGACATAAAGTTGTAAGCGTAGATTCATTGTTGTCAACCCAGTCAACCAAACTTCTGTGATCTGCTCAGACTTACATGAATGGATACAATGGCGATTTTAGCTTTCAGTGGGGTCTTAGTATTAAAAATAGCCATGAAGATTGCCTCAAATGTCCCAGTATATCTTTGCTAATGTGGACTCCATTTGTTTAAGTGTGTCTACTTTTACAGATGTAGCTGACAACATTTCCATATTGTCTTTTTGAGGTGGCACCCTATTGTTCTTAAGCTTAACAATTCTCGTATGCAATTACTAGGCCGAGCCAAAGTGTGTGCCCTCTAAGCTAAAGAGGTTGGAGTGCTTAATGCAAGACCATGCTGATCATGGCCAAAAGCCGCACGAAGCAATGACTAGGGAAAGTGGTGCTGGGCCACAGCATGCTATAATTAAAAGTTGAGTCTCGTGAGCAATAGTTACAGGGATGCTGAGCGCAGGGCTTGGGCCAAGGCCAGGCAAATCCTAGACCGCTATCTGCGCTGTGAATTCCATGTCCAGAATGCTTCTGGGATGGAGTAGCTGAGGTTCTTTCCCTGCAGCAAATGGGCTGCAGGGCTCAAAGGTACAAAACAGCTTCATTGAGTTCATCAATGATGTAATGGTGATGATTGTATGTCAAAATATCTTTGTCTTTTTTAACTACCTGAACATCCATTATAAATTTACTGAGCCTGAATTGCAGGTCCTTTATTTATTTAAAGAAGTGGCTCAACTAATGGGTCATCTACTATGAGAAACAAGCAAATACCAATGGAAGAAATTGGTTTGGGTGATAAGTGTCTTATTCCATGAAAAAGTGTGCAATAAAGTATAGGGCCAGTTTGAAAATAGGTATCATCTGAAAGACTTTTCAGTTACAAGAGTTGGCAACACCTATGTGTGGTTGTGTATTTGAAAAATGAACAGGACATAGCTATGTTATCATGAATGTTAAATTCCTTTCATAGACATGAAAATCATGAAATAATTACATTGTTGTTGCATGTCCTGAAATGCGAAATTGAGGTCTTCTTATCCATATAGGTGATATAGGACATATGAACTAAATCAGCTATACACAAGACAAGCAAAGGACAAAAGATCCTCCCAAACTACTACCACTAGTGGGTCTACTACACCTGGCTCGCTCACACGGTGAAAACTGCCACATTTTTTCTCATCTGCCACTGTTGTTACAAGCACACAGTAACAGCTACTCCATCTGCCACATCGATACCAATTAATCAAATTTCACACAGTCACCCTCTACTCCTGTCGTTAGTGCATCAATGTGCACCTCCTCTTTTGTAGCAAGTGCTAGTTGTGTCCATCCAAAGTCCACCATGGCAATTCCAAAGACTACAGTCAAAAATGGCCACGGTCATCATCACAACAGCCATCGTTGCTGTGTAGGAAATCTACCTTTCCTGCATGATCACCCCAAACTTTTCACCTTTTTCTGGACCATCATTTTTTGCACTGTACAGGAGTAAAGTGCCTGTGCTCGCCCATTTGGACATGGTTAAATTCCTGATTGAAATATTTAACTTGCCAATAAGTCCCTAGTATATGGTGTAGAAAATGTTCCCTGGGCTTAGGAATTAAATGACACCTGTGGACTGCAGCACCTATTCTGCCATTCACATAGTGGAATTGTAAAACATGGCTTCATGTTTGCCTTGTATAGTCTCACTGCAACAGTCAAAACACCTGCTGTCAACATTGTAAAAATAACAATTTTTGATAGGCAGGAAACTCTGCTTTTAAGTATTACCAAGTCATCCCTAAATCCATCTTTTTACCCACAAGGTAGGATGCCTGATATTTAAAAGTGAAACATGCGCAAAATGAAAGTCAGATTATTCCTTAAATTACTGCCCACAAAAGCTGTTTTCACTGGCCGAACTGTAGCTGGACCTTAAAGAATAGTAAAGTAAAGAGTATAAACTTTAATCTATAACTTTTGAGAGGAAGTATCTAAAATATTCA
Organism: Triturus cristatus; assembly: GCF_964204655.1. Taxonomy (NCBI): domain Eukaryota; kingdom Metazoa; phylum Chordata; class Amphibia; order Caudata; family Salamandridae; genus Triturus; species Triturus cristatus. The sequence goes on along the minus strand of NC_140589.1, from coordinate 1,379,201,639 downwards.
TTAAATGCTTATTTTTCATATTTGTTAAATGTCAAATTCACTGGTAAAGTTGTATTTTTAATAAATACTTAGAAAAAGCACATTTTCAGAAAATGCCATTTTCCCTGATTGGGCAAATTTACATTAGCTCTCCAGGAGTTTTCCAGCAAGTGCTTGGCCTTAATGAGGTGTAAAATCTACTACCAGTGTGGGCATTAGATCCCTATCAGTGCAGAAAGGAGAGTTGGGATGGGTCCAGTAATTACATTAATGTGAGAGGGACAGAGGTGAAGCCTGCCCATTCATGGTTTAGTGTAAGGGAAGACCTGAAGAGGGGAAAGCCTTCATTTCAAAGACCCACACTAACTGGTCTTGCACCACTCCCAGTGGGAGGAAAACGACTCCCCAGAAATAGTTTGGCGTAGACACAGTGAAGTGGACTTCTCATTTCCCTGGCCACACCTCTCGGTGGACACAAGAGCTCTGTGCGGTAGAAAGGTTTTCTCCATCTTGGATTTTAGAGGTGAGAAGCCCCGTGGGATAGTTTGCAGTAGGGCCTTCAGAAACCTGCATAAAAAGTAGGTAGGATTGCCCCCCGGGAGCTTTTTCCCCCCTATGTGATTTATTTAGACAGCTGCTATGGGAGCTGTAACAGGGAGCAACAATAGGAGAGATCTGTAACAGGCTATCACATTTAAATTAGTGGAAATATAAGATCTGCACAAAGGCTACATCGCATTAACCTTACAGGGCAAAGGGCCAATAGGTGGTCCATCTCTTGAATGAAACAAACGGTCTGTGACTACACAAAGATGTTTGGGAAGGGACACGTATCCATCTTACAGTCAGGGGATGGTTGTCCAGCGCAATTGAGACTTTTGGGGCAATTACCCAGCCCAGAGATATGTACAAAAGCCAGCACTTGCAGGAATCATTATCGTCTTGCTTCAACATCTTTCACATCTTCCTGATACATAAGAGATCTGATCATGATGCTCAAACTCCCTTGTGGTAACCAGCTAAAACGAGTGCACCTTAATTTCGATGTCCAAACTCACAATATTTGCCTATAAACGGTGTGCCGGGCCGCAGAGGGATCGCACTGCCCGCAACCAAACGGGATTAGGAGAGAGGAAGATTCCTCTTTCCGAAGCTGCAGGGTACCTTTAATGAAGCCAGCATAGTCTCATCCAAGGCTCAATGGAGGGCCGAGAATAATTGTCCATAATTAGCTGCAGCGGAGGTAACCCACTAGAGGGTGTCAATTGGCAACATGAGACCTCAGATCCCAGCGTGCATTTGAAAATGAACTTCCACCAAGGGAGGAGCACTAAAAGCTCCCAATTACGGAAACACGCAGGGGAAATCAGGTAGCCATAAATCACCTCCGCTGACACGGCCTCTGAGTAGATGCAAACAGCGGCATCGAAACGCGTCAGGCCATGGACTTCAAAGGGATGTTCAGCTGCCTGCTTGGTTTAAATAGAGTTTGTTACTCACCTGCAGTATTGTGCGGCCTCAAGCTTCAGGGCGTTTTTGGTTACATATTATGCGGCGGTTCCTGGCTGCAGAGGGATCGCACTGCCCGCAACCAAACGGGATTAGGAGAGAGGAAGGTTCCTCTTTCCGAAGCTGCAGGGTACCTTTAATGAAGCCAGCAGAGTTTCATCCAAGGCTCAATGGAGGGCCGAGAATACTTGTCCATAATTAGCTGCAGCGGAGGTAACCCACTAGAGGGTGTCAATTGGCAAAATGAGACCTCAGATCCCAGCGTGCATTTGAAAATGAACTTCCACCAAGGGAGGAGCACTAAAAGCCCCCAATTACGGAAACACGCAGGGGAAATGCGGTAGCCATAAATCACCTCCACTGACACGGCCTCTGAGTAGATGCAAACAGCGGCATCGAAACACGTCAGACCATGGACTTCAAAGGGATGTTATGCTGCCTGCTTAGTTTAAATAGAGTTTGTTACTCACCTGCAGTATTGTGTAGCCTCAAGCTTCTGGGCGTTTTTGGATATATATATATATATATATATATATATATATATATATATATATATATATATATATATATATATATATATATATATATATATATATATATATATTCACTGAAAAAACCATAGGTTTCACACACGTTATAGTTAGGAATTAGCATTTAAAAAACCTTGCAAATTCACTGAAAAAACCATAGGTTTCACACATGTTATAGTTAGCGGAAATTTTACTGATAAAAAACCAGTGAAATTCCCCCGTTATAGTTAGTGCAGGCAACTATAACTCACGCGACTGCAATCCTCTGCTGATGCTAATACTGTATTTAGACACTTATATGCCCATGTCTTCTTCCATACATTTTTAGCTATACATATATTACAAATATTTTTTTTTCATAAAGACACATATGTCATCAGCAGAAGATTGCAGTCGCGTGAGTTATAGTTGCCTGCACTAACTATAACGGGGGAATTTCACAGGTTTTTTATCAGTAAAATTTCCGCTAACTATAACATGTGTGAAACCTATGGTTTTTTCAGTGAATTTGCAAGGTTTTTTAAATGCTAATTCCTAACTATAACGTGTGTGAAACCTATGGTTTTTTCAGTGAATTTGTACGGTTTTTTAAATGCTAAGTTACTTTACGCCATTCGAGGCGTGCGCGCCCACTTAACGCAGTTCGTTCCGTGCACGGTTTTTATCAACTTTAATAAGCCCTGTACATTTGGTGGCCTTCGGCCACCAAAAGCACAGGGGGTGGGGTCAATGTGGATAGTGTTTTTTTTATTTCAATTTTATAATTTCATGTTGCCAAAATTTAGTTTTTTTTACCTATTAATAAGCCCTGTACATTTGGTGGCCTTCGGCCAACAAAAGCACAGTGGGTGGGGTAAGTGTGGATAGTGTTTTTTTTATTTTAATTTTTTTACCGTACGCTTACGGTAAGCACGGTAAGCGTACCCCGCGAAATTGCCGAAAAAAAAATAAAACCGTTTTTGCTCTTGGGGGATGTTTGTGGACTCCCTCAACATGACTATGTGGGAGGGAGTTGTCAAAACAGCCCCGTAACATGTTTTTGGCCATCATGTTTGATAAACAACACTCAGTACGAGAGACAAAATGGCGGCCGCCGCTTCCTGGTTTCGGCCGATTCGAATGTTTACTAAGATCTAAGAGCCAATCAGAATCGCGCTCGCGCACGCCACCGTACGCTTACCGTAAGCGTACCGTAAGCGCACCGTAAGCTGGCTCAGATATATATATTGATTTAAAGGCTATTTTCTCAGAATCTACTGAACAGATTTACACCAAACCTACAAAAGGCACTTCCTTGACCTAGGGACTACCTCTCTGCCAAATTTTGAGTAATTCTGTTCAGCCGTTCGGGCTGTAGCTCGTTCTAAAGGTCCTATGGAAAAATGCATGGGAAAAATGCGTTTTGGGACCCCCCTTTTATCTCAGCCCCCGCTTGACGGATCCCCCCGAGACTTTCAGGGTAGGAGCGGAGCGTAGCGCCCCACCTATTTTGAGAAATTTGCGAGGATTCGTCGACCGGCGCCAAAGTTATTCAAAATAGAATGTTGAGGTTTTCCTATGGAAACGTGGTCCTAACTATAACTACCTACTGGCGACCGCCAGTAGGTAATATATATATATATATATATATATATATATATATATATATATATATATATATCTCACAGAAAAAACCATAGGTATCTGGGGTGTTATAGTTAGCTGGCCATTTCACTCGTACAATACCATAGAAATTCCTCCGTTATAGTTAGTTCTGCTAACTATAACTTGCGCGCCCGCAATGCACTGCTGATGATGTCACATATTGCATCATTCATGGCATGGTCAGTGACATCACTGATGACATCACTGATGACATCTCAAATGACATCACTGAAGCCATCACTGATGACATCATCCAGTGAATGTGGTTTAGTTTGAAATTTAAATATGTATTATATATATACCAATCTCTATTGAAGATTGAGTGGATATATAACTGTCTGGATGGAGAATTTAGTAGCTGTCTGACTGTCTGTTTAAGTGAGTAATTAAAAGTGTCTCACTTAATACATGGATTAGTAACTAAACTATGTGAATGTGTGCAGCACTGTCTCTGTTGTTGTATAACATGGTGCATCAGTTGGTCACTAACTACATGAGTGTGTATATTAGTTATTGATTAGTTGGGTGAGTATTTGTGTGGGACACTGAGTTTGTATGTGGTTGGATGGGGTGTGTGTAACTATGCATAGATGTGTGAATGGTTGATTGACTAGGTGTATACGTTTAAGAGTGCATGTGGAAACAGTTGTTTGGGTGACTGAGTGCATTTATTTGTGTGTTGGTGAGAGAATATATGTTTTAGTTGTACATCTTCAACAAAGTAAAAAAATAAAAGGCATTGTATGTGAGAGTTGGTGTATATAAATAAGTATGTGTAAGAGTCAGTGATTGTGAGAGTAACTATATGAATGTGTGTATAATTGTAATGGTGCTTTTTTAACATATTAACTATGAGTTACTATGTGTTTGAATAAATGAGGTGTTGTTGGATAATTGTGTAAGTGAGTAAATGTAAGTGCGATTCATTTTTTTCATGAGTGAGTAGGATGACTGCATAACCGACTAAGATGACTGCTGATGTGTCAATGTGTGTATATGTGTATAAGTGCATTTGATAGTGTTCTATTAATTAGTGACTGCATGTATAAATGATTCTATTGTTGAATGGGTGGTTGTGTGTGTAGACTTAGGAATTAGTGAGTGGGTATGTAGTAACTGGTATTGGTGGTTCAATGGTTTCAAATATGGTACTCTGTATTTTACAGTGAGTGATGAAAGGTTATACTAGTGTATGATGAGGTGTATCAGATTGTCACATGGATGATGTCATCAGTGATGTCTTTTGAGATGTCATCAGTGATGTCATCAGTGATGTCACTGACCATGTCATGAATGATGCAATATGTGACATCATCAGCAGTGCATTGCGGGCGCGCGAGTTATAGTTAGCAGAACTAACTATAACGGAGGAATTTCTATGGTTTTGTACAACTGAAATGGCCAGCTAACTATAACACCCCTTAAACCTATGGTTTTGTCTGTGAATTTCCAAGGTTTTTTAAATGCTAATTTCTAACTATAACGTCTCTGAAAGCTATGGTTTTTTCAGTGAATTTCAAAGATTTTTTAAATCCTAATTTCTAACTATAACGTCTCTGAAACCTATGTTTTTTTCAGTGAATTTCAAAGGTTTTTTAAATGCTAATTTTTAAGTGTGATAGTAGTTATACCTATTTTTTTGTACTGATTTTCTACAGTTTTTTAACTGTTTATTTATAAATATTTTATTCATTAAATAACATTATATATTTTTTCTGAGAATTGCAAAAAATAAATATTTTTTAAATTAAAACTGAAATATTAATTAATTTTCTTGTTTTCATTTTTTATTTTAATATATTTATATTATTTTCTTTAAAAAAAAAATCCAATTTTTTTCGGAGTGGTGTACTCAAAGCGTACACATCACAGTGCGCGCGCGCGTTCTAGCCGCCATTTAAGAAAAGTCATGAAGGATCTGCGTATGGTGTGCGACGGCTGCGTGTTTTTCAGTTACATCATATACATTTAATATCACGTGATGTGCGCGATTGGTATGCGACCAGTCCGCGACTTCTGTTCCCAAGCATTCGCGACACATGCGCATTACGGTACGAGATGTTTGCGCGGTTGCGGGTCCCGCGTGACATCATATACGTGCTGGGGCGTGCTGGGTGCGTGACTCCCGCAAAAAAAAATTATGTTCCAAAATGATATGTATGTGTCTTTAATATACATATTAGGGCAAGAGATTATGTAAGATATTCATAAAAATAATATATTTGTACTTATAATAAACGTATATTATTTTTAAATATATTTTCGCGAAGTCGGGTGCGTGCATCGTGAGTGCAGAAAACCAGGTCAGCAGAGCTGCTGTAGAGCCAGAGAACCAGGTCAGCAGAGCTGCTCTAGAGCCTAAGAACTAGGTTAGCAGAGCTGCTCTAGAGCCAGAGAACCAGGTCCGCAGAGCTGCTGTAGAGCCAGAGAAACCAGGTCAGCATAGCTGCTTTAGAGGGAGAGAACCAGGTCAGTAGAGCTGCTTTAGAGCCAGAGAACCAGGCCAGCAGAGCTGTTTTAGAGCCAGAGAACCAGGTCAGCAGAGCTGCTCTAGAGCCAGAGAACCAAGTCAGCAGAGCTGCTTTAGAGCCATAGAACCAGGTCAGCAGATCTGCTTTAGAGCCAGAGAACCAGGTCAGCAGAGCTGCTCTGTAGCCTAAGAACCAGGTCAGCAGAGCTGCTCTAGAGCCAGAGAACCAGGTCAGCAGAGCTGCTGTAGAGCCAGAGAAACCAGGTCAGTAGAGCTGCTTTAGAGGGAGAGAACCAGGTCAGCAGAGCTGCTTTAGAGCCAGAGAACCAGGTCAGCAGAGCTGCTCTAGCTGACACTGACTGACTGACACTGACTGACTGACACTGACTGATTGACACTGACTGACACTGATTGACTGACACTGACACTGACTGACACTGATTGACTGAAACTGACTGACTGACACTGATTGACTGACACTGACTGACTGACTGACACTGACTGACTACTCTCTACTACTCTACTACTCACTCTCTACTACTTTCTACTACTCACTCTCTACTACTCACTCTCTACTACTCTCTACTACTCACTCTCTACTACTCTACTACTCTCTACTACTCACTCTCTACTACTCACTCTCTACTACTGTCCACTACTCACTCTCTACTACTCACTCGCTACTACTCACTCTCTACTACTCACTCTCTACTACTCTTTACAGAAAATATGCTCTCAGTTTAGCTTATAGATCACCTTCCAAACCTCTGTGGGAAAAGCATAAGGAAATAGTTTTCTCTCAAACATGATTCATGATATCCCAGCAGAAGGCTTTTTCACATGGTAAAATCACCTTAGAACATACCACAATTCCTAAAATGAGTATGGTACCATCAACACATGATTTATACTGTAACTAAAGTCTTAAAACCTTCTATTAACTGCAATGCTTTTTAATGAGGTGCTATCATGTATATTGGTCCCAAGATGGCTGCCAACACTTCTTGGATGAAGTGCTGACAGCCAATCAGATCTCACGATGAAATGTGTGGTTAGGCTCCGCCCAGATATATATGTGATTTTACTTTTGATTTTCTCAGGAACTACTGAACGGATTTACACCATTTAAGCAAAAGGTCTACCTTTCTGCCAAATGTGGTGTAATTCCATTCAGCAGTTCAAGCTGTAGCTGTGGCTAAAGGTCCTATGGGAAATTGCATGGGGAAAACACGTTTTGGGACCCCCCTTTTTTCTCAGCCCCCGCTACACGAATCATCCCGAGACTTTCAGGATAGGAGCGGACCGGAGCTGGCCAAAAGTTTTGAAAATTTCGCAAAGATTTGTCAACGGGCGCCAAAGTTATTATAAATAGAATGTTGCGGATTTCCTATGGAAAATAGGTCCTAACTATAACTACCTACGGGCGACTGCCAGTAGGTAATATATATATATATATATATATATATATATATATATATATATATATATATATATATATATATATATATATATATATATTCAAAAACAATGGTGCCTGCTAGAGAAGCACTCGAACAAAGTTGAAGGTCACCAGCCTTTATTTGTAGGTATAGACAAGGTTCAAACGCCAGTCAATTGTAGCAGCCTTGCGTCGAGCCTGACGCGTTTCGAGACATTCTCTTCATCTGAGGCAAATGACGCAGCACGTACCTTTCGTCATTTGCCTCAGATGAAGAGAATGTCTCGAAACGCGTCAGGCTCGATGCAAGGCTGCTACAATTGACTGGCGTTTGAACCTTGTCTATACCTACAAATAAAGGCTGGTGACCTTCATCTTTGTTCGAGTGCTTCTCTAGCAGGCACCATTGTTTTTGAAAATATGGGCGGCGACCTGGCCGCCGAGTAGAGCACCACCCCGTGATCACAGGGGGGCCACAAGGACTAGATACACTGATCCTGATGTGGAGCAAAGATAAGGATGAGGACTGGTTCGGCGCTGGGGCTCACGAAGAGCTTTGATTTGCAGTTATAAGTGCGCCGTATTAAGGTGGATATTTGGTCACTACAACTCCCAGAAGGCTAAAAACACCACATTGATGGGAGGAGCCCCAATAGGGGCGTGGTATGTTATGCTACAATTGAGGGGATGGGTGACCACCGCAGCACGTACCTTTCGTCATTTGCCTCAGATGAAGAGAATGTCTCGAAACGCGTCAGGCTCGACGCAAGGCTGCTACAATTGACTGGCGTTTGAACCTTGTCTATACCTACAAATAAAGGCTGGTGACCTTCATCTTTGTTCGAGTGCTTCTCTAGCAGGCACCATTGTTTTTTAATATATATATATATATATATTCACTGAAAAAACCATAGGTTTCACACATGTTATAGTTAGCGGAAATTTTACTGATAAAAAACCAATGAAATTCCCCCGTTATAGTTAGTGCAGGCAACTATAACTCACGCGACCGCAATCCTCTGCTGATGCTAATACTGTATTTAGACACTTATTTGCCCATGTCTTCTTCCATACATTTTTAGCTATACATATATTACAAATATTTTTTTTTCATAAAGACACATATGTCATCAGCAGAAGATTGCGGTCGCGTGAGTTATAGTTGCCTGCACTAACTATAACGGGGGAATTTCATTGGTTTTTTATCAGTAAAATTTCCGCTAACTATAACATGTGTGAAACCTATGGTTTTTTCAGTGAATTTGCAAGGTTTTTTAAATGCTAATTCCTAACTATAACGTGTGTGAAACCTATGGTTTTTTCAGTGAATTTGTACGGTTTTTTAAATACTAAGTTACTTTACGCTATTCGTGGCCTGCGCGCCCACTTAACGCAGTTTGTTCCGTGCGCGCACGGTGCGCTTCGCGCACCGCGCGCCCACTTTACGCAGTTAGTGCCGTGCACACACGGTGGGCACGCGGTGCGCTATGCGCACCGCGTGCCCACGTTACGCTAGATGGGCCATGTACGCACGATGCGCTTCGCGCACCGTGCGCACATGGAGGACATATTATGCGCTTCCTTGTGATAGGTAATCTGTTGAAATTTTTTTGGGAAATGCTGTGCTCAAATAAGCCGTGCACAAATGGTGGCCTTCGGCCACCATTTGCACACGGGGTGGAGAGAGTGTGGATTTTTTTTTTTTATAATTTTTTACCGTACGCGTACGGTAAGCGTACGGTAAGCGTACGGTAAGCGTAATCGGCGAAATTTTCGAAAAATTAAAAATTACCGTTTTTTGCCTTGGGGGATCTTTGAAGACTCAACTAACATGGTTATGTGCATGGGCGCTGTCTAAACAGCCCCTTTATATGTTTTTGGCATTTGTTTATCAGCTCCCCCCTCAGAGTGCGAGAGAGAAAATGGCGGCCGCCGCTTCCTGGTTTCGACCGATTCGAATGTTTACTAAGATCTAAGGGCCAATCAGAATCGCGCTCGCGCACGCCACCGTACGCGTACGGTAAGCGTACCGTAAGCGCACCGTAAGCTGGCTCAGATATATATATTGATTTAAAGGCTATTTTCTCAGAATCTACTGAACAGATTTACACCAAACCTACAAAAGGCACTTCCTTGACCTGAGGACTACCTCACTGCCAAATTTCTAGTAATTCTGTTCAGCCGTTCGGGCTATAGCCCTGTCTAAAGGTCCTATGGAAAAATGCATGGGAAAAACGCGTTTTGGGACCCCCCTTTTATCTCAGCCCCCGCTTGACGAATCCCCCCGAGACTTTCAGGGTAGAAGCGGAGCGTAGCGCCCCACCTATTTTAAAAAATTCGCGAGGATTCGTTGACCGGCGCCAAAGTTATTCAAAATAGAATGTTGAGGTTTTCCTATGGAAACATGGTCCTAACTATAACTACCTACTGGCGACCGCCAGTAGGTAATATATATGTTTATATATATTTATATATATATATATATGTATATATATATATATATGTATATACATATATATATTCACTGAAAAAACCATAGGTTTCAGGGGTGTTATAGTTAGCTGGACTTTTCACTTGTACAAAACCATTCAAATTCCCCCGTTATAGTTAGTTCAGCTAACTATAACTCACGCGCCCGCAATGCACTGCTGATGACGTCACATATTACATCACTCATGACATGGTCAGTGACATCACTGATGACATCTCAAATGACATCACTGATGACATCATCCAGTGAATGTGTGTTTTTCTGAAAATTAAATATGTTTTATATATGTATATCTCAAGATCTGGAAGAATAAATGGGTATATAAGTGTCTAAATGGATGATTTGTTTTTGAAAAATTGATTGTGTAACTGACTGATTAAGTGTATCATAGTGAATACATGGCTTAGTGAGTAATGTTTAAATATGTAAATATCTGTATCAGTCTCTCACTTTGGGTATAAGTGGCTGCATGGGTTGGTGAGTAGCTACATGGGTGTCTATATAGGTTATTAGTTGGTTTTTTGAGTAACAGTCTGAGTGTCTGCATGGTTCGGTGGGGGTATTACGTAGTGCATAGGTGCATGAATGAGTGACTCACTCTTTGTATGTGTGGAAGACAGCATGTGTGCAGGACTGTATGGGTGGATGAGTGTGTGTGTGTGTGTGTTAATGAGTGAATGACTGTCTCAATAGTGTCTTTATAAGTAACTACATATGTTTTAAACTAGTATATGTGACTATTGGTGTATATAAGTGAGTATATGTGAGAGTGAGAGATTGAAAGAGTTCCTGTATGAATAAGTATGTGTTTCTATAAGTGATTGTTTAAAAGACTAAGTATGTGTAAGTTTCCGTAGAAGTAAGTGTGGTGGTGTGTGTATAACTGTATATGCAAATAAATGTATGTTTGATTCTTTATTAGCATGAGTGACTATGTGTGTGAGTAACTCTATGGATGAGTGGCATTGTGTAACAGGATGTATAGGTGTATGAGTACATATGATGAGTGAATACATGTATGAGTGACGGTATAGGACTGTTGGTGAATGAGTGGATGTGTATGTGGATCTTAGAATTACTGAAGAGGTTGTTGTAACTGGTATTGGTATGTCCATTGTTTTGAAAAGTTTAGTCTCAATTTTTGAATGTGTGTATCAAAGGTTATATTAGGGTGAGAGGAGGTCTGCCACTCTATCACAAGGATGATGTCATCAGTGATGTCATCAGTGATGTCATTTGAGATGTCATCAGTGATGTCATGAGTGATGTCACTGACAATGTCATGAGTGATGTAATATGTGACGTCATCAGCAGTGCATTGCGGGCGCGCGAGTTATAGTTAGCTGAACTAACTATAACGGGGGAATTTGAATGGTTTTGTACAAGTGAAAAGTCCAGCTAACTATAACACCCCTGAAACCTATGGTTTTGTCAGTGAATTTCTGAGGTTTTTTAAATGCTAATTCCTAACTATAACGTGCCTGAAACCTATGTTTTTTTCTGTGAATTTCAAAGGTTTTTTAAATGCTAATTTCTAACTATGCCTACAGAGATAGGACATGTGAAGAAAGAAGAAAAAATGCACAGAAAGAAAAAAAAGAAGTGCAGAGAGAAGCAACAGAAGTCCTCAAAGACGAAGAAAAGTGCAGGAAGAAGGATAACGTGCAGAAAGAACAAAAAGAAGAGCAGAAAGAAGCCCTGTTGCAAAATCATCCTGTACCCTCAACTTTTTTAGACGGATATTGGTGGTAACTGAGTCTGACTAACCAGTCCTAGAGCCAGTGCTATGTTAAAAGACACTTAGAATACAGTGAAAACACCTACATACACTAGGGAACATTATGCGTTGGGGTCCCCCTGTGATTAGCATGACCTCCTCTGTAAGCCCCTAGTATATAATAGGGCAAGGGGATTAAAACTACCTCTTAAAGCAGGCCGCAGGGCGTTTTTGCACACGTCACCTCAGGCCCCGTCCCCTCCCTTCACCACTGTGTAAACGCGCCCTGTGGCTGTTCTAAGTTGAGAGATTAAGTCCCCTTGAATCCTAAGGGTCCCTAGGGTCAAACTAGACCACTAGGTACCTCCAGTAAGTGCCACAGAGCTGCGTTGCAGAGAGGTGTAAAAAGGGGCTTGGCCTCAGAACACTTGTCTGCAGCGCAGCTCCCTGGTGCATACTGGAGATGCCTGTTGGGCTAGTTGGCCCTCAGGGACCCTCAGTATTGAAGAGGAATTAATTCCCCAACTTACAACTCGCCAGGGGGCGCGTTTGCAGAGTGCTGCAAGGAGGGGGCATGGCCTCCGGCACGATGCCAGTCTTTTATTTATTTTAATTTTTTAAGAAGGGGGGCTGTGTGGTTCCCCTTCTTATTCTAATTTATTGGCCCTGATGACCCCATCCCCCAGGGCCTGTCTCCTAATTATATTTTTTTTACCCCAATCCCCAGGGCCGGCCACTGTTTTTTATTATTTTTAAAAAATATATATTTATAGACACACCTAGGACATGCTGGACAAACCGTACGTACCTATCACCATGACGATTTGCGTGATATTCATTGAGTTTAAGTTTGAGTTTAAAATATTTCTTAAGCGCACGTACACCGAGCGGTTTCATGGCGCTGTAATGTACTACAAATTTCCTGAGGGACAGAAAGACGGAGTCAGCTAGAGGGCATTAGGAAGGGAAGGCTTGAGTAAAAAGTAAGGTTTTAAGTGCCTTGCGAAAGAGTGAGTACTGGGTGCAGGATCTCAAATGGGCCGGGAGGGAGTTCCAAAATGCGGGAGCAAGTGTGAAGAATTTAGAGCCTCCCCATTTTTTTCTTCTAAAGCGGGGAACCACGAGAAAATGTTGGGTGGATGAGCGAAGCTCCCTGAGGGGAACATAGGAATGAATTTCGGAAGTGATATAGGCGGGGGCTGAGCCGGACCGGGCATTATAGATGATACAGCCCAGCTTAAGCTGGGCTCGTTCCTGAATGGGGAGCCAGTGTAGAGACTTAAGGAGGGACGTAACATGGTGTGATTTGGGTAAGTTGAAAACCAGGCGGGCCGCCTGGTTCTGGACCAGCTGGAGTCATCTCACGATGTATGCGGGCATGCCCCAATAAAGGGCATTGCCGTAGTCCAGGCGGGAGATAACCATCGCCAGGACTATGAGTTTGAGTGCGGAGGGGGAAAAAAAACGAGAGACTTTGCGGATGGTACGTAGGGAAAGAAAAGATGAGGAGACGACCGAACTGACTTGGGAATGAAGAGAGAGTTGGTCATTAAGGTTGAATCCAAGAGTTTTAACAGAGGAAGATGGGATGGGGGGGAACCTAAAGAGGGGGGCCAGAAGAGAGAAGACCAGGGACTGGAGCAGCCACCTGTCAGCACCAACTCCGTTTTGTCGGGGTTTAGCTTCAGGTGGTTGTGATTCATCCAGTCTTGGATGAAAGTCATGACTGAGTGGAAATTGGATATTGACTCAGGGGAAGAAGATAGGGAGAAAATAAGCTGGAGGTCATCCGCATAATTAAAGACGGAGACCTCCAATTGTTGAAGGGCAAAAATAAGAGGGGCGATATACAAATTAAATAACAAAGGGGAAAGGGAGGATCCCTGGGAAACCCCGCATTGAACTGCACGGAGATCCGCAGAATAATCACCCAAATGCACAGCTTGGGAGCGGTCATGCAGGAAGGAGGACAGCCAGACCAGGGCCGAGCCCTCGATTCCTGCCGCTCTGACACGGGAAAGTAAGATGGCATGATCAACCGTGTCAAAAGCGGCGGAGAGATCGAGGAGGACCAAGGCCTGAGGATGGTTTCGGTCCATGCCCTCTCTAAGTTTGTCAAGGACCGACAAGACTACGGATTCCGTGGAGTGAGCGGGGCGGAACCCGGCCTGCCTGGGGGCCAATACATTATTCATCTGCACAAAGGTGCTCAGAGTTCTGGTTACATGGCGTTACAGTACCTTCGCCAAAAAGGGTAAGAGTGAAATGGGGAGGTAGTTGATGGGCACCTGTTGGACAGGCCACACGAAGGGCTTGCTCCCTCCCCGCATGACAGGGCCCAAGCCCCGGCCCGCCAGGCGTGACCCACAAGAATCACCCGCACCCCGTCTCCCGACGGAACTCCTGCCCCCGGACCTCCATGTATCACGGGACCAAGCCACCACCGGCTCCCCCGGCCGGATCAAGCCGCCATCTTGGGCCCTGCGCCACGAGGCCGCGTGGCCTCCACCCGACCCTAACCCTGGGCCTGGCCGGCCCCGACATCCCGGCACCACCATCCACCCAGGAGGTGAGCGGACCACTTGGCAGGTCAATGGGAGAACGAAGCGCCAAGGGCTCTCCCCCGCCAGGTGCCGATCGCCTCCAGCTCCCCCAGGCGCTGGCTCCACCCCCTGCTGGGTGTCTGGACACCTTCATCCCGGACCCTCCGACCTCCAAGTGCGAGGGTCCGGACATCAAAGGGCGCCAGACCTATAACTAGGGCAGCTCCGGAGCAGGACGGCAGTTGTATCCTGGAGTCGAGAGACACCGAGAGAACTCAGCCTTGACGGACTACTGGCGCTGCCGTAGCCCTACCTTGTGAACTATCGTCCTGCCTGCTGGCGCTGCCGCGGCCTTCTGAAACATCCTTCCTTGTCGGGACCTGCTGGCGCTGCCGCGGCCCGTTGTAACGACCATCTTCACCGGGACCTGCTGGCGCTGCCGCAGACCGTGTATCGACCATCTTCCCGGGACCTGCTGGCGCTACCGCGGACCGTGTATCGACCATCTTCACCGGGACCTGCTGGCGCTGCCGCGGCCCGTCTCAGCTAGAACACCAAGCTCGAGGATTGTGAGCTATCCACCCTACCATCTCAACTACCAGACTGGTAACCAGACTGTCCCGCTACCCCCTTTTTCCCATCTTGAGAGACTTGAATCGAGGGGACCCCTGAGTCCAGACCTCCTTGTACCATTTCATCGTACCTTAAGAAATTGCCTATAAAGAACGCTGAATCTTCTCCTTGTGTGGTGTCTGTCTGTGGGGGGGAAGTTATTTATCTGTACGATCGCTGGAGACGGCTCTCCCCGGAGACCTCTCCCCTTGTCCTCGGCCGACCCTCCCGGTCCGTCTAACATTGGTGGCCAGCGGCGCGATCCGAATCAACGCGTAATCGTACAGAGAGTAGCTCACCCCACGACAAAACCACGATGTCAGCCAAAGATAGCGGTTCCACTGAAAAGTTCCAAATGGATAAGTTGGAAGAATATAGCCACCGCGAACTTAAACAATTCTGCATGGAACTAGGCATTGCTACCACCGGCCTGAGTACCAAAGACGATTTGAAGCGCGCCCTTGAGTCGTGGGCAGAAACTGGGGTCGCCGGATCCCCCGACCAAAACAGTGTCGCACCAGAGGGGAACGCCACGGCTCCCGAGGAGCGGGGAACGGGCCTCTCGCAGGAGGAGATCCAAGAAAGAGAAAGAACCAGATTACATGAGTTGGAAATGGCACGACTCAAGATGGACGGTGAACTAAAGTTAGCCGAGCAGAAACTAACTCTAGAACATCTGCGGCTCCGAGAAGAACGAGAAGAAAAACAGAGACAGAGAGAGCTCGAGGAAAAAAGAATAACACTCGAACACGAGCGCAAACTGGCGGAAATAGAACTTCGGAAACAGAATAAAGAACCGGGGGTGCCTGAGCAACCGCACACCCCGGGAGCAACCGAGAAAAAAGTCCACATCCCCAAGGATGTTGTCCGAGAGTATGTCCGAGAGGACGACATACAACAGTGGTTCAAAGCCTACGAGATCGCCATGACCTCCCACCGGATCGACCGGAGTGATTGGGGAGCCGGACTATGGGGGAGGTTCGTCAACGAAGGCCGCGATGCCCTATTGCAGCTCCCAGATCACCAAATGTCGTCCTACGACCACATGAAGGCTGCCCTCCTCACCCGCTACGGCCTCACACCCGAGATGTACCGCCAGAGGTTCAGAGACTGCACCCGGATCCCGGGTACAACTTGGGTGGAGTACGTCAACTGTTTCAGCCGAGCCTTCGAGGGTTGGATCAAGGGGAGCCATGTAACGACCTACGAGCAACTCTTTAACCTTATGGTATGGGAGCACCTGTCGAACAACTGTTTCGTCGAGCTCAGGCAGCACCTCCTCGACAGTAAATTGACTGACCCCCGGCAACTCGCCGCCGAAGCTGACCGATGGGAAAGCACCCGAGTGGGCCGGAGAGGACCACACGAGCAAAACCGAAACAACCAAGGCCAGCAGCGTCCCCGGGGAGGAGGAGGAGGCCAGGGGCGAGGGAGAGACACCATCCTTCTAATTTATTGGCCCTGATGACCCCATCCCCCAGGGCCTGTCTCCTAATTATATTTTTTTTACCCCAATCCCCAGGGCCGGCCACTGTTTTTTATTATTTTTAAAAAATATATATTTATAGACACACCTAGGACATGCTGGACAAACCGTACGTACCTATCACCATGACGATTTGCGTGATATTCATTGAGTTTAAGTTTGAGTTTAAAATATTTCTTAAGCGCACGTACACCGAGCGGTTTCATGGCGCTGTAATGTACTACAAATTTCCTGAGGGACAGAAAGACGGAGTCAGCTAGAGGGCATTAGGAAGGGAAGGCTTGAGTAAAAAGTAAGGTTTTAAGTGCCTTGCGAAAGAGTGAGTACTGGGTGCAGGATCTCAAATGGGCCGGGAGGGAGTTCCAAAATGCGGGAGCAAGTGTGAAGAATTTAGAGCCTCCCCATTTTTTTCTTCTAAAGCGGGGAACCACGAGAAAATGTTGGGTGGATGAGCGAAGCTCCCTGAGGGGAACATAGGAATGAATTTCGGAAGTGATATAGGCGGGGGCTGAGCCGGACCGGGCATTATAGATGATACAGCCCAGCTTAAGCTGGGCTCGTTCCTGAATGGGGAGCCAGTGTAGAGACTTAAGGAGGGACGTAACATGGTGTGATTTGGGTAAGTTGAAAACCAGGCGGGCTGCCTGGTTCTGGACCAGCTGGAGTCATCTCACGATGTATGCGGGCATGCCCCAATAAAGGGCATTGCCGTAGTCCAGGCGGGAGATAACCATCGCCAGGACTATGAGTTTGAGTGCGGAGGGGGAAAAAAAAACCGAGAGACTTTGCGGATGGTACGTAGGGAAAGAAAAGATGAGGAGACGACCGAACTGACTTGGGAATGAAGAGAGAGTTGGTCATTAAGGTTGAATCCAAGAGTTTTAACAGAGGAAGATGGGATGGGGGGAACCTAAAGAGGGGGGCCAGAAGAGAGAAGACCAGGGACTGGAGCAGCCACCTGTCAGCACCAACTCCGTTTTGTCGGGGTTTAGCTTCAGGTGGTTGTGATTCATCCAGTCTTGGATGAAAGTCATGACTGAGTGGAAATTGGATATTGACTCAGGGGAAGAAGATAGGGAGAAAATAAGCTGGAGGTCATCCGCATAATTAAAGACGGAGACCTCCAATTGTTGAAGGGCAAAAATAAGAGGGGCGATATACAAATTAAATAACAAAGGGGAAAGGGAGGATCCCTGGGAAACCCCGCATTGAACTGCACGGAGATCCGCAGAATAATCACCCAAATGCACAGCTTGGGAGCGGTCATGCAGGAAGGAGGAGAGCCAGACCAGGGCCGAGCCCTCGATTCCTGCCGCTCTGACACGGGAAAGTAAGATGGCATGATCAAACGTGTCAAAAGCGGCGGAGAGATCGAGGAGGACCAAGGCCTGAGGATGGTTTCGGTCCATGCCCTCTCTAAGTTTGTCAAGGACCGACAAGACTACGGATTCCGTGGAGTGAGCGGGGCGGAACCCGGCCTGCCTGGGGGCCAATACATTATTCATCTGCACAAAGGTGCTCAGAGTTCTGGTTACATGGCGTTACAGTACCTTCGCCAAAAAGGGTAAGAGTGAAATGGGGAGGTAGTTGATGGGCACCTGTTGGACAGGCCACATGAAGGGCTTGCTCCCTCCCCGCATGACAGGGCCCAAGCCCCGGCCTGCCAGGCGTGACCCACAAGAATCACCCGCACCCCGTCTCCCGACGGAACTCCTGCCCCCGGACCTCCATGTATCACGGGACCAAGCCACCACCGGCTCCCCCGGCCGGATCAAGCCGCCATCTTGGGCCCTGCGCCACGAGGCCGCGTGGCCTCCACCCGACCCTAACCCTGGGCCTGGCCGGCCCCGACATCCCGGCACCACCATCCACCCAGGAGGTGAGCGGACCACTTGGCAGGTCAATGGGAGAACGAAGCGCCAAGGGCTCTCCCCCGCCAGGTGCCGATCGCCTCCAGCTCCCCCAGGCGCTGGCTCCACCCCCTGCTGGGTGTCTGGACACCTTCATCCCGGACCCTCCGACCTCCAAGTGCGAGGGTCCGGACATCAAAGGGCGCCAGACCTATAACTAGGGCAGCTCCGGAGCAGGACGGCAGTTGTATCCTGGAGTCGAGAGACACCGAGAGAACTCAGCCTTGACGGACTACTGGCGCTGCCGTAGCCCTACCTTGTGAACTATCGTCCTGCCTGCTGGCGCTGCCGCGGCCTTCTGCAACATCCTTCCTCGTCGGGACCTGCTGGCGCTGCCGCGGCCCGTTGTAACGACCATCTTCACCGGGACCTGCTGGCGCTGCCGCAGACCGTGTATCGACCATCTTCCCGGGACCTGCTGGCGCTACCGCAGACCGTGTATCGACCATCTTCACCGGGACCTGCTGGCGCTGCCGCGGCCCGTCTCAGCTAGAACACCAAGCTCGAGGATTGTGAGCTATCCACCCTACCATCTCAACTACCAGACTGGTAACCAGACTGTCCCGCTACCCCCTTTTTCCCATCTTGAGAGACTTGAATCGAGGGGACCCCTGAGTCCAGACCTCCTTGTACCATTTCATCGTACCTTAAGAAATTGCCTATAAAGAACGCTGAATCTTCTCCTTGTGTGGTGTCTGTCTGTGGGGGGGAAGTTATTTATCTGTACGATCGCTGGAGACGGCTCTCCCCGGAGACCTCTCCCCTTGTCCTCGGCCGACCCTCCCGGTCCGTCTAACATTGGTGGCCAGCGGCGCGATCCGAATCAACGCGTAATCGTACAGAGAGTAGCTCACCCCACGACAAAACCACGATGTCAGCCAAAGATAGCGGTTCCACTGAAAAGTTCCAAATGGATAAGTTGGAAGAATATAGCCACCGCGAACTTAAACAATTCTGCATGGAACTAGGCATTGCTACCACCGGCCTGAGTACCAAAGACGATTTGAAGCGCGCCCTTGAGTCGTGGGCAGAAACTGGGGTCGCCGGATCCCCCGACCAAAACAGTGTCGCACCAGAGGGGAACGCCACGGCTCCCGAGGAGCGGGGAACGGGCCTCTCGCAGGAGGAGATCCAAGAAAGAGAAAGAACCAGATTACATGAGTTGGAAATGGCACGACTCAAGATGGACGGTGAACTAAAGTTAGCCGAGCAGAAACTAACTCTAGAACATCTGCGGCTCCGAGAAGAACGAGAAGAAAAACAGAGACAGAGAGAGCTCGAGGAAAAAAGAATAACACTCGAACACGAGCGCAAACTGGCGGAAATAGAACTTCGGAAACAGAATAAAGAACCGGGGGTGCCTGAGCAACCGCACACCCCGGGAGCAACCGAGAAAAAAGTCCACATCCCCAAGGATGTTGTCCGAGAGTATGTCCGAGAGGACGACATACAACAGTGGTTCAAAGCCTACGAGATCGCCATGACCTCCCACCGGATCGACCGGAGTGATTGGGGAGCCGGACTATGGGGGAGGTTCGTCAACGAAGGCCGCGATGCCCTATTGCAGCTCCCAGATCACCAAATGTCGTCCTACGACCACATGAAGGCTGCCCTCCTCACCCGCTATGGCCTCACACCCGAGATGTACCGCCAGAGGTTCAGAGACTGCACCCGGATCCCGGGTACAACTTGGGTGGAGTACGTCAACTATTTCAGCCGAGCCTTCGAGGGTTGGATCAAGGGGAGCCATGTAACGACCTACGAGCAACTCTTTAACCTTATGGTATGGGAGCACCTGTCGAACAACTGTTTCGTCGAGCTCAGGCAGCACCTCCTCGACAGTAAATTGACTGACCCCCGGCAACTCGCCGCCGAAGCTGACCGATGGGAAAGCACCAGAGTGGGCCGGAGAGGACCACACGAGCAAAACCGAAACAACCAAGGCCAGCACCGTCCCCGGGGAGGAGGAGGAGGCCAGGGGCGAGGGAGAGACACCATCCCGGCAACACCCGTGGCCAGCACCCCGCCCCCGGCCGGCCGGGGCAACCCCCCGATGCGCCCGGGGTTCCGAGCCAACGTCACGTGCCACCGATGCCAGCGAGTCGGCCACTACGCCAATGACCCGAGCTGCCCGCAGAACCAAACACCAAAGCCCCGCCAGGTAGCTGCCGCCGCCCTGGGGGAAGAACGACTATCAGAGGAACAGGAAGAGTATGAGCCGGCCCAGCAAGAGTGGGAACCGGCCGCCATGGTTCTAGCGTGCCTAGGGGGAAAAGACATGGTCCCGCGGGCTCCCCTACCCGCCAACACCCGGAAATACGGCCAGTGGGTGACCATTAATGGGCGTCGGGCCGAGGCCTTACATGACACAGGCGCCAGTGTGACGGCCGTCCGCTGTCACCTGGTGAAGCCCGAGCAGATCCTGCCGAACATTCTCTGCCCCGTCCGCTCAGCCGACAATTCCGAAAGTCTGTGTCAAATGGCCTGCGTCCCCTTCGAATGGGGAGGGGTCTCCGGCCTGTTGAAGGTGATGGTCCGGGATGATGCCCCCGTGGACTGCCTCCTGGGGAATGACCTGGAGAGTTCCCCGTGGGCCACCGTCGAAAGAAGAGAGCACCTGGGGATGCTGGGCCTCCCGGACTGGGCCTGCGTAACCACCCGGTCCATGGCCGCCCGTGCCGTCCCCCGATCAGAAGAACCGGAATGGCCAGCACCTCCGCCCCCGGTCGCCCCAGTAGAGGACAACGACGAGGCCAACCCCCCAGAACCAACGACCGAAGGGGACGCGCAACCCCAGGACCTTCCCGGCCTGGCTCAGTGGAGTCAAGAAGGGGGGCCCACCCAAGAACAGTTCCGCCAGGAGCAAAGGACCTGCCCCTCCCTCGAGGGACTCCGCCAGCAAGCCAGCGCCCAGAGCGCAGGGGACTCCACCGGAACTCACTGGGTCTATTGGGATAACGACCTGCTATACAGCGAACAAAGAATCGCAGAGCTAGGGGCCGGTCGAGTGCTGGTGGTACCTCTCCGCTTCAGAGACTTCCTGCTAACTCTGGCCCCCGATGTCCCCCTGGCTGGACACCTGGGCCAGGACAAAACTTACAGTCGCCTAGTGACTCACTTTTTCTGGCCAAAGATGCGGAACGACGTCCTTAACCACTGCCGGTCCTGCCCCACGTGCCAGGCCAGCGGGAAGAGCGGCCGTAAGCTGAAAGCCCCTCTGCAACCCTTCCCAGTGGTCACCACCCCGTTCGAGAGGGTAGGAATAGACATTGTGGGGCCCCTGGACCCCCGCACGGCACAAGGACATAGGTTCATCCTGGTACTGGTGGACCACGCCACCCGCTACCCCGAGGCGGTGCCCCTACGAACTGTAACAGCTCCGGTGGTTGGCCGGGCCCTAATGGGGATCTTCTCCCGGGTGGGCTTCCCCCGAGAAGTCGTCAGCGACCGAGGCACGAACTTTATCTCAAAATATATGAAGTCCCTCTGGCAACAGTGCGGGGTCACCTACCGATTCACGACCCCCTATCACCCCCAAGGGAACGGACTAGTGGAGCGATTCAACCGCACCCTCAAGGGGATGATTGGGGGATTGGAAGAGCCCCTCCGTCGCCAGTGGTATGTACTACTCCCGTGCCTCCTCTTCGCCTACCGAGAAGTTCCCCAGAAGTCCCTCGGCTTTAGCCCTTTCGAACTCCTGTACGGGCACCCTGTGCGAGGGCCCCTCAGCCTAGTCAAAGAAGGTTGGGAGATGGCCCCCCTAAAGACCCCTCCAGACGTCTTCAAGTACCTCCTGGCCCTACGCAATCAGACCCGGCGCTTCAGGGAGATGGCCAAGGCGAACCTCGAGGCCAGTCAGGAGGACATGAAAAGATAGTACGATCACAATGCCTCCTCCGTCGAGTTCGAACCTGGTCAACAAGTGTGGGTGATGTCCCCCACCGAACCATGTGCCTTGCAAGATAAGTGGACGGGGCCCTTCAAAGTGGTCGAGCGCAAAAGCCCCGTCACTTACCTCATCGACATGGGGACCCCCCGGAACCCCCTTCGGGTCCTCCACACCAACAGACTCACACCACACTTTGTGCGCTCAGAACTCAGCCTCCTGATGGCTACGGACAGTGGGGCGGAGGAGGACTCCGAACCCCTCCCGGATCTCCTGAAGACTCAGGAGAACGACGGTTCCGTGGACGGGGTCCGGCTCTCCGATGCCCTCACCCCAGAGCAACGCCAGGGCTGCCGGGACCTCCTGCTGCGGTTCGCTACACTGTTCTCCCTCACCCCCGGGATCACCCCTTGGTGCTTGCACGACGTGGACACCGGGGACAGTCCCCCTATCCGACACCGGGCCTACCGCGTGCCAGATCGGGTACGGGCCTGCATCCAAGAGGAAGTGGCCAAAATGCTCACGATCGGGGTCATCGAGCCCTCGGACAGCCCCTGGGCCAGCCCGGTTGTACTGGTCCCCAAAGCCGCTGCCCCCGGCACCACACCTGAACTGAGATTCTGCGTCGACTACCGGGGCTTGAACGCTGTCACCCGGACCGACGCTCATCCTATCCCCCGAGCGGATGAATTGATCGACCGGCTGGGGGCCGCCCGCTACCTCAGCATCTTCGACCTAACAGCGGGCTACTGGCAGATCGGTCTCACACCCCGGGCTCAGGAACGGTCCGCCTTCTCTACCCCCGATGGCCACTACCACTTCAAGGTCATGCCCTTCGGCATGAAGAATGCCCCCGCTACTTTTCAACGTCTAGTGAACCAGGTCTTGGCGGGGCTCGAAGAGTTCAGCGCCGCCTACCTGGACGATATCGCTGTGTACAGCCGCCACTGGTCCGACCACCTCCTCCACCTCCAAGAGGTCCTGCAGGCCCTCCAGCGGGCCAGCCTCACGATTAAGGCCGGCAAATGCCAAATTGGTCAAGGGTCCGTGACCTACCTCGGGCACCAGGTGGGAAGCGGGCTGGTGGCCCCGCTGCAACTTAAAATTGCTGCCATCCAGTCCTGGCAGCCCCCCGTCACCCAGACCGAGGTCCGAGCCTTCTTGGGGCTCACCGGCTACTACCGGCGGTTCGTGAGGGACTACAGCAGCATTGTGGGGCCCCTCACGGGTCTCACGTCCAAAAACCAGCCGAAGCGGATTAACTGGACCCCCGACTGTCAAGCGGCCTTCGAAAAGCTGAAGGCCGCCCTGTGCACCGCCCCTGTGCTCCAGGCCCCCGATTACAGTCGGGAATTCATTGTACAGACAGACGCCTCCGACCACGGCATCGGAGCGGTTCTTTCCCAACTGAACCCCGAGGGTCATGACCAGCCGGTGGCCTTCATCAGCAGACGTCTCCTGGCCCGAGAACAACGCTGGAGCACAATCGAGAGGGAGGCCTTCGCAGTGGTGTGGGCCCTCAAAAAGCTCCGGCCCTATCTCTTCGGTACCCACTTCCGGGTACAAACCGACCATCGACCCCTGCAGTGGCTGATGCAGATGCGGGGGGAGAACCCAAAACTATTGCGCTGGTCCATCTCCCTGCAGGGAATGGACTTCACCGTGGAACATCGACCGGGCCAAGACCACGCCAACGCAGATGGCCTGTCACGCTTTTTCCGCCTCGACGAGGAGAGTCCCCAGGAAGATGGGTGACTCTCCCCGCCTTCAGCTGGGGGGGACGCATGTTGGACTGGCCACACGAAGGGCTTGCTCCCTCCCCGCATGACAGGGCCCAAGCCCCGGCCCGCCAGGCGTGACCCACAAGAATCACCCGCACCCCGTCTCCCGACGGAACTCCTGCCCCCGGACCTCCATGTATCACGGGACCAAGCCACCACCGGCTCCCCCGGCCGGATCAAGCCGCCATCTTGGGCCCTGCGCCACGAGGCCGCGTGGCCTCCACCCGACCCTAACCCTGGGCCTGGCCGGCCCCGACATCCCGGCACCACCATCCACCCAGGAGGTGAGCGGACCACTTGGCAGGTCAATGGGAGAACGAAGCGCCAAGGGCTCTCCCCCGCCAGGTGCCGATCGCCTCCAGCTCCCCCAGGTGCTGGCTCCACCCCCTGCTGGGTGTCTGGACACCTTCATCCCGGACCCTCCGACCTCCAAGTGCGAGGGTCCGGACATCAAAGGGCGCCAGACCTATAACTAGGGCAGCTCCGGAGCAGGACGGCAGTTGTATCCTGGAGTCGAGAGACACCGAGAGAACTCAGCCTTGACGGACTACTGGCGCTGCCGTAGCCCTACCTTGTGAACTATCGTCCTGCCTGCTGGCGCTGCCGCGGCCTTCTGCAACATCCTTCCTCGTCGGGACCTGCTGGCGCTGCCGTGGCCCGTTGTAACGACCATCTTCACCGGGACCTGCTGGCGCTGCCGCGGACCGTGTATCGACCATCTTCCCGGGACCTGCTGGCGCTACCGCGGACCGTGTATCGACCATCTTCACCGGGACCTGCTGGCGCTGCCGCGGCCCGTCCCAGCTAGAACACCAAGCTCGAGGATTGTGAGCTATCCACCCTACCATCTCAACTACCAGACTGGTAACCAGACTGTCCCGCTACCCCCTTTTTCCCATCTTGAGAGACTTGAATCGAGGGGACCCCTGAGTCCAGACCTCCTTGTACCATTTCATCGTACCTTAAGAAATTGCCTATAAAGAACGCTGAATCTTCTCCTTGTGTGGTGTCTGTCTGTGGGGGGGAAGTTATTTATCTGTACGATCGCTGGAGACGGCTCTCCCCGGAGACCTCTCCCCTTGTCCTCGGCCGACCCTCCCGGTCCGTCTAACAGAGTCAGCCCCAGGTTTTTTTAGGATGGGCAGGATAACGGCCGATTTAAGAGGAGAAATGACAATGCCCTGTGAAAGGGAGCTATTAAGAAAGGTAAGAGGCGGCAGAGCACAGGTAGAGTAGATTTGTTTAAGGATGTGTGCTGGGCAAAGATCTAGAGGGGAGCCGGATTTAACCAGAGGCAGAAGAGATAGGAAGGAATCTTCTGTAAGAAGAGGGATGGATTCAAGGCGGGCTACAGCTGGGGGACACTGAGGGCTAACAAAGGACGGGGAGGGAAGGGGGATGTTAGCTTTAATAGCAGCTATTTTGTCAAGAAAGAAAGAATTGAGGGAATCACAAAGATGCTGTGAGGGAGAGGGTTTGAGTGTGGCCCTGTCGGAGTATGCTAGATCGTGCACAATAGTAAAAATTTCTCTAGGCCGATTTTTGGCGGTGTGAATTTTGGACGAGAAATAAGCCTTCTTAGTTATCAAGATAGAGTTTTTGTAAAGGGCCAAAAGGGTGATATAATGATTTCTAAGAGTCGGGCAGTAATCTTGCCGCCAAGAGCGCTCAGCCCGGCGGACGTCGAGTTTTTGAGCCTTCAGTTCCTTATTGAACCAGCGATTCGAGTCTTTGGAACGCCTGGATGAAATCCGCCTTAGAGGGGCGACAGAGTCGCAGCCCGCTCGAAGCCACGCGTTGATGGAGTCCGCTTGGCCGAGGGATGAAAGTCCACGGAGGTCCGGGCTGGAAGCGCAAAGTGTGGCAGATAAGAGAGCCACATCCACACGGTTCCATGAACGTGCCCAGATGTTTTTGGCAAGAGCGGGCTTAAGAACTGGGCTGAGGGATAAGGAAAAGGAAATGAGGGAATGATCGGACCAAGTGCAGGGAGAAATAGACAGTGAGGTTACCGGGCAGTTGAGGGACCATTCTGGTCAAGGATATGACCCTGGCTATGGGTTGGGGCGTGGACAGCAGAAATGAAGTTGAAAGAGCGGAGAGACTCCGAGAACTCTTTAGATGTTGAACATTCGGCCGGGTCAGAGGGCCAAAAATTGAAGTCACCTAGTACCACAATGGAGGAATTGTTTACTACTAGGGTGGCCACCAGATCTTGGAAGCTCGGAAGAAAGAGTAGAGGGGAAGAGGGGGGACGGTAAATAAGAACACAAGTAAATGGGGAATTGAATGAAAGTGAGCGGACCACTAGGCAGTCCGATGATCCAATGGAGGGACAAACTAGGGTTTGAAAAGTGATTTCTCTGCGGGCAATCAGGGCGACGCCGCCTCCCGACTTACCGGGAGGACGGTCGGCACGAAGAGCGTAATAGGATGCAGGAAGCATAGCCAATAGGGAAGGGAGGGAGTTGTCGCAGAACCAGGTCTCTGTGAGAAATAGAAGGTCTGGTTTGTGTGAATCGAGTAGGGTAAAGAGTTCATGGTGATGCTTGACAGCTGATCTGGTGTTAAGATAAAAAGCCGAGAGAACGACGGGGGGTGAACCGGCTAGTGGAGCAACGTCGGAGCAAGTGACGGGGGACGGGGATGTGGGATCGGGATGGGGGAAGCGGAAGGGGGAGACAGGCCTAGCCTGTTAATTCGTGCTGTAACGATATCATCCAGAGGCCATGGGCCTTGGAGACTGGTCAGCTGCACGGAGGAGTATTGTGTAGAGTGGGCAGAGTAGCTGGCCCCTGGCCCCGGTCGGACACGGACGGGCGCAGATGGGCTTACCTTTGGCGCGCCTTCGGCGCGCAAACGTCGCGCCCGCTGCGCTCGTCCGCTGCGCGTCCGAGGGAGACACATGATTTATGGAAGGAAGAAGGGTGGCGGTGGGCGTGGCCTCCGAAAAGGGGGCGTGGCCTGCGGCCTGGGCGAAGTGCTCATGAAAGAGTATCTAGCTCTGATGTCGAACAGCTCTAATTCCGCTGTCAAATCCGAAAAGGCAGCAGAGGGTAATTGGTTTTAAAAACACAGAAATAACAGTGACAATCAAAATTTAAAAATAAGAAAACTCCCGGCTTCCGCCTCAGGAGTGTAATACAAAGTAAGTGGCGGCGCTAGCAGTCAGCGTCGCTTATTGAGGGAAATGCATCAGCGATCCTCTGCTGTCCCGTACCTATCCAAGGTTTTAAGAGTGCAACACGGACACTACAATGACCATAATGCTATGGAAGACTGCACAACCTATCAGCAGGCAGCAGCAGTGATTTAAAGTGTTTGCGCATGACGGAGGACAACGGAGGTGACCGGCCTTTGAAAAAGCTATCAGCGAAACGCGTCAGGCCGCTCCACGTGAAGTGACGAGACCAAGAGGTATTGCCGATCCCGGAGTGTTCCCCACACTGTTGGGCAACCTTGGAGCATTAATTTACACGCGGCCGTCCTGCCGCGGGGGTAGCACCACTGCTTGTAATGTAAGCGGGCCGCAGAGTTGGGAATCTGCCTGGCTTATGCGGAGGGACTGGCACCGATATATCAGGACTTTCCAGTACACGGGGCTCATTGAGGGAAATGCATCAGCGATCCTCTGCTGTCCCGTACCTATCCAAGGTTTTAAGAGTGCAACACGGACACTACAATGACCATAATGCTATGGAAGACTGCACAACCTATCAGCAGGCAGCAGCAGTGATTTAAAGTGTTTGCGCATGACGGAGGACAACGGAGGTGACCGGCCTTTGAAAAAGCTATCAGCGAAACGCGTCAGGCCGCTCCACGTGAACTGACGAGACCAAGAGGTATTGCCGATCCCGGAGTGCTCCCCACACTGTTGGGCAACCTTGGAGCATTAATTTACACGCGGCCGTCCTGCCGCGGGGGTAGCACCACTGCTTGTAATGTAAGCGGGCCGCAGAGTTGGGAATCTGCCTGGCTTATGCGGAGGGACTGGCACCGATATATCAGGACTTTCCAGTACACAGGGCTCATTGAGGGAAATGCATCAGCGATCCTCTGCTGTCCCGTACCTATCCAAGGTTTTAAGAGTGCAACACGGACACTACAATGACCATAATGCTATGGAAGACTGCACAACCTATCAGCAGGCAGCAGCAGTGATTTAAAGTGTTTGCGCATGACGGAGGACAACGGAGGTGACCGGCCTTTGAAAAAGCTATCAGCGAAACGCGTCAGGCCGCTCCACGTGAACTGACGAGACCAAGAGGTATTGCCGATCCCGGAGTGTTCCCCACACTGTTGGGCAACCTTGGAGCATTAATTTACACGCGGCCGTCCTGCCGCGGGGGTAGCACCACTGCTTGTAATGTAAGCGGGCCGCAGAGTTGGGAATCTGCCTGGCTTATGCGGAGGGACTGGCACCGATATATCAGGACTTTCCAGTACACGGGGCTCATTGAGGGAAATGCATCAGCGATCCTCTGCTGTCCCGTACCTATCCAAGGTTTTAAGAGTGCAACACGGACACTACAATGACCATAATGCTATGGAAGACTGCACAACCTATCAGCAGGCAGCAGCAGTGATTTAAAGTGTTTGCGCATGACGGAGGACAACGGAGGTGACCGGCCTTTGAAAAAGCTATCAGCGAAACGCGTCAGGCCGCTCCACGTGAACTGACGAGACCAAGAGGTATTGCCGATCCCGGAGTGCTCCCCACACTGTTGGGCAACCTTGGAGCATTAATTTACACGCGGCCGTCCTGCCGCGGGGGTAGCACCACTGCGTGTAATGTAAGCGGGCCGCAGAGTTGGGAATCTGCCTGGCTTATGCGGAGGGACTGGCACCGATATATCAGGACTTTCCAGTACACGGGGCTCATTGAGGGAAATGCATCAGCGATCCTCTGCTGTCCCGTACCTATCCAAGGTTTTAAGAGTGCAACACGGACACTACAATGACCATAATGCTATGGAAGACTGCACAACCTATCAGCAGGCAGCAGCAGTGATTTAAAGTGTTTGCGCATGACGGAGGACAACGGAGGTGACCGGCCTTTGAAAAAGCTATCAGCGAAACGCGTCAGGCCGCTCCACGTGAACTGACGAGACCAAGAGGTATTGCCGATCCCGGAGTGCTCCCCACACTGTTGGGCAACCTTGGAGCATTAATTTACACGCGGCCGTCCTGCCGCGGGGGTAGCACCACTGCTTGTAATGTAAGCGGGCCGCAGAGTTGGGAATCTGCCTGGCTTATGCGGAGGGACTGGCACCGATAAATCAGGACTTTCCAGTACACGGAGCTCATTGAGGGAAATGCATCAGCGATCCTCTGCTGTCCCGTACCTATCCAAGGTTTTAAGAGTGCAACACGGACACTACAATGACCATAATGCTATGGAAGACTGCACAACCTATCAGCAGGCAGCAGCAGTGATTTAAAGTGTTTGCGCATGACGGAGGACAACGGAGGTGACCGGCCTTTGAAAAAGCTATCAGCGAAACGCGTCAGGCCGCTCCACGTGAACTGACGAGACCAAGAGGTATTGCCGATCCCGGAGTGCTCCCCACACTGTTGGGCAACCTTGGAGCATTAATTTACACGCGGCCGTCCTGCCGCGGGGGTAGCACCACTGCTTGTAATGTAAGCGGGCCGCAGAGTTGGGAATCTGCCTGGCTTATGCGGAGGGACTGGCACCGATAAATCAGGACTTTCTAGTACACGGGGCTCATTGAGGGAAATGCATCAGCGATCCTCTGCTGTACCGTACCTATCCAAGGTTTTAAGAGTGCAACACGGACACTACAATGACCATAATGCTATGGAAGACTGCACAACCTATCAGCAGGCAGCAGCAGTGATTTAAAGTGTTTGCGCATGACGGAGGACAACGGAGGTGACCGGCCTTTGAAAAAGCTATCAGCGAAACGCGTCAGGCCGCTCCACGTGAACTGACGAGACCAAGAGGTATTGCCGATCCCGGAGTGCTCCCCACACTGTTGGGCAACCTTGGAGCATTAATTTACACGCGGCCGTCCTGCCGCGGGGGTAGCACCACTGCTTGTAATGTAAGCGGGCCGCAGAGTTGGGAATCTGCCTGGCTTATGCGGAGGGACTGGCACCGATAAATCAGGACTTTCCAGTACACGGGGCTCATTGAGGGAAATGCATCAGCGATCCTCTGCTGTCCCGTACCTATCCAAGGTTTTAAGAGTGCAACACGGACACTACAATGACCATAATGCTATGGAAGACTGCACAACCTATCAGCAGGCAGCAGCAGTGATTTAAAGTGTTTGCGCATGACGGAGGACAACGGAGGTGACCGGCCTTTGAAAAAGCTATCAGCGAAACGCGTCAGGCCGCTCCACGTGAACTGACGAGACCAAGAGGTATTGCCGATCCCGGAGTGCTCCCCACACTGTTGGGCAACCTTGGAGCATTAATTTACACGCGGCCGTCCTGCCGCGGGGGTAGCACCACTGCTTGTAATGTAAGCGGGCCGCAGAGTTGGGAATCTGCCTGGCTTATGCGGAGGGACTGGCACCGATAAATCAGGACTTTCCAGTACACGGGGCTCATTGAGGGAAATGCATCAGCGATCCTCTGCTGTCCCGTACCTATCCAAGGTTTTAAGAGTGCAACACGGACACTACAATGACCATAATGCTATGGAAGACTGCACAACCTATCAGCAGGCAGCAGCAGTGATTTAAAGTGTTTGCGCATGACGGAGGACAACGGAGGTGACCGGCCTTTGAAAAAGCTATCAGCGAAACGCGTCAGGCCGCTCCACGTGAACTGACGAGACCAAGAGGTATTGCCGATCCCGGAGTGCTCCCCACACTGTTGGGCAACCTTGGAGCATTAATTTACACGCGGCCGTCCTGCCGCGGGGGTAGCACCACTGCTTGTAATGTAAGCGGGCCGCAGAGTTGGGAATCTGCCTGGCTTATGCGGAGGGACTGGCACCGATAAATCAGGACTTTCCAGTACACGGGGCTCATTGAGGGAAATGCATCAGCGATCCTCTGCTGTCCCGTACCTATCCAAGGTTTTAAGAGTGCAACACGGACACTACAATGACCATAATGCTATGGAAGACTGCACAACCTATCAGCAGGCAGCAGCAGTGATTTAAAGTGTTTGCGCATGACGGAGGACAACGGAGGTGACCGGCCTTTGAAAAAGCTATCAGCGAAACGCGTCAGGCCGCTCCACGTGAACTGACGAGACCAAGAGGTATTGCCGATCCCGAAGTGCTCCCCACACTGTTGGGCAACCTTGGAGCATTAATTTACACGCGGCCGTCCTGCCGCGGGGGTAGCACCACTGCTTGTAATGTAAGCGGGCCGCAGAGTTGGGAATCTGCCTGGCTTATGCGGAGGGACTGGCACCGATAAATCAGGACTTTCCAGTACACGGGGCTCATTGAGGGAAATGCATCAGCGATCCTCTGCTGTCCCGTACCTATCCAAGGTTTTAAGAGTGCAACACGGACACTACAATGACCATAATGCTATGGAAGACTGTACAACCTATCAGCAGGCAGCAGCAGTGATTTAAAGTGTTTGCGCATGACGGAGGACAACGGAGGTGACCGGCCTTTGAAAAAGCTATCAGCGAAACGCGTCAGGCCGCTCCACGTGAACTGACGAGACCAAGAGGTATTGCCGATCCCGGAGTGCTCCCCACACTGTTGGGCAACCTTGGAGCATTAATTTACACGCGGCCGTCCTGCCGCGGGGGTAGCACCACTGCTTGTAATGTAAGCGGGCCGCAGAGTTGGGAATCTGCCTGGCTTATGCGGAGGGACTGGCACCGATAAATCAGGACTTTCCAGTACACGGGGCTCATTGAGGGAAATGCATCAGCGATCCTCTGCTGTCCCGTACCTATCCAAGGTTTTAAGAGTGCAACACGGACACTACAATGACCATAATGCTATGGAAGACTGCACAACCTATCAGCAGGCAGCAGCAGTGATTTAAAGTGTTTGCGCATGACGGAGGACAACGGAGGTGACCGGCCTTTGAAAAAGCTATCAGCGAAACGCGTCAGGCCGCTCCACGTGAACTGACGAGACCAAGAGGTATTGCCGATCCCGGAGTGCTCCCCACACTGTTGGGCAACCTTGGAGCATTAATATATCTATATATATATATAGATATATATAGATATATATATATATATAGATATACTAGGGCAGGTGTTAATGATTTAAATGAGGCCGGTGCTCCAAGCAGTGTTTGAATGAAGCCTCTGAAGAAATGCTCGAGGAGCATGAAACGCGTCAGGCATACAGATTAACTTGGACTTTGTTTTCATTGCACTGCGCTGTTTTCCTGCACATTAAATACGAAGATTTACCTACCTGTAAGTTGGCTCTTCTAAATGGGATGCTTTTTGGATTTGATATATATATATATATATATATATATATATATATATATATATATATATATATATATATATATATATATATAGATAGATAGATAGATAGATAGATAGATAGATAGATAGATAGATAGATAGATAGATAGATAGATAGATAGATATATGTATTCACTCCACCAGTTCTGGTTAGGATTGTAAGACTGTCTCCCACGGGCGGTCCGAGTTCGGGCTTCCGGAGACCCCAATTTGCTTTCCAAAATTCTCCGCTGATAAGCAGAAAGTACTCGGACACTCCAATATGCTCAATAAAGTTTTAATGGCTGAAAAAACGGCGCGTTTCAAAACGCGTCGTTTTTTCAGCCATTAAAACTTTATTGAGCATATTGGAGTGTCCGAGTACTCTCTGCTTATCAGCGGAGAATTTTGGAAATCATATATATATATATGGTCGCCAGTAGATAGTTATAGTTAGGACCTATTTTCCATAGGAAATCCGCAAAATTCTATTGGGAATATCTTTGGCACCGATTGACGAATCTTCGCGAAATTCTCAAAACTTTTGGCCAGCTCTGCTCCGCTCCTACCCTGAAAGTTTTGCGGTGATCCGTGAAGCGGGGGCCGAGAAAAAAGGGGGGTTCCAAAACGCGTTTTCCCCATGCAATTTCCCATAGGATCTGTTGTCGCAGCTACAGCCCGAACCGCTGAACGGAATGACACCAAATTTGACAAAGAGGTAGTCCTCAGTTCGGACTCGTGCCTTTTGCATATGTGGTGTGAATCTGCTCCCTTGAGCCGGTGGGGCTGACGAGCCCATGGCTACGCACCTGCGCGCCTTGAGTGGTACTTTACCTGAGAATATTCTTTGGCAGCCTACGCAGCAACCATACAAACACACCTACTCCCTGCTGACGAGAGGCAACTACCTCGAAACACGTGTCCAGGGATGGCTAACGTGACACTCATTTTCATTTTAAACTTTTGGCATAGGCGTACCCGCCGACGCTACTTCATGGACCACAATGCTTTGGGGTAACACGCTGGTAGGACGAGCAGAGTGCGGCCAATCGGATTTTTGTTTATATTCAGGCTCCCTTGAGCCGGTGGGGCTGACGAGCCCATGGCTACGCACCTGCGCGCCTTGAGTGGTACTTTACCTGAGAATATTTTTTGGCAGCCTACGCAGCAACCATACACACACACGTACTCCCTGCTGACGAGAGACAACTACCTCGAAACACGTGTCCAGGGATGGCTAACGCGACACTCATTTTCATTTTAAACATTTGGCATAGGCGTACCCGCCGACGCTACTTCATGGACCACAATGCTTTGGGGTAACACGCTGGTAGGACGAGCAGAGTGCGGCCAATCGGATTTTTGTTTATATTCAGGCTCCCTTGAGCCGGTGGGGCTGACGAGCCCATGGCTACGCACCTGCGCGCCTTGAGTGGTACTTTACCTGAGAATATTTTTTGGCTGCCTACACAGCAACCATACACACACACCTATTCCCTGCTGACGAGAGGCATCTACCTCGAAACACGTGTCCAGGGATGGCTAACGCGACACTCATTTTCATTTTAAACTTTTGGCATAGGCGTACCCGCCAACGCTACTTCATGGACCACAATGCTTTGGGGTAACACGCTGGTAGGACGAGCAGAGTGCGGCCAATCGGATTTTTGTTTATATTCAGGCTCCCTTGAGCCGGTGGGGCTGACGATCCCATGGCTACACACCTGCGCGCCTTGAGTGGTACTTTACCTGAGAATATTTTTTGGCAGCCTACGCAGCAACCATACACACACACCTACTCCCTGCTGACGAGAGGCAACTACCTCGAAACACGTGTCCAGGGATGGCTAACGCGACACTCATTTTCATTTTAAACTTTTGGCATAAGCGTACCCGCCGACGCTACTTCATGGACCACAATGCTTTCGGGTAACACGCTGGTAGGACGAGCAGAGTGCGGCCAATCGGATTTTTGTTTATATTCAGGCTCCCTTGAGCCAGTGGGGCTTACGAGCCCATGGCTACGCACCTGCGCGCCTTGAGTGGTACTTTACCTGAGAATATTTTTTGGCAGCCTACGCAGCAACCATACACACACACCTACTCCCTGCTGACGAGAGGCAACTACCTCGAAACACGTGTCCAGGGATGGCTAACGCGACACTCATCTTCATTTTAAACTTTTGGCATAGGCGTACCCAGCCGACGCTACTTCATGGACCACAATACTTTGGGGTAACACGCTGGTAGGACGAGCAGAGTGCGGCCAATCGGATTTTTGTTTATATTCAGGCTCCCTTGAGCTGGTGGGGCTGACGAGCCCATGGCTACGCACCTGCGCGCCTTGAGTGGTACTTTACCTGAGAATATTTTTTGGCAGCCTACGCAGCAACCATACCCACACACCTACTCCCTGCTGACGAGAGGCAACTACCTCAAACACGTGTCCAGGGATGGCTACCGCGACACTCAATTTCATTTTAAACTTTTGGCATAGGCGTACCCGCCGACGCTACTTCATGGACCACAATGCTTTGGGGTAACACGCTGGTAGGACGAGCAGAGTGTGGCCAATCGGATTTTTGTTTATATTCAGGCTCCCTTGAGCCGGTGGGGCTGACGAGCCCATGGCTACGCACCTGCGCGCCTTGAGTGGTACTTTACCTGAGAATATTTTTTGGCAGCCTACGCAGCAACCATACACACACACCTACTCCCTGCTGACGAGAGGCAACTACCTCGAAACACGTGTCCAGGGATGGCTAACGCGACACTCATTTTCATTTTAAACTTTTGGCATAGGCGTACCCGCCGACGCTACTTCATGGACCACAATGCTTTGGGGTAACACACTGGTAGGACGAGCAGAGTTCGGCCAATCGGATTTTTTAATCTGTTCAGTAGTTCCTGAGAAAATTAGGGTAAAAAAGTTAGTGATATCTATGGCCGGGGAGGATCCGCGGACCGTACCCGCACCGTAAGCGCACCCTCCCCGAACGGAGCACGCACCCTCCCAATCGCGCGCTGAATGCTAATTGGCTGTCGAGTGTCTCTCTACATTCGAAACCAGGAACTGTTGGCGGACATTTTTCTGCCTCGGTAGAAGCCAGGCTGAAGATGGAAGGGGAATAAGTGTGTAAAAGATATAAAGGGGGCAGAGTGGAAATACTCTGATCCTCTAGATCTGCTTAGGGGGTCCCAGAAGGACCCCTGTGGCCCCCCTTTTTTTTTTTTTTTTTTTAAAAGCCGTGAAATGCGCGCACGGTGCGCCAATCCTATCGCGTTGGATGCACGGATTCTCTCGCGGTGGGTGCGCGGATCCACGGCAAACGTTTTTTGAAAAACGACAAGAAATCATTGGTTGTATAACAACTTTCTACACTGAAAGGTAGGGTGTATATTTTTGTTTTTTAAAGGTATGATTGTTATTGGTTAACAAAAACAGATTGTAAGGAACATTATATATGATAAGCTGATATGTTGAAAAGTCAAGCACACTTCCTGCCTTGTGTAGGAACATTGTGTGCTGAACTTGTGACCTGTGAGCTAAGTGCAGTGTTCCATGAGCTGTTTCTATGGTAACATGCAGGAGGCAGATTGGGGGTAGGGTTGAAATGTATTTCAACCCTACCCCCAATAGAAACCAATAGAAATGTGTGTTTGCTTTTGAGTTTATGTGCGAAGGATTGTGATTTGATGTTTACATGTATATGTGTGGAAAATGAAAGGGAAACTTTTTCATTCTTTGCTTTTGCTGAGAGGTGCACAGTGCAGAGATTCTGTAAAAGAAAATATGGTGAGTGATTGATATACTCCTTAATCTACAAAAGAACTTGAAAGATGAGTTATTTAATTGTGAGGGGTTGTATGTGGACTATTTTGATTTTAATCAGACTAATGTATTTTTCCTGCTAAAGTGTAAGGAGTACTTTTTTTCTCTACAATGTGTGTGCATGTAGAAACCATTCTGTGATAGGCATTTGTGTTTTTCATGTGTTTGTAGACAGTGACTGTGCAGTTTTTATATTTTGGTAGAATTAGAAACCAGTCATTGTTTATGAATTTGTGAAATGAGTTATGTTATGTTTCTATATTAAATGTAGTACTACTTCTAGATGAAGAAATGTGTTTTGATATAGTGCAAGGGATAGTGTTGTTTGTCTAGAATCACACTGTGAGAGAAGCATTTAGTAACATTGTGTATTTGCTGACAGATAACTGTTTTAAAACCAGTCAGGTTGTCAAGTTTTAGTAGCATTAGAAGACAGTTATGGCTTATGCTTTCATTAAATGAGTCAGGCATTGACAGTAAATTGCAGTCGTGAAATATGTAGATTGTGTGCAGTTCCCTTTTCCACTTGCACTGTAGTGAATGAGTTTTGGTAAACTCATAGGGATAGTGGTGCTTGTCTAGAATCACACTGTGAGTTAGTGTGTATTTGGGATCAGGGTGAGAGAATCATTTCATTTCATAAGGCTTTATTCGAACATATAATAAGTTCATAAAAGCACACAATACAACAAAAATAAGTAATAAATACAGAGGCAGAAAAATTCATCATGATAAAACATTATGTTAAAAAAGCATACTTTTCCTTGCATTATTAGATTTAAGAAGAAAAGTAGCCGTATAAAAACATATAACCGGGTGATGTAAATTAAAAAGTAGACACATACAGTCACGTATTGTTCTTGCTTTGAATTTTAAAAACAAAGGTTTCAGATAAGCAATCCTAAAGTGTTTATACAATTGACAAAGTAAAAGAAAGTGCACAGTGCTTTGGGGAGTGGAGCTATCGCATAAACATGGACCAACAGGATGTAAATTCATGGTCGGGAAGGCAACAAGGTTGTGAGCGACTCCCATTCTAAATCTAGTCAACACAAACCGATGCGTCTTCCAGGTAATTTGTGACAGATAAGGTTAAAAGCCCCCAGTTTCATTCAAGTCATGATAAAAAATATATGTTGAGAGGTTGGAGCTATTCTGATGTCTTTTAATAGCAGCCTGTTGTAGAAAACGCTGCTTAAGATCAGTTTTAGACAACATATCTGCCGCATGATGGTCCGCTAGGATGTTTATGTTAAAGACCGCCCGAAAGTTGTCGATAACATACTTCAGCCACGGGATCCTTAAGAAATGGTCCAGGTTAAGACAATCGGAAATGATTGCTCTACACATGGAAGTCTCCTCTTTAATCCAAATAGAGCGCCATAGAAGCAGGGGTCTTAAGGGGGTCATATCTGTGAGATGGCAGATGCCCAGTTCGTCATGCACAAGTGTATTTGAAACAGAGTTAGGCAAACACAGGAGTTTTTAAAAAAAAGTGTTCTGTTCAACCTGAAGACAACCTGCCGGGGCGTGGCCCCAAATGCCTGCTCCGTACAAAGCAATAGAGACACAACGAGACTGATAAATTTTGAGCATGTCCTTAATCCGCCTATCACCTAGTTTGGTTGCCATAGTAAAAATACCAAAGGCACTCCTGGCCATTTTAGACCTTACATTCTTGAGTTCGGTTGTCCAGGTATTTTTATTTGAGAAAGTAACCCCCAAATAAGTAAAGTTATCGACAGCTTGGACCTTCTGACCCTCAATTAAAAAGGAGGGTTGTTTCTTTCCAATTCTATGGCCACATTCCATAACAAAAGTTTTGGATTTATTTAATACTAGCTTTCTACCTTTGATAAATTGCATAAAACCATCCAACAACAATTGGAGACCGTATGGTGTACGAGAGATTAAAACCGCGTCATCCGCATAGAGTAACACGGGAACATATTCATTATTAATTTTGGGGGCGTCCACTGCCAGAGTTTTAAGGAAGGATTCAACTTCATTAATAAAAAGAATAAAAAGCAATGGGGCTAGCACGCAACCCTGACGAATTCCACGCCCAATCTCAAACATAGGTGTACACTCGCCTTGTGGCCCATAGCGGACACAGGCTCTTAGTTTAGAGTATAGGCGTGCAAGGAAGAAAATAATACCCTCTGGGGCACCCATTTGTAATAACGTTTTCCAAAGGATACCATGGTCCACCAGATCAAATGCACTACTAAGATCTGCGAAGCAGAGATAGATAGTGCCGGTTTTTGCCTGGGTATATTTACCCACCAGTAAATCTAAGTTAAGGCATTGTTCTATTGTTCCGCGGCCCTTCCTGAAGCCAAATTGGCTCTCGGCTAAAATGCCGTTTTCTTCAGCCCATTCCTCCATTCTCACCATTAGCACTCGGCTCATAACCTTAACAGAAGAGTCCAACAGGGAGATTGGTCGGTAATTCTTGGCCTCGCAGCGATTACCTTTCTTAAATATAGGAGTTAAAATGGATTCTTCCCAAGTCGGGGGCAACTTATTTCTAACAGCTGCATTAAAAATATTTGTAAGCAGAGGCCCCCAAATTTCTGGGACCAACTTATATAAATCCATTGGAACCCCATCTGGGCCTTGTGCTTTCCCCCCCTTACTG
Source organism: Triturus cristatus (assembly GCF_964204655.1). Lineage (NCBI taxonomy): Eukaryota > Metazoa > Chordata > Amphibia > Caudata > Salamandridae > Triturus > Triturus cristatus. The sequence goes on along the minus strand of NC_140589.1, from coordinate 1,379,162,758 downwards.
TCCCGTATACTATCTAAAACCTCTTGAACCTTAAAATTTAATGGGATATGCGGCCATTGTTTCCCTGAAGTTTGCCCTCCACCATCTGGCTGGAAATTTTTTGAGAAATGTATGATGATGTATGGTGAGAGAATCATTTGGTAACATCATGTATTTGCTGACAGATAACTGTTTTAAAATCTGTCATGTTGTGAAGTTTTAGTAGCATTAGAAAACAGTCTTTGCTTATGTGTTGATTAAATGAGTCATGCTTTGACACTGATGTGCTGTACTTAAATATGTAGATTGTGTGCAGTCCCCTTACCCCTTCCACAGTAGTGAATGAGTTTTGGTAAAGTCCTAGGATAGTGTTGATTGTCTAAAATCACACCGTGAGTCTGTGTGCATTTGGGTAAGGATTGTGAGAGAAGCATTTGGTAACATTGTGTATTTACTGACAGATAACTGTTTTAAAACCTGTCATGTTGTCAAGTTTTAGTAGCATTAGAAGCCAGTCTTTGTTTATGCATTGATTAAATTAGTCAGGCATTGACATTAAAGTGTAGTCGTGAAATATGTAGATTGTGTGCAGTTCCTTTACCACTTCCACTGTAGTGAATGAGTTTTGGTAAACTCCTAGGGATAGTGTTGTTTGTCTAGAATCACAATGTGAGTCTGTGTGCATTTGGGAACCACTGTGAGAGAAGTGTTTGGTAACATTGTGTATTTGCTGACAGATAAGTGTTGTAAAACATGTCATGTTGTCAAGTTTTAGTAGCATTAGAAGACAGTTATGGCTTATGCTTTCATTATATGAGTCAGGCATTGACAGTAAATTGCAGTTGTGAAATATGTAGATTGTGTGCAGTTCCCTTACCACTTGCACTGTAGTGAATGAGTTTTGGTAAACTCATAGGGATAGTGGTGCTTGTCTAGAATCACACTGTGAGTTAGTGTGTATTTAGGATCACTGTGAGAGAAGCATTTGGTAACATCATGTATTTGCTGACAGATAACTGTTTTAAAACCTGTCATGTTGGGAAGTTTTAGTAGGATTAGAATCCAGTCTTTGCGTATGCGTTGATTAAATGAGTCATGCTTTGACACTGATGTGGTGTACTTAAATATGTAGATTGTGTGCAGTACCATTAACTCTTCCAGAGTAGTGAATGAGTTTTGGTAAACTCCTAGGATAGTGTTGCTTGTCTATAATCACATTGTGAGTCTGTGTGCATTTGGGTAAGGATTGTGAGAGAAGCATTTGGTAACATCGTGTATTTGCTGACATATACCAGTTTTAAAACCGGTCATGTTGTGAAGTTTTAGCAGCATTAGAAGCCAGTCTTTGCTTATGCTTTGATTAAATGAGTCAGGCTTTGACACAAAAGTGCAGTCCTGAAATATGAAGATTGTGTGCAGTTCGCTTACCACTTCCACAGTAGTGAATGATTTTTGGTAAACTCCTATAGTGGTTGTTGTCTAGAATTACTCTGTGAGTCTGTGTGCATTTGAGAACCACTGTGAGAGAAGCATTTGGTAACATCGTGTATTTGCTGACAGATAACTAATTTAAAACCTCTCATGTTGTCAAGTTTTAGTAGCATTAGAAGCTAGTCTTTGCTTATGCATTGATAACATGAGTCAGGGTTTGACATTAAGGTGCAGTACCATGTACTATTCTGTTCACTGTGGCAGAACTGAAAATTTTAAAGTTTTACCTAAGCACTGTCCTAGAAGTAGTCTGATTATTTAGTCAGTTTCTAAGTACCAAATAGACTGCTTCAAATGCATATGCAGTATGCATGTAGTGTTCTAACATCTATAGACTTGTCTTTTACACCTTTAATTCCCCAGTCAGTATCCATACACTTCCAGGAAACATCCTGTCACTTCCTTTGCAGTCCTCTAGAGACCAATTCAACAGTATGTACTAATCCATTCACTGTGCCAAAACCCAAACACTTATAAATTCACCAAGACACTCTCTTTCCAGTACTCTTATGATTCAGTCACTGCCTAAGTATTCATGCACTGAGCCAGGTCTTAGCACATGGGCTTCTTCAAACCCCTATCCACTATGCATGCAGTCCTCTAAGCACCTACACACTTGTCTTTCACACCTTCAATTCCAAGGTCAGTATCCGTTCACTTCCAGCAAACACCCTGTCACTCCATTTGCACTCCTCTAGTGACCCATTCCGCATCATGTACTAATCCATTCACTGCGCCAAACACTAATAAATTCACCCAGGCACTCTCCTTGCAGTACTCTAATCATTCAGTCAGTACCCAAGTACTCATCCAGTGACCCAGGCCTTAGTATATGGACTGCTTCAAACCCTTATCCACTATGCATGCAGTCCGCTAACCAACTACACAATTGTCTTTCTCACCTTCAATTCCCCAGTCAGTATCCATACACTTCCAGGAAATACCCTGTCACTCCCTTTGCAGTCCTCTAGTGACCCATTCAGCACCATGTACTAATCCATTCACTGTGCTAAAACCAAAACATTTATAAATTCACCAAGATACTATCTTTGCAGTACTCTAATCATTCAGTCACTGCCTAAGTATTCATACACTGAGCCAGGCCTTAGCACATGGACTGTTTCAAACCCCTATGCACTATGCATGCAGTCTTCTAACCACCTAGACACTTGTCTTTCACACTTTAAATTTCCTAGTCAGTATCCATACAGTCCAGCACTTGTGACTGCTTTTGCACTCCTCTAGTGACCCATTCAGTACCAAGTATTAATCCATTCCCTGTGTGAAAAGCCTAGCACTTATAAATTCACCTAGGCACTCTCCTTGCTGTACTCTAATCATTCAGTCAGTACCCAAGTAGTCATGCAGTGAGCCAGGCCTTAGCACATGGACTGCTTTAAATGCTTATGCAGTATGGATGCAGTCCTCTAATCACCTACACAGTTGTGTTTCACACCTTCAATTTCCTAGTTAGTATTCATACTCTTCTAGCAAACACCCTGTCACTCACCCAGTGTGTCTCCTTATAATACTGTAATCATTTAGTCAGTTAGCATGAAGTCTTTTAGTGAGGTAGGCTTTAGGGCATGAACTGCTTCAAAGTAGTATGCACTATGCATGTAGTGTTTTAACGATCGTCACACTTGTGGTTCAGGGCTATAGTTTCTTAGTCAGTTTTTATATAAAATGTGTTTGTACAGTAATGGAATAGTATAAATTTGAAAGTTATTAATATACATTTATTTGTGATTCTTTTTTACAGATACAGAACAGGAGTGTTTCTCATCTGTTTGCACTCTTTTCGTGCAAGATTGTTTGGATGAAGGGTCCTTAGGTGTTTCATTATACTTGCTGTGCCGCACGAGTATTTTTTGTTAGGATCCCCTCGTAACAGAACTCTTTGGCAAATCTTGCGAATGAAGAAGGTGGCATTGGTCTTTGTTTGCCCCTTGGAAAAAGTTAAAAAATTCTTCACCACTGAAGAAAAACGTTGTGGGCGTGGTGTCTTCTGCAAATAAAATTCCTCAGATTCGGTAAATATTTTAAAGCGGCAACACTTACAGTTTTTGTAAGTTAAACTTATAACATTTTGTTAGCTGTATACATTTTATATATTGGTTATTTTTTTTCTTGTGGTATTTTGTTGAGAATACCATGTTGGTTTTTTTTTAACAATCTTTCTGATTTTCCAGGTCTGTTGTCGACATCCGTGGTTCCCACAGGAGTGTTCCGCCTACTTGTTTTGTATTATTGTTGTTACATTTTGTTTATTCGTTTATTGTTTATATTTATGTTAATAAAAAAATAAAGTTTGAAAATAGTTTATCGTTTATATATTTATTATTCTAAAAAATAAAGTTTAAAAAAAAATTTAATGATGTTTTTGGTTGTTCTCTTAACTGCTGTGTGACTCTTTCTTGTTCTTATTACTGTTATTTGATGGAGTCCACCATGGTGTTAAATTTTGGGGCACTTATCGCTGGAATACTGGTGATATCTGCAGTTTGCACCAACTTCTGAATAGTGTGTTAGATTTATCTCAACTTTACTTCCGTTAAAGTGCTGAGAATGAAATGGAGAGTAGCCGTTCCCGTGCAAAAAGACACAAGGTGCACCTTTGCGATTTATTCTAAATACTAAAATCCTGTATTGTATTGCACTGAGGTATTGGCTGCACTTACAGTGTACACACAAAATCTATTAAGAAATCTCATTGTATTGATATTGATTGGGAATAGTGCGTCAGGTGCTGGATCTTGATGAGATACACTGCTCAGTTCGTATATTGTTGTGCACCCAAAAAAAATCACATCACAACTTTCACACCAATTGCAATGCGAAACAAATTCCGGCGATAAGACACGATAGCACCAGGGATTTTACACCTGCTTTCTGCTGGTGTTAAGCAGGACAACTACCTGCACCATGAAAGAGAACACAGCCAAGAGCCACACCAGAACACCCACAGGTGCCATAGAGTCAATGAGCATGATACAGGGATACCCATGAGGGCCAGAAGACTCATCTCAACAACTGCAGGACCGCCAATGCCCCCCAAACCCACATCTTAGTAAGTGTGTCCCTGTGGTCATTGTCTTAGCATGATAGGCACGAGCCCTGCAACATCACAGTGTGCTGTCACCTCAGCGTTGGCAGTGAGCCTGATGTGTAGCTACGTACGCATCCTCCTGCATGCACAACTGGCGTGTGCTGGTCTGTCGTTCACAGGTCAGTGCAGGGGTGTGCCTATCCGGCAAGGGGAACGGAGTGTCTCGGACATGTCCGTGTACAGGAAGTGCGGTAAGTGTGTCTCTGTGTTCTGGTGTGGCCTGTTACAAGAGCCGCAGCAGTCGATGTTGTAAAGTGGCATGCACCACCTCCAAACGGCACTGTGATGTTGTAGTTGGAATGTAGCAGGAGATGCGCAAATAGGCATTACAATGGCGTGCCGTACGAGTGCACGAGATACAACAGCTCACCGTACAAAAGTGTGGGGGCTTGTGGGAGGGAGGAGCAGCCGTTTGGCAACATAACACACAGTGAACTCGACCATGTGCCACATGCTGGGCATCTCATCCATGATGACCACGGTCGCAGACATCCCACAACACCAACGACTGGCCTTTGTACACATCCTCTATGAATGCAGCGTGGTTTTCACTTCTATGCTCGTTCAGTGGTGTGATGTTGGCAGGTTGTGTGACTTGTGCTCCTTGTTGGTGTGTTTCATTTTGGCCATTGTTAGTCTATATGTGTGTTGTACTTGATTGTGCATGTGTGCTGTTCTGCCCATCTCCCCCCCTCCCCCCACTCCCTGCTTCTTCCTTTTCCTAGTGCTGTTGTGTCTATAATTTTGTTGCTGCACACATAAATACATGTAAAGAATAAATTAGAATAGTTCCTTGATTCTTTTAGGTTTCAAAACTTCTCTATTGGTTAATTTTTAATCTTCCATCTAAACCGTTTTTTTAAATATTCAACAACACATAGAAGTCAGAAGTGAAACGTATTCTATCAACACACTTTCTAGAACATTCTACAATACGTGCAGGTTAAAAGTTCATCAATTTTTTAAAAACTTTACAATATTTTTTTGTAACATTTTCTTGAACATTTAATGACACGTGCAGGTTAAAAGTTGACAATTGTTTTAGGTTCGAACAGTGCCTTCCAAATGCAAGTAGCAGGTGTGGTTGAGCTGAGCAAATTTTATCCTATGATATGTACTCCACGTTGAAACTGCTTTTTCTTAACCAATCACAAAGATGCTTTTCCACAAAACTAATGTGCACCCTACTTTTAAAAAAGAATGCTTTTCATGATATCTTCAGAGATAAGTTATAGATAGGAATTAGCATTTAAAAAACCTTTGAAATTCACTGAAAAAACCATAGGTTTCATGCACGTTATAGTTAGGAATTGGCATTTAAAAACCTTTGAAATTCACTGAAAAAACCATAGGTTTCATGCATGTTATAGTTAGGAATTGGCATTTAAAAAACCTTAGAAATTCACTGAAAAAACCATAGGTTTCAGGGGCGTTATAGTTAGCTGGACATTTCCCTCGTACAAATCCCTAGAAATTCCCCTGTTATAGTTAGTTCAGCTAACTATAACTCGCGCCCCTGCAATGCACTGCTGATGACGTCACATATTACATCACTCATGACATGGTCAGTGACATCACTGATGACATCTCAAATGACATCACTGATGACATCACTGATGACGTCATCCATTGAGTATGTGTTTCTGAACAGTTTTAATATGTTTAATATATAGGGAAATGCCTGTTGAAGAATAAGTGGGTGTACAAGTGTGTGAATGGGTGATTTTCTAGGTGCGTAACTGACTCTATAAGTGAGTCAGTAAATGTATCTTACTGCAGACTAGTGACTAAACTGTGTGAATGTCTGTATCTGTCTGTCTGTTGGTGTATAAGCGGCTGCATGGTTTTGTGAATAGCAATATGAGTGTCTCTATGGGTTATTGATTGGTTAGTACTGACAGGAAGCTCAGCTATAAAATCCTACTGAAGAAATATAAAAACGCTCTTATCGCTACTAAAATGGCCTTCTTTGCAAACAAGATCGAATCCGCCGCCAATGCCCCCAGGGAAATGTTTAAGATCGTAAAGCTTCTTAATAAAATTCCGGATCCTCCTGTAATAGCAGGGGAGTTGAACACAAGATGTGAGAACATGGCAAACTATTTTCAGACTAAAATAGATAAGATTTTGGAGACTATTCCGGTAGTAGATTCTACTGTATGCCACCCGGTTCCTCCTTGGGAGGAAAGAAGGGAATGTCCAATACTCTCAGAGTATGCCCTCCTTACGGAAGAGTTTCTTCCCTCCCTGATGGGGAGCATAAAAAGTGGATCGCCACGAGATCCAGCTCCCATGAAAATTCTCAATCTAGCACTCCCTGCCATTAGTGAACCGGTAACCAAGATGGTTAACGTCTCTCTGGATTTAGCTACGGTCCCAAAGGTATGGAAAGTGGCTATGGTCAGATCTTTAATTAAAAAACCGAACCTCGACCCCGAAGACTTAGCGAACTACCGCCCGGTATCTTTGTTACCCGGGATGGGGAAGTTAATCGAGAAACTAACAAACATCCAATTAGCGGCATTTCTGGAGAAGTATAACCTCCTCCATCCATCCCAGACAGGATTTAGAAGGGGACAAGGCACGGAAACAGCACTGTTGAAGGTGGTGGAAGAGGCCAGAAGGATTTTGGACGCAGGTGGCAGCGCTGCCATTATCCTTCTGGACCTCAGCGCCGCCTTCGACACAGTTAACCACCATCTGCTGCTGACTCGACTCCGGAATTTGGGGATCACCGGAAAAGCCTGGAGGTGGCTCAGATCCTTTCTGGAGGACAGATACTACCAGGTGTTTGAGGGCAATAGCTGTTCCCGCTTGCTACCGTTACAGTGTGGGGTACCACAGGGTTCATCCCTCAGCCCCACACTGTTTAACGTGTACATGTCCCCGTTAGCAGAACTGGTTGCCCCGTTTGGCATCCAACTAATAAGTTATGCCGACGACACCCAGCTGGTGTTCTCTCTGCAACAAATAGAGTCACCGCCGAACAATCTGGCTAATTGTCTGGAGACAGTGGTAAATTGGATGAACATGTCTCAACTGAGACTTAATGGAGGAAAAACGGAGCTGATGCTCTTAGGCAGACAGGATATTCCCGACCATATTACCTGGCCTTCCAGTATGGGTGCTATACCATCACCTAAGACAGAAATAAAGAGCCTAGGCTTCTGGCTCGATAATGCTCTATCTTTTGAGAATCAAGCCAGAAAGACATCTGCAGTTTGTCATGGGATACTGAAATCCCTACGCAAAATCTTGCCCCAACTTCCTGAGACAGCAAGGAAGACTGTAGTCCAGGCGTTGGTCTTATCACGAATCGACTACGGGAACGCCATATATCTTGGGGCCCCAACTTCCACTCTTAAAACTCTGCAAGTAGCCCAGAACTATGCTGCTAGGATCTTAACGGGCACTAGTAGATATGTATCGGCGAAGCCAGCCTTGAGATTGCTCCACTGGCTTCCGGTGAAGGAGCGGGTGCGTTTTAAATCACTATGCATTACACATAAGATCCTACATAGAGAAGGTCCTTCCATATTGGAAAACATGATAAACCCATATAGGCCCCAACGTAAGCTCAGATCGAGCGAACATAATTTGGCAATTATCCCGAGGATAAAACGAGCCCGCTCAGGCGGCCGACTCTTCTCCCTGCAAGCAGCAAAAGAATGGAATTCCCTCCCGGACCACCTGAGACTGGAACCTACCTTCCTTAAGTTTAGGAAGCAACTTAAGACATTTCTATTCCCCAGAATTTAACGCGGTCAAACAATGTGATGTGAATTAACCCTTGGCTCACTCTGTACCAAAGCGCTGGGATGCCTACGGGTAGCCATGCGCTATATAAGTGATTTTACATTTACATTTACATTTACATTTTGTCTGAGTATCTGTATGGGTGCCTGAGTCTATGTGTGGGTGGGGTGTGTGTGACTCTGTGCATAGATGTGTGAGTGGGTGATTCTATGGGTGCATTGTTTTAAGAGTGCAACTGTGATGGACTGTATGGTTGGGTGAGTGTATGTAAGGGTGTGTTAGTGATTGAATGTATATCTCAGTTGTACATATGACAGTAACTACATATGTGAAACACAGTGTATATGTGTATAAAAGTAAATAACTATCTATATGTGAGAGTGTGTGATTGCGGGACCGGCTGTATGGATGAGTGTGTGCTTGTACTAGTAAGTGAATAAGTAAGTGAATAAGAGTGTCAAAAAATTTTAGTATTTTTATGAGTAAGTGAACTTGAGTGTGTTTAACTGTATAGGTGAGTCAATTGGACTGTGTTTAATTATTTGCACAACTGACTAGGTGTGGATGATTGACAGTGTGTGAGTGTCTATATATGTGTATAAATGCATATGATAGTCTTGTACAGAGTGACTGTAAGTATGAGTGACTGAACAGGTGAGTTAGTGGAGGTGCATGTAGACCTAAGAGTCAATGAGTGGGTATGTAGTTATTGGTATTGGAGTATCTATGGTTTTCAAAATGGCCGTCTGAAATTTTGAGTTGGTGTATCAAAAGTTATATTAGGGTGTGAGAGGGGGCGCGAGTTATAGTTAGCTGAACTAACTATAACAGGGGAATTTCTAGGGTTTTGTACGAGGGAAATGTCCAGCTAACTATAACGCCCCTGAAACCTATGGTTTTTTCAGTGAATATATATATATATATATATATATATATATATATATATATATATATATATATATATATATATATATATATATATATATATATATTGCCACAACGGTGAACATCCCAGTCGATCCGAAAGAAGGACAGCACTCACTGGAATTCTTTTCAGTGATTTATTTGTGCGAAACCTCCCCCCCACCTACAGACGCGTTTCGGAGTCGGTAAAGAGCTATACAAGCCACCATTTTAAAGGGCACAGTGCTTATGTTAAAACCAAAATTCATGAACAGCGGAGATGGCCCAAATCAACTCATTTCAACATGATGCAGAGTCTATCAGAGCGGCCATCTTTCAGCATGTCTCTGGTAATAATGTATATATACAGATTTATTTACAAAACGATTAATATATGAACGACAGGCAGATATTTAAAAAATAAATAATCCAGCAACACTGCAGATATTATATCGAGGATATACAAACAAATATTGTGACATATTGCACATTTTTAAACTATGCTTATTAGCTCCTCTAAATAATGTAAATAACGAGCCTGTTCAAGTGTTCCAATCAGACAATCAAGCCTCAAATGGGAAAATAATAAACCTCGTGCGAGGAACAACAAGGGCTGCAGAAACAAATGAAGAAAAAATGGATGAAAAATGGGTCCCCTTAGTTCATCGGTCAGAAAATTCCTATTTGTAAATACACCTAGGGAACCAATCTCAATTTTGAAAAGTTTTATTTTGATATGGAAAACGTTCCTGTGCCTAACTTAAGTTTGATAATGAGCAAAACAAACACAAAAAGGAGACAGAGCGAAAGTCATGAATGCAGCACTTAATACTAGAGATGTTAATCTAGGTGGGTCCAAAGTTCTTCTGTAACATTCAAACCTGTCGGTACCATGGTGTCAAGGTCAATGATGTATTTAGACTCCATTCTCCGGAGAGTCCTATGACCCTTTCCTGTTTGAGGGCCTGATCTATACTGAAGAACGTTAACAAATCACAATTACTGTTATGTGTTAACTCAAAGTGGCGAGCCACTGGGTATGTGGTGTCTTTCTTCGCAATTGTGCGCATATGTTCTTAGACGCGCTTTTTTGCCGGATGGATGGTGCTGCCCACATATCGTTTACGGCATGGGCATTCTAAGCAGTATACCGTGAAGTCTGAGTTGCAATTCAACAGACACCTAATTTTTCTCTTTTCTGTAGGTCCCTAAATAGTACTGTAACTATTGACTTTCTGACTATATTTGCAAGCCTTGCATTACATACACGGATAAAATCCGGTAATGTTGTCTCTCTTGTGTGTGAGTGTACGGTAATGGCTTGAGACAAGATAGTCATTAATAGATTTGCAACGTTTGTAAGTGATCAAGGGTTGGGCTGGAATGACATCTTTCATGATGGAATATGTTTTAAGAATATGCCAATTCTTTTTAAAGATACTCACTAGTTGCGGTGATCTAGAGTTGTGATGGGTGATCATTCTAGCGGGTTGAGTTTTACTGCTTGGTGTTTTTGCATGTGGTGTCTTGGGTATAAGTAGTTCTGCTCTCGTGAATGTGTCTACTCTTTTTTCTGCTGCACTTAGGATCTGATGGGGAATGTTATTGATCATACTCTTTGGGTGGAAACTCCGCGCATGTAAGACAGAGTTGCCCGCTGTTGGCTTTCGATAGAGCTGGGCCAAAATCTGTTATGTATACCTATAGATCTAAGTACACCATACTCGTATTGCTAATCTGTGTGCTACATTTTATACATCCTACTGGTGGCAGCCTAGTAGGTAGTAATAGTTGGACCAAATTTTCCCTAGGAAAAGTGTTTTTTTCTTTGTCAATAACTTTGGCGCCACTAGAGGAATCTTACCGAAATCTTTAAAAAAAATCCCCTTTTTAGTTCAGCTGCTGTGTTAAAAGTTTCGGGGTAATCTGTAAAGCGGGGGAAGAGAAAAAAGGGGGGCTCTAAAATAAATTTCCCCCATTTTATGTCTTTGGGGATTTTAAATTTTTTTAACACGACTGCAGCCCGAACCGCCGAATGGAATTACACCAAATTTGGCAAAAACCTAGATGTTGGACCAGAAAACTTGGTTTTTGTGATTTGGTGTAAATCCGCTCAATAGTTTTAGAGATATTTAAATTTAAAATACATAGATATCTGGGACCCGAGTCCTTGCAGAGGACTCGCTGATCCTACTGAAATTTGAACGGCTGCCAACACTTCAAACAGGAAGTTTTAGCAGCCATCTTGTGACTCGGCTTGAAGCCACGTCGCACAAAAAATAAAAAAAACAAAAGAAAAGGTGCAGGGTAGGAAAACCCTGACCCCCGCCAGGTATGGTGAGGGGGTTTCACATGGACCCTGCCAGGTGGTAAAGCATTTTTTACTTCAATTTTACCGCAAATTAGCTGGGGACCCGGGGATTTGAGGTAAAATTTTTAAAAAAAGATCCATGCGATCCCACGCGTCTTTTTCATGAAGCCTCTGGGTGGGACAGTCCTGGGGGAACTTTTTAAAAATTATAAGGGACTGCCCACATGCCCTGCCGCAACCCCAGTGACCACCCCCTCCCCGGGGATGATTGCAATGAAATGGGGGCATCACAGACCCCCCCTACCGCGCGGCCACCCTCCTGGAGCCATACATGGCCCTGGGGAACACCACTCCCTAGGGCCAGCTCCTGATATGTCCGGGGTGCCCACCCTGGGATATAACTGTTTGCTATGGCTTGGCTGGAGCTTTACTGCTCCCGACAAGCCATAGTAAACTGTGCCCTGCTTTGAGCAAGGGAGTGTATTTTGCTCTCACATCTTCAAAGCGGAGCACAATTGCTTCGACAGAGAGGGAGCTGCATGTTAGCAGCTTCCTCTCTATCAAAGCAATGCCGGCTCCCGCAGGAGGCGGGGTGCTGACAGGGACCATGAGGGCCTTGAGGCTCCCCCGCAGTCCCCAACACTAGAAAGTTGGTGTCCAGAGTGGGACCAGGGCACCCAAACTAGAGACCAGGACCGGGGAATGGGATCCCCGTGGCTGAAATCGGCCCAGGGAGGGGGGGGGGGGGGCCCTTCCATAAAAAAAAAAAAAGACAGCCTGGAAAGTCGCAGGAGGCCTGCCCCCTTTTTCCACCACTCTGCAAACGCACCTTGTAGCGCACTGCTGGTTGGGGTATGAAGTCCTATTGGGTCCAGAGGGTCCTTGGGGACCAACAAGCCCTCCTGTTACCTCAAGTAAGTCCCACACAGTGGGATTGCTGAGCAGTCTTCGGAGGTAATGCCCCCTTTCTCCACCACTCTGCAAATGCGCCTCCTGGCACACTGCTGATTGGGGAATGAAGTCCCCTTGAAAACTGAGGGTCCTTGGGGGCCAACAAGCCTGCATTTTGTTGCCAGTAAGTCCCAGACAACCTGACTGCTGGGAGGACTTTGGAGGCCATGCCCCTTTTCTCCACCACTTTGCAAGCGCACCTCTTGGCGCACTGCTGGCTGGGGGATGAAGGCCCCTTGGCTCCAGAGGGTCCTTGGGGGACAACACGCCCTCCTGTTACCTCCAGTAAGTCCAACACAGTGGGATTGCTGAGATGCTATCAGAGGCCACGCCCCCTTTCTCTACCACTCTGCAAGCATGCCTCCTGGTGCACTGCTGGCTAGGGGATGAAGACTCCTTGGCTCCAGAGGGTCCTTGGGAGCCAACTTCCCCCTCGGTTACCTCCAGTAAGTTCCACAGAGCACAATTGTAGCGAGGAATTTGGAGTCCATCCCCCCTTTCTCCACCACTCTGCAAATGCATCTCCTAATGCACTACTGGTTGGGGTATGAAGTACCCTTGGCTGCTAAGGGACCTTGGGGGCCAAGCAGCCCTCCTGTTACATCCAGTAAGTCCCTTAAAGCAGGATTCCTGAGAGCTGGTCGGAGGTCCTGCCCATTCTCTCCATCACTCTGCCAACATGACTACTATTTAAAAAAAACATTGAAATTCTCTTAAAGAAACCAAAGGGTACAGGGACATTATAGTTAGGCTATTATTTCACTCCTACAAAACCAGAGAAATTGTACAAGTGGAATGTCAGCCTAACTATAACGTCCGTGTAACCTTTGGTTTCTTCAGTTAATATATATATATATATATATATATATATATATATATATATATATATATATTTGACAAAGACCACTTCTGCGTTTGAAACGTGTTACCTAGTTGCTGTAGCCACAATACAGCTCTTTTTATGTGAGCCAGAGCGTGCTGGAATCTGTTTGTTTGCTTGAGCAGGCACGTTGAGGATATATACATATATATATAGCATTTTTTAGTTTACTTATAACTTTGGTGTCCGTTTAACAAACATTCGCGCAACTTTCCAAAAAATGTCTCATTCACCTCAGCTCCTTCCTAGAAAGTTTCAGGATGATCCTTCAAGCAGGGGCTGAGAAACAGCGGGGTTCCAAAATGCATTTCACCCATTCATTTTTTTAGAGGAAAATTGAACAGCGATACAGCAAAAAATGCTGAATGGAATTACACCAAATTATGCCAAAAGCTAGATCTTGTTCTAAAAAGTGTTCATTTTGTGATTTGGTGTAAATCCGTTCAGCAGTTTTTTGAGAAATTAAGGCTAAAACACTGCATATTTTACTTCACAAAGCATCTGTGGAGCCTAGACGTTTTAATAGGATCTGCTTGGCTGCCACCACATCAACAAAGAGGTGGTGGTAGCCCTTAGTACTCAGGGATTGAGTCCCCTGTCCTGGAAATAAGGTTAAAAAAATATATAGGTGGGCAGGGTAGGGATACCCTGCACCCCTTGGCCTGGAGAAGGGGTCCCAGAGGGACCACTCCATTCCAAAACCTATTTTTGAATGTTACTGTGAATTAGCAAGTGATCTGCAATTCAGCCCGTGGGCTTGTGCAGTTATGGTTTTGGGGAGGGAAGTGCAGCCCTTCTCCGCCAGCCTTCTCGAAGCGCCCGGGGACCCAATCCTTGGGCCATTTTGTTTATAATTGCGGTATGGGTCATGTGGCCCTCCCTCCCTGAGCCTCTATGAGATTGAGGGACCCCATTCCAAAGGCAGTTTGTTTTTAAGTAGGGGAGGAGGGCATGCAACTATAAGGACTCAGGCACCCCATCCTCCAGGACCATTGTTTTAATTTTGAAGGGGGGCCATGCAGCCCCCCCCCTACAGGAGCCTGAATCAGCACCGGGGGCCCTATCACTCAGGGGATAGATCTATGCAGTGTCCAGGGGACCACATCCCTGGGACACTATTGTTTTCTGCCCAAGTGAGTGACAACATTCTCCCAGGCAGAAAACACAACTTTATACCCACCAGGGCAGGAGCAGTGAAATCCGCTGCTCCCGCACGGGCAGGAGCCAAGTTAGTGCGTTGGCTCCGGCCAGCACCACAAAGGCTTTGGGGCTTCCCTGGTGGTCTCCAACAAACCCTGGATTGTGGGTGGCCTGGGTGGGCACTGGGTCACCCACTGCTTTTTAAAAAATGTTGGTTTTGGTGGTGGCTGGGGAACTGGCTGGGGCTGCTTGTGCACTGGGGCTCTCCCACGTCTCCCAACATTATGAAATGTGTGAGTACCCTGGGGGAAAAATGGGGCACCCAAAAAAAAAGAGAAAAAATAAATAGATAAAAAAATTAAATGATAAATGAGCGGCAGGAGCTACTCAATTATATTGTACTGTTCCAGGCAAGCTTTCTGTTTATATTTCTGGATGCTAGTGGTGCCCCTAGAAGGGGCAGTGGCACCACCAAGCATTTTTATTAATGTTGTAAGTGCCTGCAGGGAATGCAGCAGACACCCAGCCACATAAAAAAACACAGGAAGTCTTCTGGGTCATTAAATCCATGAACCCAGGAGAGTTTACCATAAAGTGCTCAGAGCTGGAGCTGTATGCTCTTCAACTGGAGTGCAGGGCCATCTTGTGGTATGTTCTATATCTGCACTATGTGGTCTGAAAAATGGTAAATGAAAGACTGAAAAATATGTTGATGTTTTAATGAAATAAAGTTTTTTTTAAATGATGACAATCACTTTTATTAAACACTACAATGCATGAATTTATATAGTGTATGCTTACTTATAATTATTGGTAACTTTTTGACAAAGATAATACATCTGCTTTATATATGTTAATATGTTAACCCTTTCATAAAGTAATTGGGCCAATTTTTATATTTTGGTGTTTTGACACTGATAAAGACTGTTGGTCTGCCTTAGTTCAATTGACACCCTTTAAATTGTTATGGGGTATCTTTAGCCATGCACGGCCGCGGCCAGGACCTACGCTCAATCCCATGCTGTACACGGCCATTTTCCATGCGCATCAGGTGGTAGGGCTCCGGAATGGGGCTTGGCGCAGGGCCTGGTCGTAACCCCTGTGTGCAGTCCCATGCCACACACAGCGATGGACATCTTACTTTAAATTTTAAACAATACCATGGAAATGTACTGAAAAAAACAAAGGTTAAAATCATATTATAGTTAGTAACTATAATTATATCATACTTTAAATGTATAACAACTTAGATATTCACTGAAAAAACTAATTTTAAAGGAATGTTATAGTCGAGTGAAACTATCAGCTAAAACATATTGTTTTAAACTAACGAAGCCACTGAAATTCACCAGCTATGGTTATCTCAAGTACCTATAGCTCGTGCCCTAAGGTAACTATAACTTATGCCCTTACCTGGGGTATTACATCACTCATGAAATGTTCTGTGACCTCATTGATAACATCACTGCAACATCTGAAATAACATTGTTCAAGACAACATTGTGCATTGCTAGGGGATGAGTTATAGTTACTTTAGGGCACAAGTTATAGTTACTTGAGATAACTGTAACTGGTGAATCTTAGTGGTTTTGTTATTGTGGTTCTTCAGTGAATTTCTGGTTTGTTGTTTGATTTAGAGAGGTGTAAACGGGATCTCCAATGATTGGTGTGTGTTTGCAACCACTAGGGGCAAACAATCATAATTGTAGGGGCTTGTTCGGTTATCCCCACTCCCTTCACTCTACGTTGGGTTGATGGAGGTTGCACCACCAAGGACCAAGGTACTCTGATCAAGCAGGTGCAGCAATTAAGGCTGGAGGATTCTTTCCTCTGGTCTGGGGTGCAGGGTTTCTGCTCAAGCGGAGCAGCAATGTGTTAAATAATGCCAAGGGACCAACCTACGATGTGTGTGGGAACCCGAGATAATGATTTTGATACAATCAAACTGTTTGTCACAAAAATAGTCTCATGAATCAAAATGGCCAATGAATGTCAGACTATTTGAAAAAATAATTCATAATGGAAAAAAGATTCACCAAGACAGAAATACTATGACAGGAAATGCAATTTAATTCTCACTGGATAATAGTGCTTGGTGCACAGGATTAACAAAATCGAGTAAAGAAAAATTGTTGATGTGAGAAAGGAAAGGAAAGCACTTACCACTAAAGATGAATTATCTTTAGGTCACATTTCTTGACAGTAAGCAAGTTATGACTTAGCACACTATTATAAAACATAGCTCATATATTTGTTGTTGATGAAGTTTCAACAATATCATGGTAAAGATGTCTTCATCAGGACAGAAGAGTTCAGTAGAGGCCACTGAAAACTAGAGAAAGAAAAGGGATATAAGGACCACTAAGAAATAAATCAAATAAATATTTTCTAAAACTATATCAACTTACTTAGAAGATTTCCCTAATTGCTCAAATGCCTGAAAAGTGGAAATAGAAGGAAAAATAGTCAAAATAAGGTTAGAACTCGGTAATGGTGTGTGATGTGTACTCTCTAGATGGTGACGGAATCAAGATGTTGCTCCACCAACTTAAAGGACCCCATAGGCAGGGCAGTATTCTTTATGAAAATATAGCCTCTTTGTATTGTAAATCCTAGGAGAAGTGAAACAATTAAAAACACAGTGTAATGACAGTCAAGGAATTAGTAAAACTGAAATAATTAAATTGGCAACACAAGCCCTACTCATAGAATTTCAAATACATTTCAATGTAGTTTAAGTTTATTGTTTGGTTAATTAAAATCATTACAATTAAAACAAATTAATAAAATAATCTCTCAAACCACTATACATAGGAGGAGAAATAACAAAATAACACTGGCTTATGAACGTCCAAACACAATCTTTTTTTTTTTATGTTTGAAATGCTTTATTTGAAGAGAAACATAGCGAACGACAAATACAGGTCATATTAAGAGCATTGTCATACAAAGTCAAAAGGAGAGAAAAAATATTACAGGGTCATTATAAACTCAAAAACCTTAGGAACCTGAGGAAACAATACGAAAAGCATTTTATAAAATTTTAAAGGGAACCGAAAGGAAAAAGAAAGAGGGGAAAAGGAGAGAAAAGGGGGAGAAGAAAGGAAAGAAGGGAAAAGAAAGGAAAAGGGAGATATGAGGCGTCTTAGTGAAGAGTAAATGGTATAGTCGGACAGAAGATAGATAAGATAGAGAGAACAGATAAGGCAAGAGTAGGGAATATTTGAAAGGCAGGGAATGAGAATGTAAATATAAATAAGGTAAAGAGAATAGAGAAGAAGAAAGAAAGAGGAAGGATAGAGCCGGTGTGCTTCATGGGGGTTTGAAGTTCTCAGAGGATAAAGGAGAGACAGACTTCGAGTTTAGAGCCTTAGAATCAAGATAAGTTGTGAGAGGCAACCAGAATAGATCTCTGTTGAGAGTAGGAGTGGAGGCAGCAGCGAAGCGAACATCAAGCCTGTGATAGTGACAGAGGGAGTTCCACCAACATTGTATCGTGAGTTTAGAAAGATCCTTCCAGTTGGAAGTAATGTGCTGGAAAGCCAGAGCCAACATGAGATCTAATAGGCCTGAGGAACTAGAAGGAATGTCAAGAGCGTCAGAGATACTACCTAAGAATAGAAGAGGAATAGAATACGGAATAGAGATAGAGAAGAAGCGAGAGACATAAGACCACACCTGATCCCAAAGTGCTAGAGCAGAAGGACACAGAAAAAGTAAATGATACAGATCAGCATTAGGGGCAGAGCAGGTCCAACAGGTAGAGTCTTTATCAGGAGAGAAGCGAGAAATAGAGAGGGGAGAGAGATAAAGTCTATGATATAGAAAGAACATAGACTGAGTTAGAGAGGCAGAACGGGAGATTTTCAAGGATCTGACCCAGACCTTGTCCCAAACAACTATAGACCATTCACAGCCCATATCAAGTTCCCAAGCAATTTCCAATTTGGATTTTGGACGAGTCGGATTGGGGGAAGAGAAAAACTTATAAATAAGAGAGGCTTTGGGAAGAGCAGAGAGAATCTGAAGAAGCGAGGACTGGGAAACAGAAGAGGGTGACAAGGGGAGAGAGTAGTAGACCTCAAGTATAATGGCCATTAGGACAGAGAATCTATGGAAGAAAGACTGAGGACAGTGAAACAAGAGTCGGAACCGAGGAAAAGAACACGGGAGAAAGCCATCAAAAAGCTGGTTAACCCATATCAGCCCTTTAGATCTCCACGCAGTCCAGCAAATAGGGCGATTATGGAGAAGAATAAGTGAGTTGTACCAGATCGGGGAGGCCAAAAAAGATTCGCGAGAGATCGGGTCCGAGCGGACTAGAGTATGTAGCAGAGAGGTAGTATGTTTAAACAGGGGTAGAGGGGTGGTTAAATTCTTAGAAGTGAAGTGTACAACTTCAGAAAGGGAAAAAGGAGAGAGGAGTGAACGTTCAATGGAGAGCCAAAGAGGAGCTAGAGGGGAAGGCGTGAGTACCAGCCAATTAGAAGCCTGACGGAGAGAAAAGGATTTATGGTAGAGACGGAAATCTGGAAAGTTGACTCCGCCGTTAGCCTTTGGTTTACGAAGGACAGTAAGCGCAATTCTCGATTTTTTATTATTCCAAAGAAACTTAGAGAGACAGGAATCTATGCGTTTGAAATGGACATCAGGGATATGAACGGGGAGCATGGAAAGAATGTATATGAGAATGGGAGAGATCATCATTTTGATCGAATCTAGCCGACCCCACCAGGAGAGAAAAAGGGGATTCCAAGAAGAGAGCAACTTATCTATACGGGATACTACGGTAGTGAAGTTGAGCCGGATGGACGAAGAAATGGAGTTGGAGAACCAGATTCCAAGGTATTTAATTTTAGAGGGATTCCATGCAAACCCGGTAGCTGAAAACTGGTGAGGGAGACAAAATTTAGTAAGAGGGAGAATCTCAGTTTTATCGGAATTGATCTTGTAACCAGAAACTTGAGAAAAGGAGTTGAACTCAATTAATAAGGCCGGAATGGATTGGTCAGGATCGGAAATAAACAAAAGAATGTCATCTGCATACGCAGAGAGTTTCAAGTGGGTTTTACCATAAGGAAAGCCAGAAATAGAAATGTTGTTTCTAATGGATGAGAGAAACGGCTCTAAAGCCAGAACAAAAAGTAAAGGGGAGAGAGGACAGCCCTGGCGGACACCACGCTGCAAAGGAAAGTAAGAGGACGTTCGGCCGTTAACTAATACAGACGCTTTAGGAGAGGAATAAAGTAGAGAAACAAGAGAGATAAAATTAGGGCCAAAGCCGTGCCAACGAAGGGAGGCGAACATAAAGGACCAATCTACTCTATCAAAAGCCTTCTCGGCATCCACTGATATAGCAGCTAGAGAGGAGTTAAGAGAAGGTACTTTGTTGAGAACATTAAGAAAAAGACGGGAATTATCTGAGGTAAGTCTACCCTTTACAAAACCGCATTGTTCCTTGCCGATAAGGTGTGGGAGGAAAGAATCTAAACGTCGAGCAAGAAGTTTAGCAAATAATTTATAATCTACATTAACGAGGGATATTGGGCGATAGTTCTTACAGAATTGCGGGTCACGACCATCTTTGGGTATTAAGCAGATGGTAGCCTCGTGAAAGGTACCAGTAGCCGTACCGGAGGTGAAGAAGGATTGAAAAAGAGAGAGAAGTTTGGGAAGCAAAAGATCTGAAAAATGTAGATAAAATTCCACAGAAAAACCATCCGGACCCGGAGATTTACCCTTGGTTAGAGATGTTAAGGCATTGTCCAATTCGGTGAGAGAGAGGTCAAGCTCAAGATCAGGGAAATTAAGATGAGAGGTAGAGGGGGCAGGAATTTTGTCCAAGTAGGATTGAATGAGAGTAGCCGAAGGGGGGGATTCAGGGGTATAAAGAGATTGGTAGAATTGCTGGAATTGGGCGAGTATATCCTCTTCCTTGTGGAGGAGACGGTTATCGTTGGAATATATTGAATCAATCAGGTTACGCTCCTTGCGGGACTTAAGATAGTTGGCCAAAAGCTTACCTGACCTGTTACGACCTCCGTAGTAGCGGGCGCTGCTGCGGAGAAGTAATGAGGACGCATTGTCAGTAGAAATTTTGTTGAACTCGAGTTTGGCACGTATAAGGTCTGGTACAACAGTTGGAGTAGAAGAAGTGTAAAATTTATGTTCTAAGGATTTGATATGAGAGAGAAGGTCTTTTTGTTTCTTAAGATAAGATTTCTTTTTCTTTGAGACAAAGTCAATCACAAAACCGCGAGCCGTAGCCTTGAAAGAGTCCCATATAACATGAGGGGGTAGAGAAGGATCAGAATTAAGTAGGAAAAATTCTGTGGCAAAGGAAAGGAAGGAAGAAGAAAAAAGGGGGTCTAGGAGGAGAGAGTTATTAAAGCGCCAGCGGGAGGATTTGGGGTGAGGGGGAAGAAGATCAAAAACGGTGACAATAGGAGCATGGTCTGAGATAACCATCGGCTCTATAGATGAGGAAAGAAGATTTTGAGAGAGAGATTGATAGAGGAATATATAGTCAATCCGGGAGAAGGAGGCATGAGGGGGTGAGAAGAACGAGTAGTCTAAAGAGTCAGGATGGAACAGTCTCCAAGAGTCAAGAAGGTGAGATTTGGAAATAGTGTCAAGGAATTGTGTATGTGATTTGTGGGGGGTGAAGCGGGCAGAGGATTTGCGATCAAGAAACGGATCAACAATTTGATTACAATCCCCCCCTAGAATGAACAAAGAATCACTGTGTTGGAAACATTTAGAAGTTATTAGAGGCCAAAAATTACAATCAGGGTGAGTGGGGCCATATACATTAAAAACAGTCAAGGAAACAGAATTAATTAACAACTTAGCTAAGACCCAACGACCCTCAGTGTCATTTTCTTGAAAGAGAACTTTACATTTCAACTTCTTGTGACACAAAATGGCCACACCATTCTTTTTGTTAGAGGTAGGAGAAAATAAAACCGTTCCCACCCAACCTCTTTTTAACTTAAGAGACTCCGCCTCAGAGAGATGAGTCTCTTGCAAAAGAACCAAGTCAGGGGTATAAGAGGCTAGATGGGAAAGCACTCTCTGCCGCTTAATAGGGCTAATAAAACCTTTCACATTCCATGAAATAACTTTAAATTAAATCACAATAAAGTGTGTCAGGAACAGAAAAAAAGGAGTAAACCAAAAAACGCCACAAAGAAGAATAGCGAACAGAGGAAAGACAAGAGCAAGACAAAAGAAAGTCGAAGAACATGGTGAAAAAGAGAGCAAGAAGAGAGGAAAGGAAGGAGAGGGGCGAGAAAAAGGAGAAGAAGAAGATACAGTACATATCCAAAACGGACGACTGAAGGAAACATACCTGAAGGGGGAAGGGAGATGAGAGGATGACGACGATGGGGTGTGGGAGGATTCGACAAGAACAGCCCTCCGAGCCGGAGAGCAACAACTCACCGCAACAGGACGGATTATGAGGAAGACGGACTAAATGGTATGGAGAGGATTACACGAGGGTTGGTCAAACAGAGAATCTGGGGAAGGAAAAAGAAACATGTTATGCAGGGATCATGGGAAGGTAAACAGTACACAAACAAACAATTAAATGCAAAAACAGAAACCCAAAACGACAACCGTTATGTAATCACTTCAGATAAAAGGAGGATCAACTAGGAAGGGAAAAACTCCAGCAAGAACCTGTAAGGAAAAAAGACCGATCAAGTAAATAATCAACCAGTAGGAGGATTGGATGTGTCCATGCCAGCACTAGTCTGAGTGTGGATGAATTTCTTGAGCTCAGCCGGGTCTTGAAAAGTCCAAGTATTGTTCTGGTGGGTTACCTTGAAGGTACAGGGATGAAAAAGGCCATACCTAGCACCCATAGAACGTAGGGGAGCGCGAAGAGACAGAAATTCTTTTCTTCTAGCAGCAGTGGCACCAGAGACATCCTGAGAGAGATAGACTCTCTGACCCATCCAAGAAATTTGGCGTTTCGCTCGAGCTGTGGAGAGGATCAGGAGGAGGTCAGTAAATTTAAGAAAGAGGATAATGACCCCCCGCGGTTTGGTGGAGGAGGAGGAACGAGGGCCAAGTCTGTGGGCTCGTTGGATGCTAAGAGAGGTGGTAGCAGGAAGGTCTAACAACTTCAGGAGAAAAGAAGAGAAGAACGTGACAGGATCATCCCCCTCCAAAGATTCCGGTAGGCCATAAACGCGCAGGTTATTCCTCCTGTTCCTGTTCTCCAAATCCTCAGTATGCTGCTGAAGGGCAAGAAGAGACTTCTCCAAAGAGGAAATGCGATGGGAGTTTGACTGAATATCTGGAACCTGCTGCTCCACAGAAGAAACACGGGCCTCCATAGTTGACCATTTGTCCTCAAAAAGCTGCATCTTAGCGTTAGTCTCCTCCACGAATGGGCGCAAGGCGCGAATCTCCTCAAGTATCAACTCCATAGAGATAGGGGGTGGAGATGATTCAGAAGGAGGAGGAGAGGCGTCCGGCTTCATGCGCTTAGGTAAGGAGGCAGGAGGAGAAGACTTACTGGAAGAAGATTGTGCTGAAGAAGAGCGGGAGGGACCTGCTGTCGCCATTTGCTCTGTGGAAGGAGACTGAGGAGAAGGGCCTGATGGAGAGGAGGAGGCAGAGGAAGGCGGAGCCTTTGAAGGCACAAAGACAAACTTCGGATTGCGAAGCTTGCCCATAGAAGCTGGAGACGTGCCAATGATAGTGAGCGAAAGTCAAATAAGCAGGCCAACACAAACAATCTGGGTTCAGAAGCAGGGGTTATCAATGTGCCTACATGACCAGACCAGAACCAAATAGCCCAGCGATTATCCGAAGTGATAGAGGAGACTTGGAAAGGTCATTGAAAAACTCCGGGGTTGAAAATGATGTGAGCGAATATTAGGAGGTGTTTCCACACATAGTAAGCAATTAAATATGGATGTCCAATACCACGTTTAGTACCACATAAGGCTTGGCAGAGGTATCCTCAAGATTACATGTAAGTCATAGAGAAAGAGCCTCTGGTTTAAAATCCATCTCCAAGCGTCACAGAAAGCGTAGAAGAATAAGTTAAGTCGTTCTCTGAAGGATTAAAATAGACATGTAATCATGTAATCCTCGGGGAACAGCTCAAAACCACAGAGATATTCACCTACCAGGGAAGTTGCAATGAGCTCTTCACATAGCTGCTCCATGAGAAGCGATTAGGAAGTAGGAGTTACTCCACATTGTCCTGGAAAGCAGAGCGCGTCTGAAAACAGGGAGAACTGCTGTTCCAGGTGCGCGCGCTGGTTACAGGCGAGCGCTGCTGAGGAGACAAAATGGCGGGCGTTCTGAGGAGCGCATTCAACGCGACGAAGATAGCGTGTTTTGAACGCAAGAGGGATCACCCTTGGCTCCCCAGGTGCACATCCCGCTCTGCAAGCTGGACCGTCTCTGCGGCGCTGAGAAAAGAGGCTGGAAACTGGTATAATCAATCCGGGTCCATCCCGGTGCGGCGGAGCTCCGGAACTAGGCGGCCATCTTAATCGGCGTCCAAGCCACGCCCCCCAAACACAATCTTAATTATTTCTGGAGATTGTAATATCCGTATTTATTAATAAAACCATCTGGTAAGCCAAATTGTAACATCGCCCAATCTTGTTATGAATAATTACGATGACTTGGCCTATTGATGCTTAATGAATGTTCCTCAAAGGCTTCAACTATAGTTGAGACATTTAAGAGTTCCAATTATAGTTCCATAATAGACTATACCATCATCTCTAAGGGCTTGGCAGCCAATGTTGTTGGCAATGCTATAACACCAAGCCTCAAAAGTGACCACACTCCACAAGAACCAACCTTAGATCTGTCTGCCTGTTGTATTCAGAAATCTAATGGTCTTCATCAAGTGCCATCATCTTGCAATTTAAAAAGACTGGAATAGCAGTCTACCAAACAGGCCGAAATAATGAGTCATGCAGAGTCACTAATTAGATCTGGCCGCTCTGATGCTTCTCCCAAAAGCTCTATGGTGTAAAACATGGAATTCCCTTTTAAAGCCCTTAATTAGGAAATTTTCAGCTAAAAACATATGAAAGGCTAATAATACATGGTATACGCCTATGCTGTACCAACAAAAAAGGCTATAAACAGAACAACAATGGCAGTTTTCATCAGAAACATATGTTCACACAATCTCTCCTTAAACAAAAGCTGAAAATTCTAAGGAGATCATACAAACAAGTGTGATGGAATGCAAGGGATATTTACCACCAGGAGCTATGGAGTAAGCTGCTTTCTGCAAACAAGTCAAATACTACCAAGGCATTCTGATCACTAATCAATGGACTTTAAAACAGTGGTAACAGGGCTATATCACTAAGTTGTATTGATCACGAGTTGCAACAACCACAGAATACAAATTCCTTCGGAATAATAAACTGCCAGAAAAACTTGGAGAACAATTGGGAAGTTCGTTCAATGGTGATAGGCAATATTCCAACAATGTAAGCAGCATGGTTAATATAACAATGCCCTCAAGAATTGAGACATTAAATAAAGAAGATACTTCAACACTGCTTAAGCGGATTGGATCAAATGAGGCGCTGGGCTCATACGGCCTCCCAAATGCCGTCTTTAGAGCAAATTCAGATTTGTGGGCAGAGATCCTTACTACGCTATATAATGAGAATCTTTGGACAGAAACTATTCCTGATTCTTGGCAAGGAAGTATTTTGCAACCTATCTACAAAAGCGCTCCTGCTGAAAATCCAACTAACTATCAGCTAATAGCTTTGATAGACATTGAGGAAAAAGTTTTTATCACCTGTCTCTTAGAGGAACTGGAAGAATGGTCAGCAACATGGCACTTATTTCCAAAGAATCAATCAGGATTCTGTAAGAGGGAGTCAACAATCACCAATTTGACTGCCCTAACATTGATGATTGAGGATGCAATCTTTAAGAGGATAAATTTGTAAATTTGCTTTTGTTGATTTAAAACAGCATTCAACATAGTTCCACAAGCTCTGTTATAGAACAAATTAGCAGCATCAGGAGGGCCTCCAAAATTACTTGATATTATCATCCTCCTTTATACGAATACCTGGGTTCAGGTCAAGCTGGGTGATGGAATCAGTCTATACAGTAAATTGAAACTTCTAATGGCTTAAAGAAAGGATGTGTGCAATTTAATCTTTTCATGGCAGATCTGAACCAACATCTGGAAAATATTAATGCACACCCCCCATTTGTGCTAATTGTCCTTTAAAATACTTACAACACGTCGATGATACTATATTATTCAGTCAGACACCTATAGGCTTACAGTGAATAATCAATTGACTTGACAAATATATTTCAACTAATCATCTTGAACTGGATATTAAGAAAATCTAAATCACGTCAATAGGGTCATGTACGGCTAGATCTCAATCCTGGCATGTAAGGGGAAAACCTATTGAACTGGTTAAGAGCTACAAATATTTAGGCAATTTATTTGATAACAAAATTTCTTTTAAGTGACATTTTGACCTATTAAGAGCTAAAACGTCTTCCTCCATTTTTGCTTTTAAATCACTTTGAGCTAAATCAAGATGCCCCACGTATGATCATTTGGTTAAAGTCAAGGCTGTTATATTAATCCCAGTATTAGCTTACGGATCAGTCATTTTACGAGGGAAGGAAACCACATTACTCGATTTATTGCAAATCAAGGCCATAAAATCGGTCCTTATGATTCCTAAGAACTTTGGTCTTGCTGAAATTCGATTGGAGTTTGGTTTCCAAGGGCAAGCTCTAGTGCGACAGGCCACATTTTTTATTTGTTTATACTCATTGTATTTATCTTAAGCTGGTTCCTTAGCAAATATGTGCTGGCAGTAAATTAGCAATTCCTCGTATACTGGTGAATGGGGAGCCTAGCGCAATCCAACTTTTGATTTACAGGTATCTAGGCCACCAGAAATGAATAGAGACTGCTTTAACCATTTCTTGAATCGAGCAACCAAACAACTCTTGTTTAAAGTTGATAAGGATGCACTAACAGCTAAAAAGCATTATCGGACAGTCATAAACTACTCTGAGAAGTTGGAAATACAGCTTTATATGCCTACCTCCTTTCCATCACGTATTAGGGATGCAAATGTGTTATGTTCTGTATTAGATATAATTCACTCTCTCCCTAGTTGCCATGATTCCTGCTGCTCAGCCTCTGTGTGTGATGTCACAGAATATTTATGTATGCCTGAGGGATCAGTTAGAAAGAGCAAGCTGAGCAGCAGCAGGCTGCTCCTAGTGGGGCATTGATATGGCATACACATGACATCTGTAACCTGCAACAGAGACTATTCTCTTCTAATCAACTTAATCATAAACCTACGTAACCTGCCTACTGAGGATCATTATTTGATTGCAGCAATATCGCAAGTTGAGATTTGCCAGATACCCAACTAAGGATGGCACTCCAAAATGGCTACAACAGTGGGCAACTAGCTGGCGCAAGCTTTGTGGTTATCTACAAAAAACTCTACTGCATTTAGTTTGAGTCGGCCCAAACTTGTTATATGCTTCCCAAATTCATTTAAAACCATTATTTTTTAAAGTAGGAATGAGAACATGTTGCTGGTTTGTTAAATTTTTGTACCCAGGGTGGGAAGAATTTTTACATCTTTATCTTAAACGCTCATCATTTTATGCATTTTTCTTAGCGAATCAGAAATAGATAAAACATTTAGAGATACTTTATTAACATTTTGAACATGTGTAAGAATGACCAGCTCGTGAATACTTATTATGCAGAATAAATTACATGGAGGATCCAATATCTCTTCAATTACTTGATCATAGGGGACATCAAATTACCCTATCAATGGTACAAAGTCCCATTTCAATTTATGACAAATTCATTCAAACAATACACATATCATGGTGACATTGTTTGAAAAAAATCAATCATTATTTGTTTTTGACTGAAAAACATACACATACATATATATATATATATATATATATATATATATATATATATATATATATATACACATTTACATCACAAACATTTAACAAACGTATAGAACAACATAAACCAAATCTTATTTGCCAATACCCACTTATCTCTATAATAATCAGTGTTCACGCACTTAATATGGATAATACACTGAGGGGTAGTCCTCTATGCACGCAAGGTTACAACACCTCTACAAACATCTATCAAGTGTGCTTAAAAAATACAATAATAATTATTGTATTCAAGCGGACACCTCCCTTCAAAATAGGAGGGTGATTTGGGTGAACCCCGGTGATTATGTATCACAGCTCGTGAATACTGTCAAATATTGATTGATGGATGGAGTATTAACGTTAGGTATTTTAGCAATTGTTTCTCCTGCATAAGCTCGGTGTTTTATATTTGTTTCATTTTAAGTGGTATTCAATTTTAAAGAGAATTGAGTGCCACAAACTAGAATCGAAGCACTTTAGCACCTTTTTTCTTTGATATTTGAGAATGATTTGCACATGCCTAATCAAGAGTTATCAAACATGTATAGAGGCTTAAGGGTTCATGTATTAATTTGTTTAAATTGTATTGCTTTATTTATACCCTAATGGCAACCAAAAACAGATATGAAGTTAAAAGTCGGCCTGGGCGGAGAATTCCACTTTGTTGGAGGAGTTTGGAGAGTTTTCCACAATCTGTGGGTCATTAGGATGCCGCCATCGTGGTGGTGACAGGGACCGTCCGTCAAGCATGCAGCGGTCCCACACACCAAATCAGGATGCGACCGCCACCATGGCGGTCGCATCTTGCCATTTAACATCGTGGCAGTTGCTGCTGACTGTAGCACCCGCCGCAATGCCAAAAAGCAGGATGTGCATTTCACTGCAGTATGTGGCTTCCACTTAGTGCTGTGAAATGTAGGGGGGTACCATGGGTACCCCCGGTGCACCTACACCTCCCCCAACACAAGGGGGCCCGCAACAGACACCAGGAACAAATCCCTGCCAGCCTTTCCATAGCAATATCGCGGGCATGGAAAGGCCGGCTGTAGCCAGCATCCTAATTTGGTGGACGGTGCCTGCTAGGCACCGCCACCATTTTAGGCTATCTGGACCGTCCACCAGGCAATCTGTATGATTGCTTGTGGCGGTCCTGTGGCGGACGGTCTTTGCGTCCGCCATGGTTGATGTGTTGATCTGCCTATAATCCTAATATGGCGGACGGGAAATCCACGTTTAATGGCGGACGATTGCCACCGCAAGGGTGGTGATAGTGGTCCTTCCGCCATCCTAATGACCCCCTCTGTGGAACCGTGATGCTGAGCGGAGTTTTATGCACGCTCGCCAACGTCACGTTGGTGAGGGTAAGCGAGGAAAATCCACCTCCCGGTGAGATTTCTCAACGCACGCGGGGAGATTTCTCAACACGGGCAGTCGCGGATGGGCGCAACTGCTCACATTGAGAAACCTTCCGCATCGCGTTGAGAAAGCTGCAGCTCAGATAGAAAATCTACTCGAGCTGCAAGTAACGAAGCAGCGTCCTCTGGCATGATCAAATGCACTCCGCCGGTTGTAGAACTCTGCGTAGTGCGGTAGGGTTTTTTGGTCACTTCATTGAGTTCTGCACAGCTGAACTTTGCCTACTCCAACCAAGCCTAGTTAATAGATGACAAACCAATGACAAGCAATTTTTATTAACCTTTTGCACATGTTCTACAATGCATTACTCATGAATATTGCCAAGTAAGGTTGATTGACAAAGCAATGATGTTAAGTATTTTAGCAATTGTTTCTCCTGTAAAGGCTGTGAGTGAGTTGAATTTGCTCCATTCCAAGTGGCAATTTTTTCGAGAGAATTAAGCCTCACATGATAGAAGATAAGCACTTTTGCACAGACATCTGAGTATGGTTTGCACATGACTAATCTTGAGTTACCCTAAACGTATAGTAGTTCAAGAGATTATTTTATTAATTTGTCTTATTTGTAATGATATTAATTCTTCAGACAATACATTTAAACTTCATAGAAACTTCATTGAAATTACTCGTAGAGGTTCAGGAGTTCCCCAAGTGATGCACTGAGAGGTCAAACGAGAGAAGCAAGGAAGAGGAGGTAAATGGTATTGAACAAACACAGTGTGACATGAATAGCCAACCTATATTCAGTGCACCCTACAACAAAAATGAAATGATCAGCGGTAAGCACACAGAGGTTGCATAATACCACGATAAATACAATTACAAATGAAGGTAGAAACAAGGTCACTGTCAGGGAGTACGCTAAAGAATGTACCTGAGGGGCTTAAAATTAATGTCTGAATAGGCAGAGTCAAGGTATGTGGACACTAAGGGCCTGATTCACAAAGATAAACTTACACTTTGGTCTAAGTTTACGATTGTTCACTATTCACAAAGGTATTTTACTAGTAGTATCTTTATGACTGTAGAGTCTCTGCACATACAAATATAGAACACTCCTATCTTTTTCTGTGCTGAGACTCCGAAGTTGTAAAAATGTGTAAGTTTAACTTTGTTAATCAGCCCCTAAGGGTGGACTAGATGCTGGAAGTGACCCGGCTGATCGGGTGTAATATGACAAAAAGGAGAAGCAGTAGCAAAAATGCATGTCCTGAAATGTAAAGGTTTGATGGTCAAAAATAAATTGAAATCCCAATTAACTGAAATAATATCCAAATTTATGAGGACTGAAAAGTGTGGGGAACAGAACATGTATTGTTCCAAAAGAGTAGGAAAAATGGAAGACAAGATGAGGCAGTGAGACAAGCATAACTTGGTCTTGATTAAAAGGAAAAGGACAATAAAAGATAAAAAAGGTAAAAAGATACATATACAGTGGATGAATAAATAACATGAATATAAAATTATATTGTGAAATACATAAGCAAAAACAATAATATTAAACAGTAGTACAAAAACATAAAATATAAAAACTTAAATATAAAAATCAGAGAGATCATAGATAAATATAAATCAGAAGAACAATTATAATACAGTAGTACAAAACCATAAAATATAAAAATATAAATGTAAAAATTCAATAGATAAATTGAAATCAGAATTGAAATCAGAATTCGAGAAATCATAGATCAATAATAATCAAATTCAGAGATTGTAAATTCATAAACAGCAGTGACTATGTCACAGTTTGCTAGGTCTATTTTCTGTTTATTCACACAGAGGCAGTATCCAACTTCAAAATCTATATTCGTTTGTGTTTCAAAAGACATCTTGAGATTTTGTCTCCTCTGGATGGCGAGTTGATTGCTTCAATAGCAGAATCAGGACCTCTGGGTTTCTTCTGCGGTGCTCTCTGTAGCCGGCACATGGGCAAGTCGCAGGTTCACATTGGTTTATCTTGAGTAGGCAGAGATGCCTTGAGATCCTCGGGAATACCGAGGTCATTTCAGGCACATTCCCACAGCCATCCTGGCCCATTCGACTCTCTGCCTCCGTAGAGACTGCCCAGGCAGCGAGATCAAGCGGGATGCTCCTTCTCCTTCACAGTGGACAGGCAGAATCCCAGGTGTCAGGCACACATCTCTCTAGTACGATAAACTGGCTTGAAAAGCGGTGGTTCCTCTGCTATGGTGGCGGAGCGTCGCCCCACCTGCCAGCAGTCAAAAAATGAAAAATAAAACGATAATAAACCCTTGTTTATTATCGTTTTATTTTTTGCTCTCGGAGCCGAAGCTTGGGGGTGGGGCCAGGGGGTTGACAGACTAATGGGGGAGTGGTTGCACTGCTATTCAGTGCGCATGACGGTTTGGCCAGCCATCCTGGAATGGCCAAACCGCCATGCGAGTTGAAGCTCTCTCCAACCTGAGCTATGACAGAGTCTCCCAGTTTAACTGGGAGTGTGAATCATCGACGCTCAGGTCAATCCTGATGCTGCATGAAAGCAGCATCAGGATTGGCCGCAGTGGGCTCTGGGAGCCTGTGCCTGCAGTGGAGAGGAGCGCGATGCAGAAGGTAAGCTATGTTTTTGTATTTGTCTCGTCATCCGTCCGTCCCCTTCCCCACCTCCCCCACACCGCCAATCTATCGACACACTGGCCGCTGCTGGGCTTGAGGCGATGTCTCCCTTCCTCTGGAAGACATGCTATGAGCGATATCAGCTGTGCATCACAGCAGCTGTTCCGCATATTTATTTTATGGATTTTTCATAGTGGACATGTGATATGTTTCCTCGTTGGCTGCATCTGGATTTTAATTATACATTTTAATAGTTTATTGTCTCTGAGTATGATTTCACCTGCTCTAGACAGGATAAAAATGTAGGTGGTAGGTGGTAATTGCTTACGTGGATATGGTTACTTCTCATCTTGTAATAGCAGAGCATGTTTTTCTACATGTGACAATTTTACATGCAGTTTTATCGATCAAACTATACGTATATGAATGTATGTCATTAGATTTTGCTGACTGAAAATTGTGCATGTGAAAACACTGCGGACAGATAGAAAAAAAACATAAATTATACTGTCATTTCAATCCGGATGACTCATTATCGGGGCTATAGTGGTGGAACTTTCTGATTGATGCCTGTGATGTAATATTGCATGTTATTTTTAAGTTCAATTATGATGTCATCTCTAACAACAGGTGTGAGGTCATGAGCAATGCTTTGTGGGAATATAAATGTGTAGCTAACTCTAAGGGGAATATATATATATACACACAAACACACACACACACACACACACCCACGCACACACACACACTCACACATACATGCCTATATTGGGAGTTGCAATGCATAAACCTATTTCTTATTGCGTTGCTTCTCTTGATAATGTAAGATGTCCATTTGTGCTTTACATATGCAAACCTTATTATATTACAAATGCGTGACATGATGGGTGTTACTAAATATCAACAGAAGATTCATATCTTTCCTGTAGATGAGTTGAGTTTTATTTCGGAACAAATCCCTGGAGATCCAGCTGACGTGTGATCTGGACCTTCTTCAGAATGACTAAGAGAACAGCAAGCAGATGAGTAATTGCTTACTACAACAGCGCCCTCGTGCATTGCGTTTCCTTTCACCTGGGGAGTAGTGCCTGATTTTGAATTGTGTAACATTTCCACCGAGAAAATGAGTCAAAATTAAAGAACGAAGTAAAATGTGATTTTAATCTATTACATACAACACAGTTAGTGCTGTATTTTGCCTTCAAATAGATCTTAATCTTTCCGTTCATTTCCTGAAAACCACATATAAGTTTCTTCTTTTCCGTTCAGCAACTGTTTTTTATTATATTACAGTGTGTTGGTTTTCAATTCTCCTATCCGTGGTGTGAAGAGAAGACCTAGGCAGCAAAGCTCATGATTTGTCCTCTACTTTTAGGACTTTAATTTGAAAAATCTGCTATAGCTATTGCGACAAGTCTAAGCGATCACCTAACTCCAAGTGACAACCCCAGGAGGCGACACATGTTGCCCCATGCTAGTAATATTGTACTTTTTAGATCTGCCCATGGTGGGACTTGAATGGAACACATAGGGAACAGTCTCATTACGAGTTGCTCCTTAATTTTTATGGAGTCATTAGCAAGAGTTAGCTGACCTGTCAGAATGACAAGGTCTGCACTTTTACTGCGGACCAGGTAAGTTTCATTCTAGCAATGTAATTTTTTTAAGTAACTAACATCTCAGGGGGAAAATTTGAATATATTGTGTGTGAGGCATGGGGCTTAGGCCCAACATTGCTGATTCCCTCAGTAATTCCTCATTTGTACGGGAATCCTTAAGGTCCAACTCGTAATTGTCCAGTAAGTCTCTCTCAGCACCGGTACACCTGGTATTGGTAACTCCTATAGTGGAGTTATCAGACACTTCTCTAGGCCACCAGTAATGGGGCCCACAGAGCACAAGAGAGGAGTCATCTTGCGCTCTGCTGTGGGATTAGGCCAGGGTACTGGCACTCTGCCCTCAATACTGTTATTTGTGAATTCTGCACTTTTATTTTGAATTAAAAAAAGGTTTCACTGGGTCTCACAGGCAACCGCCTAGAGCATGGCATGTAATCAAACAAACTGATCAACCAGCGGACGTTATACAATGGGAAATCGATACACCTCTCACTGACTAGGCTTCACATATAAATCTCAGAAGAGATGAAGTAAAGAAACCCACAATAACTGACACACCAACTGGATCCACAGGACAGATGACAATAGGACTCCCAGGACTGATATCAAAGAGACAACGCAAAAGACTGCGCAAGATAAGAAACTACGACTTGAGCTCAACCACACATGTGGTAAAGGCCCTTTAAGAAAATCTATTTTTGATCTTCACCAAAGGTTAATCCACGGGAACTATGTACCAGATGCCGGGACGAACTTCCCAGGCACATTCCCAGGAACAGGGTACGTGGGAAGGATTTGACGAGGATGAAAGGAACCCCCAGATGGCAAGTGGCAGCAACCCATTGCCAACCGAAGTCCACATACCATCGCAGATTTTGACCAAGGATGAAAAGGCAGCTCTGCTCATTGATCACAACATAATACTAGTTGAAGAGTACCCAACGGCAATCAGGTCTCCATATCGACTTTGCAGGAAGCAAACACACACCTTAACTTACCCATCAATCAAGTTCAGACACCTAACTCATCGGACACCGTGAAAGAGAATTCCAACATGGCTCCTGCAGGTGATAACATTTACTACATTACACAGGACAATGGAAGGATAATTCCAAGGAGCCCCCCACAGCTGCAGACCAAATGGTTAACAGACAAAAAATTACTACTTGTACCGCAATATTCCTCAAAAGGAAGACATGACATACTGAATCGCGGCAACGTGCTAAGATTACTTAAATATAGCAAGCACTTAAAAATGTCTAATCAGCAGACATTCTATCTGTTGTATTCCTCAGACCTAGGAGAATACAGGTGACAGAGCCAACCCTAATAACATTTAGGACCTTGGAACTCACACAAAAAGTATACCAAGAAAATAAAAAAAGTTGGTAACGGGACATTAAGATTACTTCATATGTTGGCAATCGCTATCCATCTATTTTTGAAATATCCTACACTGAACCATCAACGCAAAACTCATCAGGGTGTTTGTTGTACCAACCTCAATCAGCAAGCGTGGGTACCCCAGCACATAATAGAAAAATACAGAGAATAATTATGCAAACTTCTGAACCAGCAAATAAGCCCCACCCATCATGCCTTTTCCGTTTTGCGAACTAGCAAAACATTACTGATCCTGGCTCCTCCAGTCCCTGTTAGGTAATAGGGACTTAAGAGCAGGGGGCGGTATCCTACTCAACAGGGCATCAGGACCCATTCCCACACTCAGCTCACAACCAACCCCAATACTTATTTGTTCATGGAATATATCAGGATGCCCCAAAAATGCCTCAGATCCCATGGTTGTGCAGTGCCTACAGAAATTCCAAAACATCCTTCTGCAGAAAACATGGGATGAGCAGTTGGTGCCTATGATAGGGTGCGTAGAATATTACAAACATGCACATAGAGCAAGCCCCAAAGTCCGACCCAAAGTCGGCCTCGGGATAGAGATTTCAGCCCTTGCAATGCAGCCTACATGGAGAACATGGCTGGGCCATTAGACCCTGGCTGGGCGGCATTCTGACCAATCACAATGCTGCTTGCGGCTTTGTGATTGGCTTAGGGGTGGGAGCCTGGCTGACTGCTTCCTGTTCCTGCAGGAGACAGGAGAGCAGGAACAGAGATGACGAGGGACCTGGCCGGCGGGAAGGTAAGTTGAATTTTTTTATTATTATTAAAACAAACCTCCCGCGTGACCAACCACCCACATGACCCCCACCACCCCACCCGCGAGTCATGCCGGCCGCAACTGGTGAAAACTAAAGTGGACCAAATTGACTTCTCACAGAACTGGCTGCAGGCTGTTAAGATAGAGAATTGGATGCAGGGGGTAAAATAACCACTCTTTCTACTTAATGTGTATATAAATCTAAACTCTAGAGCCAAGGCGATTGCAACAAAGCTTCTACAAGAAGCAATGATAAAACTAGTGACAGAGAATGAGCACACTCTCTGATTATATATGGAGATTTTAATTCAAACCTGTTCAATTGGTGAACCAAGACGTGAATATAATTTCTCAAAAGTTAGTCTAGAATATCCCAGATCAGATGAAACCTATGAAATCTGCATCAAGTCGAGAGGATCACCAGGGTGTGCAGCTCGCACGCTTACATGCAAGCTCTGGTTTCCACACTTTCAATGGAAGGTACATGAAGGATAAACCCCCTGTCCTGGAAACACATTTCGCATAGGCCAACGTCTATATTTGAATATTCTGCTGGAACGCTGCCTCTCATCAAATATATTGGTGACTTTCGAATTGAGGAACATGAGGATAGTGATCATAACATCCAGACAATAATATTAAATCACTCCCCTTGTGTACACCAATCCGCCAGCATTTTTACTGACAAAAGAGATTACTCGAAAAAGTTATGGGCTGCGGACCACCATATATGTAAAGGAAACAACTGTAAAGCTTTTTGGAAAACTATAAATGAAATTGACAAGGATTCAACATCCTCTTACAACACAAACATTTCTAAAGAGTCATGGTGCAGCACTTCAAGAAGCATAGTTCCAATTATGTAATTAACACAAGACAACGAAAAAGTACCTGGTATTGAACTATACAACAGCACAGGAAAATGATTACAATCAATACTGTTGATGCAAATAAGCGCATACAGAAGTTCATGATCCAACAAGCATGTTCGCAGGAGAGGCCAAAGTCAATATTGTGCCAGAATGCTGCCCCCCAGAGATTTATGACTAAGAATCTTAGAAGACATCATTAGGAAGTGCCATTGTCTACATAATTGATGTAGACAATGTAAGCACAGTTCATCCGTCAAATATAGTCGAAGGCGGCCTTGTATGGTGTAACCATGTGACCAGTACATTAGGTTTTGCATTGTGAACTACATGTCTTAATCTGGAATCATGGACCCTGGGTAGACTGCGATGCTTACGTGGGGGCCTGTGACTGTTTATAGATTCAAATAATATTAGCCAATTATAAAAATATATATAAGTAATAAAGTAAACTTTTGAAAGAAACAATGTACAACGCTCTGTAATTAGAAGGGAATTTGAAATTGGAGCTTAAAAATGAAGTTGCTACCCTTATGTTGATTTATAGGAGCAGTGCAAGAGCATCCAATGGAATCTCATTTCGTTGGTTGGTGGCCTCAATTTATTGGTGTTGGTATGCACTGATATTTTTTAGCAAATAAAATTACAGTTACTGCCAAACCCCTGGCTGAACCACCAGCCAGATTAAGAGATTTCTCCTTTGTGGTGGGTGGTTCTTTGGTGTTCCCATGTCAATGCCTATGAAATAGGCACTGCAATGGGAACCTCAAAATCTGTGCCTGCATGGCAGGGACTGCTGCAATTCATGCCGTGCGGATACTGGGGTTCATGAAATACAATGGGGGGTACAACATGTGCCCCACTGCATGCACCCCATGGCCATGAGGCAACAGGGGGCCCTGCAGGGCCCCCTTTTTTCACCTCTGCCGCGGTTTTCATAGCGGGCTCACCGCCATGAAAACCGTGATGGAGAGAAAACTTGTAATATGCTTGGGTGGACCGCCGCAATCTTGCCAAGCATATTCCAGCCTCAAGACCGCTGTGCCACCACCTGGGGTCTCTGATCCCAGGCGGTTCTGGAGGTCTCAGGGCAGCCTACCGCCCTAGTCATAATAGGGTTGTTGAAAGACTGCCCCCGCCGCGCCCCCGCGAGTATGGAGGTCCGTGGACCACTAGACTCGTAATGAAGCCCTAAGTCCAGGGTCTCAGGTTGACACATTAGTAATTTTCATTTAAACATTCATGAACACTAGAACAAATGCAAATTGAAAATACTTTGGGAACAGTACCGTGCAGCTTTCATTAGTGTTAACCGTAAATGGTTGCAAACATTTACATTTTGGTAACAGCGGTATTTACAAGTTAAAGTCCCCTTTTTCTTCTTCAAGTTCTCTTTTTTTGGGGAAGTCTGTCTGCAGGCAATCCTAACAGTCAGCCACCAGAGTAACCCTGGAATGTTTTACAGTCATTTTCACGCAGGTGGTGACCAGAACAGTGCATTGTGGGAGATGACATTCCCAGACTTCTATCCGAGGGTGAAAAACTGAGTTGATTGGCTGAACAGTAGAAGTGTGAGAAACACTGGACATTACTTGGTAGTGGTCAGCTGCCAGTTGTCTGGGTTTTGAAACATAACTTGAAAGTGCCTTCTAGATCCCAGGTGATCTTTTGGGCCTGGATCTTTGGGTATCTTTTTTTCGATGGAGCTGCAGGCTACCCACTTCAATATGTCTAGGGCTAGCCCTGAAGGCTCTGCTGACCACTCTTCTGCTGACCTTTCCTTAATTGAAAACGCCTAGTTATCTGAAGGAATGCTGACAACTTAAACAGAGTGAAACTAGACACACTGATGAGTGATAGAGATGAAGGACAATTATAACAATTATACGTGGAGGGGTATTATTTGGCTGCTCAGCAGGAAAACATCACAGGATCATTTATAGAAACGCTCAGAGATGTATTCAAAGGAATGTATTGGGACTGTGATTTTGTGAATTTTTGTTTGCAATCTTTTTAACCTGGTGGCCCATACTTTATAATATTAGACCATCAACATAGTCTACAGTAAATGGGAAAATCCGTCCATGCCCCCCAACCCCAGACAATAGAAGTACCACTGAGGGGATCATTCAATTTAATTAAGGCAGAGCAAATCGCCAATTTCCAGAGGTTAAAAGTGGGGAACATTTACACCATTAGAAATCCATTCCCAATTGAAAGATATTTGGCATTCCAGGAAACAAATGTTTTACGCAGACATAGCATTTACACAATATCTGCAGTATGTAGAATGGTGAAGGTGACCAGAAACATTTAAGAGGGTTCCTGGTTCAACAGTCTTCATCTACCACATTAGTCAAACTATGGCATATAGGAGAGAGGATAAACATGATCTCCACAATACATCAAGCCAATTCGAAGTCCATGTTGAAGGCATAAATTATATAGGAAACAGACTGTGAGACATATCAGAAGCTGAATCATAGGTATGGTAAGATTTCCAAATCATCTGGTAATTGCAGGTTTAAATTGCTAACACTGCATCTTCTACATCACACATGTATGACACCCAAACTACTACCTAAGAAAGGACAACTTTGGAAGTGATTTTCCAATTGTAGGGGCAGAGGGGGCTAGGTGATCATGATCTGTGATTGTTTCAAGGTAGGTGCACACTGGGATCATGGGTTACACAGAACTACAGAATTAAAGATACCATCTCTGGGAATTTTTACAGGAGTCACAGTGCAATCAGGAATTACTGAACTAAAAATGTGAAAATGTGAGTCTTTTTTCCTGAGTTTCATGGGGCCGATTTTAATATTTAGTATTTTTATTATTAATAATAACTTCATTTATCAAACACACTGTTACCTGATAAGGCGTTCTGACTCTGGACGAGCCAAAAGCCGAGGCAAAAATACACTAGTTTTGTACTTGATCCTTAGGGGTGGAAAGTTGAGGGCTGCCAGGCTTACACAGGAAGGCTTTCTGGAGTGAAAACTCAGAACTCAGCACAGCATGCAATAACAATCAAAAAATCATTGTCCAGCCAGTGCTTTTACTTGAGAGAATGAGTACTTCCCTTCCTACATACAACATAAGACTGAACATAAAAATCAGATGGCACAATCCCATACACAATTATCAAAAGAGTAATTGCTGTGTGGAGCAAACAGATGGTATTGGCTTAGGCTGATGCACAAGTTGAGCTATCATACAGATAAACTCATTGAAATATGGGACAAATTACCTCTTGGAAAAAGTGGTAGACAGGGATCTCCCAATCTAGCTCACCTCATGAGAGTGCTCCATGGTTCTCAGAAGACCTTAAACAGTGGAAGTAAAAAATGCCCAGGCAAGGGCACAAATGACACCTGGATCGCAATCCCTCTGAAAAAGCTATATATAGATTTCTTATTCTTGAGTACAAATGTGCAATCTTTGAAGACAAATCTAAGGGCCTGATTGTGTGTTTGGTGGTCATGGTACCACTGTCGAAACGGCGTTGAAATCACTGCAGCACTGTTGACCGCCTTATTATGATGCATGCACTTACATAGATGAAAGACTGCCTCCACCGCCAGGAAATTTCGACCGTGGCAGCAGCGGGATAGGCCAATGCGTCTGTCGGAGGGTGGACTGCTAGTGTTACTGCCAGCCCAATTACGATGTGCCTTCCCGCGACTTGATTGTGGCAGTCCAACCACCACATCTGAGCTGGCAGAAAGGGAGGGATATAAGGCTGAAACTCACCTGTACTCAGCTTCACATCTGTGCCACCATGGACCCAATCATGCACGTCCTAACTCTGCTGTTCCTGCTTGATGATGTTCAAAACCGACACAGTCGAGAATGCAACCAATAGTAAACCATACTCATACCCGTTTACATCGACTCCTTAGCAAATAGATGCCCTGCCCTGGACCTGCCAAGGGGTTTAGGGTCCCTGGGCCAAAAATATTTTGTGGGTCCCTGTTATGAATTGTTCTCAATGAATGATCCAATTACAGCTCTATGAGGTCCCTGACACTGCATAGGCACACTCTACAAAGGTCTACATGTGTTCACATCTCATAATCAGGGATAGTGATGTGTGCATTGAATTATGTCACACAACAGCTCCTTGTGTTTACACAACAGCACCCCCTCATCAATATCACAGTTATTAATCTCTGTGACACCCTCACATTGCTCATAAGCTAGGTCCTGTTCTGAAAGATACATCTGTATGGCTGTGTCATGTAAGTGAAACACACCTTCTCTGCTAAATCTCTGTGATGGACTGACACACATTACCCACATTACAAGGTAATGCCAGATAAACGGGATTCCAGATAATCAGTGTGAGAAGCTTTCAAAGGTCACAATGTAAAGACTCTGCAGAATAGGTATGTCTCTACCAGAGGGACCATTCAAAAACCCAAAAGGGGAGTGAAGAGGTAGCGCTCATCAAGAGCTCCAGAGGTGGACACGTCCTCTTCTAAATAATAGTTTATCAAACATAGGGATCCACCCGTGTAGATAAAGAAGAAAGAAGGAAAAATGGAAAAGTGGTGTTCTTCCAGATCTGGTATGTCTCCTAAAAACTCATGGAAAACACACAGCTTTGTTAAAATTCCCCTCACCCACCAAAAGGACCCTTGGTGGCATGCTTCATCATTGTGGTATTCCTGTCTCGCTGCGGGCGGGGCGTGCCGCGACCTATGACTATGTGGGAGCACTGATTATATGACAATGCTATGTGTGGTATACGAGTGTGAGTGGAAGGGTCAAACAGTGAATGATAGTGGGGTGTGGTTTAAAAATGATCTGGCTCTGCGGAAAAAATGAATTTAATGTTCCTTTGAGCTGATATTCTTAAAATGTGGGATGAGACGGAGGTACTAAGCTTTAATGGGCAGTACTTCCTGAGTCGAAATGTTTGAAGTACTTCCATGGCTTCTCATCAGGACCTAAAGGAGATCCCTTCTACACTCCAATTTTCAAAAATGGAACAGTAATGTTACAAGATAATTACTATGTGACGTGCATGACAGTCTACATGCAATGCATACTATACCTCAATAGGTATTTTTGACGATATGGCTTTGCAAGAACAAAAACAGGGTTAAGAACTCATAACATATACACCTTGCACCAATGGAGATGGTGACCTGTAAGAAAAAGTGAGATATTTTAGCGTGATATATTTTTTTATCCTTTATGATTATAGTTGGTACTGTGATATGCTGGCCAGATATAACAATACAAGACAGACAAACAAAGAACATAAAACACACACTCTATACTAAGAGACCACCACTTGCGCGTCTTCCATTGAATTCAAAATGAGTCTCTGCAATCTCTATCAGGGGGACCCCTGAAAGGCTGGGGCCCTGGGCAAAAGTTCACTTTGCACTTGCCTAAAAACCTCTATGTGCACAGGACCTGTGGACTGAAGTATATCAGGGACAACTAATAGCATAACCTAGTGCCATGCATATGTGGGAAGCGGGTGAGTGCAAGTCATGAATACAAACACAGCACTAACAGCATTTGTCAGACATTTAGATAAAGTAGGTGTAAGGTACACACACGAAAATGGACACATGTCCATAAAAATTTATACAAAGGTATGAGAATTTAAGACCCTCAATGTGTGGACATATGAATATCTAACTTGCAGCCGAACCTGTGTTGGCGGTCCGACCACCGCCACACTGTGGGACCACCTGCCATGGTCAGACCGCCCTGAGACCACTAGCACTGCCGGGATCAAGGATCCTGCTGGGCTGGCGGTCTTCAACTGGCTGTAATATGCTGGCGGTAACGGCACCGCCAAGCATATTCCGTGTTGCATTTTTGTCGTCCTTTTCATGGCGGTGATTCTGCCATGAAAAGGCTGGCAGAAAGGCAACACCCCCTGTTGGATTTGGCCAATGGGATGCATGCGGGGGGAATATGTAGAACCTTGTGTATTTGCACCGCCACTTCCTGCATGATGTGACATGCATGCCACATCGTGTAGAACGGTGCAGTCGGTGGTCTGACTGAACCTTGCAGACGGCTGCAGTCAAGAAGCAGGAATGGCTCAGCACACAGCTATGATTGTATGTAACAGACAATTTTATATGTCAGTAACTGAAAATGAACAATGACACAATGTCTCCCAAAAGATTCACAACGGACTTTAATTTCTTAATGATGTAATTTTCATTATTCTTTTGTTCAAATTTTCTGATCTTTTTTTTAAAAGCACAGCATACAGTTCATAGCCTGCTGCAGTCAGAAAATTGTGTCATTCTAATACCACATTCTTCCTGGAATTGAATCATTTATTCACTGTACATATGACAGAAGAATACTCCTCAGCCACCTCCACCCCACCTTCTTCACCAGCATCAACATGTACCATAATAGTTCTATGAGAAGCAGTGTTAGTGCACTTCTGCCTTCAACACCCAAATTATATATTAATAAGGCCTTCTTCTTCTTGGAAGTAAATGTGTCCCCATCAATAGATTTTAAATAAGCTTCTGATGTCTCTAGTCACTGTTCCCAATTTAACAGAGGTACACCAGGAAGCTGAATATATGGGGACGGTGATCCTATCCTCTCTATAGTACAATGCAAAATTACTCCCCCAAAATGCTCTCCACTAAGTTGCTACCAGAAAGCTGCACTTGAAGCAATATGAAAATATTAACAATGCTTCATACACTTCTCTTACTACTATGCGTCTCTCCGCTGCCTGGCTCAGAACCAACAAATTTAAAATAAGATGATATTCTTGCATCGTTTTATTTTGAATTTACCGGCTCTTAGCCAGAGCTGTAGGGAGGCACAGGGCTGAGGCATGGGAGGGGTAGGAGGAGTGCCAAGTGCACTCCCTAAGTGCTTGCGCGTTTCGCCGCCCATCTCAGGCCGATCAAAACACACATGTGCACTTAGGTTTCCCCAGCCTGGCTGCATTGAGCAGCCAGGCTCGAGAATCCCCCACAGATGTCCTGGCCTGAGCGGAGTGTCGGTCTTGCCCACTCAGGCCAATCCCTGTGCTGCTCTGCAGTGCAGAGATTGTATGGGAGGCTGTCCCAGGGTCTGCTGTGACCCAGGAAAAGGAGAGGTGGTGCAACGCAACACTGGAGGTGGCCAGGTGCTGAAGGTATGTTTTTTAAATTTAATATTTCTAAAACACACACCCCTACGTGACCCCCGCACCTCCCCTCCTGCGTTCCCTCCACCCGCCCTACCACCCTTTATTTGTGGCAGCCACCACTGTTAAAATGACAATTAGCACACAGACTCATAACAACATTGTTGTACTGATACCAAGGTGTGCCTGGCACCACAGTACAGGGTAGATGTGAAAACATTCCAAAAGCCAACAGGAGTTATATTGTTCCATAATGTAACACGGTGTGCCAGTAACCACTGTAGCTGATTTGCCAATGAAAGTGTGCAACGGTAAACCGCAAGATACTCCTAGAACAACGGCAGTGTTCCCAACTTCCGAAAATGGCCTATCCGTGCATGGTGAAGTAAAGTTTCTAGCATTGGTTGGGCACCAATTCCATCCCAAATCAATAAAACGTCCGCCGATGGTGACTCACATGCGGGAACATATGTATTTCCCAGGGTGTTAGGGTTGTATTGTATTGTAAAAGCACAGTCTTTTCAAATGCACCTTGTGGCTCCCCCCAAATCGGCAATAAGGCGAACTCCCAAAAAGTCACAGAGACAGTGTAGCAAAATAGCGCACCTACCCTACTTCAGTGCCAAACAGCAGCCAGTGCAACCTTCAGGGTACACTGTTAAAAACACCAGAATTACAGAGGAAGTCTAGGGTCCAGGAGACATACCCAGGTCGAGACACATACTGGGTACCTCAGTGTTGTCAACTCACCACTGAAAAGATTACACCAATTCATGGAGAGCAGGTACGCTTAATGCAACCAACAACACAGAGAGTTTGGATGCAACTGCCAACGTTGGGAGTCCTCCCAACCTTCCTTCACAGCATTCTGTTTCTAACATTTTATCACAACAACATCATACACATTCTAATTAAAGCAAACCCAACAGTAGTGTAGTCCTTTGTTGTTGACAAAGAGTTTTACTTTACATTACAGCATGTCATATATGCTATCAGTTTGTCTGGTTATTTTAGGTTTTATTTGGGTTACAGATTTTTCCATTCGTAATTCTTGGAAGCTTTGTTCTTTTTTGTAAGATTTCAATAAATTTTAATAGTGTAGGTTGGGTTCTGTCTAGTGTGGATTGGAAGACA
The DNA here is from genome assembly GCF_964204655.1 of Triturus cristatus. Lineage (NCBI taxonomy): Eukaryota > Metazoa > Chordata > Amphibia > Caudata > Salamandridae > Triturus > Triturus cristatus. The sequence goes on along the minus strand of NC_140589.1, from coordinate 1,379,118,346 downwards.
TTATGCCATCCTTACTCTGTGTTGATTGTTTTGGCTTCCTGTACAATGGTGCTGTCAACGACATTCCACCATGGTATTTTGAATTTGGGTTGACGTCGCTGTCCTGACCAATGCAGTCTGTTAACCCAGGTGTCTTAAAAATAGTTCATTAGGGGTATTAGTTAGTGTTTGTTTTGTTGATAAAAATTACATTCTATCAGTAAGATGTAGTGGTTAGCTATTTCTGTTTCATGGACTAAGGCTAGTGCTATCATTTTGTTTTATTTCATAGGCAAATTAGCTGTTTGTTGCTTACTGTACTATTAGTGTAGATTGTGGGAGATGTCTCCATATACCTTGATTAAAGTTTTAGTAACAGCCTTGTATAACTGTGTATGGGTACATTTTTTAGGATGGTGTGAATCATGGCTTATTTGAAATCTGTTATTGATTTATGTGGAGTGTAGTTTTGTTTAACTTTTACTTTGGGCTAATAGTTCAGTAGAATAGGTACTGCTTTGTTTGTTAGGTAATTAGGGCATATGCAACAGGTATATTACTATTTTGGTATTCACCACATATGGTGTAGATTTGAATAAATGGTTTGGGGCACAATTTGCATGTGCCATCCATCATCCATGTTTGATCTTGGGTTAGTTTTAGCAAAATTATCTGAGGTAAAAAATATTATGATATGTTTTTCATTGTTTAGGTTATTGTATCATTCCTCATTATGTGTGATGGTTAAGTGTTCAGGAATGTGGATACTTTGGTGTCTTCAAGGGCAGGAGCGGTGTCAGTGGTGTCTTTTTTAGTTTGTGCTACTTAGCATTTTAAGGAGGGTATAGGTAATAGCTGACGTCTGATGTGTTCAGGGACTTTTGGAAGTAAATCTTTTAATATTTAGTTGTTGACTCTTGAGAACTGGTATTTGCCTCTCTTATATCTTGTAGTACATGCCTTACTTTGATTTCTGTGACAGTTGGGGGATGTTTAGTTCCCTTCACTGTTTCAACGCTTGTACTTTCTTTGCTGTACGTGTAGCCCATGTGCTCTTTCTTTCATTCTGTCTGAAAATAGTGTAATATTATAAAGTGTTACATGATTAAAAGTGATATATCTTTAATATGAACATGCAAAATGATCTCTTTTGTTCATTTATTTATACTCACATGTCTGTTTTTACTGCAAATTGCACTTCATATTTTCTGTTTTTCTGTTGGTGTTTCTGTAATGTGTTTCAGGTGTCTCCTTTTCTGTTGAGAAAAAAAAAGTTTCGTTTCACTTCTAAAGGTTTGTGTGTTGGTTGTAAGTGGTGGCAGAGGGAGTTTAGTTTTTCACCATTTTAGGATGAGTTTTTGTTTATTAAATGTTTTAAATAACTTACTTTTTGTTTATCTTTGTTCAGGTGCATGCATTATTTTACCTGTGTGAAGTTTGGTATATTTTCAATTTTTCAGTAATTGCGTTGTAGTATCTAAATTAAGAGACATAAAAGTAATAGTTAGATAATGTTTCATTTTAGTATTGCAAAGAACTTCTTAGTCTATAAATTATTATGCATTTATATTTTACTTACTTTAGAAGGCAGTTGGTTATATTTTTCCTCTACTGTTTGTGAATTTTCGTCGGAAAATTCAGCACCGTATTGTCTTTATGCAGCTTCTGTAGATTTTTGGGGTAGTAATTAGTTACATTTTATGTGCCTTTTATATTGTTAGTTCAATTGGTTGCTTAGTTTTATTGGTTAATGTTATTTGTATTGTGATTTTATTGATTAGTTCTCTTTTAGTTTGAACTTTCAGTTATTGACTTTTCTGGTAAATGCTATATAGCGTGTATTTTATAATGTTGTTTATGTATAGTGTTATGTATGTTTTAATTGGGATTTATGATTTTATTTTATAAACAAAAATAGTTTATTGTTTGAATGTTAATAATTGTTATAAATATATTTCTGCTTTAATATTTGTATAATTTGATTTGTTTTTAATTGTTTGGGTAATTTATTTTTATTTTTTATGACTGTTCTTATTTTATATGTAAAATGTTATTTGTATGTTTTTACTTTAAACAAATTGATTTATAATTATATATATGTAGTCAATATTTGATGTTCTGATATTTGTGTGTTTTTATATCTTTAATAAAAGTTGACAGGTTTTTTGTGTCTGATAATTGTGTGATCGATATCATTAAAAATAGACATTTTTTAACAGTGATATTTTGTTTATCAATGTTTATGTGTATGTTAGTTAAGTATAGGAAGACGATTTGTTTGCTTAAAAGTATATTTGTACTCTGATATTTGAGGGGATTGATATTGTTTCTTCAACAGATTATCATTAAATGAATGGATAATGGTGAGGGACAGTAGAACTATATGATTGTACAGCAGCAATGTTTATTGTATACTTGTGAATTTACCACACTTTCCTCATACTTTGCCACATAATTCACAAATTGCAAAAAATGTAGGTTCCAGCTTAAATGGATCAAAACAATACTGTTGAGACATTCTGCCACACATTGTCAATGAGAGCTCTACTACTGAAAATGTTATATGACATCTCTTCTGGGCCCATATTTCAACTGTGCAGAAATCTGCAAATCATAGATTTAAGCAGAGGGGAAATAGAGTTGCTATGCAAATGCAATTTTATTTTTCCATGGCAAAAATGTTTTCCCCCTTTGGAGAAAGCCTTTTTCCTGCAACTGAATCAAATCTGGATGTGACCCATTCCCATGCTAGAAGGGTAGCTACTGCAGCTCGTGATGAGTAGATTTCTGACCATTTCTGGGCTGGCAATTGGTCAGGTCAGAGTTTCTGAATGCCCACTATCAAATATATGTGGGAAGGGGGCGTGGCTTGGAGGCCGCCGAGCATGGACGCGTGAGCCCTGAGCTCCGTGCTGGCCGTGCGATTTATCCTGACGTGTCCCTCGCTGGTGGTGTCTGCGACCCGGGAGGGGGCTCCCCTGGACAGAGAGGAGCTGGCCGACTGATTGGATCCTATACGGCGGCGCCGGGGGCTGCCTAGCGCGGAGACTGCGAGGGCCCTGCCCGGTGGGGACCGGCCATCTTGCCTGCGGCCTAGGGCGGCTCTGTCATCCCCGGAGTTGCGTGGAGCGCGGCCCCGCCGGAAGTGGAGGAGGACTCGGCGGGGGCGGCTTGCGGACCGCGCTGTGGCTTGCTGGCCCTGAGCTGTGCGGGCGGAGCGGAGCCAATCCCGGCGGAGGATAGTGGCCTGTGAGCGGCCGGGGGCAGCGGCGGAACCTCTGGAGCCTGAGGCGCCACTGCGGGACCTGTGGAGCTGGTGCCGGCGAGATTGCGGGTGAGCGGGAACGCGCCTCTTCGGGGCGCTGGCGGTGGATTGTGACCCGCGGCGGAGACGGAGGACCCTGGGGGCGATGGGCAGCCCTGTGGTGCTGGGGGGACCTCGCCCCTCCGAGTGCTGTCGTGCGTGATCGTCGGCCCACGGGAGGGCTGGCGTGGACTGGACCGGTGGTGCCCCCTGCGTCGTGGCCCTCTGTGACGGTGGGTGCTGTGCCCTTGCTGGTGTTGGCGCCGAGCGTGCTGGACCTGTGCTTCCTGGGCAGCGGGGGGGGCCTCGCTTGGTGGATTGGACTCGGGGCTGTGTGGTCCCCTGGCGGCGCTGGATTGGGAGCGGTGCAGGACTCCTACTTACCGGCCTCACCTCGGGGTGCACGTGATCGGGTGCCGCGACTGTGCACCTGTGGCTGCCCGCTGATCCCCTTCGGCCTCGCTGGGACCGCGGTGGTCGCCCCTGCCCCGGGTGCGGCGGACGTGGACTTGCCCCTCCTGGTCCTGGTGCTGTGGGTCCGGGGGGCTCCTGGGACTTTTGCCGCTGGTCGGGGAGATCGGGGCTGGACCATAGCCGAGGCCCGAACATGGGGAAACCGCGACGGGGCCCAGGGGGGGCTCCGGCTGAGCTCCAGGAGGGCCCGCCTGACTCTCAGGATCCGGGCGCGGATGGCGCCTCGGCGGCGGGACTCCAACAGCAGCAGCTGGATCAAATTCTAAAGGCCATATCGGACACGAGGGAGGCTTTGGGCCGTGACATTGCGCAAGTGTCCACAAGTCTTGGATTTTTGCGCGCCGATCATGCCAAATTGGTTGACCGCGTCGCAATTGCGGAACACAAGTTGGAGACGCTGGAGCCTGCCCAGAGGGCAACGGAGACCTCACTGAGTGGCTTGGAGCACAGGGTGCAGCTGTTGGAGAAGAGGGCTGAGGAGGTGGAAGGGCGCAATCGACGCAACAACATCCGAGTGGTGGGCCTTCCCGAGAGAATTGAAGGGGACGATATGGTCGAGTTCCTGGAGAAGTGGCTGCAAGAAGTGGTGGCGAGCGAAGGCCTGTCGCAGTTCTACACCTTGGAGAGGGCCCACCGGGTGCCGTTTCCCCCTCCGGCGGCGGGCCGCCCCCCTAGGCCAGTGGTGGCACGCCTGCTGCACTATAGGGATCGTGACCTTATACTGCGGAATGCCCGGGCGTCAGGCCCGTACAAAGTGGATAATGCTGCGGTCTCTCTTTATCCTGATTACTCCCAGGAGGTCCAGCGGAGCCGCTACTCCTTCATGGCAGTTAAGAAGGCCCTCAGAGAGGTTGGGCTCCAGTATGCTCTGTACTTTCCGGCCCGTTTGAAGGTGATGGTGGATGGGACTTCGACGTTCTTTGATTCGCCGGATGATGCCTGGCAGTGGCTGGAGCGGCACCGCGCCGGCGGGGATGGCCCTGGCCGGCGAGCCCCGAGGGTGGGGGCTGGGCAGCGGCTACGCCGGGGCCGCCGCAATAGGCAACGTGCCAGGAGTGGACGATCGCCGCCTGCTTCTCAGACGGAGGTGGAAAGGCGGGCGGCCCTGCAGGCGGTCTCTGCTATTTCTGGAGCGGCGGCGTCACCGGTGGGTTCGGGCTCCCGGCGGACGTCCTCAGGGGCGGACTCGCAGGGGTCGGAGGACGCTGGGGAGGATGTCGCACTCCTGTCGGGGGTGACTCCCGGGACTGCCGATGGCCTTTTGGATGAGTGACACTATTGCCTTCTTTATGGGTTGTGATTCTGATTGGCACTTTGAGGTTGGCGCAGTGGGTGATGTCGGGGGTTCTGCTGCTGAGGGGCCGGGTGGGGGTCTTGTGGTCCGGGGGGGCCGCCTGGGTCGGGACGCTGCCGGGAGGAGGGGAATGTTGTGATTGAGGCCTGGCACATCTGGTGGGCTGGTGGGACCGCGGTCCGGCTTGTGCTGGTGCTAGGTCACCCCTCTTCCCTCACACCTACTGTGAGTCCCTGGTAGCTAGCAGGGGGACTTTCATCGTTGGGACAGTGTTTGGATGGGTAACTATGGTTTAGAGCCTGTTCTGGGGAAGGGTGGGATGGGGGTTTGTTGGGGATGTTTTGCAGGGGGGGATATGTCAGTGTGCCCGCTAGGCCGGGTTGGATTGTGCTCAGTTGTATTTTCCAGTATGGCGACCCGCCTTGAGTTACGCTGCGTCACATGGAATGTGCGCGGGTTGAACTCCATGAGGAAACGCTATAAGGTCCATGCTTATCTAGTCCGTAGGGGGATCCAAGTGGCCTTCCTGCAGGAGACACATATTGATCAGGCGGAGGGGCGGGCACTACAACGGAGGTGGAGGGGTCAATTGTTCTACACCACATTCTCAGCCTTTGCTAGGGGGACCTTAATTTGGGTACGAGCTTGGGTTCCTTTCCAACCCCTGACCACGCTGATAGACCCTGAGGGGAGGTTTGTGTTGGTGGCTGGCCGGCTGGATGGTAGGGATGTGACGTTTTGCAGTGTCTATGCCCTGAATTCTGAGCACTCTGCGTTTTTTGCGCGGCTTTCTGGGAAGCTGGCGGCGTACTTAGCGGGTACCGTGTTTCTCGGGGGGGACTTTAATTCCGTACTGGATGTGGAATTGGATCGCTCTCACCCCCCGCTGGCTCAGTCCGGGGTGCGCAGAGTGGCTAAGGTGCGACGGGATTGGCAGGAGGCGTGGGGTCTAGTGGATGCCTGGCGCGTGCACCACCCATTAGATAGGGATTACTCCTTTTACTCGGCACCACATGACTTGCATGTTCGACTGGATGGGTTCTTGTGTACCCCGGGGGCCCTAGAGCTCACGTCCTATAGTGAGTACCTGGCAAGGACGCTCTCGGATCACAATCCGTGCTTGATCACGATACTTTGGTCGCGGCAGCGGCCGGCGATCCCGACGTGGCGTTTGAATCCGGCGCTGCTGGAGGACACCGTGTTTCATGCGGAGCTGGGGGACGGCGTGGAGCGCTACTTTCAGGGTAACTCGGAGACGGCGACGAGTAGAGCGCACGAGTGGGATGCACTCAAGGCGGTAGTGAGAGGGATTTGTATTTCGTCTGTGACTGGGACGCGCAAGGTGCTGCTACGTGACGTCGATTGGGCGGAGACGCGATTGCGCCAGGCGGAGTTGAAGGACCACGCGTCTGAGGGTGCCCGTGGAGAGCTGCTGGCAGCACGGGAGGAGGTAGCCCTGCAGGTCGAGCGGCTCCGCTGCTATGACCACAAGGAATATATGGTGCGGGCACAAGCGGAGCGTAACAAGGTGGGGACGCTTTTGGCCTGGCTGGCTGATCCGACGGCTCGGGGCTCCCCGGTGGTGTCGTTGGCTGCACCGACGGGGAACCTAGTCCACTCGCAAAAGGAGATTAATGACTTGTTTTTGGGTTACTATTTTCTGCTGTACCAGAGTAGGATGCAGGGTCTACCGGATGGGCTGGACGATTACTTGGAGGCTGCGGGGTTGCCCCGCCTGGACCCGGAACAGGGTTCTGCTCTGGGGTCGGAGATCTCTCTGGGCGAAATTAGAGCGGCGGTCAAGCATATGGCGCGGAAGAAGACTCCTGGGGCTGACGGCCTTCCGGTGGAGTTCTACGCTACGTATTTGGACATTCTGGCGCCGCGGCTACAGGCGGAATATCGGGAGGCGTGGGGTCTGGGACGGCTTCTGGCCACCATGAGAGAGGCGATCATAGTCCCATTGTTGAAGAAGGGTGGGGTTCCTACCTCCGCGGCGGCATACCGGCCGCTTTCCATGCTCTCGGTTGACTACAAGATTCTTAGTAAGATCTTGGCTACGCGATTGTTGGGTCATATGCGCTCCTTGGTTCATTCGGATCAATCGGGGTTCATCCCGACCAGGAACACTGCGACGTGCATTCGGCGGTTGGTGCGGATAATGGGAGACGAGGGGGAGGGGAGATCGGATGCCGCGGTGTTATCGGTCGACATTGAAAAGGCGTTCGATAGTGTGGAGTGGCCGTATTTGTTCCGGGTTCTGCGGGAATTTGGCCTCGGTGATAATTTTGGGCGCTGGACCGAGCTGCTGTATAGCTCCGCTACAGCTAGGGTCCGTACGGGACGTACTATTTCGGCGGCGTGCTTGGTGGGGAGAGGCACGCGCCAGGGTTGCTCTCTCTCCCCGCTGCTGTTCGCGCTGGCCGTGGAGCCCTTGGCGGCCCGCGCCCGGCAAGGGCAGTACTACGGGGGGGTTTGGTGGCGCGAGGAACTGCAACACATATCGTTGTATGCGGATGACCTCCTGTTGTATCTGGCTGATACGGGGGATTCCCTCCGGGGTGCTCGGACTTTGCTAGAGGAATTCGGTCGCTTGTCGGGGTTGCGGGTGAATTGGACTAAGACCTGCCTGTTTCCTCTGTCGCTGGGAGCGCGGCAGCCCTTGGCGCTGGCTGACCTGCGGTGGGAGCCTGGCTGTTTGCCGTACCTGGGCGTCCGTATATTCCACACCCCCAATGATCTTTTTGAGGGGAATGTGGGGGGCGCGCTGAGGGGGCTTAGGGGTAGTATGGCGTTCTGGCGCACCCTTCCCCTCTCGGTTGCTGGACGAGTGGCGCTGTTGAAGATGATAGCGCTACCGCGCCTGCTCTACTATTTCCGTACTTTGCCGATCTGGATTCCGGCCGCCTTTTTCCAGACGCTTCGGTCTTTAATGACAGGGTTCATTTGGGGAACTGGGAGGCGACGAGTGGCGATGTCGACGCTGTTGAGGCCACGGGAGGCGGGCGGGCTGGCAGCCCCCGATTTTGAATGGTACTATTTGGCGGCGCAGCTGCAGTGGCTGACGCAGGCCGTGGCACGTGAGTTTCGGGGCCCAGAGGGTCCGCAGGATAGGGTCATTCCGCGCCATGTATTGTCGTTCATTGTGCTCCGGCAACGGCTCAGATTGGATCAGCTTACCCTCGAGGAACGCACGCTTCGGCTGTGCTGGATCCGTAGTCAGAAACGGGCAGGGTTTGCCCGGCCGTATGCCCCGGAGATACCGTTGGGCATGTGCACGGCCCTCCCGCACGGCGGGGACTGGTCGGCCCTGGCTCACTGGGAGGAGTGCGGGGTGCACATGATTGGGGACTTATACGGAGATGGCGTTTTGCTGTCGTTTCAGGATCTGCAGGGGGCATATGACCTACCACGGGGGGACTACCTTTTGCATGCTGCCTTGGTGCGTGGGATCCAAAAGCACTGGGGGATGGGGCTGTCGGAACCCCCAATTTCCCAGGGATGTCAATACGTCACTATGGCGGCGGGTACGGTTAAGGCCATTACTTGTCTGTATAGACGGTTGTCCACGGAGAGGCTGGCACCCTTGGAAGTCTTGCGGGGTAAATGGGAGGGGGATCTTGGCAGGCCCATTCCTGAGACGACTTGGGCACAGCTTTTACGGCGGGCCTGGAAGGGCACGCGCAATGCTAGATTCCAGCTGATCCAATTTTACACCCTTCATAGGGCTTACCTCACTCCGGTCAAAATTCTGCGGTATTTTGGGGGCTCTCAGTCGCCATGTCCTCGATGCGGAGTAGAAGGGGCTGATTTTGGTCACATGTTCTGGTCCTGCCGGGGCCGGGGCCTGGGCTCGTACTGGGCGGATGTGGTGGCGTGTCTGAATCAGGTGACTGACCGTGAGTTGGAGGTGGAGATGGGGACTTGTCTTTTGTTGTGGTTTCCGCACACCCCCCGCACCAGGGTCACAAGCAAGTTTTGCGATTTGGGGCTGATACTAGCGAAGCATTGGAAGGCCAAGTCCGGCCCGAGTTTTCGTAGCTGGAGGGGGAGTTTCCTGGCCTGGGCGGGAAGCGAAGGGACGCTTCGGCATCAGATGGCCAGGCAGACCGCTAATGAGAAGGCGCTGGATGTGGCGAGGGCGTGGGAGGTGTTGGTGGAAGAGCTGCGCTCCTGGGAGACGAGGAATGTGGAGGCTGTGGAGGATGGGGATTCTGTAGACGTGGATGGGGGAGTGGAGCCTGGGACGGGGTCGGTGGGGGCTGCGGGGGAGGGCATGCAGGACGGGATCACTTAGGTACACTCATGGAGGACTTGCTATCTGCACTCTACCTGGGTAGCGGTTGAAGAGCGCAGGTGGGAACAGGGCTGCGGAGGGAGGCCACGGCAGGGCCCTCTCTCTCGGGCTGACTACTAGCAGGGGTTTGCCCGTTTGCACAGAGTGGGGATGTCTTAGGCCATAGGGCCAGATGGAAGGTGGCTGCTGAGGACTTACTGCGGGCACACTGACTGGGGGGGTGGGGGTAGAGGGGGCGGTGGGTGGGGGATGTAGGGTAGACATGCAGTGGAACGGATTTCTCCTGCTGTGTATTTTGAGGGGGGATTCCTCGTCTGCTCGTCATATGTGTAATGTTGGTCTGTAAGACCCTGGGTGTGAAAATTTAATAAAATCTTTTACCAGAAAAAATCAAATATATGTGGGAATTCTCAACTTACACTGTTACCCATGCCTTGTAATGCCCAATCGTGACCCCTAGCATGAGATTTACTACTGTGCTTTTCTCAACAATTTTGGTAGAGAAATCTGCAGTAGTGAATTTGAATATGCCTGCCAGGAATCCTTAGGTGAGTTCTTTACAGGCACAAATTAAGGTATTTTCAGCTGCAAAAATACATCTACAGCCCAAAAAACATTTGTGAACTGGGTCTGCGGTATGTACCAGCAAATCCCTTCTGCCACACTAAATAAATACCTAAATGTTCGAAATGGCCCTCTTAGCAGGGTCATCCCCAAACTCTTTGCCTTCCTCCTCCTATTTTTGCTTAATTCACTTTTGTTGGGTTTAGGACGCTGTGAACTTTACCACTGCTAACCAGTGCTAAAGTGCTTGTGCTCTCTCCTTAAAACATGGTATCACTGGCTTGTATTCAATTGGCATATTTAACTTGCTTATAAGTTCCTAGTAAAGTGCACTACATGTGTCCAAGGCCTGTAAATTAAATGCTACCTGTGGGCCTGCAGCACTGATTGGGCCATCCACTTAAGTAGCCCTTTAAACATGTCTCAGGCCTGCCATTACAGGAATGTGTGTGCAGTTTTAACCTGTCATGTCTACCTAGCAAAATAAACATTTTGCCAGGGTCAAATATTCCTTTTTAGTACATATAAATCACCCCTAAGGTAGGCTCTGGAATGCCCAGTGGGCAGGTGCAATGTATTCAAAACGTTGTACATGTGCTGTTGAAGTTTACAAGTCCTGGTGAAAAACTCTTAAATTCTTTTTTCATTACTACAAGGCCTATATCACGCATAGGATAGCATTGGAGTTGCCTTATTACATTTTATAAGAGTAATTTTGAAATGGGAAGCGATAACCCCTTCACGTTTGGGGTGTCTGGAATCCTACTTTTAAATTCTAACTTATGGTAGAGTCAGATTTAAAATTACAATTCTGAAAATGCCACTTTTAGAAAGTTGCTGAATAGGGAAGGTTATGTTGCACTCAAGTCAAAGATATTGTCAAAATTGAAATCTAATGGTGAGGATTTTCAAAAACTTGGGGGCAGATTTATGTTTCCTGGCGCATCCCTGCAAATCAGCAGGGATGCGCCAGGAAAGATGCGTCACAAAAGTTTACCCTTGCGCCACAATAGATGCGCCGCATTTACAATGCAGCGCATCATGGCGCAAGGATAAACAGATGCGTGACGCATCTGATGGCGGAAGGGCGGCGCATTGCTGGAGTTGCGTCGCAAGCGCGACGCAGCTCCAGCAAGGCTCGGGGGTGCCCTATCATTACAATTCTGCGTCAATCCTTACGCCTGCTTCAAGCAGGCGCAGGGTTTTGACGCAGCATTGGCTCAAAAGTGACTGAGTGAAATCTTGTAGATTTCACTCAGCCACTTTTTCAACGTGACTCATCTCCCAGATGCGTCACGTTGGAAATACCCCGCAGCATGGCGCAGGATTTGCGCTGCCGCTGCGTCACAAAAGTGATGCAACGTCGGCGTAAATGAGGCGCAAGGGGCTCATAAATCTGCCCCATAGTGTGCACTCTGTGAAGGGGCTCCACCCATGCCCCAATATATGGATAGTGAAAATTCCTAGAGCCAGTGGTCTAGACACAGTGTGCACTACTTTATCCCTTAGAGGGATTGTTATGTAATGTAACACTCATGAATACTCTTCAGCAAAATGAACAAAAGGCTTAAATCAACAAAGGTACTCAACAAACAATGTGATGTACATTTCTACAATGTGAAACAAATTTCTTGTTCAAGTCGATTTATTTAAAAGACATTATTCTTGTGCGTAATCATATTGCTGATATAGTAGTGCACACTGTGTCTAGACCACTGGCTCTAGGAATTTTCACTTTTAGAAAGTTGGCATTTTCTTGCCTTAGCCATTTAACGCCTGCTGTCTGTCTCTGGTCACATTTCTGTGTGTAGTTTGCAGTTAGGCTTTGTGTATTCCTCCTAGACAACCACACACAATGGGAGCTTAGGTGTGACTGGATGTGCCATCACTGGCAGGATGGGAGGGCGGAGCTGGGCCCCGTCTCACTTACACTTGAATAGGCTGTGTCCTGTCTCCACACAAAGGGCTTTACAATCCTGAATTGTCACTTCAGCCAGCTTGGAGCCAAGGCAGGGGAGGTGGAGAATCCCATGCATTTCAAAGTCACTGTCTAGAAGTTTCTCCCACATTCCAGAACCAGGGCACCAGTGTATAAAAGAAGGACCTCAGACACCACCACTTCAGTACACTTTTGGACATGTGGATACTCTGCCAGGAAGAAGGGCTGCTGTACTTCTACAAGGACTGTTGCACTGCTGGGCTGCTGCTCTGGAAAAACTGCTGCCCTGCTGTGTTGACCTGCTGCCTGCTGCACTCTTGCCTTGGGAAGAAGAGCTGGGCCTGCAACTCCACCTTGAACACAGGAACCCAGAGAGACTCAAAGGGCTAGTCTGCTGGCCTCCTGATCGGAGCCTCAGGTATATAACAAGATCCCCTGCAGCTCCTGGACCTGTCTTTAGCAAGTTCCTGATCCCCAAGGTGCACATCTCAGGTCCTGGGCACTTGCTGTGGCTCTCAAGCTCTTAAAGTCAAGCTTTTGGACTCTTTGTGACCGCGAACAATGCCACTCACATGGAAAATCGGTGCGAGCTGCTGCAAGTCTGTCTCTTCACACAGCAAGCATCGACTGCCAACGCTAGGCTCCAGCCTGCCCGTTTGCAACACCTGGCCTGCTCCTTGTGCCACGCTGACCAACAAAGCTTTCCCTCCTTCCGGCAATCTTCTTCCAAGTGTACAGGACTCTTGGCACAAAACATGAGAAAGGTAAACCTTCAGCAGGACTAATCTGGGACTAAATCCAAGCCAAACTCCATCATGGTCGGCCTAAGCTTTTGATTTTGACCTGGTCCAGCACGACCAGATATCTCCGGTTGGCGCTTTATGCCTTTAAATGCTATTTTGCAGTTTATTTTTTACAAATTCATAATTCCAGTTCTACTGATTGGATTTTTGTTCTTTTTGTGTCAAATAATGTATTAGAATTTACTTCATTTTTCTGTTTTTGGATTTTTCTGATGTTGTGTTTTTACTTTATTACTGTTTGTGTGCTTAATTCATACTTTACATATTGCCTCTAAGTTTAGCCTGACTGCTTTTTGTGTGAAGCTATCCAGGGTTAAGCAGAGGTTAATTTTTTGACTTTTTGTGGTTCACCCTGCAAGTGACTGTGGCTATTGATTAACCAGGGCTCACACCCTAGTCAACCAACAAGCCAATTTTTCACACTAACTAGATTACAAGGGCAGGCTGCAGGTGGATTCTTTGCAGTTTAAATCACTTTTTGTCATGACCTAGCAGTCATCAGCCATGTGACATCACGTCCTCTGGTGTCATAAAGGTAAATATGTCATATGATGCCATCTGCTGTATTGTCATGGGAAGTTGAAAAGAGCATGGTGTTAATTATGTTACCCTCCGCTTTTTGATAAATATACACTACAGATCTTACTCTCTCTTTGTTTTGTAATATAATTAATTTTTTCTATTTCCATCTCCTAATTGCTATTTTTTAGACCTCAATTTTTCAGAAGTTATTTTTCGTACATTGAGTTTGAAAAGTTGTTTTTTAAGTCGAATAATTAGAACTTTCCCCCTTTTGGATACAGGATCATTCATTAATGGAATTCTAGATATAACATACTGTCACACATTTTGAATGACCACTATTACGACAGTCTTGTAGCGTTTTGGGCATTGTGCCATCAAAGTGTTCGGAGTTCAGTTTTATTCTAGGTTAAACCGTGATTAAAAATATGAACAAAACACGCGCTTTGTAGTTGATCCCTCTGCGCTGACCTTAGCGCTTATGTTGAAACCTGGGCCTGAGTCAGTGAGGCGTCAATAATTAGTCAGCTGTTCCCACGCAATTGGCACAGATTGTTGTTGCTACATCTCTAGAGTCTTGGGCAGCTCTCCACTTCCTGATTTCCATCTGAAAAAGCACTTTCTTTCCGAAAAGTTACTATTTTAAGGTTATTTTCACAACACCTCTGAGAATTTTCTATTGGGGATGTGGTTGTTTAACCACAAAAGACATTTATTGAAGGAAAGAATAAATTTGGGAGCACGCTATATTTCAGTGAATGGGGTCGGAGAGAATGGCAATTGATGTGCCCAAGATAAAAGGGGTATCCGCAATCTGGGTTATGCGCACTGTATTTTACTGTTACGATTTGGTGCAAAATCTGCCATTTACCTTTTTTGAACAGTACTGGAAGTGAATCAATTTTATGTATTCTTTGCCCTATCTTGTTATGTGCTCAGTATTCTTGCAAAGCGTGAAGACTTGTGCTGTATCATTATAGCCCATTCATCAATGAATGTCTGAGACACTTCAATTCCCCAGGTTATATTTATATCCAGGTGCATTGCATTCATAGACAGCTAAGTGGTAATAAGCACAGCTACTGTAGTATAAAACATAAATAAAACCTACTGATGCCCGTAGGCTTAATCACAGAATTCTGAGCAGGAGTTTTTGACTTGCAAACAGTATGGGTTGTATTGCACTCTTGTCGTGACATTCAAAGCGATGATTTCCAAAATCCATCTTTTAATTGGAGCTACTCATGCAGAGTTGCTAATTAATCCGTATGTGAGTCAAATCACAGCACCTGCCAATATTATTTAAATAACTATTTTTGCAAAATGTATATTTTATATTTGTAGGAGAGATGGTTGAGGTTCAAGACAACAGTCTTCACAAAGATATCTATTGTGCGGAATTGTTTTATTGGAGGACACAACTTGTCTTAACTTCTTCATGCCATGACTGGTACATTGGGATTCAAATACCTGCCTTTTATTGTTTGTTCATGGTGGTTCAGGTCTGAATCTTTAGTACTGGCCTAGTGTAAGTAATAGAATACAGACCATATGTTCAGCCAGTAGCAGCTGGTGTAAGGGAAATGTGGTGAGGCAGTGCGGGGGTGGAGGAGGCAGCGTGGGGTGGGGCAGCGCAGCACGAGTTGGCTGGGAAAAAAACAACTCACCTGCCGGTCTTCTGCTCACTGCTCTGCTCGCTGATCTTCTACTCTGAGCACAGGCTGAAGCTCCCAGCTTCCCCTGCGGCTAATCCTGAGACTGCTCTCACCATGAGAGCAGTGTCAGGATTGGGCGGAGCTGGCTTATTTTGCCTTCCATCGGGAGCTGGGAGCCTGTGCCTACTGATCTCTCCACCCAGCAATACAGCTAGGTTGGAGAGAAGTCAGTGCGCATAATGGTTTGTCCAGCCAAACCGTCATGCGCACTGACAGCAGGGCCCACCACTACTCCTTCCCTGCTGCAGGGCTGTGGCCCCTTCCCCAAGAAAAATAAAATGATCTGCATTAAGATCAGTTTATTTCTCGTTTGTCTTTATAGGCAGTGGGGGTACACCTCATCCGCTATCATGGAGGAGTCGCCTATGTGTACAGCTGTTTTTGTTTTCTTCCTGACAATTTATCTTTCATCCTGAGGTCCCCATTCTAGATGCGTTTTCTGGCCCCAGATCCAGATTGACAAACTCTAGACTGGTTGCTCCTCCGAGACACTATTGCTGTTTCTAAGATCAGAAGATCACCAATTCCTCAAGTTACTTAGACTCTGGTTGGTAGCAAAATTTGTAGCCCTTTGGTGTACAGTAGGGAAATCCTCGATTAATGTCTATTAAATGTTCATTATAATTCTGTGTATTGACTCTGCAATATACTCACGAGCATTAGAACGTATGCACTCAAAGAATAGTTGCGACCCCCTTCAGTGCCCATGTCATTACAGTTACTGTCGGCAGATCATGAACTTTGTTTTGAATGGAAAGGCCAGTGTAAAACGGAGGACAGCTGCTGCCCACAAAGAAACAATACGGACAGACCAACCAACCCTCACTTATCCACTTCCCCTCCTTCCTATGTCTCTAGGTCCTGCTCTGACTAGAATTCACAGGGGTTCCCTTAGAGCAGGCTCCTAAAGATTCAATATTACTAGTTGCACATAGGCACTTGTAACCACAAGGATTCTAGGAGACGGGTAATGGGTGCTCATCTCAGACACACTTTTTAGGATGGAATCTCTGCCCCAATTTTCTTCTTCAGATTTTCAAAATGGAAAGATGCACTGACTCTGGCTAGCAGGAGACTGCTGCCCAACTGCTCAGAACTGGACTCATAGACGTGAGCTACCCTCCATCTCAACGACTGCAGACTGACATGTTTGAAACAACATGCTTAGAGAATGTGGACCTGAGGGCTGCCTATTACTAAGTGGTTTAGAGCAAGACAGAAATCCCTTCAGAAACTCTTCTGGACTGGCTGCTTCTGTTGCTGATATTTTGGGTGAAAGCTCTAGCCAGCCCTAGCAGTAAACATCATCTAGAAGCCTTCTCCTCCACCTCAGAAGACACGAAAGGAAAGTTGCGTCAAGTATCAGCATCAACAGGTACAGGTGACCTGAGTGGTTACTCTGCCGGCTGAGCCCACTCCTTCCATGTACAATCTTTTAATGTTTTTCATCCTTTTCAGTCTACTTTTTCATGCAGTTACAGCATCTGGCTGGTCTCTCTAATATGAGGACCAGAAATGTGCTAAAATTACTTGGATGATCCTGACGTCTGTTTGTTGCTTACAATCCCATCCACACTTTGTCTCCACGAATAAGACAGTAGTCTGATGGACCTTCATTACCTGAACTACAGTCACTAGAATGCCCAAGTAGCAAAATATCCAAAGGCTCCTAACCATATCTTCCCATCCACTTTATTTGCAACCCTGAATTCCGAAACACTTTGCATGCACTTTTCATATTTACTGTTTTGCTACTTTACAGTTTGCCACTATGCCTACATTTACCAAATACAAATACCAAATACCAAACATTAAGGGCTTATTGACTCAATAGAAGATAGCACTCCACTCCCGTTCCTGCACTCGCCTCCATCCACACACTGAATCACACATCGAGCCAAGGAGTTCCGGGAAAGCCCTACCATGGATGTGGCCGCTTAGACTGTATCCGTGAGAAGAGTGGTTGTACCAGGTAACTTCAGCACAAAACCTCTCTCCAGCCTCAGCTACCGCCGCCTATGCCACTGCTGCTGTTGTGAAGGCAGAAGGCAGGGGAGCTCCGAGTCCTGTCTCTCTCGTTCAGTGCACCTGCCTGCTCCGCCAGTGCACTGCAGCCATTTCTGCGCCTAGCCCTCTTGCAGAGGTGAGTGGCTCAGGTGTACGACAGGGTGGAGAAGGCACTACTGCCAGGTGTTTGTTTAGTTGGTGGCGCCTCACAATCGGAGCCGCCCAGACACCAAAGAATCTCTCAGAGTCGGGCTGGTGGGATCCAGTGGGAGAATAATCCCCTGCCCCTCCAAAAAAAAACACCGAAAAGGAGTTCGTCAGATCAGCATGGAGAGCGCAGAGTCTGCTAGCAGATGGGCCATTTCCAGTTTTCCAGTCTTTCTAGTTATCTATCTGGACTAAACCGGTGGTGTGTGATGGAGGCGACAACAGGTCCTGGTGACCTGGTGTGGAGGTTAGTTCCTGTTAGCTAATTTTGTTCTTGCAAAGTCTATTTTGATCCACCTTGATTCTCTTGTACTCCTTTTCTCCTCCCCTTGGGTCAATGCTTCCAGTGGCAGACACTGCCAGATTAACTTTTGCCCTTCAAGCCTCCTTCAACCCCCCCATCTTACCGTAGCCCATACCTTATTTTGGCTGCCCACAAAGAACGGGGAAATGCAAGCTGCCAAATGGAAAGGATTTTGATCTAATTAGCCCCAAACCTGGCCCTAAGTCTGGTACCAACTTGGATTCATTTCTAGTGTGGGCTGTCTGTGTGGTGTCTAAGGAGATCGAGTTGGCAGAGAGACGGCTGTCCCTTGGGTTGGGAGATCGCCTAGTTCCCCGCTCCCCACGGCCAAGCCCTTAAAAGCAACCGTGGAGACAAGGCGAATTAGTACCCCATCACCACAGTACCGTTAACATGTTTCTGCCTGATGGCCCATGTGAGTCCATGGCATTCTTCAGGACAGAAAACACGGGAACCTAGTAGGGCAAACCTACAATAATTGTGCCACTGCAAACAAAAGAGTGACCTGTGTCACCTCTTTTATACCTAGCCCATATGTACCCCACTAACGGGTTTTCCGGGCCCTATGGAAGACACAGCAGGATGAAGGAGCAGACATGATCAGGTTTTTTGTGAGGAATGCACCTTGATAAAAGTGTCACTACAGGTGTTCCTGAGCCCTCCCTCCATTGGGCGGAAACATGTTGATGGTATAGTGGTGATGGGGTACTAATTCCCCTTGTCCCCACGGTTGGTTTTAATACCAACTGTCATTCCTAGTGAATAAAAGGGATTTTTAGGATGTCACATTGGCTTTTAGTAAATTTAGATCACGGGTCCACTCTTAGTTGGAAGGGCCTCCCTGACTACAGGTGAAGACCCAGGGGTGTGTGTTTGTATGTGTAAATGACTCCCCAATTCTGGCTGGTGTTAAGATTCCATCACCGTTATTTGCTGAAATATACTCTCCTGGTGTCAAAAAACCCTAATGGCTTGGAACTACTATTGGAAAGATTTAACCTGTTTTTGAACCACCAATGGGCTAGCCATAAATGCTGATAAAACAAAAGTTATGGCTATTCATACCCACAAACATTTTCGAGGAATAGTTAGTTTAGGGGAGTTAGTCTTGAGATAGTCTCAGACTTCGATTACTTGGGTATACGTCTGCCCGGTACCAGTTCATGGAATAGCCAGGTTGTCAAGAGTGGGTTACTTCTTAACCATAGGCCTGCCAGCATGTTGATTTTTGCTAAAAATACATCCTTTCACACAATGTCCCTGTTACTGGAACTTTGAAGAGCCCAAGCTGTGGCTGCGGCTACCTACGGCTCTGAACTATTGGGCCATAGCAATGTAAAATCACTGGGGTTTGCTGAAAATAAGTTCTGAGGACAGCACATAGACTTCCCTAAGATACGGCCTGTGTTTTTTTCAGAGTGGACTTAAATGTTCGTCCAATAATGCCATAGCGGGATTAAAACCTACCTTATATTGGCTTAGACTATGGCTGGTCCCAGTGCTGGAATGCTTTAGGAATGGACTAAAGGATATTCTCCTAACCCCTAGGTGTGTTAATACTTTGCAGTGGCTAGGCTATATTAAGCAATCTCTCTTTGCACTGGCTTCCTCTGATCTTTGGCAATGCCCAGAGAGCATCTCTGCTTCTTCTGAAAAAAGGGGTCAGAGATGCTTTCTGGACAAATAAGTGGAGGAAGATGTTGAAATCCACTAGTAGTGGTTGTCGATCCACCTTCTTGCTGTGCCACAAATGTGAGCCAAGGATTTAAACCTATTTCGATGAGATTGACCCGCCATTCACCAGATCTTTGTATATAAATGACAGGCTTGTTACTCTGCTACTCGCATCTTTCACCTGTAAATGGAGGTCTCTCCCAGAAAGTAGTGCAGCTTGCCTGGCCTGTGGAGCAGTTCAGGAGACCTGCTCTTCTTCTGTCCAGCATACACCAGACAACAGAGATGCTGGATAGTACCCCTGTGTAGACTTCGGAATACGGCTCCATAAACAAGCTCTGCATATCTGCAGTTCGTACACTAGGTCTTGTGTGGCTTTTTCTATAGCTAAATTCTTAGATGCAATCTGGCGTATTCATGCCAGGATACTCACACAGATGTCAGAGGCTATATATTATGATAGCTGTTATTGTAAATTTTTATCTAGCGGACAAGTAAAGATAATTTGTCAAGGAATCTTGAATCTTATAACAAAAAAAATTATTTTATGTGGTTCTGTTTTTAAAATTGTGCTTTATTCCTAGAATTGATCTCACACACAGATTTTATCTAGCCTTCAAATTTTTAAAATTGTGGCTCTTTTATCTGAAAATCTTAGTATGTGTTTATTTGATTAATATCATAATGTGTTTTCTATTCTATGTTGCTTTTATGATCCTTGATCAAAACAAAGTATTTAAACCGAAACTGTGACTCAATAAAATATATCCACAAGGGTAGAACACCAAGATGTGGCTCGTGAGGAATTGAATCACCAAACAAGGGTTTATTATCATTTTATTTTTCATTTTTGAACTGCTGGCAGGTGGGGCGACGCTCCTCCACCATAGCAGAGGAACCACCGCTTCTCAAGCCTGTTTATCGTACTAGAGATATGTGTGCCTACAGTAGAACAAAACCATAAAATATAAAAATATTAATGTAAAAATTCAATAGATCATAGATAAATTGAAATCAGAGTTGAAATCAGAATTTGAGAAATCATAGATCAATAGGAATCAAATTCAGAGATTGTAAATTCATAAACAGCAGTGACTATGTCACAGTTTGCTAGGTTTAATTTGTTTATTCTCAGAGGTAGTATCCAACTTCAAAATCTATATTAGTTTGCAAACCAAGATTGAAACCATCCTGGCTTAAGAGCCGCCCAAAACCCAGACAGAGGTGAGAGCCTTTTTAGGACTCACGGGTTACTACAGGAGGTTTATCAAGGGGTATGGCAACATTGTTGCACCCTTGACAGCGCTGACTTCCAGGAAGCAGCCTAAGAGAGTGATTTGGATGGACACCTGTCAGAAAGCTTTTGAGGCCCTAAAAACTGCTATGTACACGGCGCCCGTGCTCTTGGCACCCAACTTCTCCAGAGAGTTCATAGTACAAACAGACGCTCCAGAGCATGGTGTGGGGGCTGTTCTGGCACAGATGAATGAGGAGGGCCTAGATCAACCAGTAGCCTTCATCAGTAGGAGGTTACTTCCACGAGAACAGAGGTGGAGTGCTATTGAGCGTGAGGCATTTGCTGTGGTCTGGGCACTGCGAAGCTGAGACCATACCTGTTTGGGACTCACTTCCGGGTTCAGACAGACCACAGGCCCCTCAGATGGTTGATGCAGATGAGGGGTGAGAATCCACAGCTGTTGAGGGGGCCTAGCACAAGTTGACTCCCTTCAAGTTATAGAGGACACATTTAAAAAAAGATTATTGTCTATTCCTGGTTCGCGTCCAAATATTCTAGTCCATCAGGAAGTAAACTGCCCCTTTATAATTGATACTATAAAAATGGTTCTGTTGATAGCGTGGCTATTGATTTGGATAAGGAAACAGTCCAATTAAATCAAATCGTGTTAAAGGATATATTATCTTTGGACCGTTCTTACTCGATTTCCTGGCTGGCTTATGTGAAGCAGTCTTTTAGTGAGCTGGATTTGGCGATACTGTATGATTCACCGTTCCAGTGCATTACTTTTCCAAAAACTAGATTAAAAGAACTCTTCACTGCCAAATGTACCCACGATAGATGGCTAAAAAATCTAACAAAATCTCAGTTGTTAGTTAGCGAGCATCGCAAACTGTGGCAACTGGGCATTCATCTTATCTTTCATTTGTTACCAACACTAGATGCCGTTTTGTACTGGTAAGGTTTAGATTGAACTATAGTCGTTTAAAGGTTGGTTATCCTGCACAAGCTTATTCGGTAAACCAGCTATTATCCTTGTGACGGTCTTTCCAACCATTCTAACTGCTTGTATTCCCTTTGTTTATAGCCATCTGTGCATACTAAATGAACCAAAAGCTTTGTATTTTACTCCCACCGTAATGTTTTGTTTAACATTCATAGTTCTTAGATCATCAAAACTTTTAATTTTTTATACGCTGTTTTTATCTTTACTGATAGTTTTTTAACTATATTTCTACTGGTGCTATAAATGGTTATTTAAATCAAAGAGTTATTGTATACAAACTGTTTGGATGAGATGGATTGTTACTTGATGTATACTATTTATGATTTTATGTACTTTTAACCATTTATTTAAATGCACAATAAAGTTGATGATGATACTGACCCTCAGTAGAAGGTACAACAGAAACTTTTTAATTTTTTTTATTACAGTGCCCTATATTTTCACTCAAATAATTCGCACAAATCATGTAAAACTACTAGCGAACAAAGACAAATCCCTTTTCTTCGTGCCTCTTTAATTCCTTTGGGGGTTTCCTGGACTCTCTGGACAGTATACCTAATTTTGGTGCAGTATATAGAGAGCAAGCTTTCGACACTGATCTATTTCAGTAGTACTGGCGTGTGTTACAATGCGTAGCCTAAGTTGGCAAACTGTGTAAATATGTTTTTGATGTTAACCGCAAGTTTACCATTTACATAATACTTCTCTAACTCTAAGTCAACAGCGATTTGTGTAAGACCTTTATCAATCTTGCTACTTGGTAAAGAACACATATGTTAAAGTAATGCATTTTACAAATATCTATGGATAAACTATGCTAAAAAGAAAATCTACTCATGTTCTGTGGTTTGTACACATTTTCTAAAAACTTCTGGGTTTTTCAATACCTTTGACTACTTAGACTCTGAGTCTTCCCTCCAGATCTCCCCCCTTCCTCCTTCCCAGTGCTGAGCCATTTTATAGTCTGGTTAGACAGCGCAGGTGTCCCCAGACCATTATGTGAACATTACTACAGAAGGGCATTGGCTCCACCCACATGTTGAGAGCAAGGAGTAAATGCTTTGATCGGGTAGATGTTGTGTGCTTCCACAAAAAAGTGCTCGCCCTCCACGAGGCTGAGATCATTTTGTTTAGTTATCCAGCTGCCTGATGTTGAATTTTCAGGGGCACACACATGACGTTGTAATGCTATTTAAGTGTCTTCAATAATTAGATATTTTATGAAGTTTTTCTCTGGCAGCAGCACAGATGGGAGGAGGGCAGTCATTAGTCTACATAGATTTTTAGGTCTGGCTTGACAGCGCATTCATAAGCCAGATCTATTGGCATTGTCAGTGCTTGTTTGTGGAAGTTCATACTTAAGCCTTCATAACTTTTATTTTCTTAAAACGTACCCAGGCCTAAGAGTGTCCTTTTTACCCAGGTGTTGGAGATTCTGACTACAAAAAGGGTTTGTGGATTCCCCTGGAGTAAACTGAAAGAAATAGCCAACATGCAGCAACATGTTGGGTTTATTTGTTGTAAAAAGTGTTGCAAAAGAAAGCTTATGTTGTTTTGTAAATATTGAACCAACAAATGGTTTGTGTTGCTAGGATCACCCTCTCCTCAGCTTTCAAGAAGAAGCAGAGTTGGAAATAAAAATCATGTTTTGCCTAGTTTTTGCATTTTTCTCAGTATCTTTTGTGGTTTGAACCTACTTGCAGTTTGTGGTGGAAACAGGTGGGAAGTCCACGGTTGGTACCTTCAAAGCTATACATTTATGAAAAGTAGATCAAATCCAGCAAGAGGTCATTTATGTACATTGCTCATGGTTTCCCCCCCAAAAACTAATAGTCAAAATAAAACAATTATGAAAATTAGACGGGAAAATTGCAAAAGGTGACAAGGTTTTCATTTGTACTTTTTTTGCTACGAAGACTGATTTACAAAACTAATATACTGTTAAGTCCATTATCCCCTTCTGGTTGTAGGAATATTTAATATTTGGTGGTTTTCCAAAAACAGGTGGTACCCATAGGCAACAGCTTGGCTGCAGCTCATGGTGGTATCTCATTGTGTACATACCATGAATTAAATCATACAGTAAAATCTAAAATATATGAATAAATGAAAAATAAGTAAGAAAGAAACCTAGGCATTTTTTAATGTTTCCAACTTACTGAGTTTAGGAATATTGGTTATTTGTATAACTCTTAATTTGGGTTGATCCATTCTATCATGTGATTCAGAAGGCATTTTGCAAAATGTCTTATTATTTTCACACTGGATTACATTAGAAAGCAAACAAAGGTGAGAAATTCAATAGATAATAACACAAGTTTTATTATTCTGTATTTCAGCACTTCACCCATTAAAAGCAGTACCCCACTTATGTGGCTCAGCCTATTGGGCACAATAGAAGAGGCCGCAAAATGCAACGTTGAGACATCTCATTTTCGCAATGAAAATTACCCATTTTGGTGATGTAGCTAGCTATGGGATTTTGGCCCATTCTCGACCTCCGCCCAAAGAAACCTAACAAACCGAAACATTTCTGAAAGGTAGACTCCCAGAGGAGTCCAAAGTGGTGTTACTTGCAAGGATCTCACTACCTTTTTCTTACTCAGAATGCACCTCAAATAACATCCCTTGGCTAAAATCATCCATTTTCCTCACATTTCTGTGAGGAAAAGTTCTGGAATCTGCAGGGATCCACCGAATCTCTACTACACAGTGTTCTCACACTTCTCCCAATAGAAACGGTATCCCACTCATGCAGATGGGTTCATCACCCTTGACAAGAACAGATGAAAACTATGAAATCAATATACTATCATTGGTATCTTCCTATGGTCTAGTGATTGGTCTGTTCTTGTCTCAGGTAACAGGCTCACAGAAATGTGATGTAAATATGTAATTATAGCTAAAGTTTGAGGTTTGCAGGGCATTCTACATAGGAAAAAGTAGTGGGCTTTCTTTTGAGGCCTTTATGGGACAGGGACACAGCTCTTCTTTTTAATGACTAATTTTCTCTGGTGTCTAGTGGGCTTTCTGCCTCCCAGAGGGGTTTAATTGGAGGTTGATATCCCCAAACTGTCCCCCAAAGAGGGGCAGGAAGACTGCCAGGTCCATTGTGGTGTGGGGGCATGACATGATGCCTGAGCAGGCCATCCTCACCATTTAATTTGTTAAGAAAATATGGCTGGGTTCTAGTGGACTTTCTGCCTCTGGGGGCAGACTGAAGGTAACCTCCTGAATCTGCTACCCCATGGGGAAAAAGACTTTTGGGCCGACTGGGAGAGGCTTGGTCTGATGCCGGTGGTGACTGTCCTTCTCCTTCCCTTAAATAGTATTCTAGGCATCTAGTGGGCTTTTTGCTCCCCTGGGACATATTGGGGTTAAACTCTCCAATCCTCCAGAGATTGTTGGTGCCAGTTTTCTCGTAGGAGTGTAGCCTGACTCTAGGGCAAACTGCCCTACCACTACTTAAAAACATATATATCCCTGGTATCTAGTGGATTTCTGTCCCCCTAGGAGAGGCAATTTGGGTTAGACCCCTGATCGCCCATGGCGGGGGGAACAGAAAGGCTGTTGGGGCCATTTTTAGATAGGTCACCGCCTGATGTCTGGGCGGGCTGCCACCCCAGCACTTCCTTTTTTTTTGTAATAATATCCATGGTGGCTAGAAGGCTTTTCTTCCCCTTGTGTGACAGATTGGTGTAAAGAAATGCACTTCAATCTGTCCTAGGCGACAGAACGACTACTGGGGCATTATGCCGTTCAGGTATGTCTTGATGCCTGGGCTGACCGTCAAGTTCCTACATTTTTTAAACTATTTGTCCCCATTATCTAGTTGGTTTTCTGACTTCCCAGAGGGGCAGATTGTAAGTAAATCCCCCAATCTGCCCCTGAGGGGCAGCAAAGAGACTGCTGGGCCATTTATGAGGTGGGGAGGTGCAGCCTGATGCCTGTGGGGGCCACCACACCCCTTCATTAAAAACAAATATATATATATAATAGCCCCTATGCCTTTTGGGCTTTCTGAAGCCTCTGGGGGCAGATAGGGTAACCCCTCTAAACAGGCCCTCCATATAGGGAAGAAAGGCTGTAGGGCCCATTTTGAATTGGGGCACATCCCGATGGTTTGGCAGACTGGTGTCCCTTCTTATAATATAATTATATACAATTATGACATAAATATATATTAGAAAAATATATTTATATATAAAATATTTCAGACATCTATAATTATATATAAATAATATCCATGGTGTCTATAAGCAAGCATGTCATCTTTGTAAGGGGTGGCTTTATGTAAGTTCAGAATGTTGAAGAGATCTGTGTGAGAGGCAGTTTTAGTGGCAGTTAGTGGTGTAGTGGCTGCTTGTATGTGATGGTGTGGATGACAATGATGAATTGTTAATGTTAAGTCTGATTTTATTGATTTTCTCCCTGAGGAGTATGTCAATAGCATTTTATCTGTCGGCTGACGGCAAGACACTGGGTTCTGGGATGAAACTGACACACTTCTTGACAACATAAAAGAGGGATTTGCTTCTGTTTATTGCTCCATTGATGATGGTGTTGTAGTAAGTGGCTTTAGTGGCAGTGATAATGGTATGATGGTTGGGGCAGAGTGCTTTGAGTGGTATGATATGCCTAATATTTTGATCTTCATTCTTTCTCCTCTCTTTGTATGAAACTCCTGTTTTCAGAGGAGAATATCATTCTATGTGAGTGTTCAGAGTTGTGTATACATCTGTTGAGTGCTAGAAGTGTCTTGGTGGGCTCATTATATCGTTTTGGAGTTCTTCTAGATGGATATCCTTGATGGAACGGAAGGTAATTTTCTCATTTTTCTGCTGCCTTTCATGTGGGGGAGTGGCATATATTGTTAAAGGGTCAGAGAGATGATGAGTCTGGTCCAGGAGTATTGGTACTGGTAGTAGATGCTGGGGATGCAGAGAGGATGAGGCACAACGCTTTACTTTTGGAGATAGCTCGGTCGATGACATGGTGTTTTATTTCTATGGTGTTGAGTTGAGAGTTGGAAGCTTTCTTACTGGTTTTGGTGCTGCAGTTGCCAGGCTGATTAAAGTCTCAGACGAAGGTGGGGTGCAGTTTTGAATGGAGGTAGAGATGATGAGGTCTGATATTTGTTCTATGAAGTTCTTATGGGTTCCAGGTGGTCCAAAGAGGAAATGAAAGCAGGTTGTTTTGCAGACTGTGAGAAGAAAGTGACAAGAAAGGTAGTCATATTGAAGATGGTGCTGGTGCATGTTGACTTGTGCATGAATGCAATCCCCCTTCCATTTGTGCATGTGTGTTGTATGTGTTAAATGTTGTATTCACAGGGGAGGGAGATGTTAATAATGAGTGTGAGGAGGGTGTGTTCCAGGTTTCTGTAATGAAAAGAACATCTAGGTTGTGCTTTTCCTTCAAAGTAAGTAAGTATGAAGTTGGAAGGCATATTGATCCTTATGTGCTCTCATAAACTCTCAAACAGTCAAACTGAACAGATAAAGTAGGCATTGTTGAAAATAGGACTCACTAACTCAACGGTCTCTCTTGGGATGATGAAATAAGAGACAGTGGACCAAATTTTCGAAGCACGACCCCAACTGCAAGTACTGTACTGTGTGAGAACACTTGTGACAACTGCGGCTGAGCATAGCACCCAATGCTCCAATGCCCAGACCAAGGAAAAGAATGAGCAAAATGCAGCATTAACAACTACATTGTGCGCATATGCAGAGGCGGTAGTCGGAGCAGGCTGGGTGCCAGCACGGCAGCACCTCCTGCCCCATTGCGGACTGTTGTCACTGGTCGCTGATGGACAGAAGACGACCTTCCATGTGAATCAGATGAAGAGAAGAAGAAGAAGCTGTGTCTCTAATCTCATAGCCACAAGTCAAAATGGCTGCAACCAGTCTGCGAGATCAACATAGGGTGGCTTATTTCCTCACTCATCAGAACTGGGGCCTCTGTAAATGTAATGGACATTCACCAGTATAAAGCAATCAAAGCAAAATCCCACTGTCTTTCAACAAGACAAAAATATTAGCATACAGAGGTAACATCCCCTACCACTACTCAGGAGATTTACGGAGATCCTCTGACATAGGGACCAACAGGTATGAACTAAATCCTACGTTACCACTGGAGACTGAGGCGCCCTACTTTGCTGCCTAAGCACAGAAGAACAAGGGCTAGTAGTATTTGCTTGACCCAGCTACAATCACCATGTGGAACAACTACTGAAAGAGTTTGAGCATGTCTCCAAGGGACTAGGATGCCTCAAAAATGTTATTGTCAAGCTGCACATAGAGGAGTCTGTAAGGCCTGCAGCATTGTGCCACCAACCTGGGCACAGGTAGAACAAGAACTAAAAAGGATAGGAAACCTAGGCATCATTTAAAAATTATCTGCATCCCCCCCAGCTGTAGTTGATGGTGATATCCACTAAGCTGAAGCAATCTTGGGCAGTGAGGATATGCATCGATATGCGGCTCACCAACCAAGAAATCAAGCGTGAGTGCAGCATCACCCCAACAATGGATGACATAATCGCAGATAACACAGGAGCCCAGGGTTTCTGAAAGATTCCCCTCAACTCTGGTTCCCACCAACTTTAGCTGGACCCCTCCAGCCAATACATAATGACTTTTCAACACATCTGGGCCTGAGATACTACAAATGGCTGAATTTGGGCATTTCTGCAGCTGCAGAATTGTTTCAGGACACCATATGGGACATAGTCTTTGGGATCCGAGGGGTCATTTACATCAGTGATTAGTTACTGATATACTAAAAACTATGAGAGAAACATCATGTACACCTCACAACAACCCTGTGAAGAATCTCTAAGTGTGGTCCCACCTTAAACAAGGAACAATGTGAATTCTTTGAGCTCCAGGTCGACTATTTAAGTCATGTTTTTTTCTTGGGGGGAATCAGTGTAGACCCCAGCAAGTCAGATGACATCCAGAATGCGCTCATCCTTACTTTGGCAACAGAAGTAAGAAGCTACCTGGGAATGGCAAACTGTTGTGGGCAATTTTTCCCAAACTTACCCACCCTCACAGAGCCCCTGCAGGCCCTCACCAAAGCACATGCCAATTAGGAGTGGGGAAAACCACAATACACAGCATTTGTGAAGTTAAAGACGCTATCATCCATGATGTCACCATGGTATACATTGTTCCGAGGTGAAACATGGAGCTAATGATCAACACCAGTGCTGTTGGCCTGGGGTCTGTCTTAGTGCAGGAACAAAGCATGGAGTGATCGATCCCAGTGGAATTCTCTACCTGAGCAATGATAAAGTGGAAACACATTACACTCAAATAGAGCGAGAAGGACTGGCTATAAAATGTGGGTGTGCCCATTTCCACCTCAACCTGTTCAGGAGGAAATTCAAAGTCATCACTGACCATGAACCATTAGTAAACCTGTTCTTAGGGACCTTTCATCACCCGCAATCAAGGATCAAAAAAGTGGGTGATACAATTGCAACTTTAGCTCAGCCACCAAGCACAATGACTCCCTATAGTAAGTCGCATAGGCTATCAAGCACAACAAGGGGGTGACCTTCTTAGCACCAGTATGATCAGAGGATTAGAGAAGCAAAGGAGAAGTTCTGGTGAGCAACGGTTGAACTCAGCATAACAGGTGATGGTCTCATACTACTAGGGTGACGAGTAATTGTTCCGCGATCCATGAAAAATCACATGGTAGTGCTAGCTGACCAAAGACACAAAGGTATTGCAAAAACCAAAGCCTGGTTCCTGCAGAAACTCTGGTTCCTTGGGATTGATGAGAAGGTGGAGGAGCGAATCCAACTACATCAGAAATGCCAGCTAAACAGCGAAACTGAACGACCAGCGACAGTCATCACCAAAGCCCTAAGCAAGGCTCCATGGGTGCATGTGAGCGTTATCTTCTAAAGCTTTCCCGGCGGACAGCACACTCTTGTTTTTATGGACTCCTACTAAGACTAAGAGAGGTCCGCGGTGCAATCCCACACTGGCAGCTGTGGCAGAGTTGAATATGAGCTGTTGTGCAGCAACATGACCTTAAACAATTTGAGCTGCTCCCCGTCTCCCACTCCGTAGCAGAAACTAGACAAGAGAGCGCCACAGGCCCCCGGTGGCTGCCTGTTATTGCCACAAAGAGGGAGAGACTGTTAAACCCTGCAAGGACCCCACTCCACGAACAGAAAAATTGGGACGCAGCTCCATACCCACCCCTAAGGAACACCCCTGAGCACAGCAAGGCTCAGCTAATCACCCAGCAAGCTCAAGAACAGTATGAGGGACATTAGCACTACATGCTCCTGGTGGTATACTGCTGCCACTACTTGCAGCCAGAGGTCTATTCCCCTGAGAAGGTTGAATGCTTACCCGGAGCAGGCTGAATATGTAGTGGCCTGAGAGCGCAAGCCACATGATGAGGAATACGTCCCCTAAGAGAGAGGTGAGCGCCGTGCACCCCCTAGCTGCTGTCTGCCGCCACTGTACCCGAGAACGTCTGCTGCATGACCCATGATGGTGAACGACCACCACCGCAAGTAGAAGAGCAATCATGCAAGGCGCCAGCAGAAGTCACTCATGAGGAGACTGTCTACTGGCCCATCACTGCCTGAAAGGATATCAACTCACCAGGGTGCACCCTATCCAACAAAAGACACACAGAGAGGCCAAACATAGGGGGCACAGATACAATGTACAACTGCACGAGAGAGCTGCAGCTGAGAATCTAACACCAAGGGAGGGAGTCCTGGAAACAGAGGGCCCTCAGAGAGTGAGGGGCAATGCTGAATTAAAGAGGCTGTGCCAGCCAGCTATCCCAGCACCGGATGGCCACCGTTGGCATGTCAATGAGACTATCACATGGAGTTACCAACCCTGCCAAAGCTAGGCAGGATCAAGTGCCGAGATGGCACAGCCTTCAGGTACAAGCACTGCGCCCTCAAGCGAAGGTGGAAGGAACGTGGCCCTCCATCTCTGGAGTGGAGCACTATTAGATTTGGGGGTCTCTAGTTGGCGAAGTTAGGTACCTTTGACAAATAGGGACCCTTGCGTCTAGTCAGGGTAAGGGGGTACACTCCTAAAATAACCCCTGCTCACCCCCTTGGTAGCTTGGCATGAGCAGACAGGCTTAACTCAGAGGCAGTGTGTAAAGCATTTGTGAACACATACAGTAACTCAGTGACAACACTACAGATGGACACCACCCAAGTTGTATAATAAAAATAAGTATCTTTATATAGACTTAAAACAAGACCACAAACGACAAAAATCCACAATACTGTACTTAAAATTGTAGAATTAGCTTAGTTATCTTTAGATGTAAAAATGCGACACTTTGAGTTCAATGTACCTTTGGATGCGTAACGCTATACAACGAAAGTGTTGCAGGGAAGGTGATGCGTCAGTTCCTTACATGCAGGAACGGTGATGCGTCGGTTTCTTACTGCGCTTCCGTAGCGATGCGGCCCGCAACGCCGTGATGTGATGAAGATCCGGTGCAATGAAACAAAGATGGCGTCTTCTTCTTGATGCGACACGATGCGTTCACGCCCGACGGCCGTGCGGCGACTCAACGATTCTTCTAAGCCGCAACAGGCCCTGTGACACGCTTCTCCGGTGATGCGAGGCGCTTTGGCAATGCAATGCAACAGTTGCAGCGGCGACACCCTTGTTCAGTGATGCGACGACAGCGGCTATGGCAGTGACACTCTTCTCTGATGATGCGAGACGCTTCTGCGATGCGATGCGACAGCTGCAGCGGCGACACCCTTGTCCAGTGATGCGACGACAGTGGCTGCGGTGGCGACACGCTTCTCCGGTGATGCGAGACGCTTCTGCGATGCGACAGCTACAGCGGCAACACGCTTCATCAGTGATGCGACGACAGCTGCTGCGGCGGCGACACGCTTCTTCTTCGTGAGTCGCGCTTCCAGCTCCTTGCGACACGCAGTCCCTCAGAAAGCCCAACACAACTGCAGGCACTTCCAACAAACTCTTGGGGATCTGGTGGTTGAAGTCTGTTGTCCCTGAGACTTCAGCAGGAGGCAAGCTCTTTCTCAAGCCCTTGGAGATCCTTCACAAGTTGATGAAAGTACACACAAAGTTCCTCTCTCCTCTCTTTGGCAGTTAGGCAATCACTGCAGGCCAATCCCTCAAGCTTAGGGATAGTCTCTCTTCAGTCTCTCTGGTTCCTCTCCTCAGCAAAGGTTTCTTCTTGTTTCCCAAAAGTGATCTAAAGTTCTGGGGATTGGGTCCCCTCTTTTATACTCATTCTCCCTTTGTTCTCCAAAGGCAGAGAGGCCTTTGCCTAGTCCAAATCAGTCAGTCCTGGAGCACTTTGTTTACAGGACTCCTTCTTTCCTTTGACAGTGTGGGCTAGGGACATCAGACGCACCACAGGGGGTGGAGCCAGCATTGTGGAAGGCAGGCACAGCCCTATTCAGGTCCCAGGTGCAACTCCTCCCACCCATCTATCTGCAGATAGCTCTATTGAGCCCTGTGCTGACTCACCCTGTCTCCTGAAATTTCCCCGGCTCCTGTCACTCAAACTCCAGACAAGGAATACACAACCTAGCAGAGGTAGGCTGGGCTGGATAGACAAGAAAATACCTACTTTCTAAAAGTGGTATTTTCAAACACAGAATGTTAAAACCAACTTCACTAAAAGATGTATTTTATCATTCTGAGTTCAGGCATACTAAACTCGAATTTCTACATAGTTCCCTGAGAATAATAGGATTATAAGATGCAATGATCAAACTGCCCATTCTAGCCTATGGGGAACAGGTAGCCTTGCAATAGAGAAAAACAAAAAGGGGTCTAATTCAATATCAGGACATGCCACACGCACCAGGGCATGTCCTACCTTATACTTACAATACACCCTGCCCTTGGGCCTACCATAGGGGTGTCTGATATGAAGAAAATGGAAGGTTTAGGGACTGGAAAGTGGGTGCACTTGCCCAGTCAGCATGGCAGTACCAGACTGCACACAGGCTCTGCAGTGGCAGACCTGAGACACACTTTTACAGGCTGCTTCTGTGGGTGGCACAACCAGTGCTGCAAGCCCACCAGTAGCATTTGGTTTACAAGCCCTGGGCACGCTCAGTGCACTGTACTAGGGTCTGACAAGTAAACCAAATCAGCCAATCATGGAGTCACTAATCCATACATCAATTTACAATAGGCAGAGCATATACACTTTAGCACTGATCAACAGTGGTAAAGTGCTCAGAAAAAGTGTCCTAAAACCAACAAAAACAGGTCAGAAAAAATACAGGAGGAAGGCAAAAAGTTCAGGGATGACCCTGCAAAAAGGGCCAAGTCTAAAAAGCACCAAAAAAATTCCTAAGGAAGGAACATGTGGAGTGTGTGGGGTTGCCACATCGTCAATAGGAGAAGATGTGCCATCCTATAAACAGAATGCGACCTGTGAGAGGAGCATGTTAAGTGAACATGTGACATGTGGCAGGACATCATATCACAGTGAGAAAATAAGACAGGCGAATAGAGGAGTGCACGACGACCAGACCTGGTCAGAAGAAGAGGTGAGCGTGGCAAGGTGCTACATCAATGGAGAACTAAAGAGGAGAGAAAGGCGTGTGACAGACCTGTCACACTGAAGAACCTGACAACCACAGGTGCACAGGAGAAATGAAGAAATTTGACAGGACTGAGGACTCATGCCACTACTGGAGAGTGCACCGAAGAAACAAGCCAGCCCCCGAGGTGGAGCGACATCCCTGGGGACAGCTCAGCAGGAGAACCAAACATAAGCCGCCAGCAAGTGTAAAGCCCCTCTCTGCCCCACACTTCCCAGCGCAACCATTGAATCCCAGGCACTGGCTGCTTGAGGCAAATGGCATCCCAGATTGCAACTGCACATGCCAAAGAAGAAGAAGAGCCGCACTACAGAGGCAACAAGTTATGTGGCTACAAAGTCCCTCCAGTCATCCACACTCCAAGCAAGTCATTGCCACCTGTCGTTCAGGTTATCAAATGGTAACAACGTCATCAGTGCCACGTTCATCACCCTAAACACCTAAGGAACATCTCACAACCAGAGGGGAGCCTTACACCTGCATGTCATCAGGAGACTGATGAGGCACTCTTGGCACCATCGTGCGGGACCAATCATCCAGAGACTATCTGTTAAACTCCAGTTGCACCTGAGTCCTGTTGACAAGAGCAAACCCGAGCATTGTGTCATATACACTTGTAGTAGCACGAGCGACTTGGCTGTGGCCCTGTTGGCAGTTCTGCAGTGACCCCTGTGCACCCTGCATTCGGTCCTGTGGCAACCCAGCGGAAAAGGCCCCAAGAGAGTCTCCAGGTGTAGGAATCCTGGTATGAGAGATGAGTTCAAAGCTGCCCCACTGACAGGTAGCAGGAGGCACCAGGTCTCAGAGGAAGACTTCCAAACACCATCAATGTTGTCCCGGCCTTTGCAGGTTTGCCCTTCATAGAGCCAGAACACCTCAAAAGAACCCTCTGCAGCGGACTCCACTAATGCTCCTGATGCACTCCAGTTTGAACTATTGGTACCACCAACACTGCAAGAGCAAGCAGGACAGAACCACAGTGCATGGGTGGACTTTAACCAAACCGACAGGATGTTGAAGGATCCTGACTCAATCCACACCCGTGTTCATGCCCAGAGTCATTTGGTTATTTTATGGATGTGTCCTGTGCTGCCGAGGTATTCTCAGATGCACCATTCCACTTATCCTGTACTGTCCTGCGGACTGCCTGGAGAGACAGAGAGACTCAGTGATGTTTTCCTTTGTTGTTTATTCCTTCTCCCAGGTTGGACTCGGTTGTATTTTTAAATAAAGTTTGGAAGAGATGTAGAGTCCTGCTGGACACAATCTCGTGTTTGGCAAGGTACTGGATACCAGTCACTTCCTGAGGGCTGGCTTTCACACTCACCCCACACCCATTCAACACAGGCGTCACAAGTGACGTGGTGTCTGCCAATAAATCGGGCTGAGCGCACGTGCCCTGGGCAGCCCTGCCAAGTACCACACATCAGGCATTAGACTAACGCATTTTAATGAGATGGTCTGCATCACAGCATTATAATGCATTGTCGCGTATTTTTAGCACCTGATCACCTGCGCATGCTGAGCCTGAATGCAGTGTGAGACTCGAGCTTCATCCTCTCTTGGGCTCTTGCCGCAGTGGGGCTAAGTTCAACTGATTGCATTAGCAGCAGCTGAGACCCGACCGGCCTGGCTGCCTGAACTTTCTGAGGCTGATTCTCTGTAATATGGTTGACCTGCAGAACTACTTGCATATCTGGGGGTTAGCGCGTGAGTGTTGCTGATTTCTGGCAATTTGAACAGGTGCCACCCCCAGTCAGTGACCTCTTTTCTTTGGCTGCTCGGGATTCGGCCTGCTGACGGCACCTCTCTCTCATGCTTTCACATGTCCTGTCGGTCCAGGGTCGAGTCAGGTCCCGCGTGGACACACTGTGTGTTAGGGAGGAGCTGTGTCCAGTTGGCGCATGCTGTGGGAGAATTTTCAATTTCATGCCCGCCGGCCGTGCCCCCAGGCACTCAGGCATTAATTGTTGTTGTGCCCCATACCTGCTTGGCCTAAGTTAAACAGGCGGGAGCCATCTGCTCATCTCCTCCTTACCCTTACCTGTGCTGTTGCTGTGCACTGCCCTGGCAGAGCCCATCTTGTGCCCCGGACTCATCACACCAGCATGAGTCTCACAGTGAGAACATGTGGCACAGGCTGAGGCAGTGCAGCACGGCTCGCTCTCTGACTTTCTGAAGAAGAGACAGGCTAGCGGCCTTTGCAGTGAAACCAGCAGTTCCTCTAAGACTCTCACAGACTCAGGTAAGTAACACATTATTTTAATAACCTGCTGATGAGATTTAAAATGTTTGTCACGAGAATGGGAGTGGGAGAGGGGCTCCAGCAGGGCATAGTGCCATGCAAATGGGTACACTTTTGCTTTGTGCACTGACAAGTAAGAATAGGTCCTCAAGGGATATGCCTGCAAATAATCCAGTGCATGGTCCTGATGAGACTGTGCTGAATCAGAGTGCACTTGGAACAAACTGGGACTATGTGCCTGCCATAATTACTGGTGTTGTGTCTCCACTGTGGAAGTTAAGATCATGCACCTACTGCAGTTGAGAAATCTCGCAAAAGAAAGCTGTTCCAGGTGTTTCATTGTGGCATCAAAGACAATCCTGAGCTGTGCAGCAGGCTTTCTTTTCCCAGCACTGTGAGACTTGGTAAGTCAGAGATAATGCTGGGCGGTAATTTTCCTGCTGGAGAGAGGTTGGAGTTGTGTCTACTGGCAGATTTGACTCTCACCATAAAGTAGCACAGGGGGGTTAATATGCCTGCTGCAAAGAAAGTCTAACAGCACTTAAAGAACTGTATTCTATGTGGTTAGCTCAGTGGGTTCTCCTATGTGACAGAGATCCCTTTGTTACTTGTGGTTTAGCCGTGAACAGGCAGCCTGCTGCCACTAGTAAAGGCCCTGCAGCCACTTACAAAGTCAGCCTGTTGCCACTGAGGAAAGCCCTGCAGTCACATAGAGAGCCAGCCTGCTACCACTAATTAAGGCCCTGCAGCCACATAAAGAGCCAGCCTGCTACCACCAATTAGGGCCCTTCAGCCACATAAAGAGCCAGTCTGCTGCCATTAGTGGAGGCCCTGCAACCCAAATAAATGCCAGTGCTTGGACCAGTGATTAGCCTTCAGCACCCCAGCCTGTACTCACGTGCGCGTCAGGCCCTCAGCGCCATTGGTGGACGTCGACGTCGGGGGCAAGCAGTGTTACCATGGTACAACTTGCCAAGGCCCAGCTGCATCACAGCCAACCTCGACCAGGCGGCTGCCACTCCAGTCCGGTAGAAAGGCAGTGCACGTGCTGCAAGGTGCTCCCACAGCTGTGTCAGGGTGACAACGATCCCAGCCATCGAGCCCTTCGTGGTGGATGGCAACCCCTCCTCCCTCACCCCAAAATGGAGGGACTGGACCGACCGTCTCCAG
Source organism: Triturus cristatus (assembly GCF_964204655.1). Lineage (NCBI taxonomy): Eukaryota > Metazoa > Chordata > Amphibia > Caudata > Salamandridae > Triturus > Triturus cristatus. Next base: position 1,379,081,994 of record NC_140589.1, on the reverse strand, counting down.
TTCTATTTTCAAGGGGCAGGAATAGCCCGCGACAGGCGCAGAGCACTGCTCCTCCACCTAGGAGGCAAAGACAGACATTGCATCTACAAAACGCTGGTAGAGGCCACCCCCAAGACGTATGCGACACTGCTCAACGCTCTGAATGCACACTTCAAGCCTATGGCGAACAGAGACTACGAGAGATGTATCTTTCGCCAGGCCAAGCAGGAAGTGGAGGAGTCATTAGACGCGTTCCACGGGCTTTTGAAAGAGCTGGCCAGCACGTGCGGCTTCCAAGACGAACAAGAGGAAGTCAAGGCCCAGATAATACAAGGCTGTTACTCCTCAAAACTCAGAGAGAACATCCTCCAAGGATCCGGCAAACCCTTGGCAGACATCCTCACCATGGGATGGTCTAAAGAACTAGCAAAGGTCAGAGCTTCTCATATGGGGGCTGCTCTCCACCGTCCCATCAAGATGGAGCAGGTGAACCTCCTGAAGGCCACGCCGTGCCAACACCCGGGCAAGCGTCCACTAGACAGGAAGAAAGAATTCGGCTATTGTGTAGGCACGCCACCGCATGCAGACCTGCCCGGCGAAAGGAAAGAAGTGCTCGGCCTGCGGCAAGATGAACCATTTTGCGACCGTGTGTAGGTCATCGTAGCCCCAGAGAGAGATGGCCCAGACCATAGAAGAAACACAAGGAAGTGAAGACATGGGTGACGACACAGGAGATTACCCCATCCATTATGTATTCGCAGTGAACCAACCGCCACAGAAAAGACGCAGGCTCCCAAAGTGCCGGGTCTGGATTCACCACCAAGATATGCAGGCCACCATAGACACGGGGGCCCCAATCGAACTGATGGCCGCCAACGTGTACAACCATTTGAGTCCACGCCCACCATTGCGCGAAGGAAGAATTTGTGTATTCGCCTATGGGCAGAAGACACCCATCCCAATCCTGGGATGTTTCAAAACCGAAGTTTGGCATCCGGATCTGAGGGTCCCCACCACAGTGTACATCACAGATGAAGGGAGTGGAATGCTGGTAGGCGGCCAGACAGCAGAAGAACTGAGACTGATCTCCTTTGCTCTCTCTGTCCAGAAAGAGGAACTAGCGGCCATTATGGAGGAGTTTGATAACATTTTCGAAGGAATCGGGTGCCTCAAAGGGAAAGAAGTCTCACTCCACATCAACCAGTCCGTTCAACCGGTGGCGCTGAGGCACAGACGCATGGCGTTCCACCTACGGCAGAAGGTCAAAGATGAACTGGAGGCGCTGGAACGGCAGGGGATCATAGAAAAGGTCAGCGAGCCCACTCCGTGGGTGTCCCCGATCGTAGTGGCGAGAAAACCAAAACAGCCAGGGCAGGTCCATTGACATGCGCCTCCCGAACGTAGCTATTAACAGGGAACGTCACACCACCCCCACCATTGATGACATCCTGGGGGAGCTGAACGGTGCAGTGTGGTTCTTGAACATGGACCTGCGTTCCAGAGATCACCAACTGCCCCTACATCCGGATTCCCGATACATCACCACATTCTCGACACACATAGGCCTCAAACGATACAAGCGTCTCAACTTTGGGATTTTAAGTGCTGCCGAGGTGTTTCAGAACACCATTAGAGAAGTCCTCAGCAGGCTCCCTGGAGTCCTGAATGTGAGTGACTGCCTGCTGGTATACTCTACGTCCCTGGATGATCACCACAGAAGGCTTTGCAGTGTCCTCCATCGGATCCGAGAGTCCGGCCTCACACTGCACAAAGAAAAATATCAGTTCATGAAGAAGAAAATCAGCTTCTTTGGCTAAACCTACTTGGACAAAGGAGTGGTCCCAGACCCTGACAAGGAGCGAGCCATCCAGAAAGCCCTGGCACCCTCCAACATCTCGGAAGTGAGAAGTCTCCTAGGGATAGTAAACTTCTGTGGACGTTTCATCCCAGATCTGACTAACATCACGAAGCACCTCAGGGAGCTGCCAAAATCCGCTACCACGTGGCAGTGGGGGCCTGACCAAGAACAAGCCTTCAAGGACACCAAAGCAGCCATCTTGGCAGATACCAAGCTGTCATACTTTGGCCTGGCCTACCAACATTGCCGTTGACGCCAGCCCCTACGGATTAGGGGCAGTGCTCACGCAACGCAATGAAGACTGGGCTACGATTGCCTACGCAAGCCGCTCCCTGACGGAAACTGAGCAGTGCTACTCTCAGATTGAGAGAGAGGTGATCGCCAACCACTGGGCATGTCGGTATGTCCACATTTACGTGTATGGCCACCCATTCACAGTTACCACTGACCACAAGCCCCTCATACCCCTCTTTCAAGGATCAGCGTCGAAGCCCCCCCCCCGCGGATAGAGAAATAGATCCTCCAGCTGCAAGGATATGATTACCGGGTCGAGTACAAACCTGGTTCGTCCAAAGCAGAGGAAGAAGATGCAGAGGACACCGAAGAATACGTCTGTTTCATGGCAGAATGGTCCCAATCGCTTCCGATGAGTCTCGAAGCGATAGTGGAAGCCACCTAGAATGACGAATGTCTGCAGCTAGCCATCACCGCAGTCCAAACAAATGACCGGCGCCCCGTCCAAACCACGATGGCCCGGTGAACACCACAAGCAAAGACCAAGCTGGAGTCGATCATGAGAATCAAAGAAGAACTCTCCGTAGACAGTAGGGGGTGACTGCTGAGAGGTCCGTGGATAGTGATCCCTTCAAGCCATGCCCAGTAGGCGGTGGATCTCGCACATCGAGGGCACCAAGGCTTGGTGAAGACACAATGGTAGAGCAGGCAGTCAGAACATGCCAATGGTGCCAGGTGTCAGGCCAACCTGATAGACCTCACCCCGTCATCACTGAAGACAACCCCCGACGACCATGGGAGTGTGTCAGTATGGACTTTGGGCATCTACCAGACGGACGCTATACCCTCGTGGTCATAAATGACTACACGAAATACCCCAAAATAGAAATTGTCGGAGGCTAAACGGCCACAGAGATGATCACCAAAGTGGAAAAGATCATTGCTACCCATGGGATCTTTGAGTTGGTGAAGACTGACAAAGGCCCACACTTTCAGGGACATGAGTTCGCTGACTATCTCAAATCTTAGGGCATACATCACCGGAAAGTGACACTGCGCTGGTCCCAAGCAAATGGGGAAGTAGAGAGGTTCATGCGCACCCTCAACAAGGTCCTTTGCATTGCGCATGCCGAAGAAGCACCGCTGGAAAGAGCCATCTACAGCTTCCTGAGGGAGTACAGGTTGATGCCCCATCTCACGACAGAGAGGGCACCGGAACACGCAAGAAAGGGTCGAGTGGTGCGAGACACTATTCCCCATCACCTGAACTGTGCTCCTTCCCCGATTGACAGTACGAGGGTCCTAGCCAAAAGGACCAATACTAACAATAAATTCAGTGCCAACCGAAGAGCGAGAGTGTCGGCCGTCCGGGAGAGGGACATGGTCTACGTCAAAGACAGACATACAGGGAGTAAGTTCCGCCTCCTGTTCGAGCGGCGTCCGTGGACAGTAACCCGCCGGACAGGCACGATGGTAACAGCCCGGAGAGGAACGGAAGAACTCACACGGAATGTATCCTTCTTCAAAAAGGTCCACGCCGGAACTCCCAACATTCCCATCTCCAACAGTATGGATGCTGGCCCAAGTCAGAGAATGGCTGAAGAGGGGGAGGCAAGCCAGAGAACCAACCCCGAGGATGACTCGGATGTGGCTGGCAGAGGACCGCCATCACAGCTTGGATCTCCTGAAGAAGAGCCGTCCAGCCCCCACTGAGGTCCCTTGCGGACATGGCATCACAGGAAGTCCCCCCGTCCAGGTCCTAAGCCAGGGGAGAGCGTTCCAGATACTACCTTCAGAGCAATCCACCTCTCTCCTCCCGTCTTGCGGGATTCATGGTGTGAATAACCAAGGACCCGCAGTGGACTGGGGCCTGTATCTGGGTTGGTGAGCTGAGAGCAGACGCCACGGGCAGAACTGGTAACTTATTGAATGTTAATGTTGTATTTCTGTTTTATTAAAGGTTAGAATGAATGTTTTGTTCCCAGGTGGGGTAGCGGTGCAGCTTACCCACGACCTGGACGTACACCTTGGTGCTGGCGTATGACGCCATGCACTGATATAAAATAAAGAGACGTGGCCCGCATCGGCAGTCGAGACCACGCTACCAAACGAAGCACTAGCGTAGCGTGATTATTTCAGCAGCTGCAGCGCGCACACGACCTCCCGCGCTGCAGCTCTTTACAACAACCGCCCCCGAGTACTTCACAGGCCTAAAAAGCCCATTTACTTGCTAACGAGGCTTTGTTGTGTTTTCCCGCCTTCTTAGAGCCCCTGCATCTCCGCTCTGCATATTGCTGCAAGAATCTGCCCCCTCCCCCCCGCCCCCCCCCCCCCGAAATATTTTGTAGACCCCCCCTCCCCGGAAATTTGGCACTAGTTGCGCCTCTGCGACGATATAACAGATAGGGACAGTGATTTCACCTGCATAAAGAATTACAAAAAAATGACTTAGAAAATAAGAAAGATCAAGAAGAAAGCCTCGAAAGCGACAGAAAGGCACCGAACATACTTGTTTGATTTCAACTAAGGGTGTGTTGAAGGGCGCTGCGTAGCTAGAATGAATGTAATGAAACTATATGCAAACACTAACGGTTCCACTGTCACTTGCAAGAATGACCTCGCTGGTTACAAAAGATGTGTAGCAGCTGCCCTCTAGTGGCAGACGTGACGTGTGCGTCGTTATTGTGCTGCAGGCTACATTGTTCTTTTTGCTGTGTGGGACGAAGCTTTCTCTGATAGTATTATAGCAAGACTGCAAGAGAACATGTCAGAATGTCAACTAAACTTAGCTTCACCCTCAAAGAAAATACCAGGCAGTAAAAAAAAAAAATATTCTTTTATAAGCTGGTCATCAGACGCTACTCCCCTCCCAGTGTTTGTTTCTGTGGAGACCAAACCAATATTTGTATACAAACGCAGTGGGTGGAAGTAATCCTTCACAAACCCCTGTCGTGAAGTTATCTGGCAAGCTCTCCTGCCGCGCGGGCCACTGCAATCGTAAACGTACCTTAAAAGAAGTGTCCAAAAAAAGGAAGATTTCTACTTAGAATATTCTTATAAAAGCTAGACATTTGAGAATTATTTTAAATGCTTTCGGCAACTTGCCTTTCCAAAGAATTTAACACTACAAATATTGATTTCATAACAATTAATTTAAAAACAAAGTGAAACAGGGAACTTCTAGTTAAGAAACGGGTTTCTTTGTGTATGCCATCATATTTTGTTATGTTATGGGCGATATATTTAACCCTTTCGACAAAAGGGCGTTTCCTCACTTGTGTGCCAGATTACTTTTCTGCAATGTTTACCTATTCGCTTGTTCTAACGCATGCCCCCTTTGCCTTTCGTTGAACCAAAACATGCGCTTTTATTATTTGGCATAATTTTGGCATTTGCTTATACGTTAGACATTGCTCAATATTTTGTCATGTTTGTCAGATAAGCCCAAATCCCGGATTGCTAACGTCAGAAACATCCTAAAAATCCAATACCAAATATAAAAAGCTGACTATGAGGCCGTGCCCTGCACAAACACTGATATATTTGTTTATACAGTAACTTTGCAAGCAGTGAGCACGATTTACTATTTAGCGCATAACAGTTTCAAATCCTAGGGCCTTAGTGAAATTAACCCATATTTATATTTTCTATCACTGAACTCACAGAAGAATCAATTAGTAAGTGGCACACTTCCTTTGTCTTGATAGATGCCCGAGACAGCTTGAGGCACATTGTGTTTGTTAGTAAATTGTGAAAAAAAGGAGAAGAAATTTGCCATGACCACTGCCATTGGTGATTTTGCTACAGTTCACTTTGCTCATTCGTCTCTTTATAAGCGGGTGGGCAAATAGTATACAGATTGTGAGCTAAAAAAACTACCTTATCAGAAACTCTAAATCATGCTTAGTTATAGTAGACCTGACACCCATGGATGATAGTCCGGTGGGAGTCCCCCAAACAGTTTGCCTTCACCTGTCATGTTCTATTAATTTGTGTTTGTTGGCTTTAAGATTCTGTGCACTTCTCCACAGCTAACCAGTACCAAAGTGCTTCTGCTCTTTCCCAAAACATGGTAAAAATGGCCTACACTTAATTGGCACATTTAATTTACTTGTAAGTCTGTAGTAAATGCTACTATATGTACCCAGTGCCTGTAAATTAAATGCTATTAATGGGTCTGCAGCACTTATAGTGCCACCCAATAAAGTAGCACTTTAAACATATCTCAGGCCAGCCACTGCAGCCTATTGTGCGTTTTTAAACTGCAATTTCGTCCTGGCAAAATAAACCTTTTGTTTGCAGGGCTTAAACCTTCCTTTTTAAAATTATGTCAGCCCTAAGGTAGGCCCTAAAAGCAGCTAGGGCAGGGTACATGGTATTTAAAAAATGGGACATGTTGGTTTAAGTTTTACATACCCTGGCAGTGAAAAACTCCTAAAGTCAATTTTCACTGTTGTAAATTACCCTTAGCGCCCTGTACCCCTACCCACCCCTACACCTTAAAAATACACTTACCACCCTATAGCCCTACCCACCTGTGACCCCTAAAATTACCCTTATCACCCTAGCCCCCAACCCACCCGTAAACCCTAAAATTACCCTTATCATCCTACACCCTACCCACCCCTAAACCCTAAAATGACTCTTACCACCCTACCCTCTACACACCCTTAAACCCTAAAATTACCCTTACCACACGATATGCCTGTCCACCCCAATGCCCTAAAATTGCCCTTTCCACCCTATACCCCCACCCACCCTGTAGTCCTAAAATTACCCCTAGTACCTTATACTCTTACCCACCCGACAACCCTATCATTAGCCTCATCACCCTATTCCCCTACCCACCCCTAAATCCTAAAATTACCCTTACCACTCTATAGCAGTCACCCCAACCCTAAAAATACTCTTACCAGCCTATACCAATACCTACCACTAAACCCCAAAATTACCCTTGCCACACTTATATATATTTACCTTAAATATACTTACCTTGCATGGTAAAGGAATTTCTGTGGTAAAGTCATGCTTGTAAAGGCATCTGCATGGTGAAGGCATGCGTGGTAAAGGATGCTTGGTATAGGCATTGCGTGGTAAAGACAGCATTGAAAAGGCTGTTTCTCCACCCCCCAAGAGGTGACCTCTAGGTCTTGGACCCTTGGCTGGCATCAGTAAGAACTTCTCTTAAAGAAAAAGGAGAAAATCCAGAAATTTGGGCTCCTCAGAAGCATGAACAGGCCTGTTTGCGCCAACACTCTGCAGCCCATGACGACAGCCAACACGAAGTTCCATGAAACCTGCTGTTTGCGTCCCCAGTGACCGTTCGTGACCTTCCATGACGACGACCAATACGAAACCTGCACTTCACCTTGACAGCGACTGTGACAGTCCACGACGATCCACAACTGTGAAGCTCCAGCAACGACCAGGACTTTGCGCAGAAAGTTTCCTCCTCCTCGCAGCCCCCTCCAACGGCAACGGAACTCTTTGTGCCAGACTTGAGAAGGCAACTCATCAGCTTGACTACCCTGGTCCGTGTATTAGGCATGTGCTCATTGCATTGCCTGAACTTGTGACTTTACCCCGGTCCAGCACGACCACATAACCATGACTGGGGCTCTCTGCTTCTTGGTGCTATTTTCACTAAAAACTTTACAATTCAATATCCCTAGTTCTTCTGATTGGAATGTCTTTGGTTTGGTGTCATTTTATTGATTACAATTTGATCTATGTTTCTAATTAGGATTGTATTGTGCATCCACTTTATGACTGTTTGAATGCTGGATAAATATTTTGCAGATTGCCTCAAAGTTAAGCCTAACTGCCTTTGTGTCAAGCTACCTGAGGGTTAAGCACTGCTTAATTTAGTGACTACTATGGTTCACCCTGACAAGGACTGTGGTGTTACTTGAGTGGTGCTTCCACCCCTCTCACCCAATAACCGAATTTCTTACATTGGTGTTCAGCGATGGGTATCAGTACATTTGTTTGTGCAGTACCACTCAGTGATTTGTGTAAAACTGAAAATCCCCTTCTGGTGGTCAACAAATGACCCAATTTCTTACACTTTCCTAACATCCATTTACGGTGCACCAATATATCAGCTCTCCGCCTTTCAGAAAACCTCACACGTCTAGTTGTGAACTAACGCTTAACTCTCATTTCACTTTTCATAGCTGAAGATTTCCAGAGTTTTAGTACAGCTTCTTGTGGATTTGAATAGCATTTCAAACACGGTGAACTAAGAGCAAAATATCAGGAACTGTCTCCAAGCATAACACTGACCAGAGGTGAGCTGACTTCTTCTCTTCTTTCTTCCAATCATTTCTTTTATCCCCCTTTTTTAACATACCCTACAGTGACTTTGCTGGGTGAGTCAGGTAAGGTAAAAAGAGGATGTGGGTGTAATAGGGGTTGGAAGAAGGAAAAGGCACTGCTTCGTATGCATGTCTGAAAGACTGAAGAGCCCACTTCTTTTCAGTGTTCAGTCTTAGAAGTCAAGGAAATAGAGGCATAAAAAAGAGGAAACTCTCAGTGGCCTTCATGGCTTACATCCTACTGACGATACCCTAAATCATCACTAATCTTTAGACCAGACACGTGCATAAAGATTCTAAATGTTGGGTGAGCAGGATTAATATCAGTCTTGAAATTGATATGATATTTTTGCCTATTTATATATTTTTTAAAGAAATTAACTCAAAAAACATAGAAAAAAATCTCAAAGATAAAATTCAATAAATCTTGCAATTCATAATAAAGTCAACATCTTAAAAATCAAAGGACGATCTAGCATGGAGTCGCCTCAGAGGAATGGCAAAGAAACGTCAGTTCTCTAAAATGTTGTGCTCTGCCCTGCTCTACACTAAACTAAAGACACACCAGCTAGAACACTTTACACATCCACATGCCATTTCCAAGAAACTGTCCAACCAGGTTAAGCAAAATGATACAATTACATATTCAATAGGTTCTCAATTTCTCGCAATACAAGCTTTTTCTGCGCCCTTCAAACTTACATTAAATGGAACTAGATTAGATACATGGACTAGTGTACATACTGCAGGTGTATCATGAATCCGCTGTTCATTATGACATTCCACTATTATCATAAAGAAAATAAAACATTTCTTCACATTTGAAAGTAGGAAAAAGAGCATCAAATAGGACAATTAGAACTCCAGGTTGCCTATAAATAAAATATTCAGGTGACACAAAATAAGAGGGGAAAGAACATTATTAATTTTGAAATTCAGGGCTACATTAGCTATAGTCAATCTAATTGTGAATAACATAATTTCTCTCTACAAATATAATTAGGATGTCTAAGTGTTTATGTCGTGTTAATGCAAATATTCATTAAAATAACACAAAAAATCTTCACACCAGATGCAATAAACTTCCCAAAATGGTAACCCTCTTGGGACTAGGAACTTCAAAGAAACAACCCAAAATACATTTGGAGTTTTCTTTTTGGGAGAACATACAAGCAGATCTTGATCTACACCAATCATCCTTCTAATGATGGAGGAGCACTTTGATAACCAGAGTAGAGTATCTTATTCACTTAATTGAAAAGAAGCTATTGATTCCAACTGTCCAGGACATAGAGTATGGATGTCATCAGATTAGACTATTTTAGAGCATCACTTCCTGCACCAGCACTGGTACACCTAGCATCAGCTTCATAATCACTACAATAATTTAAGTTCCTCATTCAGTCATTTCATTACCTTTTCTTGAATAGTATCACAGAGACCCACAGAAAACACAGATATTTGTAGAACAATACAATCTATGCTTTCTTCATCACTTGGTTATCTTTCCAAAGGCAAAGTGCAGAATTGTGTTTATATGGGCATATTTCTAAGTAGAACCATCATTTTGGTTGATTAACAAGCAAGAGTACTCCAAAGCTAAATTATTTAGATTTGTTTAGGAGACAGCAAATGCCAACATGTAATAAATGATTAGTACTCCAATAAGTGAAGTGCATGCTCATACAATGTAAACAAGGAAATAGAGGCAAATTGACAAGAAGCTCATTTCAACAGGTTGGTAGTGTCACCAGAATGATATTAAGCTGCAACATCTGTCACTTTCATCTTGGCTTCAGAGACAACATGAAATTTAGTATAGACCAGAAACCCAATTGCTTCATGGTAGAACTGATCAATTTGGTTTCTCAGCATGGTAAGAACATAGAAAGGAAAGGAAACGAAGAATAGGAATTCTTTATCCCTAGCTTTGGTAAGAAAACAACTTGAATTTGGAGTGTTAAGAAGTAGGGCTAGTCAAGAGCTAGTGCAGATTAGGGCAGAAAGAGCCAGTAAGAGGTGGAGTCAGCAAAGGAGAAGATGAGAAAAAATCCAAACTAAACCAATGCTCATTCTTTGGCAATGATGGGCAGTTCCCAATAGTGTATCCCAAAATCCAAAAGAGGACTTTAAGGGAAAAGAACAGTGCTGGGAGTTGGCTAACTAAGCAGAAGTTCCATTAAAACACCACCAGATGTTCTGGTGGGCAAAGCCTTATTGTCAGCTGTTCGAGATCTGACCATGCCGACATAAATATTTTTCCAGAACCGAATTATTGAGTGTATTGCCATCAGAAATTCTGAAACAACAGGACATTTCTACAATATTAATTTCACAGAGAGACTAGTCATCTTCACTGCTAAAAAGAAGAGAGCTTAACTAGTAAGGGTAGTAGTGACCAGCACAGCTCAGACATCCAGACCAATTAAAAAGTATACAGGGGATATCAGAGTTACTTGTTAGTCAGTAGGGCTTGACAGACCTTTCATTCCACTGACATCTCCCTGGAGGGCAGTATCCTTTGGAGGTCAGTTTTGAAAGCCCAGGGCTACACCTGGTGCGTCTCACACATTCCCCAGCTCCCCGATGTTAATTGCAGCTGGCACGGGGAGACTTTGGGAGACAAAAAGAGAGGGAGTGAGGGGGAGGTAGAGAGAACATGATCAGAGAGGTAGAAGAGATCGAGTGAGGAGAGAAGGAGAGAGAAAGAATTGATGGATGGATGGATGGAAAGAGAAAGATAGAGCAAGGAGAGGAATGAAGCTGGGCTGGTTGTGCATTTTTGCCAGGGCTGCTTTTGGTTCACCAGTAAGGCACAGTTAGCCTTGGCATTCAGAGGACTTACAATGTATCCAAATTGGTGTCCCTCAATTCAATCTTAATTTTGGGAATGCCTAGCCTCCATGAAACTGGAAGACCTTACCCATAGCCAAATATTCTTCTTTATGCTAATTCATGTATTGTTCTAAAGGTGCATATTAGAGTGATTAATAGTAGCTAGCTACCTCAGTTGTGCATGCACTTATTAGAGCTCTTTAGTGAAACAGAAGCTGAAACGTTAGTTCTACAATAGCTATTTGACTGCAGAATAGAATTTGGGCCAAGTGCACGCATTTCTTTCAGATGTATGTATAGAATACAGCTGTAGAAAAGAAGTATCTTAGATTAAAAAAAGAAACATCTGAAAACATTCATTGTGATCCTGGTTATGCTCTATCCTTTTAATCGTGCCCAGGAAAGGGATTCAAATAAAGAACTTGTATAGACTATATCGACCAATAAAAGAAGAGAATGATCAAGAATAGTTACCTTCTAGTGCTCATCCCATGCCACAGGACTGACTTAAAGAGGCTTAAATTTACTCCAAACAACACTTTAGAGTGGCTGATCATCTTTTGCGGGTGAATGCATCAGATGTATGGAAGACATCATATAGGACCAAGTTAGGTCTGCTCAGATGTGACACCATGCCTAATTAACACACCCAGTTTCTTCACGTATGTAAGTTTGTATGTATGTTTTGGTGTTTCCAAATCACAAGGTTTTTTTTCAAGACCAAGGCTGTTTTAGTCTTGGCAATGTGTTCTTTAAGTGACAGGTTCTAAGTGAGAGGTTCAAGTCGAGGATGAATCCATGGCCCGTTCCTTCAGTTGGGATGTGAAGCCAATTAATTTAAATTGGACAGCCATGATTGAATCAGAGATTGCTTGGTATTTTTGGCAAAGAGGCAAAATTCGTCTTTGTGAGGTTTAGCATCAAGTAGTTTATTGACAACAGGGTTTGGATGCATTTGAGGCAGAGTTTGAGTCTCTGTATTTTGTTGGTTGAGAAAACTCTACACTAGACGATTTTGTGCTATTGGATTATACTACAATAGGTTTGCAGAGGAAACTAAATGCCCTGGAAAATTATAGCAAGCAGAACCAGCTCAGTATCAATTTGGAAAAGACCAAGATTATGATCTTTGGAAAAAAAGTACAGAGTTTCTCTTGGAATCTAGGTACGCAGGTGGTGGAGCAAACCGATCAATGTAAATACCTGGGTTTAATTTTTAGGAGGAATTTAAATTGGGGAGCACATTGGGATGCCACTAAGCAGAAGGCCCTACTGCAGGCCAGTTGTCTGTCAAGATTCAAAGGTAGGTTCGGGGGGCTATCTCATACCCCATTACTGAAGGCTTATGACAGGAAGATACCCCCATTAGGCATATATGGGGGAGAGGTGTTTTCCCTCGAGCCAACTTATGAATGGTAGAGACTGGAAGGGGTGGTGCTCAAAAGACTTTTATCTCTCCCACAAGGCTCAGTGGTTCAGGCCATAAGGAGAGAGTGCAATTTGATCTCTTGGAGTATGGCGGCCTCTACCCGGACACTAAGATATTTTAACACATTGTCGGAGGATGATGAGGTGGCCAAAGTCTCCAAATTGTGTTGGGAAGAGATCCAAAGTAGTGAGAGGATGTGGGCAAAGGCAGTAAGAACTAGAATAATTGCACTACAGAACCTTCATGTAAATAGTGGTACAGTCACATCTTGGCTCCCATTTCCAGCAAACGAGCACTGAGGGAATCAGCTTCTGCGGCGTCAGAATCTATCGATCTGATGTATCTAAAAAAGAGATTATCTATTAGTTTCTCGATTGCTACATTTGGCCAGGATACTGTTTTTCCCTATCTATCACGGCTTCCAGACCCAGGATTGAGGAATGAAATTTTAAGGGCCAGGGTGGGATGTAACCCAATCTACTCTTCCCGCCCACACAGTATCAGGGTACAGAGTAATAGTGGTCTTTGTCCCTGCCCTCTGAAAGTTAAAAGTACCCTTATGCATATTTTTATGGACTGTGCCTTTTATTTTGCAAATAAAATAAAAATGTTAAGACCTCTATTTTTTAAATATGATGCTCTCCATAAGGATAAAGCTGTGGAGTTATTGTCTGAAATGTGTAATCTCGATGTAACAGTTGGAATTGCCCGGTTTCTACGATCTGTAAAACAAAATCTTAATCATGAAATGTAGTGTAAGGGGGGGGCAGGGTAGCTAGGAGGGGGATCCTTTTAAATGTTTTTAACTGTTTTAATGTTTTAATCATCTAGTGTGTTTTTTCTTTTAGAATGTTTTATGGACTAATGTCTAAATAAACTTGTTTTTGAACTTGAACCTGCACTAGAGTAGGGTGATGTTAGCATAGTGGTGGATCTTGATCTTGTTGCATTCAAGAGTGGCTCCCAAGGTTTCTATTAAGATTGAAAATAATGGGTGACAAGATGGAGCAATAATATTCTGCACAGTCATATAGACAAATTCAAAATCATTGGTTTTAATAACATTTTGATGCTTTCTGTGTAAACATGAACTACATGAATGAGCGATCATAATGAGCGAAGAGAGCACAGTCAATTCGATTGACTGTGATTGATGCTATTTTCACTTGATTTAGAAGGAGATGCAAGCAATCATTGAAAGGCCTATTCCTTCCTGTGTAAGTGATGATCAAAAATTTAGAGCATTTGCTTGTTCTATCTTTAGATTCATAGGTAGTTACCAAAATGACTATGACTTTCATAAAAATCACTGTATTGCTATAGGCAGAGGTCCCTGAGGTGTCTTTTTGGTTTCTAAAACAGCAACTCACAACTGTTTCCTTAAAAACATTCTTTGGTATAGGCTGAGGCTTTGCTGCTATTAAATGTCAGGGGAAGGTACATTGCAGACACCACAGAAAAGTAGGGTAAATCCCTCCTGTCACCAGAAATTGGCGCAATTGAACAAAAGCCAAAAGGACATCCATTGCTTGATAGTGAAAACAGTTTTCCAAACGTGGTATCAGTACCCACTTGTTTCAAGACAAACAGTACCAGCCTGGATCATATGACAGGAAATTACATTTTCTTAAGTTGGCAAAGGCTTTCACTGCAAATAACTGTGATGGATACCATGGTTTTCTGATTTTGATTCATATTACTATACAGACCTGTGAGGACTACTGGAAAGGCAGATGCTTTTTTCAAATGTTTATATTAGCAGTTAATACAATGATCAAGATAGAGCCCCTGCAGATCTTACATGGCTCACATTTCTTACGTGCTCTGGCAGATTTACTTTGAGCACCCACTCATTAACCAGACAGCTTCAATACGTTACCTTTAGGGGCTTCATATTATTAAACATCAGTTTTCTTCTATTACTGCCCAAATAATTATCTGACCATCTTAATCCATTGAATATGCACTGACTCTCCATAAAATAATCTTTTTTGAATCGTCCAACTATAAGTTTGATTTATTTTATGAAAATTTAAATACACACATTATTGAGGAGTGATGTGATTAACCTCTGTAATGTGAAGATATGACTGCCTTATCCTCCAATTCCAAGGAGAAAAGATGCACGCACTAGAAAGTTATTTCTTTGTACAAAATAATGTTGGAATTTAAGGAAAGAGCTTTCCTTGGATCCCAACATTGTTTTCTTGCAAACATTGTGACATGCAATGCACTCACATCATTCAGACAGAAAGTGAAAGCAGTCAAAGCCATTAGGTACAGACTGGTTTCACTTTGGTTGGTGCTCAGGGGCATAACTCTGTCCCCAAGCACTGATTTGAGTAGGAGAAGTCGTGCTGGAAATTAACAGTGTCCCATTTCCAGTGCTAATTCTCTTTAGAGGATCACTGCTTGGGGATCGCCGCAGAAAGTGGCTGTTTCCACAGTTGTACCACACAAAGCCGTGCTGCAAGGAGTAGTTGGGACAAAAGGCTAGCTGAGGAGTCGTTAAGGGAAAAATGCCATTGGCCCGTGGATCGCCCAGTAAAAATGTCTGGGGCTCGAGGGGAAGGTAACATTGGTGATGGCCCGCGCTATTCTCTGTATCTCTACCCAGAACAACTGAATCACAGGACATGCCCACCAAGTATGGAAAAAGGTTCCCCTCTTACCACAGCCCTTCCAATAAAGAGCAAAACCCCGGAACATCTTGGTCAAATGAACGGGTGTTAGGTACCAATGAGTCAATATCTTGTAGGCATTCTCTTTATAATGAATACAGATCGGCGATTGGGCCGCTCTCTGCCAGATAGCCCCCCAAGCATCAGCAGAAGAGTCTGTACCCAAATCCCTCCCCCACTGTAACACATAAGCATGCTTCTTAGAGGAAGTCAGCAGCAGCAGACATCGATAAAGCCACAAGATTGCTTTATGACGCATACCATAGGATATTATTAGAGTTACCTTATTACATTTACCAAGCTGTAACATTCCAATTGGAACAGGTAAACAGTTAATGTTTGGTGTCTTTGTAATTGTAATGAAAAATCCTGTTTTATGGTGAAGTCAGTACATACCCCCTGCCATTACTCTGTAGCCAGGACCAGGGAGGCAGGAAACCTCACCACTTCAAAGGGAATCTTCTAGAAGTTTCTCCCACCTCAAAGAAGGCACAAGGTATAAATATTGGACCTCCAACATCAACTCTTCAGTACACTCTTGGACCTGTGGATACTGCAGAAAATGGACTGCTGTAAAGGACTGGCACTCTGCTGCTCTGCTACTATGCTGCCAAGCTTGCTTAGAAGGACAATTGGACCTGCACCCTTCATCCCAGGCTGAAGTGACTGCACGGGTCAGTCAGCTGACCTCCTGTTCTGAGCTACAGGAACATAGAACATTCTAGAGGCCCCCTGCAACTGCCCAGATGACCTTCAGACTGGACCTACAACTGGATCTGCTTGAGCCCAGCTGCCCTCATGCCCCAAAGTGGTGCCCATAAGGTCCTGGACCTTTGGTGTGGCCTCAGTTGAGCTCCCCTGAAGTTGTTGGGCTCTTTGTGACTGAGAACAGGCCCGTTCATGCAAAGACGGCTCCACCTGCACCAACCACCAATGCGAAGTTCCGACGAACCAACTCCGCTCTAAACCATCGACCGCCACGGTGATCGCCAATACACAGCTCCAGCCACGACCGCCTGCGACACTGACAGGATCTTTGTGCTACAATAACCGCCCATGGCGCATGGTCGGCCCATTATGCTACTTCGACGGAGACCCGCAATGGTCTCCCTGCTCCTCGCGGCTTCTTCCACTGCAAATAGAACTATTGGCTTTGGACTGAGAAGGTAGTTCTTTCAGAGTGACTTATCTGGTCCCTGTGTTCAATCCTCGCTCCATCGCGGTTGGTCTGGACTTGTGACTTTTTCCCGGTCATGCATGACCAGATAGCCATGAGAAGCACTTTGGGCTTTTCGGCGCTATTTTCATCTACATCTTTAGAAATATCTGCAGTTCTACTGATTAGATTTAAGTTGTTTTGGTGGCAAATTATTTATTAAACTCCATTTTATTTTTTAAAATGGTGTGGGATTTTTCTTGTGCTTTATTTTCACTGTATTGCAGCTTGAAGTGCTGCATAAATACTTTGCACATTGCCTCAAAGCTAAGCCTGACTGCCCTGTGGCTAAGCAACCAGAGGTTTGAGCACATGTTAATTTGGGGTTTGCCTGTGACTTCACATGGATTGTGTTTGCTGCTTGAGTAGGGTTTCATCTCCCTCAACCAGCAACCCAATTTCTTACAACTCCCCGTCGCCCAACCATCCACTGCCTTGTAAAAGTCGTCCACGAAAGCCACTCAGGACTGATGGAGCAGCTTCTAGCTGTCCCTAAACCTTTGCCCATAGTTTTTTGGGGTGAGGCTATACTCTCTGATACGGTTTCCTTCATGGAGGGGTAACTCAGCTTTCCCCCTTTTCCAGGACCAGAAGGGCATCCCTCCCTTCACTAGGTATGCACCCTCAGGCCCCCCATCCTCTTCAGGGACCCTATGAATCTCCAAAGCAGCCTCATAGGCTTCAAAGCACTTATCAATGTCATCCCCCACAACACAGTTGGCCACTAGATCCTTTGGAATGTAGACCCTGATATCTTCAGCGGGCCCTGTGGGTATGCTGCCACCACTACTGCTGGACTCTGCCTGCCGCCCTCTGATGTCCAGCTCTCTGTCATGAGCCAGTTGCTCCAAAGTAGGTTTTTTCAGCAAAAGTCCTCTCGGCTTCAGCTTTTCTCTCCTCTGCCACCAATTTCAGTTTGACCAGCTTCGACCTGAGCTATCTCTTAGTCTTCCTGTCCTCCAGCTTCTCTGGGAACAGGCCATTGGAAGATATAATGTTTTCTGGCCTGGCAGTGGGCACCACTTCTGGAAGCATGCCCCCCCCACGGGTGCTGTAACTCCAGTCCTGCCTCTTGGTCCTCCACATTATCTTCCCCCTCCTGGTCCTCTGCATCTGCAGTGATTGATGAACTTCTGCTAAGGCCCTGAGAGCTTTCTGGAGCTCCAGCTTTCTAGTATTCTTCTTGGCTGGAAGTTCCCACTCCTAACAGAACTCCTTGAGGTCAGTGCCGTGTAATTATCCAGTTTGGCAAGCTCAAACTCCTTCCTTTCAGGTATAGCCATAGACAGTCATCTGGAATGAGAAATAATTTGGAAAAAACAAAATAGCCAATCAAGGACACGTCAAAAGAAACTCTGAATCGTATTAAATAATTTATCTGGGATTTTATTGTTACACAAAATCACTGTAAGGAACTGCACAAACACAAGTACTGACTCCCACCACTGAATACCAATGAGGTGGATCCCTACTCAAGCAACAACCACTATTATTGTCAGGGTGAAACAGAAGTAAACCCTAAATTAACCTGTGCTCAACCTTCTGGCAGCTTGGCATATAGCAACCATATTTAAGTTAGAGGCAAACAGTAATAAAGTGAAAACACAACACAAGAAAAATCCCTCATCAATTTGGAAACATAGAGTACAATTTAATACATTATTTGACAGAAAAACAACAAAAATCCAATGAGTAGAACATAATATATTGAATTTTAAAGGTTTTTTAAAATTCAAGCATTAGGAAGCAAAAACCACCAACCATGGTAATCTGGTCGTGATAGACTGGGTCCAACTCACACTCGGACTGATCGCAATGGAGCACAGGCGGGATACAGGGCTGAGTTCAGTCTGCTGAAAATCACCTTGTAGCCTAGGCATCGAGATGCAAAGTACTTGCGTCGATCTGCACGGGCTGGAAATGTTGACGAGGAGCTGTGATATGAGGTCCAGCATCCAGATGCATTGCACAGTGCAGATTCAATTGGCCATCGGCATGAGCCTGAGATGCAATATACTGCATTGTCACTGAGGGAGACAGAGGGGCTTGCAAAAACGTGTGCTGCGGTGCTCCAGTGCTCCAATGTAGAGGACAAAGTGTGTCGTGCTGGGCTGATGTTGGTGTCTGGGGTCGTCGGTTTCAGAGTTGAAGAAACCGCTGGAGGCTGCATGGACTTGCGCTGTGTCTGGGCCAAGGACTAGCTGCATTGTGCTGAAGTCAATAGTGAACTGTGTTACGCTGTATCGAGAGTTGTGTCAACGTAAAAGAATCCTGTTATGTCCTTGTGGCTTTAACATGGGGCCATCTGACTGATTTTTGGAGATTTCATGGAGCCCTGGTCCGAACCGGCAGCCTGGAATCAGCGGAACAGCTCACAACACTAGTGCAGCAACAGCCGGCCATGTGCAGAAAAGCAGTTCTTGGTGAGAAAAGGTCAGAAGGGCAGACTCCACAGCTGAGCAGACTTTCTTCCTGAAAGAGTCCACAGGTCCAAAAGTGATCTGAAGAGTTGGGTCTGAAGATCTACTATTTACCCTTAGTATTAGCTTTGAAGTGGGGTAGCTTCTGGAGTCCTCCCTCTACAGAGGTGTCTGGAATTTCCTTCCACCCTACCCTGGCCCCAGGTTGTCTGGGGGCAAAGTAGACTGGTATGAACCCCTTTGTGAGTGTACTGAGACAGGGTCTTTGTGATGTGTAAGTGTGGTAGGTGACAGCTCCTCCCCCTTATCCTGAAAGATATGGCCCATCCTGCCAACAGCTATCCCCCCTTTATCTCACTGTCTGGGTGGAATTCACAAAGAACAACTGCCAGCTACACCTAGTTATGTGACCCATGATCTAGGCAGCTGGCACCAAATGGTTAGGACAAGAAAATGTCAACTTCTGAAAGTGGAATTTTCAGAATTGTGACTTAGAGTCTGACCTTACCTTTAAAGAGGCTTTGAGAGTCCACAGGATACGCGTAATTTTTTGATTTAAAAAATGTGGGTGAAATATGGGGGTTGCAGAAAACCCACTAGATGCCAGGGGAGGAGACACCATGTATCTGCCTTGCTGCCATCCCTAAAGCACCAACAGCTTTATTGTCCCCCCACTGTTCAAAATTAAAGAATTTACTTCCCAAAATGATCCCAGGAGGGACAGAATGCTCACTGGATGCCCCATCCACAAGTGGGGTTCCATTTATCATCTGCAAAAGTGTGTAAACACTGAGTGTTTGGAATTTTGTATATCCCACAGATTCTGGAAATTACCCTTACAGGAATGTGAGGAAAATGTGTGAATTGAGCCAACGTTGGAGCTTTCCAAGGCATTCTGGGTAAACAAGTCACACCTCACTGGACTCTCTTGGGTGTCTCGTTTTCAGAAATGTCTAGGTTTAGGATGTTTCCCTGGGTGGCATCTGAGTCTTGGCCCAAATGCTACACCTGCCCACAGCTACAAAATGGACCAATGTTCATGGAAAGAATTTGATGTCTACACATTAATTGTTGGGGCCTGTCATGTCATAGGCTAAAGGGCCAGCCTCACAAATGGTGAACCATTTTTTAATCGGAGAAGTGTGGGAATATAGAATAGTTAAACATTTTGTATCAATTGCATTTCTCTCCATTTTTGGCTTCTAAATGTATGACAGTGTGCAAGAAAGAACACATTTTGCATAATGTCTTCTGAATCACATGATAGTATGGGTAACCACAAGTTCCGCATCAGCAGCTAAGGGTTTAAAAT
Organism: Triturus cristatus; assembly: GCF_964204655.1. Lineage (NCBI taxonomy): Eukaryota > Metazoa > Chordata > Amphibia > Caudata > Salamandridae > Triturus > Triturus cristatus. The sequence continues at coordinate 1,379,061,713 of NC_140589.1, read as the reverse complement.
GTGTGAGATACTTAACCTTTTGTCTTAAATGAGAGTGTTCATATGTTATCATAATAAACAGTTGAAGACTGTGTCTAGGGGTGAAAAGGGGTGAAAAGGAGAATTGTTCCCAGAGGAGTTATCAGTGTCAGGTTAACAAAGTCCATAAACCAAGACAATCTTCTTTAGTAAAGATTAACCATTATTCCATTAAACAATTTGAAAGAGAACCTATTGTTAGATGCAGTGAGGTGTATCCATGTCTAAATAGCTATCATAATTGTATTGAGTTGTAGGAGAATGTACACAGTTTTTGCTTATGACATAACTTATTTAACTTTTGTTTGTTATTTTTGTGTATCATCTATTACAAAAATGGTCAGAAGAAAAAGTAGAAGGGATCAAAAGTAGGTCTCCCCACAAACATATACTACATAGAAAGAGGTAGCAAAATGATAAACAAAGCAAGTCAAGAATACCACCCATCGAAACAATAAGTATTAGGTTTGTATGATATGAATGGCTATGTTAAATGACCTATTTATAAAAAGGCCTATAAATCAGATTAAGACAACTACTGCCCCATAGGTCTTACTGACACCACTAAAAAACAATTCTGCAAACAAATTTGTGATTGTCTCCTTGACTGGGTGGAAGAAAATAACATCCTCTCCCAATTTCAGGCTGGATTTCATACCAAGATAAGTACAGTGGATCAAGTTTTAGATTTTTGATTTTGAAGTGGAAGGTAGTGGATCATAACACGGGCAGCCTCTATGTGGCTTTTGTTGACCTAAGGTCGGCTTTCGACATGGTCCCAAGAGAAAAGTTTTGGTCTAATTTAAGAGAATTAGGCCTTCCACCCCCTCTACTGGACATCAAAAAATTCACCTACATACAGATAACTTTGCTTAAGTGAGATGGGGTCCAAATGGTGAGACAAATTAGAGGTTTAGTGTGGCCAAGGGTGTTATACAAGGTTGTGCACTCGCCCCAACCCTATTCCTCCTCTTCATCAATGGGTGTGTTGACTTTCTTTTGAACTGTATTAATGACTCACCTGTCCTGGGGGTGTCAAAACCCCAGATTTATTATTTGCTGATGCCCAAAACCCCAAAAGGGTTAGAAACCTTATTAAAGAGATTCAAGTCGTTTTGCTCTGAGTAGGGTTTAGCCATAAATGTTTCTTAAACTAAGTTTATGGCAATTCGTCCTCAGAGGCATTTTAGAAGGGCTATAAGGCTAGACAATGTGGTCTTTGAGAGAGTCTCAGACTTTGATTATCTGGACCTTCTCCTATCTATGAGTAATTCTTGGGCAAGCGAGATTTCAAAGAGTACACACCTATTAACCAATAGGGAGGCAGCTACATTGAAATTTGCAAGCACCACCTCCATACACCCTATGTCTCTCTTTCTTGAAATATGGAGAGCTCAAGTGGTGGCTGCCACAACTTATGATGTAGAGTTATGGGGCTACTCTAATATTGAACCCTTTAGAGTTGCTGAAAATAAATTCTTGAGAGCGGCCTTAAAACCCCCAAAACCACTCCCCTGATTTTTAAATATGATTGGGACATGCAATCTATTACTTCCAAGATTGGACTGAAACCCACCAGTTTTATATTGGCTAAGGATTTGGAGTACATCAGAGTTACTTCATTATAGGAATGGCCTGAGAGATATCCTGGAGAGAAAAAACGCTGCAAGAAAAACTCCCTTGGCTTGATTATGTGCAAGAGACCTTAGCTACCCAGGGCCTGACTGATCTTTGGACCAAACCGGCTTCCATTTCATGCTGCTCTTCCAGAATGGTTAAGTCTGGTTTTTGGGAGAGTGAAGATAGAGCCCTGATTAATTCTCGAAATCATGGTCCCCTTAAAGATAGGTTCCTGGAGATGAAATCAGTGCCAGGATTTGAGTTCTTTATGTATTCGATTGAGCTGCCCTTTACATCCTATTCAGACTGGGAGTCCTTCCACTTTCAGGTTTCACTGCCAAGTGGAAGAGCTCGGCTGATGGAAGTAAAATCTGCCAAGTCTGTCATAGTGAAGAAGAAACTGATAAGCACCTTTTATTCTTCTGTCCAGCATTTATCTGCCAGCGTAGGTGCTGGATAGTGCCCCTGTGCCGGAATTTAGGAGTTCGACAGTGGAAAGTTGCAATGACAATTTGCAAAACTGATACTTCATCTGATACAATATTCTCTATTGCTAAATTCCTTGAAAGTCTCTGGCCTATCAGATCCAAGCTTCTCTGTCAAGGGGCACTCTGTTGAGCTTTCGTATGGGTTGTGACTTTTTGGATGAATTTTTCTTGTTTGCCTAAAATGCCATTGATTATTTTTAAGAATTTTAGTCTGCATTTTGCATGTTTTATCTATTTGGTCCTTTTACCAGTTTTATATGTAACGTTTATGATTAGCTGTTTTAATATTGTTAAACAAATGCACCTTAAGCACTTTAGAGCGAGTCACATTTTTGAAATTGTATCTTTTATATCTTTGTACTGAAACTTATTTCTAAACTATTTCTTTTAAATGTGTAGTATTGTAAAAATCTATGATGATTTTTTGCTTTTAATGTCTGTGACCGAAATAAAGAGATTTACAATGATGAGGAGTGAGGCTAATAGACAAGGATATTCAGCTGATGCATGGTGTTTGCTATGGATCTTCAACAGTGCTTTTTGATTCCAATCACATGTGTGGGCATTAAAATACGAGCCGCTAGAGAACAATGGTTAAGGGCTAAAGATGCTACAGAATTTTAAAAAGAGTTATTTAAACATTGAGAAGCTTAACAATCTGATGAGCAAATCGTGCACTCAATATTTATCTAGATCATATCAGATTCTGCATGGCAGCATGTTTAATACAAAAAATAGTCAATGTCAATATTCTTAGTGCAGAGTATAAAGCATTTATAGGTTAGTGGGCTTCTACGTCTAGATACAAAATACTCTAGTTATTTGGAGGGAGATAAACTCCAACTTCAACACAATACAAAGCTTCTCATCAAAATGATTTAATGGGAATAGTACCTAATGTTTCACTGGGATGCTTTATATACTGTGTAAACCTGGGCAGCTATCATACCATCACAATATGTAAGGACAAGATGTTATTATTAAATGGATTTGCTTCAATCACCAGTCCTTCGGTTCTGATAGAGAATTGATGTAAAAACTCTGGAACTAATCTCCAGGCGAAATTCCCCTAGATCATGGAAACCTTCTTCTCTTCTTGCAGCTCCTTCATGGGATAAGAAGCTTTTACTTTCTTGCTTGTTGAACCAAACTTCATCTAAAAAATAATTATTTATGGTAGTAAGAATTATATGTTCTATTAATTGACTTAGTTATCAATGATTTGGAGAATTTAGAATTTGCCTCTACAATTTAATCTGGATTGTAATGGTGATTACTTAGGAAACATTTTTTTAAATGATTTAGTTGTTTTAACATAAACTAGAGGGCTTTCAGTGTGGAAGGTTCTGTGCCATTTTGTGCTTTGCTCCGTTATGGTGTGCTTTCAATAGGTCCCAGAGAGGACAAGCATCATTTAAGGACTTTGTTGGGGTTAATAGAAGCTTTGTTAACTTTTGGGTGCAGGCTGTACTGGGTGCAGGGACAGGAGATGCACTGATGACTTGGAGACTGATGTGTTTTCCCTGGGACATGAGACAGTTGCATGCTGTGTCTGAGGGACTGCAATGAGGAGCATCAGCGATTCCATCAGTCAGACAAGGACTATACAATACCATTATTTTTCATTCAGTGAGGCATGAATTTGACATCTGATTGGATAGGAAAGCAGACACACTTAAGAAAACATAACTCTTAAGTAATTTATTTCATTTTAGATTGGGACTTCACTCAATGCCTAATTTAAAATTCTAAGAATAAGATGAGGTAATGATCTTAGGTTGGACAGTTCTACATAAAAACCTCACACCTTTTTTTTAGACATCTATCCATAGAAACAGGAGCTACATTGCGGAAAACACTCAGGTAGGTCAACCATGCCATTGTAACATCATGGACATGTTTATGACGAAGGACCCCCATCATGGACATGTTGTTTATGATGAAGGACCCCTATCATGGACATGTTGTTATGATGAAGGACCCCCGGTTCACCGTCAGAAATGACAGAACTAATATCCCCACAATCAGGAAATGTTTACTGAGTGTTTGGGGACATAGTTGGTGTTTTCTCTGGCGTTTAACGGTACATGACAGACCTGGAAAGAAAGGACACCAATGGGAATGCTTAATGGATTTATCTACCTAACATGCCAGCCCCTCCGTTGCTATTTTCACCAGAATTAGGTCAACCTCTCAACTTTTAGAGATGGTGGCTTTGCCATTGTGCAAACCACCTGCTGAAATCATTAAATAAGGAATGGGAACCAAGAGGAGGGCACATGTGACATGTGAGAAGGCTCTTTTAATTTTTTCTTCTATTATGTAATCATAGAAAGGTAGCATGTCCAATAGATACACTTTGTGTGTTTTCTTGTGACAGATATGAGGAACTCTCTGATATAAATCATGAAACTGTCTTAAAACGAGGATCACAGAGAACTACCTGGTTCTTTTGAATTCCAAGAGTGGATGTTATACCAACAGGAGTGAGGTTTTTTGGGGGATCAGAGTTATCTACATTCATCCAATTTACTTTGCAGTAACCACACCATTATCATATGAAGGTTGAGGATCCTGTGGTGCAATGTTTTCAGCCATCCTGCAGAGGCTTAGCTTAATAGATCCACTTTGACCTTAATTTGCCAAATTGTGATACTGAGATCTATGCTCTGATCACATGTCATCTTGCTGTCTTGTTACACAGCAACACAAACCGTTTTGCTATGATGTGTCTTCTCCACATACTTGCCCTTTTCCTTATGACATTCCTTCTCTTTTCCATTTAGGTGAAGCTGAAATGTGCACTTGTGTTTTTTGAAGTAATGGCAAAAGTTAAGCCTAAAAAGCCAGCCTTGAACCCAGAATCTGAAAGAGACAACCGGGTTATATATTTTCATCATCTTCAATGATTCAGTGTTGCAACTCATCTATGTTCAAACCCCATAACTTCAAACTCTGCCAGAATATTGTATCCGTTCCTCTTCAACCTCAAGAGTCCTGGAAACAAAGAACTTGCAAAGTTCACATGCTGAATCCTGGGTCCTGTCCTTCAAACAAGTTCTGATTGACCGATAGGACAATCGGGCAGTGCCTGACAGGCTGGTCTTACAGGTCAGTGTGTGAGCCGGTTGTATTGTCTGCTTGGCAAGTCTTTTCAGTTGATTTCCCTGACATTAAAACAAAACTTTAATGAAGCAAACTCAAAATTATGCAGTCTTACATACTCTGTAAAACCCTTACACAGCATGTCTCTAGAAGTTCAACTTGCAAAAATTGGTCACTTTTTCAGCTTTCTAATTCAGTAACAGGGACACTTATTTTGATGACTGGGCCTATTTTCTGTCTCAGTCCTCATTCTGCTTTCAATTTACAAAGTTATGTAAGATGAATACCACTTAAAAGTTGGGTATGATGTCATATTGATTGTAAGCTATTCAGCCCAGTACATAATTTGTCAAGTATCCAGCTGACAAGCTGCACAAGAGAGAAGCAATATTTTTTCTGTGACTCGTTATAGCGTAATAATATTGTAATTAGCTCAGATACACTATAAAAATCTGACCCACAATGAAAAGGAATAAACTGTACTAAGGAAGAGGAAGGCATTGCCAACATGTGGTTTACCACGATGGGAGAATTTTCAGTCTGCCTCCAGTGCAGGCCAAGTGACAACAACTCACTGAGATGGTGAGCGCCATGGATGTGGGGGCAAGAAAAAAAAAGCAGGATGTTTAGAGATGTACACGTGAGTAAGTGGCAGCTACATTGCCTGGGGTGGGCCCTGAACACATTCAGACTGCTGAACATAGAAAATGTTTAGAGGTTGAAATTCACATGCTCAGGGTTCAAGATAGACATATAGGGCTCAACAAGCCCAAATACTGTGTTTTACAGTGATTTACTACCCGCAAAGGGGCAAAGGAACTCTTGTCCTCCCAGGCCACGTCTATCTTTCCTTCCTTGCTGTGGGAAGCTTCACTATTCTGAGGAAGTACTCCAAACTAAAAAGATGATGCTGTTGTGGGTCTCTACCATATCTTTGTGGGTATATCTTATCATTTGTCTCCTAACTATTCTTGAAGCCAACAAGCATCAGTGCTTGACCTGTCTGCAGCTAATTGTCTATGAGAAACAAGTCCTACTTCATCAACCTAAGACCTTTCAAAATGCTTTAAAATCAGCTATTTTCTGTATTATCATTGTACCCTTGTTCTTTTTTTCAAATGGAGCCTCCCAGGTCACTCCATACTGCATCTGACTATTAACCTTCATTGCAAATACAATCTGTCTAGCATTGGGGAAGACTGACCATCAGGCACCTGGTTCTGCCTTCATTACCAGCTGATTAGCAATGATTCCTATCCTGGTGGAGATGCTTTGCTCCATCTCGGGGTGATTAGGCCACTGTGGTCTAAGGATGGTAAACTCCTTCACATCTGTAGTATGTTTAACAATGTAGTTAGTAGGTATACCTCTCTCCTGGACCAGCCAAATGCATTGTTGTCATGCAGGTATGCTGCTGTGTGATTCAGAGACTTACTTTTTCATCTGTTTCTTGTCTTGTGGAGGAGTTTATCCTTCATTTCACATAGCTCAGCTCAGTGGTGGTGTATCTTACCCCTTAATGTCTGTTAAATGGCTTCACATGCACAAAACATAGTACACACTGCTAGGCACTGAACTCCACCATCAACATGTGTATCCATTGAACCTGTTATGCATAAGGAGTGGCTGATCCTAATCAAACAGAACTTCTAACCCATCACTTACTGACCAGAGCAACCCAGTTTTCTCCCTTGCCTGTTCCTCTGCGTCATCTGATGCAGTGCCACAAGGGATTTGCTTAGCTGAAAGCACCATCCATCCACTCTATGATGTTTGGGGACCAGGGTAGCTGCTGGGGTAGCAGACTCATCTAGAAGGCAGGCCCTGGATCCCCAAATGCCTATTTCTCAACTACAAGCTTGTTCAAATTGCAAAAACTCATCATTAACAGCCTTCAACAACTACTCCGCTCGGCAACTTTCCCTCTCAAACACCTGCATCTTATTGCTCACTACCTGTAACTTTGTGTTGGCTATCTTTCAGGTATGTTCGCCATGATATCCAACCCAATGCAATCGATTTGACCTATTTGGATGCCATCTTATACGTACACTTGGTTTGATTGGCACTAATAATCAAGCCCTAGGAAAGTTACCTGCATCCAAGAAAATTAATTTATTCACTGCTTGTCAGAAAGTAATTAGAAAATGAAATTCCGATTGTGATTACAGAAACTGATTTAAAGTAACTTAGAAAGTTATTACAGAATGTGGATTTAAAATGAGCAGCCTGATTCTAATATTGGGACTTTTTCCTGTTGTGGATTCCCAAATCTAAACCACAATGACATTATGGCAAACTTGCTTTGTAACAACCTTATGTTTCACTGATCACCATTTGCAGCACCTTGTGCAACACTCATTTCTTGCCACTCATACACAAGGGAGGATTTTAGACCTTTAGATACCTGACCTTAGGATGGTGATCTGTTCTATCGATTTGGATCACTTTTTATCAGTTTCCTTTTCCATTTCGCATATTGGCTTGCAGTTCACTATCGCTCACTGAAATTCATGTGACATATAGCTGATTTCATAGCTGACTTCAAAGACATATCATCCTCCTTCCCAGCTTTAACCAGAAAGATTTCTCGGCTGACATTTGGAGTGGATTAAAAAAATAAAGCGTTGCCATCAACAAAGTAGTAGACTCAATTGCCCTATTTAAACTAATATTCAGGAAATCCTGGTTCACAGATTCCTTCTGGAAGCAAAGAAGAGAAATTTGCAATGTTAAAAAATCAATTCCTCACACCATGAATCAATTTATAAATGCATTATGGACATTCAAACTAGCTATACTCACCTCCAAATCATACTTCCTACAGGATCAAATTATCAATTCAATTAACCCGACCAGGATATATTTTTCCAAGTTTGCAAACATCATTTTACAGACAAAAGTAACTTCTTAAGTGACAATTTTCACCTACTAAAATAGAGCGGTCTGCTCCATCCCCAAATTATCGACTATAGTCTCCTTTTCCATGATTGATAGAGATAAATTAGCCAGAATAACGAACCAATTTAATACCGCCTCCAACATAAAGAGCAATCTCCATTTAAACAGGGTGCTTTCCAACCAACATCTTACTCTCACTAGGCATCAACTTCTACTTAAAGCTAGTCAAATCATACTGATACTAAAAAAACTAAACTCGCCTCCAATCCACAATCAAATTTTAGACCCTTTTCCATCTGCCATAGTTGGGTAAACCATTGACAAGTGAGTAGTCAACTAGTTGTTCTCTAGTGTCAACAAATACCAAATATTGAGCAAATACCAATCTGGTTTTCCCCCTGGGTTTAGTAATAAAATATGCTAGGACCTGGAAATAGAAAGCTAACCTCACATTTGTGGTCGTGGCTCTTGGAGTCAAATGACCAGGGACAAACAAACACAAGTATCAGTGAGAACAACACGACTCAGTAGGTAACATATAGCACTTCTAGGTCTAGGATAGACATAGAAATAGGAAAAACTAAAATTAGTGGCAAAATAAAAAAGTCGATGAATTCTAGATACTATCCCATTAAAAGGAGTGCAACCTACAGTGCAACCACTTGTTCTAGCCACCGATAGCCAGTGGAACAATACGAGATTCATCATCCATAACAATGTGGTTAGAAGAACCAAATCTGCACTTTAAACCATCAATATATACTTGAAATTTGCCTAGCTTAGTTTCAAAGTCACAAAACCATCCCCTCATTAAACACCACACTCTCCAAACCACCCACCCACCCAGCATATTAATCTGATACCAATCCCATTATGGAGAACCCAGCTGGAAGATACACTGAAAGATTGGTGAATACATCTCAGATAAAGCTTCAAAGTCCTGTGGCAGTCATCAGGCATCCATTGGCCCTTAGTCTTTTAAAACTTTATCTCGAGCAACTGACCCTGGTGCCCGAGTGGCATAACTGATCATCTACCAGAATGTATTGAAACCAACATCAAAACATCATCCAGTCTTGACATCTACAGTCCCTGTCTCAGCCTTGCTAAACTTCTCTCTCTCACTGATGGACAAGTTGTAGCAGCTTAATCCTTAATCCTTGTGACACAGAAATACTTCTCCATTCCCATAAACAAATGAATTTAAGGGGGTATTTCTCCTCCATCACTTGTAACTTCAGTAAGATTGTTGGGATTTAATCTGGTCCGATACTCGCACTCATTGTACTCATAAAGAGGTTTGTGAAATCAACTAATTTTCATCTGCATACTCTCATAAAGCTAGTTTGTGATCGCCTGCACAGTGGAAAACTGCTGCAAAACACTTGCCAGCCCTAATTTTCCCAATCAAAGCAATGCTCCAATCTAAGGCTTGCCTTCAATCAACTTCTAGACAATTCAGTGACATGATGCCATTCATCAGGAAACTGCACTGCCTTCCCATCTCTGCAAGGGTTTAAAATCTTATACTTCATTTATAAAGTCATCCCTCTAAACCAACCACTGTATTTTGGGAACTTTATCAACATCTCATGAGGCCATAGAGATTTCACGAACACAAATACTTTACACATTGAAACACCCATATTTAAGACTTCTCAATCCCTGAACCAAATATTTTCAGGTGCCACAATCTCGTTCTAGAAGTCCCCCCCATCAGATCTACTAAAACTATCACTATCTATTTTTTAGGAAACAGATAAAACCTCACTTCTACCACATATACCCTAAATATAATACCTCCCACTGAACCCAATATCTACTTAATAATGACACTACTACTTGGTTATATGAAACTGTCAACAAATTCTTTGTTTTTCATGTTGGTATCTCCTGTCATGAAACCTAGAATCTACTCCATAGTGAAAGTATTGTTCAGTGTCTAGATGGAGGTATTTGTATTTTCTTCAATTGTAAGGTAACACACACTACTAACTAATAGTGCAGGAGTGCTATATAAAACTGTTACTTAAGTAAATGAACCAAATAAATAAAAGCATTTTTTTTCTTTAATTCCATGCGTCATCACCCACAGAGTAAGAGTATATCCATTTTCCACTGCACAGGCTCGATTACAAAATAACTTGTTTCTGCCCCCCTACATGTAGACAGGAGGTTAGAGTTGGGATTTTTAATAAGGAGGATACCTAAAACAAGTGTCTTTAGAGATTTGTCCTCAGGAAGCCTTTTCTCTAGGGTCAAAATGCTGTTAATGTTAACTAATGTACCAACAGGACTGTGCCATCATGATTATTTTTGATTCTGATTTACAGTGAGCTTAGACACTTCAGAATCAAAACAACCATTGAGTCTTTTTTTCATTGTCATACATGCTATTTACTGCAATTATTTTTCGTTAATGTTTCTCTAGTGAATTGAACTGTCACATTTCACTTATATGTGCTACGGTTGTAGCAAATAAAAACCTAAATACATCGTAAGGTTTTTATTCTTTTGTTTCAATAAAATAATGTACATTGAAAGTAAACAGTCTTTCAGGCATAGTTTTCACAGATAAATACAGAACTGCATAGGAGTGTGGGATGTGTGCAGTGGTCTATGATATCCACTTCATCATGCCAAGAGGTTTAAGTACTATAGGGCCGATTAAGAGTTTAGAGGTCCTCGTGTAGCACCACCCCCGCTGCTCCTGCAGGAGGACCGCCAAGCCTATTGTGTGTCTGCCGAATTAGGACTGTAACCCAGGTCGGGCGGGCGGTGCTGCGGTGGTCTCAAGACGGCGACTGTGTCAGACTCATAGGAGAGTCTTAACAGCAGACCACTGCAGTGACAGCGCCTGCAGCACGTTCCTGCACGGTGTGGCATGCACCATGTCGAGCATGCTAAACTGTGCAGGAATGGGGGTGCATTTCCCCCCGCATGCACCCCCAGGCCCAGGAACAGCAGGGGACCCTGTTAGGACCCATTAGTTGCATCTCTGCCACCCTTTTTATGGTGGGCTCACCACCATTAAATGGGAGGTGGACATGCTAATAGTAATATGCTCGGCACCGCCAGCATATTGCTGCCCCTTTCTGCTGTGCCACTGCCGCGGGATCCTGAATACCGGCAGAGGCGGCGGTCCTGTGGTGGACCAACCGCCACACTCGAAATACTGTGTACAGGCCTGCAGTGGTGGTGGTCAGAATGCCACCACAAGTACGGCAGTCCTGACGACCACCGTACTCGTAATGAGGCCCAATGTATGGATAGTGATACCTCAAGATCATATTAGTGGACTGATGATTAAAACACATGCCATTTTAAAGCAACATTGCCAAATTAGTATAGCAAACCACTATTAGTGAAAAAGGAGTCAACTAGATGCTTCCTGTCCCAGCAATGCCCGGGTCTCCAGCCCTATCCCCGTCTCCTATTTGCCTCTTTTTATTTAATGTCTTTTTGCTTACTCTTGACACAAGATCTAGTTTGTGATTATTACCTTTCATGCACTGCAATTTTTGCCCGATCAGATTGTTTATTGCTCTTTGTTGTAAAACTTAATAAAACACACTTGTTAAAAAAAACAACTAGATGGTTCCTGGTTATCGACATCCACTCCTCCCATGTGACTTCAGAGTCCAAATGTCCGTGTGTGCTCTGTTATACACAATTTAAAGTATAATATTGGGCGAAGTAAAGGAGTCCCAAATACCGCATTAGAGAATATGCAGAGTCACCAGTGTGCAGAAGCGATACATTGACAACTGAGTGGTACAGGACAATATATATATATGCTATGTTAAAACTGCATTTACCTTTGTACTCATGTGTGTTATTGTAAGATGTGTGAAAATTATTCTTGCAAAGACTGTCATGCACTATGTCAAGACGGTTAAGTGATGTTCAGATATTCGCCAGGCAGCCACTTATCTCTGTATTCCCTGATATGCCTAATGACAAAACTGTCATGTGCTGTAGCAGGGGGAATTTGCAAACATGTAAGTAAGACTTAGCACACAGCTTGTACACTATAGAGGTTCTGAAATGCTGATTGAGACACAGATGTGCATTTTTCCAGGGCATGTGTTGTGCAAGATGTATACAATAGATAGTAATGTGTGAAATGTTCTTTGGCATAAACTGATGTGCCACATGTTTTCTGTCATGCAGGATATGTGACGTGCATGTGTTGCGGCCCAAAATCGTGTGTGCCCCTGGGTTAGTTGTGCTAGGGGAATACTGTTTTAGTGCCCTCAGGACATCTAAAATGTACCAGTTGCCAGGGAATGCAGTGCATCAAGCACGATCACATGGGATGAGATAGCAAGGAAGTGGCATTTGGTGATGTGAACTCCAACTCTCATTCCCCAACCTTGACAGTGATCACATATAGGGAGAAGTACCAACTGTCCATCACCTTTTGATCAGTCACTCCAAACAGTGTGATCTGTCTTCTGTATATAGGATCTATCATCACTATATTGTTCCTGATGTAGCGACCCATGGCAATTAACCTGTCCCTGACATTATGAGAAATGAATATGAATTATGGGTAGCTAACCCGTGGCATGCACTGATGCCTGAAAGGTCACTTGGAATATGTGCTACGTTTGTGTTGAGGATATGTCTCAGGTAAACTGCATCATCCACAGTGATTAAACCCTTATTTTCATATTCATTTAAATGTGTACTTTACTCATTGCCATTGTGATCATTAGTGTTTACATTTTGCCTGTTGCCATTGTTGTATTCTTGTCTGTCAATTATATCTGTTTCCGTGTTGTTCCGAGTGTGGTGTTGTCAATGTCATTTCTAGTAGGCTGTAGCCATGATCAATGTTATGTTAGAGGTGTTTTTAAAGCCTGCTAATCACCAGTGAGGGTAGCCAAGTGCTTTGGAGCAGGTGTGTAAGGTTGACCTCGGGGCTTACTCGAAAAACCAGGTCCTCAGAGTCTTGCAAAAGTCAAGAAGAGTGGAGGAGGCTCTGATGTGTTGTAGGAAGTTGTTCTAGGCTTGAGGTCAAGTACAAGAACTCATGACCACCTGCTCGGCTTTTGTGTATGTTTGGGTGAGTGCTAGTGAGAGACCGGAAGAGCAGAGGTGTTTAGAAGGTTGGCAAAAGTGAAAGTAGCTGTTTAAGTAGGCAGGACCAGTGTTGTGGAGAATGTTCTAGTTGTGGGTGAGGAGATTCAAGTGTACACACTTGTGTACCAGGAGCTAGTGGAGTTCCCTAAGGTGTGGGTGGTTGAAGACTAGTCTGGCCGCTGCATTTTAAATGGTCTGCAATCTTCTTGTGAGCTGGTTGGTAATCCCTACATACGTTTTCCTGGTGTTGTCTGAAGATTTTCTTCAGCATCCTTAGTATGTTGAAGCAAGCCAAAACCACTGTGTTGACTTGATAGGTCATGTCCAGTTTGTTGTCTATGATGATTATAAGGTTTCTCAATTGTGAGCAGGGCATGGGTCCCAGGTCTGTAGCCCTCAAGTGGGGTCCCATGGTGAGATGTACTTCCCGAAGACTACCACCTCGGTATTGACCGAGTTCAATTTGAGGCAAATGGATTTCATTCAGGTGGCTACTTTTGTCATGGATTTGGTGAACTTGGTCCTGGTGTTGGGTGTTTTGTCTGAGACGATGAATAATTTACTGAATGTGAGTGATATGAATCGACTTTTGGATTTTTATGTTGTGTTATGACTCACAATGTGCATGTTGTGATGGTGCTAATCGATGAAATACATGTTGTTGGTGCTGATCTCGATTTCACCTTTAAACTAATTTAGCTTTTGTTTTCTGAACTTGATTGCAAGAGAATCTTTGTAGTTCTTGAAGTTTGCATCCAGCTTTGCAGTTCCAATGAGGGTGGCATACTTCAAGGCTGCATAGCTGTAACTTCAAACTGTTGGGTCTTGGAATACTGAAGTAGATGTGTGTGTTTCTTTTCTGAATCAGCCTTACTCTGGTCTGACTTCCCCATGCGTGGGAGTGTCCAATGATTTGCATTTCCATTGTGAAAATATACTCATATTATGTTGTTTTAGATCTATGTACATTCCTGAAAAGAAATGCTAGTAACAGTGTTTATAAATACAGATGTATTTGCTATTATTCTAATATGAATGTTGTTTTCTATTTGCTTGATGCTTCCTATGGTATTGTAGTAGCTGAAAACCTTTCAAGGCCTTTACAGGCCCAAGAGCCATAAAGCCCCATGTTGTATATTGCACATTTTCAATAAACATAGCCTTGTTTTGAGTGAACATTTGTGTATATGAATGACATGTCCCCTTCAAGGACGTCCTGAGCTTCCTTGAGGGGAAGGTCTCGATGCCTGCACTCTAGATAGGGTTCTGCTGAGAGCAACAAAGTTCTGCCATGTGGTCATACAACATTGACTTGATAGATAAGGAATATATATAGAGACTGTAGTGTGGAACTGAAAAGCAGACTGGTGTACATACATTGCTTAGTAGGGGGTTTATGTCTTGTAATTGACAATATTTTACAAAATGAAACATAAATGAAAAGCATTAACAGCAGATTGTTGAATACTTTTAAGGGCTTCATTGTGGATCTGTGGATCCACCGCGGATATACACGGGGGCCGTGCTGAGCACCATGGTGGATCCTACGTATCTGCGAAAAACCTACCAAATTGGGCTTCTAAAAAAAGGTAACCATTTAGAAGTGGTATAAAAAAAATAAAAGGTGAAAGGAAGTCTATGATTTACTAAGTACAGGATTATGTGTAAGAGCACAGGGCGAAGGGCAGCAATTTTAAGTACTTTTCTACTGGGTGAGGAGGATGATTGACATAGTTCTGACTTAAGTTTTGCAGTGGAAAACAGATGTTAACAGATATTGCAATGAAAGTTGGACAACAGCAAAGAGATTTTACATGTATGTTAATTAGGTTGTACTATAAAAAAGTATATTTAAAAAACAACTGTGAGTGCATATTAGCTGAGAGAAAATGTGTAGCTTCTAGACACTACAGTAAAAGGCAAAATAGAAGGGAGCTTAGATGAGAACATTAACAAAAAATATAGTAAGCAGCAAAGAAGGAAGAGTAATTGCTATACTGAAAATTTGGGGGCAGATTTACAAGCCCCTTGCGAGACATTCACGCCGCCGTTGCGTCACTTCTGTGACGCAGCGGCGGCGTAAACCATGCGCCATGTTGCGCCTTATTTACAACGTGACGCATCAAGGGAGATGCGTCATGTTGTAAAGCCCTGCGCTACATTAAACCTGCGTCAGGTTTAATGTATGCAGGGTGGGCGTTCCGTCGGAAAAAGCCTCGGAAAAGTGACACCCTGAAATCTACAAGCTTTCACGGAGTCATTTTTCCGACGCTGCTGCGTCAAAACCCTGCACCTGCTTGAAGCAGGCGTAAGGCATGACGTAGCATGTTCGGTATGGGCAGCCCCTGTGCATTGCTGGAGTTGCGTCGTGCTTGCGACACGACTCCAGCAATGCGCCGCCCTTATGCCATCAGATGCGCCACGCATCTGTTTACCCTTGCACCATGATGCGCTGCATTGTAAATGCGGCGCAACTGTGGTGGCGCAAGGGTAAACTTGCGTGACGCATCTTTCCTGGCGCATCCCTGCTGATTTGCAGGGATGCGCCAGGAAACATAAATCTGCCCCATAGTTTTTTTATTAAGCCAGTATGAATGAATTTGTGAGAAATTAGATGTGGGTGCTTGATTATATTATATAATTAATAGCATGTCATTTGCACCCACTCACACAGTCAAGCATGCACTTACTCACTTATTTACACTCCCACAAAATCACTTATGTACCCACCACTCAGTATTCTGCAAATTAGAAAACAGCCATAAAAGTACACGGTCTGTACTGGGGTGAATGTATGACATTGTTCTGCATTCTGTCCATCAATAGTTCTTTTTGCATTTGTCACCCCGAGTGGGACGGGTATGCTCAGACGTGAGTTCCGTGCTCTCCATGCCACTGGAATCAAGCTATCCTGGCTGAAGAGGGGTGAAACCCCGAAACTGGTCCTAGGATGCTTGTTTCCAGTCCAGGGAGGACCTGGCCTGGCAGTTCGGGCTGGGCTGTTCCCATTGGACACTGGGGCAAGACTGATTTGCATATGGCTGGGTCCAAATTGAAATGGCATGGTGCGCAAAAAAACGATGGATTTAGGGCCAGATCTCTGTACTGGGGTGAATGTATGATATTGTTCTGCATTCTGTTCATCAATACTTCTTTTTGCATTTGTCACCCCGAGTGGGACGGGTATGCTCAGACGTGAGTCCCGTGCTCTCCATGCCACTGGAATCAAGCTATCCTTGCTGAAGAGGGGTGAAACCCCGAAACCGGTCCTAGGATGCTTGTTTCCAGTCCAGGGAGGAAGCTGGTCTGGCAGTTCGGGCTGGACTGTTCCCATTGGTCACAGGGTCAAGACTGATTTGCATATGGCTGGGTCCAAATTGGAATGGCATGGTGCACAAAAAAACTATGGATTTAGGCCCAGATCTCTGTACTGGGGTGAATTTATGACATTGTTCTGCATTCTGTCCATCAATAGTTCTTTTTGCATAAAAGTACACAAAACATGAAAAAAAGACATTAAAAATACAATTATATATAACGAAGTAGGGCTAATGTGCATGATTCTATATAACACATATATTTCAGCAGTACAACATTGACATGTGAACTACCATATTTCAAGGCCAGTTAAATCTAATACATAATGCTTTTTCTTGAACAAATTGCCTTCAAGATAAAAAGAGCAATGTTAAATAATACTGAATTATCATTTAAAGAAAGTAAAAAAAACAATAGGTTTAAGATAGTAATGCCTATACTTTGAGTATAAACGACAGCATAGTATAAAGTGCAAGTGCTCTGTTTAATCACACCATGGGCAGGAAGGCGATTCAGTTGGACACTACTTCACTGTAGGGAAGGTTACCAGGTGGTTTACAGTACCAAACATAAACCTCATGATCACATATTGATGTTGGTTGTTAGTGACTCTGGACAAATAATGTTGGTATCCCTCCTCCAAAGAAAGAGACATGCACATGCCAACTGTCGATTTTGTTATCTCAGATCGCATTAGATGATCTTCCCTATGCTTTAAAAAATGTACCCTTAATCAGTTTCTTAGTGAATGACAGGACCTTAGAGGGGTCATCTCACGCTGACAAATTAAATGTAGAGCTAAAATAGGACTTTAAATACATCAGCCCAGCCACAGAATGAATGCTACATTATCCAAAGTTAGACAATCTAAAATTGATTTAGTTAAACTGGTTTCCTCTTTAGACCAAATAGAAAACCAGAGAAGCAAAGGTCTAACCAGTTGCAGATCCTCTAAATGTCGTAGGCCAAGCTCATAATGAGCAATACAATTTGAAGCAGAGGCAGGAAAATAAAGTAGATGTTTTAAAAAGCATGTTTCCTCAACTTGTAACTGCTTACTGCAGGTGTAACCCCACAGACTGGCCCCATAGGTAGCAGCGGCCACCCCTCTGGCCTTATATATCGCCATCATTTCATTAATCCGCCGGCTACCCAGCTTAGATGAAAACCTAAAAACTCCATTGCCATTCTTGGCCAGTTTGGATTTAGCATTAAGAACGTGTTGAGCCCAACAGCCGTTACTCGTGAATAGGCCGCCCAGATAAGAAAAATAATTCACTGTAGTGATAGGTGTATTATCAATAAAAAAGGACCTTCATTTTTGGGGATTTACGCCCACATATCATTGTTAATGTTTTAGATTTATTGATCACCATATTCTTTGATGCCATAAACTCCCCAAGGTCACTTATCAATTTCTGTAAGGCCACCGGGGTCCTGGATAACAACACTGTATCATCAGCATATAATAACACTGGTATAGGGTGCCCGGCAGTGCAAGGATTATCAGCTTGTATGGCCTGCAGAAAATTGTCGACCCCATTAATAAAAAGTGAGCATAACAGCGGGCCAAAACACATACCTGTCAAATGCCTCTCTTCACTTTAAAAGTGGGTGAGCATCTTCCCTGGGGTCCATAGCGAACATTACAAGATAAGTTTGCATACAGGTGTGCTAGGAAACTAACGATTGCTTTAGGGTGCACCAAGGGAGAGCAACATTGTCCAAAGGATGGTGTGATCCACTAGGTCAAATGCGCTACTTAGATCTGCAACACAAAGATAGAGGGACTCATATTTAGCCCAGGTATATTTTTCTATCAACAGAACTAAGTTGACGCATTTCTGAATTGTCCCTAGGGCTTTTCTAAAACCAAACTGTGCTGGAGATAGAACATAATTTTCCTGGGCCCACTCCTGCATCCACTTCAATAAAATCCTACTCATGACCTTTACTAAAGAGTCCAGCAACGAGATAGGGCTATAGTTTTTTGGGGTCTGATTTATCACCCTTCTTAAAAATGTATACTACAATCAAAATGGCCCAAGAAGTTGGTGTCTCACAAGTTACAGCTGCATTAAACACCCTAGTCAAAATAGGTGCTTACATAGCCTCGTCCACACTGACATAACCACTTATGTAGCTATTCAATTGCTTATAGTATGTAATTTCATAGTATGTAATATCAAGTTTAATTTATTCAATATTTGCTTTTCAGATATCTACCTGTATTTAAAGAGGAATGGAAGATGGAAGGATGAGGTGAAAAAGGATATTAAGAATTATGCTTCTTAACAGCATCGATAAACTGAGAGGCAGATAACATATTTAGTGCAACGGGCATATGGCATTTGTTACAATGAGTGACCTTCTCTTGCAGATTTGGTGAAACAGCGGGGATGGTAAGTTACTGGTAAGGTGGTAAGGGTCCCACAGATGGTCCAACTGCTGATGATGATGCACCACCTTCCCTCTCTCTTATCATAATCTGATATGTCCTTGTATGTAGGATTTTCAGGTGCTTTGAAACAGAGGATGTGTCATGTTAATACTTCTTCACAGTACCTCTTGACAGTTTGTTGATGCATAGATTGCATTGGACACATTTTGCAAGCACTTTCTTTTCTCCTGTAGGGAAAGAGAAATATTCCCAAACATCAGAAGAATTCTTTGGAGGTGGTAAGTCTTCTTCTTTGTCTTGCTCTTTCTATTCTCTTCTATCTTCAGCAGAAGACATCTTAACATTGAAACTCACTTCTTTTGAAGGAAAGGCAAAAATATGATGAAGTTGTGCTTCAAGGACTGTCTCCAGAGAGATGTGAAACCAAAATAACTGATTTAGGGTATGGTTTTCAATGTGGATGGGTAGACAGATTTGTGGTGGCATCGTGGCGGATCTGCAGATCCATAAAATGAATAGAAAATAGAGAAAGTCTTTGTGTTTTTCATTTGTAAAAGATTTAATTAGTTATGTTATATTCATTTGTTAATTGTTAGTTTTAAAATGTATAATAATAAATGTGCTCATAAAATGTATTTATACACTTGTAAAAATGTATATTAATAAATTGAACTTATAGATGAAATTGTAGCACAATTTATATTAAAACAACCAGCGAAATTCACTAAAAAAACAAAGGTTACAGGGAAGTTATAGTTAGGAAATAGCATTAAAAAAAGTTGAAATTTACTGAAAAAAACTAAGGTTACAGGGACATTATAGTTAGGTTAAGATTTTACAAACAAAAAACCATGAAAATTCTGCAGTTATAGTTACCTGAGCTAACTATAAACTACACCCCCCGCAATGCAGTGCTATGGCCACACATATTACATGACTCATGAAGTGGTCAGTAACCCTAACCTCGTAGCCTTGGTCCTGGGGTTCCAGAGGGACCCTGCCAGGGCAAAAAAGCTGTTTTAAAAACAATTCACGGCAATCTTTGTGAATATTTGTGAATTAAAAGAATAAATAAGCGCGGTCTCCTGAGTTTCTTTGTAATAAAGCCTCAGGGTGGACCAGGTCCCAGGGGCATGTGTTTATAATAAATAAGAAGGAAGGGGGTCATCAGGCCACCCTCTAAGGGCTTATTGTTGCCCTGGGGACCACCACCCTCTGGGGTTATTGTTTCGATTTATTGGGGGATATGCTGACCCCCATGGGCCTCCAGAACCTCCCAGGGGCTATTTTTAAAGTTTTGTGGGGGGGGGGGGGGCACATGGACCCCCAGACCCAAGGGCCCAACACCTCCCTGGGTTATTATTTAAAAAAAATAGGGGGGCAGCGCAGACCCCCCACCCTGGGGCCCACCATCTCCCCAATTCCTTTTAAAAAAGAGGGAGGGGGTACCATGCGGCCCACCTCCCCAGCCATATACTTCCCGAGGACCACCAACTCCACGGTGCTGGTCCATGCACAAAAAAGAAGGAGGGCCACGAGGCCCACCTCCTGGAGCCAATTATGGCCCTGGACACCGCCCCCCCAGGGCCTGCTCCTGCTATGTTCCGGGGTGCCCACCCCCGGGACATAGCTGTTTGCTTTTGCTTGTCAGGAGCTGACAGCTCCCACCAAGCAAAAGCAAGCACACCGCTGAGGTTTCATCTCTTTCCCTGCCTCCTGACATGCTGGCAGGGAAAGAGATGAAAGTATTGCTCTCGCATGCAGGTAGCTGCATTTCCAGCAACTCCCTGTGCTCAAGAGCAATGCCAGCTGCCTCAGGAGACGAGGAGCTGGCTGGGGCCATGGGGGAATTGAGGCATCCCTCGCAGTCCCCATCCTGCATCCTGGGTGGGACCAGGGAGCCTTGGGACACATGGCAGGGCTCCGGGGGATGGGTTCGCCATGGCAGAATTTGGCCTGGGGAGGGGGGCCGCGTGGGCCCCTCCTCCATTCAAAATATATATATTAAGGCTGGGCCTCAGACATGAGGTCCCTAGGGCCAAAATCAGCTGGGGGAGTGGGGCAGCGGGGCTCCCCTCACCCATTCAAATAAGGCCGGGTCCCGGGAGTTGTGGACCGAAATCATGGCTGGACTTCAGGGGATGGGTCCCCAGGACTATTCTGGCCCTGATGCTCAATTCACAAAAATGAAACCTCGACAGTAAACACTTATTCCGCTTATGTAAATTACATATGATCCTAACTCCTGGGCTTGGCGAAGGCAAAGCAAGTGTGTTTTCTCGCCAATTCCACATTGAAAACGTATCTGAAATCCTTCATGGATGTGAATGCATTGATCTATTGGTGTGCAATGTGTATGTGACTGTGACAAATAGGTTCGTTCTTGTCCTCTCCTGGCGAGAGCAGAACCCATGGTTCTCCCCTTAAATTGCTAGGAGTATGCAAATGTGGAAATCACTTGGATGCTTGCCCGTTTTGCCCTACCTACATTAGTAGTAGACAAAGTTCTTCCTGCCTTTTGCCAGGATGATGGACAGCTTAACAAGCGTCCCCCAGCGTGTTTCCCGCCGATTTTGTTGAGGAGTTCTTGATGCAGAGGAATATGAGGACATCTCCAAGAAGCAAAGAAGCACTTACTTCATACAACTAAGAGGAAGGAACCTTGTTTGGTGGCGATTTACCTCTCTGTAGTCTTGTTGTCTTCTCTAAATGAGGATTCATGTTATCACATATTTCTGGAGAAAGACGCACCAGGAACAATCACATTGCCAAAAGGCATACAAGGTCACTGGTGACATTTTCTCATGCTCCATTACGCTACTGTAGTGTAGAATTAGTAATGGACATCAACCCAAGGAGGTAGCAGTTAGTAATATACCAGCAAAAAGAACTACACTTGGATAGATATTTTGTGCAAAACTGTGGACTCTTGTTGCATAAAAGGGTGGGCGCAGTTCCTTGGTGGTCAAGTCACTCACACAGCTACTGACATGCCCACGCAGACACTTAGATACCCACTAACATACTCAGACACTCAGACAACCACTCACACACCCATTCAGACACTTATGCACCCACTCACAGACCTACTCAGAAACAAACACCCACTCACAGACCCACTGAGACACTCATGCACCCACTCACAGACCCATACATTCACTCACACACCCTTTCACAGACCCACTCAGAGACTAGTGAACCCACTCACAGACCTACTGAGACACTCATGCACTCACTCACAGACTGACTTACACACTCAGAGGCACTCACAAACCCACTCAGACATTCCCACACCTACTCACAGACCCACTGAGACATTCACTCATATACTCATGCACCCACTGAGACACCCACTGAGACACTCATGCACCTACTCACACTACCAGTGAGACGCTCATGCAGCCACTCCCAGACCCATACAGAAACTCACACAGAAACACCCATTGAGACACTCACGCGCTCCCTCACATACCCACTGAGACACTCATGCACTCACTCACACACTTACTTTCAAAGGTTACATGTTACAGTTAGGAAACAACATTTAAAAGCCTAGTTAATTCACTTAAAAAGATAAAGGTTACAGGGACCTTATAGTTAGGAAACAACATTAAAAGAACCTTAGAAAGCCATTGAAAAAAACAAAGGTTACAGGGACGTTATAGTTAGGCTCAGAATTAGTTTGTACAAAACCAGTGAAATTCAGCAGGTATAGTTACTTGAGCTAACTATAACTTATGCCCCCACAATGCACTGCTCATGACCTCATATATTGCATAATTTATGACATGGTCAAGGGAAATCACTGATGACATGACTTATTTAATCATCCGGTGAGTGTAAGTATGTGTTAAGAGTTTATAATTACTAAACATATATACTAAGCTACTACAAAAGTTAAATTACTATACTAGGTGTACTACTAATGAATGATATTACTTCTAACATATTTTGTGAGTGGTTGTGAGACTGCATGTACATGTATGTGAGTGGGTGTCTGAATGGATGTATGGGTGTATAAGTGGGTGTGTTAGTAGCTGTGTAGGTGACTGAGCGGCTGTTTGAGTGGGTGTTTGGTTCAGGGGATTGGTGTGTGAGTGGCTGTATTGGAGAGTGAGTGTCTGTGTGAATGACTGTATGGGTGAGTGAGCAGATGTGTGAGTGCTTCTATGGATGTGTGAATGGTATATAAGTGGCTGTGTGGGTGTATGGGTAAGTGTGTCAGAGGCTGTATAGGTGAGTGAGTGGCTGTCTTGAGAGGCTGTATGGGTGAATGAGTAGGTGTGTGAGTGGCTGTATAGGTGAATAAGTGGGTGTGTGAGCAGCTGTATGGCTGAGTGTGTGGATGAGGGAGTGGCTGTATCGGTGTGTCAGTGACTGGTTGTATGAGTAGCTATGGGTGAGTGAGTGGTTGTGTGAGTGACTGAGTGAGTGAGTGGATGTTTGAGTCGCTCTATGGATGAGTGAGTGGTTGTGTGAGTACTTGTATGATTCTGTGAATGGGTATATGAGTGGTTGTGTTAGTATGTGAGTGGGTATATGAGAGGTTATATAGGAGTTTGAATGGCTGTGTGCGTGGTTCTGTGGATGATGTCATCAGTGATGCCATCAGTTATAGGAAACTGCCTCTCTGTACAGTCTACTAAAATGAAGTACATCTTGTAGAGAATGTGAGAAATCCCCAAAAGGCAGGTACACATAAAAGTATATAATACTAACTCTCTTTTTGTGGTAGTGTGGGCGAGAAGTTAGGCTTATCTGAGGGTAGAGTTAAGCCTTTGCTATTCTCACAGAGACCAATTTGTAAAAAATACCATTGATTTTTATATAATTTTCAAGACCTTACAAACAGTTCTAAGGTAAGTACTTTTGGATTAAGATTTTTCAAAGTTCAGAAAAGATATCACTTTTATCCGCAATTCTGCACCATATGAAAAATAGAGAAAAATGCACAGAAATTCAAGCAATGCTTACATGAACTTCACCTTCTCGTTTTAGGTTAATGTCGAAACCAGGTCCAAAGTTCCAGCAGGAGAAGTTTGGAGAGCATCCCATATCGGCCAAGAGTGAAGGCGCTGAGGTCTTGAAAGCTGGTGCGCTAAGACGAAGGGGGCCACTTGAAAATGCACATCAGAGAGGGACTTACAGGTAAGGCTGGTGGGCCTCCTTAGAGGGAGGAGGGCGCATGATCCTTACGACCATGGGAGCAGGGATGGTTGGTCAGAGCTGGGCTGGTGGGGCCGGGTGCAGAGTGAATATGTCAGCCGGGTGTTGTGCATCTTGAGGTCTTCGTGGTCAGGAGCAGGCAACTTGAGAGGTGCTCATGTGACAGCTGGGCCACTCAGGAAGTGGGTCGTGGGTGTCTTGACGTCCCTCGATGGATGCTTGCTTTTGGTGCTTTGGGAGTTTGGTGTGGACTCTTCTTCTTTGCGTTTGTTGTATTGGTACAACTTGGCTCCGGTAGGTCCTGGTGCCTCCAAACTCGGTGGAGAGTCATATCTGACTCTCCTAAGCTGTTGTGCCTTTTATTACTTTGGTACTGCACGAGGTCATTGGGAAGCAGCAAGTCGACAAACGGACTTCATGTGATTGGTGCCTGTAGTGTGCAGGGGAGTGATACCTTCACTCCGAGGGAGCTTCGTGGTAATTTCTTGAAGGCTGGAGGTACTCCTTTCACATTTCAGGATGACACAGCAACAGCGATTGTCAGGTCCCGGGAGCAGCAGGGTTTGGTGCCTTTGTCTTCTGCAGCAGGACACCAGTTCTTGAGCAGTATGTCTTCTTTGTCCTGATCTCTCTTGTCCGTTGAATCTGATGTTCAGGTCTTGGCGTGCCACCTAAATACTGAATTTAGGGGCATTACCAGGGGAGACAGGTAGTAGCCAATGAGATGCTTACCTTTAGGGTGTCTCCATCCTCAGGTGAACACTTCCTTTGGGAAGAGGCACTACCCTAGCCCTGATAGGAGGTTTTCTCACCATCTCAAGATGGTGGAATATCAGGAGAGGGGCTCACCTTGCCTGCCCCCCTCTAGGGGTGGTGTAGGCTAAGTGAGGACCCTCCTCCTAATCTAACTGTTTTTCCTCTCCTTCCTCCAGCCAAAAGTGGAGCAGGAAAGGAGGCCTGGCCTGCCCTACTATCTTGAGGTTCCTGGGTTGGATTTCAAAGGTGGCATTGTCTTTGAAGCTTCTCGTCCATGAAGGCCGTCCTGTCCTGGAGGACGTGTGATCCACTTCCACCCACAGCAGGCTTTGTCTCTATCCTCTGAGAGCACTGGCTCTTACCCAATGAGGTCAGAAACATGTCTGGTAGTGGCCCGCTGGCAAAAACAAGTCAGGAACCATACTAGTGCTTGGTAGGTTTTCAGGGGACACTCTAAAAGGGTCTCCTGCGTGAATATATTAATAATTCAAACACTGGCATCAGTGAGTAGTTATTAAGAAAAAAAGGGGCATATTTACAAGCCCCTATCGCCACCACAATGTCACTTTTCAGGACTTTGTGGGGGCGATAGGGGCTTCGCCTTATTTAACGTGGCTTAACGATGCCTTGTAAGTAAGGCCCCCTTTCATGCTCTACTTAGCATGAAAGGGGAGGGTTATGGGCAACGAGGGCCAGGACGCCTTCCTGCACATAAACAATCTCCCCCTGCAATGCAGATACCCTTGCACTATGGTGCAAGGGTGCCTGCGTTGGTTCTAGGCAGCTAAATTTAGTGCCAGCGCAGGGGGAAATGCAGTGTTATTTAAACTTATAGCGCGCACAGCTACTCCAAGGAGTGTCCCGGCGCGACCCAAGGGAAAACAAAGCATAACCAAACTTTAGATGAAAAGGTGAGTTTTTAGCAATTTTTTAAAAACCGCAATATCTTCCACACTGCGGAGTGTCAGGGGAAGCGCATTCCAAGCACGGGCCGCAAGAACGGCCAAGGAAGCGCCCCCCAGGCGGTGCCGCTAGAAACCAGGAATCTTCATCAACCTAAGAGATGAGGAGCGCAAAGACCTCCCTGGAACATAGAAGGAGAAACGTTTCTGCAGATAGCCAGGGCCTTGTCCATGTAGTGCCCAATGGGCGATGGTGAGGGATTTAAACACCACACGCGCCTTGACCGGAACCAGTGTAGGGAGCGAAGGTAGCCACGCGCACTCTCCCTTGGAGCTACATCATATTCTTGTAAATATGGTGCAGCCCTGCGTTTCTAAGGTGATGGAGCGTGTCATTAGCCTTCTTGGCTTAACGATACACTTCACCACTTTACTAGTAAATATGCCCCAATATTTGGTACCAAACACCTTTGAAATCAGTGAAGCCATCATGGAGCTAGGAAACTCATGTTGACAAATATCCAGCTCATGTACTCTTTATGGCTCCACTATGCACTTACAACATCTGAGAATGGACTGGCCTTATCTGCTCATGCTGATATGCCCACACATAGGATATAGTGTACCCTGCCTCAGGGCTAAAGGCCTGCAGTAGAGGTGACTTATTTATATCCTATGCAGAGTATGGGAGGCATGGCACACAAAGCCGTTTAGATTTCTCTGCACCAAGACACGCAGTCTGGAATGGCAGAGTGCATAGCCTTGGTGAGGGGTCCTTGGGGTGGCACAATCAGTGCTGCAGCCCCTAGAGGACCCTCTCCAGTACCCATGTCCTAGGTACAAGGGGTTCCACTTACTAGGGACTTACAGGGGTAATTGAAGTTGTGCCAATTGTGGTACAGTTTTTGGAAATGAGATCTGGCACTGGGAACCTGGTTAGCAGGGGCCCAGTGTACTTACAGTTTGAAATTACATCATACAGAAGGTAAAAAGTGGGGGCTAACCATGTCAAAAGAGACACTTTCCTACATGACCCCCCAAACGAAAGAGGATGAGACTAACATTCCACTAGTGAGTCTTTATCGTCTAAGTGCAAGAACCTGGAACGTTCATCTGCATTGGCATGGGCAGTCCCAGGTATGTTTTCCACATTAAAGTCCATTCCCTGTAGCAATAGAGACCACAGTAGCCATTTTAAATACTTACCTTTCATATGCATTAACCATCTGAGAGGCCTCTGTTTGGTTTGAACAATGAAGTCAGAGTCAAAGAGGCATGACCTCAGCTTCTTCAGGGACCAGAGCACATCAAAGGCTTCCCTCTCAATGCCACTCCAACGTTGTTCCCTGGGGAGTAGCCTTCCACTGATGAAAGCTGCAGGCTGGTCTTGACATTGGTCATTTATTTGGGATAGGACGGCTCCTATCCCATGTTCAGTGTCATCCATTTGTACAATTAATTATTTGCAATACTCTTGAGCCTTCAGAGCAAGTGCAGAGCACATTGCTTTCTTCAGATTGTCAAAACTCTTTTGATAGCTCACTGTCCAGTTCACCTTTTTGGGCATTCTTTTAAAGGTCAGTTCTGTGAGGGGTGTCACAATGGTGCCATAATCTTTCACAAACCTCCTGTAGTACCCAGTCAAGCCAAGGAAGGCCCTGAATTGAGTCTGGGTTGTTGGAGACACCCAGTCCAGAATGGTCTGGATCTCGGGTTGTAGTGGTTGAACCTGGCCTCCACCAACAAGGTGGCCAAAGTATGCAACCTTCATCTGCCCTATCTGGTTCTTGCTTGCCAGATAGTGAGGCCAGCACTTCTCAGAGGCTCCACTACTTTCCCAAGGTGTGTCAGGATACCCTGCCAGGTACAGCTAAAGACAGCAATATCATCTAGAAAGCTGCACTGTAGGATTCCACGCCAGCAAGGACTTTGTTCCCCAACCTTTGTTAAGTGTCAGGTGGATTTTTCTGTCTGAAAGGCATCACAGTAAACTGATAATGCCCATCTGGGGTTGAAAATGCAGATCTCTCTATTGATCCTGGAGTCAGACCTATCTGCCAGTACCAAGATGCGAGATCAAAGGTACTCAGATATTTGGTGGCTCCCAACTTGTCAATTCATCTGTCCTTGGAATTGGGTGTGCATCAGTTTTGATCACTGCATTTTGGTCCCTATAGTCCAACCAGAACCTCATCTCTTTCTCATCACCCTGGGTATGAGGTTTGGTGACTGACACCACTGGACTGGCCCAGGTGCTCTCAGGTGGCTCTATGACTCCCAATTACAGCATCTTGATTACTTCAGCTTGATGCTCCCTTTCACATGATCAGACTGCCTGTAGATTTTGTTTTTGATGGGTAGGCTTTCACCAGTGTCCACCTCATGGGCCCACCAGCTAGTCTAACAAGGGGTCAAAGAGAAGAGCTCAGCAAACTGATTTGGGACTTGCATGCAAACAGTCTGCTTCTGGGTAGTGAGGGTGTCTTGACCCATCTTTTGCGTTGTTGGACGGAAGGTCAGAATGAAGTTCACTCTTTGCTTCCTGATCCTCATCTGTAACCATGAGGATGGTAACATCAACCCTGCCATAATAGGGTTTAAGGCGGTTTACATGGATGACCTACTTGGGGTTCTGCAAGAGCCAAGGCCCACCAGGTAGGTGACCTCCCCTTTTCTTTCTAGGATAGGGTAAGGCCATTCCACTTATCTTGGAGGGCCCTAGGGGCCACAGGCTCCAAGATCCACATATTGTGCCCTGGTTGGAACTCCACCATGGCATCTGGAGCTCTTGGCTGACCTCAAGGTTTTGGTTTGCTTTCTCCGTGTAGTCAGCCATTCTGGAGCAGAGACCAAGTGCATAGTCCACTATGTCCTGTTTAAGTTCAACTAGAGGTATCTTCTATCCCTCCTTCACAAGGCACAATTGTCCTCTAAAAGGATGACCAAACAAAAGTTCAAATGGGGAGAACCCCACTCCCTTCTGTGGCACTTCCTTGTAGGCAAAAAGCAGACATGGCAGTAAGACATCCTGTCTCTTTTTTGAGTTTTTCTGGGAGTCCACCAATCATACCTTTCATGTTCTTATTGAATCTTTCAATAAGGCCCTTACACTGCAAATTGTAGGGGGTAGTGAACCTGTAGGTAGCTCCACACTCCTTCCACGTGTTTTAGGTAACTAGACATGAAGTTTGTACCTCTATCTGATACCACCTCTTTAGAGACACCCACTATGGTAAAGATACTAATGAGGGCACCAGTCACTGCAGGGGCAGTGGTAGTCCTAAGGGCAATAGCTTCTGGATACCTGGTGGCATGATACACTACCACTAGAATATACCTGTTCCCTGAGGCTGTATGTCAATCCTTACCCTCTCAAAGGGAACCCTAACTACTGGAAGTTGAATTGAGGGGGCTTTTGGGTGCCCACCTGTCTTGCCACTGGTTTGACACGTAGGGCAGGAGTTCTTTCACATTCTGGCGCATCCCTGGCCAGTATAAGTCTGCTCCAAGGTTTCATCTGGCCATGGTGTTCAGTTAGTGTGATATCATGGGCCAAAGTGAGTAGGAATTTTCTAAATGCCTGACGTACTACTACTCTCTCAGTGTAAAGGATTCCCTCCTCTCAATAGGTCCTGTGGGAACCACTGACATCACCACATTCCTTGCAGCAGATTGATGTTGCAGGCTTTCAAGAGTGGGGCAGGACTCCTGCCCCTGGGACAGCTCTACCCTAGATACCCCCCCTGTGAACAAAAGCTCCAGCTGCTGAAGCTCAGTTCCCCCTGGGGCTGACTCTTCTTCCCCTTGAGGAGAAGGGTCTGGTGTCTGATTCTCAGCTGGTTCTCCAGTCTGCTTGCCTTTTCTCTTGGAGGGCTGGGCCATTCTTCCAGACTCCAGCACCGCTTTTTCACTCGGGGCTCTGATCTGTGCTTTTTACACACACCCAGTATGGGATTCCAAGCATTTCTGCATGGATTCTCAGTTCTGCCTCAGCCCAGGCTGAGAACTCCAAATCATTGGCAAGCAAATAATCAACTTGTATTGATGAAGAGACTGCTACTTCCTTTTTTCAGCAACTCCTCCCCAGTCGAAGGACGCCATTGGCATGGGATGGGTTTTTGTGACATTATCAGCATTGGTGACTGGATAGGTCCTTCCAGGCAGATACTGTTCTGAGTCACCATGGTGATGCTGGCACCAGTGTCTTACAGGGCTTCAACCCTAACTCCATTAATAATTGGATGCTGTCTGTATTTTTGCATATTAGTGGGCTAGACAGCTAAGGTGGCTAAGTCCACATCCCTTACAAGAGGCACCTCAGTGAGCTCTCTGACATGATCAGTGCTTACTTGAGATCCCTCCTGGAGATTGACCACTGCATTTACTGCAGGTGGACTAGAGGCATTTGTTTTGTTTTTAGAGCCAGGGTCTTCGGTTCGGTGTCCTGGTGCTCTACAGTTATGGCACCAAGTTTTTTGGGGATCCTGTTCTTAAACTGGTACCCTCCCTTGGGCTGTGATGAGTTTCTGGGGCCAGCAGGTTTTTAGGGGCTTGAAGAAGACTGATTTTAGTTTTTCCCTTTCTGATCACCATCTTTCCCTAGGGGGGCTTTTTGGCATCTTACTTTTGGTCTCCCCCACCAGTGGTAGTTCTATTCACCCTTATTTTAACTGAGTGGTCTGCCTTCTTCCCGCACTCTAGAGGAGAAAGTAGACCTAGGTCTACTAGATGCTGATGTAAACATTACTTATAGATGCTCTTTCATGATTAAAATATAAAGCCTTTCATAGTCATTCATACTGTTACCTGTTAACCAACCATCTAGTGTTTTTACTGAAAAGTCAATGTATTCCACCCAGAATTGACTCTGGGTTTTTCGAGTCTCCCTGAATCTCATTCTATACTTTTTAATGGTGAGTCAAAAGCCCTCAATTAGGGTAACCTTCATGAAGTCATAAGCCTCAGCATATTTTTCAGGTAATGTCAGGAGTCTATCCCTGCATTTCCCTGAGAACAGTTCCCACAAGAGAGCAGCCCAATTTGGTCTAGATACTTTTCTCCCTAAACAGGCTCTCTCAAATGTAATAAACTATTTGGTGATGTCATCACCTTCTGAATAGTGAGGGACAATCCGTTAGGGGAGTTTTGAGTCATAGGAACTTCTAGTCTACCTAATTACTTGTATGCTGGCACCAGAGATAGGTCCTAGGCCCATCTCTTTCCTTTGTCTTTCTAGATCCAGGAGCTGAGCCTCTAAGTTCTGGTCAATCTTTCCAGCATAAGGTCCTCATCTGAGGAGGTCTCAGCTGTGCTTGAGGGGTCTGACTCATGTCCATCCTCAGCATCATCTTTATTGGCATTAATTTCATCCTCAGATTGGGCTGCCAGTTCTGGGTGATCTTTCTCAAACTGAGCTATCAGTTGTCTGAGAAAATCCTTTTTGGGACTTTTGCTTGTTTAAATTCCATAGCCCTTCCAGAGGACCCTTGATTGGGTATGGTTCAGGTCCATGTAAGGGGTCTGGTTGAGCTCCTGAGCCTAACGATCGGAATCAGGCCTTATTTTACTAAAGTTGGGACCTTTTTAGGAAGTTAAAAAAATAAGTATCACTAAATACTTTTGTCCTAACTAAAGCACAGATTGTTTTAAATTTATAACCAGTTAGTTTCAGGGACTTAACCAAGACCCTAGCAGTTAATTTTAGAAATTTAGGAAAAATAGGCCAAAAAATTTGACTATTTAGAGACAACTTTTGGATTTACTATTGTGGTCACTTATTGTCAAAGTGGTCCAGCAAATGCAAAGTCATGTACCCCACCACTGACCCACCAATGTAGGAAACCGCTTCTCTGTACAGTGTACTAAAATGAAGTACACTATGTAGAGGGTGCGAGAAATACCCAAAAGGCAAGTAGACGTAAAAGTAGGAATACTAGCTTTCTATTTGTGGTAGCGTGGGCAACTAGTTAAGCTTACTAGAGGGTAACATTAAGCATTTGTTGCACTCAGAGAGGCAATAAAAGAGACACATACTCAAACATAAGTCTGAGACCAATTTGTAAAAATAACATTGATGTTTATATCATTTTTAGGAGCCTAAAAAAAATCCTAAGGAAAGTACTTTTGGAGTTACGATTTTTTAAAGTTGGGAAAATATATCACTTCAATGCGGAATTAAGCACCATAAGAAACAATGGGGGAAAAGCATAAAAATGCATAGAAATTTAGGCAATGCTTTCATGAAGTTGACCTTCACGTTTTAGGTTGATGTTGGGACCAGGTCCAAAGTTCCAACAGAAGAAGTTTGGGAGTGTCCCAGATCGGTCGAGAGCAGAGGTGCTTAGGTCTTGAAAGCTGGTGCTCTAAGACGAAGGGGTCGCTTGCACTGCACAGAGAAACTTACAGGTAAGTCCGGTGGGCCTTCTTAAAGCAAGGAGATTGCAAGGGCTTGGGTTCCATGGGAGCAGGGATGGTTAATCTGTGCTGGGGCTGGTGAGGCTGGGTGCAGAGTGAATAGCTCAGAAGGGTGTCATGCATCTTGAGGTCCTTGTGGTCAGGAGCAAGCAACTTGGAAAGGTGAACTCGGGATAGCTTGGTCTCGAGTGTCTTGATGTCCCTCAACGGGGGCTTGCTTCTAATGCTTTGTGCCATGTCGGCTCTTCGGAATTCTCTGCCCCAGCATAGCCTTGGTGATGGGTCCTGGGGCGGCACAACCAGTGCTGCATCCCCAGAGGACTCTTGTCAGTACCCATGCCATAGGTACCAGGGGTACCACTTACTAGGGACTTACATGGGTAACTGAAGTTGTGCCAATCTTGGTACAGTTTTTGGGAAAGACTCTGGCACTAGGAACCTGTTTAGCAGGTACCCAGTGCACTTACAGTTCAAAATTGAATCAGATATCAGGTAAAAAGTGGGGGCTAACATTGTAAATAGAGGCACTTTTCTTCACCAGTGATGTAATTTGAGATGTCATCATTGATGTAATTGACCATGTCATAAGCAGTGCATTGCAGGGGCTTAGGGTATAGTTATCTCATGTAACTTTAACAGCTGAATTTCACTGGCTTTGTACGAGTGAAATTCTAACTGTAACATCCCTTTAATCTTTGTTTTTGAACATATAAATATATATATATATATATATATATAATCTACTGGCGGTCGCCAGTAGATAGTTATTGTTAGGACCGAGTTCCCATAGGAAATCTGAAAATTCTATTTTGAATATCTTTGGCGCCGGTTGACTTATCTTCGTGAAATTTTCGAAACTAATGGGGCGCTCCGCTCAGCTCCTACCCTGAAAGTCTCGGGGTGATTCGTCAAGCGTGGGCTGAGAAAAAAGGGGGTCCCAAAACGCGTTTTCCCCATGCATTTTCCCATAGGACCTTTAGTCGAAGGTACAGCCCGAACGGCTGAACAGAATTACTTGAAATTTGGCAAAGAGGTAGTCCTCAGGTCAGGCATGTGCCTTTTGCATATATGGTGTCAATCTGTTCAGTAGTTCCTGAGAAAATTGCAGTTAAAAGTACATAAATATCTATAGGCGCGCACCGTTCTCGCACGGTGCGCGCACCAAATGTCCGCGAGCGTAATTCTGATTGGTGGTTAGATGTCAGTCAACATTCCAATCGGTCGAAATCAGGAAGTGTCGGATGCCTTTTTGTGTGTGACAGTGAAAAAGAAAGGTGGAGATTGTGAAAAGGGGGCAGGGTAGAGAGTTCCTGACCCCCTAGCCTTTGTCAGGGGGTCCCTGAAGGACCCCGAAGGGTGAAAAAAACATTTTATTTTTTTTCAAAACATCGCGGGGTGCGCGTACGGTGCGCGCACCCCCCAGCCGCCATTTTGAGTTTTAGAGGCAGAAGAGAGCTAAAAACACAAGTGGAGAACGTGAAAAGGGGGCAGGGTAGAGAGTCCCTGACCCCCTAGGCCTTCTCAGGGGGACCATGAAAGACCCCTAAGGTCCCAAAAAAAAAAAAACACATTTTATAAATATTGCGCGGTGCGCGCACCGAAAAAAAAAACATTTTAAACTGTTTATAAGTTTATAGAAGATATTAACTATGCTGTTCAACTTTATCCAAATAAAAAAAAAAGAGCTGAGCCATTCCATATTACAGGATACAGTCAATCTATAACTATATACATAGGTAGTTTATTGTAAAATAAATATATAAAAAATATAATAATACATACATAAATTAGCATTTAAAAAACCTTACAAATTCACTAAAAAAACCATAGGTTTCACACACGTTATAGTTGGAAATTAGCACTTAAAAAACCTTGCAAATTCACTTAAAAAACCATAGGTTTCACACACGTTATAGTTAGGAATTAGCATTTACAAAACCTTGCAAATTCACTGAAAAAACCATAGGTTTAACACATGTTATAGTTAGCTGGACATTTCACTCGTACAAAATCATTGAAATTCCCCCGTTATAGTTAGTTCAGCTAACTATAGCTCGCGCGACCGCAATCCACTGCTAATGACGTCACATATTACATCACTCATGACATGGTCAGTGACATCACTCATGACATCACTGATGACATCTCAAATTGCATCACTGATGACATCTTTGATGACATCATCCAGTGAATATATGTCTTTCTGAAAAATAAATATTTTTTATATATGTATATCTAAAGGTTAATGGAAGAATAAATGGGTAAATAAGTGTCTAAATGGATGTTTTTTTTTGTAAAATTAATTGTATAACTGACTTATTAACAGTATCTTAGTGAATACAAGTATTAGTGAGTAATTTTTAAATATTTAAATATCTGTATCAGTGTGTATATGGGTTATTAGTTCGTTTTTAGAGTATCAGTATGAGTGTCTGTATGGTTCAGTGGGGGATGTTACTTAGCGTATAGATGCATGAATGAGTGACTCACTGTTTGTATTTGTTTTGAAGACAGTATGTGAGCAGGACAGTATGGGTGGATGAGTGTGTGTATGGGTGAGTAAGAGGGTGAATGACTGTCTCAATAGTGTCTTTATGAGTAAGTCCATATGTTTTAAACTAGTATATGTGAGTATTGATGTATATAAGTGAGGATATATGAGAGTGAGAGATTGGAAGAGTTCCTGTATAAATAAGTATGTGTTTCTATAAGTGACTGTTTAAGAGAGTAAGTATGTGTACGTTTCTGTAGAAGTAAATGTAGTGGTGTGTGTATAGCTGTATATGCAAGTAAATGGATGTTTATTTGCATGTGTGAGTATGTGTGTGAGTAACTCTATGTATGAGTGTAGGTGTGTAACAGGATGTATAGGTGTATGAGTACATATGATGACTGAGTACATGTATGAGTGACTATATAGAAGTGTTGATGAATGAGTGGATGCGTATGTAGATTTTGGAATTACTCAATAGGTTGTTCTAACTGGTATTGGTATCTCTATAGTTTTCAAAACTTTAGTTTGTATTTTTCAATGTGTGTATCAAAGTTTATATTAGGATAAGAGGAGGTCTGCCACTCTTACACAAGGATGATGTCATCAGTGATGTCATCAGTGATGTCATTTGAGATGTCATCAGTGATGTCATGAGTGATGTCACTGACCATGTCATGAGTGATGTAATATGTGACATCATCAGCAGTGGATTGCGGGCGCGCGAGTTATAGTTAGCTGAACTAACTATAACGGGGGAATTTCAATGGTTTTGTACGAGTGAAATGTCCAGCTAACTATAACATGTGTGAAACCTATGGTTTTTTCAGTGAATATATATATATATATATCTATATATATATATATCTATCTATATATATATATATATATATATATATATATATATATATATATATTACCTACTGGCGGTCGCCAGTAGGTAGTTATAGTTAGGACCACGTTTCCATAGGAAATCCGCAACATTCTATTTTGAATAACTTTTGCGCCGGTCGACGAATCCTCGCGAATTTTTCAAAATAGGTGGGGCGCTACGCTCCGCTCCTACCCTGAAAGTCTCGGGGGGATTCGTCAAGCGGGGGCTGAGATAAAAGGGGGGTCCCAAAACGCGTTTTTCCCATGCATTTTTCCATAGGACCTTTAGACACAGCTACAGCCCGAACGGCTGAACAGAATTACTTGAAATTTGGCAGAGAGGTAGTCCTCGGGTCAAGGAAGTGCCTTTTGTAGGTTTGGTGTAAATCTGTTCAGTAGATTCTGAGAAAATAGCCTTTAAATCAATATATATATCTGAGCCAGCTTACGGTGCGCTTACGGTGCGCTTACCGTACGCGTACGGTGACGTGCGCGAGCGCGATTCTGATTGGCTCTTAGATAGTACATGGCCCATCTAGCGTAACGTGGGCACGCGGTGCGCGTAGCGCACCGCGTGCCCACCGTGCGTGCACGGCACTAACTGCGTAAAGTGGGCGCGCGGTGCGCGAAGCGCACCGCGTGCTCACTGTGCGCGCACGGTGCGCGCACGGAACGAACTGCGTTAAGTGGGCGCGCATGCCACGAATGGCGTAAAGTAACTTAGCATTTAAAAAAACGTACAAATTCACTGAAAAAACCATAGGTTTCACACACGTTATAGTTAGGAATTAGCATTTAAAAAACCTTGCAAATTCACTGAAAAAACCATAGGTTTCACACATGTTATAGTTAGCGGAAATTTTACTGATAAAAAACCAATGAAATTCCCCCGTTATAGTTAGTGCAGGCAACTATAACTCACGCGACCGCAATCTTCTGCTGATGACATATGTGTCTTTATGAAAAACAAATATTTGTAATATATTTATAGCTAAAAATTTATGGAAGAAGACATGGGCAAATAAGTGTCTAAATACAGTATTAGCATCAGCAGAGGATTGCGGTCGCGTGAGTTATAGTTGCCTGCACTAACTATAACGGGGGAATTTCATTGGTTTTTTATCAGTAAAGTTTCCGCTAACTATAACATGTGTGAAACCTATGGTTTTTTCAGTGAATATATATATATATACATACACACCCATATATACACACACACACATATATATATACACTTACCTCATATATTGTTACCATTTCATTTCAATGTAAAGGCATGCGTGGTAAACGCATTTGCGTGTTAAAGACCTATGTGGTAAAGGCAATGCATGGTAAAATCACTGCGTGGTAAAGGATACATGATAGAGGCATTGTGTGGTAAATGTGGCATTGTAAAGGCTATTTACCTTTCAAAAGCAAACTTTTGAAGATTTTGAATTAGTGACTAATTTGCAATAGAGGCAGAGCTAAGTGTTTTCTGACTTCTGCTGATGTAGTGGTAGATCATTTGTAATATGGGTTTATAATGCAACAATATTCAGGGAAGACACTGAACAATAAGTTCCATTTGTGGTGATGGAGAAAGGATTCCAGAAAACAAAACTTGCTCTGAGCAATCCCTCATTAACTTTTACTAACCGTTTAAAAACTGTGGAATAAGACAAAACTAATATACACCAGACACTGACACGCAGGAGAAAAGCTTTACGCATGTTTAATTAACGTGGAATAAATGCAACGCGACTAAAACTCGCTTTAACTTGAAAAACTTCCACCTGGAGAACAACAACGACCGCAACACCAGCACCCTGCTCGACAACCTCGCCAATCTTGGACTCAAGCAGCTGGTATCCACCCCCACCCACCTCGCCGGACACACACTTGACGCCGTCTTCTCATCCTGCAAAGACATCGTCTTCAGCCACGCCACAGAGCTTCAATGGACGGACCACAGCTGCGTCCACTTCACCTTCAAGAGAACGACGACCCACCACCACCAGCAACAGGCCGCCCGCAGAAGCTGGAACAAGATCACAGCAGACCAGCTCGCCACCTCCCTGAGCCAGCACCCCCCTGCCAGCTCAGCGAACCCCAGCCAGGCCGCCAACAACCTCACACAGTGGATCAGCAACTGCGCGGACGAACTCGCCCCGCTGAGGACCCCGCCCAGCAGACCCGGCAGCAAGAAAGCCCCGTGGTTCACCGACGAACTCAAGAGCTCCAAGAAGAACTGCCGAGCCCTCGAGAAAGTCTGGAGAAGGGATCCCACACCGGACAACAGGAACACCTTCAAGCTGGCCACCCGGAAACACCACCAGCTGATCCGCGCCGCCAAGAAAACTGCTTTCAAGGACAGGCTGGACAACAACGCACACAACTGCAAGGAACTCTTCAACATCGTGAAAGAGCTCTCCAACCCCAGCGCAGAAAACAACGACATCACCCCATCGCAAGACCTCTGCAACTCCCTCGCCTCATACTTCCACAACAAGATCGCGGACATACACAACAGCTTCAGCAACCAACCAACGCACACCAAGACCGAACAACCACCCCTCACCACCACCCTCCAAGCCTGGACTCCGATCAGCACCGAAGACACCATCCGCACGATGAACTCCATCCACTCCGGATCACCGACCGACCCCTGCCCTCATCACGTCTTCAACAAGGCTGACGCTGTCATCGCACCCCACCTGCGAGACATCATCAACACATCCTTCGACACCGCCACCTTCCCTGAGAGCTGGAAGCACGCCGAACTCAGCGCGCTACTCAAGAAACCCACAGCGGACCCCACCGAACTCAAGAACTACCGCCCCATCTCGCTCCTCCCGTTTCCAGCCAAAGTCATCGAGAAGACCGTCAACAAGCAGATGGCCGCCTTCCTCGAAACGAATGGATCCCTCGACCCCTCACAGTCCGGCTTCCGAGCCAATCACAGCACCGAGACCGCCCTCATCGCCGCCACCGATGACATTCGAGCCCTGATGGACAACGGAGAAACAGCGGCCCTCATCCTCCTAGACCTCTCCGCAGCATTCGACACTGTCTGCCACCGCACCCTAGTACAGCGCCTCAGCAACGTCGGAATCCAGGACAAGGCGATGGAATGGATCATCTCCTTCCTCGACGGAAGAACACAGAGAGTCCGTCTACCACCGTACAAGTCAGAGGCCACCGATGTCATCTGCGGCGTCCCTCAAGGATCCTCGCTGAGCCCCACCCTCTTCAACGTCTACATGAGCCCCCTCGCGGCCATCGCACGGCAACACAACCTCAACATAATCTCCTACGCCGACGACACCCAGCTGATCCTCTCCCTGACCAACGACCCCGCCGCCGCCAGAGCCAACCTACACGAAGGGATGAAGGACGTAGCCGAGTGGATGACGACCAGCCGCCTGAAGCTGAACTCGGACAAGACGGAGGTCCTCATCCTGGGCTCCTCACCCTCCACCTGGGACGACTCCTGGTGGCATCCCGCCCTGGGCACCGCACTCAAACCGACAGACCATGCACGCAACCTGGGCTTCATCCTGGACTCCTCCCTCTCCATGACCAGGCAAGTCAACGCCGTCTCCTCGGCGTGCTTCAACATCCTACGCATGCTACGGAAGATCTTCTGGTGGATCCCCACCGAGACCAGGAGGTCCGTCACCCAGGCCCTCGTCACCAGCCGACTGGACTACGGCAACGCCCTCTACG
This sequence comes from Triturus cristatus, assembly GCF_964204655.1. Taxonomy (NCBI): domain Eukaryota; kingdom Metazoa; phylum Chordata; class Amphibia; order Caudata; family Salamandridae; genus Triturus; species Triturus cristatus. The sequence goes on along the minus strand of NC_140589.1, from coordinate 1,379,022,464 downwards.
CCGGTACCACCGCCAAGCTCCAGAAGAGACTCCAGCAGATCCAGAACGCCTCAGCCAGACTCATCCTCGACATCCCACGAACCAGCCACATCTCCGGACATCTGAGAGACCTTCACTGGCTCCCCGTCAACAAAAGAATCACCTTCCGCCTCCTCACCCACGCACACAAAGCCCTACACGACCAAGGCCCGAGCTACCTCAACAGCCGAGTCAACTTCTACGCTCCCAAACGCCACCTCCGATCAGCCAACCTCGCCCTCGCCGCCGTCCCCCGCATCCGAAGAGCGACCACAGGAGGAAGGTCCTTCTCCTACCTGGCCGCCAAGACCTGGAACTCCCTCTCGACCGACCTGCGCCTGACCCAAGACCACCTCTCCTTCAGGAAGAAGCTGAAGACATGGCTGTTCGAGCAGTAGCGGCACCCCCCCACCCCCAGCGCCTTGAGACCCTACGGGTATGTAGTGCGCTCTATAAATGTCACTGATTGATTGATTGATTGAAAAAATGCTTTGCGTAGAAGTAACGTGACTAACTCGCTTTGAGAAGGAAAAACTCTCATGCATGCGCAAGAAGGACTAACATGCAGACTTGAGGCACCGCATGCCCGGCATCTGCTTGCTTGAACTCAAAAGAAAGCTGCTATTGTTGATGCTTTTGCTCAAGAGAATAATAATAACATGAGATAGAGTAGAAGTGGGTGGCATACAGTGAGAACTATATATTTGAGAAATGAACGTCTGTTTATGATTCCTTTATTAATAGTGTGCATTTGGCCCTGCGATCGCACATGACTGAAAGAAAAAGGGCGACGGATGACAGAGACTGCGCATGCTCAGTGGATTCGCAATGTGACCTAATGACCGCCAAGCTGAATGGCTGCCAAAGAACAAGGACAGAAGACGTGAGAAAAAGGAGATGTGTATCCCTCGTCCATGGAGCCTTTATTGAATCTTATTTAATATTGCAACAATACATGTATGACAATTTAAAAGTTGTGAATGAGCTAAAGGGGAAGGATTTCCAAGACAAAAAGAACTTTAATAAAAATGAATATGTCAGCGTGGTGTGATAATAACTCCCCTGACCCCATCCAATCATATTCAGTGTTTCATCAATATTTGCAACTTTTGAGGGTGGGACATGTAGAAATAAAGACTATAACTAGAGTGACTTAAGTTAGTGAAACACACATCGATGCTGAGAGAAAGAGAGAGAGAGAGAGAGAGAGAGAGAGAGAGAGAGAGAGAGAGAGAGAGAGAGAGAGAGAGAGAGAGAGAGAGAGAAAGAGGGAGAGAGAGGCGAGAGCTGCTAGAAGAATAATAAGAGTGAGCAGACTGGGAAGATTCAGATCCAAATGACAGCTTGATTAGATTCGAAGATTCCAGAAGAACATCGAGGAGGGAGAGGATTTTATCTTTCGCAAATCCTCCAAATCTGTAAATCAGAGGGTTTGTGAATGCTGAAATCTTTTTCCTATGTAATAAACTTGCACAGTGAATCAGAAAGCTTTTTCTAAAACACTAAATAAATGTAGAAATGGATACCAAATTGGCATTTGGATGGGGTGTATTTTGGGTGTCCCTTTCAAAAACATATTTCAGTATTCTTTGTATAACGGTTTATGGCCATAATCCAGTAAAAAACAATGAAACATTGCTAACTCATGAATAGGGGTGGAAAACCATTTGAAAAACGAAAGCGTTTTCGATTTGTTACTGTAGAGAAAGTTTGTTTAGGACTAGACAGTGGTCCACAGGACCACTGAAAACTCTCAAGCAAACTTTTTCTTAAAAAAGACAACTTTTTTACAAAAACTGTAGGGAAACTGGGATGCATTTTAAAAACACAGTTTTCTTTATTTAAAGTTGGGATGGCCACCAAGCATACCGAGTGGAAATGTGTCACCTACCTAATGACTAATAATGAGGTAGGTTAAATTGTTTCCTACTCCGAGTCCTTATTTTGTATACTGACCTATTTGCAAATCGGTCAGTTTACAAAATGATTTAGTGATTGTAAAAATTTGGTATGCAATCTGTGACTACTTTTTACGACCACATGTTTAGTACATTTGTCCATATTTCTGAGTTTTAGGACCTACCATTGCATTTTCTTCATTGTTGAATCTTGTATGGCCCAATAAAAGCACAGAGGTCACAGGTTCCCTGACCAACTTCAGGAATTATTTTGTTTATTCATGTGTATGTTTTTGCAAAGTAATTTCTCCAATGCATAATTTTACTTTAGTGACAGGTTTTGCTTTTAGTGCAAAAGTACATTTATTTATTTTTCTCCACCGGGTAAATAAGTTTCTCATGGAGAAGCTTTCTCCCTGATACCCCCACACATTTTGGGGGTCTTCCATTCCCTGTCCCACTCTGGAAAAAATACTTACCTATGCAGTTTTTGTAATTTAGGTCCTCGCGAGGACCCATGCTCTAGGTGTTATCTGGACCCTTAAATTTAATCCAGCTCATATGTGGCACATTTTACAGATTCATGCAGACTACATAATTAAGTTGATGGGAGGGTGAAGAAACAAAAAAGTAAAGTAACGGAATAGTTAAGGTAAAAAATGAAAAAGTCATCATCCATCATTTTGTTCTTAAAACTGTTTCACATTTGCCTTGCTTGCTCTTTCCTTGTACCGAACAATATTCTATTTACCTACTAAAAAAATACACATTTAAAAGATTGCTACATAAATATGGTGGCCGAAAGTAATGTACCACCGATACGATACAAAATTGCACACAAAAATGAGAACAATTGAAGTGCTACATTTTTATTGATTGTTTGCCAGTCGGTGCTTTGAGGAAGTCCATAGCCACAACATTTAAAGTTCCAATAATGTGTTCTTCTACGTAGCGCTGAAGTCTATATTTTATTTAGCTTAGCTATGAACCTTATTATGAAGGTTGAGAAAATGTTAGAAGGGGCCTCTGGGACATTTAAAGTATGTTTTGGGAAATAGGAATGTCTCAATTATTTCCCTGGAGGAAATGAGGGGTTTGCTCTAACTAAATGTAGATCAGAGGAAATGAGATACCTGGACCAAGGTAGTGGGGTGTTGGCCCACAGGGCTGGATCAGGATTTTCAAAATACATGAGATAAATCTACATACATTAAATCCTCTACATAGTCAGTGATTGTCCCCCAAATCTAGTATGGCTCATTTACTTCTTTGCTTCAGAGGAAATCATTATGTTTCTCTGAATCCCTAAGCAGATTCTCCACCATGATGCTACCAAAGGTTTCTGTTAACTCAAAATTGGAGACCCTGGAGATGCGTTTCTAAGACCAGCCAGACTTCTCACAAACTCTTCCTACTTTTTCTTTAATACAACAGCTCCAGTAACAGCTCAAACCCCTATTGCTAATACATGTCTTTTCTACTGTGGAACTTCTTTTAAGGGTCATAAATTAGATACCATTAGTTTCTTCTTTTCTAAGGTGCATGCCCTGGGTGGACCCTCCAGCTGCAGTAAAGAAGAAATTATACACTATCATCAAACACACTGATGGGCTAAAAGAAGTAAGACATTTTTATGAAGCAAAATCAGCGAGTTACTACCGGCTTGTGAAAATAATCCTAGAATGTGCAAAATGTTTGCTTAAAAACAACTACTCCTTATATAAGGACAGATTATATAATCATGTTTGTGGTACCTCAATTGGAGCCAGGTTTTCTCCCTCTTATGCTAACCATTTTATGGGTTGGTATGAGAGGGAGCATGCCTGGAATGAAGAGAAACATGACGGATATAATCATGTGGCCATTTGGGTTTGTCTTATTGATGATATATTGATTATTTGGGATGGATCAGAGGATTGCCTTGAAGATTTCCATCAGTATCTTAATATAAATGATGAGAACGTGTAATAAACTTTATAATTTCACAGAACTTCAATCACATTTTTCGATTTGGAATTATTTGTGAAAAACAAAAACTTAATACTAGATCCTATAGAAAGATAACAGCAAGTAAAAGTATCTTACACTTTAGCTCAGGGCATCCCTATAATCAAAAAAAGAACTTACCATATGGTGAACTCATTAGAAACAGGAGGAACTGTTTAACTCCATACGATTACAAGGAGGAAGAACTTAGGAGAGCTGAGATTAAATGAATGGGGTTATCTGCAAAGAATCCTGATGGACTCAGTTAAGAAGGTCCAGACAATACAAAGACACACATCACTAACTGAGGACAATAGGAGGAAACATGCTGCTAGACAATAAAAAGTTAGATGCATGGCCAAATTCTGTGCTGAAAATGGAAAATATACAACATGTTGAAAAAACATTGAGATATTATTAAAATTGATAAGGCACTGAATGGCGTAATTACAGAAAAAAAGTTGGTGAATTTTAGAAAAGCAGATACTTTGAGGAATATCCTCAGCCAAAGTGATACAACTAGATATGCAAGAACTCACTCTTGGAATTGGTTGAATGACAAACCTAATGGATGTTTCAAATGTAATAACTGTAAATGATGTTATTATATGGCTGTGAAAGCTAAGGTATTTGCAAATTATGACAAGAGCAAGACCTTTAAGCTCAAATTATGTATAAATTGTAATTCCACTTTCTCACTTTGGTGGCAAACAATCCACAACACTATCAAGAACAGTCCTTATCCACAAAGTAAGGAGGCGACACACCAACATTTGACGAAGGCCATCAGGCCGAAACGCGTTGTTCTCTGCTGCATTAAATTCCTGTGGATGCTATTGGTGTGCCGCCTCCTTACTTTGCGGATAAGGACTGTCCTCGAGATATACATATATATATATTTTTGCACATCTCAGCCTTGGAATCAGAATGGGTACTTTCCAGCATTTAAGCAGAAAGTTGAAAACAGATTGGTACTGTGAAAGATACTGACATGAGCCACAAATGTATATTGTTTACAAAGAATTATTGCAATTTGCACAGCCATAGTTTTTACTATTTTTACGATTTTCATGTTTTTATCAACATATTGAATATATGTCACATGAATTTAATATGTAGTTCTTCATGCATAGAATGTGAATTTGTAACGTTTTCTATGGCTAACGTTCTTTATGAATTCTAATTATTTATTTATTTATAATGTAGAGTTATTACCTTGAATTCAAATGCAATATCGTTATATTACTATTTGCGCATTTATGCAGGAATATTATGACTCATGTCTACAATGGGGACTCATTGGTGGCTGGAACTCGAAATGTTTGGAAAACCGACTCGCTAGTGCTTTCGCATAAGGTTGCCAGTGTTTTTTCTATGTCTTTTTTATCAGGTAGTGACAGCACTTCAACACAGCAATGTATTTAAAAATGGCGAATGACGTTTCTTACTTGACTTGTGAGCAAGGGTATTAGGTACCCGAAACGCGTCAGGTTCGAGGTTCTTTAAATAAATAACATCTGGCCTCACATCGCTGGGTTCGTGTCTCTGTTCGCCAGGTGGATGGAAGTGCAGAGCTTTAGGATTATTTCATATATATATATATATATAATATATATATATATATATATATATATATATATCAAAAAGTTTCTTCAAATGACGATGCACACTCAGGAGTCCATTGCATCCACAGGTATTTATTTCAAACAATCGCTACGCGTTTCGACACACAGAGTGTCTTGATCAAGACACTCTGTGTGTCGAAACGCATAGAGATTGTTTGAAATAAATACCTGTGGATGCAATGGACTCCTGAGTGTGCATCGTCATTTGAAGAAACTTTTTGATATTTATTTACCGGCTTGGGTTTCTGCCGGTCGACGCATCACCTGGCGAAGGGACTGATCCCGGAAGGACCCGTATTTCTCTTGGTATATATATATCTATATATATCTATATATATATATATATATATATATATATATATATATATATAGAGAGAGATATATATAGATATATATATATATATATATATAGTGGAATTACAATTTATACATGATTTGAGCCTAAAGGTCTTGCTCTTGTCATAATTTTCTAGAATTCACCAAAAGGTTTTTTGTAATTACATATATATATGATCACTTACCCATGTGAAAAATAATATTTGAGATCAACTCTTTCTGCTGTAAAGGACAGAATTAAAGAACATATCAATCCAATTAAAAGGGCTGAAAATAAATATCCGCTAAGTAAACATTTTTAGGACAAACACAAATGTAATACTATATTCATGATTATTGTAATGGGAATTGATCATGTTAAGGTCAACCACAGAGGGGGGTAGGACCCATTGTACTACATATAATGGAAACATGGTGGATAGAAACCTTGTGTATTGTGCTTTGGGACCTGAATGCGGATAGAGAATCTCATACTACTGTGTAATAAGTCTGGACCATATTGATAATATTTATGATAATGTGTAAGACTGTTGATTTTAAGATCACTCAACACTGGATGACATGAAGTATAGCTAATTGTTTGATAATGTCCTACATACAAACCTCCTGCCTGAATTTAAAGATAGATGTTTATGTGATCATGAAGATTCAGTAAATGATGAGGTTATAAAGGTTGGCACAAAATCTGCTAGTTTATATTCACTAAATTGGGCAGTTGAAGAGAAATGAATGTTATGGTAGAAGAAGGGGTTTGAGAGTTAGTACCGATTGGGGTTGGAGTTTTCTTTATCGAAGTTGTTTATTGGAAATATATAAAGAACCTGGAATTTCCTATTAAGGTGTGCAAATATTTGTGCTTTTGTGGCGATTAGAGAAAACCAATGACATACATAGTCAATGTTCAATAAGCTTAGGATTTCTCAGACGGGCCCTTGTATTTTTTATGACCAATAGATGAAGATTTTATCTGAGCAAGGCAGTAGCCATACCAGTCCTTATCTAGTGCAATTGGTAATTTTGTAGAGCAGAGGGATCTGTGAATTACAAGAAATAGGGGTTTGCGATCTTTGTGGCACTGAGCTATAGGTACCAACTGATTTTATTGAAATAATGGCAATACTATATGACCAAGGTTTACTTTATAAGGTCGAGAAACCTTTTTGCTGATTAAAGAGGTATTTATTGAGGTAAGTGTGAGTGAATGGTTGAGTCTCAGAATTTGCCACAACTTGTTTAAAGAGTCATTCCAGTCCTTTTCTATAGTGCAATAGGTACTTTTGGAGGAAAGAGGGGACTGTGAGCTGCAACAGATAGTGGTTTAAGACCTGTATGACACTGAGGTATAGGTACCAACTAATCTTATTGAAATCTTGGAAATATTGTATGACCATAAGTTTACTCTCTAAGATCAATAAATCTTTTTTACTAACTAAAGATGTAGTTATTGATTTAAGTGTGAGGGAATGGTTGACGTGCAAAATCTGCCACAACTATCCATTTCGGATCTGTGATTAGACTGTGGTGGAGGTCATCCTAACATTTTTGGGGTGCCAAACCCAGTGGGAAATGATGACATGCCAGATTTAGTTTGAGTGTATTTATGTGTGTCCTTTGGCAATCAAATCCTTTTACAAGATTACCAATCCGAATGGGGGCTGGAAGCTTTGGCAAGTGTGTGGAGAGATTTACAATTAATATCTGTGGAACCCCTTTTGGCATGGATGCTAGAATTGGATGATAAAATAATATGAGCAATGCAAATGGCTCCATCGATTTAGCGATTTGAAAGTGAAGTGGATGAGGCAGTTTGGTCATTTAGGTGGGCCTGATAGCACCTCTTATAACGACCTGAGGACAACATAGATTTGATTTATGATTATACTTGTGATACAATTCAAGTATAGGATTCAACGGTACAAGTGTAAATGAGTAGTCTTGACTAACTATCTTTTGTCTTTTGGGAATTACCTTTGGTATTTGTAATATCACTCTATCTTGAGCTTCTATGACAGAGTTTGATGCATGATGGGGACTTTGTCCCTTAAAGCAAGTGCAAAAGACGAACGGAGAATGAACAGGAGTGAATAAAGGAAACAGTGAGCCTTATAAAGGAAATAAGGTAAGATAGGTGGCAATGTTAAATATATGATATGAAAAGGATGTATATGCGGATCCACCAATAAATTGGCTGTGGTCCTGTCTTTAACCCAGAGGTAGGGACGCCATGTGGATTTGAATTTTACTTACATCACTTGGGATTTATTACATACTCAAAATCTCTCAGCAAGTCTGAAGAAGGGCTCTAATATAGCTACATCTGGAGCAAGTATCAGAATAGGCAAAGAATGATGTCCCAAATGAGGTGAGAAATAACTTTAAATATCTCTTTAAATACACGAGGTGGCAGAGGATAAATGGGTACTGTACACACGTATATCAATATTCTTAAGAGACAGGTAATTAGCGACATCTGGTGTCCCAGATAATTGTGATGAAATGAAAAGCTATTGAAACAATAAAAGCATCATGCAATGAGCTTGTATTTAACTTTCAATAAGAGTATGGGAGTACAAATGAGAGGCATAGAGATTTCGAATTTCTTTATTACGTTGTTCATTGACGATGCTAAATATATGAAAATAGATTATGGATCTGAGTAAAGCTTGTTCCTTTCTTTGTAATGTGAAATATATTTGGGCATACAGGCAGTTGTTATACACATGAAAAGCTCTGCAATATACCAATTGTTGTAATGGAGTGTTGATGAACTATACAGTTAGGATGATCACTTTATGAGACGGACAGGGTACATTTATAATATAAATTAATAAAATGATTTAATCATACATCTTAAATGTGAATTGGTTGATATTGTATGTGAGAAAAATCTGAATATGCTATGCACTCTATGCTAGTTACATGTTACACTAATAATTTATTATACACAAATGGAGCATCGAGGAGATAACATCCTATCCAAATGTTGATTGTAGTTTTTGATTTTCTTTTCAGCCCTGAAGAAATGGCTGTTGATGCCCCAATTGTCTGAGGCTGTATTGGACACGAGTTTCTCAATGAGGATACCATAGATATGTTGCTCCAATCTTTATTTTGATTCCAGAACATGATGTACCATAACAGTCCTTGACCATTCGGTTATGCACTAATGGACGTCACAGCTTTTATAAATGAGCATGAGTTTTTAGACTGTAAAGATGATGTTTACCATGGATTTATATTCTTCTAATACAATTTGAATTGAAGTAATGAGATACAGAGATTGTTTACAGTTTTATGTATAACAAGCTCCCTTCAATTTTGAAGTGGTTTATAGAGAATGTATTGGTCGGTTGGGTTACTGACCACGTAGGTTGTTGTTAGTGCAGGGCCACTGCTATCCAATTACCCACATGAGTAAAGAATAACTTAAGCTGTGTTCAAATACAGTGTAAGTGGAACAATTAATCTGCAGTAGTTTCACAATGTTTGTGTGCATGTATGTGGTATTTGAGTAGCACATACCTAGCAAAATTACTGTGGAGTGCTGTACAAGGCCAAAGGTAACAATAGGATCAATGAATGGTTGGAGTGGAAACTGAGTTCTGACAGTGGAGTTGGACTGTTAGTTTGTTACTTTATCATAGCTGTTGATGGATTTTATTTGGTGAGGAAGTGTCTAAGATGTTCAAAAATAAAGGCAGAATTCTGGAGAGGATACAGAATAGTCCATGTAGATCTTTAGAATTAAAAAACATATATACATTTATGGGGTTTAGTACTTCAAAATCGTAAATAATTTGAGAGAATGGTGCAAATTATAAGAGCAATGGTTATCATCTGCAGACTACACTGAGGCTGGTGCACCCTGGTATCCCCTGTGGCTAACCAGGCCTGGCTCAGGGCTGTGAAAGGAGATGGTGCAATAAAGACAGGAGGCAAAAATGTCCCCAGGGTGAATATCATATTTAGGAAAATTAATTTACATTTCCACCATTAACTTAGAGGTGGAAATGTAAATCTAAGCATTGACAGTAACATGCCCTCTAAGAGGTGTCCTCTCAACTCTGAACTCTGCTGTCATGTCTAATATGACCATGGGGGTGAGAGTCTGCTAATATCAACAGGTCCTGTCACTTTACCCACATGGCTCATGGGAACTAATGCATACCAAAACATAACAGAGGGCTCGTACCAGGTGCTTTTTGATACACAGAGCACCATGCAAGGAATGCAATATATATATATATATATATATATATATATATATATATATATATATATATATATATATATATATACACACACACACACACACACACACACATACATACATGTATATATGTATGTATGTATGTATATCCACACACAAAACAGTGATGAATGAAATGCTTGAGTTAATCTCAGCCACCGGTAATTACTCGGGCTGCATCTCATTTCATTGTTATTTTGAACACCATGCTACCTCAGTTTGGACCCAGCTGTATGCAAATCAGTCATGACCCCGCTTCAATAGGAACAATTCAAGTCGAACTGCCAAGGCAGGTCATCCCTGAACCGGAACACAAGCAATCCAGGAGTGGTTCTGCCCTTGTTATGTGCCCATCAGCCGGATATAGCTAGGTTCCAGTGACACAGTGTGTGCGGGACCCACATATGGGTGCATGGGCGAAATGCAAGCACAGAATCTGCACTTGCTCTTCAACATTCTCACTGGCTGCAGGTTCTGTTTGTGAACTGCAACCCTCGGCCAAAGAAAAGATGGACACATTTACAAAGAGATTTATGCTCCTTGCAATTTAGCGACACAATAACTATACAAAACAGTGACGGATGAAATGCTTGAATTAATCTTAGCCACTGGTAATCTCTCCCATGCCAATCCATTGTTATTTTGCACACCATGCCACCTCAGTCCCAAGTGATTACCAGTGATTGAGATTAATTCAAGCATGCCACCCATTACTGTTTTATATACTTATTGTGTTGCCCTAAGTGGGATGGGTATGCCCAGACGTGGGTCCCGTGCACACTCCGTCACTGGAACCGTAACGTATCTGGTAGATGAGCCCATAACTAGGGCACAACAGGCCCTGGGTTGCCTGTGTTCCCTTTCAGGGAGGACCTGGCTCGGCAGTTCCTATTAGAGCGGGCTCAATACTGATTTGCATATAGCTGGTTTAATAATGAGGTGGTGTGGTGTGCAAAATAATGATGGATGGGATATGGCCTGAGTGATTGCCAGTGGTTGAGATTAATTCAATCACTGTTTTTGTATACTCCTTGCAAGTGAGTGGCCTAATTATTTTGAATCAGGACCTATATATTGGTATATGCTTAGTATCAGTCTTAGACATACATCTTTGTGCTTTTCCAAAATCCTTGGTTCTTCACATTTGACCCAAGATATGCTTTGATTCTCAATCTGTAAAGTGAAGTAGAATCTATAAATGGTTTTATAGTGTTGTAACGCCATAACTGTATGATGAAATTAAAGAGCACTATCAATTAGTTATTTTAAATTAGCACAATTAACCTGCTGTTCCCATCTCCCAGATATAAAATAAAGCATAATTACGAATCAGACTAGTGAATGATGCAGGATATTGAAAAATGGAATGGTTTGTTTAGATGCTGAAGGCAATGCATTAGGAACTGATGGTAATTAAAAATGATCCAATCAGTTCCTGATGCAGTATCTGTGACATCAAAAAAGTTGCGCTTGTATGTGGCGGCACCCCATGATTTATATAATTAGAATGTGTCAACTTCATGTTTCATATCATATTAATCTAAATTTAAAAGAGAAGAAAGATTGGGAGCTTTTACTTAGGGTAGGCTTTAGAAGGAAAACAATACAGAGTATGTGTTTTACAAAGAGCATGCAAAATGACAGAATTTCAAAACATAGTAAATTTACCTGAGAATTTTAAAATTTAGAAGAAGCCCGAGGTGCCTTAGTTTAGATGAAAATGCATCCCTGCTGGCTTGGCACATCAAGGAAATTGCTGTGCTTAACAGAATCTCAGAAACCACTGTGAGAGAAGCATAGTAAGCACTCACAGTTGCCAGCTGAGATTAAGCCAAAAGACAGCCATCCTGGTTGGACCTACAAGTGTAGTCATGCCAGGTGCGTTCCCCGGATGCCTTTATAGAATGAATGGCACCATTCCACAGACAGCTTCTGGCACGTTGAGAACTCATACTTGTGAAACCTTTGGGCCTCTGTGTCCTTTCGCATTAAACACATTTTAATAAACTGTCTGTAGACCACTTACTGGTACATTAGTCAAACTATGTTAGGGTTATATAAAAGATTTTCAAATTCTGAGAAATGCTTGTTTACTTCTCATTGGATCTTTGATGTGATCTTTGTCCAAATTGTGGTGGTAAAAAGGATGTACTCAGCATGCAGGAGTAAAGTTAAAGCAACATTATATTCATTTAAAACAAACATACACTTTGAGCAGCTAAAGAATGTAAGAGTTTTTGCAACTAGCCTATTGTGTTTGCACATGTCCTCCATGTGAAACCTTTGCCCTTTCCTATTGATCCTTTATTGTGTTACAGAAGGGGCTCTATGGCACGTTTAGTGAAACTGAATCCATAGTCGCTGGAACAGCAGATTTAATCATTGGCATACCTTCATCAATATATGCAGACACCCCTATGGGAAAGAGGGACTAAGTACCTTTACTCGATTCCCACTGCATGTTGTTTCAAGTAAGGTCACACGAAGAGTCAAACATGTACTACCGGAATGTGCTTAAAGTACACCTTTAATGAACATATAGAAATGTAGTTTATCCTTGTGGGAACTGAAGGATAGCAGGGAGCCCTCAATCCTGAAACAACAAGAACCCTGAGGTCTAAACTAGCTAAGAAAAGAAACGAAAAGGTGAAGTATGAATAACAAACAAAAGTCCAATTAACTAAGTAAAAGGGCAATCCCTTTTAAGGACGTAATCCCTCACTCACTCTGGGTGACTTGCTTCATCATATGGGATTCTCCTCCCAGAGAAATATCCTAGTTTCTCTGGGGGCTACAACCCCCTCTATGAGAGGGAGGAGCTCAGGGATGTTTTGATGGTACACTAAAGGATGGACTAAATCCACATATGATGAGCTAATTCGTATGAGTGAGGGGTGCAGTGCTGACAAACTGATTGTGCAGTGGGAAAAGTGTATTAAAACTAGTCACGGGACAGCTAAGGGAAGTACTCTTATCACAGCCGTGCCGAAGCTAGATTAAAATAGTGAACACCACTAGTCAACGATGTAGACTATGGTGATAAACAACAAAGAATGGTCAACATGTTTCAGCCAACACGCCTAAAGAGGCTCTGCTTTCATCAGGACCACAAAAGCTACTGCAACATGAAAAAAACTGTGTGAATTCTACACAGAAAAAAGGATACTGTGAACACCCAGAGACTGCTTGAAGGGTGTACGCCAGCTTGTCATCTCAACTTCACCTAAACAAAGAAAACTGGGTATGAAAACACGTTGGTTCTTAATGCAAAGTACTTGAAATACAGGAAATGAAATCCAGTAACTTATTGCGTTAACCACTCACCCGTAAATACTGGGTGGGACCATAACCTCCACCTGGCAACCGCTCAGGAAGGGAACACCGCTCTGAAAAAGGGATGTAGGACAACTCAAGATTTGGTGCTTACATCTCATGAGCGAGTGTTTGAGTGAAATACTATCTGTGTGAACTAATCAACTCAAGACAAGGGAGACTGATATTTTTGCTAACTTTACAAGGAAAAGGCATGAGTTCTGCATTTAAAAACGAACTCAGAAATGCAACGCACTCCAAAGTGTATCTGTTACAAAAGGATATGCTTGTCAATGTGTCGCTGTCGATAACGTGAGTAAAGAACAAGCCAAGAAAACCTCTGTTTTAGGAACAGCTCACAATAATGAAAAACCAATAAACCTGGCACTCGAAATAGTAGAAGTTAATCACAAAGGCGCACTAGCTTTATAGCGAGTAGCCAGGAAACTAAAAAAAGGCACTAAACCGCCTTCTATATAATCATATCGAACCTTTCTAAAATAGATAGTAACTAAACAGTATAACAAAACATGCCCAAAGGGCTACTCCACGCGCTTACCTGTCCGTCGGGGAACCGAGGCTTGAATGAGCCTGTGGCCGGAGGTCCCGCGGGACTGGTAGCATGTGAAATAAAAGCAGTCAGTGTCTGCAGAAAGTGGCCAATCAGGAAGCTCACTATAGGGAAACCAATCAACGCTGCTCTGCCGCCCGTGTCCCTGTTACCTCGACAACGGGCAATGCAGCATGCGATACGGCTTCTTAAAGGAACTGTACGAGTGTAGCAGCAGTGCTGGCTCGTACTTTGAGCTAGGCAGTAACTTTACTGCCAGAAAAACGGAGGAACCCTCAATCTGAACAGACACTCGTTTAGGCCAAATACGACAATTTAGCGCACATAGCCCTCAATCCTACACACATAGGGGGCAGTCAATGAACAAACACTTTTGTTGTGTGGGATCCCTGATTTACTGCATACTTTTTCTTAAGTAATCACTGAAAATAAATTTGGATCCATATGGCCCAAACATAAACATGTAGGACACAGTGTCATACACACAATGGCAGAAGTGACAGTGATTGGCTTACTTTTAATACTAGAAGGTTTAACTTGCTCTGTACTATGTGTGCACGTATTAGTGATTATGTTTACACATGTTTTGCTATTTTTTGAGAAAAAGTATTGACGATTTAGATATTACCAAAGAACTGTTCTTTGGCCCTGCTTAATGTGTAGAGTATTAGGTGTATTGAAAATAGAAAAGTCCAGTTCCTAATGGACAGCAGATCCACATTCTCAGTAAACTGAACATTTTGCTCTCAGTTGCCTAAAGTTCTGCTCAAAATATTTTCTCTGAAGATGTCTGTGCAAACCATTAATAGTTTTAAGGAAGGTATTGAGGTTTAAAATCTGTCATTCATTGCTGTAAGATTTAGCAGCAAAGAAGTAATGGGAATAAATGTTCAGTAGACATGCGAATAAAGCAAGGTTTAGAACAGTAAACAGATCAATCCAAGATTATATCTTCAAACTATATAAGCCTTTTAAATATGTTGTTTTATGACAGTGTGTACCTTTTCAGTGAGATGCAGTAATTCCAATGCCAGGTTTTAAGAAAATTACAAATATCGTGAACAAAAGTACTCTTGTTTATTGTAGGCAGTCTGTATGCAAAGACATAACTATAGATTGTTTAAGCGGTGGGAGATGTCACATTAGCAGTCATATGGAAGCACTTGTGGCTAGATGGCTAGGGAAAAGCAAGAAAATAAATAGAGTAGGGACGTTATCACACTAATAATATGGCAAACTTGGTATTGTGAATGTAGTGTATTCAGGTGATTTATATATATTATTGAAGTAATAACATATTTTGGCCTAAAACTGAGGAAGTTTTAAATGAAAAAAATGTTTAACCATGGACATTATTAATCAGAGTGTGGTACATTGTCCCACTGATAGTGGAAACATGCAACACTTGTAAGAATGTATGATCAGATTCATAAAGTTTAAGAATATTTGAATCCGAAGGATAAATTAGGCAAATGTCGTAATGTTATTAACTTTACAAGAAATCATTGGGGGTACTCTTGGTAAACTTTGGTAATTTTAGTTTGCCAGGAAGACATGCTTGATTAAAATGTACACATACAGAATTTCTAACAAGTGAAATATTCTACATGTACAATATTGATCTTAAAGTATATTTGTATACATAACTATTTTGCTGCTCCTCAGTGAAATATTTTCCCAGGTCACATTTCTGAATGAAACTTTCCACCACTCTTGTTTCTATGAATCAGGGCTGGGAATTTACATTTTCAAATTCCCTTACCTGGGCACCAAATTTGAAATTCGGTGCACAATTTCCTTTGTAATAAGGCGTAATATTTTATTGACGTAGATTGTATTGAGTATTTAATATGCGTGCATCATTTGAAAAAAACCTTAGTGTCAGCAACTTTTCTGTGATGATGCTTGCTGTCACATGCTGGCACTGATGAGTGATATCCCTTGGTTACAGACTTTCCAGGGCTGCCTGGAAGCACTTCTTAAAAATAACCATTAGGAGGAAATGGGGTCATGGGTTCATCTCATGATAAAACCACATGAATGTTCTTTCGTTTAAAATGAAAGGAGTGTTACAGAATTTAAATACTTATCTAGTAGAGAGCGTTTGTAATAAAACGATGTCTATTATGGACATAAAAAAGTATTGTTCCACAAGCATCCCTTTCAAATGGAATTAGATTTCCTATATTTTCTATCAAAAACATTTATCAAACATTTTGCACATCCACTTAGTATCAACATAGTCTTTAGAGAATGTGCATGTGTTCCTAGCACTCATTGAATATGTTGAGAGAATAGTGAGAAAACCTGATCATTCATTATGATGGTGCATAACATGTAGTCAGTTGTTGCCAAGCTCCATGACTGCTGTTAAGTGGTAATAAAAAAAGTATTACTGAATTTAAATAAATACAGAGTTAATAAATAGTTCATGGGGGTACAAAACAAGATATGAACTTATTCAGCCTCTAGGAATTGAATTGGGGCATCTGGGGTCGTGGAGAAGCATCAACCCACTGAGAAGGTCAAAAAGGTAAAAATAAAATATTAACTCATTGTCATTATCATTTTATTTTAACGTCCTTGCTCAGCTGGGGTGGGGGGGGGGTGCTCTGCCCACAGAGCAGGGCAAGGTAGGAGTGGTTGTCTCACTCCAAGTGTGCATGACAATTTGCTGGCCCTCTCGGGCCGGTCAAACCATCATGCACACTTTGTATGTTTTCCATGCAGGCTGCATTACAGCCTGCATAGAAATCATGCCCAGCACGGCACTCAGAACAATCACAGCGCTGCGATTGGCTATTGGGAGGCTAGGAGCCGGGTGCTCCTGCTTCCTGCCCTTCAGGCGAAGAGGACCGAGAGGAGGAGAAGGCGGCGGCAGCAACAACGGCAGGGATGTAAGTGTATTTTATTTTATTTTCACGCCATCCCCCTCTGTCCCCCCTTCCCACGACTGCCTCCCAATCGCTGGTAAATACCAGCCGCCACTGGTAGATAACCCACTTATGGCTATTCTTTGCAGTCTGATGTTTCATTTATTGTTTTTCTCATTGTAACTGCTAGATCGGCAAGAGTTATAATTTAAAACAAGCCTGGATAGGCTAATCACTCCTGAGTTGGGATAACATTAAATGCCTGTGGAACACGGTTTGTGTCTCTAAAAAGCACAAATTCACATAATTTAAAAATTCTGAGGCCTTTGTTTCCTATATGTGTGTTTTCTTCATTCTCTTGGTTTTCGATTGTCATCACAGAGTTCTGTAGAAGAAAAACATTGAATGATCCACTTTATGCAAATATTTTTCACGTTTAAAAATGGAGAAACTACTAAAACAAAAAAGAAAGTGTAGCTCTTGAATACATTAAATCAACCAAATATAGTATGTCCCTCCTGCAAAATTAGGTGAGGATTCTGTAGAATTTTACTTAGTTAGCAGACAGGCTCACAGATCTATAAAGCCTTGGGCACGAAGGGGTGGTATCCCAGCAATAGTGCTTTCAAAGCCTACATTATGCCGCTGCTGATGTAAGTGTAGATAGCATTGCTATTATAGAAATATAGAGCTAGTAGTAACTTATATCCACCTGCTTCACCTGTTCAGGATAGACACCTGTTTTAGAATAATGTGTTTTCTCCCAAAAACAAACACACTCTGGAAAAAACCTACAAATTAGAGTGATGTGACTCAGATAAACATCTGTGATGTAGCAGAGGTAAATTATTCACATACATTTGGAATGTAATGCCAGAAAGTGCCTAACAAATACACATGTTCTGTCTTATATCACATGATAAAATTTTCCTATTGATACTCTTGAGGCATATTTAAATTGTGGAAAGTAGGTGAGGAAAAGACGTCTACTTTATGCTCCTGAGTAGCCTATAACACTCCATTAGCACACAATTAGCAATCTGAGACCAAAATACTAGCAGGATTTGAAAGACTGTCACCCATAGCTCAAGATAAACTTTTTAAAAATTGATAATCAATAACACATATGCTATCAAAGCCAATTCATTTAGCCTTATTGTGATTTAGAGATCTATCTGTAGACTTTAAGCATAATACTGACTGCACACCTATTTTGTTCATTATATTGTTGTTACAGTGCCTGATCTTATGGAGCTATTGAGTATGAATATCTGAAAGCACAGCAATATGAAAGGGTAGATTCTTCTTACTCTACGGCATTGATTTTTTATACAGTACAGTATAAAATATAATATTGGTGAATTTGCGTAGCAGTGGCCAGTTGGCAAAGAATCCTTCTTTGGTGGCTCCCAGGTAGCATGAATCCAGCATCAACTACAACTGTGAACCCTACACAGAAAGAAAATGACAATCATTATTGAGTTCATTTATAATTTTTATAACTGTCAATCCAAATACTATTACAACTTCATTATTCCGGGTGATTCATGGTTCAGGTAATGCTTACTTTTAGCAAGTGACTCAGCTACTGCCTTAATGTTGTACTAATCTCAGTAAAACCTGACATAGCATATCATTCTAAAGGCACTGGTAGACATTTCTACATACTATTATAGCCTGCTTCCGAGGAACATACTGGTTGTTAAATGCCCTGAACCAGAGTTATAGGCCTGAGCCACAGGCTATGGTCTATAACAAGGGAGAGGGCCTTTAACAACCGGTATAGCCCGAGGCAGAAGGATTATAAGGCTGTTAGAACATTACACCCACTAAGGGTAGAACATTCTAAAATAAAAAGGGAGAAACATGAAGACAAACATTGGAATGTTGGAGCTACGGGCTTATACTAGCCATTAGAAGCCTGGAGCTACTCCATTGTATCTAATGGCACACTCAATGTCCCAATATTCTAATACAAATTATTATGATATGCGAGCAGCCAGACTGTGTGTTTCAAGTATCACAATGGCTCCTGTAGAAGTGCTATCAATAGTAATGTTATCCAGTACTTGGGTTAATATTCAGAGAGGTCAGTAAATAACAATTTTTAATATTTTGTTAGTCCATTGTGTCCTTTAACAAGACCTACTAATATGTATGATCACACACACTCACCTTATAGTGGGATACCGAAGCATTTGTTACTGCATTGAACACATAACCCTTTCATTCTGACCATAACCAGTTCACCACTGTGAACATTAAAGGTTTTATGGCACACTCAGTTCTAATTTAGCCACGGCCCTTCAGGTAAGGATGTACTTGTTTTGTTGGCAGCCAAAGTTAATTTGTTCTGTAAAGAGGTAAAAACAGTCTTGGTAAAGCAAATGGCCATCCATGATGGTTACCTTGCTGACTTGTAAAAGGCATTCTAGAGCGGACGTTCTGGCAAATGTTGACAGTGTTTTGACTGTTTTACAGTCAACACAATCCTAGGGGAAAATGACAATCTTTGTTTTCTTAAAAAGTAAAAACGGTCCTGTCAAGTCAGCCTCTTTCATTCCTAGATCATTAATCCTATGCTAAAATGTTCTCTAATTTATGATGAATGAGGTTTGTAGGGTTCTTTATAATATGGTTCATGAAAACCATGTAGCATTTCTATTGGATCAAATGATGACTACATAAATAGACAACTGCTTTTAACTTAGTAATAACTCCAATCTTGAACAATTAGGATCCAGAAGCCAAAGCCTAGTTAAACCAAGACATTGAAGAAACGTTCAAAATACAAAGAAGCTGAAGCCCCACTCCAGTCTTCTGTTTATGAAGTCTTTTTCTAGCTAAGGGTTAGGAACCTAGAGGCTTTGCCCCATTAGTTTGAAAGGTAGACCGGTACATAAAGGGTGTACGGATATAAAGGTAGACAATTTTATGCGGAGTTTATCCACAAAACTAACAAACCTGCAACATAATTTACAGTACCAAGAAACTGAATCCCCTATGAAACCCAATAATGTTTTCAGTGGTAGTTATGGAACTCTTCTACATGAATATTGCACTGTCCTTATTGTATACAAAGTACATCTGTTAAGGCACCCAGCATTTTCCAAGAACTCCCTTTTGACTTACTGAATGTACCTTATAATTTTAAATGTAGTAGATAAATAGCAGTAGGTTGTTGAAATTCTGAACACCATGGTCCTGACTGCCGAGTTCTTTTTTCCTTCAGGTTGTGCAAGAATAAGTCACACTTCACATGGGAGAATGTATTGTGAATCAGACCCAATTAGTCAAGCACCATCATCCAGTCATAGAACAATAATCTTGGTCTAGCTATTATGGGAACACTTACTGGAAATCAGAAATCACTTTCTATTTATTGTGAGTAAAGTAATAATTTATTGGTACGCCTAATTGTAATAATGTTATTCATGCCATATACTTTGCTCAACCCAGTATGCAGCTATGATGACTTGACTTACTGAAGTGAGCCAACTACAGGGGTAGACACATTTTGACTGGAAGTTAGCTGGTTTTCTATTCAGGGCACCCCAAAAGTGGATCAGACCGCCCCACAGGATTCATTTTCTTGTTCTGTCAGGTAGCTACATTTGACTGTGGCTTGCCAAACATGGCTACAGTTTAGAAGTAATATACAAACACAAACACAGCTCAAACTGTGCAATTATCAATTGCAAAGGAGAAGCTTGCAGACCATAAGACTACAAACGTAATACAAAAATGCAAGGGTTGACACCTAGCTCTCCCAATTTTGTGGGTAGTTCTATCACAGAGCTTTAGGGGACAGAGATGTCTATTCATTGAAAGTAGACGGTTATTGCAGACACCTTATTTCTCTTTAGGTTCATGTATGATTTAACAACTTCTAAGTCATTTAAGTTGCTCAATGGGTTCATTAGTTTTAACATTATGGACATTTTGTAAAACAGTGGTTTTGAGCAAAATGTATGTATTTTTTGTGTGTTAGAGGAGTAGGATAGAGCAAATCATTTGAAACCCCCCAAAATCAGTAAATTGATATGAATACATTACTATTTTAGAGCCAGGTTTGGATATTCACTTTATTTACAACATTCCTCCAAATGTGCTCACTGAAGTGTCCCATGTTTCATCTATGCATCAATCACAGTGACAGCAGTTCTGCAGAACCTCCCCACCTGATAATGAGACAATTGCCAGGAATATATGCTGGTGATAGTGCTAAGGTTCTCCATTTGTGGCAGATCTCTCATTCTTATAATTGAGAGCTGGCCTTGTTTGCTGAAAAGGAACTTAGTTGTTCTCTGTTGGCAGTCTGCAAGAGCTGGCATGATGCTCTTTAAAGTTTGTCATCTGTAGCAACAATTTAATTTTATGAATGCATTTTTTAAAATTTTGATTAAGGGTTAGCTGCCTGAGGCTTAAAGTCACATACAAAATATGGCTATACAACCACTGCCAACGGTGTGACTCTACGCATAATAAGCACCCTCTCAGCAATAGCTGATGCAGCAGATCTATATGCTGTGTTGAAAGAAATAAAGTTAACTCTGTTAGTGGTTTAAACATCATTCAGAGATTAAAAAAAATATTATGATGGCAATGAATTATGATATACATCAATTGGCTCTCAAGTCAAGGGGGTAAAATTGCACGAGCAGTGAGCCTGTGCCACACTCAGGTCTCTCACTGTTGTTTCATTTAGTTGAGGTTATTATGATCTATAACATATGTACAAGTAAGCAAGTTTCCAGGCCCACTGCTCTGTTGTACAGACCCCCTGGTAGAAAGAATGACTTAGAAGACAATCAGAAAAATGTATTCTATCATCTATGCAAGCACAACAGTCATTTTATAATCCTTGAACACTTTCATAGCTGTGGAGACATAGAAGATTCTGGGATTTATTCTTTGTTGGGCTTCATGTTGGAGCTAGGGCTTAAGAAAAGGGGGTGGGGGGATGGTAGCACATAAGGTAGACCATGAAAAGGGGCATACCCTTCACTGGATGCTGGCCTCAAGTAATCTTCTGAATAACAGTCTATTTGAGGGTCTCTTCCATGAAAAGACCACAATCTTAATGGTAAGATAGGTCAGATTTGTGTGACAGTTATAGGGATAGCTGCCACGTTTTCTAGGTCCACATGAGATGTACTTACTGCTCCAGGCCAGGTTGTTTTTCCTTTGAATTCTAGGACTTTTAGTCCTGTTACATAATGAAATAAACAAGACTAGAATTCAAAGAAAAAACCTAGACTGGAGCAGCACATCACATTTGAATCTGGGAAACTTAGCAGGGCTGCATAGGCCAAATACACACCAGTCCCAGATAGGCTATCTTAAAGAGCTCATGATGAACAGAGTTTAGACACATTTGGTGAATCTAGAAGCATTCCCACCTGGGTCATACCAAAAAGTGCTGGAAGCTAGATATATATTACCTTCCTTATATTCTTGACAGGTTTGTTTCTGGACATGGAGTACAGGTTGAGGCAGGAGAATCCCCTACGAAAAATGGTACAAAGAAGATTTGTGCCTTTTTTAGTCCAAATTAAGAGTTGCAACTACAAGGTGGCATAAATGGGCAAAATAATCATTCTTAACAATATGGTTTGGATGCACGCTCTATACAGCTGAAGAGATTTTCAGAATCTTAAATAAAATCAGTGCTTTTTTATCCTTTTGGGCTAGGGGCTGAGAGACGCCATCTATATCACCAAAAATATACCAGTCGTAACAGACATATAAAGTAGCCATTGTTAGTGATAGATTAACCAGTATCAGAAAATCTCAGAGAATACAATTTCCATCCCTGCTTCAACTGACACAAAAAGTCTCTCATCATCCTTGCTTAGGAAACCTTGTATAACTATTCAAAATTTTAGCCTGAAAACAGTAACATCTGAAGAGGTCTCTGCTTTCATTGAAACAATTGCCATCATAAAATGTTTGGATGAACCAGGTCTCTTACCGACATATCTAGCATGATTAAGGAACATCTTGACTCAATATATGAGACAATATTAGGAATAATGGACCTGTTCTTAAAAAAAACCTTCATACTGTGTTGCCTAAAAAGAGCTTGATTCAACACTCTTTTAACACACTTTTAAAGAAACTCAAATTGGATGGTTTTGATCTAGCACATCATTGCCCAATTGTGAATCTCCCTTTTTGGAAGCAAGAGGTAAAAAAGACCCAGCTTACTAAATATCTAGTGACACACTTAATACCAGATCATAGTTTGATTTTCATCCAGCAAGCACTATTGAGTCAGCATAAATGAACGTCCAAGCGCACTTGTTGTGGATGACTAATTATGGAAGAGCCACCTTGTTGGTGCTCTGTCTGTAGTATTCAACACCATCAACCACAACATACAAAACTAGCCTAACAGTGTTTGGAGATTTCCCGGAGAATAAGATAACCCAGATAAAAGGTTAAGTAAAAATGGCAGCTCTAGTTATGGTGACTGGTGAAGAGTTTCAAGGCTTCCTCCTATCACTGTTCACTTTAATTAATTAATTTATTTTATTTAATCGACAAATTACACGATCATACACATCATAAAAGTCTCAAGTACATAGTGTTACATATAAACCATTTAAGACGATTTAATTTATGACTCTGGCATCAACATGTTGCAAGATCCAAAGACTGTGGTTTTACACATTTATGCAGGTGATAATCAGTTGTTCTTCCATCTCACAGGATATCTGTTTCAATTCAATTCAAAGTAAGCTTTATTCGCAATACATGTCATAAAAGTATTGAGCATAAAACACAGGTAAAACGATAAGACAATGGATTAAAATATAAAAATGTGCACAAATAGTTAAAAATCAATTCATCTTAATACCTTATAATACAGCCAAATCTTACAAGAAGAAGCATGAACAATAATATTATCAATTGGTGACTACGGCATCGGGATCATTGAAAAGCACCACAGCTCAGTAGTCAAAGGGTAATTTCACAACCACGGGTAGCATGATTCCAAGTTCACCTATTTACAGTCAGTAATTGAGATCTTATAGACCACATCCATCTTAAAAACTTTGCTACTGGGATTGCATAGTGGTGTGATGGATCAGTACACAGGATTCGCAAGGCAATACTACATGAACTGATGGCCATGTTCTTGCATGTCTTCGCCTACCAAACTTTGCGTGGTTCAACATAAGCGGGGCAGACAAACAATCCATGCGAATAAGTTTCTTCTAGGTCAGTGCAAATAGGACATTTGTTGTAACCTGATGTGGTCCATTTGGAGGTAAAAGACTTTAGTGGCAAACAGCCAACTCTGAAATTGAAAATACAATTTGCGATCAAGGGGCTTTCAAATTGCATCCCAGTAGTACTCAAAGCTCGACCATGGTTTTGTTTGTAAAAAGCGCCCCGTCAATGTTGTGCAATCACTTATTCTATTTGCGTCTTGTTCAATAAGTTCCCAATATCTTTGCACAGGATATCATGAAATGATACAATGAACTTGGTAAGCAAGTCAAAATGATTTCGTCTTGAATGGAAGCCAACTGTATAGCCCTAAATGCTAAAACAATACAGTTAGCTCCTCATGCTATTACCGAAATGGGTCAACTCTTGCTCTTCCTCTTCCTTGTTGATCTTCAGAACTGAAATTTTCACAACCAACTGTAAACACTTGGTCATTTTTACATGATCCCTCCCTGACATTTAAACAACAGAATAATGTGTTCACCAAACAGTGCAGTTAATACCTTTATTGTTGATCAAACTCCACCACTGTCTAGACCAACAAGTTAGGGCCATTAGTGTTTGGATGATTATTGATGCCTGTATTGACCGTTTCAGCTGTTTTTTTGGGGTCATCAGCTAAAGTTCAAAACAGAATATAAACCCTCCATATCTATGTTGCCAATGTGATGACAGACTGGATTGAACCTGTCTCACAAGTACAAAAGACACATTGATATCCTTCCAGTAACAACTCAACCTCTGTCTATGACTCTGGCTCATTGAGTACTAAATGTATCTTGCCATGTTTGTTAGGTAATCCCTTTGCGCCTACCCATCACACTACTTCCTTGCTTTTCTTTGTAAGTCTTCTGGCGTGCATTGAAGTAATTTCCTGTTCTGCAGAACTCCATAAGATGGAGTATCAAACTGATAAAATGCACAATTGAGGAAGGATTTTTCCAGGTGTAACTCAGACTCATGACTGGAAAAATGTGCAACTTACACATGCACAACCTACTAATGATTCACAAAGCTGTAACTATAAGTGTGCACACGTGAAATAAGTGTGCATAATCTACTCATGTGAGTAGCTAGGCATGCATCCTTTTCTGGCCTCCTTTGAACATATGTGTCTTCCCAGGAGTGTGTGAACTTATTGGAGTGCAAAAATATTGAGTACTGTTTCGAACATTAAGTAAGGTGCAACGTAATGGATACTAAGAAGCAAGTGCAAACACATTTCTCACGTGTTACAACAAATATTAAGTTACACTCAAAAGATCCCCGTGTGAGTGATCGTGAATGTGAGAGAAGTGCCTTTGTTTTCTCAGGGTGCATAGGGTTTTTGATGGAGAGAAGTGCTAGGGAAAATGTTTTAACCCCTTGCGTGCGGGTTTATTTCTCCCGCTGTGCGGGAGAAATAAACGGCGTTCGCGATCACGACAGCTCCCGGCCGTGGTGCGCACTCGCCCACCGTAATGCACGACGGCCGGGAGCCATCGTGCGCACACAAGGGGTTAAACTGAAGGTTCAAAATGTAAAGCACATTGTTTCTTAGATCTTCTAAAAATACATATTTTAAGCAAAGAAGTAAACCATTGACAGTGTTGTGAAAACAGGTGCACTTCTACTTTATTTATCCATGCAATACAATTCCACCTGCTTCTGTCCACATGCAAAGTAAATTTTCATGAATACCCTAACCAGGGGGTAACGTCCACCAGGATGAGGGTGTAACTTACACATGTTGCATCACTTTTTGCAAATCAGACCCACGTGTCATAAGGGTTACTTGCTTAACTTTGGATTTCATACCTTGAAGATTCATTGGCCCTAATTTTGAATATTTAAGTCGGAGTTATGCCTCCAACCGCAAGAGTTGTGTTTTCAGATTCTGTAATGGTGTTTTAATATTCGTTTTCGTTAGTTCACATTTATTTTATTACGGCTTTCATGGTTGTATTATTAGTTGAAAATGGTATTGTCAAGTTTAACATGTTATCTCGGTGTTCAATTGCTATCACACCTTGTTCTAGAGGATTCCATCATCCACAGCAGGAATCTGGTTTTTGGGTGATGAGTTGTATAATGAGCACTGTATAGGTGTGTGGTTAATGTGATGTTTTCGAGTGTGTGTTTAGATCTAGGTGCATTTATGGCAGTTAATATAGTTTGGTGAGTGCAACTACCACTGCTGGGAAAAGATGAACACTGCTGCTCCATTTTCTGCACACGCCTGTAGTCTACTTAACAGTATTCTGCCCCAAACAGAAAATTCCAGCAGGGAAATAGGATGATAGCAGATGAGGTTAGCCTGATCCCACTTTTTCTAAGTATGGGGACAATCATCAATAGTCCCCAAGATTCTGGCAACTTCTGTGACTTACAAACTGTGTTCAAAACAGCCTAAATTGATGGATTATTCGTAATAATATCAAACAGAACCCAATCAGGTCCAGGACTCTTTACTGGTGCACTCTGCTGCATTTTCTTTGACTGACTTTTATATCTCCAATCTGTCCATATATGGACAGATTGGACATATGTTACATATCTGGACAGATTGGAGATATAAAAGTCAGCCGAAGAAAATGCAGCATTAGTGTTCAAGATGCAGCGCCTTTCTGGGATTGTTTGAGAACCAGATCAGTGCATTAATATCTATTTATTAGTTATAGTTAGGACCTATTATCCATGGGAAATCTGCAACATTCTATTTGAAATAACTTTGGCGCCGGTTGACGAATCTTCGTGAAATTTTCAAAATTGGTGGGGCGCTCCGGTCCGCTCCTATCCTCAAAGTCTCAGGGTGATTCGCCAAGCGGGGGCTGAGAAAAAAGGGGGTCCCAAAATGTGTTTTCCCCATGCAATTTTCCTATAGGAACCGTTAATCGCAGCTGCAGCCCGAACTGCTGAACGGAATTACACGAAATCTGGCAAAGAGGTAGCCCTTGGTTCACACTCGTGCCTTTTGGTTAAATGGTGTAAATCCGTTTAGTAGTTGCTGAGAAAATCAAAAGTAAAATCATAGATATATCTGGGTGGAGCCTAACCACACATCACATCGTGAGATCTGATTAACTGTCAGCACTTCATCCAAGAAGTGTTGGCAGCCATCTTGGGACCAATATACATGATAGCACCTTATTAAAAAGCATTGCAGTTAATAGAAGGTTTTAAGACTTTAGTTACATTATAGATCATTTGTTGATGGTACCATACTCATTTTAGGAATTGTGGTGTGTTCTAAGCTAATTTTACCATGTGAAAAAGCCTTCTGCTGGGATATCATGAATCATGTTAGAGAGAAAACTATTTTCTCATGCTTTTCCCGCAGAGGTTTGGAAGGTGATCTATAAGCTAAACTGAGAGCATATTTTCTGGAAATTCACATTATCTTTCTCAGTCACGTGAGAATGAAGTCTGACATTCTCAGTAAAACAAGGCCAGAGACTGTCAGTTGATTCCTTTGTGTTCTACTGCAGCTTCCCAGAGTGTTCTAAAGAAAAACTAGAGCGCTAACAGTCCTACTTATGACAAAGGTATGGCACACCTGAAGCCATCTTGATTGGAATAAAGTGGTAACTCTTAAAACATTTAATTTAAAAAGGAACAAAATGAGGGGGTTCATTTTGCCAGTGGTCTAATGAACAACTAGAGTGCTAACATTCTGAATTTATGACAAATGTGTGACACATCTGAATGCCTTCTTGATGGAATCAAAGTAAAAAACTGAAAGTATTTCCTACTGAGGAGACTGTAGTAAATGGGGAAATTAGGAAACTTCATAACAAATAAGTCTCCCAAGATGGCCACCAGAGACAAAAGAGCCCAAATGTAGCACAAATATCACCCAGATGTAGCCCAAGTATAGCCCAATGACAGAATGTCCCAGAGTGTTCTAAAGAACAACTAGAGCGCTAACAGTCTTACTTATAACAAAAGTATGGCACACCTGAAGCCATCTTGATTGGAATAAAGTGGTAACACTTAAAACATTTAATTTGCAAAGGAACAAAATGAGGGGGTTCATTTTGCCATAGAGATTATGATTAGTGCTGCAGAAAGAAACATTAGGGCACATTTTGACTCCTCAAATCCTCTTCTATTTCATTAAAACATTCTGACATGCAGACTGAAACATGCACTTTGAATACCAGCAGCAGACTTCCCTGGTGAGCAGTAGCTTTACTACAGTGATCTAATGAGCAACTAGAGTGCTAACATTCAGAATTTATGGCAAATGTGTGACACATCTGAATGCCTTCTTGATGGAACCAAAGTAAACAAGCATTGAAAATGCAATAGGTATCACCCTTGTTTAAGTTAAAGCAATTCTGTTTGTGACTAGGTGGCTTTTTAGCTTTGCTTGTATTAGTGTTTTTCAAACTTTCATGTACATAACATGCATATGTATGCATATATGTATATGTATATGTATATGTATGCATGCATTTCTATTTGTATTTCTATAGATATGCAGATTATATATATGTGTATGTATCTATATGTATACACATACATATATATAAATGCATATGCATATATATGCATATATATGTGCATATGTGTCCGTGTAGAGAGAGGTAGAGAGGGGTAGAGAGGTAGAGGTAGAGGTGTAGGGGTAGAGAGGTAGAGGTAAAGAGGTAGAGGTGTAGAGAGGTAGAGGTATAGAGAGGTGGAGAGTGAGTAGTAGAGAGTAGTAGAGAGTGAGTAGTAGAGAGTGAGTAGTAGAGAGTGTGTAGTAGAGAGTAGTAGAGAGAGAGTAGTAGAGAGTGAGTAGTAGTGGGTAGTAGAGAGGGGGTAGTAGAGAGAGAGTAGTAGAGAGTGAGTAGTAGAGTAGTAGGGAGTGAGTGGTAGAGAGAAGTAGAGAGTAGTAGAGTGAGTAGTAGAGAGTAGTAGAGAGTGAGTAGTAGAGAGAGTAGTAGAGTATTAGAGAGTGAGTGTAGAGAGTGAGTAGTGTAGAGAGTAGTAGAGTAGTAGAGAGTGAGTAGTAGAGAGCGAGTAGTAGAGAGTGAGTAGTGGAGAGTGAGTAGTAGAGAGTAGTAGATAGTGAGTAGTAGAGAGTGAGTAGAAGAGAGTGAGTAGTAAAGAGAGAGTAGTAGAGAGTGAGTAGTAGAGAGTAGTAGAGTGAGCAGTAGAGAGAGAGTAGTAGAGAGTAGTAGAGAGTGAGTAGTAGAGTAGTAGAGAGTGAGTGGTAGAGAGTAGTAGAGCATAGTAGAGTGAGCAGTAAAGAGTAGTAGAGAGTGAGTAGTAGAGAGTGAGTAGTAGAGAGTAGTAGAGAGTGAGTAGTAAAGAGTGAGAAGTAGAGAGTAGAAGAGAGTGAGTAGTAGAGAGTGAGTAGTAGAGAGTAGTAGAGAGTGAGTAGTAGAGAGTGAGTAGTAGAGAGTAGTAGAGAGTTAGTCGAGCGTAGTAGAGAGTGAGTAGTAGAGAGTGAGTAGTAGAGAGAGAGTAGTAGAGAGTGAGTAGTCGAGTAGTAGAGAGTAGTCAGTCAGTGTCAGTCTGTGTCAGTCAGTCAGTCAGTGTCAGTCAGTGTCAGTCAGTCAGTGTCAGTCAGTCAGTGTCAGTCAGTCAGTGTCAGTTAATCAGTGTCAGTCAGTGTCAGTCAGTCAGTGTCAGTCAATCAGTGTCAGTCAGTGTCAGTCAGTCAGTGTCAGTCAGTCAGTGTCAGTCAATCAGTGTCAGTCAGTGTCAGTGTCAGTCAGTGTCAGTGTATCAGTGTCAGTCAGTGTCAATCAGTCAGAGTCAGTCAGTCAGTGTCAGCTAGAGCAGCTCTGCAGACCTGGTTCTCTGGCTCTAAAGCAGCTCGGCTGACCTGGTTCTCTCCCTCTAAAGCAGCTCTGCTGACCTGGTTTCTCTGGCTCAACAGCAGGTCTGCTGACCTGGTTCTCTGGCTCTAGAGCTGCTGACCTAGTTCTTAGGCTACAGAGCAGCTCTGCTGATCTGGTTCTCTGGCTCTACAACAGCTCTGCTGACCTGGTTCTCTGACTCTAAAACAGCTCCGCTGACCCGGTTCTATGGCTCTAAAGCAGTTCTGCTGACATGGTTCTCTGGCTCTAGAGCAGCTCTGCTGACCTGGTTCTCTCCCTCTAGAGCAGCTCTTCTGACCTGGTTCTCTCCCTCTAAAGCAGCTCTACTGGCCTGGTTTCTCTGGCTCTACAGCAGCTCTGCTGACCTGGTTCTCTGGCTCTAGAGCAGCTCTGCTGACCTGGTTCTTAGGCTCTAGAGCAGCTCTGCTGATCTGGTTCTCTGGCTCTAAAGCAGCTCTGCTGACTTGGTTCTCTGGCTCTAGAGGAGCTCTGCTGACCTGGTTCTCTGGCTCTACAACGGCTCTGCTGACCTGGTTTCTCTGGCTCTACAGCAGCTCTGATGACCTGGTTCTCTGCGCTCACAATGCACGCACCTGACTTCATAAAAATATATTTAAAAATAATTTACGTTTATTATAAGTACAAATATATTATTTTTATTAATATCTTAGATAATCTCTTGCCCTAATATGCATATTAAAGACACATACATATCATTTTGGAACATAACATTTTTTGCGGGAGTCGCGCACCCAGCGTGCCCCAGCATGTATATGACGTTACGCGGGACCCGCCACCACGCAAGCATCTCGTACCGTAATGCGCATGTGTCGCGAATGCGCGGGAGCAGGAGTTGCGGACTGGTCGCATACCAATAACACACATCACGTAATATTAAATGTATATGATGTAACTGAAAAACACGCTGCCATCGCACACCGTATGCGGATCCTTCACAACTTTTCTAAAATGGCGGCTAGAATCCGCGCACCCACCGTGATGTGCACGCTTTGAGTGCACGACTCCGAAAAAATATTGGAATTTTTTTTTTAAAGGAAATAATATAAATATATTAAAATAAAAAATGAAAACAAAAAAAATAATCAATATTTCAGTTTGAATGTTTTTTAATTTCTTTTTGTGCAATTTTCAGAAAAATATATAATGTTATTTAATGAATAAAATATTTATAAATAAACAGTCAACAAACTGTAGAAAATCAGTACAAAAAAATAGGTATAACTACTATCACACTTAAAAATTAGCATTTAAAAAACCTTTAAAAACCATAGGTTTCAGAGACGTTATAGTTAGAAATTAGCATTAAAAAAAGCTTTGAAATTCACTGAAAAAAACATATGTTTCAGAGATGTTATAGTTAGAAATTAGCATTTAAAAAACCTTAGAAATTCACAGAAAAAAACCATAGGTTTCAGGGGTGATATAGTTAGCTGGCCATTTCACTCGTACAAAACCATAGAAATTCCTCAGTTATAGTAAGTTCTGCTAACTATAACTCGAGCGCCCACAATGCACTGCTGATGATGTCACATATTGCATCATTCATGACATGGTCAGTGACATCACTGATGACATCTCAAATGACATCACTGATGACATCACTGATGACTTCATCCATGTGACAATCTGATACACCTCATCTTACACTAGTATAACCTTTCATCACTCACTGTAAAATACAGAGTACCATATTTGAAACCATTGACACACCAATACCAGTTACTAAATACCCACTCACTGATTCCTAAGTCTACACACACAACTCCCCATTCAACAACAGAATCATTTATACCTGCAGTCACTAATTAATAGAACACCATCAAATGCACTTTTACACATATATAGACATTGACACATCAGCCGTCATCTTAGTCGGTTATGCAGTCATCCTACTCACTCATGAAAACAATTAATCACACTTCCATTTACTCATACAATTATCCAACAACACCTCATTTATTCAAACACATAGTAACTCATAGTTAATATGTTAAAAAATCACCTACACTTATACACTCATTCATATAGTTACTCTCACAATCACTGACTCTTACACATACTTATTTATATACACCAACTCTCACATACAATGCCTTTTATTTTTTTACTTTGTTGAAGATGTACACCTAAATCATATATTCGCTCACCAACACACAAATAAATACACTCAGTCACCCAAACAACTGTTTCCACATGCACTCTTAAACCTATACACTTAGTCAATCAACCATTCACATATCTATGCATAGAGTTGCACACACCCCATCCAACCACACACAAACTCAGTGTCCCATACAAATACTCACCCAACTAATCAATAACTAATATACACACTCATGTAGTTAGTGACCAACTGATGCAGCATTTTATACAACAACAGAGACAGAGATGTACACATTCACATAGTTTAGTTACTAATCCATGTATTAAGTGAGACACTTTTAATTAGTCACGTAAACAGACAGTCAGACAGCTACTAAATCCTCCATCCATACGGTTATATATCCACTCAATCTTCAATACAGATTGGTATATATATAATACATATTTAAATTTCAAACTAAACCACATTCACTGGATGATGTCATCAGTGATGTCATTTGAGATGTCATCAGTAATGTCATCAGTGATGTCACTGACCTTGTCATGAATGATGCAATATGTGACATTGTCAGCAGTGCATTGTGGACGTGCGAGTTATAGTTAGCAGAACTAACTATAACGGAGGAATTTCTATGGTTTTGTACGAGTGAAATGGCCAGCGAACTATAACACCCCTGAAACCAATGTTTTTTTTCTGTGAATATATATATATATATATATATATATATATATACATATATATATATATATATATATATATATATATATATATATATATTCACTGAAAAAACCATAGGTTTCACACACGTTATAGTTAGGAATTAGCATTTAAAAAACCTTGCAAATTCACTGAAAAAACCATAGGTTTCACACATGTTATAGTTAGCGGAAATTTTACTGATAAAAAACCTGTGAAATTGCCCCGTTATAGTTAGTGCTGGCAACTATAACTCACGCGACCGCAATCCTCTGCTGATGCTAATACTGTACTTAGACACTTATTTGCCCATGTCTTCTTCCATACATTTTTAGCTATACATATATTACAAATATTTTTTTTTCATAAAGACACATATGTCATCAGCAGAAGATTGCGGTCGCGTGAGTTATAGTTGCCAGCACTAACTATAACGGGGCAATTTCACAGGTTTTTTATCAGTAAAATTTCCGCTAACTATAACATGTGTGAAACCTATGGTTTTTTCAGTGAATTTGCAAGGTTTTTTAAATGCTAATTCCTAACTATAACGTGTGTGAAACCTATGGTTTTTTCAGTGAATTTGTACGGTTTTTTAAATGCTAAGTTACTTTACGCCATTCGAGGCGTGCGCGCCCACTTAACGCAGTTCGTTCCGTGCACGGT
This sequence comes from Triturus cristatus, assembly GCF_964204655.1. Taxonomy (NCBI): domain Eukaryota; kingdom Metazoa; phylum Chordata; class Amphibia; order Caudata; family Salamandridae; genus Triturus; species Triturus cristatus. Next base: position 1,378,989,078 of record NC_140589.1, on the reverse strand, counting down.
TTTTATCAACTTTAATAAACAACACTCAGTGCGAGAGACAAAATGGCGGACGCCGCTTCCTGGTTTCGGCCGATTCGAATGTTTACTAAGATCTAAGAGCCAATCAGAATCGCGCTCGCGCACGCCACCGTACGCTTACGGTAAGCGTACGGTAAGCGTACCGTAAGCTGGCTCAGATATATATATTGATTTAAAGGCTATTTTCTCAGAATCTACTGAACATATTTACACCAAACCTACAAAAGGCACTTCCTTGACCTAGGGACTACCTCTCTGCCAAATTTCTAGAAATTCTGTTCAGCCGTTCGGGCTGTAGCTCGTTCTAAAGGTCCTATGGAAAAATGCATGGGAAAAACGCGTTTTGGGACCCCCCTTTTATCTCAGCCCCCGCTTGACGAATCCCCCCGAGACTTTCAGGGTAGGAGCGGAGCGTAGCGCCCCACCTATTTTGAGAAATTCGCGAGGATTCATCGACCGGCGCCAAAGTTATTCAAAATAGAATGTTGAGGTTTTCCTATGGAAAAGGGGTCCTAACTATAACTACCTACTGGCGACCGCCAGTAGGTAATATATATATATATATATATATATATATATATATATTTAGAGGCTCAGTGAAATCTAGGATAATGGGTTTCCCTGCATCCTTTTACCATACAAATTAAAATGTATTTTCCATTTAAATTTGGGCATAACATTAGCTGTTGTGTGACCCTGTCTCTCCCTGCCACATTCGTCCAGAATATACTCTTGCACCACATGCTTCAGCTAGCTCATCCCTTCATTGTTCTTTTCTTTTGCCAATTTAGCCTTAGTCCCATATCTAGCTTTGATGGAGTAAGATCAGACTCCCTTAGTATCATTTTAATAGAGTGCAATAGTTCCCTTCTGGTTTTCCTACAGCTTGAACTAAACCAGGTGTCCTGCTTCTTATGAAGACTGGCCTCCTCCTTGGTTTTAAATCTGTTAGCAATCCATTCTCCATCATCCATCTGCACAGGAAGTAACATCACTGGATTACCCATAATTCATCTGCACAGGAAGTAACATCACCCCCCTCCCAGGACCTGCTTATTGGTAGTTGCAGCTCGGGGTGTGCAGTGGACAAACACAGCAGGCACATAGCTGGTACATCAAAGGCATGCCAAAGACAAGCAAGTCTGTGTTTGTTCTTGCCTGGACTGCGCCCACTGCCAGAAACCCTGGTTCTGCCCTCTCGTGCCACTATCCTGCTGCACCCTCTGCGTCCTCATTCTCCCTTGCCACTCCTGATCTTGTTTCCTTGCCATGCCACAAAACATAGAGGGAGCGCTCTCCTGAGCTTTCTGCAAGTTTTCATGCACTTACCCAATCCCAACACTCAATGGCCCCGTACCGCCCCACACTGACAACACCTACCACACCACTCTCTCTCACTCACACAGGCCTTCAACCACTCACACAACATTCCCCACTCACATGAATGCTTGTCCTACAATCCCTGTACTCACTAAACACACCACAGAGATCAGAGACTAGCTGCAGAGAAACCTGGCTGAACACCCCATCAGCAGCTGACGTCACTACAGCCACCCCTATAAGATTGCTAGGCAAGACAGACTTCACAAGCCCAGAAGTGGAATCACCATCATCCACAAGAATGCCATCTGCTGCACCAACTCCCCAGACATGTCATCCTGCAACATAGAATACCTGTCGTTTAAGCTCCACTTCACAGCTAACTTCCCCCTAAGCTGAAGTTTTATCTACAGACAACCTGGACCTCACACCAACTTAACCGACAACATCACGGACTTCGTTGCAGCACTTTCCCTCGACACTATCAATTATATTCTATTCGGAGACCTGAACTTCAACCTGGAAGGCCATGCCAAATCAGACTCAAAAGCACTCAGTGAAGACCGTTGAAGAATCCCCATCCCAGTCCAATGCACATACACCGCCCCTGACCCCAGTCTGCTGAAATATGGAACAGCATCACTGACAAGAACTGGAACACGTCTCTCAACATTCACCATTCTGATCACAGCAACAGCCTCCCCAAAGTCATCAAGAGTTTAAACAATTCTCGCCCCGACTCCCTGGCCCCTCTCAAGCATAGCAATACAACAAGATCGATACCCCAGGCCAGTTGGTACATGGAGAAACTCAGACCAATGAAACGCCAATGCAAAAAACAGGAGTGCAGAGGCAGGATGAGTCAAGATAATGCAAACAGGAGCGTGTTCGAATCTGCCCTGACATGCTACCACCAAATGATCTAATTTACCAAATGTGCTGCTCTGCTGGACTGCATCAAGGTCAGCACCAAAAGAATCAGAGAAATCTTCATCACCGTGAAGTATTTCACTTCACCAGCGGCTGCCTCAAACTCAACCACCCCTGCGTAGGGCCTCTGCAACTATCTCTCTCAATTCTTCAACAACAAAATAACTGCCATTTACAACAATTTCAACCTGCAACCGGCACTTGCAGTCCTCACCAAATGTCTCTTGATCTTATCCAAAGAACCAAAGCTAACCAGATGGCTTGTCATTACCCCAGAAGAAACCGCCTCCACCATGAAGTCCATTCACTCAGGGGCTTTTCGGACTCCTGCCCGCACTAAACCTACTCCTGAATTCTGCAACCCATCAGTGCCATGCTGACACCCATTCTGAATGCCTGCACCTCTTCTGTGACCTTCTTAGATGCTTTGAAACATGCAACCATCCTACCATTGTTGTAGAAATCCACCACGGACTCTTCCATGCTCTACAGGCCGATTTCCCTGTTACCACTCCTGGGCGCAAGGTCTTTGAGAAAATCAAGAATGACCATCAATTTCTCAACAGTCTTATTTCAGACCCAATCACAGCATGGAAACTGCCCTCATTGTTGCCATGGATAACATCCGCATGAGTCTGAATGGAGGAAACTCAGAGGCTCTCATTCTCCCTGACCTCTCCACAGTGTTTAACATGGACTCTCACCCCATCCTCATCCAACACCTACATGCCATCAGAATCCGAAAACACACACTGCGATGGATCTACTCCATCCTAACTGGAAGGACCTAGTCAGTCAGACTGGCACTGTACATATTAGATGCCTGCAACCTCATCTGTGGAGTTTAGCAAGGATCCTTCCTAACTCTGGCCCTCTTCAACACATATATGATCCCTTTAGCCAGCATCATCCGTTATGACTACCTCAACTTCCTCACTTATGCTGATGCAAATCATTCTCTCCCTCACAGACAAGACACCCAGTACCTAGATTAATTTCAATGGCTACATTACTGAAATCACCCACTGGAGGATGACCAACTGTCTGAAGTTGAACACCCACAAGACATAAATCGTGATCTTCAGGAAGAACACTTCACTGTGGGGCTCCACCTCAAGGCCAACAGAGCTAGGCCCAACAGTCACACCCACCACCCACACCAAGAACCTCAGGATCGGCATCTCAACATGACTGCCAAAATCAATGCCATCACTGCCTCATGCTTCCATTCTCTGAAGATGCTGAGGAAGATTATCAAATGACTCCCAATCAGCACCAAGAAAACTGTCATGCTCGCCCTTGTCACCGGCAAGCTGGACTGCCAGAATACCCCCTATATCGGGATCAAAAAAAACTCAGCAGACCATTCATAACTAGCCTGCCAGAATCACCTTCAAACATTCTTAACCTCCCCTACCACATCACACCACACCTGAAGAAGTTCCACCATAACCCATAAACAAACAAGCAGAGATCAAACTCCTCACCCACACTTTCAAAGCACTGCAAAACACTGGCCCAGCATACCTAAAAATTGCATATGCTTTTACAAATGTTCAAGACACCTCTGCTCAACTGGACTCTTACTTGCACACATCGCATGCATGCAGCCAGCGAGATTCGGCAGTGGAGCCTTCTCTTACATCACTCCTTAAGCATGGAACGATCTGAGGGTACACATAAAAGTCTCCTCCTCACTTTTAGAATTCTGCAAGAAGCTGCAGACCTGGCTTTTCGAGTATTACCACTACACCCTAGTTTTGGCTAGACTGGTATACTTATTGGGTCTGTTTGTTCCTTCCTAGCCTCCTACTATTATTAGTAGTGGCTTCACCCTTAGGTTAGGGCAACATTACAAGAGCTTATTTAGACTTCACAGGAGGGCAACAATCCAGTACTATTAGCTTATGCTCTCTCTAGCTATTCAAAGACCTGACTTAATACATTTCAAAAGGTAGCTGGATAGAAGAACCTAATGATTAACACTTTCAAGGTGATTAGGCAGAATGCTTCATAGGCGAATAAATAGAATACTAAAATGTCATGGGCAGCAAAATAGTAGACCCACTCCCATTAGTCACAGATTGTGATGCCACTTCTAATGACATCACTTCCAGAAACGTCATTGAGTATTTTAAAGGCTAATTAGTCCCCTCACTTATTTCATCCATACTTGCACATGGTTGAACCCCGAGTTCTATTGTAGCTCTTTAAAGACAACTACACATAAAGAACTAGCCTTTAGTGTGAAACTACAAAGGGGTGTGATGGTCTTGTTGGTGCATTACCGGCTGTGTAGCTGGGACACTGTACTCAAATCCCTGCTTCCAGTCCTGGCCAGATGGTGTGATCCTTCCTTGGCAACCTCAGTATGCCTATTATCAATGGCTTTGTCTGGATCTCACACTCTTTATAGCTTAACAAGCTTCCATTTTGCTTGTTTTCCACATTTCTTATTACGTTTTGCAAATCAAGCAATTAGGTCAGCACAGACCATTGGGCCCAATTCTCCAATAATTCTGTGTTTCTCATGCATTTTAGGAGTAAGTCAGGAACACTACCAGAATAAGTCACAGTAAAATCTGTGGGGCAGATTTACAAGGACTGGCGCATCCCTGCATATCAGCAGGGATGCGCCAGTAAAGATGCGACACGCAGGAATACCCTTGTGCCACCACAGATGCGTCGCATTTAGAATGCGACGACCCTGGCGCAAGGATAGTCAGATGCATGTCGCATCTTTTGTCGTAAGGGCGGCGCATTGCTGGAGTCGTGTCGCAAGCGCGACACAACTCCGGCAATGCTCAGGGGCGCCCTATGCCTAACATGCTGTGTCACTCCTTACGCCTGCTTCAAGCAGGTGCAGGGTTTTGATGCAGCATGGACATAAAAGTGACTCAGTGAAATCTTGTAAATTTCACTGCGTCAATTTTACGAGGCTTCCTTGCGACGGAACGCCCACCCTGCATACATTATACCTGACGCAGGTATAATGTAGCGCAGGGCTTTACAACGTGACGCATCTCACTAGATGCGTCACGTTGTAAATCTGTCGCATGGTAGCGCATTGTTTACGACGCCGCTGCGTCACAGAAGGGACGCAACGGTGTCGTAAACATGTCGCAAGGGGCTTGTAAATCTGCCCCTGTGTGTGTACAGCCTATAGTCTTTCATTATCTATAAGCAGTTGAGTTTTGGTGTTGTGGGAACTCTGGAATGGAACTAACCTATTTTCTATCGAAAATGTACCTTCTCAATGTCGAATCCATTGAAGTGATGTCACAATTGATGGTATCATTGGTGGTGTCATTTCTGGTGATATCACTTCCAGGTCACTTCTCAGTATGACAAATTGGACAGCGGGCGTGTCTTATGCCTTGGGCATTCCTCCAAGAAACTTTGGAACTTCGCACTTCTGACCCCCGAAAAAGTTCTAACACACTTTTTTAGCTTGAAAACCACATTGCAATACGACAGACCAAAGAACATAGATTTATTAAGCTATGCAGTCTGATGGAACGCAGGTGTGCCCTAGTAATAAAGTAGAACAAGATTGATTTATCAGTGTTTTGCTCAGTTTGCATCCATGGCATAAGCCCTTGACAAACATGCCCTGTTATTTCTAGATGTCTAATAATGCTGGCAGTACAGCTCGGATAAAAAATGCTCATGCTTTGAATTCCTTGGGAAATTAATTGATGTAAGACAAGCTGACTGCTTGTCAAAACAAGTATCCTGATGACTCAGCTACAAAACCAACAGTTGTTTTTTCTAAACCTGAGACATGCCCAGCATAATTTCACCATTAATTAATTTGCTTCGCGATTCTATTTTCCAATAAAGCCTGCATGTTCCTTCGTCGCATATGTATAGTAAATAGCTAATAATGAACTGAGACTGGTTGATGTTTAAGGATGAAAATATGTTCGAACTAGAGTAAAGTAAAAATAAGAATTGTACCATGCAGGCCCTATTTCTAAATGCATTCCTTATTTTAGCTACCCAGGGCCTCATTAACAGAGGGCTCGAATCACAAAGATTTGATTAGATTGGATTTGCTTGTGACTTGCTCATGACTATAAAAAAAAAAGTTTTCGATGAGTTATTGTGTCTTACTCCTGCCTCGGATGATAGGTGTACATGAATATTCAGACTTGAGACATAAGTGCATTTTTTTGTGAAATGTTCTAGGAGTAAGACATATTTACTTAAGGGACCTACAAGTTAAGTCTTACGCCTAGAAATTCACTGAGTAAGTCACACCTAAGCCTGGAGTAAAAGACCACTACTCACAAGAAACGTTTTGTGCATTAGCCCAGGTGTAAGTCATATCTAATCTTGTAGTAAAGGTTTGTGACTCAGAACCGTCATATTGACGAGTAATTCGAAACTAGTCATGAAGGAAAGCTTTGCAAATCTAACCGATTCCCTTTCACTTACAAAAACTTAATTTCGGAGCGCACATAGTTGAATATGCCATGCCAAATCGAAAATCTTGATAAACATATTCAGGAATTGGGAGCGTTTCAGACCAGTGATTCCACCGACTGCTGAGGAAAAGCTGCTAGGACGGCAGAAATTCAGTAGGTTTAGGGATAGGTGCAGGGAAAGGAGAATGTTAGGAGATAATGGTGTACAGGCAGGTGATGAGGAGGGCAAGGATAACAAGAGGTTGGGGGAAAGAACATGCACAATGCTTGAAATTCTTGAAAAATTAGAATATTATACATGTTTAAAAAGCATTGTGGATGGTTACGCTCACTCAGGCACACACGAAAAGTGAAACTGGCTCACATTAAAGGTAGCAATGGGTTATGTTAGAGCAGCAATAATTTATGGCGCCTTCATACACCATGACCGCCCCTTCGGATTCCCTCACTACCACCGGGCAAAAGTGCCCTTCATCTCTCCAGTCATAAGCTATTACCAAACACAGCCCCCCCCCACCCCAGGTCAGCACCCCCTCCAAAGGTCAGCACCCAGTTCAGCCGCACCGTCGCACTGCCCTAACCCCAGCCCTGTTTTTTTGAGTGTAGAATGTCTTAGAACACCCCATACTTCCTGGCAGTACACAAAACAGATTTCTCTGAATGGAAACATATTTTTCAGGTGCGGTAAAAAAATCCCACAGAAATGTGCCAATGCATGTATCTGTCACACGGATGTCTGAACAATGCCATTAAGAAGAACTACACGAGAATTTACAGTCTGTGTGCTTTCTATGCATACTGTAGGGGATTTCTAGAAATTCCATGAAAGCTGTAAATTTATGAAAACTGTAAAAACACATAAGCAGCACAAAAGTCTTATCCACAGATATCTTTGTACTTCTTACTCACACAATTTTTAAAAACAATAACCTGATATTACGAAGTTTGCGCTATTTGTTCTTGCACAAGTCATTATTGCCCACTTTTTGCTCTCTGGGGCACTTTGGTATTACAGAATGGGCCACAGTTGCTCGAGCAACCCCTTCTGTAATATGGACTGTGCCGGAGTGATCCCAAGAGTCCGGTCCCTCATTTGCATGGCTGCATGACCACATGCAAATGAGGAAAGACTCTGGGCCAGATGTACATAGACTTCCGTTTGCGATTTCCTAATAGCGAATGTTTGCGATCCGCTATTAGGAAATCGCAAACAACTATGTACAACAGTTGTTTGACCCTGTTTGCAACACCCAATTGGTCGCAAGGGACCTGCCTCATTAATATTCATGAGGGAGGTCGCAATTTGGGACCAACTAGGAATGGCCTGCACTCACAGGGATGGTGGCTGATAGGGTCAGCAGACACCATGTCTGTGACTTCTTTTACAATAAAGCAGTTTTCCATTTTGAAATTCAGCCCGTTTTCTTTAAAGGAAAATGGAAGACATTTAAAAAAGAAAAATGAAAAGTTTCCTTTTCATTTTTTAAGATTACTGAATCACAAATAAGGCTTTGTACATTTCAAAATGCTCTTTTCAGGTCACAAACGGCCCAATTCTACGAATCGGGCCATTTGCGAGACGAAAAAAGCGTCATACATCTGGCCCTTTGCCCTGTACATACTAAAGGCAAAGAGGTAGTTAGGAGGAATGGACGCTGCATATGTCGTGGCACACTATTATTGCATCCTCTGGGCGCGTCCCTTTGGAGGAGGGTACAGACATCCTAAAGCCCCTCCTGGCATACTCCAAAGGCAGGTGCAGTCACACTCTGTACATTTCTGTGGAAAGATCTTTGCTCTCCCTTGCACTTGAGGCCAGACCTGATGCCCACAGTGAAAGGCAGACACCGTAAGACAGCCACTCTGCCTTTGACTAAGCCACTGTTGCCAGGGTAGGCATGAGTTTGCCCCTGCTCTGAGAATAGCAAATGTTTTCTTATCAGGCACACAAAACCGCTCTGCACCAGGGACACCTAATTAAAAGTCCACTGCCATGCAGATCGATAATGTGTGTTTTATATGATAAGGGGGAGGGGTTTCAGCATTTCCAAGTACACCGAGACATAGGCAACTTAGAAAATAGAATCCTTCAATGGATCAGTCCTTTCTTAGTCTCATTGCACCTCCATCTCACATATTATTTATTTTTAAACGTTCTTTTTTTTTATCTCTAGATAGTTAACTCTGCATTAAAGCTGAAATGTATCTATCTTGCTTTGCACATTTATCTAAGCACATATGTGAAAAGAACAACCAATTTAACGAACGAAAAAAATCTAATTTCCATTTTGCTGGTAACTATCGCCGCTCTGAAGCGGACTTGTTTCCTTCCAATAGCAAGAAATGCATGCCACAAGGAAAAAACATTTGGAGGAATTTAAAATATTTAGATCAGGTAAAGTTTGACTCGAATGTCTGCGCGGATGTCAAACAATTTAATTAAGGATGGTATGTTCTTATCTATTGGGAAGGTACCTGATGTGGAATTCATTTTGCAAATATGTAATCTGCAATGCATATCAACTCCTCGAGATACTCCAAATACAATCAGATAAGACTACACCAAGCTGTCTGCGTTTGAAATTGTTTAGTTCACGGAATGGGGCCAGTCAGGTCTTGAAATATCCATTAAAGAGACCGCATAATTATGAATAAAATCTAAAAGTGTATAAATCATGAATCTGGTTCACAAAAACATTAGCAATCTACAATTAAATGTATGTGTGGGTGGAAGCTCGGCCTGTTTGCATAATTCACAAAATCCACCACTGGAACAGTTCAAGTGTATGCCTGCTGTAAGAAACCGCAGTCAATTTGATAAAGGGTATTTTTCCTCATGTAAAAAAAAATATTTTAACTTTTGAAATATTTTTCTTTTGGTTGAAAATATGTTTCCCTTACATGTTTTTCTCTGTAAAAATGGGGTATAAGGAGCATTTTGAACATTTTTTAGCAGCATGTCCATTGACATTATCATACAAGTGAAGCTTTGGGGTTCTTACACCGTCAGAAATGCAATTGAACGTGAGAGTTGAATACCCATTGAGGTAAATTGACAACTCCTCTTACCCACACATGAAAACGCCCGAGAGTACATCTTCGGCTACATTTACGAGTGTGTAAGTCAGACACACATACACTCTTATTTTCAAAGATTGCCACATGTACTAACACATTGTAAATCAGGTGAAACTTACACATGCATAGGAGTCCCCTTTACCTAAGTATAAGTCTGACTACACCTGACAATATCCTTTAACATCAAAGGTGTTACTTTGTAAAAACCGAAGGTTTAAGTCATATTGCCGGCGCTTAATGTGAGCTGGTAGTGGCCAGAGGGGACACCTGCACTCATTTTTGTGGCCTAGCAAGAGGATAGTGGTTCCATTAGTGCAGAGGAACTTCCTGTTGTCACTTGTCCATGGGCTGCCCTTAGCAGAATACTTGTACACCGAGTGTGTCCATGCGCTTTCCACTGGCTACCAATCCTGAATACTTGGATCCAGGGAGTATATCCTCAAGCTTAACATACTGCCATAGTGGGGAAGGCTCCAGCATCTCTTCGGGCAGGCACTCTCTTCCCATTGATACTATGGGCCATATTTAACAAAAAGTAATGCAGTGTAGCACAAATCACTGCGTTGAGTTACACTGCCCCAAGGAGGCGTTCCATGGGCATTGCATGGGTGTTCCCTTGCAACACCCATGGATTTTGCCACATTCCCAGACTGGCCATTACTCATAGACCCGAGAATGTGCCAAAAGGCTATGCCTTCCAAGGTGAGGCGTAACAATGAGAAAAAATATTTTTTCTGCATTCTGCAGCACACATAGAAAAAGGAAAATGCCTCAGGGGATTGCTTTTGTATGGGAAGGTGCAGCACAGGCACGTTTGCATCATAGAGCAAGGGTGCCTGCATTGGTGCAAGACAGCCCATTGGGCGCCAGCGATGGTTAAAGGCAGTAAAGCGCCATATTGTGATAAATACAGTGCATTCCTGCTCTTGTGCGCTGCTTTACAGGGAAAGGGCAGGAATGCACCGTATATATCACAATACGGCGCTTTACTGTCTTTAAACATCGCTGGCGACCAATGGGCAGTCTTGCACCAATGCAGGCACCCTTGCTCTATGATGCAAAAGTGCCTGCGCTGCACCTTCCTGTACAAAAGCAATCCCCTGAGGCATTTTCCTTTTTCTATGTGTGCTGCAGAATGCAGAAAAAAGATGTTTCTCATTGTTACGCCTCACCTTGGAAGGCATAGCATTTTGGCACATTCTCAGGTCTATGAGTAATGGCAAGTCTGGGAATGTGTCAAATTAAAACAATTGTTTTCCACGTTTTCTGTGCCATCATGTATACATTGATGGAATATCATTTTCAAGTTTTCTCTGCAATTTCATTTAAGAAGTTTACGCAAAAGTTTTAACCAACGGGGTTCTCTGAAAGATAGTAGACTTCTATGCAAACGTTGTTGGCATTGTTGTGAATCAGAACCCCACCAGGATCAGCCTGTATGCTGCTCAGCCCATGTCCAACTGTTGCATCACCTCTCTGTGTCCCAACATTCCGAGGCACATCAAGACTACAACATTCTATTGGGCACAGAGCACAGGCACTGGGCTGAGCAGGAGGAGAATAATACTAAACCTTACAAACGCAGGATACTACAACAGTAGACTTCTATGCAAACGTTGTTGGCATTTTAGACATTTACACAAACATTTGCGGTAACCAAAAAGGTATAACCATAACATCTGGAGCAGTGCACCTATATAAGCATCCTGTATCTCTGTGGGGGACTGATTTTTTAGGTGATAGAGAGCAAAGAACCCACAGAAGCTCTGAACCTGACATGCTGCATTTTTAAACAAGATCCCTTCTGCTCTCTGTAAGAAGGTATAAAGGGATGTAGGAATTTGTTATAAATGTCTTTTCCTTCCTTATTATTGCTATGTTGTGTAGTAATTTAGGATAAGATAAAGTACTATCGGCCTGATTACAAACTGCACTTTGTAGTACATTTTGCAGTACTACAATAGAACTATGATACTTGCTAAAACTGCTATTCACAAACTTCACTTTTATAGTAACTTACACTTTTGAGTATGTTTACTACTTTTCAATCTTCACAAACTGCACTTGTTTTGTAGTAACTTACACTTTTGAAGTAAGTCATCAACTCCATTAATTTCTGTGGGAGGGTGTTGCAGTACCATTGGTTGGCCTTGTGTACCCCTGGATTTACCGTAGAAGTGTAAGTTACTACAAAAGTGTAAGTTACTGAAAAGTTGGAGACTTACTCAAAAGTGTAAGTTGCCTTTGTGGAACAGGCCTTATTTGTTTTCTTTGCTCAGTGCTTATTATTGTATCCCATTTTGGCTTCAGCCTTTTTGGCAATGAATATTCTCTGTCATTTAAAAATAAATTAATGTATTATATAACAGACAACTATAATTTAGAAAGTGTAAGAACTATAGTAGCACATTCTTTTGTGTGCGGAGTTCACTCTACATCAGACTAAATGCTATGATCAGGACTGATGCCTAATACTTTACTCTGAACCACAGATATTCAGTGCCAGAGAAGGCAGGAAATGTCCATTAGCCAACCTTGTTTCGCTTGCACCATGGGGTTCTGGTAAGTGTTAGGAAGTATGGGGGTATGAAGGGATGGAGGGAGATCACTGTCCAGCATTAGAGATGGGCTGCTACTGAGCACTGCCACTGACTATTTTTGTTGTGCATCTGATTGGTCTAAGTAAATGTATACACCACACAGATGTGCTGCCATAGGAATTAGAGTCATTTTTCAACTAAGCATGGCTCTAAGATTTTTCTTTATGCTTCTTCAAGAAGAGTAAAAGTGAATATTCCCTAAGCCTCAGATGGCATGAATGAAGATCTGAGGATGGGCCCTGCACAGCTCATCCTAATGATCTTGGATTTAATGCCGCGTGGGACAGAGCCCAGCTAGCCTCTCACCACTCAGTGCATGGGCAATGGATCTTGTGGTGCAGCAGTGCCTGTGAATATTAAAGGGGTGAATGTGGCAATCTCCTCCATGTTCACGAGTGGCTTGCCATTCAATATTGTACTCTGAAAAAGTCTTCTTAACTTTTATGAACAATGCACACATTCTATGCTGTGAACAAAAGCATGACAGCACGTATCTGCAATACTCATGTTTGAACATACCTTTGCCGATCTTAAGCGGGATCCTTACTATAGGAGATATTTGGATGTTTGTTCCGTTCCTGGCTCGGATCAAGTGGGTTGCAGTTCTGTTGGAGAAGGTTGACTTTTCTATTGAAGATGCTCAAAACACAAAGCAAAGCAATGACATTAATCTTACTGTGCAACTGTGCACCAGCTACTAATCTCAATGGTAGGTCACATGCTAACCCTCCACAGCTGCGTGCTGTAGTTATGCCCGCTTCCCAGTGACAATCAATAGAAGAACCAACCGCTTTGTGGTTATTTTTGTAATATTTTGCCCAAGAATGAACACACAAATTTTAACTCTGGACCTTCTACATTTTCAGGCGAGTGACTGTAGCCAAAGATGTGGCATTAGGGCATAACCTGTAGACAGTGTACCTTCATAAAGGATTCTGCCAGGCAAGAAGCTGTTAAAGATGGAACAATTACATGCACATATGACCCTTATTTGGCTGTCAGCTTGATGTAGTTGAGATGCTTTGACTGTGATAAAATTTGAATTGCAGGTATTATCATGCGCCCTAAGATATATTTTGACAAAAAGTGGAAAAAAACACCTCCACTGTAAAAATGTGCGGTAGACAAAATGCATTGGTAATGACAAGCAGCGATCCACCCCCAACCATATCAAGGGATATTTCACACTAAACCAAGGGCAAAGGAAGAAATTGTATAAATGCACATTTTCTCGTTTAAAAGTTCATGGACATCTTGAAAAGTCCATAAATAATTTAAGTGTTTAGAGACATTGGGATTTAAAACATGGGAAGCCAAAAACCCATAGATTGAACAATGGGAATCAGTTAATTTTTGATTACTCTGACCAATTAGTCTGTACTGCGGCCATGTCTGCCGTAATCTTAATGAAGATGATTGGTAGGCTAACCTTATGCATCACTCCAAGGACTGTAGAGTCAATGACTCAGCATATACAGATGCGGCCGCTTGTGTTGTGACATTTTATTGACCTCTTGTATTGCAATCTTGCAGAGTTTGCAGCTTTTGTTGGTAATCTGGGGAACCGTGCTGCTTTTGAAACAAGAGGCTGCCTTGTTGCTGCATCCATGTCTGGGATTTTTTTTATCACTGTCACTATTTGGTAGACCACTCACACAAATGCAGAACATTGGAAAGGGCATATGTATGTATTGTGAGAGCATATCATCTGAAAATTAAAGAAATTCACTTAAAGGCACTGGCTGACTGGATATTTTGGTTACAGGCTTAGCAGAAGTGTTGGAGCATATTATTAATACTGTAGCGTGTACCATGTTTGGTGGTGGTGCCTAGTGTGGTTCAACCTTACATGGTGATTCCATTGCACATACGTTGATTGGGATGTGCTAATTTGTACTGGGAAATATGTTGGAGGTGGTGAGCAAGACAAACAGAGGTTGACGCTGTTCCGACTGCTTCTGTTTATCAATAAGCATTATTTATAGACTTGGACTGTGTTGGAACATCACTACAAATTCTATCTAACAAATTCTTTCACAATGGTTTAGTTGGGTGGGAGCACAGTTCCCTACATAAGATTAATGTTTCAAAGTACTGCTCATGACCTCAAACATTATATCACAGATAACATAAATACGTAGTTAATAACTCCAATGTCACCATCACAAATAGTATCTCTAACTACACCCTAAACATCATTACTGATAACATCACAAACAAAATCACAATTCCAAAGTCCAAACCTGATGGTCATATGAAGACTGGAGGACCACTTTAACATGTAGAAAGTTGTGACTGCCAGGAGAACATATTGAGATAAGTAGGTAAACCAAAAACCTTTAGAGTTTGGAGAGTGAAGGTGCATAGGCTTGCTCATGGCTCACAAAGTGGGAAATGTGCAGTGCAAGGGTTTGATAAGATACTGACACAAGAGACATCAGAAGCAACGCAATGCCAACCTGACCACATAGAGATATCATAGCTGCCAAAGTACAAAAAACCTACAGCATGGCAGCAGTTGCTTTCTGATTTTGTAAAGCTAGGCTATGAGTGAGCTACATGGTGTATCCGCTGGTACAGGGCCGGCTTTAGCGCTGGTGGCCCCCGGTGTGACAATTATTTTTGGTTCTCCCACACCCCATGACCTCCTTCTCGGATTCTCTCACTACCACCGGGCAAAAGTGTTCCTCATCTCTCCAATCTTAAGTTATTAGTAAACACAGTGCCCCCCCCTGAGGTCATCACCCCCCTCTACAGGTTAGTGCCAAGTGCGGCGGCACAGGCTGCACTGCCCTAAAGCTGGCCCGGAGTTGGGATGTTTGCTACTATCGGGAAATAGAGAGGATAAGGTTACAAAACCTAGCAGTGGCAAGTAGTGTTTTAGAGACTGATGAGCCATAGATTAATGCAGTGTCAATTAGGACAGACAAAAACAGTATGGATTTTTTATATTAACGATTTGCTGACCTAGTGAGGTGAGTGGGTGTGATGTTTGAAACTAAGTATGTAGGTGTGGATCTTTTAGATGTGTACTGGGCTAAGGAGTGCATTAGAAAGAATCTAGGAGAGCGAGGCAGATAGACAGCAGATAAGTAGTAGAGGGTCTTCCTTGACAAATAGGAGCCAACTTAATAAATAAGAATGTGTAGAGCTGTGGAACAACGCAGAACTCTTGAAGGATAGGAAGCTGCTGAGAAGTGGCATGTAGTATTTGAGACTGCAGTTTTGAGAGTTGTGTAAACCCATGCATCAAAAGCAGCTGCGGCTCGGGCAGGTAAGAGCGGTGAGGCCGGGTGGGGGGGAGATGTCGGCGGATGATGTTGAGGGAAAAATAAATAATTCATTAATTTTCACTCGTCATCATCCATCGAAATCCCCTCCACCTGGCCCCACCGCTCTTACCTGCAAGGGCTGCGGCTGATCAAAAGTATGACTTATCCTCAATTATGTCTGGAATTATTTTTACCTTTCTGGTCCTGCTTCTACACATGAGGATAAGGTTAGTTCATGAGCAAAACAATTTCAAATATGGTCTTTTCCCATCAAGATATAAATATTTAATTACGTGACAGTTAACCAATAAAATATCCTAAGAGGTCACAATTAAAAGTAGCATAACGTTCACCATTGCTTAACAGAGTATAGTAGCGGCACAACATTATTAGTATTGAAGAGAACAAAATTAGGTCAAACCATAATATAATATGAAGCATCGAATAGCTATTCCAAAAGATGCATTGGATACCTATTCCATAAGATGAATAGATTATAAAGAATAGTAATAGCATGTGTTAGCAAAGTTACAATTCCTTACCTTCTTGCTGCCGACAGATAATTAGCAATACACAATTGAACCCATGGAAAGGTTGACATAGTGCAGAGTTTTATAGCATCATCTGAGGGTTTAATGTGAGGCTGCTTAAAATTGCCAATAGGCATTTTTAACCAATGAGAGACAATCGGACAATGGAAGAACATCTGACTAGGTATTCCTAGCAATAGCGAGTCTTTTTGAAGAAAATCACCCTTATTCCATCCAATTTGTTCTGCCAACCAAGGAGATTAAGCCAAGCTGAATCATGACATAAAATGTTCTCAGCTTGTTTTGTTTTTATGTAGGAAATTCCCATAATTTTGTTGTTTTAATAGTTGACTCTTTTCCACTTTTGAGCATGATCTCCCCAATGTTTTCTTGATATTGAAGGTCTTAGATTGCTGACCTATTTTGACTCAAAGCTCTGGAAGGCTTCTAAACAACTTCCAGTGCATGTGGACTGACCCCTAAATAAGGGGATAATTGGCTTTTTCTATGACCTTTAGGTAAGGCTGAAGTAGTGCTGCACAGAAAGCAGCTCTAGTGGCAGACAAGTCAGATGCCACATGTAGGCCCAAGTAGCAGAAATCAAAAGTGCTTTCTTATTGTGCAGGCTAAAATAGCCGCTCTTATTTATAAAAGGTTGCTTTCACCATAAGAACTTGTTTCAAAATAATGATTTGGGAACACCCTGAAAACTCCATCTTTGCCACATGTACCTACATATGGCAAATGTAATTTATTGGTGAATGTAGATTTGCAGTAATCATGTCTCAAATATGATTTCCATTAAGGTGAAAGATTGCTGACACAGGGATGGGGTGTATCTTGGTTGCTAAGGCAGCCAATGGCTAATACAGCAAGCATGATATGTGGCCTTTCTTCAGCCTTGAAAGGAAACTTTGTGACGTGAGGGTGTACCAGGGTCTTTGGTCTCCTAAAAATAGTCAGGATGAGCTGGCATTCCCTTTCACATTTCAGAGACCAGAGTCCAATTATTTAGGTCTCTCTAGAGACCTTTTGTCTTTTTGAGCAAAACAGGGCAATAGCTGAGCATCTGACGTAATTTAATAGGCTTCAGAAGTATCAGCATTGACCAAGTTACTCCCACAAATGCGGACACCCATGCCATGGGAATCATGACATTATTTGAATTTGATGAAGGAGGCAGGGGACTTACAACGAGTCTTTGGAACAAGTAGGCAGATAAGCTTAGCTGTTGCCCCCTATAAGGAGAAGTACTAGTGGAAACTCCTCATTTCTGATTTGTAGTACTTGTTACTCATGGAATTACAGTACTGATATGGGGACAGCCAGCTGAGTTGGTCCATAGAAGAGCAGACTACTGAGACTGCTCAAATACTAAGCTTTGGGGGTTTATTTCTTCAGAACAAAAGAGTATTAGTGGGTTGAAAGAACATAATGGCCTACTCGGCATTCAATTTTGACAAAAATGCATCCACCACAAAGGTAGATTCACTTTCATCAGAATGATGTCTGCCAGTAAGGTGTGACCTTCAAATAGGCTATCCACTGTGGATCTTTAAATAGGCTATCTATTGAAAAGTAAAAAATGTATTTTCATATCCAGTCTTACTTCATCAGCAACCACCAACACTAAAGTGTCCAGAATATCTCTTTAGCATCCAGCTTTGTTACAAACCCTTTTGAAACATCATTGACTAACAATACAATGGGCGCTCCTATGCGAGTAAGGTGGAGGTGAGGGCCTTTGCTGAAATTATCCACTTGAGGCTAAAAACGTTATCGGTACCATGGTCAGTAAGACAATTGTCAGGTGGATTACTGCAGTGTTTGAAACCCTCCTCTCCCACCTCAAGTTGGAGACAGGGCAGGAGTTAAATGAGACCACCCTTTGGGGGGAGAAAAGGGATTAAAAGGGGGTAGAAAAGAAGAATACGTTGGAGAAGGTGAGGGTAGGAAGGTGGAAGTATAGGCAGTTCTACTTTCCTACGCTATTTCCCATTGGCAGATACACAACACCAAGCCTGCTTAATCTCTTATGCCCACTCCTTCCCATAGAAGCCCACAATGGTCATCCTTCACAAAACTAGCTTTTTCAGATCTCTCCAACATACTCAGCTCCCTCAAAGCCACTTATGAAGAGGGTGTTTTACCCTCATTCTTCCTCAAAGCTCTCTCTGGGCGTGTTCTCCCACCTCTACTTACCATTGTTAATGCCACTATCACTCAAGGAATCTTCCCAGAAGATCTCAAGTTAGCCCAGATCCTTCCACTCTTAAGGAAACCTGCACCTGCCAACTTCACCAACTACAGGCCAATCACTCACCTATCATTTATCAGCATGATCATCCTGACCACAGATGAAGATGAGTTTTGTCTCTTGTAATTGCTGCTTCCTTCAAAACAGTCGACCATCCTACCCTCATATGGATGCTGGAGTCTCGAATGGGATTCACTAGCGAACTTCATTCAGTTCCTTTCCACCTGACAACAAGTTTGTTCACAGGTCCTAAAAGATCCCGATTACCTGCAGACTCCTACTGTCCTCTGTCACCTTCAACCACTACATGGGTTACTTGGTGCTCTACTCACAGATAACAGCATCAACATTCACCTATACAGCTATGATAAACAACACTTCTTTAAAGTCTCGTCTGCTTCAGACAGCCAATGCTCCAAACTTTGCCTGCACATCATCCAGACCTGGATGCCCACCTGAAGCTCAACCCAAACAAGACAAAATTACTGGTATTTGCCAGGAAGAATAAACAAGAAACTGTTGGCTCAATGGCATGAAACTTGACTGTTTCAACCCCCAACTTTCACTAAATGCCAAGTCACTCGGATTTATCCTGGACATGCCCCTCACCCTCAAGGAACACATTTCCAAAAATACACAAAGTTGGTCTGGTACCAGCTCTCTCTTCTGAAGAAAGGGAATCCGCTTCTACCAGAAAGCAACTTCATGCTGCTGCATGACCTCTCAGACTCTGCACTGGCTCCCTTTAAAGTCATCCTTCATCCTGCAGCATGTCTCTTCCAGGGCCTGAAGGAATATGATTTAATTACCCCCAACCCGATGGAACTCCAGTAGCTGCCCTTGACCAACCTGCAACATCTTCATAACCAGCTGCATCATTTGCAAAGCCATCACGATCAACATTCCCGCTTATCTTGCAGACTAGCTTCCCATATATGGTGATTCTCGGCACACCAGCAGCCAGGGCGCCAAGAGATTGCATACTAAGAAGTGTGAAAAAGGCAAAGAATACATGTCAGCAGACCGTTACCATATATGCATCCTGGTTCTGGAACATTATACCCTTATCCATCAGAATTGCCCTGGCACGCTACATCACAATACATGAACCATCCACAAACCAGCTACCTCTCTTATCACTTGTTGAAATGATGCTTGTCTTTGCCCTTGTACAGCACTTCATTGCCTTTGTGCTAGGTTTGGGCTACAGAAATGTCACATACATATGTAGAAACAAACATTCATTAATTTGAAAACGCGCTTACTCTTCGCCTTCTTTCCCTCCATCCTCCGAACTGCTTGGCTCCTTCTCTCTCCAATAACAGGGCAACTTTTATGATTGCGCAATGTTCTTCTTCAGTAGGGAGATGGTGAAAACGACCAAGTAGTAAGGGAGAGAAAACAGGTGTCAGTGTTATCAATCAAGATTTTGTCAGGCATCAAATAACAATAGCAGATTGATTGCATTCCAAAGAATGTGATTGGCTTTCACATGTCAGCATTCAAATTCATGCACTGCTTTGTATCAGAATTTAGCATGCAAGCCTGTAAACTCCTAGTCAGTGGCAAAGCAATGATTCTTTCAGATTAAGATTGCAACAAACATTAACCATTCTTCATAACGGAAATATTGCATTAGAAGAGGTGCTGGTGAACAGGAGCTATCGGTAAAGATACATTTGTCGAAAAGCTGTTTGGATGGCATTTGTGTTTGAAGATCTCAGACTGCTGAAACTCTCCAAGCAATTGTGAGATTGCTTTGATGCCATCACAGTTGCCTGCAGAGATTTCCCTGTCAGAGATGTAATTATTCTTGTAGCTGTATTTGCTGGCAGTGAGCTGAACCTTGGTTTTAAAAAGAAACAAGCTTTAAGTTTTGAATAGTGAAATCATAAAAATGCACAGCAAAATGATGTAAGTAAATCCTCTGTAAAAAGTCTTTAAGTTGGTGTGCATACACAGGGGCAGATTTACAAGCCCCTTGTGCCTCATTTACGCCGCCATTGCGTCACTTTTGTGATGCAGCGGCGGCGCAAATCCTGCGCCATGGTGCGGGGTACTTACAACGTGACGCATCTGGGAGATGCGTCACGTTGTAAAGCCCTGCGCCACATGTAGGCGTTCCTGCGCAGGGGGGGCGTTCCAGCGCAGGAACGTCTCCTAAAAGTGGCTGAGTGAAATCTACAAGATTTCACTCAGTCACTTTTAGGCCCATGCTGCGTCAAAACCCTGCGCCTGCCTGAAGCAGGCGTAAGGATTGATGCAGCATTAACAAGATAGGCCCCCCCAGAGCATTGCTTGAGCTGCGTCACGCTTGCGACGCAACTCCAGCAATGCGCCACTCTTACGGCACAGATGCGTCACGCATCTGTGCCGTTTTTGTCCCATGGTGCGCCGCATTGCAAAGGCGGCGCATCCATGGTGGCGGAGCCGTGGCGCACAATAACTGGCGCATCCCTGCTGATATGCAGGGATGCACCAGTTATTGTAAATATGCCCTGCAATCTTTACAGGCAAAGCAAATGTCAATGTCACAAGATGCACACCTGGTTATGTGCTTAATTGTATTAAACACTTCTACCCATAGTAGGTCTGGTGGGTAAAAAGCTGCTCACTTCGTTGTATTGACATTTTCTCCTGATAACTACAGATCCTGTATGCTCTCGTACCTGAAGCTTGATTTACTATGAAAGATTGTGCACCAGTGTCACTGTTACCTACGCCTACGCTACGTCAGTAAGGTGGTGCAATCTTAAGGAAACAATACATCAAGGATTTTTCCAGGTGTAAATCACTGTTACTACTATAAAAAGTCATAAACGTTATGCAAGTTTATTGCAAAAAAGGGGTAGGTGCAAGCACTGCTTTGTGCCTAAAGTAGTCATGTGTGCATAAAGTACAGATATAGGGACTAATCCACAAACAAGTGTAATAGTACGCACAGAGATTTCTTTAAATGTACATTTACACTTTTTGGAAATGTCTAATCCTTTCCTGGTGTATACAGGTGTCAATCATAGTTTTCAGTGTTTACTCCAGGAAAATACATGTAAATGTTTAGGTGAAGGCACTTTCCCGATACAGAACTGTTCACGAAGTGCAATTCCGAATTGGGAAAAACCAGTACAGATATAAAACGGCAAGTTTGCTATTTTTTTTTGCTATCGAAAAAATATTTTTCCAAAGGAGAAACACTTTCCCTATCCCCTGATAAGGGATTCACTGCAGGAGCAAATCTTCGATAATTACCAGGGTGGGAAAGAATCACAGAGTGGTTTATGAATGCTCCCAAAATGATGAGTATGTGGTTAGTCACAAACTCAAAATGTTAACCATAGCTTGGAACCTAATTTACACTTCTGACATTCCCAGAGGTGGGTCAGGGAAATAGCACACAGATGTGATGAAAACTAACTGGGGTGTAACTTAGTGAGCATTCACAAATGTAATTCCTTATCACACACTTAACAGCATGACCAAGTTACTTCTTAAAGACTTAGGTGGATGTTCTGGGGAAAGAAAAAGATCCCCTATATAGCTCTGGAAAGTGTGCACCCCTGCCTCGAGTTCATCATAGCACGCCGTGAATTGTTTACCCCCACTTCAGCACACATGACAAATGGAAGCATTTTTGTGACACTGAGGGGGGCTCTGTGGTCTGAAGGGGCACACCATGTCAATCCTCTTTACAGAGTATGACTACGGTCAGGTCGCCGGAATGTTGAGTACGGACAGTGGTGGCAGCAACACTGTTTCTTGCGGCAAGGCAGTCCTTTTTCACTGTACATACCAGGGAGAGTCACCTGCTGGCATCTTCAACCATTTTAAATTGGTTTGCAAATCCACTGCAAATGGGTCCGTTGTCCACTCATGTGCAAACTGTGGAGTGTGGATGACCCATGCATATATCTTTCTCTGGGTAAATAGGATGCCTGTGTGGAGTGTGTGTGACAAATGAGTACAGCCACACTGGAATCAATTTTTATTTGCAACATCCAAGCGGTACCTAATCTGGAGAGTTTGGGAGGGTTCAACAGAAGATGTGGCTTGTTCGACCCTTCCAGGACATATAGGGATTGTTTATTGTTTGTAGAGGAAGAGACGCTTGGGTGTGGAGAAGACTAGAACAGGAGACAGAGGTCCCCTTTGAAGCTAAGGGAGTTTCCCCTGCCCTCTTCTGGCCATAGTTCACTGCGAGGCCAACCTCCCACAGCTTGTAAGTAGATAAGTGGGACAACCTCCACTTCTTTTGTACCCTGTTTGGGATCTCTCCTTATAGGAGACTCCAAGTTACACCACAATTTCCATCTAGCACCTTGCGACCAAGCCCCTGGCTGAATCTGTTAGCGGAGAATAAATATCAGAACTACCCAGATGGTCTTCAAGCTGACTATCTTAAAAAACAACTCCTGTCTGCAAGTGCACTATACAGAAAGAGCAGAAATATCAAACCACAGTGCCAGGATGTCCCTATCAGGAATCTGGCCTCTTCATGCCAGTGGTGACCAAGAAACTCTGTACTCGAGAGTTAGGACACTTACTGCTAAGTCCCCTTTCCAGGACAAGAAACCTGTGAACTTCAACAAAGACTGACAGAAAGGCTGTTGACTGGTCCCTCTCTAAAGGGAGGGAGATGACCAACTGATCATTAGGGACATTGGAAGTGCCCCTGCAGGAGGAAAACACTGCTCAGAAGAAGAGAGCCCTTGTAGGATCTGAGGAACACTGCTACACAAGAGAAGGACCGCACCAGTCTAGGAGGGTGAGGCCTTGGGATCCAAAAGTGATGCTGCATTAGGAGCGAGATTGTACATTGTACACCCCACCTCCTCCTCCCCCCCCCCGGACGGAATGTACAGAGGAACTTGTGTTCCACCGAAGTTCCTTTGCAAGACCAAGTTACATGAAGTCTTTCAATGCTAAGAGACCAAACCATGGCCCATGGTCCCACAGAAAGGGAAAGAGTGCTCCAAGAGAAACACATTACCTAAGTACCCAAGTACTCACCACTGGAAAGAAGAATCAGCACCCCACTTGTTTGAGTGGTAGATTTTGCATCTGGTACCAAGGAGGAATCTGAGCTGCAAGATCTGATGACTTCACCACAGCCTCATTGAGCAGTGGTGACACCTCTTCCACTCACCTACTATGCGGCGCCAGCACCATAGTTGCTGGGTGCACACCATTTGCCAAGTCAGATAGATGAACATTGCTCTTGGCACTCTGTGGGCGGTGCAATACACACCACATACAGTGATGCTGCCCTGCTCGCAAAATGCACCTCTAATGGACTAACGAGAAAAGGAAAAGGAAAAGTTTGAAACCTGGAGAATCCAGGAAGGGGAGAGGAAAGGGGGGACTCATTGTAGGGGAGGTAATATCACGAAGTTCTGGCTTTAGACCAAGTAATTTTTCCTACAAGACCTTCCGGAACCCAAATCTTGTACTAGTGATAAGGAGCACTCCAAAAGATGCCTCTTTGCCAGAAGCAGATACAATCCTTGCACCCTGTTCAAGTAGGAATAAGTAGCGGCTCATATAGGGCATGCTGCGTAACGGTGAGGCGGGGCGGGGGAGGGGCAGGGTGGAGGGGTAGCAAACATGGATATACGACGGAACGGAGGAACGTAATAATTACTTTCCACCGTTCCTTCCTATGTCTGTGTTTGCAACCCCCACCCCGTCCCGCCCCGCCCCACCGCCCCGCAGCACGGCCTATACGAGCCTCTACTGGTAGGAATATTGTATGAATAATTCAAAACGTTACTTACATCCAGACAAGAAGAAAGCTTATTGTGGTATAGTTTATCTCTGTTTTCCTAAATTGGGCCCTACATGGTCATATGCTACTTTAGACCAGCAGAAGGGGGGTGCTGGTAGAATTATTTGCTGCATATTATGATTTAGTAAAGACAATCTGGCAGCCGCAAAGCATTTCGAAATATTCACATATAGTCAACATGTAGGAACTTAACTCTAATGTAGTGTTCTTGGAAAGGAACATACAATTTGCATGGTGAACTTTCTTGTCATACATTGATTTTATTATATTTTTAAGCCTCAACTTCAGGATGTTAAGTGATGTGTGAGATACTATACCTGCTTATTTGCATCGCGCAATATGATATTAATTGCCAGTGCTGAATGGGGGGGTATAATACCACTGCCCTTCCTCAACAATGGTAATAAATACAATGTTATTTTCTATGCATCTTTATAAAAGGTCTATTCTAAGCTGTATTTCAACTGTAGTAGTTTTTTAACCAAACCTTTGACACGAGGCATTAAATCCATGCAGCGTTGTGAAGTTGATTGACTAAGCTTTGTGGGTATTAGTAGAATTGTTCTTAAATTTATTGTAATATGCAATCTGTGAGTGGGGCAGCACGCAGTGTCTTGGCACATTAATTGGGCTGTTTTATTGTGGTCACTTGGAATTTGTTTTAAATGACTGAATCTATGTTTATTTGTACACTTGTTACAAATAACATGTTTTATTGACCCACGTTAATATTCCATGCACAGCATTAACAGTGCTGAGCCCTGGAAGTGACTGACTAGTGGCAGCACAACATGAACTTATTCCGGTGCTAGCTTGCCTGTCCGTTGTGCTTTCCGCCTACTGGTCTCACACAATGCTCTTTCAGTAGCAGCTGGCACGCGCCTGCCTGCTCCTGACATAGCATAGCCAATGTGGGGGCAAGAACCTTCCATTCATTGGTCAACCAGAACGGTTCCCTTGGCAACTGGAGTTCGGCGCGTGCCTCTTTGTTTCAGACCGCGTGCCTAGTGACTTTGCAGGTGCCCAGAAAAACTATCCTAAAGAGGGGGTCACGACCCAATGAACTTTCAGATGTTGCAACAAATTAAGGGCCAACACTATTTTTTCTTATATTAAAACGGATTCAAGAATTGCACAAAACAACATTTCAAGGCAAATGTTTCATACATTATTCTTGTATTGATTTTACACACATAACACGCTAACACCAGTTATTTTTTCTGTTTGTTTTCTGCAAAGTATTGAGACAAATCGACCATTTCGTCAAGGTTTTAACGAAGCGTTTTTTGAATACTCACAATGCAATTTACATCTACAAAATATCTGCTGTTCAGAAATCAATATTTACAAGTTTAAACCGATACTGTATGTTGAATCTACACAGCTGATGCTTTATTAAGAGTGTAACGAAAAAAATAGTTGTGTCACAAATCATGCAAATAATTCATTGTGTTGGTTCTTCTATAGTATGTTTTCTTCGGATAAGAAAATCAGCACTTTTCCATTACTCGTCGAGTTTAAGAACTAATCCACGTCATCCCGTGTTTGCTAATCTGGTTGTAATTTTGCGATGCCTTTTTTGGCACACGGCATTATGCCCAGAAAAATTGACAACTCAAAACATTATACAAACGAATATTATCAGGGGCGCAAAACTATTACTTGACCTAACAAGGACCTGACCTTTCGGTCATATTTGTGTACCGTGCCTAGTGTGTGTAATAGCATCTGCTGTGTCATTTCCCATTTGGCTAGGCGTAGGTAGAAAAAAACAGTGTAAACGAAGGACAACCACTTCATACTGTTCCAGAAAATCATTTTTTATGTTCATATTTGCAATTTAGATGAGCTCAATTCCTTTCACTTCTGTCCCACTGACCTCTGACCCTAGTCACAGCTCAATTTGAAAGCAGCCCGAGGAGGTAAACGTGTGTCTCGTGAGACCACACCGCAGGTCGAAGGTTCTGCTTCGGGTCAAAGGTCTATTGGCTGGCTAGTGGGGGAGAAAAAAGAAAATGGTAAATGGCCAGAGTTACTTTCATTAATATTTCCAAGAAAACAACAGCATTTTTATATTTTCCACAGCATGATTCACATTCGGTAGCAGTATTTATTGTATTAAAACATTAATTTAACTTCAAACGAAATTTTTCATAAAGATATTAGAGAAGTGATTGTTTTTGAGGCGAGAGCTAAGTGTACGCACTAGGTTGAACAGTATTACATATGAAAGTGCTCACTATAAACAAATATTTTCCTGTGCTCTTGGCTCCCTCTTATGGCTTGTTTCATGAATTTCAGGTGCATGAGTATAATTGTGATGTATGTTATAGTTATTGCAAAATGCACATGCTGGATTTCGAATTCACGACTCTGCAGTTGTCTTCCTGAATGGCTTGTGATCGCCAACACCTTAAAAATACCCCAGACATCCTCAAAGCTAATCCTATTTCAATTAATTTGTTAAAGTTAGGGGGTGTAGGCCATAGAAAGCACGAGCCAGATAAGTACATGGTCGAAAATCCTACAATACTGATGTGCCATTTTATAGCAATTCATGCATTAGAGGGTACTTTATGTCATATGTATCTGTGTTTACACAGTGAAAGCCTAGCTACAGATTAAGTGTGCCCTGAAGCGGGTTAAAAGTCACCAGGGGTTGGTGGAGGAGGGAAGGATGGGCTGGGGGTAGAACAGCGAAAGTGGCAGAGGAGCAGAAGCTGAAGGGATAGTTGGAGTGTGGCTTTGGGGAGTGGGCATGGTAGCAAGTGAGGTCGATAGGAGTAGGCATTATTCTTTTGCACCTGTGTCTCGAGTGATTACACTGAAATAAGGTATTGCTTCAATAGTAGTGTCTGAGCTATTTTCTTTTTCTGAAGGGTAGAGGTGGCCATTTCTGGATTTCCACCGGGGTGAAATTTCACACACTCAACGCAAAGCAGAGTAGGACTGATATATTTCCCTTTCCTTCCTGTACTTCTTGGATTCCAATCCTCCTATGCTGCCCACACGTCTTGTGGAGGCCTCTGGACATGTTGATTTTGTTTTCTATGTGTGGTGGGGTCCCACAGGTCTTGGGCGGGCAAAGGGAACCAGTGTAGTTCTCTAAGAGTTGGAGCTATACTCTTACATTTTCTAAGAAATTTGAATGCAGAAGTTCACTGCAAGACAATGGGGGCACAGATGATTCTCACCGATGCCAGCCATGAAAGCACTGCCACCATAGGAATGGCATGTCACCATGTCAGTTGACGTCAAACAATCTGAAGCCAAGGATCTTAATAATATAGAAACCCAAGAATATTTTGCTGTCCTTGAAATCTGGTGTAAAGTCATTTTGAATTCTTTCATCATATTGTTTATGAACTTGATGAAGATTGCTTGCCTCGGAGGTGAGAAACAAATAAAACTGAGACCAAGTTCAGAGTGAGAGAGGTCTTGAAAATCCATTCTTGAGTGGCTGCACGACAATTCTTCAGGCATCTGATGTCATGGCCAGATCAGATCCACAAGCAGAATTGGGCCAGGAACTAGGTGCAATTTTATTCTGACTGTGATGGAGAAGAGGTCGGATAAACAAGGCAGGTCGCTCTGGCCAAAGCTTTACCTTCTGACTCAGGGCCTGATTACGACTTTGGCGGTGTGATAGTGGGCCGTCGCGCCAGTACGCCGCTCCCACAATGCCAAAGCCGCCAGCCGCCCGCCCACCAGATTACGAGCCATTTCATGGTCTGGCGGGTGGCGCGGCAGTTCAGAGCAGAGCAGTGCTTAATTTGAGCCGGTGCTTTCCGGTGCTGAGCACCGGCACTTAATTGGTTTCCGGTGCTCGGCACCGGCACCTAATTGTCAACACCAAATTTAGGGCAGTCTGCCACAAGGTGGCGCTGCTCATGTAATTTAGAGATGAGCAGTATAACAGTTGTTTAAGGAAACAATATACATTAAAAGATTGGTAATATCTGCCTTCCCAGCCATTCCTTTAGCTGTGGGGACCTGGGATAATGCGAACTGTCGCATTTACATGCGAGAGAGATGGTATGTAGTTGTTTTGGCAGCAATGACAAGGGTGATGGGTGGTGCAAGCTGCAGTGGTCTCCTGGTCAGAGCCCCGGCACCTAATATTTTACAAATTAAGCACTGGTTCAGAGGCTCATATGTGAGCCTTTGAACTGCAGTGCCGAAGCAAGTTCCTGCACGGCATAGACTTTTCAGTCCATGCCTTGCAGGAATTGAGGTGCATGCACATAAGGGGGCACACCATGTTCCCCCCCTGCATGTACCCCCAGGCCCTGAGGCAACAGGGGGCCTTGTAGGGCTCCCTTAGTTTCCCCACCGCCAGCATTTTCATGGCGTGAGCACCACCATGAGACTGCTGGCGGTGAGGAAACTTGTAATATGCTTGGCCGTGCCGTAGCGGCACCGCCAAGCATATTGTAGCCTCAGACCATCCCGATCCCTGGTGGTTGCGGTGGTCCTATGGAGGTCCAACTACTGTTGTCGTAATACGGGAGTCAGACCGTTAGTACGGGGGTCCCTGACCGCCACTGCAGGTTTGTCGGTCCAATGGGCCACCAAACTCGTAATTAGGCCCTTAGTCTTTTTATAAAAGCTAAAGTCCTTCAGTGCGGTAAGGATGAAAGCTGAAGCCGACGAGGAAACCTCAAAGTTGGATACATTGTTGACAAGCTTACACTGAAGACATTGGTTTTGGTGCCTAAAGCTTTGTAAAGGACAGGGCTAGATGTCATAGCAATTAAGGTGCACTATTTGCTCAACAAGAGAAACAGGAAGAAACCTCACCTGTACAAACTTTGTTTATATTCTTTCGAGTAACCAATATCTTATTAAGTTATTGACAGTTGTGGGTAAGTGATTGCTTGTCGCCTGGAAGGAATTCATGTGTTTCCTTATCTTACAGTTTATGTACTTGTTAGATTACTAAGTATTCAGAGCACATATTTCACTGATGAATCACTGAAGGCAGTTACTGACCTCAAAATAAGTAATCTAGCTTGGTTATTTCCTTATATACAATATAGATGTTGCATTTGTATTTCAGCTGTACCTAGAGTTTCACCAATCCGTAAAGAGATGGGAGTACAGAGAATGGCACATGGTGTATCTTTGTCATAGTAGGGGTAGTGTACCATATTAGGTCTAATGTACTGGAAATTAAAAGGTGAAAAGCTAAAAGAGTTTGTTCTCGTTTTAGACATCTGCACCTCTAGAGAGCATGTTGTGCCCCGCTGTAACATAGCTCGTGTGTCTGATTTTCTATGTCTTGTACCACTTTCCTTTACCCAAATCCACTGCTGTATAGCATTGTATTCTCTGCATGGTTATCAGTTGGTTGGAGGAAGCGAGGATAGGGGCGTCATTCCTTTTGGATTTGGCTTACCAGGTTACTGCAAATCTGACAGTTTGATGCCTCATCCTGGTCCAAGGTTTTACCTTCAGACTTAGAGTCAGAATTACAATTTAGGCGACACGTTACTCTACCACAAACATGGTGTTGGAATCAGGAGCCATTCAGTATTTTGGCACTGGAGCAGAAAAACAAGAGATCAGCCACCTGACCCTTGGAGCATATTGCCAGTCTTTGGATGCCAGGCAGAAGTCACATGTTAGGAGTCTTCTTTATTCAAGCTGGGGATTATTTTTCAGAAGTAGTTTCCTCAAGTGCAGGAATGTTCTGAAGATACAGAGGTAATGTGTGACTATGCACTAGCCACCCAAACCTGACTACTTTCTCGCCCTATGCACACCCGCTTCTGAAGAACTTGCTCTTCATTTTACTGTGGAAGTTACCAGAAGCTCTAAATCTAAGATGGCTGAAATATTCTTCCACCAGAAGGGCCTCAGGTTCTTTTGATAATCTTCTATTTATATGAGGTACCGGACCCTCTGTCAGGGTTCAAACTGTTTCTACAACCTGCTGAGGTTTGTGTCAAAGGGGTCTAGGAGGGTGCTCAGAATTAATGGGAGTGGCCCAACTTAGCATCCCCAAATCAAAATTGGTAGTGCTAAGGTTGCCCTTTTTTCTTCCAAATGTTCCTGTCCACTCCCAGATGGCTAATTCCTGCTATGTTATCAGTTGTTGACAAAACCCTTGCCTTCCTGGGTACAGACACCAAGCTATCGAGAACTTGAGGGCTGGTCTCCATGTAGGAATGTGCAATCAGCATCTGGAGATGAAATTAGTGCAGAACAGATCCTAAGCCAGTTTTGGCTCAGGCTGCACAAAGTACACTTTTATATTATTACCTTTACACAAAAGTGATCAAAAATCTGTTTTCTCTATTAAATTAGATTTTGAAAACCGAGCGGAAAGCAATTCTATGCTATTTTTATGGCATTCCTTAAGTGGAGATGTGATATAAAGGTTTTAGTCACACATAGGCCTGCTCCTGGAGAATGCAGCTGTACATACACAGAGAAAAAACATTTAAGCATTCATTCACTGTGAGGCACACTTTTCAAATATGTAGTGGGTAATTAATTTTTATATATGCAGCACTCTGTACAGTGAGCGTACAAGACACATTTTAGGGATGACTGATAAATATAAAAAATAATTTGTTTACATGGCAAAGTAACCTTTCCTCTTCGTGTGACACTGCAGTGCTTTCAAACTGCAGATCATGCTAAGCACAGTGGTGATCCTGGAGGACATGTATTTTTGTCGTATATGTGGGTGATGTAAATGCACACTGCAGCTCACATATAACATTTAACATCCACGTCTACCATGGCCTTCCAGGAATGTTTAATAGGCCAATTGTTTGAAACATGTTTTAACAGTGCCATTTTAGTGCCAGAGCACAATCACTGTGGCACTGAATAGCTGTGTGACAGGGTACAAGTCCTAATACAAGAAAAAACAAGATCCAGAAAAAGGTAAAAGAAATGGTATGGCGATGCAGAAAAGCAGATTTACTCCACATGGCTCCAGGTCACAAGGAGAGACAGCACCAGAATGTTGACATCAACAACTGTAGGAATACAAACTACTCTAGGAGACCTGAGTCATCTGGCCTCCAAGAGTTGCAGTATCTGGAACCCACTGAAATTGACACAGCATTGTCATGCAAAATGCCAACAATAAAATATCATGACACACACATATCATGGTAAAGACATACAATACAAATATATTGACTGCACATACTTATAATATAATACACAAAACTATGATTTTGTGGTAGAAAATAACATTTTAGTCGTAATTTTGTCTTTTTCTTTATAATTTATATTACTATAATTTGAAATACAAGGTAAATTGCTTTTTTTATCAAACTAATATATTTTAAAGAAATATATACACCCATAAATTTACATACACTTAAATTTTTTAGCTTCCAAAAAATTGTCTTTAAAATAAATACAACTTTAAGAAAACATTTATAAAGTAAATAATTAATAAAATATAAAATGCCATGTAAAGAATCACAGGTTTCTCAAGACCCTTCTCGCACCTCTGTTGAAATTATACTATTTTATAAAAATAATTTGTTATGTTTGCTCATCTGCTTCATAATTCAATAATGCATTCATCTAAAGTTCATAAAATGGCACACACTGAATTGGAAACAATAATACACTGGGAGAAACAGACACAGTATAAAAACACATGCTGCATGACGTTTGCAAAACATCAAAAGCAACAGGATGTCACCATGACACCTCATCATGGCATACGAACAAAGCTCCAAGTTGGTCACACGCAAGTTAAACCCACAGCTCAGAAAATATAACTTCTGCAGCATGGCCAGCTGTGGAAAAAAAGTCTAGAGAATATGTTTGCCGTCACTGGTGTGCATGAGAATCAGGTCCACCTAAGAAGAGGTCCTCCACCATATGGGTTTGAAAAGCTAGAACTGCCAATGGCCTTCTAAACAGAAATCAATTAAAAGAGAAAGTAGCACAACCATAAGACAAATTCCAGGCTTCCTGTTAAGTCCCAAGCACCAACATATTGTAGTCATGAATGTTCGATGCCAACTGTGAGGTAACTTCACTTATGAGATTATGGACTAGACAATACCCGTCTCCAATTCACCAACTGGAATCATGGAGTCAAAACAACTATGCAATGAAGCTGTAAGTTTATCACAACATTAGAATACAAAACACATGACAGCAAAAGAACAAGAGAACGCAGGCATGCTACCCCAAAGCCTACTTAGGCCTACTTAGAATGGCCAGTAAAGTGCTTCCTCCCCTTCCTCCCCAAGCTAAGAAAGTCCTAGACCAATCATTGATACTCTCAAGGATAGACTTTGGAAATGCACTTTAGTTGGGGGCCACGATTGCAGTAATCACTAAACTGAAAAAGGTCCAGAATGGTGCGGCTAGACTACTGTTGGGAATACAAAACCGCGTCTCAGCCAAAACTGCCCTTCGCTCCCTTCACTGGTTGCCAGTGAAAGAAAGAGTTAGCTTTAAGGCCCTCTGTGTCGTCCACAGGTCCCTGCAGGGGAACGGGCCACCTTTAATTTCGGCCATGATCCGCCCCTACAAAGCGAGTAGGAAACTCTGCTTGGACGAACTCCACTTAGTCGAAGTCCAGAAGCGGCGGTCGTCTCTTTTCCCTCAATGCAGCCAAACTCTGGAATGCACTGCCTCTTCAACTCCGCAGGGAACCCAACCACCTTGTTTTCCGAAAGCAACTGAAAACTCTTTTGTTTCCCTAAAACCCCGTCTCTAATTACTTGTCTTGCTCAGCGCTGGGAGACCTCTGGGTAGCCATGAGCTATACAAGTGTCCTTTTCATTTCATTTCAAAGCAGCACAAACAATGGTACACAAGAATATCAAGTGGTGCTGAAACAATTTTCAGAGTGGGGGTGCTGCAATAAATATTACATCCCTGAACTCAAAGGGACTGTGAAAAGTCCAGGTTTTGCACAAAGAACAAGTGTAGCAAATGAGGCACACCCATTCAGCAAGAGAGAGGTAAGGTTGTAGTAAGTAGGTGACGGTGAATTTTGGAATAAACTGTCACAAATATATCACTAAAGCATGGCATGGTAGCTCATTGTCATTTACCGATAACATACTTTTCATTGGCATGGCCACTAATTTTGCACAGACATAGGGCCCGATTCACAGAATTAACTTAAGACAAAATCCTAAACTTACTACTTTTGGTATTCACAGAATGCACTTACTACTTTTGGTATTCACAGAATGCACTTACTACTTTTGGTATTCACAGAATGGATTTACGACTACTAACTTTACGTCCGCACTCGGGCCGGAAATACCGGCCCGGAGGCAGAGCTTCCGGCCCGGAGGCGGAGCTTCCGGCCCGGAGGCGGGGCTTCCGGGCCGGAGGCGGAGCTTCCAGCCCGGAGGTGGGGATTCCGGCCAGTGGCGGAGATTTAGCCATGGCCAAAATCTCCACCTCTGGCCCGGAAGCTCCGCCTCTGGGCCAGAAGCCCCGCCTCCGGGCCGGAATTTCCAGCCCGAGTGCGGACGTAAAGTTAGTAGTCGTAAATCCATTCTGTGAATAGCAAAAGTAGTAAGTTTATTCTGTGAATCGCAAAAGTAGTAAGTTCATTCTGTGAATACCAGAAGTAGTAAGTGCATTCTGTGAATACCAAAATGGTACTAAGTTTAGGATTTTGTCTTAAGTTTGTTCGGTGAATCGGGCCCATAGTGTTACTGTTAAAACTATGTAGCCACAGACAATAATGTGTGGAAATCTGATTTCAGAGATTATTTGTCATTTGGGCATCACAAAGTAAAGTGTCTTGCATTGGTTCGATCCTATATATCTTTGTTTCCATCCCAGTTTAGGACCGAAAAAAGCACTTAATTTGTGCTTGCCAAGGTGCTGATGAATTTTGAAATATTTGTACAGTTTATTTATAGCTATTTAAGTTTTGTTGGATGTTAGAAAAAAAGGCATCCTTCAGCCTTTGCTTTCACACCAGCAAGAATGCCACCAAAACGGACAACAGCAACCACCTCAAGTGCATCCTGATCAACACCTGCTCCGTCCACAGGCACGCTGTGGAACTCTGGAACCTCCTCGACACCGCATCTCCAGACGTCGCCTTCCTCACGGAAACCTGGATGAACGCCTCCTCAGCCCCCGACATCGCCATAGCCATCCCGGACGGCTACAAGATCGTTAGGAGGGACCGCGTCAACCAGACCGGAGGAGGGATCGCCATAGTACACAAAGACACCATTCGCATCTCGACTGACTCCATCGACGCATTCAACGCCGCCGAGCACCTGCACTTCCAGATCCACACCGACCCCAAGACCACCCTCAGAGGCACCCTCATCTACAGACCCCCGGGACCGCGCACACAGTTCTGCGAAGACATCACGGACTTCATCAGCCCACACGCCCTCCCCTCCACCGACTACATCCTCCTCGGGGACCTCAACTTCCACCTGGAGAACAACAACGACCGCAACACCACCGCCCTGCTGGACAACCTCGCCAACCTCGGACTCAAGCAACTGGTCAACACCCCCACCCACTACGCCGGCCACACGCTCGATCCCGTCTTCTCGTCCAGCAAGCACATCACCTTTAGCCACTCCACTGGACTTCACTGGACTGACCACAGCTGCGTCCACTTCAGCTTCAGAAAGAACACGGTCCACCATCACCCGAAGCAGATTCCCCACAGAAACTGGAGCAAGATCACCGCCGACCAGCTCGCCACCTCCCTCAGCCAGAGCCTACCTGTCAGAACAACGGACCCCAACACAGCAGCCCGCAACCTCACGCAGTGGCTGACCTCCTGTGCCGACGACCTCGCCCCACTGAAGAACCCGCTCACCAAGCCCAGAAGCAAGAAGGCCACCTGGTTCACCGACGAACTCAAGGGCTCCAAGAAGGCCTGCCGCACCCTCAAGAAGGCCTGGCTCCTCGACAAGACCGCCGACAACATGACCGCCCTCAAACTCGCCACCCGCAGACATCACCAGCTCATCCGCACCACCAAGAAGAAATCTCTGAAGGAAAGACTGGACAACAACGCCCATGACAGCAAGGAGCTCTTCAACATCGTCAAGGAGTTCTCCAACCTCAGCACCAGCAACAACGACATCACTCCCTCTCAGGACCTCTGCGACTCCCTCGCCTCGTACTTCCACCGAAAGATTGCCGACATCCACAACAGTTTCGGCGCTCCACCCCCGCACCCATCGGTCGAACCTATGCACCCCGCCAGCACCCTCCAGACATGGACCAAGGTGACCCCCGAAGACACGACCCGCATGATGAACACCATCCACTCCGGATCTCCGACCGACCCTTGCCCCCACCATGTCTTCAACAAAGCAGCCTCCACCATCGCACCCCAACTCCGAGACGTCATCAACGCCTCCTTCGACACAGCCACCTTTCCAGAGAGCTGGAAGCATGCCGAGCTCAGTGCACTGCTGAAGAAACCAACAGCAGACCCTACCGACCTCAAGAACTTCCGCCCCATCTCGCTCCTTCCTTTCCCCGCCAAAGTCATCGAGAAGGTCGTCAACAAGCAACTGGCCGCCTTCCTCGAGACGAACGGATCCCTCGACCCTTCGCAGTCCGGATTCCGAGCCAACCACAGCACCGAGACCGCCCTCATCGCGGCCACCGACGACATCCGAGCCCTGCTCGACAACGGTGAAACAGCGGCACTAATCCTCCTAGACCTCTCCGCAGCATTTGACACTGTCTGCCACCGCACCCTAGTCCAATGCCTCAACGACACCGGCATCCAAGGGAAGGCTCTGGAATGGATCACCTCATACCTCGCCGGCAGAATACAGAGAGTACGCCTCCCTCCATTCCATTCGGAAGCCACCGAAGTCATCTGCAGCGTCCCGCAAGGATCATCTCCCAGCCCCACCCTCTTCTACGTCTACATGAAACCCCTCGCGGCCATCGCACGCCAACACAACCTCAACATCATCTCCTACGCCGATGACACCCAGCTGATCCTCTCCCTCACCAGAGACCCCGACACCGCCAAAGCCAGCCTACACGAAGGGATGAAAGACGTCGCCGAATGGATGAACATCAGCCGCCTGAAATTGAACATGGACAAGACAGAAGTGCTCATCCTCGGATCATCGCCCTCCGCATGGAACGACTCCTGGTGGCCCCCGGCCCTCGGCACCGCACCCAAACCAACGGACCACGCACGCAACTTGGGCTTCATCCTGGACTCCTCCCTTTCGATGACCAGACAAGTCAATGCGTCTCCTCATCATGCTTCCACACCCTCCGCATGCTCCGCAAGATCTTCCGATGGATCCCGACCGTAACCAGGAAGACGGTCACCCAGGCCCTCGTCACCAGCAAACTGGACTACGGAAACACCCTCTACGCTGGAACCACAGCCAAGCTTAAGAAAAGACTTCAGCGCATCCAGAACGCCTCCGCCCGACTCATCCTGGACGTCCCCCGATGCAGCCACATCTCGAACCACCTGAAAGACCTGCACTGGCTCCCTGTCAACAAGAGGATCACGTTCAGACTCCACACCCACGCACACAAATCCCTCCACGACCTGGACCCAAGGTACCTCAACGACCGCCTGACCTTCTACACCCCGACCCGCCAGCTACGATCCGCGAACCTCGCCCTCGCCGCCGTTCCTCGCATCCAGAGAGCCACCGCCGGAGGAAGATCCTTCTCCTACCTGGCAGCCAAAACGTGGAACTCCCTGCCCGTCCACCTGCGGCTGACCCAGGACCACCTGGCCTTCAGGAAACAGCTCAAGACCTGGCTGTTCGAGCAGTAGCAGACCCCCTCCCCCAGGCGCCTTGAGACCCTTCCGGGTGAGTAGCGCACGGTAAAAATTCCATGATTGATTGATTGACAATATTCACCTTGCAAATTTCTATAACTTTGCAATCAGAAAAATAAAAGTAAACACTGGTTTCTATATTAAAAGATGATCAACAATATGTCAGAAAACAAAGCCTGAAATTTGTCCTCTGTCTTTGAATACACAGCAAATGGGACAAGATAAAAACAAACTTTAAAGGCATCTTTAATACTTCATTCAGCTTCCGCACTCCAGCATGGTTGGTTTAGGAGTGCTGCAGCACCCCCGGCACCCCTACTTCCATTGCCTATAAACAGCCGCGGCCCGTGGAGGGAGTTCCGTGGGGCAGAGAGGCGGGGCGGGGGTACTATAAACCGGAATATGGATAATTGGAGGTAAGTAAACAATTAAATAAATAAAACGAATTTCGTAGCGCGCGCTGCATCGCAAAATGCAATGCAGCGCGTGCTACTAAATTCGTTTTATTTATTTAATTGTTCACTTACCTCCAATTATCCATATTCCGGTTTTTAGTACCCCCCCACCCTGTCCCTCCCCCGCCCCGCCTCTCTGCCCCACGGAACTCCCTCCACGGGCCGTGGCTGCCTATAAGAATACCTAGGAATAATTTCCAGTGGAAAAAGTGCTTATTGCAAACCCGAAAATGCACACATGTACAAACAAATGTATAGCCAGTCACACATGTATCCCTTCACCAGTAAAGCAGATGGTTAGCAGCATGAAGGACAGAAGAAATACACTAATGAAAAACAGGCATTGACAAAGCCTTCTGGAAATTATTAGTTTGTTATGGTTTTTGCAAAACGTTATTGTTTGGGAATATGCCAGGCTCTCATCAATCTAAAAAATTGTGGTGCAAAAAAAGCACACATTACCATAGAACTCCATGGCGCTGAAGAGAATTAATTTGTGTATGGATGTGTTCCTTGTAAAAAGGCAGCATGCAGTAATTCAAAGTGAAGTTGGCCAATGGCTGAAGTGGGCTGATATATAGGCCCCTAATGCATGCTACGGTGGGTGGAAAAAACATTACATGACACCAACCACAGACTAATTAATGAATTCTGTCTCAAACCCTAAAAGTAACTATGTTATACACATAATTTTAATAAAATCAATAGGTGTTGGCAAGCACAGAGCTAAAAATTTATAAATCAATGTGGCATTGGCTGCCAGCCTCTTGCCTTTGGGAAAGAAAGAAAGAAGGAAGGAAAGGGAAGAGAAAGAAAGAAAGAAAGAAAGAAAGAAAGAAAGAAAGAAAGAAAGAAAGAAAGAAAGAAAGAAAGAAAGAAAGAAAGAAAGAAAACGACTAAACAACAAATACCTTATTACAGGACAGTTTTAAATGAACACAGTCTGGTATGAAATAGTAGCAGCCAGAAAAGCAAACACTCCAAAAGGAATTTACAACAGCGTTGACAGGAGATGGGATCTGATAAAGATGGAATGTGCCTCAGAAGCGTCCTGCTATCTCATCAGGCTCTAAACACAAACGCCACACCACACTTTTCAAATAAAAACAAAAACACTGGCGCTGAAGGTAACTAGCTTGTGTGCCAATGTGCTCATTGTGAGAATGCAAAATGCAGTCACTCAGAATGTCAAAGTGAAGTTAAACAGTGACTTAAGTAGGCTGCCCCACTGCCCCATGTGTAGCACAGTGTATGCTGATGATACTCAGATTGCTGTGTTGATCTCAAGTAATGTGGAGGAGGTTGCTGAACTGTTCAATAGGTGCCTTTGTCAGCTGGATGAGTGGCAACTGATTAAAGCTGAACTCACAAAAAACAGAGGTCCTCCTTTTTGGAAAAAGAGATAGCTTTCAGCAACGGATCACAGTGGCCTCAGTCCCTGTGCTCTTCCCCCCCACCCCACCAGTTTCTAAAGTAAAAAACCTAGGGATCACCTTTGATGCCGATTTGTCATTCATGGGTCAGAGCAACAAACTGAACTTGTCTTGTTTTTACATGTTGAGAATGTTGAGGAGGGTGTTGCCATTTATTCCCTCTGATCTGCAAAAATCAGTTTTCCTCTATCTAGTTCTAGCTAGAAATCACTATTGTAATGCCCTTTATTTGGGCATTAAACAGAGGCTGTTAAACAAGCTCTAGATTCTGCAGAAAGCAGCCTGCTGCTTACTCAAGAAAATACTCAAGTTTAAGCCTGTATCGGGTGCTCTGGCGGAGCTTCATTGGCTCCCAGTCAGGAAAAGAATTGCCTTTAAGGCTCTGTGTTTGGCACACAAAGCCTTGCATGGAATTGGACCAGAGTATCTCAAAAGTAAATTCAGGTGGTACTCCCCCAAAACACTGCTACGATCTGCTGCCTCAAGTTCAGTGATCATTCCTAGAATCAAGAAAGCTTCATGGGCAGCCACAGTTTTGTCTATTCCACCTGTAAACTCTGGAACATACTGCCCATGCCTCTCAAAAGTCAGACTAACTTTCTCAGCTTTTGTAAGCTCTTAAAATCTTGGCTGTTCTCACTTTCCCTATAGCTCTTAATGTCCCCCCATTTATAGTATTAAGTTGGACTTAGGATAATGCTAGCACCAAGACGCCCTTCGCATTCGCGCACTTTAAAATTTCAAATCAAATCAAATCATGTTATATGCTGTAGTGGGCGGAAGCAAAATGTTAATGACACAACACACCAGTGGTTGAAGAGAGGTGACTGAAAGACCCTATATGTTAGTATATTATACATATTTAAGTAAAATAAAAAAGGTCTTGGTTAAAGCCAGACCTAATAAACATGTGTCCCTAGATTCCCAAGGAGTTTTGCGGTTAAGTAGATTCATTTAATGAGGGAATTAATCATGACTAGAGGTTTATGTTAGACACATTTAAGTAATTCATATTCACACTGATGTATAACCTGAATACACAGTACTTTGTGCATGAGTCAATAATCATATTAATATTAATGTATGCCATAGCCAAAGAAAATTATTAACCATCATCGAAATCACAAAGTGTACAGGGGGCAAAGTGTGTGGCAGGAGCATAAGTAGCACATGAAAATACAAAGAACTGAAGGTAGAAGGACAAATTACATACAATGGGCCCCTGCAGCATCAAGCAGCAAGGCCAAAGCCAATTAAAATGTTGACATGTTTCAGCCATTTGTAAAATAACTCTAAGAGTCTGTCATAATGCTAATAAATTTAAGTTAAAGTGATAAAACACACAATGGTTTCTTGGTTTAGGCTGGAATGTTCAGCATCCAAAAGAGAGTAGGATTACCTAAAAAGCAAGTAACGCAGTCTGCATAGCTAGAGAATTAAGGCATGCAGAATGGTTAACTACTAAAAACACACATATGTCAAGGAGGTACCCAGATAATCATGAAAAGCACATTTGCCTCCACATGCCAGAGTCCACAGACATTTATGCTAAAAAAAACTGACTAGGCACCCTGCCATCTGGGGGCAAATGTTCGCAGCTCTTCCCACTAATTTAGACACACTGCATAATCTGTCTATATTTCATACTCATATTCATTAGATCTGATGGACAATTTTGTGTGTCATATGCTGTGGTGTACAGTAGACTTCCAAAGCAGTGTTTTTGGTTTCTCACCACAAGATAAAACATTTTTGGGGAGTGATTCAAGAATCCAAACCATAACAGCAAAGCAGCAAAGCAACATTGATTATCCCAGATTGATATGCCGCCTTCCAGGAACCACATCTGTTATTGCTGGTAGTGAGGCCACCAACCCATTGCACATTATAGACCATGCTAGGCTCTTTACAGAAGTCATAAAAGTGTGGCCTATAGCCAACAATACAAAAGAAGAGGCTCTCAAGGAGTTTAAGCAGAGATACAGAGCAGTATCCTGAAAGGTGCTTGAAATCAGGGTAATCAGACACACAGGACATATGGTGAAAGGCCATCTTCTTATATTTGTCCAGATGAAATGTGTCACAAAACTATCTGTACAAAATGTTATAAAAGGGGACTTCCTCTGGAATACTGTTAAATATAAAGGCACTACCACAAGAAGAATGGGGTATTTACCACAGTCTGGTGGGATAATCCCCAACGTGCACCTAGTGCTAGTTCTTGATGCCACAGTGACATCTAGTAACAGACTATATCACTGCGAAGTGGTATCTGACTTCAAAGAGACTTTTAGAAGGGCCCGTGGAACTGCATTATAGTGATTTTATTTATTTATAGAGTTTTATATAGCGCAAACTTGACCTTAGAAGTGAGCGCTTGTGCCTCACTCCATAATGCCATCTATTAAAGAGCTGAGGTGCTGCATCCTGGAGTATGTAGTGAAAGAACCTGAGTCCACAATGACATCATGGCCTGTGGCACTGCACATAAGCACTTATAATGAGCTTGCTTCACTCCACAATATCACTAGATTTCAGAGTATTCACATTGACACCTAGTAACAGCATGCGACATTCAACTTGGCACCTCTTGCATGTGGCTCAGTCTACATATTGTAGCACAGCAGTTGGTGGTTGAATATAAAGCACTGCAAAACAACTACTGCTAATTTATAAAGGTAAGGCGGAGTGTGTCCACATTGCTACCCCATGATTAAATAAATTCTATCTCACTCCATGCATGTCTTAATGCATATATTTGCTGTCTAATTTTATAACTTATGGAAGCCTGCAATCCCTTCATCTAACTTCATTTTATATTCACGCTGCGATGTTTCTAGTCAACTGTTATAACAAAATGGGGTAATAATTCAACTTTAATACGTTATTGCAATATTTCAATTGAGCTGTTAAATCATAATGCCTCCTGTCCGAACCCCCAGCTACTGTGAAAGGCTGGTTACAGAGCACAGCTGCTACAGCTGCAGTTTAACCAACCAAAAAAGGAGAACTGGCCTTTTGGTCTTCTGATTTGTTTTTGTTTTTCAAATAAACAGAAAGAAGGTACCTATAACACAATGTTTATACTTTGTCATGCTACATGCCATTTACATGAAAGATAGAAACTCATCATGTTTCCACAAATTCTGAGCTATAATATTATTTTAATGAGAATTACCGTAAACTGATTTTAATTATCTTTTTGCAACAGATTACTAACTGCTTTTTGGTGTGTTTAATTTCACGGTACAAATTCTACTTTTAGTCATTCTTCATGTCTGCAAACACATTATGTCTTTCAGGTGAAAGAGGAAGACCATGAAAATGTAAGTGGTTTGCAGGATGTGTGATGGTGCAATCATGTAATATATGAAATAAAATACAGTGTGCCATACGTGAAAAGGATATTGCTAGACACCTCCGAGATTCATTACCTTATAAAGGAACTCAGACTGCTGCCTTGTTCCTTTATAGTGTCACAGAACTCCTCTGTGACTTGCACTATCCTTATATTGTATGGGAGGGATTACTTTATATCATATATAGTTGCATATAGAATGTTTTTGTTAGAATATTTGAATGGAAAGTGTCTAAGCTGGTTGCAATAATATTTGGGGTAAAAGTACAGGTTTGGCACAAATCCACAGTCAGTGATCAGTTAGGACTGATTCCTTGTGTCATAATCCATGCTTAAACAATATATGCAGCACATATAGTATTCAGAATGCTTGCTTTTTTATGCAAGGAAAAAACTCATTTTCCAGAGGTTCGTTTAATGATGCTCACTACTCATCCAGCCCTTCATTTAATGAGTTTCTGGTTCTTCAAGAAACAACCATGATTCTAATATTAGTGCTATCGGTAATCATGATATTACCACAAATGTGCCTTAATTTTGGGGATTGCATACGGAAACAGTGTTACTGCATGCTTGTTAAATCTGGCAGCCTTAGGGTTGTCCTCCCCCAAACCATTTTTTGCCTACCTCCCACTTGTTTGCTGACATTTGTTTTTGATAGCCTTTGGATTCTGTGCACTTTATCACTGCTAAACAGTGCTAAAATGTTTATGCTATCTGCTATAAACATGATAAAATTGGCTTTCACCAATTGGCATATTTAATTTACTTATAAGTCCTTGTAAAGTGGTATAACATGTACCCAGAGATTCTAAATTAACCGCTACTATTGGACCGTTTTTGCCACCTACTTGAGCATACCTTTAAAACATTGCAGCATGTGTGCTGTGTTAAACTGCGAATTCGATCTAGCAGAATAAACATTTTGCCAGGCCTAAACCTCCCTTTTTAATACATAGAAATCACCCCTACTGTAGACCCTAAGCAGCCCGTAGGGCAGGGTGCATTGTAAATTACAAAGTTTAATATGAGCTTTTTAGTTTTACATGTCCTGGTAGTGAAAAACTCCAATATATATTTTTTTTTATTGTGAGGCCTATCTCTCCCACAGGATAACATTGGGTTACCTCATTACATTTAACAAAAGATAACTTTTGATTAGGAACAGGTCAAAAAGTCATGTTTGGTCTCAAAAGAATTGCAATTTAACACCCTCTTTAATGGGAAATTCAGATCTCATGTCACGATTCTGAAATTGTCATTTTTTAGAAAGTTGGCATTTTCTTGTGAGGAAGGACATTCCTGAAACATCTGTGGGAGGAATATTATAGATGTTTCTTCTACTTCAAAGCTAGCACCAGGTATAAACATAGGACCCTCAGACCACTCTTCGGTTGACCTGTGGATCTGCGGAGGATACTCAGAAGGCCTGCCTTGTACTTCAGAGGCCTGACCTGCTGACTGATTTGCTTCTTGAAGCCAGCCATGAACTCTCAGAGGACTGTCCTGCCACTAGAGAACTACGTTGCTGCTTAAACTAAGGACTATCAGAGTGAACCAAAGGGCTAGTCGGCAGTCCTCCTGTTCTGAGCTACAGGAACACAAAAAGCTCCAACAGCTTAAACCCTGCACCTGGACCCTACCTGAAGAGCATCCTACCCTCAAATGATGCCTACCCAGTCCTGTACCCTTGGAAGTGGTGCTAAAGGTACCAAAACAGCCAAAAATTGGGATTAAAAAAATGTACAGCCAAAAAATGCTTTGAGAACTGACAAGAGACCAAGATCTACCTGCTCAACGGTCCTCCCAAGGTGCATCACTGAACAGCCTGACTTTGTGATAGGTCCTGCTATGTTCTTCTCTAAAAACTTCAGATCCTGGTCAACAGCTCCTCACAGAAGGGGTATCAGGCCTCGTGGAGCCCTCATTGACTACACCCTGCAGTTTCATCCTTGTCATGAGTATCACACTAACATAACACTGTACATCATCACAGCCACTTACCCCTTAACTCGGGTAGCGGTAGTAAACAATGTCATAGTAATGTCACAAATATGGTAACCCTAGTGGCAGTAGTAGGCACTATTG
The DNA here is from genome assembly GCF_964204655.1 of Triturus cristatus. Lineage (NCBI taxonomy): Eukaryota > Metazoa > Chordata > Amphibia > Caudata > Salamandridae > Triturus > Triturus cristatus. Next base: position 1,378,944,764 of record NC_140589.1, on the reverse strand, counting down.
GCTGTTTATTCCTATCATGGAACTTAGCATTATTCACTTTGCACACTCATTGTAACACTGGCGGCAGTGGTAGGTATCATTGGTTATTTATTCACATTGTAAGAAAGAGTGGATAACATGCATATGCTAATGAGCATGACAACTGTACAGCACATGTTGCATTTGCTTTACACGAGTTGAACACTGATTCCACATGCCCTCGTCCAAACTGTCAAGCATGTGCACAACATGCAGGAAAGATAAGTGAATAATTACACTGAGGTGCAAACTGCCGACAATTATACACATGCAATGACTTAGCCCCCCCATGACTATTTAAGCCACGCTGCACAGAAACCAGTGCTTTGCTCGTTTGACTCCTGGCAAGCACTCTCCTGTCTCCCGCTGGCTCATTCCTGGCATTCTCTTCTCCGGCAGGCGCCTACCTGATTTCGACTGACTCTCGCGACAATGTCTTCCTCTCCTGCAGTCCTCTCTTCAGCAACAGCATCTCGGCATGCATTTTCCAGAGTCACTTTCCTGCTTCCCCTGCGCCGTCTGCAGTAGCGCTTTTCCTTTAAAACAAGCACAAGAACAAAAAGGTGAACTTAGCCACGCTCCTTCCTCTAAGTCACTCTTGATTTAGAACGCCCACTAGAAAGGTAAAACAGTCCTATGTAGTATGTAGTAGTTCATTTTTGAGCAGCGCTTGAACAAAGTTAGGCATATTTCTTATATTATTAGAAAGCTTTGCCAAAAACAATGACTTGCTAACCAGGGTGTATATTGCCAAGGGAAAGACGTATTTCCTCTAACAGCTGCACCTTCGAAAGGCAAGGAAATAGAGACTTTCAATCCCACAGACTTTTACCAAACCTTCAGGATTTGAGAGACTGGGTGTAGATTATGTTTTGAGCATTTTGAACATTGTTTGCCCTAAATGCAGCAAAGACAATAAGTCTCTTGGCACAGTTTCTGATGAGAACATCTGTATGTCACAGAACAAACAATGTATATGAGTATGTCACAGACCAATGTATAACTATGTTATGTTGCTTTCACCAAAGTAGGGCTAACAAGTGTCTTTCATTACAGGACAAACTTCCTTCTTACACTTGATCCCTGATCTCAGTGTCCTCATACCCAGAGTCAAGACACCAAGGTGTCCTGAGTCCAACAAGTCCTGGCGTGACGAATCAGCATCATTTGAAGAGCTAGTATTTCTCTTTCTCTCTTATCCCAACCCCCCTTTTCATTGGGAACTCTATTCACTGCAATCATATGGGGTCCCACTTGGATTTGGGGAATTAAGTTCCCCTCCTGAATGTACATTCAGACCAGACCAGAGGCTACAAGCTGCACCTGAAGAGGACAGCCTTTACGTCTCTCCCACCACCTTACATGGAACATTCAGTGATTTAAAAAGCTGAGAGCAAATGCAATCTCGCTTGCCAGAATGAATACAACCGAACGCATAATCATGTCCAGGGGATTGTGTCCCACCTGACGTGAGCAATATATAAAAAACAAGGGGGATTATCTTTTTCCCCCCAAATTGGTCCTGACGAAAGCCATCGACCCAGCAAGAGCGCATGTCGGCTGAAACATGTAGACCATTTTTTGACCTTTCGTAAGTGATTTGAAGGAAACATTACAGGTCCTATTTTTCACATCCACCATTGTTTTAACCTTACCCATATCATTGTTTTGAATAAATCAAATTCTATGAGAAAGAGGTAATTTTAATTCACTTTTTTACAAAGTAGATCCCAACTATTTCCTCGGGATCACCTCCTGGTGGAGGCCAACAAGACCCGATGATGATGCTATCAACCATGACTACACCAATGGCCAAAGACATACCAAAGGCGGAAGATGGCTGTTGAGGGTTCTTATCACGATCCCTTGAGGCCTCACAGCTTCACTCCTTTTTGATTCTTTGTTAACCACATAGTGACACATTTAATACTATTTTGACTTTTTAAACGTCTGACATTCTCTAGATGAAGATATCAAAGTACGCTTACATTTTAGCTACTTGCAGTTCAGTGTGTGCATTATACTCCATAATATAAGTTGTATGGCCAGTGTTCATTACCGAAACCGAACTGCTTTCTTTGATTGCATACCTTGACTCATGCTCCCCCCAAAAAATATAATTGCATTGAGGTGATTAAAACTCTACTGCATATGGCACGCATGGTAAGTGTAGGAGAGTAGGGTCTGCTTTCTATGTTCACCCCCACTTTTTGCTTTTGCTTTACTGGTTTTCGACTTAGATGTGGCTGTGGGCCTGCTAATCAGACCCACAGCCCTGCTGTTCTCTCTCTAAATTAATACTATGTACTTTAGGTGCATAACCCATTTGGATAGGATCACCTTATTGGCCCCTGTACAGTGTACCCTAGGTACCCAGGGCATAGGTGTACCCTAGGCCTACCAGGGGCTGCAGCATGTATTGTGCCACCCCTGGCCTGGCCTTCCATTTTGACACAACTGGCTGATCACTCAGCTGGGGCAAGGTCGTGTAATCACCCCTTGCTTAGGTGTAGTATTCCTATACCTAACTTACATATAGACACATGTGTACCTATCAGTCACTCCTATGGCAGGCCTTGACAATCCTGGAGGCAGAGTGCTTGGTAACATGTGAGATGGTGCTCTAGCATGAGCTGAGCCTGTCTGCAGCTTTCGGAACCTTGTCCTTATAGCTGTTCTATGATATAGCCTACCATATACTCTTAAAGTGCCTTATAATCTTAGACGGTTATGGTAACTATGGTTTGGCTTTATCAAAACATGTCGTGTAAGGTGTCTAACACTCGGGAATAATACCCCCATGCCATTTCTGGACATGAGAATATTATTCCCCCCTTCTAGAGGGAAAGAAATGTTAAAATCATACTTCAACTGTTAGCCTCTGACCAAAGCCTCAGCATCACAAAATGGATGCTGCTGCCACGACACAAGTCTGACCTCCTGCAGCTGGGAGTGATCCCAGCCAGGGAGGCCTGGACAATAGGTTTCCTGCTTGGGGAGGTGCTAGCACCTCCCCAGACAGCCTTTAGTGTATTGGGGCAGGGTGGGCTGAAAGGAATGAGACATGCCTGGGGCACACAAGGTGTTCCTTGCATAGTCCAGTTCAAACCGGCGCTGGGGCACTCCAGCCCCAGCTCTGGCGCGAAACTGGACAAAGGGAAGTGGGTGTAACCACCCCCTCCCAGGTCCCACCCATAAGGCGTGACCTAGCAGGTATCCCAGCCCCCCAGATTAGTATAAGAGTGGGAGTTGGGCCTCAAGACTTTAGATTATCCTGAACCTGCAAAACTGAACAGAAACTCTGGACCTTCGACATTCGACGAAAGAAGAAGACTGAAGAATCTCCCTTGTAGCCAAGGAGTGGCTACCCTGTGCAAACAGGCACCATCAAGAGACTACCCTTTGCTTTGTGAAACGTTCTACGAGGAACCGACTGCAGAGCCCGACCAGAGCCTTGACTTCCAGACTTCTCCGACCCTCATCCACATCTGCAGCAGAGCTGGGATCCGTGGAGGCGACGAGCAACGTGGGACCGGCTACCTGGGAAAAGTGGCTAGTAACTTACAGCGCAGCTTCTGAGGTACCCTCGAAGTTGTGCACCGGGGATTGAGAAGCCCCAACCCCAAGCACCAACTGCACCGAAGATCAGCCCCCCACACTCCACGAGTCTTGCGTGGGGCCCTTCAGCATTTTCCTGCTTGTCGCGTCTGTCCGGTTGCTTGCCCGCTGGCTAGTGGCCTCTGTGACGACGCTCCCTGAAATCTTCTGCGCTGGTTTGGCTCCTCCAGACTGGCTCCCGCTTCTCTGCAAAGAAGAAGCACCCCAGACCTTCCTGGTCTGCACCAGAAGCAAGTCCTTTGTTCTTCGTGGGTTCCGCTTGCCAAGGCTTGGTGAGTCCTAGTCCAACTTCGACGCCGCCGACAGCAAGAGCCTTCGTGGGACAGCTCGCCTCCTGGTCCTGGTCATCCTCGACGCTTCCTGATCCTCCTGGCTGCAGCGACAAGCTTCACCTTCACCTGCAACTCTTCACGACATCGCCTGGTTCCTTCCTGGTTCCACGTGGTCACTGGCTAGTGACCTTGACTCTGTCCCCTCTGCTTGCAGGTTTCTTCTCTTCTTGATCCCAGCCTTGGGATCCACCGGACACTCTCCCCTGACTGCCTGTCAGCATCTTTCTTCAGGCATCCATAGGAGTCGACGACGAAAACGACGCATCTTCACCCCTATGCACCCGCAGCCTGTGGGCTAGGTAACTTGGGTACTCCGGTGCTCATCAGGATAGTGACTATCCTAGTGTCTAGTTTTCAAGTCTCAACTTCCTAGCTACTCCGGAAGTGTCCTAAATCTATCTATTTCTAAACTGTAACATTGCTATTGACTTTTACGCATTACGCGTGAGTGTGTCCACTCTGCACACGAATCCCGTGGGCCTCCCACTTCCTAACTAACGCTAGTGTAGTGTAGCCCCAGCGATTCCCTAGGCCTAGGCCTATTCTATTTCCGTGACAGTGGTTCTTATACCACTTATTTAGTATATGGTTTGCATGGCCCCTAGGGCCTAACGGTATTACTTACCTGTGTAACTTACTGTATGCATTAATAAGACTGTGTTGTACTTACCTCTAAACTCATAAAGAGTGCTGAGGGTTTGCTTAGAATAAATACACTTTATTTTATATATATATCTGTTGTGGTGTCCTTTCATTTGGTATTCAAGGGATTATATATGGTATCACAGCTGGCTTCACATGCCATTCAGAGTTTAGCCTAAGACTGCTCTTGTCCATGCTACCACTAGGATAGCTGGTCTATAAGGTTGACTTTACAACCAATCACCATAAGGGTATTTGGACTGATATAAGGTGTACACTATAACTAGTGACATCATACATCAGGCCAACTTCTCACATTGGTGAGCAGCGGTTGGGATCTGAGCTTGCTGTTGTAATACCATTGTAATCTTGAGATACTAAATTGAAAGATCACACAGATATTGTCTAGGTACATATAACATAGTTTATAATACTTAAGTCCTACTGGACTTAGTGGTTGTAGGTTGAAGGGAGTAACACACCCTGACTACAACTACTAGAGAGGTTTAGTAGAAACAACTAGTGTAGGTAGGTGCACACACCACACCCTCACTAGATCATGCCTCTGGGAGGAGATCAAGTAGATGCTCTCTCAGGAGGGGCAGGTCTGCAGAAGACCCCCTCTAGGTATGATACCTTAACATTCCAGGAGATGAGACAATTGTGTACCTCCAGAGGAATAAAACAGGGTGCAAACCCTACCCTCCTTAAGTTAAGACAACTCCTAGAGGAGTATGATGCTCAGAGGGCATCTCAGGAAGGTGCCCTAGGCGCAGAGGAGGGTCTACCCACCACAGAGGAGTCAGATGGGGCTTCAGATGGGGAGGTAGATAGCCAGAGCCAAGTAAGGAGACTTAGCCAGGCTAACTTAAGTTTACATGGGAGTTTGCATGGGATCCCCCCATACAGACCCACAAGTAGACATTCACAGAGAAGCAGGAGGGACAGATCCCCTTCAAGGGAATCCATCCACTCCCATGTCTCTAACATCTCTAATGCTTCCTCTCACAGGGGAATGACTTCACCTGAGAGAAAGGAGCATGCAGCCAGAATGAGGGAGGCTAATCTGAGGATTCAGAGGGAAGAACTTGCCCTTGCCAAAGAGAAGCTTGCTCTGGCTAGAGAACAAAAGTTAAGTGGGTTAGAACCCACTGGTGGCAGCAACATTCCTAGAGATAGAGACAGGCACTATGATAATAGAAACCTGAGCAAGATTGTCCCTCCCTACAAGTGTGGGGATGACATCCACAAATGGATAACTGCTTTGGAGAGAGCTTGCAAAGTACAGCAGGTACCCCAAAGTCAGTGGGCAGCTATCTTGTGGCTCTCCTTCTCTGAGAAAGGAAGAGACAAGCTCCTCACAGTTAGTGATGAGGATGCAGATAATTACACTGTCCTGAAGAGTGCTCTGATTGATGGGTTTGGCCTAACCACTGAACAATACAGGTTGTTGTTCAGGGATACCCAGAAGACACAGACTCAGGACTGGACTGACTTTGTAGATTGTGCCACTAAGGCTCTGGAAGGCTGGCTAATGGGAAGTAAGGTTAAGGACTATACAGGATTGTATAATTTGATCATGAGAGAACAAATACTTAACAACTGTCAAAACCAGCTATTGCATCAACACCTGATTGATTCTGATCTGACTTCTCCCCAAGAATTGGGAAAGAAGGCAGATAGATGGGTCAGGACTAGAGTTAAGCAGAAAAACCAGAACCAGGGCGGTGATCAGAAAAAGGCAGACCAGAAGGGTAATGAGCAGAAACAAAAAGACCAGAAGTCTTCACCAGGCCCCCAAAAGGCTCAGGGGGAGGGTGGTTCCAAAAAGGATAAGAAGAAAGAAGGCCAAAAGAAACCATGGTGCAACTATTGTAAGTCTACCTCACATTGGTTTAGTGAGTGCACCAAAAAGGATAAGCCCCCAGCCACCATTGCCCCTAAGGCAACTGTACCCCCTAGTTCAGCTGTAAGTGGTGGTTCCCAGCAAAAGGGTGTAGTAGGGTTAACCCTGGGAACTGAGGAGGATTCTGGCCTAGTCAGAGTACCTACTCAGGCTGTCCTGATCTGTGATGGGGACTTAGCTTTGTCCTCTACTGTAGGCCCCAGTAACCTGGGCAAGTACAGACAGACACCTTTTATCAACCAAAGAATGGCTCAGGCCTACAGGGACACTGGGGCTAGTGTCACAATGGTGACACCTGCTTTTGTGGACCCTGGACAGATCATACTAGGTGAGAATTACCTAGTGACCAACGCTAGCAATGCCACTACCTCCCATAGTGTGGCTATTGTTAACTTCTCCTGGGGAGGGGTAACTGGCCTCAAGAAAGTTGTTGTTAGTTCAGACCTTCCTGTAGAGTGTTTACTGGGCAATGATCTTGAAACTTCAGTTTGGTCTGAAGTGGAGTATAGGACCCATGCAGAAATGCTGGGGATAGATGCACATGTCCTTGCTGTGACCAGGTCACAGGCGAAAAAGTGCAACACTGAACAAGTGCTGGATCCTGAAACTATGGACCAGTCACAATCCAAGAGAAAGAGCAGTAGGGTTAAGGCTGTGCCTTCCCCCCTGCCTCAGGTGGTGGATCAGCCCTCCCAGGAGGATGATTCTGAGAGCCCTGAAGGAACTGTCCTAGAAGAACTTGAACCTGATCAGGTTGAGTTTCTTGGGACAGGGGGACCTTCCAGGGCAGATCTGAGGCAGGCTCAATTAGACTGCCCCTCTCTTGAACCCCTCAGACAGCTGGCTGCTGCTGAGGCTGCAGGGAATGCTCAAGGTACCCATAGAGTGTATTGGGATGAAGGGCTACTGTACTCAGAGGCTAGAGACCCCAAGCCTGGTGCATCCAGGAGGTTGGTCATACCACTGAAGTTCAGAGGCTTCCTTCTAACCTTGGCCCATGATATTCCCCTTGCAGGACATTTAGGCCAGAACAAGACTTGGGACAGGCTTGTCCCTCACTTTCACTGGCCCCATATGTCAGAAGATACTAAGGAGTTTTGTCGCTCCTGTGTCACCTGCCAAGCCAGTGGCAAATCAGGTGGCACCACAAAGGCCCCCCTCATACCACTACCTGTGGTGGGGGTCCCCTTTGAAAGAGTGGGCATAGATATTGTAGGACCAATGGACCCACAAACAGCATCTGGGCACAGATTCATACTGGTGATAGTGGACCATGCCACCAGGTACCCAGAAGCAATTCCCCTGAGGACCACAACAGCTCCTGTTGTGGCAAGGGCCCTGCTTGGAGTATTCTCCAGAGTGGGCTTTCCAAAGGAGGTCATTTCTGACAGAGGTGCCAACTTTATGTCAGGATACTTGACTGCAATGTGGAAGGAGTGTGGTGTTAACTATAAGTTCACCACACCCTATCACCCACAGTGCAATGGGCTTGTTGAGAGATTCAACAAGACCCTAAAGGGAATGATAAAAGGATTACCAGACAAGCTTAGGCGAAGATGGGACATCCTTTTACCCTGCCTTCTGCTTGCTTACAGAGAGGTCCCACAAAAGGGGGTTGGCTACAGCCCTTTTGAGCTTTTGTTTGGGCATCCTGTAAGAGGACCCCTGTGTTTGGTGAAGGAAGGATGGGAGAGACCTCTCAGACAACCCAAACTAGACATAGTGGATTATGTACTTGGTCTCCGCTCCAGGATGGCAGAGTATATGAAGAAGGCTTCTAAAAACCTTGAGGCAAGCCAAGAACTCCAAAAAGCTTGGCATGACCAAAAGGCTGTACTGACTGTTTACCAGCCAGGACAGAAAGTGTGGGTGTTGGAGCCAGTGGCCCCAGCAGCACTCCAAGACAAATGGTCTGGACCCCACACTATTGTTGAGAAAAAGGGAGAAGTCACCTACTTGGTGGACCTTGGGACTCCCAGAAGCCCCCACAGGGTGCTTCATGTCAACAGATTGAAGGCATATGTTGACAGGGCAGACATGGGGCTACTCATGGCTACAGATGAGGGGCAGGAGGAAGAGAGTGACCCTCTCCCAAACCTGTTGACTCAGAACCCTGATGATGGCTCAGTTGATGGTGTGGTCTTTTCTGACAGCCTCACTGTCCATCAGCAACAGGACTGCAGACAAGTTCTGCAGGCCTACAGACATATGTTCTCTCTGACCCCAAGTCAGACAAACTGGTGCACCCATGAGGTGGACACTGGTGACAGTCTGCCTGTGAAGAGTAAAATCTACAGGCAACCTGACCATGTCAGGGACTGCATAAAAGTTGAGGTACAAAAGATGTTGGAACTGGGAGTCATTGAACCTTCAGAGAGCCCTTGGGCTAGTCCTGTAGTCCTTGTGCCAAAACCTCACACCCAAGATGGTAAGAGAGAGATGAGGTTTTGCGTGGATTACAGAGGTCTCAATGCTGTCACTAGGGCAGATGCCCACCCAATACCTAGGGCAGATGAGCTCATTGACAGACTGGCAGCTGCTAAGTTTTTGAGCACATTTGACCTAACAGCAGGCTACTGGCAAATCAGACTAGCTGAGAGTGCAAAGGCCAAAACTGCTTTCTCGACCCCAGGAGGACATTATCAATTTGTGGTAATGCCCTTTGGTCTGAAGAATGCACCTGCCACTTTCCATAGGCTGGTGAATCAAGTCCTTACTGGGTTGGATGATTATTGTGCAGCTTATCTTGATGATATTGCTGTCTTTAGCTCCACCTGGGAGGATCACCTGGTCCACCTGAGGAATGTTTTAGAGGCCCTGCAAAAGGCAGGCCTCACTATCAAGGCCACTAAGTGCCAGATAGGGCAGAGCAAGGTTGTATACCTGGGCCACCTAGTTGGTGGGGGTCAGGTTCAACCACTGGAGAGCAAGATCCAGACCATAAAGGACTGGGCTCCTCCAACTACCCAGACTCAGGTCAGAGCTTTCTTGGGCCTGTCTGGGTACTACAGAAAGTTTGTTAAGAACTATGGGTCCATAGTGACACCACTTAATGACTTGACCTCCAAGAAGATGCCAAAGAAAGTTCAGTGGACAGTAAGCTGTCAAAAAGCATTTGATGACCTGAAGCAGGCCATGTGCAGTGCACCTATTCTGAAAAGTCCAGACTACTCCAAAGAGTTCATTGTCCAGACAGATGCTTCTGAGTTAGGTGTGGGAGCTGTTCTTTCACAACTGAATGTAGATGGTCAAGACCAGCCCATTGCTTTTATAAGTAGAAGGCTGACCCCTAGAGAGAAACGTTGGTCAGCTATTGAGAGGGAGGCCTTTGCTGTGGTTTGGGCCCTGAAGAAGCTGAGGCCATACTTGTTTGGCACTCACTTCAAGATTCAGACAGACCATAAGCCCCTCTTGTGGCTAAATCAGATGAAGGGTGAAAATCCCAAACTTCTTAGGTGGTCCATTTCCCTACAGGGGATGGACTTCACAGTGGAACATAGACCTGGGACTGACCATGCCAATGCAGATGGACTCTCCAGATATTTCCACTTAGAACATGAAGACTCAACTGGTCAAGGTTAGTTTAATGTCCCTAAGTTTGGGGGGGGGGGTTGTGTAGGAGAGTAGGGTCTGCTTTCGATGTTCACCCCCACTTTTTGCTTTTGCTTTACTGGTTTTCGACTTAGATGTGGCTGTGGGCCTGCTAATCAGACCCACAGCCCTGCTGTTCTCTCTCTAAATTAATACTATGTACTTTAGGTGCATAACCCATTTGGATAGGATCACCTTATTGGCCCCTGTACAGTGTACCCTAGGTACCCAGGGCATAGGTGTACCCTAGGCCTACCAGGGGCTGCAGCATGTATTGTGCCACCCCTGGCCTGGCCTTCCATTTTGACACAACTGGCTGATCACTCAGCTGGGGCAAGGTCGTGTAATCACCCCTTGCTTAGGTGTAGTATTCCTATACCTAACTTACATATAGACACATGTGTACCTATCAGTCACTCCTATGGCAGGCCTTGACAATCCTGGAGGCAGAGTGCTTGGTAACATGTGAGATGGTGCTCTAGCATGAGCTGAGCCTGTCTGCAGCTTTCGGAACCTTGTCCTTATAGCTGTTCTATGATATAGCCTACCATATACTCTTAAAGTGCCTTATAATCTTAGACGGTTATGGTAACTATGGTTTGGCTTTATCAAAACATGTCGTGTAAGGTGTCTAACACTCGGGAATAATACCCCCATGCCATTTCTGGACATGAGAATATTATTCCCCCCTTCTAGAGGGAAAGACATGTTAAAATCATACTTCAACTGTTAGCCTCTGACCAAAGCCTCAGCATCACAAAATGGATGCTGCTGCCACGACACAAGTCTGACCTCCTGCAGCTGGGAGTGATCCCAGCCAGGGAGGCCTGGACAATAGGTTTCCTGCTTGGGGAGGTGCTAGCACCTCCCCAGACAGCCTTTAGTGTATTGGGGCAGGGTGGGCTGAAAGGAATGAGACATGCCTGGGGCACACAAGGTGTTCCTTGCATAGTCCAGTTCAAACCGGCGCTGGGGCACTCCAGCCCCAGCTCTGGCGCGAAACTGGACAAAGGGAAGTGGGTGTAACCACCCCCTCCCAGGTCCCACCCATAAGGCGTGACCTAGCAGGTATCCCAGCCCCCCAGATTAGTATAAGAGTGGGAGTTGGGCCTCAAGACTTTAGATTATCCTGAACCTGCAAAACTGAACAGAAACTCTGGACCTTCGACATTCGACGAAAGAAGAAGACTGAAGAATCTCCCTTGTAGCCAAGGAGTGGCTACCCTGTGCAAACAGGCACCATCAAGAGACTACCCTTTGCTTTGTGAAACGTTCTACGAGGAACCGACTGCAGAGCCCGACCAGAGCCTTGACTTCCAGACTTCTCCGACCCTCATCCACATCTGCAGCAGAGCTGGGATCCGTGGAGGCGACGAGCAACGTGGGACCGGCTACCTGGGAAAAGTGGCTAGTAACTTACAGCGCAGCTTCTGAGGTACCCTCGAAGTTGTGCACCGGGGATTGAGAAGCCCCAACCCCAAGCACCAACTGCACCGAAGATCAGCCCCCCACACTCCACGAGTCCTGCGTGGGGCCCTTCAGCATTTTCCTGCTTGCCGCGTCTGTCCGGTTGCTTGCCCGCTGGCTAGTGGCCTCTGTGACGACGCTCCCTGAAATCTTCTGCGCTGGTTTGGCTCCTCCAGACTGGCTCCCGCTTCTCTGCAAAGAAGAAGCACCCCAGACCTTCCTGGTCTGCACCAGAAGCAAGTCCTTTGTTCTTCGTGGGTTCCGCTTGCCAAGGCTTGGTGAGTCCTAGTCCAACTTCGACGCCGCCGACAGCAAGAGCCTTCGTGGGACAGCTCGCCTCCTGGTCCTGGTCGTCCTCGACGCTTCCTGGTCCTCCTGGCTGCAGCGACAAGCTTCACCTTCACCTGCAACTCTTCACGACATCGCCTGGTTCCTTCCTGGTTCCACGTGGTCACTGGCTAGTGACCTTGACTCTGTCCCCTCTGCTTGCAGGTTTCTTCTCTTCTTGATCCCAGCCTTGGGATCCACCGGACACTCTCCCCTGACTGCCTGTCAGCATCTTTCTTCAGGCATCCATAGGAGTCGACGACGAAAACGACGCATCTTCACCCCTATGCACCCGCAGCCTGTGGGCTAGGTAACTTGGGTACTCCGGTGCTCATCAGGATAGTGACTATCCTAGTGTCTAGTTTTCAAGTCTCAACTTCCTAGCTACTCCGGAAGTGTCCTAAATCTATCTATTTCTAAACTGTAACATTGCTATTGACTTTTACGCATTACGCGTGAGTGTTTCCACTCTGCACACGAATCCCGTGGGCCTCCCACTTCCTAACTAACGCTAGTGTAGTGTAGCCCCAGCGATTCCCTAGGCCTAGGCCTATTCTATTTCCGTGACAGTGGTTCTTATACCACTTATTTAGTATATGGTTTGCGTGGCCCCTAGGGCCTAACTGTATTACTTACCTGTGTGACTTACTGTATGCATTAATAAGACTGTGTTGTACTTACCTCTAAACTCATAAAGAGTGCTGAGGGTTTGCTTAGAATAAATACACTTTATTTTATATATATATCTGTTGTGGTGTCCTTTCATTTGGTATTCAAGGGATTATATATGGTATCACAGCTGGCTTCACATGCCATTCAGAGTTTAGCCTAAGACTGCTCTTGTCCATGCTACCACTAGGATAGCTGGTCTATAAGGTTGACTTTACAACCAATCACCATAAGGGTATTTGGACTGATATAAGGTGTACACTATAACTAGTGACATCATACATCAGGCCAACTTCTCACAGTAAGCAGTTCTACATAACAAGAATATTTTAGACCTGTTGTCAGCGGCTGCCATTTCTTGGTAATCTGTCATTGTCTTTGCCATGGCAGAGATTGGCCAACCATATTCACCATCAGGCAAAGAGTACAAATCAGAATAAACTTATTTCAACAAAGTGCTTTACAGATACTCTTTTAAGTGCTCACCGCAGCCCCTAGAGGACAGTCCCATGATCATGCAGATTAAATCCCATATTTGACTGGCTCCCTCCCAATGAATAGAGCACTAACCATGGCCCACTGGCCTGCAGCTGCTAGGGCACTAATTAATATATTTGTCACTACACTTCTGTAGCATTGACTTTGTAGCCTGTAGAGGGGGCGGTAAGCTTTGCCAAGTCAAGTCAAGCTTTATTGCTTTCTGCTGCAGGTCCAGACATCCACACAGTTGTATGAATGGTCAGGACCTGTGATGTTATCGCTCCTCTTTTTTTCCCAGAAGCTACTCTCATCCCTGATGCCTTGTGCAGGAGGTCTTTTCTAGCATCTTCTTTGCAAGTAAGCACCTTACTTTCAATAGGCTGAAGAGACAAGCAGAAGTGCTTTCAGGTGAATACAGTGGACAGAACATGCTCTAGCTAGCCATTGGCTCACCATACACAGTTATGGAATGTTAAATTGGTAATCTAAACATAGGGCAGGAAAAATCAGAATAATTTGCTCCCATTGTTGAAATGTTGTGCATTAAAATGCTATGCTGTATTTCTTGTGCTGTAATGTTATGGGTAGGTGAAATCACTTATTTTTTTCCTGCAAAAAAATTGTGAATTCTATTTTAAAATTGTGAAATTACGCTTTTTTTCACGTGAGTGCACTCAGGTAAAAAATGTCTCACAAGATACTATGAAGTGACTGGTTCAAGCAAAAAAATCTCTCTTGGCAAGACATTTTTTGCAAAATGAGACACTCTCATGCAAAAAGTATGTGAAATTGGTTGGTGCCAAATCTCAAATAAATTTCAAAAAATTCACATAGTGCAAAATCTGGAAATTATCAGAATTTATCCAGCGCAATTAAAAGTTCTTTAGGCCTTGCAATGATGCAGTACATCTTATTAGAGTCACATTTTACTCACACACCTAAATTCACAAATAACTCAGAGAATTTTTTAATTATTAGCGGAAAGTCCATTGCCATTCTAATACATAATACTTTCAAAAGTACTATCAAGATCTCTGCTCACCCTATTGATACAATTGACCTAATTAGAAAAACATATAGCAGTATGAAGACTTTTTCTATTATGAGCCCACTGGATGCACTACCACTACAAACTCATTCATGTTGTGGACTCCATGTGATATTAAGTGAAGAGTCCATTCTAATATTGCCACACCTAAAATAATCCTCCACTCAACTTCATCCTTGCCCAGCAAGGTTTCTGCTTAACAAGTGCTTAACACTAGGGCCCTGATTCTGAGTTTGTTGGAATAGTAGCTGTTAGAAATGGGGTTTCTGGTTGTCAGAGTATGCACCCTGTACAAGCAGGGTAAGCTAGATACACACTTAAAGATAACCTGTGCTCACCCTCTGGTAGCTTGGCACAGTGCAGTCAGGCTTATCTAAAGAAGCAATATGTAAAGTATTTGTGCAACACACACAGTAACACAATGAAAACACAACAAAAATATTCCACATTTGGTTAGAAAAATAGATCATATGTTTATAAGTAAAATAAGATCAAAACAACAAAAATCCAATAAGTAGAACCGGAGTCATGAGTTTTTAAAGAATAAATCAAAATGTACTGATTGGAAGAAAATAGCGCCTAGGGGTTACTTGAGATCACCCTGGACCGGGTTAAATCCCAAGTTCAGGCCAGCCGTGATGGAGGGCAAGCCGGCTACAGGACTCACGCAGGTCAAGCTGAAAAAGTACCATGGCGGAGGAAATGTTGACGTCGGAGACTCAATGTGTCGGTTTAGACCCGGACAGGTGATGAACGCTTCATCGACAAACCTCTTTACGATGCAGGCGATGCGTCATCATCTATCCACACTGTCTGTCATCGTCGAGTCGCGCAGTACATTAAAGCGATGTCGTTGATCAGCTTCTGCATCAGTGTCGGAGGGCAATGCGTCGGTTCCGAAAGGTGCAAAGTCATCACTGCATCGATTTTTATGGTTCTCCACAGCAGAAGCTCACTTTAAAGGGCCCAGGATTGGATTAGCACCACTTGGCAAGGAAGGACTCACAGATGCCAGACTCCAGGTGCTGTTGCAGGGTTGAAGGAAGTCTTTGATGGCCCTGACACTTCTGAACAGGGTGCAGGACAGCAAGCCCTTGGAGCCACTCTGGGTTCAAGTGAGATAGGTCCAGTCCTTGCCTTCATCAGGGCAGAGATTAGCAGGCAGCAGGGAAGCACAGCAAAGCAGAAAAGCAGTTCTTCCAGAGAAGCAGCCAAGCAGAGTGGCAATCCTTGCAGCACAGTAGTGTTTACTCCTTGCAGATTTTTTCACAAGTCCAGTAGTGTACTGTCTTAGTAGCATTAAAGCCCCAGTACTTATACCCAGTTGTGCCTTTGAAGTGGGGGTGACTTCAAAGCAGGCCTTTGAAGTGCACATGTCCCACTTTTTTCCCAGCCCTGGCTCCAGACTATTAGTAGGGGGTAATCAGCCCTTTTTGTGGGAGACAGGACATTGCCTATTCTGTTGTGTCAGCCGCTGTCTCTTCCTGCCCAGGACAAGCTGTCAAAATGCAGACGAGTGAAGAGGAGTTCTCTGTCACACCAACCCTTCCTGTGTTTGTGGCTGTCTAGAGGGAATACACAAAGTGTAGCTGTCACCCACCCCAGACTTGTACTGGAGACAGGCTGGAAGGCATACAGAGTAGTAAGATCAGAGAAATGTCCCCTTTCTAAAAGTGGAATTTCTAAAAAAGTAATGTTAAATCCAACTTTACCAGTAAAGAGGATTTATCATTACCATTTCAAAGATATGAAACATAACACAGCTTCTCCTTTCTAATTTGGAATTGCAGCTTAAAAGTAAATTAAGGAATTCCCAAAGCTAGCCAATGAAAGGGGTATGCCTCTCAGTAGTAAAAAAAACGAATTTGGGTGTTTGTCACTAGCAGGAAATGTGAAGCTTAAAAGTACAAGGCTTGCCTTTTACTTACTTAGCACCCTGTCCTTAGGGCTACCTAGGGCCTACCTTAGGGGTGACTTATGTGTAATAGAAGGGGAGTTTAAGGCTTTGCAAGTGGTTTTAAATTTCAAGCCGAAGTGGCAGTAGACTGCACACACAACCCTTGCAATGGCAAGCCTGAGATAGCTTTGAAAGGTTACTAGTATGGGTGGCACAAGCAGTGTTGCAGGCCCACTAGTAGCATTTACGTTACTGGCCCTGGGTATATGGTATACCACTTTACAAGGAACTTGCAATTAAACTAAATATGCCAATTGTGTATACACCATTGTTACCATATTTAGGAGAGAAGCATATGTACTTTAGCACTGGTCATCAGTGGTAAAGTTCTCAGAGTCCTAAAGCCAACAAAAACAAGATCAGGAAAAGAGGAGCGGAAAGGCTATAAGTTTGGGGTAACCCTTTGGAGAGAGGGCCATTTTCCAGCAGTAGCTATATATCATACCTGATAAACTCTGACGCCATGGGGTTCGGACTTTATTGGCTGACATATTAACAATACCTATTCATCGTTTTTTGGAGTATAACATGCAGAATTTTGGGTCCTATTGCACCAAAACTGCATGTTGCTGTAAATGCTGTGTTTTTCTCCCCTGTCAAATCACGGGCCACCTTGACCTGCCAAAAGAATGACGAAGGGTCAGTTATAAATGCACCCAGTAAATACTGGATGCAGTAAATACCACACTGCTCAGAATTCAGCCTCCTTGAGCAAACTTGGAATCAGGACGTAAGTATCTTCAAAGGTCAATAACTCACACGCCACAACAGTAGCGCTGAAGGCTAGCAGGGGTCTCCCTGTCTTAAAAAACTACCAATGACCTGGTGATCTACTGAAACGTCATAAGCGTTTCTAACATCCATACTCTACTCACGGTACTAGAAACATTTGTCAGTCATTTGATCTAACATGATTTTGGTATCTGATCAGAAATCTCTACAAAACATTTGTAAAAATAATCCAATCCATGTATGACGAGACTTATTTACATTTGTACTCTCTTTTAAAAGTGGACAAAATATTTTGAAGGCGAGTCACATGGAGCACTAGGGTTTGTTACTGGGTGCTGGGTATGTTATTTAGCATACAGAATAAATGTAAAGAGCCTGATTCACTAATATTTTCCCATTAGTATGCGTGACTTACTCCTGTAGTTCTTCTGGCTTGAAACTTAGCTCCAGAAATAAATGATGAACACTCCTGACTTACTCCTGCCTCACTCCAGGAGCTCGCTAGTTAACTGGAAGTTCTACACAGAAAAATCTTTATGAATCAGGCCTACAGACTGATATTTGGATGTCATATTCAGTCAGTCGTCAATGATTGCTAAACTTTGTTGCAGATGCTGATGTTTAACATAATTTATTTTAGAACAGAATTATGGTATATTCATAAGGCACATTTTGTTATTGGTATGCATTACCCTGATGATTATGATAAAACAGGTCATGGCCATATTTTATTATTGATCACTTTGTTCTGTGAATAGTATTTTATTATGAAGCAATAGGAATGCCATTCATTTATATGCACTGAACAATAAAATAAAATTAGCAACTTTATGGTCTATCTTTGCTTTGTGTTGCTGTACTGTATTGCATTGGTATTTAAACAGCACTTTCCTATCACCAGTGAGTCTCAAAATACATGGAGTGTCACTTTTTGTATAGTGCAGCAGTTACCAACTCGTTGGCCTCTTGACACTGTTGGTAGTCATGTGGGCAGACATTTGTCTGGATTTTGTGTTATTACCCAAAGGAGGGTACACAGAGGGCACTGGGTCCTGTGACCTTCTGTCTTAACTGTGTGACTATAGTCAATCTTTGATAATTGGTAGTCCCAAATGAGCTATGCCGTAGTAAGGATGACATAGGTGCATGTGTAGACAAGGAAATGCTCCCCGCCTCCAGTTTGGATAGTAATTCAGGAGATAATAGGGGTATACTGGGCTCCTCACTTCCCTAAGCCCCTGTGCCATTGTACCTGCAGCACGGATAATAGCTTTTCTTCTGAGAAGTAAGTTACTTCAAAGAGGGGTGTTGGTCTTGTAACCTCCCACTAACCCCAAAGTGCGTGTCATCAGTCAGTATTTATGAGCTTCTGATGAAAGGAAAGCCAAGGACGTTGGTGGGTTCTGTTGTCTTTCTCCAAACCTGAGGGCTTGCATTAATATGTCCTATTAACTCATTGAGTACCCCCTCTGTACTCCTACCCGTGCATGTTTCCTGTGAATATTTTTCTAAGCCCATGGCTGTTCCTGCTCATATTTTTTTGCACTCTTGCTCTCTTCTGAGTTTCTCCTTGCCATTGTCTCTCACCTTGCCTTCCTTTCTTGAACAGATTGGTTGAAAATGTGCATGTGCACTGCTGTGAAATGATAAATGTCACAATTACGAGGGATGCACTCCGATCTCTTCTCCCTGTACACTATCAAGTGCATTTACAGCAGCATCAGATGTGTTCTGCTGTATATCCAAGAATGACCTCTCTAACTGTGCAGGTCTCCTGCGGTGCACACTTGACCCTAGCTGAATAATTTTAGAGCCTAAGGAGGGTATTTACAAGCTGGTTGCACTGCTCTTGCACCACCCAAATTGCTGCATTGCCTTACTCTGCCCTTGAAAAGCCTTCCATGGGCATTGTGTGGGTGTTCCCACATAACTCCCATGGTATTGGACGCATTTCCAGATGAGGCAGAACTGGTAAACCTGGGAATGTGCCAAAAAGTGATGCCTTCCCAGAAGAGGCGTAACAAGGAAAACTATCTTTTTTTCTTCTTGTTACTTCCTCTTTCAATATATGCTGTATTCTGCAGCACACATAGAGGAGTATGCCTCTCAGGGTTGTTTAGGTGCAGGAAGGTGTTCTTTCCTGCACATAAACAATCCTGCATGCAATGCAGGCTAACTTGCACCATAGTGCAAGGGGGCCTGCATTGGCACTAGGCTGCCAATAGAGCACCAGCGCAGAGGAAAAGCAGGAATGAGCTGTATTGCCTTAAATACAAAGCATTTCTGCCCTTTCCTTGTTATTCAACGCAGCATGGTGTCTTGCTGCCCTGCACTGCGTGCCTTTTTCAGAATAGGCCCCTTAGTTCCCCCGACACTGGTCTGAAATAGTCACGGCCATACCATGGCACAAAGGTCGGAGCCATCCTTGTGCATCCAGTTGCCTGAGGACAGGCCTTTTCTATTTGAACGGAATACAAAAGCCAACATTAAAATGCACATGCTAGTTTTCCCAGTTGTGCTATGACAAGAAGGGAACAATATGTGCATCCTCTGTGATGCGTGGCCTAATTTCAAAACGTCACATAATTACTATAGTTAATAGAAAAGTTGTGTGTTGATATCATGCTAGCCATCAGTGGCAGGTGGCTAGTACCGAGGGTGGTGAGGTGGGTGGCACAAAAAAAAAACATTTCACTTACCTTCTTGCAGTGCAACGTTCTCCTCCCTCGGGTGTCTTCCAGGAAGCTCCTGATGCAGGAAACTGGACAACCCAATCCTGGAGCAGCACCAAGATTGGTAAGAGCAAGCTCTCCCAGCGATCCTAAGAGCACTGGAGGCCTGTACTTTCTCTAACTCGGCTGTCGAGGACAGCTAAGTTAGAGAACTCTGAAATGTGCATGTCTGGCTGGCTGGCCGGCACAAGACGGGTGGCCAAAGAAACATGCACATTTTAAAGCACACAGCTCCCTGTTGCTGCCACTCGGCAACGCTGGCCCCGCCCCATCCTGACTCTTAGTTCAGGATGAGTTGCTGAAAAATAAAACGATAATAAATAAGCTTTATCGCCGTTTTATTTTTCAGGTTTGGGGCTTGTGGGGCGATGCTCTTCCACTCAAATGGAGGAGACGCCTCTGCTTGCCATGTTATTCCGTGCACCGCCACCACACAGCAGCCATTTTTGTCATTTTCCTTTATGCGCAGTGACTAGAAATCATTCATGTGCTGTCACTAGAAATAAGGTTAGAGTAAGCAAATACGGCAGTGCCTAGCTGTGTTATGTATTTGCTATTCTCTATTTAAGGGGTAGTCGCTACCTTTTGCACATGTCTACACCTGCCAGCCACTGAGTACTACAACTTACCAATTATTTAATGCACTAGTACCCATTAATTGTATCACATCTACATTATATCTAAGTATTATTGTTACTTGTACATACATTTGTGTCATGCATATCTACATTATCCTTTTGAACAGGTGAAGGTAATAAGTGTATCTCATGCTCAATTAGCAATTTTGTACTGTTTAGTGGAATCTCCTTTGAACTGAGAAACTTTTACCCCTTCGCCACAGGGGTAATTCCCCCACGGTTGCGGGGGGGGGGGGCGGCGGCGCTGTGCTCGTGACGAGCCCAGCTCGTCATGAGGCACAGTGGAGCTGTGCTCATGACGAGCTGGGCTCGTCACGACTCCGCCCACTAATTGATGCTCCCGCACAGGCGGGGAATCAATTACGCGTGGGAGTGGCGCGACCTTTATGACGATCCCAGCTCATCATGAGCACAGCTCCACTGTGCCTATTGACGAGCTGGACTCGTCATGAGCATACAAGGGGTTAAGGAACACACCATACATTTAATTGTCATATAGACCATGGGATAGCCACGACAGCTATACACAACCTCACGTACTAGAAACAAATAAACAATATCGCAGGTTCAGACAAAGACATTGCAATATGTGGGCGTTCCCCCCCCAACCTCCACCACAACCCCACATTCTGCTTCACAGTGCCTTCATTTGTGCGGCCTCTGAGTTTACCTATCATATGAAATTAAGAGGATCTTCTTTTTTTAATATAGCACTTCTTGCAGCACAATAGCTCTTTCTAAGCGCTGTAAATAACAGGTGTTACTATTACCCAGTGTTAAAGACATATGCATGGCACTTGCACAAACAATGCCAGAACAGATCAGATACTTCACGTAGTTTACATACAAAACAGTAAAACTATATAATTGCACAAACATAGAACAGTACACAGAATTAAAACAATCAACAATAATGCGATTCCCTAAAACATAAAACAAAATAATGCCATTAAGCACATAACTAGACTAACATAAGACAAAATAAATATCAGCAATGATAAATAAATAAAATTGTCAAACAACTCAAGTAATCTGTTAACTACAATCCATTGATTACTATCTTTCAAGTTTTTTATGTGGATTTGGTGAATACATTTTGAGTTTATGTTTAAAGCTATAAACCCAAGAAAGTGAATGACTATGCCCTAGAAATTGATTGCACATCGCTGTCTACACTGTCAGCAGCTCCAAAGAATATTCAATCTATTTGAGTGTAGAAACACTTGGCGTTTCATTTATAATTATAACGGTGCCCGATCCCACCAAACTGCCTATTCCCCTGATTTAGTAAGAGTTGGTTGAACCTCTAGGTTACTGCCGACCAGTGCTTAATTTGAGCCGGTGGTTTATGGTGCTCGGCACCCGCACATAATTAGTTTTGGGTGCTCGGCCCTGGCACTTAATTGTCAACACCGCACTTATGACAGTCTGCCACATGGTGGCGCTGCTCATCTAATTTAGAGATGAGCAGAACAACGGTTGTTAATGAATACAATATACATTAAAAATTACTAATACCTGTCTTTCAAGCCATTCCTTTAGGTTTGGGGACCTGGAATAATCTGAACTGTTGCACTTGCAGGTGAGAGAGATGGGTAGTAGTTGTTTTGGCAGCGATGACAGAGGAAGTAGGCGGTGTAAGCTGCAGTGGCGTCCTGGTCAGAATCCTGGCACTTACAATTTGACAAATTATGCACTGATGCTGGCTCCACTTAAAGTAACTTCTGAACCATCAATCCATCCGCAAAAAGACTGAAGGGTCGTAGTGGCAGTTGTCTTTGCCACTACGGTGGGGCAACAATCACCAACTTTCCATGCCCATGCCCCTGCATGAGAGGCATGGAGGAAATGGGTAGGGAAAATGTAGAATGGGTCACCGTACCGGAAGCAAACGTCCTGTGCATCAGGGTCAAACTACTGCTTTGGGAGTTTGCGTCCTCTAAACTGATACTGAATCTCTGCATAACTCTGTAAGTTAACCCACTGGTACACGAGATATATTTGTTAGTTAAAGGTTTATATATGTATACAGCAACACTACCTGGTAGGCAGTGCTTAATTTTTAAAAGAAAGTAAGTGCCAGGGCCATTCTCAGGAGGCCATTGTAGCCCGCACCACCTATTGCCCCTGCCAGTGCTGCCAATGGCAGTACAAACGCAACTACTCATCTTCACACTCCTAGAAGTGTGACAATTCAGGCTATTTCAGGCCGCCCAAAGCTATACTAATGGCATGAGCAGCAAGTATTATTCTTTTTTTATGGATATTGACTTGTTAAACAATGTTGTTATGCTCATTTCAAAATTGGCCGTATAGCACCACCATGTGGTGGACTATCACTAGAGCCGGTGCTGAAAATTAAGTGCCGGATAGCACCACCATGTGGTGGACTATCATTAGAGTTGGTGCTGAAAATTAAGTGCCGGATAGCACCACCATGTGGTGGACTATCACTTGAGCCGGTGCTGACAATTAAGTGCGGGTGCTGAGCACCGGAAACCACTGACTCAAATTAAGCACTGCTAGTAAGACAACACAGCGATGCACATTTAGTCTAAAAGTGAGGAACGCAAACTGATCCAGTGATCCTATTGGTACCAGTTGCAGATCCTTTGCAATCTTTTAAACCCAAGAAATTCAACTACCACCCCCCTTGCAAATGGTATATAGATAGAAGACATATAGGGGCAAAACAAGATGTGTTCGTAAGTTGAACAAACAACTGTATAAGAACCTAAGGAATTCTCGGCTTGAAATCCCGGTGTGCTTAACGTGTGCAGAAAGAGCACACTCAAGCAGCATGCCAAACCTGGAGCCAGCACGGTCCAAGCAAGGAGATAGCTCACATGTCCTATTCTTACTGGGCCTGATCCACATAACTTTGTCTTACTCCGGGAAATTTTGGGCTAAGACGGAAGTGAGTCTCAGCTGCTCATACAAAAAGCTCTGTGTGAGCTGTGTGGACTGGGATACAACAAAAGACAAAAAAACCCTGTGGCACATGGAAATTAAAAACACGTTCGCAAACGCATAACACTTTGCAATGATGTATAGGAAAGTTCCATAAGGGCTCGTTTTTCAGAGTCCTTTACATTTGCACACATATGCTGTACGTATTTGACTTTTATCAGTTCTGTTCAACCCCATTTAGTTGTTTTGTATCCACATCAAGAGAGCTTAGACATATACTTATTCATAAAAAGTTTACTATTTGTATGTAATGTTTTGACATCTTTTCTCACTGTTCTCTTTGCTGTCGAACGCTGTTAATGGCAAAAACGTTTTTAAATCATATTTACCAAGCGATACACATTCTGTCACACATGACATTACTGCGCCATGTGGTGGTCTTTTATTTGACCCATCTTCTTTGGGATCACATTTATTACTCGATGAATTTCAAATACCTGCTAATTGTCATGATATATATGGTCATTTTTTATATGATAACTTTTTAAATGTTTCATCCCAGTTCAGGTACTGTTTGTCATGTATCTCTTTTTAACTTTTTCATGGCTTACTTTTATGCATCAATTTCTGATATTTATGTATCGCTGCTGATTTTAAAATTGTACTTTTTTTATCCAATACAATAAAATACACGAATACAAAAAAAGTAATTTATATAATTACAAAATAAGAGATTTTCCTACAGTGCACTACACACTTTGAAAATAGCAGGCACTCCCTGTAGGCTTACCGAATATCCAGTTGGGGTGGCGTGCTGGCTTCTTCTCATCTCCCAGTTGCTTCCGACCGTGTCATTACTTAGCGCTTCTGCTGAGCGTGAACATCCGACTGCTTGGTGTTCGCGGCCGCCGACCATATAACTGAAATTGGAAACAAAAAAAATCCAAGTTTCTCCACGAGGCAAACTGTCAGCTTTCACTTTGTTATTCATTTAGCAGACAGGAGTCTTTTTGACAAGCCCTAACCTTCTGAGCACCAACCCCGCTGAGCTCAGCTGGAGTCAAAAGCAGAGCGCCATCTGCCAGGGCTGTGCGTTTGTCGCCACACCTTTACTGCAAGCTGCTGGGAGAGGCCTTGAATGAAACTGTCTGCTGGCCCCAGCCAGCAGCAGACAGGGCCTTTGAACAATTAGGGACTAATTGTGCCCTGTATTGACATGGAGATAGAACGCGGGTAAGACGTTTTTAGAAAACTGTACACGGACTGTGTAACAACATATCAAACTCTCACACATTCATTCCCGCCTGTACCGAATGAGTGAGTTTTCAGTGCACCATATTTATTCGAGACCAAAAATGTGGCAGGTCACAAATATTTGCAATTATAGGGAGAAAATAAGACTTGCTTAAAAATCTAATCCAGAAAGTAATTTTATCTATGAAAAAGTTTCCTAAAAGTTGACAACATTCTCAAGATTATGTTCTTTCACATCAGTACCACTGAAGTACCGTACCGATACATATTAACTAAGCCACTGAAGTGTGCTCGAAAAACTATCACTTAGTACCAAGGGGCAGGCGCGCAACACCCATTGGACTCACAGGGCTTCAGCCCCCCTCGTCGTGTGGCGCCCGGGATGAGACAGATTCCCGGCGCACACACAGCCGCATCCGAGCACTTCACAGGTCTTTAAAAGACCATTTGCATGTTAATGAGGCCTCGCTGTTGTTTCACCCCTTCTAAGAGCCCCTGCAGCTTCCACTCTGCCTATGGTTTAAAAGATTCAGCGCCCCCCGAAATTTGGCTCTAGTTGCGTCTCTGCCAAGGGGTGGGTACCGCGTGTAGTCATGAGTAATTTCGTACTAACTAGACTCTGAACAAGAAACACTCAGACATCTATCTTATTTACCACGAGCCTTGCATTTCAGGACTTAGTGCGCATATCAAATCAGAATTCTGCTATTTTTTTTAATCAATTTAGAAACACAGATAGCATCTCATTCCAAACTATGTCAATTCTCCCACAACTTACCCTCGTCACAAGTGGTCATCAAAATGGCCGCCACTGCTTCAATGTACCTGCAAGGAAAACGAAACAAGTTGAAATATTCTGCGTTTTCATAATCTTGTCAGCGGTATTTCTAAATAGTTCGACTTGAAAATGGAGTGGGGGAGTCGGGGGTGTCACAGCTTTTCAATTAAAACTCGTTCTCTTGAAGCAAACACTTAATTCTTAGACTTACAGTGCAAGCCAATTGTGCATGCACCAAAGCGCGTCTATTTTTGAGTGTTTCGCGAAGAAAACTACCCATCCACAGCACTTATCTTTACACGCAGAGCTGACTAGAGGAGCACCTGTTCCTTCCTTGTTCCTGCTGTTATTGGCTGCTCCCCGCTCCTGCCAATTGGCCCCCCTGAGAGCCGCTGGTGCCTTGTAATGGAACACGAAAAGCTGGGAGCGTGGCAGTTGCTTAACTAATGTGCAGATGTTCACTTCACAGCAGTAGCCGCGGTGGTTAACACAGCCACTGCTGCGGATGCCAAAATCAGATTGCCTTTGTGTATAATTCATTAATGATTAGGACTGTCTGAGGGCCGGTTACACAACCCCACAGCATTCCCAGATTCTTGCAAAATGAATTTAAAAAAAAAGTATTTTGTGAAACGCGAATGAAATTTTAAAAAAGCAAGAAAATAGGGTTGTTCCACTTGGAAGTCTCTAACAGCACAAAGAAACGTGAAATAGTCCCAGCAGAATATTCTTAGAAAAAGCACTCAGAGGTTTCAGTTTACAAATCTAAAGCTATTTTACTAGAATTGATGATACTTGTGAAGAATTAATAGTATAAAATAAAAAAAATGAAACAACATAGTTCCTTTTCTCTGGGGTCTTTTATTAGTTTTATTTCCTGGCGTATAAGCAATTCAATGTGTATGAGTCCATCAGACCCGCAAATTGACTTCAAAATATTTGTTTAATATGATTCTGCACGCTTTAAATGAGCATCTCTGAATATTTCCCTTGGCTACGCTGCTGAACAATCAAAAGTCAACTAAAATGGGAAAATAAAAACCAAAGCAATGGAAAATCTTACCAGTTTTGTCCCTGAAGTCTTTTCACGTTGCGAATATGGTCTTGAATCCCTGCTGACTTATTCCAAGTCAAGTACAGTGATCTAAGCTGAATGCTGCAGTAGTAGCGCCCACATACACCAGCCATCGCCTCTTGGCACTAGCAGAGAAGAAAAGACCAGCCCATGCCGTTATGCAGAACTGAGTAGAGGTTTGAGTCGCCCTGCCACTGCATGAAGAAGTTGTGCCACTCTTGGCATTAACAGGAGTGGTGTAAAATCACAAATGACCTGGAAATTGATTCCCTCGGACACATGAAACAGAAGGAACATTTCAAAGGTCAGCCATTTTATTTGTGCCAAATTGCCTGGCCTTCATTTGCATACTGCCGTACGTCAAACTTCATAGTGTAATTGCCATTTTGATGTGCCATTTGAATGATGGCCTGGGACCACCGTTTCCCCTGTGTGTTAGAACATGGGCACAATACACGACCCCATAAACAGGCCGAAGGAAAACCCAGAGCAATAACACTAAATTGCAGAAATGCTATTCACATCCATCGGATATGTCAACAAGCAGCATTTGAAGCAGATAATAATGCTAAAGGTTCCTTTAGGACGTTTAGCATTCATATCCTCAATAAAAGGTTTACTTCGTGCTAGATGTCCTGTGGCATTTATGGAAACAAGTTTGATTCTTGATGAGCATATGAATTCTAAATAAAACCTCCGTGAAGTAAAAAGAAAAACCAAGCTTCTTCTTTTTCGTTTCATGGTCTTTTTCTTCTTAGCGCTTCATGCCTAAAGGTGTATAGCGCTATGAACATTTGAATATTGATGGAGGTGATGATGATGGTGATGATGCACAGGCATCATGGCCAGCGTTTCTGTAAAAGCTTGCAATATGTACAGCAAAATATACTGGCAAAGGCTTCAGAACTTTATTTCATCCTTACTTTCATACAATGTTATTCCAATAAAAATTTCTGTGGCCTGACTTCAAAGACAAACTATAATGGGAAAGGAGTAAAACGAATTCACTCCAGTGAAAGTACATAGAAGCAAGCATTAACATGAGATCGTATAATAAATTATGAAACTCAATGACAATAAGGTATCAATATGAAAATGACCAAGTGTGTGGAGTTTACTGAAGGTGTTGGCCCAAATCAGGCATATGGACCATTGCATGTGGTAGAATACTGTTGATAGGTAGACACGGTGATCAAAGGTGCTTCAAAGTTATTGGCTTATTAAGAGGTGCATATGCAGGGCATCCTCCAAAAAGCATTGGATACTTCGTTCAATCAACTTGTGGTTCCCCCGCCCTGTTGAGAGTCAGGGAAAGCCCCAGGTTCTAATACCATAGTCTCAGCTGGAGCCAATGCCAGTAATCTTTGACCAACATCCAATATGCCAAAGGGCCATCTTTCAATGTGTGTTGAAATATAGATTGTATAAAAGCTATAGAGAAGAAGAGAAAACTTTAATTTTTGTTTAATGTCCCCAGTTCAGAAATGCTAGAAATCTGAAGTTATATTTTATTTGCTCCCTCTAATTTCCTTCTTTACCAGTGGAGCACCTCTATAGATCCTTTACCATGGACAATGTTTGTGCATAGGAAAGCAAAGATGATGGCAGTGAAAAGGCCTCTCCTTATACACAATATCAGAAGAAGGAATGGTAGCCTTAATCACAAATTCTGCCCTTTTTTAGGGTACAGGGATCTCCTCTGTAACATTGAGGAAGAAATGTCTGTAGAGTGTTGTGTACTGGGGGACCTGCTATGTAAGCACCCAGTCTCGCAATTCTACACATCTTTGCTCACAAAAAGCTTGCCACCCCTGAACTCCCTATGAAGTAAATGGAAGAATGACTTTGGGACACTGGAAGATGATGGCAGGGGGAGGCCTGCAGGTACACCCAGGAGGTGGCTATCCACCTGAGAATTTCCTACAGGATATAGCACATGAGAACCCGCTTCTACAGGCTGGGGAAGATAGTTAGCGACCATTGCCTCAGGTGATGTGGACAACAGGGATCCCTGATCTACACCTTTTAGTATTGTGGGAGTGACAGAAAATACAGGGTTACTAGGAGAAGGGGAGAGGCAGGAACTACACCTTTATGGACTGCTCTCCAACCCTCACTTCACAACTGGTGACTGTGGGAATCTGGGGGTAGCAGGCACTGGGCAGGTATACACTACTTTTTTGCAATATGGCATTAATGGTGGCAAGAAGAGGGCTAAAGATACCCACTGTGTCTGAATGAGCCTGAAAAATGAACTGGTGCATGAGAGCAGAGGAGGTGGATCACTGAGCTAGAGGGTGTCCACATAAGTTCAAAAACATATTAGGCCCATGGAATGGGTCAGAGGATGACACAGACCATGAAGAAACAACAGAGGGGAGAAAGTGGGTAGAGACAGTGATAATGCACCCAACAGGATGGGAAGGAGGGAAGGGGAGTGTCAGGAATTGAATAAGAACTTTTTCATACAAAGATGCGGTGAATGCAGGGATATGAGACTTACCAAATGGTGACATTGTTACGTGCCGTATTGTAACTGCTTTATTGTTGTGTGTTGTTGGGAAACTCAATTAGAAGATTATCAAAAACAAAAAAAAATCCTGGTCCTTGTTGGACACCCAACCCTATTCTTGGTTCTGTGATGACAAGGAAGCCAAACAATACTCACACTCCATTACTTTAGGGGTTTTGTTCGACTGACACAGCGGAGAAAGGAACTTTGTACTACTATTCGCTGATGAGAATCTTTTAATTTCTATTTGCTGATGATATCCTATTTCATTTTTAAAACAACATTTTAGGTACGGTACAAGTTGAACACATTTGCTGATTTTTGCAGAAGATGGGATGTTTTAACTAATGCCTCAAAAACAAAATGTATGTGTTAGACCTGTCAGCCCTTTGGGTGGTCCCTCCTCATCATTATTTATTTTGTCCCACTTTTGCCTCAAACCCTGTTATAATTTTTTCCTTTTTGGGAACCACCAGACTTGTTAGTGTTGATGCAGGGTCAGGGAGCCATTTTCCCTACCCCTGGAACTTCTGTCTGAGGGCCTGAGACACAAAATGGTGGCCACCCAGTGTCACCTGTGACATAACCAGAACTTACTGGAGGTTTCTAGAACCTCCTGGAACATTCTAGAATCCTGTGATAGTGGGAGGCAGTTTAGAATGTTGGGAGGCCATCTCAGGGTGTCAGTTGGCATCTGACTGGAGAGGAGAGAGGACAGAGATAGAAGGAGGTCGGAGTAAGGCAGCAGGGGTGGAAACCAGTGCTTGGAGTGGGGTCCAGAAACCCACCCTTGATGCTAGTCCCTACTGACCAAGCCCAGCCTAAAGCCCTGTGTGGGACCAAGACCAGAAGAACCATCTTAAGGATCTGAACATTTGGAACAGGCCTTAAAGAGGAAGAACAGCAAGCTCCTGACCTGTTCAGCAGTGTCCTCCTGAAGTCCTGACGTCGAGAAGCCTGGAGACCTGGGGCCTGAGGTAGAGAAGCGGCGCTGACAGAAAGCAGACGTCGTACCCGGAGCCGTCAGAGGTCGAGTGAGGGCGCCGACGGAGGTCGTGGAGAGGCACCGGAGGTCGAGTAGGGAGTCACCGGAGGTCGAGTGAGGGCGCCGACGGAGGTCGTGGAGAGGCGCCGGAGGTCGAGTAGGGAGTCACCTGAGGTCGAGGTGAGGCGTCGACGGGGGAGTGAAGTCCTCCCACCGGAGTCACCGGAAACTGAGGTGAAGCGCGCCGGAGGTCGGGAGTGGAGATCGCACTCCGGAGACACCCGGAAGCGGGGAGACCGTGTCCCTGCGACGCCGGAAGGCGACATCGAGTCAAGACCGCCCAGCGACATCGAGTCGAGACCGCCCAGCGACATCGAGTCGAGACCACCCAGCGACATCGAGTCGAGACCGCCCAGCGACATCGAGTCGAGACCGCCCAGCGACATCGAGTCGAGACCGCCCAGCGACATCAAGTCGAGGCCGCCCAGCGACATCGATCCGGAGCCGCCTCACGGCGTCGACACGGCGCCGAGCGGAGCGGATCGTCGAGGAAGGGACAGTAAGTGGTAGAGGGGGCGTCTAAGGCCCCGTGGAGCCCTAAAAGACCATTTTAGGGGCTAGAGGGGTGTTAGAACCAGCCTGGGAGTGCCAGGGGTGAACGGAGACTGGTGCAGTGACATCTGTGAGGGGCTGGGTAGTTTGGAGGGCCAGATCATTAGGTTATCCTCATTCTGCCTCAGCTTAAGCCCCAGCCTTGACCCATCTAGGTGGGACACCCCCATGTCATCCAAATGACCACAAGCTGTGTATGGGCAAAGTAAGACCAAGTGTCCTCATGAAAGTGATCTGATCTGTAATTGTCATTGATTGCTTTACCTTATTTATTGAAGGTGCTTTATTTATTGTCTTCCACTAATTTATTCTTGCACTGTATTTATTGTCTGACAGTATTTATTTGCCGTCTGTATTTATTGCACATCTATTTATTCTTTGCTTAATGATGACCTGAACCTATTTGTTGAAATTCCGAAGTAGCATTGTTTATTTGACCTGCTCTTTTGAAGGAAAATCCTATTGTATTGTATTTATAATGTGAAGCCTGCAACTAAGAGAAAATAAGATAAAGACATATATATCTTCATCTTGACTTCCATAATTTTTACGGTGTAGTGTCGTTTTTGGAACGGATGAACGCATGGTTATTGTGAGGGTGTGACGTACGCTTAACACGGTGCCTGACCCCCAACCGCTCGAGCCAAGCTACCACTGTGCTGGGAACCTGGTGACTGCTAACCCGGTTGCCCGGTTTCCAACATAAAATTGGTGTTCAGTGGTGGGATAGAGCTGTGCTTGCGTCTACTCGACAATAACTTTGGGTAGTCCATAGGCCTACACCGGGAGTTTTCTCCAAGCGGACTTCCTAATTTCGAGTTTTGTTTTTTCCAAATTTACTTCTGGTGGTGGGAGGAGGTATTACAAAAGGTACCCCCCTGCATAGCTTCTGTAAGCAATTGTCTTCTATCCTGAGTGGGCAAAATGGAGTTTGTGTTGGAGGATGTGGAAACTTACACTGTGGCCCAACTCAGAGAGTTTTGTCAGCGAGAGGGGGTGTTTTGTCCCCAAGGTGCAAAGAAGGGTGAGCTCCAGACCAGCTTGAGGGCTTGGGGGGAGGCACGACGAGAAAGTAAGGTTGAGAAGGAGGACAGGGATGGAGAGACTGACAGCGAGGGGGCTGGTTTGTACCAACCTGAGGTGGGGAACCTATTAGCGGGGCCCAGAACACTTTCAAGGAAGGGCAGCAGTGTCTCTAGCAGCGGCTTATCAGAAGCAGAATTAACTGACCGGAGGGAGAAAAGACAGCTCACTTGGGAGTTGGCGAAGCTGGAGAAAGAAAAGGAGGAACGGAGGATGGCTCACGAGTTGAGGCTCAGGGAGATAGATCTCCAGATCCTACGGGTCGGGGCACACACTGTTCCTAATGGTGGCAGCGAAGAGAGAGAAATCACCAGGGAACCCAAACCCTATCTGCCAAAAGACATAGTAGCCAGCTATAGTGCGGGAGATGATATCGCCAAGTGGCTAGCGGCCTATGAGGTCTCTTTAAGAGCCCATGGGGTTCCAGAGAAATATTGGGGGGGGGATTGTATAAATACATGCCTCCAGCTGGCAGGGATACATTATTGGCCCTGGAGCAGGATGAGCAGACCCACTACCCCACCATGAAAGTGGCGCTCATGAGGAAGTTTGGACTAACACCCGAGAAGTACAGACAGAAGTTCCGGGGTAGCCACAAACTGGGCACACAGAATTGGGTGGATTTCCTGGACTATGCAAAGAAGGCATTAGAGGGTTGGATACAGGGCAGCGAGGTGAGGGACTACGAGGGGTTGTTTGATTTGATGTTGAAGGAACACCTGCTCGAAAAATGTTTCCCTGACCTGCGTCAACACCTGGTGGATAGCAAGCTGACCAATCCCCGGAAGCTTGCTGAGGAGGCGGACATTTGGGCTAGTACCCGGGTGTCCACAAGGGGGACTGGAGGGGACTCTCAAAAGACCGGACAGGGCGCCCCCAGAAGAAAGAGGGAGGGGAAAAGAAAACGGAGTTCTCTAAAGGCCCCCAAAATAGCTTCCAAGGGAAGGGAACGGGATACACCCCTAGGGCTAACCCACCCAGAAACCCTAATCCTGGCCAGAGTCAGCAGCCAAGGGTTCTCCATTGCTTCGAGTGCTGTGGTGTCGGACACTATAAGGGAGATGTGAACTGCCCGAAAAGACCACCCCCTCCCATCGGAGGAAAGGCCCCCGGAGTAGCTAGTGTAGTGCTCGGGGAGGAGATGCCTTTAGATAAGGGAAGGGAGTGGGCGGGTGTCACTTTAGTGTCCCTGGGAGAACGGGAGATGGTTCCTAAGATCCAGGTGCCCGCAAATACCACAAAGTATGGGCAGTGGGTCACCATCAACGGCCAAAGAGGGGAGGCTCTGAGAGACACAGGAGCCAGTATGACTATGGTACGTAGCCAACTGGTGTCTCCAGAGCAGGTGATTCCCGATGTACTCCACCCTGCCGCGATGGCTGACGGCAGAATGGGCCACTATCCGGTGGCCGAGGTTCCATTTGAATGGGAAGGGGTTGCAGGGTTGCTTCGAGTTGCCGTAAGCCCTGCCATGCCAGTCGATTGTCTGCTGGGGAATGACATGGAGCATAATGCTTGGAAGGAGGTGGAATACCGGACTCATGCTGAGATGCTGGGTACACCTGACTGGGCCTGTGTCAGCACAGGGTCTGCGACTACCCGGAGAGGGAGTTCGTTTAGGCTGAAGCCTGGAACAAAGGCACAGCCGGCTGCCGACCAAGGGAAGAACCGAGGGCAGGAGGAGCCTGCCTCGGCATCCGCGCCCCGTGTGACGGATAGGCCACCGGAGGTGGTGGACCAGGAGTCCGCGGAGGGGGATGTTACCGAACTGGAGAACCTACCCATCCCGGGCCGAGTGGCACGTGGAGGGAGGGCCGACCAAGGAGGAATTCTGCAAGGGCCAGAGGGAGTGTCCTACCCTTGAGGGACTGAGGTGACAGGCCGAAGCCCAGGCAGCAGGGAACGTTGAGGGGAACTACCACATTTACTGGGAGGATGGCCTCCTCTACAGTGAACCCAAGGCACCCATGCACGGATCGTCACGGGCCTTGGTTGTCCCTCAACGTTATCGAGCCTTTCTCCTGGAATTGGCTCATGA
This sequence comes from Triturus cristatus, assembly GCF_964204655.1. Lineage (NCBI taxonomy): Eukaryota > Metazoa > Chordata > Amphibia > Caudata > Salamandridae > Triturus > Triturus cristatus. Next base: position 1,378,911,360 of record NC_140589.1, on the reverse strand, counting down.
GATCCCCTTGGCAGGACACCTGGGGCAAGACAAGACCTTTGCCCGGCTTGTCCCACACTTTTATTGGCCTCAAATGAAAGTGTCGTCCGACACCTATTGCCGGACGTGTGTGTCTTGTCAAGCCAGTGGGAAAACAGGGGTGAAGCTGAAAGCTCCCCTGGAACCACTTCCTGTCGTTAGCACCCCCTTTGAAAGGGTGGGCATCGACATTGTGGGTCCGTTAGATCCGCCTACTACAGCTGGTCACAGGTTTATCCTGGTGGATCATGCCACATGGTACCCAGAGGCTATACCTCTGAGGACCATTACTGCACCTGTTGTGGCTAGGGCCCTGATGGGAATCTTTACCCGAGTGGGTTTTCCCAAGGAAGTTGTGTCTGACAGGGGGACCAACTTCATGTCAGCATACATGCGGGCCATGTGGAAGGAGTGTGGAGTGACCTACCGGTTCACCACCCCTTACCATCCCCAGACCAATGGTCTGGTGGAGAGGTTCAATAAAACCTTGAAAGGCATGATTAGAAGTCTGCCTGAAAGCCTGCGGAGGAAATGGGACGTCCTCCTACCCTATCTATTGTTTTCTTACAGGGAAGTGCCCCAGAAGGGAGTGGGCTTCAGCCCCTTCGAGCTTTTGTATGGGCACCCTGTGCGTGGACCTCTCGGCCTGGTGAGAGACGGATGGGAAAGAACTCCCAGAAAGCTTCCCCAGGACGTGGTGAGCTACATGCTGGCCTTCCGGAGCCAAATGGCTAAGTTGTGGAAGCAAGCTTCTGACAACTTGGAAGCCAGCCAAGCAGTGATGAAGGCGTGGTATGACCACAATGCTCATCCGGTGGAGTTGGAGCCTGGCCAGAAGGTGTGGGTGATCGAACCAGGAGAGCTTAGCGCCCTCCAGGATCGCTGGTCAGGACCCTTTGAGGTGCTGGAGAAGAAGGGTAAGGCTACCTACTTGGTGGATCTGAAGACCCCTCGCCAGCCCCTACGGGTGCTGCATGCCAACCGCCTCAAACCCCACCATGAGAGGCCCGAAGTCATATTGCTGATGGTGACTGACGGAGCAGAGGACGTGGAAAGCGAGCCTCTCCCCGACTTATTTGCGTCTCAAGAGAAGGATGGGTTGGTGGAGGGAGAGATTCTCTCCCCGTCCCTAACTCCTGAACAGCAGGAGGACTGCCGCCAGGTCTTGGGCAGTACTCTTCGTTGTTCTCCCTTGTTCCGGGTAGGACTCACCTGTGCGTCCATGATGTGGACACAGGAGACAGCCCACCTGTGAAGTCAAAGATCTACCGGATGACAGACAAGGTGAAGGCCAGCATTCACAGTGAAGTCACTAAGATGCTGGAGCTAGGAGTGATTGAACCTTCCAGCAGCCCCTGGTCCAGTCCGGTGGTATTAGTACCAAAAGCTGTACCACCGGGTGCCCAACCGGAACTGAGGTTCTGTGTGGACTACCGGGGACTGAACTCAGTAACCAAGACTGATGCTCATCCGATTCCAAGGGCGGATGAACTGATTGACCGGCTGGGAGCTGCCCAATATCTGAGTACCTTTGACCTTACTTCCGCGTACTGGCAGATCTCTCTGACTGATGGAGCTAAGGAAAGGTCAGCCTTCTCCACGCCCAAGGGCCACTACCAGTTCTGCGTGATGCCCTTTGGGCTCAAGAACGCACCTGCCACGTTTCAGCGTCTGGTGAACCAGATCCTCGCTGGAATGGAGAGTTTCTCTGCTGCTTATCTGGACGACATTGCCGTCTTCAGTAACAGCTGGGAGGATCACTTGCGTCACCTGCAAACTGTTCTCCAGGCCCTGAAGCAAGCTGGGTTAACGATTAAGGCCAGTAAATGCCAGATCGGGCAGGGGTCGGTAGTGTACCTTGGACACTTGGTGGGTAGGGGGGCGGTGCAACCCCTCCAGGTGAAAATCGAGGCCATCATGGCCTGGGAACCCCCCAAGACTCAGACTGAGGTCCGAGCTTTTCTGGGCCTCACCGGATATTACCGCCGCTTCGTGAAGGGGTATGGTACCATTGTGGCCCCCCTCACGGAGCTTACGTCCAAGAAGCAACCTCGACGGGCAGTCTGGACGGAGGCTTGTCAGCGGGCCTTTGTGAAACTGAAGCAAGCCATGTGCGAGGCCCCGGTCTTAAGGGCCCCAGACTTCAGGAGTTCATTGTCCAGACGGATGCATCGGAACATGGCATTGGGGCAGTGTTATCGCAACTCAATGAAGAGGGTCTGGATCAACCCGTGGTCTTCCTATCCCGGAGACTACTTCCCAGGGAACAGAAGTGGAGTGCAATAGAGCGTGAAGCCTTTGCAGTGGTATGGGCTCTGAAGAAGTTGCGGCCATACCTGTTTGGCTCGCACTTCCTAGTTCAGACCGACCACAGACCCCTTCGGTGGCTGATGCAGATGAAGGGGGAGAATCCCAAGTTGCTAAGGTGGTCTATCTCCCTACAGGGAATGGACTTTCAGGTGGAACATCGGCCTGGAGTGGACCACGCCAATGCAGACGGTCTCTCAAGGTATTTCCGCCTTAGTGATGAGAACTCCCAAGGGGTTGGGTAGCTCTCCCCACTTTCAGCTGGGGGGGACGCGTGTTAGACCTGTCAGCCCTTTGGGTGGTCCCTCCTCATCATTATTTATTTTGTCCCACTTTTGCCTCAAACCCTGATATAATTTTTTCCTTTTTGGGAACCACCAGACTTGTTAGTGTTGATGCAGGGTCAGGGAGCCATTTTCCCTACCCCTGGAACTTCTGTCTGAGGGCCTGAGACACAAAATGGTGGCCACCCAGTGTCACCTGTGACATAACCAGAACTTACTGGAGGTTTCTAGAACCTCCTGGAACATTCTAGAATCCTGTGATAGTGGGAGGCAGTTTAGAATGTTGGGAGGCCATCTCAGGGTGGCAGTTGGCATCTGACTGGAGAGGAGAGAGGACAGAGATAGAAGGAGGTGGGAGTAAGGCAGCAGGGGTGGAAACCAGTGCTTGGAGTGGGGTCCAGAAACCCACCCTTGATGCTAGTCCCTACTGACCAAGCCCAGCCTAAAGCCCTGTGTGGGACCAAGACCAGAAGAACCATCTTAAGGATCTGAACATTTGGAACAGGCCTTAAAGAGGAAGAACAGCAAGCTCCTGACCTGTTCAGCAGTGTCCTCCTGAAGTCCTGACGTCGAGAAGCCTGGAGACCTGGGGCCTGAGGTAGAGAAGCGGCGCTGACAGAAAGCAGACGTCATACCCGGAGCCGTGTGAAGCCTGCAACTAAGAGAAAATAAGATAAAGACATATATATTTTCATCTTGACTTCCATAATTTTTACGGTGTAGTGTCGTTTTTGGAACGGATGAACGCATGGTTATTGTGAGGGTGTGACGTACGCTTAACACGGTGCCTGACCCCCAACCGCTCGAGCCAAGCTACCACTGTGCTGGGAACCTGGTGACTGCTAACCCGGTTGCCCGGTTTCCAACAGTATGGTGTTAAATACTTACATAAATCTCCAGTGAACCCTATGCTTAGAAGACACCAGATTAGAAATTGGTTTTCAATTTGATATCATAAGAATGCTACCCTTATGTTTGCCATAGGAATTGGCTCTGAAGTTATTTCCCCTGCACTGGATGTTTTTATAGCTCAATCAACATCGTACATGAGTCTAACTTATGGGGTATCATAAACTTCAACAAACTAACAGTAATACAAATTTGCTTTTTTAAACTCTGTTAAGGCTGTCAATGAGTGCCCGATCTGTCTCTTGGCAATTAAGAACTTGGACTACATTGCAAAATTTAGACCACTATTGTATTGGTTCAAATTGTGGTCCAACGATGCATGTGAGCCATACAAAGTTGCTGTAGTGGAGATTTGGAAAAGCACATGGACTACTCTGGTTCAATCATATACATCAACAATTAAAAAAGCTTGGACTATCACACTATTAGAGTAAGCCAGACAGTATAATATCTTCATTGATTTATTTCCGTATAAAAAGACCCTATTGCAAAAATGCAGGGCATGATTCACAAAGGTATCTCAGCCTTTACTTAACAGCCAGAGATGCAGACTTTGGAGCCTGGAATCCAGGTTTGAGTCTCGGCATCAGCTAAACATCCTGTGAGATTCTAGGCAAATCACTTTATTTCCACGTGCCTATGGACACCGCCTGGATGCCCTCAAGGATGATTAGCTGTGCTCTTCAAATCCCAATATAATTTATTATTGAAACTACTTTTTGGAATTCACAAACTCTGAGTGTAAGTTACAACTAAAAAAATCATAGTAGGAAGTCCGGCACTACACCTAGCCAACCAGTGATATTTCTATAACCTTCCATAGAAAATAACCGAGAAAGATACTGAACATAAAATTCCATAGGAAATAAAGATAAATTAAATTCAATTATTTTAAAATATAAATATATAAAAAATATTTTAAAATAATAAATATTTATTACTTAATTATAACATATTTTAATAACATAACCTATTTAAAACTTAGAAAAATAATGTAACAAATATGATTTAAAAATATTAATTTTTACATAATTCTGTACTTCACTTTCAATAATTACTAGTGCTCATTAAAAAAAAAAATTCATTAGGTGAAAATATATTTTTAATTGAAACTTAAGATAAATAATTTAATTAATTAAAGTTGTAATTCAAAATTCATTTAATAGTGCTGTAGCATCTTATGTTCTACATTTCTAGTAAATATCTAAAATAAACATACATTAGTATTTAACATTAAAATATTTTTTATATTTACTTTTGACTTACACTCCACAGTCTAGGTGGTGTTCTCCGCATGGGAAATTATAGGGAAAAAATAACATGAAAATTAAAATAAATATTTTTATGTGAAATATTAACTTACTTCTCTTCCAATATACCTTTATCTACTCCACCTCCGACTCTGTCTCACAACCTTACTTCGTCCTCCTCCACTCTATCAGTACATTCCCACCGCTCTCTCCACTCTATGTCAACTCTCTCCCTTCCTCATTCTTACCTCTGCACCTGTCCACACCCATCTCACCACCGCATCTTTCTTCTGTCTATTTCACCTCTCTCTATACTTCACTTCCCTTTATCCCTCTCTCAACCGTACCATGCTCTACCTCACTAACTCTTTTCTCTCTATCTAACATCTCTTAATAGCTCATCTCTCTCTAACCCATCAATCTCTCTTTCTCTTGCTACCAAACCTCTGAGTTTATTTCACCATTTGTTCGCTACCTCACCTCTCCATCTCCCCCGCTCTTTCTACTTCTGTTCCCTTTACCTCGCCTCTATCTCTGCCTTATTCCTTTCTTGCTACTGCTTTTGCTACATCTTGTTCTCTATCATTACTTTCTCTGACTCTCACTCTTATCTCTCTCTCTTTGCACCTCCTCCCCTATTTCAACTCAACCTTAGGGAGAGACTGTGACCTAATGGCTAGAGCGGTAGCCCTCATCCTGGGGAACTGAGTTCGAGTCTCGGCAGGGATGCTCAACTTCCTGTGATTCTGGGCAAATCAATTAATCTCCCTTTGCCTAACAAAAATAAATGTGTCCATCTGTAAGACAACTGGCGCACATATAAAGTGCTCTGATAACTTTGGGTCGAGTTTGTGCTATATAACTCCCCCCAATAAAAAAACCTTTCTACTACACTCCTTTCTATATAGCTGTCCCTTTATATATTTATATACCTTTCATCTCTGGCTTATCACTCTGTACCTCACAGCTATCTACCTCACCCTCTCTCTCTTTATCAACCTCTTTATCAATCTCACCTTTCTTTCTCTAACCTTAACTCTGTCTCTCTACTTCACCTCTTTTCCCTATACACCTCATCTCCTTTTCTATTATTCAGTCATAATCTAGCTTTCTCTTTGCCTCACTACTCTCTTTACCTGAACTATGTTTCTATACTTCTTCTCATTTAGCCATATCTCCAGCTCACCTCTTTCTCTCTCTCTATCATGCATTTCCTAATACTGTTGTCACTGATTCACCTCTTTGCCTGTCTACCTTTACATCTACTTATGTGTAACTTGCCTCTTTTCCTGCCCTACCTACCTTTCTACCTTCCCATACATCCATCAGTGTACCCTACCTCTCTCGGTTTTATCATTTCCTTTTCCTTATCTGTTCCTATCTCTACCTCCCTACTTCACTCTGTTGGCCCGATTTTGATGTTGGACTGAGCTCAGTCTGTCCGACATCGATTCGGTACTGGGACCGACCGACCTCCTGTCGGCAGTTCCAATCCAGCAATTAGAATGCGACCGAACACTGTTCGGTCGTACTCCTATTCTCTACAATGGGAGCATGCATTCTGACCGGAATGCATGCTCTCATTGTAAAGAGAAGCGGTGCAGTTCATCCCTGCACGCTGTGGCAGGCACTTCAAGATGCCTGCCATGGGGTGCAGTTATCAACAGGGGGGCACCATAGGTGCCCCCGCTGACTGCAACCCGAGGCCGTGTACCCATGGGGGTCCTGCTGGGGGCCCCGAAGTCGACTTATGACAGCCTTTCTGTGTCAGAAAGTCCGGCACAGACAGGCTGTCGGAATCCAACATTGTAATCTCTCGGACGGAAGAGCAACCCTTGGGATTACTGGAGGCTTTCTGAATGGCAGATGGGGTCTCCGAGTCCATCGGAAGCCATTCGGAAAACAAGTTTGGATTCCTTTCCAACCGACTCCATCCAAATGGGTTGGTCAGAAATGAATCTGAACAGCTGATTAAGATGCCGTGGGAACAGTTCCGACCAAGGGTCAGAGCCGTTTACTATGGCATCTTAATCGGCCCCATAAACCATACTTATCTCTATATTATGATTATCCCTCTTTCTCTGCCTACCACTGCTTCTTTCTACTGCTCTTTATCTTTTGTGAGCGTGGCTTTTCACCTGGATTCCAGGGCGGCAGTATTGGGGTGTCCGGGAGTCTTAATACCACAGGAGCCTCAATACCACAGTATCCGGAGCTGTGGGATGCTTTCTAAAGTCGGCAGCTGTAGTCAAGGTAAAAACACTTACCTGTGGGTACTTTTACTGGAGCTTCTCAACTCCTTCCTACTGTTGGGTTGACTCAAAAAGTGCAAAAGCTTGCAGGTGGGTTTGGAAGGGGCTCCACAGATAGTCCGGTTCTGGGTTTTATATTTAATTTTCTTCCCTTTCCAATATTTTAGTTTCTTCTTTAGTTTCTTTTAGGTTTCCTAATCAATCACGGGGATTGTCACAAGGAGTGTTTCCTAAATTCTTGATCCTGTTTACTTCATATTTGGGGGGCCCAGTTTGGTTAGAGGGTGTGCCGCAAAGCAGCTGTGTACCTTTGGCAGTTCTATGCTACACTTCTTGTTAGCTCTTTTTTATTGAGCTAGGAGATGACTCTTCTGAAATTCTTGCCCTGTGCCCTAGAGAACTCTACTCTGCTTTCTGGACTTCTTCATCCTCCAGGCAGGTTTTTTATGCCCATGGCTTTTTCCACCTGAGACTCTGACAGCTTCTCGTGGGCACCTGTTTATCAGGTTTCCCTTGTGTGATTACATTGTGGCTTCAGGAAGTAGTCGCCCATACCTTGGACCACCAAGTTATGACTCTATAAGTTAACTCAACGTCCATCTTTGAACAGTATCTTTCTGGCTTCTTCACCTTTCTCTCTTACCTTATGTGTTTCTTACCCATTCCCTTTATCTCGGCTCTGTCCGTACCTCGCTTCTCCTTCAACTTCAACTCTCTCTATAAACCATTCTCATTATTGCTCTGTTCTCCTTCTGTCTCTGCACCCTCTCATTTGGGAGTCCAAAGTCACTGTTTAGCCTGAGAAGTATTTCAGTAGAATGAAGAGATGAAGTGCAAGGCAGTGGAAGAGAATTAAGAAGACAACTTCCAGATTTCACTCAAAGAAATAGTGAAAATTGACGGAATAGTGCTTCGATTTTCACATTCAGAAGCGGTTTTATTTGTTTTTAAGAACATCTGGTAATTAAAGCTGCACTCCAAGTGCTATATGGATATATGTCATTTTAATATTATGGATTAGTCCATAACACATCCAGCAAGTCACCCTTATTGTGTCCTTACAACAATGAGAAGAACAGGTAAGTTAAACACTGATTTCTATGGCAAATATTCCTGCTGCGAGACCAAAATCTTTAAATTCAATGCCAAGAAGAAGTGGCTTCTTCAATGATTTTCAAGCTTTCTTTTGGTACCATTTGACTGGTGGACGCCAAGCGGCTATGTTTGCGGATTTTTCTGGTGCCCTCATTATTGAAACGCTAACTTTATTTCAGTATTACTTGGGCACCATAAGAACTTGAAACTGGGGAATACATTGAAAGTTGTTTCCAACAGAGGTCCTCAAAAATGTAATTGGCAACCCCAAATTGACATCCATGACATTGTCAGATGCATTCCCACCAACAGTGGGCCACTCTCACTGCTGTCACAGGGCCACAAAGATTCTTAAAATGGCATTGTGTTGTAGTGCCATATCAGTATTAAGTACCTTTATTTAAATTGTTCATTAATCGATTGTAGTCTTGTGAAATGCAAAACCAACACATTCAATATAGCATCAACATTGGACTTCATTTTGATATGATATTATATTATGAAATCCATCAATGCATTAAAATACTGATACGAGCAGTGCTGTAATGTTGATAAATGCCTGAGAATACAACAGGTGTTCACACAAAAGAAGGGGTGAGGGTACGGACTCACCTATCCCGAACCCCCTGTCAATACTCAGTACACCAGACGGAGTAGGGAGTAATAAAATGTTTATATATCGTGTTGGAACGTCCTGTCCGTGCTAATACTGTCCTCACTCACATAAATGTGTGACATGCTTCATCATAGGGCTGCTTACAATACACCCCGGCGTAGCCACGCACGTGGTAGAGAAATAGGGTGGGGGAAGACAATACAACACAGACAGAAACAGATTATTTCACAGTGGCTGGGAACGACGGTAGTGAAAGTGCAGTGTTGTGTGAGTTAAAACTAGCTCGGAAGTGTCGCTGTGCCTAAGACTTTATTCCTGGACCCTCCAGCCAGGGTTAAAAACGTGAAGGATTGTGGTGATTGGGAGATGCTATGTGCTCCTATCACCCCTCCTTTACTGCCAGGTGGTCGACATGTTTTGGCCGTGTGTGTGTGCCCCACATGTAGGCTCACGCCCGCCTTCCTCAGGACTCTACCTGTCCCAGTGTATTGATACTCTCACCTCCAGTTGAGATAAGTGTGTCTTAAAAACCAATTGTTCCATATCGAGGAATTTCCTCCAGCAAGTAGTGGAATTATGAGTTTACCCCTATTTCGAGTTAGAACTGGCGGCGGGCAAGGAGAGACCCCCTCTAGTCACACTAACTCCAAGGGTGGTGCTCCTCCAAAGCTACTCGCCTTCATCAGCCGTGTAGGATTGTGTATCCTACACGGTGTGTAGTGTGACTAGAGGGACTGCAATTGCATATGAACTTCTTTGTCATTTGCTGGCTGTACCTGGGTAGGTGATAGCTGTGCCCCAGTATATCTTGACAGCACTTTAGTTAAAATATTGGTGGTAACTAAATAGACGTTTATCTGCTTTCCTAACTGCTGAGTCATTGTTCGCAACCTTGCATTTACAGCTCAGTTCTTAACCTTCGTGAGGTTAATTCCTGTGATGTCTTCAATTAAAATACATGAGACACCATTTCCCGTGACACATTGCAAAGATCGTATAATGTCACTGGGATCAAAGGGCATGTGATATCTCTTTTGCTACCCCTGGGATTTTGATGAGTCGACCTCAATGCGGTGCTGCTGCTAGGTCTTATGTGTCTTTTAATCTAAAAAAATCTTCTTTTGTCATTTTCTTTTTGCACTGATGTTAAATCTCTTTTATGTGTTTTATATCCCGAAATAAAATAAACTATACTAAAAGCTTTGCACTACTCGGCCAGCGAGGGTAAATGTATGAAAGGTGCCAAGGCTATGGTACATAGACATCTCGAAGCTGAAAGTCAGTCTCCATTATTGCAATATTTCCCGGCTGTAGAATTATTTTATTCTCCACTGGTGTGCTATAACAACAGCGAACTGTTATTTTCCCAGCCGTGGTGTAACATTGCCAAACAGGGCCGGATTTAGGGCAGTGCGACTGGTGCGGCCACACGGGGTGCTGACCTCTGGGGGGGGCGCTGTGTTTAGCAATTTTATGATTGGAGAGATAAGGGCCATTTTTGCCCAGCGGTCATCCGAGAAATCGAGGAGGTGGTCATGGGGCACCAAAAGTGATTGACGCACTGGGCCCCACCAGCGCTAAAGCCGGCCTTGTTGCCAAAAAACACAAAACCATTTTTTATGTACCACACATTTGCCTTAATAAAACAACATACAATTAGAAAGGCAATCTGATATGTGATTAGTACTGTTTTAATATGTTATACTTACATGGAGTATCTTTGTCTTATGATTTGATTTTGCTTTCCCTCTTACAGTGAGGTGGAAATTATCTCAGACCCAAATCACCAAAACTGGACTCTCCCTGACTTTTCTGAATTTCACTATCGGGCTGTGCGACATGTAAAACGTGGACTTGAAGCATCACCTGGGAGCGGAAATAACAATTAGTTGTGAGGATCGGATTCCACACGATAGTATCAAAACTTCAAAATGTTCTGCGTCTATTTTTTTTAGTATATAGCTGGGCATACTCAGGATTCACTTTTGTAAATTCCTACAAAATGGCTACGGTACATTTCTGAGTCCATATAACGAGCTTGGGTAAAAATAACAGGAATAGAATTGGATATTAAGGCCCTTATTTAGAGTAGGCATATGCTGGGCATCCGCTAAAAAGTGAAAGAAGTCCCTTTTGCCCCATTATAAGGGCGGTGATGTCAATTACAGTAAGTCAACCACTTCTTGGTGGATGTTCCACCTCTAAATAAGCCCCCTAGTTCTGAACGCTAGACACACTTATCTTGTTTGATATTAGAAAATGCAAAATAAATGCTATGATACGCACAGATTGTGTTTAAATATTTTCCCAAATTTTGCTTGTGTCTTGTGGGAGGTTGGGTTTATCTCGGTAACAGGTACCGCATAAGATCTGATGAACTGCAATTGTTATTTCAGCAATAAAATGAGCATGGCATCCACCAGTTTGTTCTATACTGACCCAGGTGGTTCTCTAGGTTTTCCAAGTGTGAGGACATCCTTGCCGCAGTGTCGGCTTTGAGGCGGTGCGACCCGTGCAGCAGCACTTGACACTGATCTTGGGGGGTGGTGCTGTGTTTAGAAATAAGTTATGGGTTTACAAGCACCTGCTGTAGAGTTTTCTGTGTATCCAGCAGATTTCAGGCAACAAAAAAAAATATCACGGGTACTCTGGTGATTAATGTTCCTGCTGGAGAGAGATCGGAGTTTTGTATAGTGACAGTCTGACTCATCATAAAGTAGCAGAAAAAGAACGTGCACATGGAGATCCCAGAACTTTATTTTATGTAGATAGCTCAGTAGGTTACTGGTTTTGTTGCAGAGATCCTTTTGTTACTTGCAGTTTATAAATTACAATCTTAATACAGCATAGTGGCTTATGAATTGTCATTAAAGAGCTACATACAAATTGAGTAGTGTAGGTTAGGAAGCTATGTTTTTCCTCAGTCCTTCCATTAGCTATCCCTAATGTTGCTGAAAAGGTTTAATTTTATGTAGAAATACATTCTTACCACTAAAGACAACCCCAACCAGCGCTTTAAAACAAAAGAATTCGTGGAGAGAGAGGGGGCTGAGGACAGATGAGGGGGACTGGTGGAGGGTGGTGGTGGTGAGGGAATCCGTGAAGAAGGAGATTATGGGGAGTGCCAAAAAAGATTGTTGCACTGGGCGCCACCAGCACTAAAACCTGCTTTCTCATACATATGATCTCTGCTAACGTACCGTGCACAACTATAATACGGATAGTTTTTCTTATGTGATTTGAAAATTTGCTACGTACTGAAAAAATGATCTTTCTAAATATGCTTAGGATCCAAAACATTTCCTTGTCTTTCAAAATACATGTAGACAGTGTGTTGGTTAAGAAAGCTGACAGTATAGCGTGCGGAATTAACCAATTATCATCATCTGTGTTTACGATTGAACTATCATCATGATCTGTGTTTAAGATGGCACAATCATCATCACGATCTGTGTTTAAGATGGCACAATCGATCTGTGTTTAAGATGGCACAATCATCATCATGATCTGTGTTTAAGATGGCACAATCATCATCATGATCTGTGTTTACAATCATCATCATGATCTGTGTTTAAGATGGCACAATCGATCTGTGTTTAAGATGGCACAATCATCATCATGATCTGTGTTTAAGATGGCACAATCATCATCATGATCTGTGTTTACAATCATCATCATGATCTGTGTTTAAGATGGCACAATCATCATCACGATCTGTGTTTAAGATGGCACAATCACAATCATCATCATGATCTGTGTTTAAGATGGCACAATCATCATCATGATCTGTGTTTAACATGGCACTATCAACACCATCATCTGCGAATATGAGAGAGTACTAGAAATAGAAGAGAGTGATTGTGGTCTCACTGCGTTTTGGGTTTGATGGTGTGAGTCTGCAAAAATGAAAAATATCAGCGTTAATTAATTTGAAAGTTTTTAGTTATGATTTTCATTTTGTGCAGCGTTTTTTTAAAGGTTAGTGACCAATAAAAATACAATTCTGTTGATTAATTGAATTATTTAATTCACTAACTGCTTAGCAATAAGAAACAATTCTATTTCAGAACCTTGTTACCTTAATTAAGTATTTGCAATTTCCTTCGATTCATTTACATTTAGTTGAACTGAGTCACATATTTCGCTAAATGAGCATACAGACGCGATATTAAAATTAAAAAGCGGGGTCAATAAAAATTGAAATAGGTTCCTGTGGTATAGTGGGCCTGTATGGACAAATCTTAGGCCACTCTATATGTGAGAGGACACGTCAAGTTCCTCCTGCCTTTTCCATGAACACCAGCCCACCATGCCCCCACCCGGCACTCCCCCAAAATGACCAAGGCTGAGCACTCACTTCCTTTGGTTAAGGATTGAAAACATCTCTGCCCATATTTATTTACACACATCATTCGGCAAAAAAACACTAATCACAGAACAATCCAAAATACATTTACAAGAGTTATCAATTTTTGTCATGCAATTTTTAACAGTGTTAACTATACATCGAGTCACCCAACCCCGCTACCACCACAGTAACTAGTTTTTGTGAGGTATTGGTTGCCTCTTCCCCACACCACTCTTGCCTCTTGCAGGGCCTTGCTGCGATGCAGCAGCAAAGCTTGAATATCGGATGGCCCTCAAGCAATATCATAAGGGCATTCGGAGAGCACGGACGGAGTTTGTGGCCAGTAAAATTCTGGTCAGTTCTAATCCTGCCAAGACCATCTTCTCCTTGTTGGATGGCATGAAGAGCGTAGGAGCCATTAGGGCTTCTCCTATTGCCTCCAACCATCAGTGTGATGAACTAGCTCAGTATTTTGTCAACAAGGTGGAACGGATTTATCTGGCCCTCCCAAAGGCAGCTCTCTTGATGGAGGAGGGGGGCCCGAGAGGGGGCGACGCTTTGGGGGTAACAACATGGAATCACTTCCTCTCTTAACACCCTTGGAGTTTGAGGCGTTGTGCCTAAATATCAAATCGGGCTCCCCAGCTGACCCAATGACCCCCACTAACTTCCGCCAGTTTTATCCTCTGATCTCGGGTGTGAGTTTAGATCTGGCTAATCTGTCTTTGCTGACTGTGTCAGTACCACGGGCGTGGAAACACGCGAAAGTCATCCCTTTGTTAAAAAACCCTCTTTGGACGCTGCTGAACCGGGCAATTATCGACCAATTTCCCAGTTGCCTTTCTTGGCCAAAGTGGTGGAGGCACATGTGAATTCCATATTGGCTAACTTTGTTGAGCAACATGCCATATTTGATCCTTCACAACATGGCTTCCGGCCCAGGCATAGCACTGAATCCGCTCTTCTGGCCGTGTCGGAAGCAATTAGGGGCAGTTTAGACGTAGTAGACTCAGTGGCCTTGGTCCTATTGGACCTAAGTGCCGCTTTTGACACTGTGTCCCATAAGATACTTCTTAAACGCTTACAGGAAATTGGGATTAGGGATTCAGCCCTGGCCTGGATTAAATTGTTTCTAACGGAGAGATCTTTTCAGGTCCTGGCACCCCCTTTTTCCTCACAGGAGTTTGCGTTACATCAGGGGGTGCCACAGGGCTCTATACTGAGCCCTCTCTTGTTCAATCTATATGTCAGCCCCTTGGCAAAGCTGGCTAAGGGTAGGGGGTTGTCGTTGGTGTCGTATGCTGACGACACCCAATTGGTGATATCCTTCTCAAAGAAATGCACCACCAACTTAGACAAATTTAAGGAAGATCTTCTAGCTATCTCTGATTGGATGGCAGCTAACTGCCTACAGCTCAATTCTGGCAAATCAGAGATCTTGTTATTTGGGAAGGACCGGGAGCTGTGGGCCGAACAATGCTGGCCGGACCGCCTCAAACCCACCCCACTTCCGAAGGAAACTGTAAAAAATCTTGGGGTGTGGTTTGATCATGGGCTGACCTTCGATAAACAAACGAAAGTTGTTGCGGGGGTCTGTTTCGGGCTACTGCGGGGTCTAAAACCTTTGCTCGGGTTCTTCCCTCCTACGGTGCGCCAGACTGTCGTCCAGGCGTCTGTTTTGTCTAGATTGGATTACGGCAATTCCCTCTACCTGTTAGCTAATAGGGCGAGCATCAAGCGCCTCCAGAGGGTTCAGAATGCGGCAGCTCGGATCCTGTTCTCATTACCTAAACATTGCTCAGTAGTGCAGGTTCTCCCCAAACTCCATTGGTTGCCAATGGGCAAACGGATACAATTTAAGGCATTGTGCATCTCACACAAGATCCTGTCACGACAGGCTCCGCCGGGCCTTTTTCATCTGTTGGAGGCCTACGTGTCTAAGTGCTCGTTGCGATCTGCCGACCTAGCTATGATCTGCACTCCTTGAGTGTGGAGAGCTAGGGCTGGGGGGCGTTCCTTCCGCTGGCTGGCGGCGAAACTTTGGAACACACTTCCGACCCCTATTAGAACTATCCCCAATCATCTGGCACTTCGTAAAGCTTTGAAGACATGGCTTTTCCCCTCTTCTACCATCTAAATGCTTTGTCTCTCTCTTAGTCTCTCGCTTCTGGTCCTTGGTCTGCGCTGGGTTGCCTCGTTGCTGTGGCAGCCGTGCGTATTACAAATTTGCAATAAATAATAAATAAATAAATAAATGTGTAAAAACCTAATAAAGAGGATCTTCTGAGCAATTGGATCTTAAGTCAAATGCAGAAGGCCCGCTCGTCCCAGAGGCTTGCACCTTGGGCGCACCCCACACCCATTGCAGAGCCAGCCCTTGTAACCGGGTAATGGCATTGCATGGCGTGCACTCTCCAACCTTCAAAAGGCCAGTGTTGCAAGAGCCATCACCTCTCGTTTTGATAAATACAATGCACTCGCACAATTCTCAATTTATTAAGCTGGCCACATTAATTGGAGTTTTATTAGGTTTGTCCAAAGAGCGTGGTGGGTGTCTTACAAGAAGGGAGATGTTGACCCCGAGAAAGGGCTGAGTTGGAGTACCTACCTTTTAACAGAGAACATGTAATATTCATGTTTTACAGGTATTTGGAACAAAGACCTCACCTAAAAAGACAGCCACAAAAAAGAACTTTAATCATAGATCCAGGCCTCTGACAGGAGTGAATAGCGCAGATCCAGATAAATGAAAGTGTGATTGTGGCTGATCCAACTTTGGATGGGCGTGACTACAGATCTGAGCAAAGATGCTGAAGGACAAGTTGTTATTAATGACCCAGCATACATACAGGAATGATTATCTGGAATCCACACGCCTGAGAATATTGACAGTTTCATAGGCAGTCCCAGATTACATGGATTGTTCTGGTGATGGTGCACTTTTGAACCCAATATTCCTGGATTAAAATTATTGACCTAATGCCAGCGAAATTTGGGTGTCTGATCACAGATAAGAATCAATGGCAGCCGGCACAGGTAAGTGCTGTGGGGCATGACAGGGCATGGCAGGGCAGGGCGGAAGCCGACAGACAACAGAATAGGTACTATTAATTTATTTAGTTATAGCTATTCCGTCTTCTGTCGAATTCCCCCCTCCCGCCCCGCAAACTGCCCCACCCTGCCTCCCTGCCCCACCGCATTTACCTGTGAAGGCCACCGCTGATAAGAATATCATAAGGGCTGCTACTGATCTGAACCGATTTTCATTGGGAACAACTTAGTCCCAGCAAACTCATTCTCCATATCACGCATACAGGAAGAAGAAGAGGGGAACCAGGACTCAGTCCTGACACACTCCTACACCATTGATCTTGGCTTTAGACTAACTATCCAATGCCGCCTGGGTACCCGGAAAAGGTCCCCTTATCAACAAGGTTCAATGTAAAAGTTGTATACAAAAAGGGAGGGACGTGGGGGCTTTTTTCCACTCGAGCAAGAGTGGGAGGTCCAGCATATAAGGGGGACCCCAACTGATCTACAACGAAAGTAGAGATATGCTGTTCCTCTGGAGTCAGGAAATACAGAGTCAGGAAAGAAAGGAACCAACAGTATGCCCTACGTGGGTCAGTGTTGGCAATTCATATGTTGGATTTTAATGCGCTCACACACCCTTGCAGGTGTCATGCTTCATCATCTGGGCTGCTCCTCGTTGGGTCGGCGGTGCAATACCAACGGGCACCCTAAAAAGGGGCACTTTAGCGGAGATCTTCTATCCAACAGCCATGCGGTGAAGTGCGGGTGTGGGGCCAGGACAGTGTAGATGTGGTGGAGTGATTTAAAATAGGATTGGGAGTACCTTGGGAAAAACTTTATTCTGGGGGTCTCCTATCCTACATAAAAGCAATGAACAAGGCACTAGCCAGAGTATAGTATCTTGCTCAGTGGTGTCCTTGTTACAAAGTGTAGGTCAACATGTTTCTCGCTTGTAGTTATCTGCACTAGCGATTCTTCAGGACCGAAAATATTGGTGAGCTCGCCATGAAAAGGGTGGCGGAGAGGCAACTAAGGTGGCCCTAACAGGGCCCCCTGCCGGATCTGGGTCTGGAGGTACATGCGGGGGGTGGCACATGTTGTGCCCCCCCTGTAATTGCACCATCGTTCCTGCACAGTGTGGGATGCATGCCATACTGCGGACGGAGCGGTGGCGGTGCCCGGGAGGTCGGCCAAAGTCGTAATATGGCCCTAAGTATATCAAGTTACATTATAGCAATGCAGCTTCCTTATAATGTCCACACTAAGCATAAAAAGAACATTTTACTTACAGCATGAATGGAAAAAAGTATGAAAACAATATCGCATTCTTGTCCCGATCCATCTGTCTATCTTTTCTTTGTGACACACAGATGTCTTGTATTGTTGTAAGTAAACTTCCCAATAAAATCCTAAAACACAAAAATATTTCGATTTCGAAAATCGAAGTTTCTTCGGCATTGAAAAGAGCTGTTAATAATTTACAGTAGTTAACCACAGGTGCATTTTTTTTACTATCTTATCAAACCGGCCTGCAGAACAGCTCCTCCAGCTTTTACTATTCCCACAGCCCTGGGCAAAGAATACATTCCCCCATCCATTTCAAGGCCTCTTTTTAGTGATAAGTTCCCTGTGTTTGGCTTATTCACAGCTGCCAGGTTCCAAAGGAAGTTGCTTTCATTCTGAGAACAAGAAAATATGTATTTAAAAATGTCTTGCCTTATGTTAGGATTATTGTTTGTTTCGGCCTATTAAAAAAGGAAACCTCTGGAAATGTTAGGCGAGCGCTCCCGCCCATTTCCAACCTGCAAAAAATTATTGGGTGCCTCATCCGTTAACCAATTTGGAAACATTGTATTACCAATCCTCAGTGCCACCACACCACACGGGAAATCCTCTTTTGAAGAAGCAATTCCTCTGTTGGTGACAAAAATATCTACATTTAGCTGTTTTCCTGTTTTGCCCCTTTACAGAATTTAACCAGCGTATTTGAGTTTGTAATAATTTTTGGCGTCCCCACCCCCATGATGTCCTCCTCGGATTCTCTCACTACCACTATGCAAAAGTGCCCCTCATCTCTCCAATCATAAAATAGTGCTAAACACAGCACCCTCCCTGAGGTCAGCGCCTAAGTGCAGCGCCCAGTGCGACCGCACCAGTCGCACTGCCCTAAAGCTGGTGACCCACCTACTTGTGACCCAAATCTGTGGCGCAGATTTACAAAACGTCAGTCAGTGCAGTGCTGCGTGATACTCTGCAGTGCTGTACTTTGAGAACAGTTGCACATTTTGTAGCAATATATTAGCAAAGAGTTACGCGCCAATAATGAAATTTGCTGCTTTGCACAAAAATGCGGGTTGATTGCAACCGGAAGCATTGGGGAGCACGTGTGGTTTTGCATGTATTTGTATTAACATACATCTTCAGGGTCGAATGTCCAAGTAATTACACCCCCCACCACCAGAAGAGTAAACCTCATAAAATATGTATTTACTCAGAAATTATACAATACGCCTCAGATTATCGAACGATGTAGCTAGCACGTGCCCATTGTTAAAGGTTGGTTTCATTTGGCACTAGGATTTCATGCATAGCCAGGCAGTGTAACTTTAGCAGATTATCGTTTGTGTGAAGTCCTAGGGGTGTGTGCCCTGTTCCCACCCCATTGCACCCCATTTGCATTTATTATCAGGGGGTTGGCGACAGGCAATGCAGTCATTTACCAATGCACTCGCGTGAACTTTTTGGCAAAAAAAGGTCATTTGGTATGAGGAGGGTGATTAACGGCTTCGTTAGTGCTGCCTTCCATTGCACATCGCCGCCTTGCATTATTTGCGCGCCCTGAAAGCATAACACATCTGAGCCTCTGGCCTTTCATTATTGCAGTGATAAAAGGCATGCCTCATTGTACAACTACTGGAGTGGACATTCTAATCTAATAAAATATATTTTGCTAGAGACGTCGGGATTATTGCTGAGTAATTTACAGCCCCCGGGTCAGGTGGCGACGAGATCCGATACCCCTTCACAGGCAGGAACTCCAGTCACACAGACGAGCAGCGGCGAAGGCACCCCTATCAGCCTAGGCAACAGCATTTAGTGCAAGAGTATCTGGACTCTGTGAGTGGGGGGGGGGGGGGGGGGGGGGGGGTGACCATCGTGGACAGAATCCCAGACTCTGGTTGTGGGAGGGAGCGGGCGTATACAGCCAGAGATATTAACACATCACGGGGCTTATTTACAAGCCTCTTGCGCCACTTTTGCGTCACTTTTCCCATGTTAAAAGTGACGCAAAAGTGGCGCAAGGGGCCTGTAAATCTGCCCCCACGTTTTTTTTTGGGGGGGGGGGGGAAATACATAAGGGATGGGGGCCCGAAACAACATATTTGTCACCAAGTACCTCACAAGTTCAGTGTCAGGAAGATGAGAAACGAAACGAACTGCATACACCGCATCTGTCCTTAACGCCAGAGGATACACAGGACTGCGGCTTAGTTAAATGCTGCCCTGATCTCTTTTTTCTTCTGTTTCGAGTTTTGATTTTTTGTTGTTCTTGTTTTGCAACAGTACTGCGTTCTTATTGGTATGCTGTTGTTCTTAATAAAAGGAGAAAACAAAAGAACAAAAGAGGGAAGAAAAATGAGGATGTGCGGCTTCCCTGTTATCATGTTAGTGTTGCATGTTTATGGCCTAACTGCCATGTATATAGCCGAAAACAGAGATGCGCACTTGAATATTGTATCAATGAAAGGCACATTTTTATTGTACGATGTTGCCATGCATATCCCGAAATAAAAATGAGTCTAAAAAAAAAAAATATATATATATTGAATATATTTTTGGCCTGTGGTTCCGTGAATTCTGAACCCGTTCAATAAAGGTTGTCGTATCGTGATGATTTTGGTGTCAGCGAACCGCAAATGACAAGTGCGGTATGCATGAGTGTTTTCGTCATGCTACACCGATGATTTGACTGTGTATTGGACGATCTAGCCTGAACCCCTGGGTTTCATTTTTGTGCATAACCGCCATTTTGTGGTTGCCCTCACATAGGCCAATGACTACTGGATGACTGACCAAGCAAGCCTCCAGAGACGCATGCACCTTAGCTTGAGTTCGTGTTGACTTCTGTTTGACCTGAGTCAACTGACCCTGTCGCCCGAGGTTAAACTTGTTGAGCCAGGTCCTTGTTAAGCAGCTGGTCAGATAGAGATCAAAGAGCAGGACATTATTGACTCTATGGCACACGCACACACCCCTCTATCTGCATCTCATCTGTTTCTGCTCCTTCCCTTTTATGGCCTTATGGCCTAATTATTGATTTGGGTTAAGGTCTTTTATGACGGGCCCGTCCAGCCTGTTCGAGCAAGAATGCTGGATTTTTGCCTTGTCATTGGCGATGGGTTGGATAGCTGGAAGTGGGTTTGTCGTTATGTGATGCCTCTGTAAATGTCATCCTCTGATTGGTCAAATTTGTAAGTAATTGATGCTAGCCAGGAACGTGGTTTTTGGCATAAAAGGCGATGCTTCACTCTTTTTGTTTGAGCAGTCTCCTGAGAACATACACCGTGTTGTACTTCTAGGATCTCTGTTACTGGCTGCAGCTAATAAATATGATCTTTGATGTCACCAGAAGAATCCCGTGTCTCTGTACTCTAAGACAGGTGAACCCGAAGACTTCGGGCGTGTCCCCTGCGCCGCTGGGTTTAAATCCCGGCTCTTCAGTTCGCGCCCAACTCTGGGGCGACTTCAGTGGTACCGGTCCAAGCCTGAAGATCGTGAGGAGCTTCGTGTGAAAATTCTGGAGGGAGGCCTACCACTTCATCGACCCCTGTATGTCGTTGTGGTCCGAAAGTCTTTGCTGCGAAGTTCCCCGCATTCCGATGGCTACAAAGAACTGCTGCCCTGACTGTCGCCCTGTCTTGGAGCCCTTTGATGATTTGTAAAGCGAGACGATAGACGGGTCTTCTGGCGACGTCATCGATATCTCAGTTAAGTATGAGTGGAGCGTCTCCCAGTCCTTAGTTTGTTTTGGTATCCTTCGGGATCGCTTTGATTTGGTACCTGCAGGCCCCAAAGCCAAGGGACTCGTGTATTCACGAGGCTATTGTTTTGATATTCCCTTGAAGTTTGAAGCTAGACTAGTGAGCGAAGATGCCTGGTCTTAGCAGACTTGGAAAGATATTTTGTTATGATTGTAAAAGGGATTCCCGATTGGAGGACTCGTGTCCGGTGCCTCCAATTGGAACTCCGACCTATGAGCTCTATTTAAAACACGGCGTGGGCCCCATCACGTATAATGATGTATGGATTAGGTATACTAGGAAGGATGGTGTCCTAAAGTGGCCCCAATATGGTAGTTACGACATGGAAATTTTAGATAATTTAGAGTCAGACTCTTCAAAAAGAAAGCCCGGCCGGCAATGTTTGACTCCTTCCGCCTTTGGCGAAAGGAAGCCAAACAAAAGGAAATCAAGTTAGCGAAACGAAATAAGCGTGCACAAGGTATGTCGATGGTGCAGGCTGCTATACAGTTTAGGGATAATGAGGAAGAGCAAGAAAGCGAACAGATGTTTAGGCAACGTCAGTTAGCGGTAGACAAATGTTATCCAGTTTTGCTGCCTCAACAGCAAGAAGAAAAGAAAGATCTTGCGAAAGATCCTTTAATGTCGCATCTATTAAGTTCGCCACTCCCTTATGCTCAGAGTGCCACCGCACCTCCGCCACTTGTAGTTGCGCAACCCCCGGTTGTTTTACCTCCAGTGGTTCCTCATCAGCCAGCTCTTCCTCCACTGGCTACTACTGCTTCGGCGCAGCCTTCTCAAGGGCCGCCGTCTTTGCTACCTCCTTCGTCTGCTACTCCTATACCTGTGTCGTCTGTCCCTTCTGTTACTGTTCCGACTTCGGTTCCTTCTCATTCTGCTTTGTCTCCTGTTCTTTTGTCACCTTCTCCTTCTGCTCGACGGAGAATGACTGATGCGGTCGCTAGTCTTTTTCCTCCTCTGATGGGTTCATTGGGTATGTCTCCTGTTGTAGAGCGTAAGCAATTGCGTAGTCAATTGCCTGGTCCTGATGAACGGACAGTGCTGGATCACTTGGCGCGTAAATGGGTTACCTATCCTTCGCACTATGATCTTGAGGGTGTTATGGATGTTTTCCATCAATGGGAAGCACCGAAACAAAGATATGTATTTGATATGATGTGTTCTTTCCTTCGTGAACAGTGGGAAGATAGTGAGGTAGGGCAGACTCCGCCTGAGTTGTTCCGTGTGCAGTCCGAGTTTACGAGAGGAACTATAGTGGGTCTTGATGTTGAAAGAGCAGTCACGACATTGTTGTCGTTTAGGAGTGAGTCTCCTTCTAGGTCATTATTTGAGCCTGATTCTTCAGTTAGGAGAAAGGCATGTCAATATCCGATGCGTGAGGTTCCTCCCGTTTGGAGACCTGGTGATGCGCAAGCTAATCCACCTGTTCTGCCACATTTCCAGCGCGTTTGGGTACATGTTCCATGGAAGCGTGCTGAAGTCCTAGCTCTAAAGCAGACTCTGCCTGATCCACGTAAAAATCCTGCGGGGTTTTATAAGGAGCTATCTCAAACTGCGGGTTCCTGTATTATGAATTTGGCTGATATAGATATGTTATTTGGGAATGTTGTTCCACAGCCTATATGGAGTATGATTCGTCATACGGATCATGCGCAGGAATTAGGTGATACATGGAATAATCTTAGAACTGCAGATGAAAGACAAATAGGCGGTGCTAAACCCGAGAATGTGATTGCTGATCTCCCTGGTAGAATTATTGATTATATGAAGACTTTGATGCCTGCTATGCGTGTCAATTGGGACAAATTGTCTGCATGCAAGCTGAAGAGAGACGAAACTGTGTCTGACTTTTTCACTCGATTTGAAGAGACATTTGCAGACCACAGTGGTCAAGACATGAGTACAGAAGGTGGTCAAAGGTTGTTCGTTGACAAGTTTGTGCATAATTTGCTTCCCGAGCTGTGCAATAGGTTGAAGGATTCTGAGAGTGCTTGGGCTGTTTCGTCGTCAGCACAGATCTTGGTTACTGCCCAGTACTATGAGAATAGAAATAAAGATGAGATAGAGAAAGCGGATAAAAAGACTAAAGAACTGAAGACTAAGGTTCTTTTGCAGCAAGCATACCCGCCCCGAAATACCCAGCGTGATTATCAGCAACCCCAACAATATCAGAGAAACTCGCAAAGGTTCGAGTCTTCTCAACAGCGTTTTCCTGTAGGCCCCAATCAGTGTGCGTATTGCAAAGAAGAAGGTCACTTCAAGAATAGTTGCCCGATATTATTACAGCGCATGAATGGTGTTTCTGGTATGAGAGGTCGAGGCGTTCAACAAGCTCCGCGAGGTCGAGGATGTGGTATGTCTCAGATTGCATGTTCCTTGCCTCTGCAGAATTCGATGTATTGTTTTGATCAACAGAATGGTGCGTCTGGTAGGACGGCTCAGTATTATGCAGACGATTATTACGTTGAAGGTGAGAATATGGAAGGTAATGATTGCTAGGACAGCCACAGACAAAGAGAGGGAGTCGTTTCAGTTCCAGTAGATCAGAGCGGACCTTATGTTGAAGTGATTGCATCAGGGGTGTCTGAACCTTTTCTGTTGGATACTGGTGCTGCGAAGAGTTCTATCATGCACACCAAACTCCCTGGCGCACCTGTGTCTGGCTTAACGAATGTTTCAGTAGGTTTTTCTGGTGCCCCGGTTAGTAATCCGATTTCTAGTCCTTTGTCTCTTTCTGTTGGACCTTGTGACTTCGAAGCACCCCTCATTCTGACGACAGGTTGTGGTGAGAACTTGTTGGGCTTGGACTTGTTGAAGAGATTGCATGCAACGCTTTATTGTTCTCCTTCAGGAGTGCAGCTTACATTGGGAAAGAGAGTGATCTCTCCGATGTATTTGTCTAAAGACCGACTTCCAGCTGAATTGTCTTCTCTTCCTGATTCTCTTTGGGCTACTGGTCCTAATGACGTGGGTCTTTTGGAGATTTCGCCATATGTTGTGACATTGAAGGCAAATGCTAGATTGCCACGCATTCCACAGTATCGTATCTCAAGTGATGGTGAAAGAGCACTCTTGGCGATCATCTCTGATCTGATTAAGAAAGGTGTGATTGAGGAAACGAGAGGTAATGTGTGCAATAGTCCGGTTTTGCCTGTTCTGAAAAGAACCGATTCTTCTCAGCCTCCTGTATATAGGTTTGTGATCGATCTTCGTGAGGTGAATAAGATCGTTGTTCCACAATTCCCTGTTGTGCCTGATATCACCGCTTTACTGACTTTGGTTCCGGCTACAGCCACGTGGTTTTCGGTGATTGATTTGAAGAATGCTTTCTTCAGCATCCCGATTGCCGCGGAGAGTAGAGATATTTTTGGCCTCTCCTTAGGAGGCCGAAGTTTCCGGTTTAAACGCGCTCCTCAAGGCTATTGTGAGAGTCCATCGATCTATAGTCAAGCTTTGAAGGCGCAACTTGATTTTTTGGTTTTACCTGATGGTGCCGTCCTTATTCAGTACGTTGACGATCTTTTAGTCGCCGCTGACCATGAAGAGACTTGTAGAGAGGCTACTCTGTCGTTGTTACGTCACTTGTCTGATTTCCATCATAAGGTTTCTCTTTCGAAGTTGCAGTATTGCCGACAAGAAGTTACCTACTTAGGTCACCTCTTATCGAAGGAGGGAAGAAGATTGACCCCAGAAAGAATTCAAGCGATTGCTAAAATGAGTGTGCTTACGACACAGAGAGAAGTGCGTGCATTTCTAGGTATTACATCGTACTGTAGACAGTGGATTGCTAATTTTTCGTTGCTTACAAAACCTTTGATAGCTCTTACTGTTAAGGATACTCCGAATCCTATTCCTTGGACTGACGAATGTTAGAAATTGCGTGATGCCCTGTGTTCAGCTCCTGTGTTGGGTACCCCCGATTACAGTAAACCTTTCACATTGTATGTCTACCAGAGAGAGGGATTTGCATTGTCAGTTTTGACCCAACAGTTTGGTGGTAAGCAACGTCCATGTGCTTATTTTTCGTCGACTTTAGATCCGGTAGCTAGAGCGTTGCCGAGTTGCTTGAGAGCTACAGCGGCAGCGGCTGTTTCAATCCGACAGTCTGCTGGTTTGGTGATGGACAATGTACTGACTGTGATGGTTCCACACGCAGTGGATACCTTGTTGAACCGTACCAAGACACAGCACTTAACTAGTGCTCGGTTGTCAGGTTACGAATTGACCTTGTTAGCAAGTCATGTACATATAAAAAGATGCAACACGTTGAATCCAGCCACGTTGTTGCCGATCTCAACTGAGACAGATGATACCGAGCAGCATGATTGTTTTCTTAGAACTGAGGAAGAGACGAAAGGGAGGATAGACCTTAGGGACACTCCTCTTGCAGAATGTGATGGTACTTTATGGGTTGATGGTTCGTGCTTCAAGCTTCCGAATGGTGATACGACTGCGGCATATGCGGTTACGACTTTGCATACGATTGTTGAAGCTGCTCGTATCCCACATAATTCAGCACAAGCGGTAGAGTTGATTGCATTGACAAGAGCGTGCGTGTTGTCAAAAGGTAAAAGAGTGACTGTGGCCCTATGTAAGGGACATGCAGGTGGTCCCCTCGGTTGAAAGCGACCATAACCTGCTTTCTTTAAGTATGGTTCAGTGGTGGCGTCACTCAAGTAAGGTTCCTATAAACCAAGTAGCAGCACCACCTGAGGTATCGGAAGTCTCCCCTTGTGGCAGGCGAATTAAATGGGCCAAACTGGTTTTATCAGAGGGGAAGGTAGAAGAAATAAAATCTCTCCTAAACCATACAGTACTAAACCTTGGAACATCGTCGGAAGGTGTGGGTAGAGTGAGTGGGCTCTTTGTCTCCCTGAGTGATGCCTTGACTAATGTCTTTACCCTTCATCATAATAAATTGGGTAATAAACTCTCTAAAAAACCCCCTGAGGGTTGGTATTCCCAACCATGTAGGGTTCTTAAGGCTAAGTTAGTTGAGGCGATTAAAGCTAAGTCCCGGCTTGAGATACAGGAAGCAAGGAGGGCCTACAATAACTCTCTTAAACTAGCCAGGAGGGAGTGGGAAGATAAATATTGGGATGACCTGCTCCAGGCCAGCAAAAGTAGAGACCCAAGGGCATTTTGGAAACTTATAAGTGCACGGAAAAACCCCGATGCACTTATGAGACCCTGTAACATCTCGCCACAAAGCTGGGTAAAGCACTTTGGGTCTTTATACCTCCCTCCAGAAGGGGATTGTAATGCGGGGATGGCTCTTACGCATATAATTGAACCTCATGCCTACGACCTCTTTACTCCGCTAGAACTTGAGGGGGTTATAGGGTGGGTAGCCCCACGCAAGGCTGCGGGTCCCGATGGCCTCCCGGGAGACCTTATGAGGGCATTCCCAGCTGAATGGGCACGGGTCATAGCAGCGCTCCTTAATGACATCATGATGGGAGGGGCAGTACCTGAATCCTGGAAAGGGGCGGTGGTGGTCCCAGTTTATAAAAAAGGGTGCAGGGAAGCTCCAGGTAACTACCGACCCATAAGTCTGATCGACTCCACCCAAAAGATAGCAGGTAAAGCTATCCTCGGAAGGATCCTCCATTGGGTGGAGGAGAATAAAATTCTTTCAGACTTTCAGGCAGGTTTTCGGGTCGGAATGGGGACAATTGAGCAGGTGTTTAGGCTGATATTACTGGGGTGGAAGGTGGTGGAACTGGGCAAGGGCAGCCTTTATTTGGCCTTTATAGACCTGAAGACTGCCTTTGACCTAGTCCCCCGAGAGGATCTTTGGAGGGTACTTCTCGAGCTGGGCTTACCCCCTTACATCTTGTCACTTCTTATCAACCTTCACGCCCATACCTTTGCCCAGGTCCGCTGGGGTAAAAACGGTGAACTTACTGAGAAGATTCCAGTCTCTAGGGGCGTAAGGCAGGGCTGCGTTTTGGCTCCAACCCTATTTTCACTTTATGTGAATGGGGTGGTAAAACATCTCCAGCAAGAACCAGCCGACGCCCCCTGTCTCGGTGGAGTCCGGATCCCCACCCTGCTATTTGCGGACGACACGCTCCTGATTTCGAAGACCCCTCAAGGTCTTCAGAAATTACTAACACGATTTCAGGAGTTCTGTGATGCAAGAGGATTAACAATAAACGTGGATAAAACAAAATATCTAGTCCTAAATCCTCCTAAGAAATTGGGCCGCCCCCCGACTCTAAATTCGACCCCCCTAGAGAAAGTAGCCGAATTTGACTACCTGGGTATCCGGATTACGGATAGGATGTCCTGGGCTAGTCATATTGATAAAATGGTCCTCAGCCATAGGAGAGTGGGAGGTGCCCTTATGAGGGAGTTCAGGGACTCTCCAAGAAGATCCCTCACCCCAGTAGTTGACATTTACAAGGCTAAAGTAGTGTCATCAGCCTTGTATGGGGCAGAACTGTGGGGCCATTGCTGTTTGAAAGATCTAGAGACAGCGGAGAGTAAGTTATTGAAATCTCTTATCTCCGTTCCCCTGAGTACTCCATCCGTACCTGTCCGGTTGGACATGGGCTGCAAAAATATTAAAGACCAGGCCCAGCTTCGCCCGCTTTTGTTATGGACAAGAATCTGGAGGGGTGAAGAATTGAAATCTTATGCTGATGCCTTGGGAGAAATTATGAGTCTGGGGGGCTGGGCCAAAATAAAGTGGCTTAGAGATACCAAAAAGCTTTTGGAGAATGTCGGTCTAGGAGGCTGCTGGTCATCACGTTCAGCCCCTACAAAAGAAGTTGTCAAGGCGCATTATTGGAACTGGTGTGCGGAGCGGCTAAATACAACCTCCAACCACTGCAAGTCGACTGTCGCCTTTTTGCAAATTAAAGACACTGTGGCTTTTGAACCCTACCTGGACTTGATAACTCTCCCTTATGACCGAGCCCTTTATTTCAAATTCAGAGTTGGATGCCTCCCCCTAGGTGCATTGGTATCGAGTTGGTCACCTGTGCCCCGCATTTCTCCCAATTGTGCATGTTGCCCTAGCAAGGTTGAGACTATTGTACACGTTTTATTTGCTTGCCCGGATTATGCAAGGCCCAGGGGTGTCTGGTTGAAACCCCTCTGTCGCAATATGGGCACACGTAGTCACCTTGAGGCCCTGCGCATTTTAACGACGGACACTTCCCCCCTTTTTGTGTGTGGAATTGCGAAATTTTTAAAGTGCTCCTGGCTCATTCGCTGCAAGAGATTGTCAGTAGCTGTTTAATTCTTTTTTAGATAATTTATTATGGGAAATTTATGCCCTTTTTTATATTCTTATGTTTTTCATACTGGCTTCTTGTAACTGTGATTTTTATGTGTCTATTGTATTTTTTATGTGCTTACAAGATATCTTGCATATCGAATAAAAGCTTATGACTGACTGACTGTAAAAGAGTGACTGTGTACACTGACAGCCAGTATGCGTTCAGTGTTGCTTTCAGTTTTGGACGATTGTGGAAAGAACGTGGGTTTCCGACTTCGCATGGGACCAAGATCCAACATGGTCAATTGGTGAATGAACTCCTTGAATCTCTTACTTTTCCGTTGCAAGTTGCGATCGTGAAATGCAGTGCGTATAAGAAAGTCACGGATGATGTTGGCCGTGGTAACGCGTTGGCAGATGAAGTCGCAAAAGAGACTGCGAGAGATGTGATGAGTCGAATGTATGTTGCAGGTCAGGCGAGATGGGTTCCAGATAGAAGTATGTGTGAAGATACGATTGAGAGTGTGAAATTCATCCAAGCTGAAGCTACAGAGAAAGAGTTGAATGAATGGAGAGAAAGCAAGGGTAAATTCGACTCGAATGGTTGTTGGGTTGAGTTGTCAGAGCATCAGTGATGGTTGTTGCCTGATGCGTATGTACTTCCAGTGGTTACGATGGCACATGGAATGGCTCATATCAGTGTGAAAGGGATTTGTAAGTTGTTGGCCCCAGTATGGCAAAATGCTGGAATTCCTAAGTGTGCAGAGAATTTGGTCAAGAACTGTATGGTTTGTTTGATGTACAATCCTGGTAAGGGAACTCCAACTCCAGCTGGTCATTTTGCTCCTTCCAAGTATCCGTTTGAGGCTTTGCAGCTAGATTTCATCCACATGGAGAGGTGCAACAACCTGAAGTATGTCTTAGTGGTTGTTTGCTCTTTTTCTAGATGGGTGGAAGCCTACCCTTTGAAGGACAATACTGCCTTGTCCACAGCTAAAGCCCTTATTAAGGAATTTTTCCCTAGGTATGGGTTGCCGAGAATGGTCTGGAGTGACAATGGGAGTGAATTTGTGGGTCAAGTGATGAAGAGAGTGTGTGATGGGTTAGGTATCCGGCAGAAGTTCCACGCTGCCAATCATCCCCAGTCAGCTGGTCTAGTTGAGTGCTACAATGGCACGTTAAAATTAAAGTTGGCCAAAATTCAAGCGAGCTCTGGTCTACAATGGCCTGATGCTTTGCCGTTAGCCCTTCTGTCCACGAGAATGACTGTGCATTCGCGAATGGGTCTGAGTCCTTATGAGGCTGTGTTTGGTCGCCTGGCAAATATTTGGGGAGTGCCGCGGGCGACAACATTTAGTGAAATAGAACACCCTGTATTGCTTGACTACCTGTACGAATTCACGGCTAAATTGCATGTTCTGCATCAACAGGTTCATTATACTTTGCCGCAGGTTTCTGAAGATCCAGGACACGCCATTGAACCTGGTGTGTGGGTGCTCGTGAAGAATTTTCAGCGAACCAAGAACGAGCAGCCCAGCTGGACAGGACCTTACCTGGTGTTGTTATCTACCCGTTCCGCGGTACGAGTACACGGTAAAAAGAACTGGATTCATGGCGTACATTGTAAGAGGGTCCCTTTGCCTCTGCCGTACGACCGGTGGGTCCAAAAAGGACTTCCTGACTCTGAGACTGAGACTGTGCCTCGTTTTCAGCCTTTCAGCGATGCCCGTTTGATCGGAACAAACATTGAGCCAGAGAGCGACGATCTTCTTCAAGAAACTGTATCTCCATCGAACCATTTGAACACTTTTGAACCTGAGTTACTTTTCCGAGAAAAGACATTGCCTGGCAAAGAGCGTTATAATTTGCGACCGAGAGTTGCGGGACAAATAACAAATTAAGTTCCTTCTTTGCTTTTTTTAAGGTTAGCTCCCCTCCGAGAAACTATTTTTGATTTTTGTTTTTCGAACCACCATCCGGGTTCAGCTGTAGGGTCGCGGTGCCAAGTCCTTGGAGTGCAAGCCGAAGACGTTAGGTCGACGGTTCTGGTTGGTCTAAGGGCGTTTCCTGGACCGACAGGCGCATTCCTTTGCACAGAACACCAATCCGCCGCGAGCAGCACGATTAGAGGATGGAGTTTTTCGGGATGGAGAGACCTACTAAAAGAATGAGCTTCAAGAGCAAAATGTGTATAATAATGAGTAGAAAAGGTTTTTTAATATTATGTCTGTTTATACTGTTTAGTTTAATGATGTTTTTAATTGGATATGTGACATTCTCTATTCAAGTGACATTCATGCCCACTACACAACCCATGCCTCCTCCTACTGTTTCTTCGCATTCTTTTCACCCTCTGCCCGAACATGAGTCCATCAGGAGGATGGAATTCGCTAATAATTCCTTTGTTCAGCTTCTGCACCAACACCAGCTAGTAGTGAACACAACTAATTGTTGGGTGTGTGGCCTTATGCCCCATACTACCGATAAAGGTATTCCTTACCTGGTCCTGCCATTTAGCTACAATGGTTCTGTGTGGGCATACAGAACAATGTTCATTTATGCCCGTGAAGTTAACCCCCTACGTTCTGTGAGGGATAATCCGAAGAATAGTGCTCTGGTCAAGGGAATAGTCGACATGATTAGAGGAATAAGTTCTTATGAGGCTATCCCACGAGATGAGACGCTAGCGTATATCGGATGGAACGTCACAGGATATGGGGTTAGTCTGAGTGGGAACCAGCGAGCGAAGAGATCCTCTCCGATTTGGATAGTACCCCATCAGGGTCATTACTGTCTGCAAGGTAATGGCAAGAATCCTAGAGCTGAGCTAGGGAAGAGTGTTTGCACTGAGACATATGTTTTTGCGTCCCAGGCTTCCCCATCGTTTCTAGCAGCTAAAGGTACCTACATCATTTGCTATGACAGAGCGTATACATGGTTGCCCCCTGATTTCTCGGGCACATGTTTTGTCTCATTCTTGTTGCCTCCTACATTTACAGCTGCGGCAGATTACCACAAGATGAGAGTTGTTAGAGGTGTCTTCAGTAAGGAAGATACCGCAGGACAAGAATTGGGAGATTTCTCGAAGGGCTTTCTGCCGTTTTGGGGACCTATGGTTAACAGCAGGAACATACGGCAATTGACGAGAGTGGTTGAGTCCACCATAGTCGAAACTGCCGGCGCCCTTAGTAACTTGACTGCTGAGCTCCAGTCGGATCGCCTCATGACTCTTCAGAACAGAGTTGCGTTAGATGTCATACTTGCAGATAGAGGAGGAGTCTGTAAATTGATCCAGTCGAGCTGTTGTGTTTTCATTCCAGACAACGCTCCTACGGTTTTCCAAGCCATCTCCACGCTACATAAGATCTCCGAGTCCGTACATGTGGACGAAGGAGATTGGTCATTAATGGAATGGTTCTGGGGGTTGTTATCCACCTGGGGATGGAAGATTCTGATGGTCATTGGGATGGTATTAGCTATCCTTTTCCTGTTCTATCTTTGTATACAGTATGCCCCTGCTGTGTGTGGCCTTTTTGCTACCTCGTGTTCGGGGAGACCTGTCCAGAGAGAGTTACTAAGTACCTTGATGATGCTACAGCAACATCTCAATGATCTGATGAACATAGATCTGGATTCAGAT
The DNA here is from genome assembly GCF_964204655.1 of Triturus cristatus. NCBI lineage: Eukaryota > Metazoa > Chordata > Amphibia > Caudata > Salamandridae > Triturus > Triturus cristatus. Next base: position 1,378,879,338 of record NC_140589.1, on the reverse strand, counting down.
TGACGTGAGTTTAGGTTATTGCCTATGTAACGGCAAAAGGAGGGTCTGTGGTTCCATGAATTCTGAACCCGTTCAATAAAGGTTGTCGTATCGTGATGATTTTGGTGTCAGCGAACCGCAAATGACAAGTGCGGTATGCATGAGTGTTTTCGTCATGCTACACCGATGATTTGACTGTGTATTGGATGATCTAGCCTGAACCCCTGGGTTTCATTTTTGTGCATAACCGCCATTTTGTGGTTGACCTCACATAGGCCAATGACTACTGGATGACTGACCAAGCAAGCCTCCAGAGACGCATGCACCTTAGCTTGAGTTCGTGTTGACTTCTGTTTGACCTGAGTCAACTGACCCTGTCGCCCGAGGTTAAACTTGTTGAGCCAGGTCCTTGCTAAGCAGCTGGTCAGATAGAGATCAAAGAGCAGGACATTATTGACTCTATGGCACATGCACACACCCCTCTATCTGCATCTCATCTGTTTCTGCTCCTTCCCTTTTATGGCCTTATGGCCTAATTATTGATTTGGGTTAAGGTCTTTTATGACGGGCCCGTCCAGCCTCTTCGAGCAAGAATGCTGGATTTTTGCCTTGTCATTGGCGATGGGTTGGATAACTGGAAGTGGGTTTGTCGTTATGTGATGCCTCTGTAAATGTCATCCTCTGATTGGTCAAATTTGTAAGTAATTGATGCTCGCCAGGAACGTGGTTTTTGGCATAAAAGGCGATGCTTCACTCTTTTTTTTTGAGCAGTCTCCTGAGAACATACACCGTGTTGTACTTCTAGGATCTCTGTTACTGGCTGCAGCTAATAAATATGATCTTTGATGTCACCAGAAGAATCCCGTGTCTCTGTACTCTAAGACAGGTGAACCCGAAGACTTCGGGCGTATCCCCTGCGCCGCTGGGTTTAAATCACGGTTCTTCAGGCCTACATTTTGTAGGAGATATTTGATGATGTCCATTGAGTCAAAACTTTTTAATTTCCACTTACCATTTTTCAGCAGGTCCAATGAAAAGATGCCAGGTATTCCCTACCCAGTATGGACTGGCCTATTGGACAACCAGGCAGTGCCGAAAGGTGTGTTTGAGAGGTCAGAGTGTGAGCTAGTTTTCTTGCTATTTGTAGGCCTGTTTTATGTTCTGATGGAACTGTTTTTATGTTAATTTCCCTTATATGACCATCAACATTCCTCGAAGCAAGCACAAATAAATGCAGATTCCCTTACCTTGCAAAACACTTATACAGCGTATCTTTACAAATTCAAACCTGCCCTGATTTGCACAATGTGGCCCACTTTTTTTTAGCTGAGTCACTAATGGGGTCCACATATATGTTGGTGCCTGGGCCTCTTTTGTGTTCCAGTCCGACCCAGGCCCTACCTAAATCCTGATGTTTTACTTCAACGAAGAGCTCCAGTTTGGCCTATAGTCCAAACAATATAACCTTCCCTGATAAGTCTTCCCAACAGCCTCACGCGTGCTATGACGAAGGATAAGATAACTGATGACGCTCGAACAAGGCCCTGAAGGAGATAAAGGAATCCACCTTTGTTTGCTTTGAGGGTCTCAAACTCCTGCTCCTGTATGAAGTTTCAAAATGATACAAACGGTTCTGTCGGGTAAACAATATTACTTCTAGAAAAAACCTTCATTTGTTTGCTTATACGAACACACATAGAGACCATAAATAGTTTTCAAAACGGCTTTATGAATTGCATCATTCATAGATAACTATTTACAATGGCTGTCGAAAATTAAATGTGAAGCATATTTGTGACAAAGTGACATATAGTGCTCAGTGCTGTGGTGAAAAGTGCGTAATATATACAGTGTGACTTATGGAGGTATTTATAATTTACAGAGGCCAGTTAAGCGAATATTTGAAACAGTCTGCAGATGGATTGAATGAGTCTTTTATGCAGAGTATTTCCAACTGATCCTTGAACAAATGTCGACGTTTCAACCCAAGGTAGCGTTATTCGCTAGTCAATACGGGTCTTCATCAGGACAGGGAGTGACAGCCAAAAGGAGGCCCAATGTAACTTGTGGGGCGGTGTGCAAAGATAGGCAAACAGGAGCAGTTGTATCCTGTACGGCCTGGCTAGGAATTTGGTAGGTGGATAAATTCTTTCTCAAAAACGGTTCAAATCAAATCGAAACCGTGCCATATCAAGGGGTTTGATAGATGAGTACACCCGCATAAGGGATTAGTCCAGGGCGGCAAGTGTGCGAGGATAGACAAAGTTTTATCCTCAGGAGGAACGAATCACTTCAAAATCGGCCCGGCAAGGAGCAATTACTTCATACTCGTTAGCGCGCAGGCAAGCGTCCTGTCTCTCGCGGAGTCTGTCGGCCTCCGCGAGAAAGAATTTATCCACCTACCAAATTCCTAGCCAGGCCGTACAGGATACAACTGCTCCTGTTTGCCTATCTTTGCACACCGCCCCACAAGTTACATTGGGCCTCCTTTTGGCTGTCACTCCCTGTCCTGATGAAGACCCGTATTGACTAGCGAATAACGCTACCTTGGGTTGAAACGTCGACATTTGTTCAAGGATCAGTTGGAAATACTCTGCATAAAAGACTCATTCAATCCATCTGCAGACTGTTTCAAATATTCGCTTAACTGGCCTCTGTAAATTATAAATACCTCCATAAGTCACACTGTATATATTACGCACTTTTCACCACAGCACTGAGCACTATATGTCACTTTGTCACAAATATGCTTCACATTTAATTTTCGACAGCCATTGTAAATAGTTATCTATGAATGATGCAATTCATAAAGCCGTTTTGAAAACTATTTATGGTCTCTATGTGTGTTCGTATAAGCAAACAAATGAAGGTTTTTTCTAGAAGTAATATTGTTTACCCGACAGAACCGTTTGTATCATTTTGATAATCTGCCCAGGTTCTGAGGGATACTGGGTTACCCCATTGTGATATTATCCTGTATGAAGTTTGGCCAAGTCGGAGTGAAGTCACCCCGATAGAAGGTTAGACTTCTAGTGTAATATATTGAACATGGAGTGACCTCGCAGTGTTAGAATCCTCTTAGTGATCTTGCTACGATGGCTGGAATACTATATCAGCCAATCGCTCCAATAAGGTTGAGTCTAAAATGATGGAGTAAGGAAAAGAATACTAGGGGGAGATGTGGTCAGACTTGTTGACTCTGGAAATGGGGAACCAGGCTCGTATTCTTGCATTCGCTCAACAGCCTGTGATTTTGGGCAATTCACTTAACCCCTCTGTGCATTAAAAATGTGTAATGTAATTTAGTGCTCAAGCAATGTGCGCTAATTCCCTTGGACCAAGTTATATGAGAGTGCAATAACTAACGGAATAAATAAAAACAAACAAATAAAGTATCTTCTTTACTTGACTTAATAGATGAAAACTCATTCTGAAGTACAGTGTTGCTAGTTCCACATCACTGCCACTCTCCCTGCTCTTCCACTCTCATCGCTTTGCTTCTTGGTTTTCAGTTTTTATTTACATTGGGCCTACTGGCCTATGCTAGAACTGAACAAAAAGAACTAACTTCAATGGTGATACTACATTATAGAGACGTTGGGCCATCTACAGAAACATTCTAAGATGACAAATTCCAATTCTTAGGGAAGGGTTGATGACATTTTTACATACAAAGGTCCAGATTTACTAACACTATACCAAAGGTTTGTATCACAAAAGCGTTTTAAAACCAGCAGAAAAGGTTGTGTTGGATTCTACTTTCCAATGAAAATCCTGATTCGAATTGTAAAGTTGCCTAAAATGATGCAAAGTAGCTCTATGCACTCATTGTGCTACTTTGCATCAAGGGGCATTCCAATACAGGTATACGTAGGTGTTCCCATGCAACCATCCATGGGTTTTGATGCAAATCCCTATCTACTAACAGTGGTTGACAGGGATTTCAGCCAAAAACATATGCCACCTCGAGTCAAGTGTACAGAGGAGTACAATTTAAAACTCTCCACAATTTTTTTAATTTGAATGTGTAGCACTGTACAGCACACACACAAAGCTGGGAAATTATTAAAGCATAGTTTTGTACTGGAAACGTTCCCTTCTAGAACAAAATCTATGCTTGACAGAAGGCACACGTCCTTGCACTAAAGTGCAAGGATGTGTGCGTTGACACAAAACAGCCGGAAGTGCACCAGCGCAGAGGGAGAGAAAAAATAGCTATACCTTAGTAGATATGGCGCTGCTTTTCTCTCTCCCTTTGATGCTACACCGTATAGCACCTTTGGTTGCTGGTCTGCATTGTGCCACAAGTTAGTAAATCTGCCCCAAAAGTCTTGAATTTCACATTATGTGAATTTTTGGAAATTTTACAGATGCAATCTTTCCCATATTATTTGCCTTTAAAGACTGGCTTGGGCAGAAAATCTCGAACTAAGGCATTCCCCTCCTGAGCCTTTCTTGATGGTATTTTGCATGACGCTTGAATGTGATGTATATCCTTGCGTTCAATTTTCATTACATTTTGTGAACTGTCCATAATTTTCATAAACGAGTTTAAACAAAATAGGATTTCACACCCCCCTAGTTCTGAGTACACATAGCCAAGCCGTACCATATCTAAAAACCATGACAGGTTTTATTCAGCAAAATACCATTGGCTTCCTCTTTGTGGTTGTAAAGACCATTTCACTCACCAAATTCCTTCCAGCCTCTACAGGATATACACCAGCATCTGAGTTCAGAATTATGATTGCTTTGAATACCACAATGCCATGCACACAGGTTCTGTAGATTGGTGCTAATCTGGCATTTTTCAGAATTGTGTCTGGTCCTTGCTCTTGCTGCCAAACACCGGGCCTATTGCATTTTGTAGTATGTTTAGTAGTACTACAGCAATACTACTAATGTATTACAAAATACTATTCACATACCTAAGTGCGAAGGGCTATGCCTCCGTCTTTCATATCTTTTATGTACGATGACAAAAGAGAGTGGCTGGAAAATGGGGAATATTTATGACTAAAGGGGAGGGGTAAAGGGAATAGGAAGAAGTTCACGAAGTGATGGGATGGGCTTAGGGAGGAAACTGTACGTTTACACAGAATAGTTACGCCATTGCTAACGACAAGCAGCACTTACATAGTTTCTGCAGCCCAAAAAAATCCCAAAACATTAGTAAATGTACTCCAGCTCAAAATTGGAGTAAGTCCAGCCCCACACATGACCAACCACTGGTTCTGTAAAACCATTCCATAGAAAATAATGGAGGTAGGGACTTAAAGAAAAACCTCATAGGAACAAATCTTAAAATAAATTAAATCATATTATTTAAACTATTGAAAACTTATAAATGCATTTAATCAAATATTACATAATCCATAAATGAAACATATTTATTATTTTATTTAAAAATATTATTAGTCTCTTTAATTTTATAATTTAATGTAACATTAATTTACTTTTGGTTAATTCTTTACATAACTTTTAATATGCTTTAATACATAATAAAATATATATATATATATATATATATATATATATATATATATATATATATATATATATATATATATATATATATATATATATATATATATATATATATATATATATTCCTTAGGTTGGATTGTTTTCCTTAATTTAAGATTCTAAAAAAATTAAGGTATTTTAATTTAATATATTCTAAATACCTACCTGTTTAGTTTAAATTACATTTTTAAATCCTGTTTCATAGAAAAATTCCCATTAATATTTAAAATAGAAATATTTTTCTATTTTTGTTTGTAAGTTTAATGTTCATGGCCTCCTGGTCTGGAGTTAATTAAAAATTCCTCTCTTTGGAATAGCCCGGGCTGGTACAAGAGAAGACAGTAAGTCATCCTTTGCATACCTTGCACAAGCAGTGAACATGCCATAGCTGTGCCTCATGATTGGAGGGGCAACCAGGATTCAAAAGTAGCAGACCCTCTGATTGGATAAGCCTATTAATCAGAGGTAATACAAGTCTGGCCTTAGCGGTCAGTTTATGTTCAAGGTTGGCCTACGGTTGTATCAAGGCAACCCACACGTGATCCATCCAAGGAAGCCAGCCACGGCCCGTGGTGTAAAGGCATGATAAGAAGTTTGCTCACCGCATCTGCAAAACCCTTGATAAGGGCTGCACTTCAGAAAGTTTTCTCTGTGACTGATGGGTTATGCTGCAAAGGAATTTACCAGCTTGATGAGGAGCAAGGGCATCAGTCAGAGAACCACAAGGAAATTGCAGACAGCTGCTCAAGATAAGGAAGTTTGCAGCACATCAACAGAGGGAAGCTTAATTCCAGTCCTTGAAGGTGAGATCACTTGGCCCAGACTCCTCCCCTGCGCTGTGGGAATATGTTTGGTACTTCCAGTTACAAATTGCAGTTGGTGAAGAGTGTTCTGGTGTACAGGCCTCCATCGTTCTTTTTGTGACATCTGGGGGCATCAGGTTGTACTGGCACTACAGCTGGTCAGTGGATAGTGGACTCCATGGAGTTCTGTGAGCGGCGGAGCGTGGTAAGTCACACTGCTTGCACTGATTTTTAGTGCGGGGAGTTTGTACTGCTCTGTAAAATCACCACAAACTGCACTATGCGTTGAGTAGATATTTTGCTTGAATGATAGCTCCCTCAACACGAGCGGCAGATTTGTCAATGTGAGCAGTCGTGATCTGCCGTAACTACCCCCGTTGAGAAATCACGCTGGGAGGAAGTCTAGTGTGCGATTTTTCTCACTTGAAAGAAAAAACTCAGCTCCGACTCACTTTGTGGAGTTTTGCGGAACTTCGCACTCTGCGCGGAGTGGGCAAAACTCTGCGAACTCTGTAGGTAGAGCAGAATTCTTCACCCACCCCTATCTGTAATATGCAGTGCTAATTGTGTGCCTACATGCTAATTGTGCTTTTGTAGTGCTTAGTGTCTAGGCTCTATAATACGATTTGGGGTCAGAACTCTGGCTCTTAGGGTTGTGGAGACATCTGGTTTTGACTGTTTATCCTAGTTTTATGTGTAGTATATTTCCCTTGTGTGTGTATTAAAGTACTTTTCTTTTTACAAAGTAAAGGACTGACTGGACATTGATTTGCACTGTATTCTGAATGTCTAAACCCATCTCACCTCCTTCAGTAAGCCTAGGATTGGTTTATCTCGCTACCGAAAGAGTCAAGTGCTGGAGAGGTGTACTTGATTATCCAGTTTTGGGTCCACTAGTATTGAGGCTCCAGGACACCAGTGGGGAACACTCCAGTTGATGCGATTGGAGCACAGCAACCCCTGAGTTACCTGGTGCCCAGGAAGCTGGGTCTAACAAATGTGTAAATACTAATAAATTCCACAACTCCGCTCTGCCTAAGAAATCAAACAGCATAAGCAAAGAGCTTCATTAATCAATCATTCCTAAACTTCATTACATTTCACCTCCTCCACCTGCTCAGGGGTGTTTGTTTGGAGGCTGCAACGTCTAGTATTAATTAAACTAAAAGCTGCAGAAGTTGCAAGTCCCCAGAGAGCCTCTCCCGGCCTGCAGCATGCAGCCACGAATAGGCGCAAATGAGCAGCTTTAAAAAAAGCCTGAGATGGCCTGGGAGATGCCTGTAAGTTCTGCATTGCTGTCGTGCGCTAAAGAACGCATAACCACTTGGTACAGGATGTGTCTGCTTCACATCCCCATGCTCTGTCAGTTTGAGGCTCACTGGCCCTTCACTTGGTACCTTTGCTTGTCCCTTTCAGGTATGGGTGTACAGTGGACTGAGGGAGCTAGCGTATCCCTGTGATCAGAGTGAACCCGATTGATGCCAATCTGAAGCCTCTTTGAAGTATAGTAAGTGTGACAAGACACTGAGTTGGCCCTAGATCAGCTTCAGCGGTGCCTTACAGAACTGATGCCACTGAGGGTGCGCCAGCTCTTGCTGCCCCCTTTTTCGTTGCCTCCTGACATCCAAAGTTACCCAGTAGCCGGTGAGAAGCCGCAAGAGAGGTGATTGGGAGTGTGCAGTCACCGGGGCTGTGAAGGAGAGTGGGACTCATCGCACCATGAATGGTGGCGCTGAATAACAGGCAGGTGCTCCAGAAAGACTCACTCTTCATAGACTTTACAGCTTTGGCATGTTAATCACTTCTGTGTCATAGAGCAGCTGCTAAGAGTGACTTATGTCAGTTACCTGCCCATGCCTCCTAAGACCCTGACTAATAAGACCCTTTCAGAGTGGTATGCGCTATGCCAATTCAAACATCCATGCTGTAGGACCGGCTAACACATCTATTTAACTTCTGTGGCAAGCTGAGAGAAATGTATTTCTGCAATTTCTTTTTGCCTTCAATCTGCTATTGCATAGTTTTTGTCAGTTGCCTTGTTTTTGTTAACGCCATTGTCGTTGTTTTGCTAGGAAAGTCCTGTTTCGGTCTTGTAGTGACACTGAGTAGTGCTTGACAGCTGATCAGTTAATTTTCTGGTGGCAGTGGTGGGTTTTTACCTCTGTCCTACGTACGCCAGTACCAGCCCACAGCAGCAGCACCAGCAACACGGGCTTCACGGTGTACAGCTTGGGGGGCACCATGAAGAAGGTCTGTTGCTACTGCTGAGTTGTATCTTTGGATGGTGGTGCTCAGGAGAACAGATCTGGTGCTAGCTGAGGCATTGAGGGGCAGATTTCGCCCTGTGTTTGCCGCTGCTTGTGTATGTTTACAGTTTACAGAAGTGTCCCCCCCAGCAGAATCCGGTAGCAGCGGGCTACCACCTGCCTGCCCATGGTGTGAGGCAGTGGCCTGCAGCGCTCTGCTCTTCTGCAACCATGCTCATTTGAAGGCTTGGCAGTGATCTGGAAAGAAAACGTGCAGCCACTCACAATTGTGTAGTTAATTCTGTGTAATCCATGGAAGTTTAGTGGAGTTCTGTGGATTTCCACAGAGTGAAACTCCCCCAATTCCACCCACTCCTAGTCTACATGCAAGAGAGAGCTCACAGCACAAAACAAATCTGCTGACTACTTTGGGGGCAATTTGAGTTGGCTAGTTACTAATTGTTTACACTAGATCCAGTCAGTTGGGATTTTGGAAAAGTATGATAAAAATACCAGTGATTCCAGTGACACACTGGGACTTGATATTGGCTTCTAATTGCATCGAGTGATTTTAACATTTTTTTCAATCTAACAAAGTTTTTCCTTTGCTTTTCCTAGAGACATACATGTAATGTAAATTTTCCCCAAAAGACCCTTACCGAGATTCACTCTTGCCATTTGTAACTGGTCATTTTGTATTTCTACCACAAATCGTGAGGCATACACACCGTGCTAAATTTGAGCCAATGGTTTCTGGTGCTCAGCACCGGAACTTAATTGTCAACATCTGTGCTTGTGACAGTCTGCCACAAGGTGCCACTATCTGGCTAATTTAGAGATTACCACAACAACAGTTAGCTATTAATTCTATAGACGTTTAAAATTACTATTACCCACCGCCCAAGCCATTCTTGTAGCTTGGAGGCCTGAAATAGTCTGACTTGTCACACTTGTAGGATTGTTATGGTTAGTAGCTGTGCTGTTCCTATCAATGGCAGCATGGCAAGGGCAATGTGTGGTGCAAGCTGCAGTGGCATCCTAATGAGAGCCCTGGCACAGAGGGGCATATTTATGGGGTAGGGGATAAATAATAGAAAAAAAAGCACTTACCTTCCACTGCTGGCTGCTGTTTCAGGGTTCTTTTGCTCTGGCACCTACACACTGCACAGGCTCCTAGATGCCAAATAAGATGCTGCTCTCACACTGGTAATACAGCATGAGAGCTTTGCCATGATTGGCCTGAGTGGGATTGTTTAACGCTTGCTCAGGTCCTTGGGGCCTATGCTTCTACTCCACCTGGCTCTACAACACAGCTTGGGTGGAGAGAGATCAAAGTATGTATGAGAGTTTGGCCGGCCTTAAACAACCGGCTAAACCGGCATGTGCTCTTACAGTGTGCACTACTCCTCCCCATCTCTTGTGATGGCCCGCCCAGACTTGGCTGCCTTTAGAGGAAAGAAAAATAAAATGATAATAAAATGGTTTTATTATCATTTTATCATTCCTGTCTCCCTCAGTTGCCTGGCTCTCAGCAGAGGGGGCAATGCTCCTCCGCCATTGAGGAGGAGCCGCCACTGCACATGACGCGTACAGCTTCTGCCACAGTACCATCAATGAACAGTTTCAGAATGGCACATATGGGAATGACCTACCTATTGGTAAGGAAAACAAAAATATACATTAAACTAACTAACAAGTTGTACTGTATAACATAATAGCCATCTTTGTGTTTGTGTATGGATCTCGTGTCGTGCACATCCTGGGAATAACTTACTCCAACATGTACAAAATGATGTCCTATTGTGTCATTCCCTCACTAATCCTGCAATGGAAGTAGGAAAAATTCTGTAGTGACAAGTATTGTGTCATCTCAGACTGTGTGAGTGGATAGAACAGCATTTTCTGTAATGTTGAACAAATCAACATACAAATCATGTGTTTCACAATTAAATTCAATATGAGTAGAAGGGATACATACTAGCTATGTTTGAGATGTGTGTATGTGTAATGGTTTATCAAGTTTGGATTATCAGTTAAAGTTCCCAAAATATAACTGGCGTTGATCAAATCACGTGTTCCTAAGTAAATGTGTCATTCATGGCAGCAAATCTGTAGGCTGACCAAAGTATCTGGATCAAAAATGGAAGAAGAAGTTGTAAATTACTTTTACGTCATGTACTGTAAGTGCAGCATGAATAATGAGTAAATGTCAACTCTAGGTACATATGTGATACCAAAAGATTAAAATACACCTATTTTTCAGACATTCAAACTTTCTAGGTCCAAACATGCACATAGATAATAACCCACATTCGCATACTTCATCAAGATTAACAATTTAGTGGCTCAAGCTACCTACATTGTCTACATAACAGACCATCAATTTAAAAGTGGGACAGTCAACGAATATGCTGTGAAATATGTCAAACACTAGGTAACAACGTAAGAGAGAATGCAACCAAGGTAAGGTATCACAGTGTACTCAGAATCCTAAACTGATCCCACATGTGCTACATCAATGATGTCAGAATCAAGGCATATAAGTACATAATCACCTACAAGGCAAAGTCATATGCATACATCTAAAACTGAAAGTGTTGTTTACAGGTCTGTAGTATAAAGTTACCTATATTTAGATCATGTTGTCCCATATCAAAACGCCCTACATTGCTGTACCGATGTGCCCACCTAAGTTCAGCATGGCAACTTTGCAAACAAAAAGCATTAGATTATGTTTGGAAAAAAACAAAGTAAATATCCATGTCACATGTTAGAAATTGCTTACATGTACTAAGCAAATTTACCATGGTAAACAAATCAAAGGCTGTGCTAATGTCATGTAGGCAAGCAAGGACATCATAGGGAAAAATGGACAAATGTATGTGTGAGTGTCAACCATGTTGGCACTGTCACAACCTACACAGGTCTGAATGTATGCAACAGATAATGATTATACATTTGTTACTTTGAAGACATATTACGTGTGAATAAAATAGAGCTTTTAAGAACATTAAAAAGTACTTATCACAGTAATCTACTGTTTAAACATGAAAGTCAGATTATAGATGTGTCCCATGTTTCACAACATGGACAATATGTTCAATGACACATAGAAGTTGAACATACATGTGTAAAGCAATGGTTAACAGTACCTAACACCTATCTGTTAAAAGTGAAAGAAATGTTTATGAGTTTGCCCGTAAACATAACACACATGGTCAGTTATGTCTAAGTAACAAAGTACAAAATCATTGACTGTTGGTATTTTCCATTTCTCAGATGACCAAGGATATGAGTATCAGCCATGGCTCATGACTCCATTCAACAATCTGCAGACGGAGGCTGAAAAAAGACTTAACTCTTCTTTCACAAAGACAAGGAATGTAATCGAGAGAATGTTTGGGGTCCTAAAGTCCTGGTTCCGCTACCTGGACATGTCAGGCAGAAGGGTCTTGTCCTTGCCTCCTATGGTGTGCAAAATCATCCTTTCCCGTGCAATTTTCACTAGTATCTGCTGTGGGACTATGAGCCATAAAATCAACAGGAACTTGAAGAGGATGCAGACAATAATACAGATATAGAGCACGCAATGGCAGGTCAGCAGAGACAGGACCAAATAGTTGCCAATTTTTTGCATAATGAATAGCAAATGATGGAAATACTGACAACAAATATGTCAGGTTGTCATCCAATAAATATGATTTTTGTAACTCATATAGTGTGTTGTGTTTGTGTGAATGTCAACGTACATATCTAGTCACTCACATCCTCTCAGCTAGATGTAGGTCGCAACATGTATGAATCATGAGTTCTGAGCTGTTGATAAAAATTGGACCATATTTCCAACTAAGAACAAATCAACGCAACAAACCAATGTGATACGGTGCAGTGCATGAAAGGGACAGGGCAGGATTGCCACATATCTAGATAGATATCGGTCATTCCTGTCCTCCTTCTCTTAAGCTATCTTGCTGTGAGCAGCTAAATAAAAGTGTGTTTCATGTGGCACTTAGTGTATGATGGATCACTAATCTCCCAAAAACGGAGTCCCTGATGCAATCTCCTAATTGTAGTGTGTTTCACAAATGGAATAGCATGCAGAATGGCAGCACTTTGCTGGAGGAAATGTCGCAGCAGATACCATCACAGATAATGGGAGACCGTTGTCATGGCTAAAGGTTTAAACTCATGTTAGATATTAAAATGTTATTTGTAAATAATGCATTCATGCATGTGTGGGGATCCACAAAACAGCAGACATGTAACACTTTTCCAGGACTGATTGATGTTAAGATTAAATTAGCCCTCCACACTTGATAGAATACACATTTACCATGCTTTGCAGAGCAATGCAAGTAGACTCAAAGGCGCGTAACAAAACAGAATAAATAGCTGAAGTAGCAATGTGTTGCATTTTTCAGAATAGTAAGACAAAGGAAATGTTTCCAACCATCACATCATGTCAGGGAGACAGGAATGAGTAATGTGCGAAGTGTGTAGGTCAAAAAAGCAACCAAAAATGGCTGTGAACATATACATTTTCATTAACTATGGTGCAATGGTGTTTTTGGGTAGGGAATTTACCTCTTATGGTGAGATTTGTGTACTCCTGGCCTTAGCACCCAACTGTATTGTTGTTTGGTCATTGATGCTGGTAGGTTCTCATAAGGTAACATAGAATATGTGTGTGTGCACCCTGACAGAGGCCTGTGTAATGGATTTCAGACTGGTTGAACCAGGAGAGCCACCCAAAGACCTACCCTCATAGTTGATGTAAGCTACTGCCTTTGCCATAAGTGAAACAGATCAAACATATGGTTGTAGCATACTGTGCAGTGATCATTAGTAGTGAACATGACAATTCAAACCTGGGTCACTGCAGTGAGGCCTACTCACACAGTCAACTCTTCTAAAGTCATGTTGCAGTGTGCTTCACTCACAACGTCCCAACCTCAGGTTGACCTGGAAGTTTGTGTGTAATAAAATCATGTGCCGAAGGCATGTGCCTGTGCAAGACATACACAACACATTGGTTGAATTGTGGAACAGTGTTCAAATGGTCAATGTGTGTGTGCTGGCAGCGTGTGTTCCAAGTGACACTCTAGTATAATATAAAGGGATTGTAATACAGAATAGTGTGCGCAGGCTGAGTGTGCATGCTAAATGTCAATATGCTGCTGTTAGCATGATACATGCGGATGACAGTACTGGCCATTGAATGTGCTGTGTCTGTAAACTGAGTGTTGAAGTGCTGCACTGCTACATAACATGTAGGACCTTGGTTTTGATCCTGGCTGCCTGGGGATAACATGAGGATTAGAGAAATGCCACCAGACGGAGTTTGAAAGTCCAACAAAGCTTTAAGCTGATGGGACATACACTGGAGCATGGGAGATCCAGCATTTGTCTATGCTACCTCTAGTGTGTGTTGAATCAGTGATACTCTACAAGGAAGAAGAATAGAGAGATTGGGCTGAATAGGGAGCCTAAAAGAGTGGGTCAGAGGGCCCAGAATCAACCTCTAAATGCACAAATGACTGTGGGTGACATCAGGTGTGGGAGCAATCAGCTCTTGACTCCTGCTTTGCTGTGCTGCCCTGCTGCCTGGTGTTCCCCTGGTTGAGTGATAAGAACTGCACATGCATCCTATGAAACCAGAGAGACTTCAAGGCAGTCTGCCTGGCCTCCTGTCATTAAGTCTCATGGACATTACAGATTTTCAACCACCCTGTTTCAGCACCAGTGGGCATATTTATGAGCCCTGTTGCATTGACACAAGCGTAATTTATAAAGCCACACAAGGCCACCTTGTGTGACCTTGAATCGGCTCATAAATCTGGAGTAAAACAACGCAGGCAAAACCACTGCAATGCGTTACTCTGCCCCTGAGAAGCGGTCCACGAGTGTTGCATAGGTGGGCCCACGCAACAACTGTGGATTTTGGTGCATTTTAAAATTTACCAGAAGTGGTCGACATGAGAATGTGCTAAAAGACCCACGCCTCCCCAGCTGACCCATAACAAGGAGAAATATCTTTATTCCTCCTCACTACTTCCTCTTTCCATGTGCGTTGCATTCTGCAGCACACATAGAAAGAGGAAAATGTCTCAAAGCAATTGTTTTGTATAGAATGGTGCCCCTTCCTACACAAAAACAATCCTCCTTTCAATGTAGGCCTCTGTGTTGGCGCTAGGCTGCCAAAATGGCACCAGCACAGTGACAAAGGTAGGAAGGCACAGTATTCATTTAAATACGGTGCATACCTGCACTTTCCCTGTGATGTAGCGCAGTGCCGCAATTTAACTTGTGGTGCTGCACTGTGTCACTTTGCCATAAATATGGCCCCTGGACTCTGCCATCTGTCAATCTGCCCAGCCAGTCTGCCCTGCCAAGTCGTGCCACCCCAGTCCTAGAACAATGAAATTTGGCCTAAGATGTTTGCTTTAGCAGAAGCCATGCTTCAGGTGTAGATCCTTCACAATGCCTCTGTTGCGTGGGTCAAAACCCGCACAGTGCCCCTGATGTGTACTGCATTCTGCAGCACAAGTAGAAAGAGGAAAATGCTCATGCAGTTAATTTGATCAGGAAGGTACTCCTTTCTTTACAAAAACAAACCACCGTACAATTCAGGCACCCTTTCACCATGTTGCAAGGGTGCCGGTGTTACCGCTAGGCAGTACTTTGTGCTCCAGCACTGGGAAAAGGCAGAAATGGTCCATACAACATGATGACTAGCTGACCAGTGCTGCCTGAGTTCTTGTTAAATGTGCCCCAAAGTGTATCTGTGGTGTGTGTATGCCTTGTGACACACAAGTCAACAGAGAGTGACACCAAGTGGCAGAAGTATCAAAAGGCCACACTAAGCAGCACACCTGCCATACATTCAGTCTTGTGTTATATGGAGCAAGCACTCATGTGGCCAAGTAATAGCAAGCATACTTTTACACAATTGATGTGCACTATTTATCAAGAACACACCCTGATGAATGTATTTACATGTCAATGTGACTGGATACAGGATGTATTGCTGTTTTTGACCATTCAGCTGATGCTAACACTGCACACTAAGTCAGTCAAACTGCCCGCTGGTTAAATTCACATCACATATCACCATCCATACTGCACATGGAATGAGGTTTGTCTGTGTGGCAAGGGTAGTATGTATGTACCAAGTGACACATTTTACGCACAGCCCAACAGAAAGTTACCTTGCTGTGCTGACTCAAAGTGAAAGGGCATGAATGCATCATCTTTAAACTTTGCGGTGCATTCCTGTCCTTTACCATCACAAGACAAATTTTGTTTGCCTAGTGCCTAGTATAGGCTAGTGCTAAAGTTAGTTAGGGTAGGCTAGGTAGGTGTAGGTAGTTTTAATAGTTAATAGTTTTTATACATTAAAAAAGTCTATGTTCTCTAGTTGATTAGCATTTAATTTGCAAGAGTTGGTAACATTGTGTTAGGTGAGTTGGACACATGATGTACCAATTGACCGGAGGACTTTGAAGGGATATGTAGCTTTGTGAGAGGCCTATGGACAACTGTTAGTCTTCCTCACATTTGAGTCATATATGGACCCATTTCCATACTTTAGAAACTGTAAATGGGACTCAGTATTTGATATTACACACTGCACAACACAGGTAGTCTCCTGCTGTATCACCCTGTGTGAAAGTGATAGTGGAGCTTGGATTGAAATTTCTCTACAGATTGATGCTCCTTGGGAGTGCTGGGAGCATTGCACTCCCCCACACACCTTTGCACCATTGTACAAGGGAGTCAGTGTTGTTGTCTGGTTACTAATTGTGCAGGAAGTCACGCCTGCCTGGAGAATGTCCATCATCATTCGCATTGACTGCTTGCTGAATGTGGCACATCATGCAGCTCACTTAGGTCAAC
Source organism: Triturus cristatus (assembly GCF_964204655.1). Classification (NCBI taxonomy): domain Eukaryota; kingdom Metazoa; phylum Chordata; class Amphibia; order Caudata; family Salamandridae; genus Triturus; species Triturus cristatus. Next base: position 1,378,862,888 of record NC_140589.1, on the reverse strand, counting down.
TAATTGCAAAGTTTAAGGTTCATATATCTCCACATTGTCTCTTCCCCTGGGGAGGTGCTGCTTTGTTTCTGGTTCTCTGGTTTGCCACTTATGCACAATTGTATGTACAATGTACAATAGATGTAATGTGTGGTTGCACTCACACTCAACACATATATGAGCTCTCAGGGACAGATATGCACATTTTGCCTACTTATCCAGCTGTTGCATTATTCAACATTTATCATTTAACACAGGGCCCAGACAAGATGCCCTTGCATTACTTGGTTACTGTCATCCAAGGTATTGGGTTGGCCTTGTGCATCCTTGTATGGCACAAGTAAAATGCAAATCCATGAGAAATATGGACATGAGTATCTGGCTAGTATTAATACAATCATGCAGATGTATGTACTGTTGAGTCTCTTTAGTGTGAGAAGTGAGGTATTCACATTATGTGATTATGTTGTCATACTGGGGAACTTCACATCTTTCTCCTCTGATGTGTGTTCAGCCTCCTCTGCAATTGGTGGTGTTTGAATGGGAGGCAGCTGAGGCACACATTGATCAGAGTCAGAAGATGGCCCTCCCTTGTTCCCAACAGCAGTTGTAAGTGCCAGTAAGGCAGCATCGTAACCTGTGGCATGGGCCTGCTGGTTTGCCAACAAAGCAACAACGTTGCAATTGAGGGCACTCAGTGATGTCATGAAGGAGTCAAACTTGCACTCCAGGTACTACATGGTATTATGCATGGTTCCCAGCTGTCTGACAACTTCACTGGTGAACCAGCAATGTCAGCTAGGGACTCATCAGTACCATGGAGCAAAGATTTGGTGTCTGTGATCACCTTTGTCAAACCCTTGTTAGGGCTGAGACACCTATGGACTCCTTCTAGTGTGGTCTACATCCCCGACTGCACCTCATCAGCCATTCACTGCTGGACTCCTGCCACTCACCATTGAAAGACAACTTGGGTGTCCTCTGAGTACTCAGCTGAGAAGGAACATGCCATGTCCAGGGAATGTCGGTTCATCTGGAAACCCTGCAACATCATCTTCTCATTCCAAGACTGGAGAAGTTTCAAAAGTGTCTAGGAATTATTGGAAGGTGTCTTCATCCATGGGGGCAGAATGGTATTACCAACAGGTTGCCGATCATAGACAGGATCATCTACAGGAGGTGTTGTTGGTCCCTCTGGAAAGAGATAGCAATATCTTGTGAATAAGCCATGATTGAATTTGACATAAGGTATTATTGTTACATTCAGATAGTTTTTAACAACAATTTCTATTACACAGGGATATGCTCATCATATGTTTCTACAATTAATAAGGCCATGTTACACTATGATTGACCTTGACATGGCAAAACCTGTACATTGTTCACGCACCCTCAGTATTAACGAGGGGCCCTATTTATGTCATTACATACAATGTAATGCAGCTAGGCAGCTTGCTGGCCTGCCCTGACTGAAAGAGTGGGTACAGGAACGGGCGACATTTTACATATTGTGGTGCATTTCTGATTTCTGCCTACACTGATGAAACATTTGCTGCTCAGCACCATTGCTGAGACCATTGGACCATGTCGCAAGGGTGTCTGCATTTGCTCTAGCCATTACTTGCCCCCCCTTGATTTAAATTTGTCAAGGGAATCCTTTAGTTTCCTAGCACTCACACAGTCATCTCCACAACAATAGGCACTGAGAACCATCTCGGAAGAGGATAGCCACCGTCACACTTGGAAGTATGCAACAGTTCAAACTCCCTCTATTTCCTCAGAACCCAAGGTGCTCATCTGCAGAGTGCCAGAAATCACATCACTCAGCCCCACTCTCTGAAACTTGTACATGACTCCTCTGGCACTCGTCATTCAGACTCTACATCATCTCTTACACTGATGTCACCCATATCAGAAATTAACTCTTAAGAGACTCCAACACCAACAACAGCCATAATTCCATTGACCAACATGGCTCAGTCTGTGAGAGTAATGGCTCGGCTCATACTCAACGTTACAAGATAGTGGTTCTGCAAATGAACTGGTTGCCCACCTGACTAGGCCCAAACACCTCAAACTCCGACCATCCCAGAAACGCTCCCACCATCTTTTTCTCCTTTTTTGATGATTTTTTTGGTCAAACGTGGTAAAATTACGTGATGTAATCATGGTGGGAAATTAAATCTTGAGGTGACTTGCTGTACAATGAACCCACTTACAAATACTTTAAAGAAAAATTATTTCAATGTCAAATGTTTACATGAATATTGTTCTTTATTCTTTTATATAAAATGAGCTCCTCTCATGTGAACTTTCTGCTTGTAGGAACACTTTCACTTTAGTTCAAAAGTGTTAATGAGTACAATGCATGTGACATCGTGGCAGTAGAAATATGCAGTCTCTGTGAGAAGCGCATTTGTGTGTAAGAAGATGCAGAGAAGACAATCAAGGAATCATATGCTTTTGCAGGCAGCCTGTAATTCAAAAACATTAATCTAAGAGCGAATGGATTTACATAGCTGTAGCACGCTCCAGTGAAACATTATTTCATCCAAATTTAGAAGACCTATTTGAGTAACCACTGAAATCTACCCATACAAAGCTAAAGCCATTTCAGTGTACCGAGAAAAAAGACTAACGCCCCTTTCGATGGGACTAAGTTACTATTACTTAAATGTGTTTTCCACATAATCATATGAAATATCAATATGGTTTTTGTAAATTTATTGACTTTAACTAATCATATAATTGATATTTTCTTATATCTAATAACGTATCGAGTGAATCTGGTCACTTGTTGGCAATGTTTTTAGTCTTCAGTTTAGCTGTAAATTATTAACCCATAGGAAAATGGCATACATTTGAATTCACATTTTTTTTAGAATTCACATTTTTTTTATGGATTTTTTTTTTATACATATCAGCATTAAGTAAAAAAAAAATATTCCATAAGAGCTGCATATGCCTGCAGGCTCCAAATCGTCAGGGGTGCAAGGCGCTGCGTCCAGCGCTTCTAATGTATGATCAGTATCATCCGCCGATACCCTGGAAGATCACAGCACTTCGAGGCAGCTATATATATATTACCTACTGGCAGTTGCCAGCAGGTAGTTATAGTTAGGAACTTGGGCCTTATTTATAAGAAAGTAACACAGTGCAATGCCGCAAGCCATTTGGCTGCTCCGTGCTGCATTACTTTCCAAGCACAAGGTTGCGTCATATTACGTCAATATGACCTATCCCTGAGCTCTCCCCTGCACTGGTGCACAATTGGCTGCCATGCACCAATACAGGCACTCTTGCACCATGATGCAAGGGTACCTGTGTTGCGTGGATGGTTGTTTTTGTGCAGGAAGGGAAACCTTCCTGTACAAAAACAACCACGAGAGGTGTTTACCTCTATCTATGTGTGATGCAAAATGCAGCACGAATAGAAAGAGGAAAAAACAAGGAGAAATAAATGTATTTCTCCTCGTTGTGCCTCCTTATGCCTCGTAGGATTCTGATGCATTCCCGGTTTATGAAATGTTGTAAATCTGGAGATGTGTCAAAATCCATGGGTGTTGCGTGGGAACATCCACAGCAACACCCATGGCACACCCCTTTCATGCAATTTGCTGTGTGAAAAAGGGGCGCATTGACAAGGCCACGAAAAGCCATGCAGAGTAGCTTTACGTGGCCTTGTAAATATGGGGCACAACACTGCGCCACTGGTGCGTCAAAAAAGTGACGCATCAGCGGCACTAGGGCCTTGTAAATATGCCCCCATGTTACCATCGGAAAAGTGTTTTTTGACTTGCTATATTTTTGGTGCCAGTTGACGAATCTTCACTAAATTTTCCCCAAAAAGTGTGTCTGTAATTCTAGCATGGAAAGTTTCGGGGCAATCCATCAAGCGGGAGCCGAGAAAAAAAGTGGGGTAATAAAAAGTGCATTTACTATGTTAATTCCCATAGAGTCTTTAGACACGCCTGTAGCCCGAACCGCTTGATGGAATTACACCAAATGTGGGAGAAAGGTGGCTTTTGGTCCTCAGATCACGCTTTCAGTTATTTGGTATTAATCCGTTCAGTAGTTGTCAAGATATTAAAGGAAATCCAAATGTGTAAATCTACTACCACAAACCTTTGCAAATAATGACAAGCTCGTCCAGAGATCTGCGGAGCTCTGATTGGCTGCCAATACTTCAACCCGGAAGAGTTGGCAGCCATCTTAGGACTTGGCTTCTGCTCAGTCCCAAATAAAAATGCAGAAAAAAAGAAAAGGAGGCAGGGTACGAATACCCTAAGCCCCTACCCTTGGTCAGGGGTTTCCAGAGGGACCCCGTGAGGGCGAAAAATAATTTCTTTCAAATAGTGAATATATATATTTTTACAGCAAAAAACAAAAGTTACACGGACGTTATAGTTAGTCTCAAGGTCCCTGTGGTCCCAGCCATCTCCCTGCCTCCTGCGGGATCCGGCATTGCTACACATCCAGCTCCCTGTGTGCGAGAACAATTGTATAATCTCTTTCCCTGTCTGCGAGAATGGAAAGGATGAAACCTCCCATTCCAGCGGACGAGAGCACTTTGACAGCTCCTGCACGCTGGAACTGGAGTGCTTAATTTGGCTTGAAGGGAGCTGTGACTGCAGCCACCAAGCAAAAGCAAACAGCTTTGTCCTCGGGGTTGGGCAACCCAGGACATAGCAGGAGCCTGTCCTGGGGGTTGATGGTCCCCAGGGCCATGTATGGCTCCAGGAGGGGGGAGTGTTGCTCCTCTCCTTTACTTTTCAGGGCTAGTCCAGGGAGGTGAGGGTCTCCAGAGTTCTATTTGGCCTCTCTTCCATTTCTTTTTTATAAATATTTGGTCCTGGGGAGGTCGAGGTCCCTGGGGCCTGGAGGGGTCCGGGGTCCTCCCCATTAGGCTTTCTTGGCCCAGGGAGGTAATCGTCCCCGGTGTTCGGGGAGGTTCACCCAGCCCCCCCATCAATGTTTCATTAGCCCCGGGGAGGCTATGGTCCCTGGGGCTTAGAGAGCCCATGGAAGGGGGCCCGCCCACCCCGCTAATTTTGAACCATTAAAGCCTCGGGGAGGTGGTGGTCTCCAAAGCTCAATAAGCATCAGGAAGGGGGCCCAGTGCGACCCCCATTAAAAAAAAATGCCCCCAGGACCTGGCCCACCAGCGCTTGCTTTTTTAAAAACAAATTGCGGCTTTGTCGTGTTTTTATGGTATGGGGGCCAGTGCTGAGTATTTCTACCCTGCCCCTTTTCTTTTTTTAAAGGTTTTTTTCTGGGACTCAGCTGAAGTCGAGTCCCAAGATGGCTGCAAACTCTTCCTGGTTAAAGTGTTGGCAGTCAATCAGATCTCAGCATGAGATCGGGAGGACTCGCTGCCCTTGATACCCCAATTTATATTTCATTTCAGTAACTCAAAAACTACTTTATAGATTTACACCAAATAATAAAAAAACCTCTTTCTGGACAAAGGGCTACCTTTACGCCAAATTTGGTGTAATTCCGTACAGCGGTTCGGGCTGTAGTTGTGATCAAAATCCCACGGGAAGCTGACTTTTTGTTGAGCCATGCCTTTTTCTCAGCCGCTGCTTGATGGTTTGCTCCAAAACTGCATGCACAACAAGAATCACCAACGCACAGTCAAGAAATGCTTTTCCTATGGAAACTTGGTCCTAACTATAACTACCTATTGGCGACCGCCAACAGGTTGTATATATTTATATACATATATAAATACAACTTACCAACGCTGAGATACAACTCCTCTCCTTAGGCTTGACCTACTGTCCAGAAAGTAGTTTTGAATACACGACCACCAGAATTTACATTTTCAATTTCATTCGAAAACTTAAACTTATTACATTCTTCAAACAGAAACATGTCAATAAACCTCCTACTACCAACACGGACGACATGGCCTACACTTATGGCACTCTTGCGTTATCAGACATTGCAACCATATGCACCATGACTGAACTTGAGTCTCCTACTGACAAGGCCGCAACACAACAGCTGCTTCACAACGCTGGTATTGACACCACAACCAAATCACAAGTCCGTTCCGGCCACCATCCACATTCACGCCCACCATGCCCAGAGATGCCATCGACATATACAATGATGTTATCATTGAGGAGGTCTAAAATTTGCATATGCTTAAAACCTGCTTCAAACGTAAAAACAACTTCAAACACAAACATTACATGGATCTTATGAAAAATTTAAAGAAAGATCTTATATCATTATCAACAAATCGGATAAGGGCGGAAACATCGTCTTGTGGCCTAAAAAGATGTATATGGAGGAAGCCAACAGACATCTGAATGATGCTACGTGCTACAGGCCTGCCACCATGAAGGAAGTCGTTGCAAGTGGGAAAGAAGTAAAGAAAAGCCTCAATAATTACAGGACACAAGGCTCTCTCAGTAAAGATGAGTTCAATTTCCTGAACAACGAATTTCCTGCTCTCCCTATACCTTATTTTCTTCCGAAGGTAGACAAAGGAACATCACTGGTGCAAGCGAGACCTATCATCTCAGAATGGAAAAGCCTTTGCGAAAATATTTCCAAATATGTTGACTATTTTCTTCAAGAGCATGTCATTAACCTACCAACATACTTAAGAGACACCAGTGACTTTCTTCTCAAAATCAAAAATGTTCCTTGGTCCCCGAACTGTGTCCTGATCTCTCTAGACATAACTTCGCTATACACCATCATACGCCATCATGATGGACTACACAAATGCCAACAAGTCTTGGCTAAGAGACCTATCTACTGTTACAAACACAATGAACTTATCATGTTCCTCATTGAGTGGTGTCTGCAACATAACTTTTTTATGTTTAACAACAAGGTATACCAGCAGCTTAGAGGTGTTGCCATGGGGGCTTGCTTCTCCCCCAACTACTCATGTCTCCATGTGGGCTGGTGGGAGGAGCGGGTCCTCTGGGTAGCACACTCAGAAGCTTGTTCTAATAAGATCCTTTGCTGGCTACGCTATATTGATGATGTATTTGTGGTTTGGAATGGCTCCATTGACAGCGCAAAGTCATTCATTAATGAGATCAATTGTAATGATTACAATTTGGAGTTTAATGCCACCATGAGCACTGAGTCAGTGGATTTTCTTGACGTAAAACTGTATGTTTCTGATAACGCATTGCATTCCACCCTCCATAGAGAAACCACTGCACGCAACTCCACTCTCCACGCCACCAGCTTCCACCCCAAACATCTTATAGCAAGCATTCCGTATGGGGAAATGCTGTGCTTGTGCAGAATTTGCAGCAACACCACAGACCTAATCAGTTGCCAAAATGAGTCACACATGAGATCTAAGGCCAGAGGATACACTGAAAAGACCATCATTGCAGCCATCAACAAGGCCAATTCCATACCTAGAAAGGCACAACCACACCACTAGCAACACTGATGCTCAGCCAGAGTCGCCCACCGAGAGATGGGTAACCACGCGCCTGATCATCACACACAACACTGAGGCACGGGCAATTAAGTCCATTATTAAAAAACACTGGGGTATCATCAAGACTGACTCCACATTGGGACCTATGGTAGCTCCTAGGCCTGACATCACCTATAGAAGAGCCAGTTCCCTGCATGATGCCATAGTCAGGAATTGCCCAGAAATTACCACCATAACCAACTGGCTATCAGGTGTTAAAGGATTGTTTAAGTGCAGCAGCTGTAGGGTGTGTAAATTTGGGATTAACACCACCTAAATCATGGCGGAATTCAGGAACAAACCCACAGTTATCCAACAAAAGCTGACTTGTAGAACGGAATTTGCAGTTTACATTCTCACGTGCATTTGCGGCCTCAGATACGTAGGGAGCACTAAGTTCCAGGTGCACCTATGTATTTTGCAACACATCAGAGCGATAGTCAACAGTGACCCGACATATCCTTTCGCTAGGCACTTTAAAGAAATACATCAGAACAACTTGGACCACCTCAAATACTGTGTAGTTGACTGTGTTCCACCACTCAGGCGGGGTGGCAATAGGGAGAAATTATTATGACAACTGGAGTCTAGATACATAATAAAACTAAATACCAAGGCCCCAGCAGGACTGAATCTCAGCGAAGATTTATACAACTCCCTATAGGAAGTGGTTGCTCCAGTTGTGTCACTGAGTATTTTGCTGAGAATGTGATTAGAAGTCAGCCAACTTCTATTTGGTTGTCCATTTTTAACCCAGTGATTGCCTCACTTTCACTATTAGGATATTTTTAATTCACAGCACCAGTTTTGCTAATCCCAGGTGTGACTATTGTTTAAACGTCAACACATCACGGAACCTTCCCACTTTCCCCGTTCCCGCACACATCAGCTCAGTTTGACTCACCAGTGACCTTACATGACAGCATATATACACAACACAACATCAGCTACCTAGGAGGCACGACACTTCACACACAGACATGAGCATGTTGATGCAGACTCACACATTCTTTTCTCACTGGTATATAGAGCACTAGCCTATTGTTTATGTCTGTTATTGCATTTTGCTTGACATATTGCGCCTAGTCACTGGCTGATGATTAGGTAAGTTTACTACATGTCGTAAATGTGCTGCCTTTTGCAATGTTATAACGAACATAGAAAAGTCACTATCATGAGTATATAAACCATGTCAGTTTACACAGCACGCTATGTGATCAAGACCAAAGGCTTGTGGTCGAAACGCGTCATCATGATATGTTAATGCAATAAACTGTTCATTGCATCTTCAATTGGAGTCTGTGCCCTTGTTTGACCTCGCGTGGTCGTTCGTTGTGGTCCTGGTTTCATATATATATATATATATATATATATATATATATATATATATATATATATAGTTCGGACCAAAGTTTCCATAGGAAAAGGTTGGTTTATTTAATTTTGGCGCAGCTAGATGAATTTTCATGAAATGTAAACTTCCCCTTTTTGGTTTGACTGTTGTATTAGAAGTTTCGGGGTGATCCGCCAAGCGGAGGCTGAGAAAAAAGGAGAGGTCCCAAAACACGTTTCCCCATGTTATGTCTATGGGTATTTTTCATTTTTTAACACAACTATAGCCTGAGCCGCTGAACTGAATTGCACCAAATTTGGCAGACAGCTAGATGTTGGTCCAGAAAGAGAGCTTTTTGTAGTTTTTGAGATATTTTAGTTTAAAAAAATATAGATATCTGGGGGCGCGAGTCCTCGAAGTGGACTCGCTGATACAACTGAAATTTGATTGACTGCCAGCACTTCAACCCTGAAGTTTTGGCAGCCATCTTGGGACTCGACTTGAAGCTGAGTACCACCAAAAAAATTATAAAAAAGGAAAAGGGGCAGGGTAGAATTTTTTTTAAAACACTTTCAGCGGGATCCACAGATCCCACCAAAAATGTTTTAAAAAATGATGCGCGGCCTCCTGTGTTTCATTCCTAATCAGCCCCTGGGTTGGCCAGGTCTGGGGGGCATTGTAATAAAGGAGGGGGGCACACCCTCCCTCCTGGGGTTCATTGATGCACGGGGGACCACCACATCCCTGGGACTTATAGAACAAAAAATGTGGGGGTGGCTCGTATGGCATCTCCCCCTGCCCTGGTGACCACCCCCTCCCAGGCCTATTTATTTAACAATTGGGGGCCTCTTGGGCCCCCCAAACCCCAGGGACAGTGACCTCCTCTGAGCTTTAAGTTTAGAAAATCTATGGGGGCTGCTCAGAACCCCCCTGCATCCACAAGGACCGCCACCTCACCAGGGCTTTTCTAATGTATGTGGGGGGGCGTGCAGCCTCCCTACATTGAAATTGAAGAAGGGGGGCCATGCGGCCCTCCTCCTGAAGCCTTACAAGGCCCTGGGGACTGCCACCCCCAGGGCCTGCTCCTGCAATGTCCCGGACATGGGACATAGCAGTTTGCTGTGGCTTGGCAGAAGCTACCCGCCAAGCTACAGCAAGCAAGAGCTCACTTGCTGAAAGCTGAGCATTGGCTGTTTAAAGGCTCGCTGTCAAGTGAGCAGGGAAACAGCCAAACTGGTTTGAGATCCAGGGGGCTGCATGTTTAGCAGCTCCCTGGGTCTCAAAGCAATGCCGGCTCCAGCAGGGGGGGTGGAGCCGACACACACCACGGGGGCCTTGAGGCGCCCCCCACGGTCCCCAATGGAGAGGCTGGCTCCAGGGGATGGGGTCTCTGGGTCCCAATTTTTTTTAAATATAAAAATAAAGGCTGGGCCCCGAAGGGTGGGGTTCCTGGGGCCAAAATTCGCCCGGGTGAGGGGCCACATGACTCCCCTCCCTATTCAAAAAAGGACAGGCCCTGGGATATGGTGTCCCTGGGGCACAAATCGGCCCTGGGAAGAGGGGTTACATGGCGCCATCCCATGAGGACCAGATAGTCTCTGGAGGCCCCTCCCCCTTTCTTCATCACTCTGCAAATGCGCCTCCTGGGACACTTCTGGGTGGCTGTTAAGGCTCCCCAACAAGCCCCCCTTTTACGTCCAGTAAGTCCCACACAGTGGGATTGCTGAGAGGTCTTGGGAGCAGCAGCGGTCCGTGCAGATAACAGTGGTGGAGCGGTGGTGCAGCGTGGGGGAAATTTGGAGGGATGATGCAGAGGGAAAATTAATTATTTAATGTTTTCTCAGCATCGTCCCTCAAAATCCCCCCACTCAGCCTCACCGCCCCACTGCTGTTACCCGCACGGACAGCGGCTGCTTGGGAGGCAATGCCCCCTTTCCCCACCACTCTGCAAACATGCTTCCTGGCACACTGCTGGTTGGAGGATTAAGTCCCTTTGGCTCCAGAGGGCCCTTGGGGACCAACAAGCCCTCCTGTCATCTCCAGTGAGTCCCACACAGTGGCATTGCTTGGAGGCCTTCAGAGGCCATGCCCCCTTTCTCCAGCACTCTGCAAATGCACTTCCTGGCGCACTGCTGATTGGCGGATGAAGTTGCCTTAGATGCTGAGGGTACTTGGGGGACAAGAAGCCCTCCTGTTACCTCCAGTAAGTCCTACACAACATGATTGCTGAGAGGACTTAAGAGGCAATGCCTTCTTTCTCCAGCACTCGGGAAATGCACCTGTTGGCCCACTGCTGGTTGAGGGACTAAGTCCCCTTGGATGATGAGGGTCCTTGAGGGCCAACAAGTCCTCCTGTTACCTCCAGTAAGTCCCACTGACTGCAATTGCTGAGAGGACTTCGAGGCCACACTTACTACACCTCTCGGCAAACATGCCTCCAGGTGCAATGCTGGTTGAGGCATTGAGTCCTCTTGGCTCTAGAGTGTCCTTGGGGGCTAACAAGTCCTCCTGTTACCTGCAGTAAGTCCCACACAGCAGAATTGCGGAGAGGTCTCCAGACACCACACCCCCTTTTTCCACCACTATGCAAACACGCCTCCTGGTGCACTGCTGATTGGGAGTTGGACTCCTCTTGTGTGCTGAATGCTCTTGGGGGCCCAGAAGCCCTCCTGTTACCTCCAGTAAGTCTGACACGGCAGGATTTTTGAGAATTAGTTAGAGGCCCCGCCCCCTTACTCCACCACTCTGCAAACTACTAGTTAAAAAAACATAGAAATTTACTTAAATACACAAAGGTTACAGGTGCCATATAGTTAGGAAATGGAATTTGAAAAACCTTATAAATTCACTTTAAAAAAACAAATATTACAGGGTCATTAGAGTTAGGAAATAGAATTTTAAAAACCTTAGAAATTTACTAAAAAACAAAGGTTACAGTGACTTTATAGTTAACCTCAGATTTCACTCGTACAAAACCAGTGAAATTCAGCAGTTATAGTTACCTGAGCTAACTATAACTTACGCCTTCACAATGGACTTCTTATGACCTCACATATTGTATCACTCATGATATGGTCAGTGACATCACCGATGACATCCCAAATGACATCACTGATGACATAACTGATGACATTTATCCACAGAACAACTCACACACCCACTTGCACCCCATATAACCTCTCATATGACCACTCACACACCCACACAACCAATATTCTATCCATTCACAGACCCATACCAGTACTCACACATCCACTCACTCATCCATACAGCCACTCACACACCCACTCAGTCACTCATACAGCCACTCATGCAACCATTCACTCACCCATTCTGCTACTGATACAACCAGTCACTCGACCATTCAGCCTCTCACACTGCCACACACACAGCCATACAGCTTCTCACACACCCACTTATTTACCTACACAATCATTCACACAGCCACTCACTCACCCATGTACCCTCTCAACACAGCCACTAACTCACCCATACAAGCACTCACACACCCGCTAGGGCCGGCTCCAGCAGTGTCCCGGCTATATCCAATAACAGGATGTATGACGTTACAACGCATGCTTTTACACCGCATGCCGTTACAACGCATTTTTTACACCGCAAGATCTGTTACAATGCCAGCCTTTACAACGCATGCTTTTACAATGACGTACACTAGATGGAGTGCTGACATTAGAAATGTATAATTTACTATTCTAACTCCAGTCCACGTTGCAGTAGGGAAGGTGTTTGGATAGTAAAACTACACTATTTCTAATGTTAGCACGCCATCTAGTGCATTTCGTTGTAATGGCATGCGTTGTAATGGCATGCGTTGTAACAGATTTCGCGTTGTAATAGTTTCGTTGTAATGGTAGTGCGGTGTAAAAGTTGCGTTGTAAAGGTTGTTCACCCCAATAACATCATAATATGGTGGACAGGATATCCATCATGTTTGTGATGGATTACCCCTCCACCAAACTCTAAATCAGTAAATTAGTATTGGGTTAACTGGAAAGATATTGCTTCATGTAAAACATAGATGACCTAAGGAAGCAGAGGAATGGTGGCTTTAACAGAAGCATAGATGTCAGAAGGTGCTGAATTCCTTCATTCTTCACTATACGTATGCAAAAATTTGCCAAACAAATACTTCTTCCCAGTAAAGAAAATCTAACATTGATATCCTTGAGCATGTGTTTTGGTTGTTTAGAAGCCAAAACTCCTAAGAACATTCCTGGGCTACTGAATCTGAAACCTTTGTTGATTACCTGCTGTTCAAAAGCTGTGAGAAAAGTTTGCACAATGACAATAACTACTCATCCTTAAGGATGCAGGAATCAAGCCAAAACCTTGATCAGAAAGAGTCACTATATAAGGCATGTATATTGTATTTTCCAAGAATTAAGGCAACATAGGATTTGTGAGTGCTGATTGAAAAAATAATGTGAAGTAAGAACAACGTCCACAAGGAACTTATTCACAAACAAATGTTCTAAATTTTGGAGCAAAAGTTAAACTCCTAACTGATTCAATCTATAAGCCAAACAAAAGTATCTTGTTACTTTGGAGTATCTATTTATTCAGACTAATAACAATTAATCACATAATTCACAAAAATATGAAAAAATATATATATGTTTCAGTTTTGGTTCAGTCCACGCGAGATACTTTTGGAAAAATCCGAAAAAAGATCATCACCTAAATTAGTATGTGTGACTACTTTCTGCCCCCTAAGCACACAGATTCAAAAGACTATAAAGAAACACTGGCTAACATTGAATACTCTGAACATTGGCCTTGAGTTTCCTATGTTTTCCTTTAGAAAAGGGAAAAACATACGAGACCATTTGGTCCATTCCGACACTAGCATTAAGGAAACGAAAAATAGTCTCATGGAATTTTGGTCGTTACCACCTATTACTGGACACCATAAATGCGGCAGTTGTACCGCCTGTAAATTTACTAAAGAAACCAAGTCCTTTTCACATTCCAACATTAATTACATCTTGCGTGATTTTTCAAACTGCGCAACTTGTAATGTTATATACTGCATTTGGTGTCCATGTGAGCTGATTTATATTGGACAGACTACACAACCAGTCAAGAACCGCATCTGCCAACACCGAAGCAGAATACGGTGTTCTACTGAAAATGCCCCATTGGTGGAGCATTACAAGGAGAAGTCTCATTCACCTGATGATATCAGGTGGCAAGTTATTGAAAAGGCGAAACTGCCACCTAGGGGAGGTGATATGTCAATTTTGTTACAGACACTGGAATGTAAATGGATAGATAAGTGCCAATCGACAACTCTGGGCCTCAATAGTCTAGAAGAGTGGCGGAAATTCATCAGTTTACATTAATGTACAAATGAAGAGCTCTATCTATGACATTGAATCTAGTCTGCAGTTACTTCTAGGGGGAATGAATGGTTATGCGACCTATTAGAACTGTACAGTTGTAGCCATTATGGTCCCAGTCTTTAGATTTATCTCTTAGAAGTTTCAAGCTGTGAGACCTATAGTAGATCTTCATCTTGTGGATGATCAATTTTCAAAAATCATTGACCTTCAATTACATTTGAACCTAAAATCTAGTATTTAGATTCAATGACGTCCTTGTGAGTTACATGTGTTGTGTTTTTAAAAAAAAAAAAAAAAAAAAAAAAAAAAAAAAAAAAGAATTATTGTTATAAATTTATCAACAAAGTGGCAAGCGAGGAAGCTTTAACTCATCTCCAATTGATATTAGGATGGAAGATCATGTGAATGGAATGTGTATAATGAATTGTCACTGTTAATTTTTGACTAGTCTATTTTGCTCTCTTATACATAGCTCCGTATTTAATTTAATTTAATTTAATTTAATCTAATTAAATTGATAAAGGTATGACCCCTTATTTTATTTTTATTAATTCAGAGCGCACCGTATAAGTTTGTTGAAACAATGAATATTTCGGACAGCCCCTCTGCAAGATGTCCGCCCTATATTCTCGTTGTATACCTCCCCCTTGCACTATCAAGCACTTTCGGTTCAGGGCAAATAGGAAGCCCCTTGGCTTCAAACATATTATACCCCTTCAAGATGGCCGCCAATTTAATCGGATCCATCGACGGATATGAGTAGGCTAGAAGTGGTATAAATCAGCATTTATACCATTGTGCTGGCAATTGGACACTTAGAGCACCGGCGCTCTTATTATCTGGCACATATGAGAAAGTTATTTAAATTCGCTTCCAATATGTCCGCCACCTCGGTGTCCTTATAGTTATATCCCACTCCAAGATGGCTGACAAAGGATTCAGCTCCACCCCTGCACTCAGGTGGGTTTCATAATGTATTTAAATACTTCCGCATTAGAGTCGGCGTTTACCGACCTCGCGCGGAGACTTGGATGCTTAATTCATCGGGTTACTGGATTTTTTCTATCGTTATACTTAGAACAGTGAGTAGTTATTTACACGCTTTTCTTCGTTTTAAGTAACTGACGAAGTGAAGGCTTGGGTTAACTCTTAGCCTGTTCTCTTTAGGAAAGTGCTATTGGCACGTAAAGTACAGATCAAGGCCACGCTGGATTCATAAACAGCCCTGTGAGTAATTATTTAATTAATTGTTGTATAATAAGAATACAACCGTTTATGCATCCTCAATTATTGATTAGGTTTCACTATACTTGTCTTTAAACAGATTGGGCATACAGCGCTTTTAAATTGGGAAGCCTTGGTCACACAAGAGAACGCGGAGATATTAATTACTCCAAGTAAGTGTTATACATACAGAGTGTAAATAGTGAAAAGATCGCTCCAATACTCTGATCATTGATAGTCCCATGGGGATAGTTGCTCTGATTAAGTTCGTGCCGTCTAAATGACACACCTCCCGGTCCTGAAAAATTTATATATATTTTTTAAGGATTTACTGGTGTAATTCCTTATACACTATTTTATTTTCACTTCTAGATTCATCAGAAATTTATCTATCATCCCTCAAATTACAATTGGAAATAATTAGGTAAGCCAACGATTCAATGGAGTCCGATAATACACTTAAAATAAATTTATTTATTTATTTTTTTTTTTTGGGCACTTATACCTTGTTCATTTGTAGTTCCCAGATTATGTCCTGATGAGACCCCGTACCCCGAGAGGGTTGAAACGTCGTCGACCTCAACAAAGGGAGAGCAAAAAAGACTCGTTACATGCTAACTTGCTCCTCATTGTGTTTTTAAAAGGAAGACCTTTTTATATCTATCTCACTTTATAGGCTATTTCTATTCACACTGGGTTCTAGCTTCACCTTCTTCACTTATTTCTTTGTGCCTAAAAACTGAAACATATATATATTTTTTCATATTTTTGTGAATTATGTGATTAATTGTTATTAGTCTGAATAAATAGATACTCCAAAGTAACAAGATACTTTTGTTTGGCTTATAGATTGAATCAGTTAGGAGTTTAACTTTTGCTCCAAAATTTAGAACATTTGTTTGTGAATAAGTTCCTTGTGGACGTTGTTCTTACTTCATAGTAATACCCAGTTCACAGGGACATATGGGTTGCTCTTGTTTGTTGTGAATATGATTGAAAAAATAAGGTAGACAGAATGGATAATACATTGCATGACAAATGACCCAATTCACAAAGCTATTTGCTCAAGTATGTTCGAATTATTCGTAAGTGCATAACCATATTTGTAATTTAGAAAAGATGGATTTTAACTCATAAATGGATTTACTCACATGGAGATATTCTTAAGAGTACATTTCTGACAAGTGGAAGGTAGTGGATGTTACAGGGTGGGAAAGCTGTCTAAATCTGTGAACATCCACAAATTTCCGTGTTTTTCATGACTCCTTCCCACCTTCTTAAAAGTCAGAGGTTTACTCCCGACAAGTGGTATCCAGAGGGGGAAAATTAAGTAAACACCTCCAGAAGTGGTGAATGGGTAGAAAGAAAGGGATTTTCCACTAGGAAAAATATTTTCCCAGTACAGAATAAAAAAAATGTACACATATGAGAAGATAGTCTTCCATGCACACTTGTTCACCATGTACCATTGCCTCTGCAGAAATGCTCATGAATTTGAGAAAATGGAAATTCACAAATGTTTTTAAGGAATGCACCTGGCATATCCTGTAAACATTTTGTCAATTCAAAAACTATGAGTACATTTTCATTAATGTGAGGCCATAAGACTCTAGGTGTAGATCTGCTCATCTCTTTAACTGTAGGTCCATATCTCTGTCTTACAAAGGGCCTTTTGTAGGTAGCTAAATACTGGTCGGTAACGGCCGAAATTCGGTAAATATCCCGTTACCGACCGGTATTTAGGCAATTGAGATGTAGGAGTCCAAAAAGAAGGATTCGGTAAATATGAATCGGTAAATACCGATTCATCTTTACCGAATCCAAATATACCGATTCATAATTACCGAATTCATATTTACCGATTCGGTAAATATGAAATGGTAAAACGATACATGAGATGTAGGTAAATTCGGTATTTACGAATTCCATGAAATTCGGTATTTAAGAGTCGGTAATTAACACAGATTGAAATCAGGTGGTAAACAGCCACAGTGCATATAAGCAATCCCAAAATGCAACAGCGTGAACACCATGGCCGCTCTGTATGTGATTGCAAGGCGCCTACGTCTACAGGCAGCAGGTCTGAGGATTTGGAGACGGGAGGAACGCATTTACAGACAGCGCATCACACTCTTCCAACAGACTGAGGCTGAGATACATGAAAGGTACAGGCTACACCCCCAAACCATCATGGACCTGATAAGGGACCTGCACCCACTCCTGGACCAGCCAACAACAAGGGCGCATGCCATACCACCACATGTGCAGGTGCTCTGTAGCCTACATCTATTAGCATCTGGCAGTTACCAGGGGGTGATAGCTGCGGTAGGCGAGGTATCCCAGAGTTGCCTGTCCCGTTTCTTCAGGAAGTTCCTGGATGCCATGATGCAGAGAATGCAACACTACATTAGCTTCCCAAACACACAGGCTGAACTGCAGAAAACAAAGACAGCCTTTTACCAGATGGCACACTTCCCACATGTCATAGGCTGTATTGATGGCACACACATTCCAATCTGCCCACCAGCAGCCACTGAGCACATCTACAGGAACAGAAAGTCCACCCACTCCATAAATGTGCAGGTAATCTGCGATGCAGGCAACATAATCACTGATATCGTAGCTAAGTTCCCTGGGAGCACCCACGACTCCTTCATCTTCCAGAACAGTGGGATCTACACACGACTGGTTGCCGGAGAATTTGGAGAAGGATACCTGCTAGGTAAATCACTGTGACACTCCCTAATACTTATCGCAAATGAATGTGTATTGAGGCATGTGACTAATGCTACTCTCTTACTCACCTGGGCGATAGTGCATATGCCGTGCGGTCATTCATCCTCACTCCCTACCTACACCCATCAACCCTGAGTGAAAGACGATATAATGTGGCACAAAAATCAACACGCAACGTGGTGGAGCGCACGTTTGGACTATTGAAAAGCAGGTTCCGCTGCCTCCACAAAAGCGGAGGCGCACGCCAGTACACATCCATCATCTGCTGCAAGATCATTGCCACTTGTGCAATGCTGCACAACCTTGCCACGAAGACAGGTACAGAGGTGGAAATAACAGATTTTGAGGACAATGATGATGAGTCTGCACAGCCAGAGCCCAACGCAGCAGGATTGGCAACAGCAACAGATGGGAGAGAGAGACGGGCAGAGATCACATGCAACTATTTCTAAGTAAGTGAGGGGACACAGCCAGTAGTTGTATGCCATGACGTAGTTTTAATCATGCGGCACTACGCCACAACACAACACCAAAAATGGCCCTATCAATCATGTGAAAACAAGAGTTTGAAGTCAAGGGTTACTTCACCCAACTGTGTCCTGCAATTGTGTGCAGCATCAGTGTCTGCGCCCACGCACTACAGTGCGGGATGCCAGGGATTGAGTCTCCTCACTGGCTGTGGTACCAGTGGCAGCCCCATGCCGTCTGTTGCTCCTCAGTGTGCATGTGACAGGGGGGGTAATGCTGCTCCTACTGGTGGTGTCTTCGCTGTCCCCAGCATCCACAGCACCAGTTGTGGCCGACTGGCTTGTTAGCAGCACCTCAAGTGCACTGGTCACCCTCACCATCCCCCTTGACACATCATTGCTGCAGTGCGCACGCCCCTCCTGCATTGCCACGGAGCGCCTGCAGAGCAGCGAAGTGGCAGTTGCCAGGCGGTTCACTGCCCTTGTGTGGTGATCTTTCTTTTGCCTCTCCCTGTGCCGTGCAGCTCTGTCCTCATCCATCTTTGTGCACAGCAGCATGACAGACTGGGACATGTCCCGCATGCCCGCAGCCATCTCCCTCATGCCCTCAGCCATTGCGCTTATGCCCCTGTCAATATTGCCCATGGTGTCATTGAGGCCCTTCATTTGGCACTGGACTGACAAGATTGCCTTTCCTTGTAGGCGCTGTACCTTGACCATGGTGGCCTCCAGCCCTAAGAACACCCCATGGCTCTCACCCTGTGGAGGTGGACTGCGCACCCGAGCCCTGCGGCGACGTCTGGCACCTGTGTGTGCTACCTCAGAGGCGGAGTGCACACCGGCATGGCAACCATCTAGTGGCACAGTGGATGTTTCCGCAGCCCTCGAGTCTTCTGATGAGGACTCTGAGACATGTAATCTTGCAACAGCACGCCTCCTAGACCTGAACAATGCAGGTGGTGTCGATGCGGGTGAGGCCAGCTGGAGTGGCGATGCAGGATGTGGTGGCGAGGCTGGCTGTGGTGGCGTGGCTGGCTGTGGTGGTGCGGCTGGCTGTGGTGCGGTTGTCTGTCCAGAACTCGTGGTGGTCTTCTCTGAGCTGTCCTTCCGGGGTGCCCTCTCTCCCTTCTCCTGTGCAGTCCTGCACGAAGTTTCGCCTGTGGACAGAAATTCAACATCAGCTCAGTGTACCTGCAGCCCTGCATTGCTATCATCATAATACATTTCTGTACCACTCTCTCATTGTCCTATGCCTGCTTCTCGCTAATGTGTGTAACATGCCTAGTTGTCCTGCGCAATTTTTGTCATGTTTGGGGTTTCACAGACAACATCTCCCATAATGCATTGCTGGTATGCACTAACACCTGTACCGGAGTGGGTTTCTCATTGCCCAATTGGGGATTTAGGATAGGGGTAGGGTGGGCATAATGCTGTGCATGCGTCTTACCTTGTTTTGTGGCGGCTCTGGCAGAGCTGTCTGCATCCCCAATCCCCACGACACTTTCAGGCTCAATTGTTGACTCCACGAGCTCCCTAAGTTCTGTCAGGGCAGGTGCCCTGTTCCTTCCCCCTCCTGTCCGGCTGGCCTCTTTCTTCAGTTCCGCCATCTTCCTCTTTGTGATGATACGGATGTCGTACCATCGCTTCTTGAGGACATCAATGTCCCGGGGGGTCACTCCCATGGAATTCACCTGCGCCTGGATTCCCAGCCAGATCTTCCTTTTCTCTGATTCAGCCACTTGCAGTGACTGTTTTCCGAACAGCTTATGGTGCTGCTTTACCACCTCCTCCACAAGTACCTGCAGTTCCTTTTGGCTGAATTTAATTTTCTTCTTCCTTTCCCCTCCATCTCTCTCTGTGTCCTGGCTGGCCATTGTGTCAGTTTCTTGTGCTGAATCTGGCACTGGCTCTGTTCCTCTCCTCTGCACTCCCAGCCTCTCCAGAGTCTTCTGATTGTGTGCACCTGCCTGGGTGTGGCCACTTCCTGGTTGGGTGGAGTTGGGTTTGCACAGGATTGGCTGATTCCTCAAATGATGTGTATTTGAATTTCCGAATCGGTAAATACCGATTCGGTATTTACCGAATCGGTAAATACCAATTCGGTATTTCCCGATTCGGTAAATACCGATTCGAAACTCCGGTCAGTATTGTGGATTCGGTATTCAATTACCGAATTTTACAGATTCGGTAATTTTTACCGAACTATTTGGTACATAGCAAATACCGATTTCTAAATACCGATTCGGTAAAATTTGGTATTTAGGAATCGGTATTTCTGGCCTACCTACATATGGCCCATAGTCCCTGAGCTTGTACTTACATTTCCGGGAATAAAGCTCCAACGTAGATCCAGCTTCCTGAATTTTTTGAGAAATACAAAGCTCATGTTCAACTAAGTCCTCAAGAAGAATATTCTATATCCATATCAAGAGATTGAAATCTATCACCAAATATGTGAAGTTTGCATAAACTCAACTTCACTTAGGGCTTAAAGGAAGGAGGTCACTAGATATCATGAAATATATCATGTGATAAAATATTGCATCCATTGTGTCGACTAGCACTACATAGAATGCAAGAAAAGTGAAGTTATACCTACATTGAAGATGTAATGAGACACAATAGAGTGGATGCAACATTTTTGCAGGTCAAAATTGTTGACCTCAATATAGTAACATAAATCACTACTGAAACAGTTGACATTCTGACTGCAGGGTCAACCTTACTAATTACGGAAAAATACTAAATGAGTGTGCTTCATTCAATATTGATCCAAAAACAAGTCTATTCTTTTTCGCCCAAGAACAACTTTGATAATTTGTGGTATGTAAAATCCGTTTACACAACATGAAATCAGGGAATCCAAAGCTTTATATCATTGTTTAATACCTTCCAAAAACCTTGCTATGTTCTTTTAGCACCATATACATTCTTTTTGGACTTTCTAAATTGAATTAACTCTCTTTCCGAGAAAATATGCATTATGCATTTAAATTGATACCAGTTGGTTAGGAGATTTATATGTTGGCAATGTTAACATTACCTGAAATTGAAAACATAAGTTATAAGTCATAAGTCATAAATCTTAATCCTTCTTGATATGAAACAAAGAACTGTTAAAGTAGGCCAATAGTATTTTTGAGGCTCCTGAAAATAGTTAGCGGTTAATTCCACTTAGAAGATTGTAAGTGAACTTAATGAAATAACCTGGGAAAAGGCATAGATTTAGACACAATTAAAAGCCAATTTCCTAACTGGTAGTACACCCTTAAAGTTAATCAATTACATGGCCATTGAAGGAGAAATGTATGGGTTATTGAGCACTAACAAGGCGTGGGCTAAATTGTAAAATGCCAGTATAATTCTTGAAATGTAAAAATTTCACATTAATGGAAACTCCTCAGGTTTACTGAAGTATATCATAGTTGATAATAATAATAATAATAGCATTTGTAGAGTGCAAACAGCTACCTCAACCAGAGGTGTCCCGGCGCAACGTGGTCACTGCAGGTGAGGGAGGTCCAACCGAGGTGTTAGCATTAGCTGAAGAGTCAATTCTTCAAGGTCTTTCTGTACTCACATTTGGATTTGATCATGCGCACATGGGAAGGCAGGGAGTTCCACAATCTGGCTGTCCCCACTGTGAAAGACCTGCCTCTCATACGGGACCTAGCATAAGAGGTACACAGAGCTGGTGCTGGGAGTTGGATCTCAGCATGCATTTTTGTTGATACAGGCAAAGCCTACGCTTAAGATATCCCGGGCTGCTATCTTGCAAAGCTCGAAAGGCCAGAGTCAGGGACTTGAACTCTATCCTTTTAGCTACAGGTAGCCAGTGAAGTTGTCTGATGTGCGGAGAGATGTGGTGACGGAACAGGACTCGACGAATTAGTCTTGCAGTCGCATTCTGTACCATCTGTAATCTATTGATCAGATAGGAAGGCAGCCCCAGGTAAAGACAGTTTGCGTAGTCCTGCCGAGATGTCACAGTAGCGTGGACTATGACCCGTCTACTATCCTTGGCAATAGATGCAAGAATGTCCTTAAACTTCTAAACTTCCCAAAGCATGAGGCTGATATATGACAGACTTGGGCTGAGAAAGAGAGGTCCGTATCCCATTTGATGCCCAGGTTTTTCACCGTGTTTGCTGGTAAAGGTGGCGATCCCAATTCTACTGGCCACCAACATCCAGCGGGGGGAGGAGATGCCTGGCCAAAGAACAAGATCTCTGTCTTGTCCGCATTAAGTTTTAACCTTTTATTATTCATCCAGCGTGAAATGTCCTTCAGACACCCCTTAAATCTAGTAAAAGAATCAGCAGAGTGATCCTTAAAAGAGAACACCAACTGGGTGTTATCCGCATAGGAGACTGCCTTCACTTCCCAAGAAGCAATGAGAGAGAAAAGTGGCCCCAGATAGGTATTGAAGAGCAATGGGCTCAGGGCCGAGCCCTGAGGCACCCAGCACCACTGTGGCTTAGGTTCTGACTGATGGGGTTGGAGAAATACCTTTTGAGAGGGGTCTTTAAGGCAAGACTGGATCCAGGAGAGTACTAACCCTGCAAGCCCTGCTGTTTGAGTCTGTCCAGTAGGATTGGGTGTGCAACCGTGTCGAATGCTGCAGACAGGTCTAAAAGGACCAGCATTGCTTTCGCCCCTGCGTCTACATTCATTCTTACAGAATCCGCTACCTCCACCAGTGCAGTCTTGGTGCTAAATCCTGAACAGAAACCGGACTGAGTGTCATGCAGGATGTCATGACCTTCTATGAAACTGGCGAGTTAGAGTTTCATCAGTTTTTCCAGCATCTTCGCAGGTGCTGGCAGTAGTGAGATCTGGAAGTAATTGCTAAGCTCCATCGGGTCAGCGTTTGGCTTTTTTAATAGGGGCAGTAGTACAGCATGTTTCCAAATATCAGGGAAAATGCAGGTGGAAAGCGAGGTATTCCAAATGTGATTTAAAACAGGGTTAATCACGTGAGCCAATGTCCTCAAAAATGTTGGAGGACATGGATACTCAGGAGAACCGGTCTTGCTTTTCAGGATTTCAGCCAGTGATTCTGCAGGGAAATAGGGAGAACATTTGAGAGGGTGCCCTTAGCATTTAAGATTCCCTGTGATTGTGGCTCAACCATCTAAGCCCCTGCTGTAAATATGGCATATACCTTCTGTATTTTATCCTCAAAGAAGTCCAATAACTTCATGCACAGAGAGGGGGAAGGCTGTATATTACCCTCCATCGCAGAAGGCTTGGTAAAGGAACAGACTATCCTGAAGATTTCTTTACCAGAGTTCTCTGTGCTATTAACCGCCGGATTTTAATCTTTCTTCCAGAGGCGCTCCATTCTTTTACACCTGCTGTTGACTATGCATAATTTTCATCCACGAGTGACTGGTTCAATCAGACAATATGGATCAGACACTGAATGAAACCTTGAACTTTCTATAATTCTTCTGGCTCCTCTATCACTATACAATAGCAGAAACATGAGCACTAAAAGATAAAATAACAGACCATTAGCAGAACACCAACCCTAACTTGCTGCTATCCCAAGGGTGTATCAAACTGTTCTATGACCATTCGTTAAGATTTTAGCATAAGTTTACATAAAAGGCATCTGTTCCATGATTTTTTGTTGAGATTACTACATAACCATGTCGAATACATCTTCCCTTTCCAAACTAACTGCTATCATAATGATGTCAAAGTCTTTATTCAAATCAAGCAACTATACCATTCCATACATATTTGTATGGCCATATCACACCCTAACAATATCCATTTGAGATTGGTGGATGGGCTTATGCACTATACATTCCTATTTAGGACAGAGAATGGGATTTAATAATGTAAAGTCTGCATTCTGTAGATCAAAGGACTGTAATTAACCAAGGCAGCTCTATCCTTCTCATGTTTGGGAATTAGATTGAGTAAAGCTGTCCCCACAATTTCAAAATAAAGTGTGCACAGCATTAGACACACATGATATCTAAATCCAGTATTCACCCAAAGAGACTTCCATATAACCCAGAGGTCTTACCCATGTACAAATTCCTTATAGCCAAGGACATCTCTTGTTTACTTATGGGAGCCTTTAACTTATCACAATCCCCCTGACTCATTGCAACAAGAAATGAGCTCTTACAAAACACAATAATTACACTATTACTGAATATTCTTCCTCCCTATATAACTGCCTATAAGGTACTTCAAAAGTTTTGTTTATATCTTCAACCAACATCACAACTGTGGTGGCTGCTTTTACATTGGTCTTAAAAACACTGCTTCCTTGTTGTTAAATACCATTAGACAAATATCTATAAGCACTGATTTTCTCTCTTCTGTTTCTCTCTCAATATCTCTCTCTCCCTCTTTCCATATGTTACAGATTCAGCTATAGCAACTCATGAGTTGTAGTTGAAATTGCAAGCCCACCGCTAGATCACATATTTTAATCCTAATAACTTTGGCCATATTTGTTGAATCCTTTTAAAAAAAGCCTGCAAGATATATTGGTTTTGGGGAGGCTTGTTCATAAAGGTGGGAGGGTAATTTTAGGGCACTGACAAAGTGTGACTCTTAATCAAATTCCCATAGGAAAGTTTGCACTATGCAGCTCGCGTAGCAACGCGTAGCTTGCGTAGTGCGAAGTGCACTTCGCGTAGCCTAGCGTAGCGCTACTACGCAAACTACACCCAGGGTTACACAGAAGTTAACCCAGCAATTTCTGTACCCCCAAGGAGACAGCTCCCTTCTGATGAGTACCACAATGATGAATTATTAATGTGCATACGGGTGTCCAGAGCTAACTCCGCTTTAACAAGTCAGCGAATACCTTAAAATTTGTGAGTTATTAGGCTGCTCCTCACAATATCTACCGTGATGCTTTTAGAAAAGACTTGCAGGTTTGCCAATCAATGTGCAACCCATCAATTACACTATATATGCACTCCTTCTAGCTAAAGGAGCCATTAAACATTGTCTGAGCAAGAGACCTTCACTTGAGCACGACTGGGCATTTGACCACAGGATCCAAATCAGCAAGTCATGACACTAGATTCTGCTCCCTTCTGATGAGTGTGAAAATGATGAAACATTTTTCCATAAAGAGAGGTCTAGCACTGGCTATACTTCAAGTTAGCAGTGAATGATACCAAACTGGTTGCATATTCTGCAGCACACATAGAAAGAGGAAAAAGCCTGTCACGATTGTTTTTGTGCTGAAAGGTGTTCCTTCCTGCACAAAAACAATCCTGCAGGCAACAGAGGCACCCTTGAACTGTGGTGCAAGGGTGTCTGCATTGGAGCAGGGCAGCCAAAATGGCACCAGTGCAGGGAGAAAGGACAGGAATGTGCCGCATTGCATGAATACGGCACAATTTTGCTCTTTCCCTGTGACACAGGACAGCACAACAAGGTGACTTACTGCGCTGCCCAGTTCAGCAAATGTCATAAATATAGCCCTTTGAATCAAACTAAATTCTATTATTAAGTATATGATAAGAAAACAGGACTGGAACCCAACATACATTGGATGTCACACATGGAGTAGATAGCACCCATTCTGATAGTTATCTCACTAAAATGTGGTAGAGTGGCAGAGTTATGTACCTTGAAACAAACAGTCTTGCACTGCAGTATTGGTACTCTTACATCACCAAGTTGTTTAATCCACAGAAAATCATTGGATTCCTCTGCCTTTGTTCTCTTAACACGAACGGTGACAGGAAGCAATGCATACAAAAAGTCTAACCACCAGCAATTGCTGGGGGTAGTATTCCAATCCATCGTTCTTTTTACCCCCAGGCCACCTTAGATTAGACCCAACCATATGCAAATTAGTCTTGCATCCTCTCCACTGTGAACAGTCCAGCCGGGACTTCCAAGCCAGGTCCTCTGTGAACCAGAACAAAAGCCACCCAAGACTGGTTTCACCCTGATTGGGGCTCTTTAGTCAAGTGTAGCTTTGCTCTAGTGGCCCATTGAGCAAGGAAGCTACATCTGGGCATACCCTTGGGCACTTAGGGAGTTGCATCAAAGACGCAAAAGGTGACAGGAGGAATGCTTGCAATAAGTCTATCCACTGCCAATCTCTCAGGGTAGCAATCCAACCCATCACTCATTTGCCCATCATGCCACCCTCCGTTTGGACCCAGCCAACCCGAAGATTTGGAATGCTATCCCGGGCTATTGCCAGTGGTTGGACTTATTTCAAGCATTCCTTCCATCACCTTTTGTGTGTTGGTTTGCAGGGCCGGACTGGGAACCAAAACTGGCCCTGACAAAGTGCTCGGCCGCCCCCCCCCCCCCCCCCCTGGTTTTCGGCCGATTTTGCTACAGGGCCGATTCTGCAGCTATGCTGCAAAAACTGCCCTGTAACAAAAACGGCCCCCAGGGGCCCAAAACCGGCCCCCACCCGTGTGGCGCACAGGGGGATTGTCCGGTGCCCGCTACGGCCAGTACGGTCCTGTTGGTTTGTCCTCTTAATTGCCATAATGTGAGAATTTCAACACAGGCTCAATACCACAGATAGGTGCCAAGGACATAAATAAGTAAAATAAAAAAAATCCAAAACTATGCCCCCAGTTTGGTAATATTCATGCACGTTTAATCATAGTTTCATGGCTAAATGGAGAATAGTTGAGAGACTATAACCATCAGGACCACCGCAGTCCTTGATTATTTAAATAACTTTGAACACTATTTAGTCATGAATTCTATCTATACTCTCATACTATTGGTACTATGAAGCTGTGTGGAAACATCAGATTAGCAACAAATCACGTAGTTGTTGAAAACAGATTCTAGCACTCACAAAGTTCCTTTTTCCCATTTTATGGGCAATGCAATTATTCAAACTATTTATTTCACAAGCCTCTATGGTTGTCATATGCTCAATATCTCTAACCCTGAAATGTTTTGGCAGACCCTGCTGGTTTGGCCTGCTTCATTCTAGGGTTCCACAGTCCTCATTCACATCTCTTATCATATGTGGTGATGAACACTATCTGTGCTTCACCTGCTAAATTTCTATTAGCATGGAAATAAACGCTCAACATATTGTCATAAAGCCCTTCTAATTGTCCATAATCAGTCCGTTAAACAGCAGCCTAGCACTACTGTTCATCATATGACCATGCAAAAAGTTTAGGCCACTCACAGGTAACCCACAGGCCTTACAGTGATTGTCCCTGATTGAATGTGGAGAATAACAAATAAACAAGTTCATTAACCCTGCCGCATAATTGCAGTTGCCCAGATTGCATATTTTTTATACACCAACTGATGTTATTTTTGTGGTGCAACAATAAATGCAGTGGTAATCATCAATTATGTATCTGAAGAGGATAAATATGTCATTCTTTGGTTCCAGGAGTGTGCTTTATCTGCAGGCTGCAGGGGACTGGTACCTCCAGTCCAAAGGAGTTCTGGAGTTGCCTTTGGGTGGTAGAGGGGTTCCTCTTTTCTATGGAACCAGTCTCTGGTCCAGGATGAGTCGCACTTGAGCAGTTGCAGGGTGGTTGGCACAGGTGCAGGTTATCACGCCTTTGCTTTGTGCAAGTCCTGAAGTTGCAAACGCGTGTCTCTTCTTTGTCCTTTGTTGCAAGTTGTTCAGATCTGAGGTTCTGGTGCCAGGGGAGCTCCTTAAATCCTAGATTATGGAGCATTAGGGGTGTGGGTGCTAGAAGCCCATGGGCTACTAGCTCCAGCGGCAAATCCGCACCTAAGGTGACACTTCCTTTGGAGGTGGCACCTTTTCTATCCAGAAGCCTCCATTCTGCCACTTGTTAAAATGGCAGAACCCTTCTTTGGCTCTACAGAGCAGATATACCACCCTAGAGAGGTGGCTACCCTTCTGGGGTGTATGCCTCCTGACTATTTAATTTTCCTGGCTGCCTGAGTTTTAAATATGCCTGGGGCAGGGGTTGGCTTTTTTCTTCTCTGGGCGGAAGCCTGATTGCATATCATAGGTGGTGGACGCTTTGAAGCTAACCTCCTTGATGTGCCACTTCACTAGCCACCCTGTCAGGGAGGGAGGTGACACCTCCCGCCCAGGCAGGCCTTTATTACTGCCTCCTGAGAGAGTTCATACCTCTTGGCAGGGGGCTAGATTCCTGTCTTAGCAGCAGTAGCTGTAGGCTCTCACCCAGGGCACAAGAAAGACTGTGGCAACCAGGTGGACAACCTGTAAGCTTTTCACAATAAATCTGACTTTAGGAAAAGGTAGAGTTTGATGAGGCGAGTTGTTTGATACCAAAAGTGACATTTTTCAGTGGGAACATAATGGAGCTGGCAACCTTGGGATGCCCAGGTGTCATTCATGTTATCCTATAGCCCCTTGAACACTTATAGTAGCCCATTTTGGTAAGAGGCTACTATAGGGACATATAAACTTGCACTTATATGTCCACATCTTTAATATAAAGTACCCTGCCACCTGGCCACAGGGGGCCTACCTTATGGGTGACTGGCATATATTAAAAATAGCGCTGTGTCCTTGCCACTCATGGTGAGGGCAAAGTTGAGTTTGGGCAGTTTGCACTGCTCATGCAGTCTGCAGTGGTGGGTCTGCTGCCATCTGTTTACTTAGGTCACTCAGGGTGACACAATCAGTGCTTCAGGCCTTGGTGACCGCGTCAAATACCATGCCCTGGGTACTACTGGTACCAATTACCAGGGACTTAGAAGGGGGTTAAAGTCCTTGCCATGTGGGGTTGTCAAATCACATACATCATATTGTAGGGCGAGAGCACTGGCACTGGGGACTGGTAGCAGGTTCCAGTGCATCTTCAAAGTCATAACGTCAGCATTGAAGAAAAAAGTGTTGGGGGGTGACCATACAAAAAGGCACTTTCCTACAGTAATGCATAAATCAGAGGTGCATGTTTTCCAAGGGAACACACCTGCACGTCTATATGGCACACCTACAATAGATGTGGTAATGCACAATACAGAGGTGCAAGTTTCTCACGTATGCATCTGCACATCTATATGAACCACCTGGAATATGTGTGGCAGTACACTAAGTAGTGGTGTACACATTATTTAAGTATGCTTTTGTATGTCTAGATGGACCAGCTTCATTAAAGTGTGATCTTGCTGTATCAAACCTTGCACACATTCCGCAAGCCTGCAGTGAAATGAGTTAGATGTTACGCTATATAGCTGTGCAGACACCTGCACATGTGGGATAATAAGCTATTTACAGTTATCTCTATTTCAGAGGCATACGCCAGCACATGTATATGTACTACGTTGTACAGATGTGCTATTATAACATCTAGAGATAATGTGCATTTCAGAAGTATATATCCGTGCACCGATAGTTATATCACATTGAGTGTTATATTACACTTTCTATTTCAAATGTGCACACTAGCACATGTATAGGGACCAGGCGGTACAAGCGTGGTATCAGCTCAGGACTGGCATTACCGGACATCGGACATTTCCCCAGTGGGCAGGCACAGTGGGGGCTGGTGTCACTGCTAGTGGGGAAAGGTTTAGTTGCTGGGGACGGCTGTCCACGTCCCTGCCTGCAGCGCTTATGAATAAACAATGCAAAACAAATGGTTTAAAGCGTGCTTTAAAACCATTTGTTTTATTATTTTGGTGGTTTCTGTCACCCAGGAATGTGGACAGCTTGTCCCCAGCAACAAAACTGCCCCCCACCAACAGTGAAACCGGCCTCCACCCTGCCAGCGTATCATATAAACTGCAGCGCTCTTTCACTACATGCAGTATGGGGGCTGCTTTGGCTGATTTTGGTATCCAGTCTGGCCCCACAACTAGACACCAGAACATTTATAGGGGGCAATATCAATCCAGAAGTACATGTATTTCCCAAGCATACATCAGATCTACATTGCAAAGACGCAAAGACTAAATTCTGTGACGTTACATTATACAAAGGAACACGAGTTTGTCAGGTGAACATCCACAAAACTGCACTTAGAAATGCTGGTGTTCAATAGGTACACCTTTAGAAAGGCTGCATAGGATACTAGTGAAGTGCTGGTCCCTAAAAGGTATATGCACACTTCTGCACACCAATATGCACCACTTGAAAACAGGGGGGCATATTTACAAGCCCCTTGTGCTGCCGGTGCGTCACCTTTTTTGACGCACCGGCAGCGCAGTTTCGTGCTCTATATTTACAAGGCCACGTAAAATCCACCCTTCTTGGCTTTTCGTGGCCTTATAAAGACGGCCCCTTTTCACCCAGCACTTTTCGTGAAAGGGGTGTGCTATGGGTGTTGCTGTGGAGGTTCCAATGCAACACCCATGGATTCTGCCGCATTCCCAGATTTACAATGTTTCGTAAACCTGGGTGTGTGTCAGAATCCTACTCCTTCCCAGGAGGATTCTGCGACACACATAGAAAGAGGGTAGCACCTCATTTTTTTTGGGACACCTTCCTGCACAAAAACAATCATCCCGCAACGCAGGCACTGTGGTGGTGCCAGGGTGCCTGGGTTGGTGCATGGCAGCCAATTGTGCGCCATCACAGGGGAGAGCACAGGGATCTGTCATATTGTTGTAAATATGACGCAACCCTGTGCTTTGAAAGTAACACAGCACGGCACACCTAAATGGCTTGCGGCACTGCAATGCGTTACTTTCTTGTAAATAAGGCCCAGGATGTATAGACTTATAGGTCCAATTCTACACCTCTTTTCATAAAAGGCTAGCTGCCTTTGCCTCTTTACTTACAGATATCCTCTCAGCGTCTTTTATCTTTTGGGATTCAACAGTGCTTTCATTGCACAGGTAACGGGTATGAGCACTTTGTTCATTTGAAAGTGAGCGTACCAGCACTTTACAACAGGAATGCAATATTGTTTATGGGAGAGAACACAAGCACTACTCTGTAGCAAAAGTGCGTGTGTGCAGTTTCATATTTTCAATTCAATGCACTTGAGCGCTTCTTTCTATTTCTGCATATTAATACCTGTACCCCTTTTCACATGTAGGGGCCTGTCCTTAAGAGACTGAACACGCTCCCCTGATTCGAAGACAAATCACCCATTATTGAAGAAGACTTAACACGTCCCCAGAGTTGTTTATTCACCCTCATGATCTTGGGATGTAGAGAATCAGGGAGGAGCGGGGTGAGATAACATGGGGGGTTTAGAGCTCAGGTTTTATCGATCCATCCTGTTATTAAGACCGACACATTGAGTTGGAAAAGGTAACCCACCCTCCCTTTTTTTGTTATTTTTGCTTTATACAGCGCGAACACGACCCAAAGGTATTGGAGTACTTTACATGAGCACCAGTTACGTTACACAAGGACACAATCATTTTTGGTAGGCACGGTGAGATTAAGTGATTTGCCCAGAATCACAGGATGTTGAGCTGACGCCGAGACTCAAACCTCGTTCCCCAGCTCCAAAATCAGCAGCTCTGGTCGTTACACCACCTTTGAGGGGTGTTTGTTCCGCATCATCTCCATAAGCGGGCTCCTCAGACAGCCAGATAAGAAACGTTTGCTGATTCCAACTATTACCGCTCTCTTGTTTTCATCCCTCGCTTATTTTTACAGCCACCTAATTGTTGTTTCCTATCAGTGTGCATAATATGGCACGGTAAGCAAGCCGACCTGACAGTTTCAATAAGTTGTGTGGGGAGGAAGGGTGGCGGGAACAAAGGGCAGACACCCTTCACTTTTCCTGTCTGGGGATGGTCCCTCACTGCAAAGACTCAAGATGGCACCCCCTCCCAATAGGTGACACACCATGTCTATGCAATGCTAGGGTCACTTACTTAACGCCCCAAACCCCTATGGAAAAAAAACACTGATCCCCCATGATGAATAAGTACCTTCAATTTGATTGTACAGTCAAAATTATTGACTCCATCAACTCGACCTTTACTGCCTGCATTGATGAATGTTCACATTAAAATCAGCTACATGTAATCCAAATAACAAATCACACTTATGGTTCTTCACAGGAGCTGTATTGACAGATGCCCCTAAACAGTAGCTATAGAGATGCCAAAGGGGATATGTGACATGATGTGGGACAGGAAACTGGCTTGTGTTTTCATGCTAGCTAGACCTCTGCACAATATTCACTCTCTTGAAGAGCTGAAGACAAAGGTTGAAAGACCTTAATAAGTGAGTGGAAAGACTAAACAGCTTATTTATCTACTTGAATAGCCAAATTCAATCTTTCATAAGTCTTTAGAAAGTAAGTCTTGATGTCTGTGTTCATGTTGTCCAATGCTGACACCTCCTCAGTAAGAAAAGGAATATCCCACCTGAGTAGAAAACATTTATGGTCTGATTACGAGTTTGGCGGATGGGTTACTCCATCACAAACGTGACGGATATCCCATCACCTGTATTACGAGTTCCATTATATCCCATGGTACATAATGGAATGTGTAATACGGCGGATGGGATATCCGTCACGTTTTTGATGGAGTAACCTGTCTGCCAAACTCGTAATCAGGCCCTTAGTCGAAGTCTCAGAGAAATCGGGAGATATAATTTGCAGTTTCGCCGAAACAAGATTACAAGTGCCCCAGCAAGTCCAAGCACATATTCACTTGCTAAAAGTCTGTGGAATTATTAATAGAAATTGGGTAGGAATTTGGGAGGAACATGAAAAAAATTGATGCAGTAACACAGTCTTGGCCATGTTATTCCACATTTCAGATATCACTTCTCTTAAATTCCTGGTAAGGACATGATAATATCACCTGGGATTGTACCACTGAATATTGCCCCCACAAATATCGTGATGTGAGAATACTGAGGACACAATATCAATGGACAAAATATAGAAAGGTAAGTCCATATAGGGAAGTATGTAGATTTACCATTCCTAACTTCACTTCTATGTACCTTGAAAATATATGTACAATGAAGGAACCTATACATGGAATTAGGTATAGAAAATCTAGGCTGATTTACCTGTCGATATTTTTTTCAATATTTTGTGCTCGACATTGTGTCCCATGGACATTCTGCGGTGGATATTCATGGACCACACTCCACCCTGTTTTGGTAATACCATGCACTATATCACTACGCCTTATTACAGGCCTCCTGTAAGGGGGCTGTTAATGTAGCTAATGAATGACATTCTTCACACATTGCTCAGGCCTGGATTTCAACGACTGATGTCACAATAAATACTTGTTATGGTCACTGGCCACTGTGAAAGCAGAGATAGTCTGCCTCATTTAAGACGTGCTCTAGTACTGAGCTGTGGAACGCAGTGGTGTAGCAAGGTCAGGCGGTACCCAGTGCGGAAAATTTCTTGTTACCCCCGGCTTGACAAAATGGCAAAAATATTAGTTTAAAACACATATTTTTCCCATTTAGTCACCCCCTTCAGTGATGACACCCGGGGCGGCCCGCACCCACCGCACCCCCTCTTCCTATGCCACTGGTGAAACTAAACTCTATTTGCCATCCTCAGTCCCCGCAATTAAGAACGCATTTAAACTATCACACCCGAGTTCCAGTACAAAAAGCTGTGCACTTTTTTCTCCCACTATGGAAAAGAACTCGCGCTTCTTATAGCCTAGATTGGCCATGAAAAGGCTCCGTAGATGCCATGATTAATGAAACAATAAGCCAGATAGCTGCAAGAGTCGCAATCTGTGTGCCTTCACCTCTCTTAAGGGAAAGTGATTAACCTTTGACCTCAGATGACCCCTGCAAACCTTTGTGGAAGGAGGAGAATAATGAAAAGCTGACCTACGGCCTGTCCTATCTGCCCTCTGCTTAACCCAGCTACTGAACGAGAAATACCCTGCAAGCGAGAGTGCAGAGAGATCACCATGGTGATACGGCTAGAAAGAATAATGCAATTTAATCTTAATCATATTTTAGGTTTCAGCCCATGTAAATTGCAAAATTCGAACACGAGGCAATTCTGACATTCACATGGTTTATACCATTAGAAATTAGGCAGTAACAGTAGATTTCACTATTGTTAGACCACGTGTTGATAACCTTTATAGAAAGATTTAATAAATAAATTAGTACACAAATAAAAAAGCACACCATTCAATGCCATTCTAGTTGACTTCTTTAAGCTACCAATGAAACACGTTGAGAGTGAGACGCCATTTTATTTCCATGGTAGAGTTTACACCAATTT
Organism: Triturus cristatus; assembly: GCF_964204655.1. NCBI lineage: Eukaryota > Metazoa > Chordata > Amphibia > Caudata > Salamandridae > Triturus > Triturus cristatus. The sequence continues at coordinate 1,378,828,203 of NC_140589.1, read as the reverse complement.
GAAAAGGAAACATTTGCTGTCTCTGTTTCACTCATGAAAGTGGATTTCTGTGTTGCATAACTATATAAGCTATATCAGTTTTGCTGGTATATTGCATTCTGTTTTTCGCACACACTTTTATCTACTAATTAATTTTCCTTGGAATGGTTGCACTGCCCATTGTCCCCATCTCGAGTGCATTTGCACATAACCCATAAGTTACGAAGTAATAAGGGATCTAGGCCAGTTGTCTATATTTCCCGGCTGATTTGTGCGGGCCTCCCTCTGGGGTGCACCATCATACAAGCCAGAAGGGGAATCTTTAAGCAGTAAGGATCCCTGGAAGTGCAGGAACAATGTAATTTCCTACACTGGTCCCCCCTGCTATTGGTCACAGACTTTCATCTCCAAAAATGCACAGATGTTAAAAAAACGTCGAATACCAAACGAAATTATCTGTACTATTTTGAGCGCTTTAGTCTATTAAAGGAGAGACTGCAAAAAGTAAGGGAATAGTATTTTGCATTTTAGTTTCGTTTTTTTTTAGGTCTTATGAGTGCCTGGAAACAGAAAATTCAAATTTCAAACAGCTGGCACCCTCCGTGATTCAGTACATGTGTTTGTGTGCCTACACATTGATTCTTTTATCGTTTATTTCAATACTCGTTGTTCAAGACGACGATTAACCCATTTTGACAGCAGCACGAATTGCCAAGGAGGCGAGCTAAGGCATGCATCATAGTAGATGCAAAGGCATCGACAAATAATGCATCTCTTAAGAAGCATACATTGTCTAAATAGACAAACACTATCCCTAACACACACGACAAGTATATAGTGAAGAATAAAGAACCAAAAGGCACAGTTGCGCTCTTAACCAGAAGATCACAAAAAGAAACCGTGCACCACACAAAACGAAATCCACAAAAAAACACCTGAAGAGGAAGAACAGAGTAATGTTCAAATCGTGCCAGTATTAGCATAAGTACAGCATGTCCTATCTCCCAACAGCAGAAACACACCTAAGGCATCAATTTTTAATATTGGCAATGGTCAAACATCTAAACAAATTACAGGCAAAATAATATTGATTGCAAAATGCTACTAGCTTGAATATCCTTTACCACTCCATTTTTATGTGCAAAGATGATATTGCATAGAAGTGACCAATTTTAACTAATTGCCTGTACACATTATTTCTGCACACAGTTGTGAGAATACTAATGAAATATGGCCCAAAGAGGTCTCAGTCTATAATGCCTAATGGGGAGCACACTACCACATCACATTCTGTTTTCATGGTGAAAATCGCACGAATCCTAATGTCAGGTAAGGTACATGAGAAACCCCCCCACTATAGCAACATGGAACAGTATCTCGATGTCATTGGCCTCATCTAAAAAAAAATGTTGATATAGGAGACTTCAAAAATGAAATGAAAGCCAACCACACACAGTATTTAATGAAAATGAATTATGATTTCAAAATTGGAATTATTAAAGTGTGTGACAGTCATGTAGCTTGCGGCAAACAATATATAAACAGCCAATGCAGCCAAATGTACATGCATAATGTTAGATATAGACAGCTTATGTTCTGAAATTGTATACAGTTCCCTGATGTCAGCTTGCAACCACATACATCGCCAAGGTGTCTTGTTTACCTGTCCAATTCATGTGTGTCATTAAAAACTTTTAAAATTATGAATCGTGACAGATACAACACAAATTATGACATTAACCCCTTCGCCGCGGCAGGAATTCCGCCGCGGCTCTGGGGGGGGGTTTGGGGGCAGCGCGGTGGCGCTGTGCTCGTGACGGAACCGCTCCGTCACGAGCCACGGTTGAGCTGTGCTCATGACGGAGTGGTTCCGTCACGTCTCCGCCCACTGCGCTAATCGCCCGCACAGGCGGGGAATTAGCGCTGCGTGGGAGGAGCGGCGGCCAACGGCCGCAGCATGACGGAACCACTCCGTCATGAGCACAGCGCAACCGTGGCTCATGACGCAGTGGTTCCGTCATGAGCAGGGAAGGGGTTAAAACACAAATTGGGTTGTTTATAAAATGTTTGTGTGGGTGTTTGGGGTTTGTGTGGCTCAATGAAAAAAAATGGGTCTGGGCCTATTTAAGGAACTGGGGGCCTTATTTACAGGCTTTTGCCCTGCTGCGCTGCCCTACGGCAAAAGGAAAGGGCAGGAATGCACGTTCCTGCACAAAATCAATCCATTCAGGCCCTTTCCTTTATCTATGTGTGCTGCAGAATGCTGCACACATAGAAAAAGGAAAGCACGAGGAGAAAGATTTTCATTTTTTTGGTTGCGCCTCCCTAACACCACCCCTGGGGTGGCATTAGGTTCTGACGCATTCCCAGGTTTACGATTGCTCGTAAATCTGGGAATGTACCAGGATCCATGGGTGTTGCGTGGGAACACCCATAGCAACACCCATGGAATGTCCCTTTCACGCAGTGGCCTTATAAAGATGTGGTGGCACATTGCGCCACTGGAACTTCAAAAAAGCGACGTTCCGGGGACGCAAAAGTGCCGGTAGGGCCTCATAAATCAGACCCTTGATGTTTTGGATGTTTTGGCCATAAACACTGTGTACACAAAAACATGATGACTCCTATTACTACATATTATATCTCAAAATTATTTTGTGCAAGGTATATGGGTCGGTTTTGATCTGATTGTGAAAAATCACATATACTTTAATTGAAGTATACTGGCTTAATTCTTTTAAAAAGCAAATCTTTTAACATAATAGCACATCATTTACTTTTTTTTAAAGAAAACATTTCAGCACTGGATCAACAGTGACTGTGAAATCAAAAAGTGATCAGAACAATGTATAAGCTTTACAAAAGCCTGTGGGTACAGAGCAAAGCAGTGCAGCTCCACATGAGTGCCTTCGCAAACCATAGTAATTCCAAAATATGTCCCCTTGGTGTTTGGACAAAATATTGGAAAACAATATCGTGATACAAAAATATCATGCCAAGTTGTTTGAGATACCAAACATTTAGATGACAAGAATATCAAAGGTAAAAATGTCGCTTTTAGGGCCTCATTACGATGACAGGTGGAAAGTTTCTGCCCAACACCGTCTCGGATTCGGGAACTGACCTACTCGTGGTCAGCTGTTAAGCCCGACCGATTACAATGCAACCGAACACTGTTCGGTCAGAGTCCCATTGTTCCCTATGGGAGCCTGTTTTCCGACCGACAACACAGATTCCTATGGGAAAATGGGGTGTGTATGCAAAATCCTGCATCCTGTGGCAGGCACCCTATGGTGCCAGCCACACAGTGCAGGGTTTTACAGGAGGGTCCCTTAGGTACCCCCTCGGCCCCCAACCAGAGGCCGCTGGATGAAGGGGGCCCTGCTAGGGGCCCCAAATTCACTTTTTGACAGCCTTTTCGTGTCGGACAGGCTGACTCAGAAAGGCTGTTGTAAATAGACATCGTAATTGGTCAGTCGGAAACGCTGTCAGTAGAGCTGTATGATGCAGTTCTGACCGACACGACTTCTCCGAGAGCCAGTCGGAACCGATTCTGAAGGACCGCGCGGTTTACAATCTGACCACAAACATCGTAATTGGTTGGTCGGATTGTAAACCGAACGGTTCCGACGCAGTCTAGGACATTCCAACTTTCGGGCGGAGATTTTCCGCCCCACATCGTAATTAGGCCCTAGGTGTTTTTTTAATATTGTTGTAAAAAATATTAATGTATGGAATATCATTTGTAAGTGTTAATTAGCATGTCATTTATTGTACTGTGTTTAATTGTATGTGTTTTTTATTTGTGTTTTTAGGAAGTTTATGCTTTAGTAAGATAATTGTTCAAAATTGTATTTCTAGTTGTATTAATGTAGATACATAATTGTGTAATACATTTTTTTAGAAGCAGGATATTGGGTTTTTAGGGGATAAGGTTAGGGAGATTTAATACAAATTAATATTTCAAATTACATTTTAAGTTAATCATTTTAAAGATATGCAAATTGATACTTTAGAATGTTTTTAATTTCTTTTGTTATAGGTAGATTTGTAATACATTTTCATATAACAATAATTAACATATATATATATATATACATATATATATATATATATATATCCACTGAAAAAACCATAGGTTTCACACATGTTATAGTTAGCTGGACATTTTACTGATAAAAAACCAATGAATTTCCCCCGTTATAGTTACTGTAGGCAACTATAACTCACGCGACCGTAATCCTCTGCTGATGCTAATACTGTATTTCGACACTTATTTGCCCATGTCTTCTTCCATTAAATTTTAGCTATACATATATTACAAATATTTTTTTTTCATAAAGACACATATGTCATCAGCAGAGGATTACGGTCGCGTGAGTTATAGTTGCCTACAGTAACTATAACGGGGGAATTTCATTGGTTTTTTATCAGTAAAATGTCCAGCTAACTATAACATGTGTGAAACCTATGGTTTTTTCAGTGAATTTGCAAGGTTTTTTAAATGCTAATTCCTAACTATAACGTGTGTGAAACCTATGGTTTTTTCAGTGAATTTGTACGTTTTTTTAAATGCTAAGTTACTTTACGCCATTTGTGGCGTGCGCGCCCACTTAACGCAGTTCGTTCCGTGCGCGCACGGTGCGCTTCGCGCACCGTGCGCACACAGTGAGCACGCGGTGCGCTTCGTGCACCGCGTGCCCACGTTACGCTAGATGGGCCATGAACGCACGATGCGCTTCGCGCACCGTGCGCACATGGAGGACATATGATGAGCATCGTTGTGACAGGTAAAATATATGTTTTGTTTACATTCTAATAAACCATGCAAAAATGGTGCCCTACGGGCGCCATTTGCACACGGGGTGGGGAGAATGTGGATATATATATTTTTTTTTTATTATTTGCTACCGTACGCGTACGGTAAGCGTAATCGGCGAAATTTTCGAAAAAATTAAAATTGCCTTTTTTCACTTGGGGGATCGTTGGGGACTCCCTCGACATGGCTAGGTGCTTGGGAGCTGTCTAAACAGCCCCTTTACATGTTTTTGCACTTTGTTTTTCAACCCCCTGTCAGAGTGCGAGAGAGAAAATGGCGGCCGCCGCTTCCTGGTTTCGACCGATTCGAATGTTTACTAAGATCTAACGGCCAATCAGAATCGCGCTCGCGCACGTCACCGTACGCGTACGGTAAGCGCACCGTAAGCGCACCGTAAGCTGGCTCAGATATATATATTGATTTAAAGGCTATTTTCTCAGAATCTACTGAACAGATTTACACCAAACCTACAAAAGGCACTTCCTTGACCTGAGGACTACCTCTCTGCCAAATTTCATTAAATTCTGTTCAGCCGTTCGGGCTGTAGCTCTGTCTAAAGGTCCTATGGAAAAATGCATGGGAAAAATGCGTTTTGGGACCCCCCTTTTATCTCAGCCCCCGCTTGACGAATCCCCCCGAGACTTTCAGGGTAGGAGCGGAGCGTAGCGCCCCACCTATTTTGAAAAATTCGCGAGGATTCGTCGACCGGCGCCAAAGTTATTCAAAATAGAATGTTGCGGATTTCCTATGGTAAGAGGGTCCTAACTATAACTACCTACTGGCGACCGCCAGTAGGTAATATATATATATATAGTATGAAATAAAAAAATACATTACAAAAATAAATTTTTCTAAATATATAACAGCATTTTTAATAAAGTAAAATATTTAGAGATTTTTTAATGTCAATTTTAGCAATATTTCACAAGTTTTTGTTTCAGAATTGCGGTTTTATTTTAAAATATTTGAAAACATTTTATAAAATATTTACATATTTGTTTATTTTACGATTGGTAAATTTGTATTGTGATTTTATTTTTCATTTCATGGTTTACAATTTAGGTATGGTAGTACATATTTTCAGAAATATATTAATTATCAATAGAAGTAAAAAATCTTTTTATATTTTAATATTTAAATACGTATCTATATATTTGTTGTTTCGGTTAGTGTGTTTTAGGTAAATGTTTTATTTACGTTCATAGTAAAACAATTGTGTGTGAGTATGGAGTACTGATTGTGTTTCTAAAATGTTTAATTTGTATTACCTTTTGTAAAAACTTTTATTTTGGAATGGATATTGTAAATTTTACCTCTTAAGTGTCCAAAACCTTCTTCAAATAGCCTAAGTTTGGAGGTGGAATAGTAAGGGCCTGATTATGATGTCGGTCAGCGTTGCCTGCGACAGACATCTCGGTGGTTTCGAAAACAAAAAACCTCGGGTCGGCGGTCCAAACCGCAATTACGATGCGACCACACATGGTGCAGTTGCAGACGCCCATTTCCCAATGGGAGCTTGTGCGGTGGTCGAAAACCAGCTGCAGCACAAGCTTCCACAGAGAAATGGGAGTTACGGTAAATCCCTGCACATGGGGCAGGGAGTTACTGTAAATCCCAGCACATGGGGCAGGGATTTACGGGGGCACCATAGGTGTCCCCCCGTCCCAAAACCATAGGCCTCCAAGAGAAGGGGGCCCGGCTAGGGACCCTCAAAGTCACTTTCCGACAGGCTTTCATGTCGGAAAGCCCAACATGGACAGCCTGTCGGAAACTTACATCATATTCCCGATGGCGGAAATGCCATCCGTAAGGGATTTTGATTGGTTTCTGACTGTCCGACGCCTCCTAGAGCTCCTCGGGAGCCAGTCAGATTGACCGGCCCGTTTAAACTCCGACCACCTTCTTTGTAACAAGGCGGTCGGAGTCTTAACAATGGATGTCGGTCAGAGAGCCTCCGACCAGCGATCAGAGGTATCCAAATGAGGCCATTAATTTCAACCCTTTAGTGTCCAACACCTCCCCTCAAAATGGTTTAGATTAGAGTGATGACAGTAAATGTCACCCCTTTAGTACCCAACATCTTCCTACAATTGGATTAAATTGGAGTGGAAATAGTAAATGTCAGCCCTTTAGTGTCTAACAGCTTCCCCCAAATTTGTTTAGATAGCAGTGGGAATAGCAAATTCCACCCATTTAGTGCCCAAAACCTTCCCCCAATGTGGTTAGATTTGAGTGGGAATAGTAAATATCTACCCTTTAATGTCCAACACCTCCTCTAAATTGCTTTAGTTTGTAGTGGAACTAGTAAATGTCACCCATTTAATGTTTAACACGTTCCCTCAATATGATTCAATTGGAGTGGTAATAGTAAATGTCACTCCTTCAGTGTCCAATGCTTTAACTAAATTGGTTTAGTTTGGAGTAGGAATAGTAAATGTTACCCCGTTAGTGTCCAACACCATCCTCCAGTACGGTTAGATTGGAGCGTTAATAGTACATGTCAACCCTCAATGTCCAACACTCTCCCCAAATTGGTTTACATTGGAGTGGAAATAGTAAATGTCAACCCTTCAGTGTCTAACAATTAAAAAAAAATGTTTATGTTGGATTGTGATATTTTAATTTTATAATTTTATTCTGAAATCTTTTTATTGTACGTAGTAGAAACATATAGGTCCTTATTACGAGGTCGGGCAGACGTAACCGTTGCGGTCTCAGAACCGATCAACCTCCGGTCCGTGATCTCGACACCGCTATTACAATGCATAAACCGGCCGTCTAACAAGCTCCCATAAAGAAATGGAAGTTTCTGTAAATCCCTGCACCGCGTGGCAGACACCTCACGGTGCCTGCCACACGGTGCAGGGATTAGTAGGGGGCACCATAGGTGCCCCCTCAGCCCCCACCCAGAGGCCTCAGGGAGAAGGGGCCCCCAAAGTTGCCTTCCGAAAGGCTTTTGGAAAGCCCAACATGGAAAGCCTGTTGTAAACCGACATCATAATCCCGATGGCGGAAAAGCCAACCTCAGGGATTACAGTGGGGCCTCTGTCTGGCCAACAGGCTCCTTGGACCCTTGGAATCCAGCTGGAATGCCCGGCCAGTTTTCACTTTCGACTGCCAGCATTGTAATGCGGCAGACGAAAATGTGACACCTACGATGTGAGTCGGAAAGCCTCCTACATCGTAATCAGGCCTTCTGTGTTGATTTATTATTATTGTTAGTGATCAATAGTCTAATAACACAATAGTTAGTTATATGTTTGTAACCAACAATATTATTAATCACATTTTCTTTGTCTAAAAGACACATGTCACAAATCTCTCTATTGTATTTATGTTTATAAAGTTTATTTATTTTATATGTTTACATTTATAATCATTTAAACTTCGAGTTAAAAATAAACATTTATGTAAAGTTAAGTAATTAAAATAGTTATTATTTATCTTTCATTAATAAAAACGCACAAATTATATTTAAAGCTATTGTATGTTGTACATTTTCAACATTTACATTTCATTGTTTAACAGCCTCTAAGCATTTCTTAAATTTTTGATATTCATATTTTCAACATGATTTTAAAATACTTTTTCAGTATGTATTAAATAATTGTATATGTTTATACTACTATTTAATTCATATTTTATATTTTTTCAAATGTAATCACTACATGCTTGACATGTTTTACATGTTTAATAATTTTTTTAAAACTTTTATTCAACATTTTTGCAATATTGCCCATTCTTTTCTAAGAGGAGATAGTCTTTTTTTGTTTGTTTCATTTAGCAGCCATTCTTTTTACTGCTACCTTCTATTTTGCAATATATTTGTGTAATTTTTTTGTCTATTTTCCTGGAACCATGTTGCGATGCGGTGCTGCTGTTCGAACAGGTAGGTCTTTTTTTTAAGGAATTTGTAAGGGTTTTGCAGGTAGGGGGGTTTAGGAGGGAGGTCTAGAAGTTAGTTAACCCCTTCGGTGCTCATGACGGAACGGTTCCGTCATGAGCGTCGGTTGAGCTGTGCTCATGACGGAACCGTTCCGTCATGACCACGCCCGCGCAAGAAACCGTCAGCACAGCGGCGGAATTCGCGCAGCATGGAAGGGGTTAAAGTGTTGTTTGTGGGTTTTTTGTATATTTAGATGTATTAGTGTTAGTGGTTTCAATAGTTTGTAGTTTGGGGTTTTCGTACACTATTTTAGCAATGTATCGATATGTTATGTTAAATTGTGTTCTGTTAGTTATATTTTGCTGATTTACTGTTAAGCATATGTATTTTTAGAAATGTGATGTGTAGTGCGGGTAGGTTTTTCAATTTACTTGACAGGTTTTTGTCTACAAACGTGTTCTTTGGGCATTGGGAGTTTACTTTTTTTAAAAGAAGGAAATCATTTTTGGTTTATAATAAACCAAAGCTTTTTTTACTTTGATTTCCTTTTTTGGGGTTTCCTGTAGTGTTTTTTACATAATTTTTTTTTTTGTGGTTACCAGACACTTTCGGATTGCTTTGAGGGATTTCTTTTGCATTTGTTTAATTTTTGCATTTTGTTGGGAGTTTTTTGGACAGTATTTTTTCCATTTTTGGCGGAATTGTTTTTATTACTAGGATACAGAGAAAGATCTGCAGCTACATTTCTTTTATTTCATTTCTTTTGGGTGGGGAACGTGATATATTGTTTGTGTACAATATATAGGATTGTTATGTGGAATTGTTTGGTTTATGTGTTGTAATCATTTTATGTGATGGATTTACTTTGTTTTTAACTTTCTTGATTGGTGATGGTTAGATTAAAACATATATAAAATGATATTATATCAGTCTTTATTAACATCGGAATTTTAATACATTTTTTGACTGATGTAAGAATATTTTACATAAAAAAGATTTGGTATGTTGGTTTAGAGTTTGTCATAATTTGTGAGGGTTTTACTAAATTACTAACTATTTTAGAATATACTTTTGGATATGATTTATAAGTAATCTACTGTTATTTATGAAGCATTTGATTTTTAAATTGCATCATCTCATCCATTCTTTTGTTTTGTTTGCTAAGTTGAGGTCCAATTTGGCTAACAGATTGTTCCATTCTTAGTTCTTGGTAGTGTTGCTCTTTGCTTGGGTCTGCCTAGTGTGGGCTGAAAGGCATTTTGCCATCCAATCACTGCATTGCTTGTTTTGGCTTCCTGTGCCAATGTGCTGTCATAGACATTCCACTATGGTATTTGGAATTTGGGTTGGCATCTGTGTCCGGAGCAATGCAGTCTGCCAACCCAAGTGTGTTCGAAATAGTGCACTAAGAGACTAAGTCTTAATTGGTTTGGTAGAAAGGGCTGTCTATTAGTAAATTGTAGTGGTTGGCTATCTCTGTGACAGGGACATAGGCTAGTGCTATCATTTTGTTTCAATTTTAAAGTAAAATTGGCTGTTTATAGAGTGTTCAACATTTACTGAAGTTTTTGGGAGGTGTCTCCATATACTTTGACTGAAATGATAGTTACAGCCTTGTATGACTGTGTGCGGGTACATTTTCTGAATGGTTTGAAACATGGCTTGCTTAAAAACTATGATTTTTTTCAGGGCTAGAAGTTTCTTGTGTTATGCTTTATATGGTTTAAGACGTCCTAGTAAGTGCTGATTTGATTTTTTGGTAGTAGGGGATGTATAAGGGGATATTTGTGTTTAGATATTCACCATGTATGAGGTATATCAGAATGGATGGCCTGAGACACATTTTGAAGGTCCAATCCATTTTCCATGTTTGACATTGCTTACGTTTTATTAAGTTATCTGCTGATGAGAATATCAGGATTTCTTTCTCATTATTTAGGCTGTTATGCAAAAGGAAAAGTTCTTAATTATGTGCAACTGTTAAGTGCTCATGTATGTGTATGTCTTGTTATCTTCTGGGGGCAGGTGGAGTATCATTGATGGCCTTTTTAGTTCATGCAATTAAATGTTTTAAAGTAGCTGTAGGTGGTAATTGGCCTATTATGTTTTTAGAGACTTTAGGCAGTATATTTTTCAGGATTTTGATTCTGAGTTTCTGGGAGTCCCCACTTGCTTCTCTTGTATACTAGAATATCTCCATTATTTCTATTTTTCTCTCATTTGGAGCAGTGCTTTCTTACATGAACTACAACATCATCTTTTGTAGCTGCCCTCCCAAGGCATTCATTAGAATAATATTTAGTATATTTCAAATTTATATTTTCTGATGATGCACTTTTTTGGCTGTAGCCCATGTGATCTAGTAACTGCTTTCCATTCTGTGAAGTGATATACTTTGCAGCCTCTGTCATTGTATCTGAAAGCAGTGTAATAGTGATATAGTATAAATATTAATAATATTTTAAAGTTTGTACGGTTGTTATTTACATGTAAAAATATGCAACTAATTCTAATTTGTATACTTAAATGTATGTTCTGTCTAGATGCTTCACATGGTTTGCAGTGTTTCCATTTGGATATTCTAATGTGGAGCAGGTGCTTCCTGTTCTGTTGGATCAAAAACAAAATTAAGTTTCATTTTAAAAATTAATTTGTTTGTAGTTAGTAGATGTTGAGGTCATTAGGTTTAGTTTTGCTGGCTATTTGGGTGAGCTTATTTTTTTAATTAATTTTTGGATACTTACTTTCTCATATAATTTTGCTGGTTTGTCATAGTGTCATTTTCTGTCAGTTTATCGGTTTTTCAAGTCGTGGTCTTTTCTCTTAGGAAGTCTATGTAAATAGATAGAAGTTGGAGAGTGTTTTAATATTTATTTGCCGTTTTACATTTAATAACAATTACATTTTAGTAAATATAAGTTTTACTCACTTGGTTAGATATGTTTAATCTTAAATGGTTGGGTGAGAGATTTCACCAGAATTTCCTTGTCTTAAAGCATTTGCTGTTTTTGAAGCATTTAGGGTGAGATTTACGACCATTTTTTGGGGTTGCAGATGGGTTTCAGACCCCTTTTCGACCACAAAAAACGAGTTGGCCATGTGCTATTCCTATTTTATGAGTCGCAAATTATTTGCGACTCGCAAAATAGGAATAGCGAGTCGCTATTAGGAAGGGGCATTCCAAGGCGTCCCTTCCTAATAGTGAGTCCTCCAGGTATGTATGACTCTTTTGCGACCGCAATTGAGGTCGCAGTTTACCACCCTTCTCAGAAGGGTGGAAAAGCACTTGCAAACGGGAAGGGGTCCCCAGGGGACCCCTTCCCCTTTGTGAATGCAGGGGGAAATATTTTTTAAGGGCAGGCAGTCGTCCCAGGGACAACTACCTGCCGTTAAAAAATGAAACGAAAACGTTTCATTTTTACTTTTTTAAATACATCCCGTTTTCCTATAAGGGAGAACAGGCTGCATTTAAAAAAATAAAACTGCTTTATTGAAAAGCAGTCACAGACATGGTGGTCTGCTGACCCCAGCAGGCCACCATCCCTGTGAGGCTGGCCATTCCAAATGGGGTCGCAAATTGCGAGTGGCTCATGAATATTGATGAGCCGTGCATTTCGCAACCCCATTGGGAATCGCTAACAGTGTCTCTGATGCTGTTGTACATTGGATTTAGAGCCTCGCAATTTGCGACTCGCAATTTGTCGCAGCAGATTGCGAGGCGCTAAATCCAATGGTCGTACATCTGGCCCCAAGCTGCTTAAATTATTGTGCCTTTTACGTTGTTGATTTAATTGTTTGTTTGATTTTATTGGTTGAATATGTTTATAGTTTTATTTTATTGGCTGGTTTAGTTTTAGTTTGAGTATTTTTTATCAGTTGAGTCCTTCTATGGTAAATGGCGAGACTTCCGGTACTTTGGGACTATGGCAGAGAGGCGATACCGGGGACAGAGGGGGCTTATCATGGTTCTCCCCAACTATATTAGCTGTTAATTACTGCTGACGAAAGAATGAAATTCGGCCTCCCCAGGAAATAGCTCTCATTGGTTGATAGACCATCCGGCATTCTATTTCCGGCTACTAAATGATTCACATTATTGAGAGTTGGAAGCTGTAATAAAATTAAGGATACATTTGGACATTATCCATTATTGATAATGCTGAAAATTGAGTTTTTTGACCATTTGAAACCTGATCCCCAACATCAAGGTTACTACTTTTAGGACAACTGGATATCTCTTGTGGCATTTGGATATCCAACCTTACTGTGTTGAAATGGTATCGATACATCTTGATTTATACTCATTGCCCTACAAGATCAGGACTACTTGACCGAATGATTAGCCTTGAAAAAGTCACTTCTGTGATGAAATATGTGTCGGCTGTGTTCCGGATTCAATACAAGCTGCATTGAAACAATTGGCTCCTGCCTTTTAATTCTGATCGCTTTGGAATAATATATAGGGTGGAAACACCATATGTTGATTGAGTGCTTTGGTACATTAACTTCTCATAGAAGCACGGAGGTGTGAAACCAATGTGTTATGTGCACATAGGGTAGTATGATGCATCAGTAACATATAGCACCCCACTAAGGATACTTTTTTGAGACTCTTGCTATAGATATTAGCACATGCCAAATAGAGGTGCGGTCAACAAACCATCACTACCTTCTCTAGTTCTGTATGGTAAATGCCAATTTAGGTTTTATTTTTGATGTTTGGATATAATTTTGAATATAAATGTACTTATATATATTTATTATTATTTAGGTTGATGTTTAAATGTTTGTAGTTAATGCTAATATTGTTTTTGGGTTCTATCGTAAATATTTTAGTTATATAATTTATCGGGCAGAATGGTAAATATTTGGTTGATGTTATATTTTGTTTTATTTAAGTATGTGTATAAAAAAAATTGGGTTTATTTGAAGTGAATATTTTTTGAAAGAAGTGTTTATAAAAATATTTATTAATGATTATTGAATTATTTTGGCAACAATATTGTAGTCAATTTTGTGTAAATCAATATTTTTGACATATTATATGTTTATTTAAAGTTAACAATATTTTTGTTTTTGATATAGGGAAAAAACAATATTTTTAACAACAATATTTGGATTTTCGATATTTACGGTTTTACTAGTTAAATATAGGAAGTTGATAGTTTTGTTATCGATATTTAATTTCTTTTTCTATTTTTTTGTGCTTTTTACCCCCTTTTATTTTGGTAAGGATAAACACAATCATCTGAAAATGACAATACAATACCTGAAACTGAATACATGCAATTACCATAAATACAACAAAAGAAATATACAATCAAAGCAAATCTCAAATACATCAATGGCAGACAGATCAAAAGAAAAGAAATGTAAGCCATTTTTTTTTTCCCGGTTCCTAATTGAATCGTGCAGCATATGATCAACCCAGATTACTCTTAGATCCATTCGGTTATGGGAGACCAGATCTTGGCTCCCATTGCTCTCTTTCTTATACCTTTAGTTTTATAAATTGAAAATTCCAAGTTATACATAGCTAATAGCGCCAGGTCACAAAAGTCGGGGGGTCAGGACTAATCCAATCCTTAGTTATACAAGCACATAACACTGCCTTACAGATAAACAGAAAGGATTTAGTAGCTCGTGATCTTATATGTGCTACAGTATCAGATCCGACCCCGATCAACACCAATTCCCCCGTTACACAGACAGAGGCTCCCATGATTATACCAAGAAACTGCTCAATTTCCCCAATGAATACCCCTAACTTAGCACATGAAAAAAACATATGAACCGAGTCAGCTGAAAAAAGGCCGCATCTTTTACAGTTAACACCCGCAGATGTCCCCCATTTAGAGATCTTGCAAGGGGTATAATACAGATCAAATAGGGCCATATAATGCTGCACGCGCATTCTACCGGTCATCAAGACTTGATTAGCAAGTCCTAAAGATTCCCTGATATTAACCTCCTCCACCCCCAATTTCCTTTCCCACTTCCCCTGACATAGATCTACATCATCTGGGAATTTCTCTAATATGTGAGCATAAAATTGGCCGATGGGTGTTTTTCTCTTCATCTTTTCAATAAGTCCAATCTGAGCAAGCTGGTGTTCCAATTCATGCCCCTGTTTAGTTAGAAAACTTCGGATTTGGAGAAATTTAAACAAATCTTGTTTAGCTAGGCCATATTTCAGTTGTAGGTCTGCAAATGACATAAGTTGACCTCCTTCACATAAATCCCCCAACCGGTAGATTTCTTTTAATCCCCATCTATAAGCCACCTGAACGCGGAATATAAGTGGGAGAAGCATAGAAGCTGAAAATGGGGTGTAGGCATTAAGCTTAGCAATACCTAATTTGAGCTTGACATGTCTCCAAACAGAATAGGCAGCACTAAGAACTTTAAATTTGTTTTTCTTGAAATAGCTTGGTTCTAAGATTTTTACTAAACAATAATTAGTCTCCTCCCCCAGCCCAATTTCATATATTGATGGACTATGGCAGGGTAAAGTTACTGCCCGATCACCAATTACCAAAGGGCTCATGTTCTGCAACATTGCTGCCCAATTATACAATATAAAGTGTGTGATACCCCAGCCACCACGATCTTTTGGAAGTACCATTTTCTTATAAGCCCTTCTCTGCCGGCTGTAACCCCATAGGAATCTAAAACAAATCCTCTCTAGCTGCTTAAAGCAAGATGTAGGGAATTCTATAGGGATCGTTCTAAACATACATAGAAACTTTGGCAATACCAGCATTTTTAATACATTAGATCTCCAATAAAGAGATAAGTGTAGATGATCCAATTACTCCAATGTTGAATTTACTTTAGCCAGCACTGGATTCATGTTTAATTCTGGAATATTCCCAACTGGCGTTGATAATATTTTGATGCCTAAATATGTAACTTCTGGCACAATGGACATTTCAGCCGGAGGATCACCACCCACATAAAGAACCTGGGTTTTAGAGATGTTTAATTTGTAGCCAGAAAAGCTCCCGAACTGACTTGCCAATGAATTAATCGCAGGTATTGCCGACACTATATCATTTGTTATAACAACGATATCATCGGCATATGCCAATGCTCTGTACTTCATAAGCCGTAGTTGAACTGGTTCTATATCTGTATGTTGATTCAATTTATTCAGAAAAAAATAAATATATAGAGCAAATAAAAGAGGAGAGGAAGGGCAGCCCTGCCTTGTGCCTCTACCTATCTTAAATGAACCGGATTCCTGACCAGAAATCCTAATACTTGCTTCCGGATTGATGTATAATGCCCTAATTGCTTGCCGAAACTGAGGACCAAAACCCTTTAAACTTAGAACTTCCCACATATAAGGCCAGGAAACCCTGTTGAATGCCTAATGTGGTCTCAGTTGCTTGTGCCCAATCCAAAAAAGAAATCACACGTCGGACGTGGTCTGTAGTATCTCTACCAGGGATAAACCCATGTTGGAAGTTAGAAACCAGCCCCGAAATAACACCAGCTAATCGAGTAGCTATGATCTTAGAATAGACTTTGCTATCGGAATTAATTAATGATATAAGTCTATATGAAGTAGGCAACAGTTCGGGTTTGTCATTCTTCAAAAAAACAATAATAGTGGTTTTACACCAGGACGTCGGCACCTTTCCTCTTTGAGCAGATAAACATAAAGCCAAAAATTCGGATTTTAAAACTTGGCGAAAGGTCTGATAAAATTCAAGGGGGATACCGTCGGGCCCCACGGCCTTACCTACTGCCAGTGATATTATTGCCGCTTCCACTTCATCCCAAGTGATATCCTCATCTAATGCTTCCATCTGATGATGTGTCAGTTTTTTAATATCCAAATATGAACAAAACTCCTTGTGTTTCTCTTCTGCTCCTATAGTGACATCCGGTGTATATAATTCATAATAGAACTGCCTGAACACATTAAGCACTTCAGCTGGGGTATCCAGTACCTGACCAAGGGGATACTGTATCCTATTAATCCTATTAGCAACTTCTTTCTGATGTAGTTTTTTTGCAAGTATTCGACCCGAGTTCTCGCCAACCTCATACAATTCAGACTTATAGATAGCAATTTTAGAAGCTAATTTCTCAGCAAAATTCTGATACATCTTCATTTTTGAGAGGCAATATCACTTACAGTTTGTGTTGTGTTTTGACCTCTGATTACCAGCCCCATAAGTTCAATTTCTAATTCCCTTAGCTTGCTCATTCCCAACTGAATTTCCTCATGAACCTTCCGCTGTTTATTGATAGAATAGCTTAGCGTTTCTCCACGAATTCCAGCCTTAAATGCATCCCAGACAATAGAGTCTGAAGTGGACCCACGATTAATTAAAAAAAAATTCAGTAATCCATTTACTCATTTGTTCGCAGTATACAGAATCTGACAGCAATTTCCGATCAAAAGTCCAAACTCTTGGTAAACCACGACTGCTACTGCAATCCAGATCGAACACAATAGGATTGTGATCTGATATAATTTTAGGCAGAATATGAATGCTAGCATTTTTAAGTTGCTCAATTGTTAAGAAGAAATAATCAAAGCGCAGATGTTTCCTATGGGGTGCAGAAAAAAAGGTTGCTCCCATATCTCCTTTCCCCATGACATGCCATGCATCAACTAACCCAAATTCCTTAACAATCCCTCTAGTAGCTTTAAAAACTTTAATCTTCTTCCCAGCATATGATTGATCGCTTGTAATATCAAAGTTACCTTCCAAATGAAGATTATAATCTCCACACATAAGTAGCGGCGATGGCCATGTCACTAGCTCAATACTAAGAAAATGCAACATGTCTGGGTCATCCAAATTCAGACCATAGATTGAACATATCGTCATTGGGACACCCCCCACCCAAAGTTCAATGATAACCTACCTTCCCAAAGCATCTTCTTTAACACGCTTACAAACCCCCAACCAAACTTTTGCAGAACCGCTACCCCTCTAGTAGTTGAGCTCTGTCGAGTACAACCCAGTACGTGCATACCTAGATCATTTAAATATTTCCGGTTGTTACAAGCAATGTGGGTCCCCTGTATGCAAAGCAAATCCACCCGCATTATAGTTAAGATTTGCGCCATAACCCCCCTTTTTTCGATCATTGAGGCCACAGACATTCCATGAACATTTTGAAAATGTACCCATCATAATAGGACTGTAGACAGAAGGGACAGGTCATCTTTAGCTTGCTCTCTACCCACCGCTTAAAACGCGATTTAGCAATTGACACAGCACACATCACAAATGTTACCATAACATTGATACCGGACACATAGCCTACCAATACTGTACTTATCCTTACCCTACCACCCCACCCCCCAACCACCCCAAAAACCAACCCACCCAACCCCCCACCCAAAAGAGGCACAAGGACTGAATAGTCCCTTTGATGATGGAAAGAGAGTGTTGTTGCCACTCGCCCAGCCCCCCCACACCCTCCTGAGAAAGAAAGAAACAGTGAGTTTAGGTATCAAACCACCTTCTGACCACCTTCAAAGCAGCAAGAGCATCGCTACCATAGGCTCATCTAAATAGAGGTTAAAAACTCTTTCGCAGCATTCTCGGAGACAAAAAAAAGCGTTTTGTCTTTGTAGATACTTTTAAGTTTAGACGGGTTGAGGAGGAAGGCCTCTGCACCTTTAGCTTGAAAAGTGGGATCAATTGGAATAAGTGCCAACTTTGTTGAACCGTAGCCTGACAGAAATCAGGGCGGACGAAGAATTCACAGCCCTTCCCACTTCTTTTGCGATCGGGCCTTGCTAGGTCATATAATGCCTCCCTAAGCAGAAAATTGTTCAAACAAATCAAAATAGCCCTAGGCTTTGTATCAGGACCCGCCCTACCGCCCTGCATATGAAAAGGAAATCTATGGGCACGCTGCAGTTCCAGGTCCCACTTCCATTGACTCAGATCGGGAAAGGCCTCTGTAAATAGATCAATGACAAACTGCCGCATGTCTTTGCCCCCCTTTCCTTCTGGAACACCTAATATGCGTAAATTGTTCCTTCTTGCGCGATTCTCTAAGTTAGTAAATTTCCAATTGATATCGTCCTTTACAGTTTGTAGTGAAGTTATACTTGATTTCTGCTGTACTATCTCATCCTCAATTATTGATATTCTTGTCTCTGCTTCTCCTATCCGTGCAGACATTTCTGTACAGGACTTTATAACCCGCCGCACAGTATTTTGGAGTTTACGGACCGCGCCCTGTGTGCGCAGACTTTCTGCTTTGGTCTCTTCTCAGTGAGTCATAATAGCTTGGTATATTGTGCTCAAGCTAATTTCATTTTCAACCGGCACATCAGAACCAATTATTTCTCGAGATGTAGTGATGCTACTGCCACCCAAGCCACACAGACCGCCATTTGTCTCCCCAAATTGCGGTGAAAATGAATAATCCCAGACTAATGAACCAGTCTTAGTGCACACTTCCTTTGATTTGGAGGCTAAATTAGAAGGATCTCTTGCTCTCCGTACCGTTCCAGCGCAAGAGACATCTAAATTTTCTTCGTCTTCTTCATCTTGAAAATTATTACTAGCCTCACTTCTCTCGTCAGGCCAGTCACCTTCAATACTCTCATTCTCCGAAGAATTAGACGGCTCCGACAATGAATAAAATTTGCCACCAGAGTCTCCAGAGTCCGTATCCTTTGCAAGCGCTTTACCCCCATTCTCCCCCTGGGACCAGGATCTAATGATGTTACTTGAAAATCGTCACAAGCCAAGTCAGTAGGTGGTAGTAAGGCTGTAGTATGTTGAAGTTCTGCAGAATTACACCCGCTAGGGGGTATATTATCTTGAAGTATATCCACTTCCATACATATGCTGTTATGCACTGAACCCAGTAAACAGGAGGATCCCCCATTAACTGTTACTGCCGCCTCCCCTTGTTGTGTTGAAGATATTGGGGATTTTTCCTTCACAGTGGATGCAACAGTCGAGTTTGCTGGCTTTTCGGTTTTGTTACCTAACTGAGTTTTAATTAAGGTCCCCTTTTGGAATATTCCCGGGACCTTAACAGGCCGTCCAGCAGTAATGTCTTTACACCGCGAGCCCCTAGGAGAAGGGTGAGATTTCCCCTGTTCCTGACGACCACCGAGGATAGCACCACGTCCATTAACTGAAGGGGAGATCAAAACTGCAGAAGCAGCAGAAGCTGCCGCCCGTGTCTTGGAGCCTTTCGCTGCGTTCTTGGGAAGCATTGCTCTGTCTATGCAAACGCTCCGGTCCTGGATTTCCCAGCAGACCCTCAGCCTGCTCCGTTTGAGCCCGAACCAAACACACACACCACCCGATGCTGGCCAATCCCGCACTTGCTCCTAAGCTCCACTGGCATCCGAGAGGTCCAAACAGTCCCCGGCGCTCGTGGGAGATAGCACACCGGGACACAGAAAACCCTTGAGGAAGCAGGCGACGAAGCAGCCACAGCATGCCCCGAGAGCTACGTACTTTCGATTCAGTTCAATTTACGATGTTTTCATCGCCGTAAGTAGAGAGAGCAGGGGGGGGGGGGGGTAGCGCTGAGGAGTGTAGAGCCCGCTCACACGATTGCAACCGCGATCACCATCTTGCTTCAGAAATATTTAATTTCTGATCTTTTTTTTTTATATATCATATGCATTGATATTATTTCAGAGATCTGTCCTCTCACATGGCAACCACATATCCCTGTTACCTTTTTTCTTTGAATAATTCTCATATGATTTCACAAGGGACTAGTTTCAGCAAAATATAGTACTCATTGGGGTGTGTCTGGGGTGGACATTGACTCATCTGGATCTTCCAGCTGGCTGGAAGCTGTATACTGTGATTGAAGATATTACTATAATCCCCACTGAAAACCAAAGCAATGCGTCACTCAAACTGAATCGTCTAAACCCCTGATGTGATAATACGACCCATAGTGGTGAGGTTTAGTTCCTGGTATGCACATATGGCTACTCCTAGGTAACAGTATAGCTCCACCAGAGGGAGAAAGATAATCTAAATGGAATGTTTATCCAACTGGCCTACAATATTCTTGCTGCTAAGTTTCTAAAACATGGACTTGGCAGACCTTTACCCAGTAGACAAGATAAATAAAGATGTAGGTATGTTGAAGTTAAACACAAGATAAATAGTTTGACGATAATGGTTAAATATTCAAAAATTCCATTACTTTAGGTGCGTACTGATTTACATCCTGCAGCCCACAATAACACAATGGAAGACGGGAATCTGGTTAAGGACAAAAAGAATCATAGGACTTAAATGTAATAGACTTCTATGTAGTCACGACTTCTATGTGGCCATTAGAATTAAACCAGGCAAAGCAAGACTGTTCAATGTTCTTCACAACCACAGAATGGTGCTATATAATTTCCTCCTGCGACAGATGTTTGCACACTTCTATGTCTGTGTGAACAGTGTTTGGGCTACGGAAGGTAAGAAAGGTATTTTTGATGTGGCCTCTTCACCACCATAAATCTCAGTGTCATGATACTAGCATGAGGGAAGTCTGGCTGATGTTTGGTGCGTGCACTTATTTTTGCTTGTCCCTCACCTCAATCCCTGTCCTTTATCCTTACCCAGGTCCTGTCCACATTATTGTCTCCTGTACTGTCTACCTCCCTGTGTCTGATGTATGCGCTTGCACTTTCGCTACTAGCCAACCTTTGACATCTTAATCTACACATTATCACTTGCTACCTACATGAAAATATCCTTGTCATGTTTTCAGAATTTCCTGGATTGGATGAAATCAGCACAGCAACAAAGATGGAAAGGCAGGTGAATCCAAGTAGTAGGGGTAGTAAGGAAAAAGGCTCTACCATCATATCTCACAGTGTGAACAAGGGGGACAATCAGAAGCTCCTTATTGCTAGATTTTAAAGAGCCGGAAGGCAGATAGCAATACAATGTATCCTTTAGGTACAGAGTGACATTCCCCATCAAGGAATTATGGGTGAGGCAGCAGATCTTGAACAAGATGCTCTTTCAGGCAAAGAGCCAATGAAGATCTCTCGGAATAGGAGCCAAGGGGGAGCCTGATGGAAGATTACAGACCAGACTGGCAACCGTATTTGCAACACCTGGATCTTTGACAGTAAGGTGTCACTGACTGCCATGAACAGTGTATTACTGTAAACCAGTCGGCTTACAACCAAGGTCTGGACCATTGTTTTCCTGGCAGAGGTTGGTAGCCAAGGAAAGACCTTCCTCAGAAGTCTCACCATCACAAAACAGGTGTCGCAGATGGCAACAATGTGGTTCTCCAAGGAAAGTTCCTGGTCCAGTTTAAGACCCAGATATTTTATGGCGTGACATGGCAACGGAGCTGCCCCCACAGGCCACCAGTTGGGATTTCAGAGGAACTGATCTTTTCCAAACAGTAATATCTCTGTTTTTTCACTGTTCAGCTGGAGGCAGTTGGCAGTCACCCAGGTTGCGATTTTCCTCAGACAGTCTGGAAAAGGATGATTTGTATTGTCAATGTCCTGTCCCAGTAAAATAATTAACAGCGTGTCATCAGCATAGAAAATTACATCAAAACCACAAGATTTAACAATCTGGCCCACATAGGGGCAGAGGCAGCCACGACTGGACAGAGGCACTCACAGCAGACAGGATGCTTGTTATAAACTGACCGGTGTATTATATGAACCCTTGTCAAGTTTGCATTGTTGAAAAGCACAGTGCATTGGGTCTACAGCAGCTAGACTGGGACAATTACAGATGATTAGATGGCAAGGAGAAAGCCTGTCACAGTTCATATTTGCAGGAAAGCTATATGACAGACTCATAGTGTTTCTATACTAAAAGTAAGCTACAAGGTAGGCATTTGAAACTCTTCCCTGATGTAGAATATTGGAAAAGACCGTGAGAAATCAGAGTCTTAAAAACGAAAGAGGTGTTCATTCAAAGGAGATATCTAGTGGGTCCCCCAGCAGAATTCTCTGGAAAGAGTCTAACAGACAAAGCAGCCTTTGTGCACAATAACTGCAGCATGCAGCAGAATCGGCAGCGGGCTTTAAAGAAAATCTTTAGACCCTTGCACCTATTATTCTAGCAAACTAACCAGGGGAAATAGCTATACTGAGCAGAGAGTGCAACAGTAGGGAAAGTGTTGAATAGCGTGGGGTAAAATTTACTATTCCCACTCTAGAGAGTACAACAGTAGGGAAAGTGTTGGATATTGTAGGGGTAAAAATTACTATTCCCACCCCAGTGAGTGCAACAGTAGGGAAAGTGTTGGATAGCGCAGGGGTACAAATTACCATTCCCACCCCAGTGAGTGCAACAGCAGTGAAAGTGTTGGATAGCGTAGGGTTTAAAATTACTATTCCAACTCCAGGGGGTGCAACAGTAAGGAAAGTGTTGGATAGCGTAGTGGCTAAATTAACAGAATAAATAAATAACATATTAAAATTAATTAACTAAGAAATTAATAATAAATACCAATAGAATTAAATTAATAATTACTTAAATAACATTAAAGTACTTCCCAGCCTATTCCCCCATAAACACACAACCCACTACACATAAAAATTTACAAAATTAATTTAATTATCAATTAATTAATCCATAATAATTAGTTAGCAATTATTAATAAATTAACAAAACATTAATTAACAATTACAATAAATAAATAAAATGATACATTATGTATATTTAATATAATGATAAATTAATCAATTAATAAAAATTAATGACCAATTAATATTTACTTAACAATAAATTAATAATCAATAACAGTAAATAAAAAAATATTAATTAATTATAATTAAATTACTTCCCACCCTATTCCTCTATAAACCCACAACTCGCTCTGATACTAAAACCCAAAGTCTAGTTTAAAAAATTACTAATTTCTAAAAATTGAATACAAATTTTTAGAAATATTTCAAATACATTACAAACAATTGTTAAACATACATATAAAAAACATACTAAAATACATAACACTAATATAAATATCGATATTATTAACAACAACATTTTTGCTTACGATATTACTTACTTCGATATTACTAACTTCGATATAAAAAAAAACGATAATACTTACCTTAAGGTCGATATTCTGGTCAACGATATTCTTGACATCGATATTCTGTCCCTACAATATTGTGAACTCGATATAATTGTAGGTCGATATTATAACTTCGAAATTTTGACTGCCCACCGGCACTAACTTCCCAATAAGGAGCAGTCATAGTTGGATGTCCTACCTTCAAGCAATCTAACTCTCCATAGGAAATCTATGACAAACAGCATTTACTTTTGCGGGACAGCCATAGTTTGACAGACAATGCGTCACTGTCAACAACATAAGATGCAGTGCACATGCCAGCTGTGCAGAAACAGAAGTAGGGCAAGTGGCATGGCATCAGCAGTATGCACTAACAGAAAAACAGACCCTATCTGAATATCCTGCAGTAGGCAAACGCACATTGATGGGCCGGTATTGTTAGAGTACCGCAGTGCCTAGTTTGTAAAAAGATAAGTGCCAGGGCCCTCGTCAGGAGGCCACTGCAGCTTGCACCACCCATTGCCCCACCAGTGCATCCAGTGCCAGAAACAACACGATTATTATTGCCCATCACAATCCAACAGGTGTGACTATTCCCGGTCCTCAAAGCTGTAATATCTGCTTGGTAGGCATGTATTTGTCCTTTTTAACCCCTTCCCCGCTCATGACGGAACCGTTCCGTCATGAGCCACGGTTGCCGTGTGCTCATGACGGAACGGTTCCGTCATGACAATCCTGTTGGCGGCCGCTCCGCCTGCGCGGCGCTGTTTCCCCGCCTGTGCGAGGGGACAACGCAAATGGGCGGAGTCATGACGGAACCGTTCCGTCATGAGCACAGCTCAACTGTGGCTCATGACGGAGCGGCTCCGTCATGAGCACAGCGCCACCGCGCTGCCCCCCTGCCCCCCCCAGCGCTGCAGCGGAATGTCCGCAGCAGCGAAGGGGTTAATGTATATTCAACTAATAAACAACTGTTGTTGTGCTCATTTCCAAACTACACAAACAGCACCACCATGAGGCAGGCTCTCAAAAGTGCAGGTGTTGACAATTAAGTGCTGGTGCTAAGCACCGCAAAGTACAGGCTCAAATTATGCACTGGGGTACCATGGGTATTCTATTTTTAATGAAACTGCTTTGTGTGGAGGCAACTACAGACAGTATGATGTCATGATGACCACTCTATACATTACCACAAATCGTAAATCGTAATGGAACATTTTGCTGATTATAAGCAAGAGCTCCACACAGTAAGCACTAGTCTGGCTCAGCCTTCTTGCTGCCTGCACCATATTTAAGGTAATACTGTTTCAGGATCTTTGTATGGCCTTACAATTTGCAGTATTAGTCCTGAGATTGGTGGGGGTAGGAGGTTTGTATATCCAGGTAGGTCAAAATATCAACTTACAAAAATACTTAAGCACTATCTCAACCATGTATTTATGTACAATTTCAGGAGATGTGGAATTAAGAATAGAAAATCTATACTTTTCTACACGTGTTTACCTTGGTGGCATATTGGAATTTGACACTGCGTATGCAACTCTTTTGTAGGCTCATATTTCATTCATGATATAGTGTCATACATCCCTGGGATTTAATTTGATAAAGCAACCTGTTCTTGGAATTGCTTTCTTGATTTGATTTCATTGAATCAATTGGATTAACATCAGTTAACAATGATTTTTTTATAGAAAAAGAGAGGAAACACAAGGGCATATTTACATGAAAATGACGAAGCGCGGTGCTGCAAGCAATTTTTCTACACCGAGTCATTTTCAAAATGCAGGGATGCACAGTATCAAGAATATGGCGCAAACCTGTGCTCAGCCCTGCACTGGCACTAAAAAAGCTGCCTAGCACTGATGCAGGCATCCTTGCACCATTGGTGCACCATGTGTGCTTGAAATAGAAGGATTCCTATACATGCACCACATCAATGATGGCCATGCTGGCTCTGGTACAGGCTAGTGAACACCCTCGATGCCTATCTTCAAAGGGTGGGGCACCCCTGTCCTCACTATGCTCCCTGTTGGAAAACAGAGATTTACACTCTGCTGAGTGATAAAGGATGTGTCTGTTATAATGTGCATCTAATTCGAGCAATTGTGGCCATGACATTGTAATATGAACCTAACTTAATCAAATATGACTATGGCTTAACAATATGGACATAACTGGGCAAATTGTAAGAATGATCTGGTCATGTTATTCTAAGTGATACAATGTCAACATGCCATGGCAGTGTGGGTGTAACCAAGGCAAATGAGAATATGGCATGGTAGTTTGGAGCTAAATACTGCAAACGTGAACATGGCATGGTAATTTGAAGCTAACTGATGCAAAAGTGAAAATGGCATGGTGACGTGGAACTAAATGGCCCCTGATGGGGCACATGTGACGCTAGTATATCAATTGTGGATCAGGATGAGGCAAATGTTAACATGGAAGGCAATGTGAAAGTCCTGGAACAACGTTGGGCATGGCACGGTACTGTGGACCTAAGTTGGGCAATTGCAAGCATAAAATGGTAAAATAGATCTACATGTAGACCTCAATACAATATTTAGGTCACACTATTCATGTCAGACTGCATTTCTGTTCAAGACACAGAAAACAATTTAGAAAAACGTTTTCTCTAAATTACATGACCAAATGGGAAGAAAGAAAAGTCATTCTTGTTTGAAACCAACATCTTTCGACGGAACTGATTGGAAAGGTGAGTTATGTTAAAAATGGTTATTTTTCTTCTGCAACTGCTGGTGTACACCCCCTTCCTTTTTCTTTTCAGAACAATAATCTAAAATGGATACATTTATCTGGCAAAACAAAAAGGCCATAGTTCAAGAAAACAATTGCTCGCAAGATAGAGGAAACAGCTCTGATTCGCCTGATCTCAAGCATAACCAAACAGTGTTTGTATAATAGAGGCACGCATGGCTAAACCATGCATGCCTCTACTACGCAGTCCAAACTATGAATGCGTCTTAACCACGTACCTTTACCACGCATGCCTTTACTATACAATTTCATGGTAAAGGCATAAATGATAAAGGGGAATGTGTGGCTAAGGACGCACACCCCCTGCCCCTGTTTAAGCTACAAACCCCCTATCTGCTCCCCCACCCTGTGGTCCATATACACCCCATGCTGTCCCTAACCCTTAATATACACCATCTCTACCCCTCCTACCCTGTGCTGTCCCTAAAATGACCACAACCGCTTCCACTGCCCTTAGGCCTAAAACCCTAACCCCTATTTTAAAAAACAACTCAGACACCCCTGACCCCTAAAAAACTACCCCACCCTCCCCTAAGCCCTACAAACTACCCCAAATACCCTTTTCCCTCTCCCTGCCCTGAGGCCTAAAACCCTGTCCCTTAACATACAGTACCCCGCCCCCCCTCCCGCCCCGTGCTGTCCCTAAAGCTACTCCAACCCCTTCCACTGCCCTTAGCCCTAATACCATAAACCCTAATTTAAAAAAACACTACCGACCCCCCCAGCCCGAAAACTACCTGACCCTCCTCCAGCCCTGAAAACAACCCAACCCCCAACTCTCTGAAAACGATATCCAAACCCCCCCCAAGCCCTGAAAATGACCCTCAACTTAATTTGTGCCGCTGGATTCTGGTGCTCGGCACCGGCACTTAATTGTCAGCTCCGGCTCTAGTGACAGTCCACCACATGACGCCACTGTCTTTGTAGATGCGCACACCAACTGTGTTAATTCAGTCAATGTACATTGAAAATTAATACCAGCCTCTCATGCCATTATTATAGCTTTGCGTGGCCTGAAATAGTATAAATTGCCATACTTGTATGAGTGCGATGGTTAGCTGTTATGTTGATCCTGCCATTGGCAGTACTGGCAGGGTATGGGTGGTGCAGACTGCAGTGCCCTTTATAGAAGGGCCATGGGACTTCATTTTTTGACAAATTAAGCACTGCGCCTGACCCTCCAGCCCAGAAAATGAGCCAACCCTCTCAGCCCAGAAAACGGCCCGAGGCCCAACAGCCCTTAAAACGACTCCCCAAACCATAAAAACTACCCCCACCAAACCCAGCCCCACTTACCTCACTGCATCCTCTCTTCCTGGCGTCTTCCTACTTCCACCGAGCTGCAACCCGTAGCTAGATCGTGCACTGCCTTAACCACACATATGCGTGGTTAAGGCAAGTGTGGTAGTGCTTGCGTAGTCATAACACGCATGGCTCTGCCCACATTGTTTCAACTTTTTCCCCTGAACGGTTATCAATAAAGATTGGCACCAGAGGGATGCCAGCAGACTCCGTATTGGTACTTGAATACTCGATTAGTCTGATAAAGACTATCAAACCAAAAATAACTTACCACATTTCTCAAAAACAGTTATGTTCGTGATAATTTGTGACAGAGCACATATCATGTTTAGTGTCTCAAAGCATTTAAGTTTCCCACATTTACTAAATGCACCTTGATTTGGGGGAATCCACATTTTCGAGGATTATAGGTTAAATGAAATTCATCATGATTTAATGGTTATCAATATGTTTCTGATTTTAATAATACTTACGCTACTTTAAGTTGCGACAGAGACCCAAAATCAAACTCACTTCCTGGTGTATTTACAAATCAAGCAAACACTGTTTCAGTGTAAAATTCAACCTAATGCTTCTGATTGGATAGACACACTGGACAGAGGAGGCCTGGCGCAGGGCAGTTTTATTTTGAGCAAAGGCATACTTTTGAGTTTGTCAGCCTTCTAACCCATCAAATACCACTTCAGGTACTTATTGACAATAC
The DNA here is from genome assembly GCF_964204655.1 of Triturus cristatus. Taxonomy (NCBI): domain Eukaryota; kingdom Metazoa; phylum Chordata; class Amphibia; order Caudata; family Salamandridae; genus Triturus; species Triturus cristatus. Next base: position 1,378,799,718 of record NC_140589.1, on the reverse strand, counting down.
ACCACACTCGTTTTACCCCCAAACTGGATAAACCATTGCCATTAACAAGAAATACAATCACCAAAGCGTACCACTCTCATATGTTTTTCAAATGGACTAATTTGGTCCCTTCTCTGGTCTAAGATCATCAAGCTGCTGTTAGTAGCATAGCCCTCTTCCTTTTGGTGGGCATTCTTTTTTTTTTTTTTTTGAAAAACCTTTATTGACATTGCAACCAAAGACAAGTATGGGCCTACAACCCTCGGGGCCGGCCGCTAAGCAGTTAAAGTAACAGCAAGCAGATCTTAATCACATGCAGCACCTCGGGAAGCAGATTCTCCATGCTAGTATACTCTAGTCCAGTGAACAGCCCAAAGGGGAAACCAGGATATAAAAGGTTTTCATTTTACAATAAGGGATAGGAGGATCAGGTGCCAATCAAGTTCTCAGCAGCGAAAAATGGCAGGCAGAGTAGTGAACGTCAACAATAAACAGCAATCTATCAAGTCAATGGCGCTAAAACAGGAGGTTCAGGATGTGGAGGAATGTCACGAGCCGTTTGCGCCTGCAGTCCCCTGCCCTAGGACCCAGAAGACATCACGGAAATTGATGCACAAATAAAAAACAATGATTGGCAACGAAGGAAACCTACCGTACTGACCCCAGAAAAGAAAGACAAAGAAGAATAAGAGAAGAAAAAGGAGGCCATAGGAACAAAGTAAAGGACTAAAGAAGCCCCTCCCCCAATCCCCCACCCTGCACCTCTGCAGATGACTACGGCCCCCCCCCCCGCAGTGTGCCTGTCGCCCCAGAACCAGACCCGAAATATAGAAGAAACAGAGAAAAAGGGGAAAGAGAGGAAACCCCCCCTAACAGAGAAGGGGAGAGAGTAGTAATAAACTGGAGGAGGGCCTTCAACCATGCCCCTGGCTTCTCCCTCCCGCACAATATATTCCTCCCCAAAACAAACAGGAAACAACAAAAATTCGACCATGTCTAAGAGAAATGGGGAGCATTAGTCACAGACTACACTATTAGTTATGCCGTGAGAGCACACAACCCCCAAGCCCGCCCGCCTATTAAATGACAACCTCTAAAGGATCAGCCTTATCCTTGGCCACGCTTTGCGAATCCACCAACGCATACCCATCGACCCATTATCATGTCCAAAGTTACAAGGAAGAGGAGCGTCCAAAGAAGACCAGGAAGGGACACACACATGTAGGGAGGATGTCTCTGAACACCAACACAGTCATCGTCATGGAAGATCACCTTTCCCAGTACTGCCCCAGGGCCTGCGCCGCACACAAGGTCCAGGAAGGAGGAATCAGCCAGAGCAGGTGACCGCTGCGGGAAGATCGCCTGGGTCGCCGGAGGCCGCGCATGGGACAAAGTCACCACCTTCTGCTCAAGTCCAAAACCTCCGGAACAGGCCGGCCCCACAGCCAGCCGACCACACGCTGCCACAGTGTCCGAAATTTCCAGCTGTCCCTTATTCACAGAGGCGGTCACGTTACTTTCCTCCTGTGTAGGGTGAAGCAGATCCTTGTGTACCTGGGGACAGGCAGACCGCAACTGTTCCGACGCTGACGCAATACCATCCAGCTTTCTCCCCAATACCCGGGCGCAGTGAACCAGGGTGGAATGAAGGGCTCCGAGAGCGTCGAGAAGGTCACCGTACCCCAGCACAGCCCCCTGCGCTCGCTCCGCTACGCTCCTCTGCGCCACACACTCCCAATCTTGCTGTGACCCAATGTACAGGATGATAGAGTCCATCCCATCAAGATGGCCGCAGGGCAGGGCCACCCCAGATGGGGACCGGGACTCAGGCACAAGCGCATCAAGTTCCATGTCACTGCAAACAGGGTTCCGGAGGCAGGCAAAATATGCATCCAGTGTGTGGTCACAGGTGACAGTCGTTCTCCTCCTGGGCCAGTGCCCGCGAAGACCGGAAGCAGCCCGCGCAAATCGGGACGAGCCACAGGCCGCGTCCGATCAGTTCACCGGCGAGGGCCCAGGCAATCGCCGAAAGACCCTGGAATCGTCACCCCGGGTATGCACCCGTTACGCCACGCTCGATGGTAGGAGCGACCACAGCGAGATTCAGGCCAATTTACGCTCCGCTTCGGTATTCCGACTCCACCCGGTCACCAATGGCCGCTGTTGTTGAACTGCCGCCCGGCCATGTTGTCCACCCGAGGTCCCGGCCCCAGGGCTGCACAGGCCGCAAACTTCAAATGAACATTTCTCAGGCGGTACCGCCGCCAGAAACTTCAGGATCACACGATCGGTTGCCGCTCTCAATCACCAACACGGGCATGTAGCGCAGGCTGAGGATCACATGCAGGATATCTGTGCGGGATGTGGAGGTTCACGGAGCCGGGAGCCTACGCTGCCGTCCCGGTCGCCATCTTGGCTCCTCCCCCTTGGTGGGCATTCTTGTGCTGCTTGGTGTTAATCACCCAACTATAATTGGACTAATCTGAATCCAGTGCCTAGTATAACTTTCTGTAGGTACTGCAAGGTTAATGATAGCTAAAAAAACTTAAGGATTCAGACCCTCTGCTCTTTAGTTAGAAGAGGTATGCACAGTATCCAATAGTGTGTATTCTAGTGCATCTAAAAAATTATTCTGTAGAAATATGATCTTCAATTTCGGGACATAGCCTAAGGCCAGACTGGGGTTTGACACCGTCTTCTGAATAACTTTTTATTTAAATGTAATAACTCACTAGAGTGATTTCATTATAATTGTAATATGCTGTATTTACTTTTTAAAATAACTCACAGAGGGGGTGATTATGATGGTGGGCGGATCGCCACCACCCAGCCGGCAGTAGCGATCCGCCTGCCATCACAACCACATTTACCCCCCACCACATTACCATGATGGGGCTACCGTGGCGGACGGAAAGCCCGTCTGCTGCTTTTCCGCCGGTCGACAATTTTTCTGATTGCCGACCGGGCGGAACTGGGGCATAACATGGTGGCGGTGCCTAGAAATCACAGCCATCCATTTTATGATGCCTGGCGGAAAAGGCCTTTCCATGGCGGCAATGCCGCCATGGAAAGGCTGGCGGGAATTGCTTTGGGGGCCCGTTGCTGGCCCGCGGGGAGGTGGGGGGTAAGGGGCTGCTCTTGGGGGGGACCTATGGTACCCCCCCGCATTGCCATGCTCAAGGTGGCAGGCACCACGTGGTGCCTGCCACGTTGTGCATGGCAATGCACAACGTGCCTCTTTGGCATTGCGGTGGGTGATGCTTACAGCAGCACCCGCCGCAATGTTAAAGATACGGACTGAGACCGCCACGGTGGTGGTTGCATCCTAATTTGCGGTGCGGGACCGCCGCACCATTGGCAGCCGGTCCCAACACCGCTAGGGTGGTGGGCAGACTAAAGTCTGCCCGCCATCCTAATGGGGCCCAGAGTTTTTCTGAGACTTTGACGATAATCTTTCCTGATGAAAAGGACACAGATTTTCATAGGGTATTGATTATTGATCAATAATGGGAATGATACAGGTTTCACATATGAGTTGTCCTACTCAGTTCTATTCATCTATCTTAAGGATGATCAATGAGATATCAAAGTTTAAGGATTATGTTTAAATCTTGGGATTGGGGCTGAAGGTTTCATCCTCGAGTGCACCACCGCTCCAAAAATTAAACTGAATTAAAGAGAGCATCTACACACCAACTTCAGGCATATCATGTATACTCACACAGCAAACCCGCGTATTACTAGGATACAATGTTTATGATTACACTTTAAAATTATATGGCAAGTCACCTCGAAGTTTACAGACAACATAAAGCCACTTGAACTGTGCCCTTATGCCTCCATAATCATAGAACTCCTCATTATGATAGATTGATAATCACAGTCGGAATGGCCTATAGGGCAATCAGGCATTTCCCAATGAGCTGGTCTGACAAATCAGTGCGTGGGCTGTTTTTTTAGCAGTTTGTGGTGCTGTTCTATGGTCAAGTGGGCTGGTTTCCATTGTTGATTTCCCTGATTTTATAACAAATATTTCCTACAGTAAACAGAAATGCATGAAGTCTCCTATGCCTTGCAAATTACTCATACAGAGTGTCTTTACAAGTTCAAAACTGACCTGAATTGGAATTTTGGGGCACTTTTTTTAGCTATCTGGTTCGCTAATGGGGCCACTTTATTTTAGTGCTGGGGCGATTTTTTGTCCCAGTCTGACCCTGTTGATAATATATAGTTATTGGTACTTTGTCTCACAACAAAACACCTTTACATAGGTCTGGTCCTTCATAGTTATTTTGCTACAAAAATAGATCTGTAGTTTACTGGGTATTCTACACACACACTTATAAAGCTCTGGTTTATTTTTTGCTGTTCCTTGTTTGGCTCTGACCAATATTCTAAATGTACTGTTGAGACAAAAACTAAAAGAAACCAAATTGGCTGTAATCTGTTCAAGGTGAGGAAGAGTCTGGATAATGGTGGGCAAGATCTCACTGTAAGGTTATATCCCATTTTTAGGTCAAAGCCTACCAGAGAGCACAGCTGTCTGGTTTGCTAGCAACATCTTGGAGACATTTTGAAAGCTTCCCTGGGAATGCATTCCGCCCGCTGCTTACCACTGGTTTTGTGTTTTGTAACTTATATTTGCTTGCTTTCTATTTGCTGGCTTTATTTGTTTGACTGTTCAGCTTGAGTTCATCCCATCCATGGCTCATACCCTATTTATTGTATTTTTGAACCAGTACTCACTTCTGTAAACAGGCCTTTAAATCTTGTTCTTATCTTGTCCATTTGCTGCACATTCAAGGACAGAGGTTAAATGCCAAGTTCTGTCTCCTGAGAGAGCTTGGTATTTACTTTTGTTTCTCTGACTTCCAACTGAGAGCATTTATGTGACAATCATGCTGACTACTAGAGGTTTGCTAGAAGAAGGATGTACGATGTAATCTTTTTTTTAGCACATAACAAAATGTAAATGTCTGTAAATTAACTGTGCAGATATTTCAGAATATATCAGAATTAAGAAAGCACAAACAAAGCAACATTTTTGGTAATTCTGAAGAGTAGTGGAATACATTTTTTAATAACATCAAAACAAACCAAAACACACTTGGTGATGATATTGCCACACTGTATACTCTTATCTGTGAAATTGTATGGCTGTGGAAATGTAATGGTCAATTCAATTGAAGATGGGTTGTCTGTAATGGCAGTGCTCTACCACACCATGCATACTCCACTTTATGTCCCTCCACTCTACTCTGCACCACTCCATTCTACTGCACTCTACTATACACTACTCCACACTACGTCACTCCACGCTGTAACTGCACTCTATTCTGCGCTACTCCACTCTATGCTTCTCTACTCTACTCTGCACCACTAACCTATTCACCACTGCAGCCTACACCACTCCTGTCTAGACCACGCCATCCCACACCACTCCACTCTATGCCACTGTACTCTGCACCACTGCATTCCATGCCTCTGCACTTTATGCCAATGCACCCTACGCCAATGCACTCTACTCTGTACCATGCCACTCTATGCCATTCCACTCTTTGCCAGAGCACTCTCCTTCACTCTAATCTACTCTGCATCACTGTGCTCTATGCCACTGCCCTCTACTCTGCACCACTCCACTGCACGCTACTGCACTCAACTATGCACTACTACACTCCACGCTGCATCACTACCCTCTATTCTGCACCACTCCACTCTATGCCACTTCACTCAATGTTTCTCTACTCTATGCTGAACCACTGCACTCTTCAGCACTGCAGCCTACACCACTCCAGTCTAGACCACTCCACTCTAAGCCACTCTACTCTGCACCACTGTACTCTATGCCTCTGCACTTTACACCAATGCACTATATGCCAATGCACTCTACTCTGTTCCACACCACTCCATGCAAGTGCGCTCTATGCCAATCCCCTCTACTCCACTCTAATCTACTCTGCTCCACTGTGCTCTATGCCACTCTACTCTATACCACTGTACTCTATGCCACTGCATTCTACCATGCACTACTCCACTCTACTATGCACCCCTTTACTCAACTCTGAAACAATCTACTCTACTCAACTGCACTCTGTACCACTGCAATCTATGCTGCACGTCTCCACTGCACTCTACTCTAACCACTGTACTCTATGTCAGTGTGCTCTACACCACTTTACTCAAAACCAATTACTCTACACCACGGCACTATATGCCAATCTACTCTGCTCCACTGTTCTCTACGTCACTACTCTTTATGCCACTCTACTCTGCACCGCTTTACTCTATGCTACTGCACTCTATGCCAATGCACTCTATGCCACTCTATCTACGCCAGTGCACTCTATGACAGTCTACTCTGCAACACTGCACTCTCTGCCACTGAACTCTATGCCACACTACTCTATACTACCACGTTCTACTCTGCACCACTTTACTCTACACCAATGCACATCATCTCCACTATATGCCACTGCACTCCACTCTGCACCACCTCACTCTGCACCACTCCAGTGTATGCCCCTTCACTATATACCATTCTACTGTGCAACACTGCACCATCTGCCATTGAACTCTATGCCATTTTACTCTGAACCACTCTAATCTACTCCTCTATACTCCACTCTACGCCAATGCACTGTACACCACTACACTCTACGTAACTCTACTCTGCATCACTGCACTCTACACCATTGCACTCTACGCCAATTCACTCTAATCTATTCTGCACCACTCTACTCTTTGCCACTCTACTCTAAACCAGTGCACTCTACGCCAATGCACTCTACACCACTTTACTCAAGACCAATGCACTCTATGCCAATGTACTCTATGACAACTACTCTGAATCACTGCACTCTTCACCATTGTACTCTACTCCACAACACTCTATGCCACTGCACTCTATGTCATTGCACACTATGCCACCCTACACCTTTGCGCTCTATGTCATTTCACTCTGCCTCTGTATTAAACTCTGCACCACTGTAATCTAAGTCACTGCTCTCTACATCACTCTAATCTGCATAACTCTACTCTGCACCACCACACTCTATGGCAAAGCACTCTACACCACTCTACCCTACACCACTGCACTCCACTACACTATACTCTGCAAAACTGTACTCTCTGCCACTCTACTATGCACCACTGCACTCTATACCACTGCCATCTATTCTGCCTCACTCGACTTCACACCACTCTACTGCTCTCGATACCAATGCACTCTATGCCACTCTAATCTACTCTGCACAATGTATGAAATGAATGAAATGAAATTGATTTTTATATAGCGCATGGCTACCCGGGAGCATCCCAGCGCTGCGGAGTGTGGCTAGAGGAAGGATGCGTTACGGGAATAGCCAAGTTTTTAGATGCTTGCGGAAGGTAAGGAGGTTAGGTTCCTTGCGGATGTAGAGAGGGAGGGCATTCCAGAGCCTAGATGCATTATATGAGAAGAGGCGTCCGCCTGTCCGTGCTTTCTTGATTCTGGGGGTATCAGTCAGGTAGAGATCGTCTGAGTGCATATTTCTGGTGGCTTTGTATGGTTTGATCAAGTTGTTAATGATCGGGGGGCCCTTACCCTGCAGGTTTTTGTGTGTGATGCACAGAGCCTTGAAGTGAATTCTCTCCTGTATAGGGAGCCAGTGAAGTGATTTTAGAGCAGGTTTGGCAGAACAGTGTTTTTTTATATTAGTGAGCAGTCTTGCTGCCGAGTTCTGGACCGTTTGGAGCTTGGCGATCACCGATACGGGGGCCCCTAGATACAGGGCATTGCCGTAATCCAGCCGGGATAGGACAAACACTGAATCAGGAGTTTTCTTGAGTGGTCGGGTAGGAGGGGTAGTACTCTGCGTGTGGTTCGAAGGAGGCCGTAGCAGATAGCAGCGGTTTTTCTTGCTTGGGTTTTAAAGGAGAGCTCGTGATCTAGCCAGATGCCAAGGCTTTTTATTTCTTTTTTGACGTAGGGGCAGGTCCCATGCAGGAAGGCCATAATGAGTTGGGGTTGAATGATGGTTGGTTCCCCAAAAGCATGAGTTCAGTCTTATCGCCGTTGAGTTTAAGATGTGATGCACTCATCCAGCTGTCTACTTCTTTGAGGCAGGTGCACAGATGAGTCGAAGACTGTTCCGCCTGATTGAGTGCAACGATTAGTTGGGTGTCGTCTGCGTAGGTGACTATTTTGACACCAAAGGGGGTTACTATCTCCGCCAGAGGAGACATGTATATATTAAAGAGAGTGGGGCTCAGGGACGAGCCCTGGGGAATCCCAAAATGAAGCGGCACTGGTTGGGATCGAGTGTTGCCTTCGAACACCTGGAAAGTTCTTTCTTCCAGGAATGATTTGAGCCATGCTAGGGCCGTGCCTGTTACTCCTGCCTTTCCGAGACGGTGTACCAGCGTGCAGTGGTTCACCGTGTCGAAAGCTGCACTTAGGTCCAGGAGGATAATGGCTGAGGAGCCTCCGGAGTCTAAGATCTTCCTGGCCTCCTCCACTACCGCTATCAGCGCGGTTTCTGTGCCCTGACCGGGGCGGAAGCCAGTTTGAGAGGTGTGAAGCCTTCCGGAGGACTCAAGGTATGCAGAGAGTAGTTGATTGACGTATTTCTCAGCCATCTTGCTGACTCCCGGAAGTAGGGAGATGGGGCGGTAGTTGGCCATCTCTGTGGGATCTAAGTGGGGTTTTTTTAGTAATGCTTTTACCATGGCTTTTTTCCATTCTTGTGGTACCAGACCCTGTGAAAGAGAGGCATTGATTAGTTTGGTGATGGGGGGGATGATAGTAGGTGTTACTAACTTCAGGATGTACGGTGGTGCGGCATCCAATGGGGAGCCGCTCTTGATTGAGTCTAGGATGGGGGAGAGGAGTTCCTCTGTCAGTGGAGTGAATGATTCCAGGCCGTGACGGAGATCCTGGGGTATTGGAATGTAGGACTCACAGAGGGATTCATTGTTATTGAGTGGGAGGTGATTGAGAATTTTTTGAATTTTGGTATGGAAAAAATCAGCTAGCTCTTTGCAGCGCTGGCCAGAGGGGTCGGGGGTGGGGGGGGATCGGGGACTTTCATGAGTTTTTTTACAATTTGGAAAGTTTCTCTGGGGGAGTTGGATGAGGAGAGGATTTGTTCCTCATAGAACGCTGCTTGGGTTGATTTTATTGCAGCTTTGTAGGAGGAGATAGCAGACCTGTATGTGGTTTTTGTTTCACTGGCGAAGTCTTTCCTCCAGGCTCTTTCTAGTTTTTTGCAGTGTTGTTTTAGCTTTCGGAGTTCGGGGGTGAACCAGGGGAATTTATTTGGTTTGAATTTCTTCTGTATGTCTTTTTTTGGAAGTACTAGGTCTAGCGTGTTCTCAATCTATGAGGAGAATTTTTTGTTTGCAGCTAGGGGGTCAGGGTCGTAAGCAGGTTCCGATGCTTCTAGTGCACGCTTCCAGTCTTCTGTGTTTAATTTAGACCAGAGCCGGGCTTGGGTACGAGATAGTGGTAGAAGGGGACTTGGAATGGGCGGGTGCCAGAGGAGCGGGACTAGAAAATGGTCTGACCAGGGAAGGGGGGTAGGGGTCCTGCATTCCAACTGAGTTATATTGGAGAAAATTGGGTCAAGGAGGTGGCCTTTGATATGTGTTGCTTGGTGAATCTTTAGATGTAACTGGTATGCTGCTAGATCTTGTGTGAGGTCGTCAGCTGTAGTGACTGAGGGGTTCTCAAAGTGGAGATTGAAATCTCCAAGAAGGTTGAAGTTAGGTGAGGTACTGGCAAGGGAGAAGACAGATTCTAGTAATGACGTGCGGAATCGGCCTTGTGCTCCAGGGGGGCGGTAGATGAGGATGCCAGAGAACGAAAGTGAGGGAGTAAATTCGATAATGAATTGGGCGTTTTCGCAATCTAGAAGGGGGCTGTCCAGGATGCAACAGAGTAAATGATCCTTATAGATGATTGCAATCCCGCCGCCTTTTTTGCTAGTTCTGTCTAGGCGTTGGATCAAGTATCCGGGGGTAGGGCCTGGACGATGTCAGGGCCTGAGCTTGGGGTTAGCCATGTTTCTGTAAGAAACAGGACGTCAAGTTCTGAGTCGTGTAATAGCAAGTATATTTCTGTGCTGTGTTTCGGTAGAGACCGACAGTTCAGTAGTGCCAATTTGAAAGGAATCCCTGTTGGGTAGAGAGTTGTCCTCTTAGGGAGTTCATAGGGACAGTAGGCAAATTTGTGGTGATGTTTTTCAACTGTGATGGAGTGGGAGCATGCGGGCTTAAAAGTGGTGGATAAGTGGAGCAGCTGTTCCCTGGAGTAGCGGAGGAGGGGAGGGGACACGGGGGCAGTAGGACTGGCACCTGGGCCCGGTCTGGCGCGGACGGGCGCAGACGGGCTTGCCTTAGGCCCGCAGCGCGCGTCCGCTGCGCGTCGGGGCGATCATCGCAATTTATACAGGTACTGTGCCAACTAGACCGCTAACCGGTTTTGTTGCAGTAGGGCACTTCCGGTCTGCGTTGTCCTTCCCTCCACTCAATCGGAACACTCCGTGGTGGACCGGGGAAGACGCAGACCTGGTGCACGTGCAGAGTCAAGTTCAGGCAACCGGTGAGTGAGTGTTTTAAGAAGCAGTGATTTAAAACAATATTAAAAAGCGGCGAAATTCAAACCCTGTGGGTCACAAACAGCTTGAGACAATTTTTAACGGAAGTTTTTTAGGCAGAGTGAGTAATGCTTTCGGGAGCCCTTTACCAGGCGCTCCTTCCTCGTGACAATTACCCAGTTTTTAGAAGCCTCTAGCACGTCCGCCATTGCACTCTATGCCACTCTAGTTTAAGCCACTGCCCTCCATGCCACTCTACTCTACACTACTTCACTCTACTTTGAAACAATATACTCTACACCACTGCACTTTACGACACTCCACCCTACGCCACTGCACTCTATGGCACTGAATCTATGCTGTGCCTCTCCACTCTATGCCACTATACTCTGCACCACTCTACGGCACTCTCCTGTATGTCACTGCATTCTACGCTAATGCCCTCTACGCCAATGCACTCTACACCACTTTACTCAAAACCAATGTACTCTATGCCACTGCACTCTACACTGATCAACTCCATTTTAGGCCACTCTACAACCACTTACTTGATGCCAGTCCATTCTAGGCCACTCTACAACACTCCACTATATGATACTCCACTCTGATGCTCTACTCCATTAAATTCTACTCCACTCTACTCCGCTCTATGCCACTCCACTCTACAACACTCTACTCCAAGCTATTCCACTTTACTCCACTACTCCACTTTATACTACTCCACTCTATGACAATCTACTCTGCTCTACACCACTCTATTAAACAACATACTACTCCACTTTATGTAACACTTTTTATGCCACTCCACTCTGATCTATGCCACTCGACTCTATGACACACTATGCCACTCCACTCTACGATACTCTACTCCACGCTACACCCTGCCAATCTATGACACTCTACTCCCTCAATGACACTTCACAACACTCTATGCCACTCCACGACACTACACTTCACTCCACTGCACTTCACTCAACTCTACACCACTTCACACCACTCCACTCCATGCCACAACATTCTCCTTTACGCCACTAACTTTTAGCCATGCTGAACAGCAGCCATACCGGTGTACAACATGACTAAAAGATCATTACAATGTCAATAGCTCATGCATAGGTGAGAGATATTGGATTTGACAATGCTTGTTTAAGTGTGTGCCTTATACATCTAGACACAAACAAGTGTTTCTCCCCATTCAAACTGCAGCAGGATAAGTCAAATATTTTCCCAGTTTTCACCTCCAACCTAGGGATAGAACTCTATCAGACGTCTTAGTAAAAGTCTTAAATGTCATCCATTGCCCCGTCAGCACCAATGGATCCATCCCTAAGCTGCCTCACCTCCCTCTAATTATAGGATAACTGGGAACAAGCCTATGAAGTTGATTACTGCTCTGCTTGATATGGTACTCAAGTTTGAACAAGGATTGACTCTTGATCATGCCTTAGTTTCCTGTCAGTGCACATAACTATTATTAGGTATCATATCTCTTTAATCAGTAGCTCGAATCAACTCTAACTTTGAAAGGATACTCTACAGGGCATCTGATTGAGAGAGAGTGAAATACCAAGGCTAGGACTGGGCCATCAACCTCCCTGAGACTGGGATCAAGCATGTCTGATCTTCAATAAACATGAACCTGTTGCGCAATGTGATAGCAAGAAGCTGTCCTTGTTGACTTGAGCTGCCATGTGATGGCAACAGTGAGAAAATAGCCAAGGAACATCTTCAACCAGCCCATCTGAACCTATGGTGCTCACCCAGAGGAAAGAAAACATACGGTGTGGCATGAACAGACCATGCGGTTACAACAAAAGGGTAAGTTACAACACAATCCTAAGTTATACTGTGCTCTCCCTTTGGTAGCTTGGCACAGACCAGGCAGGCTTAACTTAGAAGGCAATATGTAAAGTGTTTGGGCATCATTAACTCATACAGTACACAGTGCAAACACCAGAAAAAGTCTCTGCAACTGTTTAGAAAAATATAGAATATTTATCTGAGCAAAATAAGACCAAAACGACAAACATCCAATGTGTGGTAGTTGAGATATTGAATTCAAAAGAAATAAATGCAGTAAAGCACTAAGAAGCCATTAATGCTAAAAAGCTTACTTTAGGTCACGCTGGACCTGGGAAAAGTCACAATTTGGGCAGGAGTTGAGAGGCGTTGACCGATGCGCCGGATTCTGCCACACAGTTGAGGGGATGTGTTGATGTCACCAAGCTGCAGCAGCGGTGATACGCCGTCTGATGTGTCGATCTCTGGAGGTAATGCGCTGGTGCCAATGCAATGCGCCGATTTTACTACCGCAACTGGGTCAATGCACTGGTTCTGCTTCATGGAGACAGGAAATGCATTGAAATTCCTGTTGCAAAACAGCTGCAGAGCCCACTTCTGAGGCCCAAAACTTGGAGAGGGCTACTTAGGTAAGGGTAGGACTCACAGAAGGCAGAGTGCAGCAGCACCAGCAGATTAGTAGGAATTCCTTTGTGTCCCTGAGACTTCAGAAAACAGGAGGCAAGCCAGGAAACCCTTAGAGATCACTTGAAAGAAGGCAGAGTCCAACTCTCCCTCAACAGAATCAGAGAGCAGCAGGCAGCAGGGCAACAAACAGAAAAACATGCCTTCAAGATCAGCATTCCAGTCGAGCCCTTTGAGCATCACAACAGTTCTTCTTACAGAGTCCAGTTGTAGGTCCAGAAGAGTCTGATTTTAGAGGGTTGGAGACCCAGTACTTAAACCCAAAGTGCTTAGGGGAGGGGGTTAGTCAGTTGTTTGTGAGTGGACAGGGCGCTACCTATTAATGTGCAATTTTCAGCCCCTCCCATTCCTCCCTGCCAAAGAAGACCAATCCGAATGCAGAGGAATGGCCAGAATGCAGATAAGCCTCAACTGCCTGTGTTTGTGGCTGCCTAGAGTGAATGCACAAAGTAGTTGTCACCCAACCCTGACGTGTATTGGAGACAAGCTGTAAAGCACAAAACAGTTAGGAACAGAGACATGTCCACTCTCTAAAAGTGGCATTTCTAAAACAGTAATGTTAAATCCGACTTCACCAGTAAAGAGGAATTATAAAGACCATTCCAAACACATGAAACATGAAAAAGCTACTCCTCTCTAATCAGAAATTGCAGTTTAAAAGTACATTAAGGAATTCTCAATGCTAGCCTAGGAGAGGAGTTGGCCTCACAGTAGTGAAAAATACAATAGGCTGTTTACCACTATCAGGACATGTAAACCATGAAAGTTCATGTCCTACCTTCTACTTACATATCACCCTGCCCTTTGGGTTACCAAGGGCCTTCCTTATTGGTGACTTATATGCCGTAAAAGGGGAGTTTAAGGCGTGACAAGTAGTTTTGAATGCCAAGTCAAAGTGACAGTAAACTGCACACACAGGCCATGCACTGGAAGGCCTGAGACATGTTTGAAATGCTGCCTATGTAAGTGGCCGAATCAGTGCTGCAGGCCCACTAGTAGCATTTCATTTACAGGCCCTGGGTATATGGTATACCACTTTACAAGGGACTTAGAGGTAAATTAATTATTTTAAACAGGTGCAAGTTAATCTTAACATGTTTAAGGGAGAGAGCACACAAACTTTAGCTCTGGTTAGCAGTGGTAAAGTGCTAAGAGTCCTAAAACCAGTGAAAAACGAGGACAGATACAGGGAAGGAGACAGTCAAAAAGTTGAGGAAAGACCACCATAAGGGTGTCAGGTCTAACACAGGCTATCCAAAATGCTTCTATGTTTTAGTTATTCACACTTTATTCATCCGTAAATTATATACATACAAGCATTATCTATTACAGAATGGTGCATATGTAATAGTTTTAAAAGTGAAGCAGTGCTAAACTCAAAGTATGTAGTGATGGTTCAGTTTAAATTATGTACATCTGAATTGTACATTGATTACACTTAGGCAACGAGAAAATGTTTAAAAAATATTTTCAGATGGGAAAGTTGCATAGTGCAAATATCCATTGTACTTTGGTCTAACAAAGTCAGGTAATTAAATCAATCCATGTTAATATCTCAGTTTCAGCTGTATTTAGATGGCCCTAGAAAGAGCAGTAGAAAAATAGGTATTATCCAATTCAACCCCTGCCTTTTGTGATTTTGGACTACCCGTTTTTAGGTCGAGGACCGCCGGTCTGCCGAAGGCAGAACCGGAAGTCGGAGATTTAATGACTTGGAGAAGAGGGGCTTGAACCCGCCCCTCTTCTCCCCTGTTCTCCATTGGCTGGCCTCTTGAATGCTGGCCAGCCATTGGAGAAGAGGTCAGTCATTCCGATTAGGCCCCGTCCTTTTCGGATCGGGGGGCGTGTTTTTTGCAAGAAGTCTAATTATCTCCTCCAGCCAATGGCTGGAGGAGAGAAAAGACAAACACGCCCCGAATCCGAAAATGCCGCTGCCTTTCTCCGAGGCATTTCTGCTCTGCCTCGGAGAAAGGCAGTGTTGTGCTTATGCAGTGGTGTGCTTGATAATGCTTGTTTACTGTGCAAGGACGTCCGACTCGCAGTTTCGCTTTAGGTTGCATTGAATGAAACATGCTACGGCTGCTGCTGCTGATATCGCCTCCCGGGGCCGAGCTGCGCCGTTCCCAGTTCTATATCTCCTCGTTTATCGGTGTACTGCCTATTTGAGATCTTGTTTCGGACTGTCGGACCTATATACTTTTATTTTTTAACTCGGGGGTGGATGTTTGACTCTCTGGAGCGTGGAAAGCCGTGGGCGCCCAGCAGCTCGCTGCGCATAACTGGATTTCCCATCAGCAGCTCTTACGGTAATGTAAACATTAGTTGAATACGCTTTTTGTTTTTAAATTACTACTGAGGGGCTCGTGGGTCCACTGTAAAGAGTTTTTTTTCGATTTCTTATGCTGGGGTGATGCAAAAGCGGCTATAGGGCTGCCCCCTCTCACCCACTTCTCGCCGCGCTGTAGAGCGAAATGCGTTTCTTGTTCTTTACAAAACGCCATATTTGTAGATCGACGCGTGTGCAGGTGCTCCGGTGCAGATGCACCTCTATCCATTCTGGGACTTTAAATCCTTCTTGTATGACGTCATATAGAAAATTGAACTCCTGAGTTTAAAGACGCTATCCGGACTGCTGAGCTCTTCTTGCATGGATTTGTGACGTTTGAGAGCTTTGCTGGACTGACAGGGTGTCTGTCTTATGTCCTACCTGCATGTTACTGCGTAGGTATGCGCTTCATTTCTATTGCATATGATGGTTTCTTTGCTTGTGCCTCGAACCCGGCCTGGGGAAGGGCACTTTTCCTTCGATTCATGCACCGTATTTACATTACATATTCAGGCACAGAGAGATTAAGTGATTTGCCCAGAATCACAGGGTGTGGACGCGACCCCGATAATTGTAATTTATGTTTAAATGGATTAGTACTCTTATAACCAGGCGTAGCCGTGGAGTCCTCGTGCGCAGCCTCCGGTGGCAGATGGGATGTTCACCCCTGGGCATGCCTGGGCAGCGTCTCTCGATGGTTGTTCGTTTTCGGCCTGCAGGCTGCATTGTTTCCTTGTCCCGTTATTGACGTCCAGTGGGGGGAGCTCTTGGTGATGGAGAGGGGGCGATGGGCCACTCTGATAACTGAACCGACCTACAGTCTTGTTTACAGAGGAGGAAATAGGATAGTAACAGATTAAAACAACAAGCATTTACAATGCAATGGTCTCGGCATTGGTAAAGTTAGAGCTATTGGCATTGCTCATGACATTTTTTTTGTTTATGTTTTTGTTTTTAAAACATTTAAAGAAACGGCATTGTTATTTACAATGTCAATAGCTTAATCACTCTCAAATGCGAGACCTATTGCATTTGCACCCACACACAGGGCCACCTACACACACACTGATTAAGCTATTGACAAAAACAAACAAAAATAATGTCATGAGCAATGCCAATAGCTCTAACTTTACCAATGCCGAGACCGTTGCATTGTAAATGCTTGTTTGGACTTTTATTGTGAGTGAGTCTCACTGACTGAGTCTCACTATGGACTTTATTCAAATGTATTGAGAGTGCTAGCAGCCAGTGTCTGTCCTTTTAAACAAGGTCTACTGCTGCGTAACTGGGGTAGGAGGATATGGGGAATCTGCATGTGAACACATGCACACGCATGGGAGCAGGATGAGTGAGTTGAACTATCATCATGCTCAGCCCAGATTTATGTGCAGGTATCCCATTGCAGAACGGGGCCTTCAGGGAGTGGTGCTGACCTGATGTAAGCCATATAATGTGAGCGGTCATTCTGAGTGTAAGTCTGTAGTACTTAACTGAAAGGGTGTGTGTTAGACTGTATTATACATTATGGGTGAAATCCACTTTAAAGTATAGTTTTACCAGGGGTTAAGCCTAGTGACTATTGTGACACACCAATCGTATGGTAAACATAAATCCCAAGTGCAGATTCAATGTGGCGTTCTGTCCTCCTTCTGGCACTTGAGTTTTATCATATTTCTCTGACTCAGCACCTAATCAGATTCGATTCCTAGTTTTTGTTCCCTGGGCTAGGGAAAGTTAATTACTCTGCTGGAGGATGAAGTGCCTTCCCACACAGTAGGGTATTTGCAAGGGATTGGGCCTTTTCCTGGGAAAGGAAAGGTGGGGATGGAATATGCAAGTGCCAATTATTTTTCACACTGCAACAAGCCTGGCAAGATATGTTGTAATGAGGACCAAGGGGCGAAAGCCAGACCTCATTCCCGGCAGATCTGCTACTGGTGAGCCCAAGGCCACAAAAGCATGACAGTGTGCCAGCATGGAAGTGTGCCACCTCCACTCCCATGTCCATTTATAGGGAGAGTGGGGAACCCACCGCCATCACCGCTGCCTTCACCGATGCCAATGGGACACTGGAAGCTGCTGGCTCCCACGCCACCACACACAGATCTGCTGTCCTGGATGGATAGGGAGCTGACTGGGTCATACAGGATTGGCCCCTGCATGGCTAAGGATAAGCCTCACACTGGGTGCCCCATAGAGGGTAGTGGTACCTGGGTTAAAAGAAAGACAATGAATAAAGACACAGCACGAGGCCGCAATTAAATAAAAAACAAAATAAGCAGTTTTGTTTGAAGCATGAGGCCGCCGATTGGAAAGACCTGTTTAACGTCAAAGGAGCACTCCAAAATCCTCTGGGGCGCATTCTAAAATGTATATATTTGCTTCAGTATTGCCCCAGAGAGAGCAGGGGCACCAATAAACTATGGGGAGGTGATCAGGGTGACTGCCAGAATTGCAGCAGACCCCAAAAGAGCCCTGTAGATAGTTAGGAGGGCCACTTTCAGTCTCCCAGGTGCACTGAATGGTGACTTAAAGAGGCTCAGCTTGGATTTTTGAGCACTTTCTGATCCAGGGCTTTCTTCCCAAATGTTCTGAAGTGCAGGAGCTCCTTTTAGTGGTTCCTACTACATAAGAAGAAATGTAAAAAAGGTTCATGCACACAGTTTAATGAAAACTGAAAGGCTTTAATGACAATGACACTTGTGAATCATTACATGTGTTAATGAGGGTCATTGAACTGCTTTATTGACAATCATAAAGTTAATAGTGAGCCATTACATGTTCTAATGAATGTCATTTTAAAATGGTACCATCCTTAGAGGTTTTAATGGTGTTGCGTTGGCCTATTATGACATATATCTGCATTTATTGATGTGGTGACAGCCTGACAAACCCATCAGGCCGGTATTTTGTTTCCTGCACCCCACTGTATTCTTTCTAATATATGTGGGTGGCTTGTACAGTGGTTATAGGGCCCAGCGCTCACTAGAGATGTGCACTGTTGGTAGGTATTTCCACCTGCCACAATGTACATATTTGTAAATTAATGCATAGTATTGACTAGTGTGTGTATAATGAAGTACTTTTCTCTTATAAGTAAAAGTACTGACTGGGCAATGATTGTTTGGGTGCTGTTCGTTGACTATGTGCAGACTGGGGTACTGTCTCACACCAACACCACTGGGTACGTCTTAGACTTCTCTTCCTTGATACCACGAGAGAGTCAACTGCTACAATGCGATACATGGTTCCAGGTAGGCAGAAGGTTGCACTTATATCATCTTTAGGACTCACATCCTTTACAACAAATAATCCACTTATCTTACAGAGCTCTTTACAAGTAAAGCACTTATGTGGTCTAGGAATACCGGAGGCCAGAATCTCTGATCCGGTTGGCTTACCTGCAACAAAATCTGTACATTTTAATGAGCTACAAATGGTTAATAGTCTTGGGCCAGAATGTTTATCTGCAGTAATTACCAATTTCAGATCCATTAGTGAGCCCTTTTCTACTGCAGTTTGCCACTTGCTTGGAGCATGTGGTAAATTCCAGGAGGGGAATGGTGCAGGGTGGAGTAAATGGGATGGGGATCTGTCCAAAGATTGAGTAGGATACCATGAGCCGAAGGAGCATTTTCACCACCACCTGTTGTGCAGGAGAGGGGTAGATGGAGGCTGGGTTCTACAGATTTCTAGAGCTCCAGTAGCTCTGAATCTAGGTCTGGATCCAATGTTTTAGAGACTTAAACTAGTGAGTCTGGTATTCACTGCCCCAGTAATTCTGGGACCTGAAACACCAGGCTACTCAGAATAGCTCTAGGGATATCACTCTGATTCACTTATCATTAGGGCCTTGAAATTAAGAAAACACATGCACCATTGTTTGGAATCCTTTTCTGATAGAATTTCAAAATCAAGTAACCACAGGAAATTAAAGTAATACCTGTGATAGCACAATTAATTACAAATAGGATAATCATTGTGCCTCTGAAAAATAAGAAGCATCCTTCGCTAGAGGCTCATTTGCAACAACTTAATAGATACATCAACACCAAACTCATCCTCTTCTGCAAATACCACAAATTCTCTGCACTGTCACCTGTCAGTGTTGCTCCATAATAACCATTCCTTTTCAGAAACACTACTGTCTTGCTATGTGGCGTTTGCTGGTACACACTTAACACCTTCTCCTGATGTACGGTTTTGTATCCTCAAATTGTTGCCAGATTAATGCTTAAAATGCTTGGACTAACACTGCCTTTCTTCTTCTATCCCCCTCAAAATATCATTAACAGAAAGCAGAATAGGTAAGCCTGGGTGGCGTATCATCAGCTATGATACGGTGAACACGAAAGGCAACCCAAAGAACATCTTCCAATTTTCTGCAAATTCTCCAATGGTATACAGACTTTTGTTCATCCTGAACCTGTCTGATCATTGCTGTTTGCCAAAGACACTCATATAATCTGGGATGTGTGTATATTGTTCTGATGCTTTTAAGTTTTGATACACATTGTGCCGGTTTGGAAAAGCTGTCTTCACTGGAACATTTGAAGAAAGAATTGCATGGCCTAAATGCTCTGTAATTGCACACAAAAGTGAGCATCGTATCGTGCAAATTGAGCAAAAGCTATTGTATATAGAGTCTGCCAACACAAATGGGAGGACAGGTCCTGCATAGATGAAGACATTTGTATAATCATAAAAGCCATAAAAATTCAGGACTGCGATTGGACAACCAACAGAGTGAATAAAACAGACACCATTAAAAACTCCCGACTTATCAACTGCATACATCAATTTGTTTTAAATATCATGAACATCACATTTTACAGACCCACACAACTCCCCACAAATGAATTAACAATGAAAAAGTCAGAAGAGATTCATTCATTCAGTTGTGAAAATGGGAGTGTCAATCCAAGTAAAACAAACACAAAAAGTAATGTAATGAATTAATTAACATTGCAAGCATATGAGTGCATAAATCAAGGGAGCAGCAGAATCCTGAATGCACGCACCTCCACAACTATAGACCAACATTCATGAAGACCGAAAGTGATGTAGGCCTCCACTAAAGATGCCCACAACCACATAAAAGTAAAGATATGAACATGAACAAGTCAAACACACTCTTGTGAGAGGGGAACTGAATTGAACTAATGACTACACTTGTCACAACCCCCTAATGCGCCTTCGGTGTAGTGGGCCTAGCGTGCAGTGCTCATGTTGCTATACACCTGTGGGACTCTATGGTGCGCTATAATAACCATGACGGAGGTTTCCCAAAACCCCTAATTCCATTCCATTTGATTCCCTGACAGCATCCCCAAAAACCCATAATTCCATTGCGCCTGAATCCCTGCAATCTTCCCCCAAACTCCTGTGAGACAGCGGCAAGCCTTGCTCCCACTGTGACTGGAACTTGGTGTAGTTTTCCATTATGCACATTCGAGCGAAAATGATATATTTGTTTCCTGTTATTTGGTTATGATCACCAAGTTGCACCTGCCCATTCTGTAAGGTCAAAGAGAGTGTACTAACGCGTGTTTCTGCAAAGGTTTGAGAACCTTCCAGATGGCCATGTACCCCACATAATCTAGCTACATCCGTCGAAGCTTCAAGAAGGTATATAAACCTCGCCCAACCCCGAATCGTGGCTTGGCCTCGCTCCCTGCGGAATAAGCTTCACCCTTCCCACTCACCTAAAGAATCCTGCCAGAACCAAGAAGCGCTTCAGTCTCCTTCAAGTCCATCTGAACCTGTGGTTTCAGTGACTCAATCTTCTTTGACGTCTTCACCCTCTCTCACTCCTGTACAACTATTGCAGACCCCCGCGACTCACCTGAGTAAAAGCCTTGAGATCTTCTTCGAACTTCAGTCAAGTGGAAGAGCTAGGCTAAGAACTTGATATCAGGTTAGTGCACACTAATCTTCCTATAGTAGTAAGCAGGACCAAGTATCCACATCTTTAAAGACTATAGACTTTTCCTATATGCGCTCTCTGTGATTTATTTCAGCGCTTCTGTGTGGCTATACTCCGGACCCTTCCTACAACCTTGGTGCTAGAGCTGTCACCACGCAAGGATTAAAGACTTTAGCTCTGTGTTTCCTTGATGAACAGTAGTGCTTAGAGAAAGCACTTCAGAGTCTTTGATATATGTATTAACCTTGTCCCGAAATCTGTATTCTGAGTTTAATCCCTGGGAGTGTCCCAATCTCCAATCTGTAACTGTGTTCATTCTGCTCTCATGTCGTGCTGCTGATGAAACTTGTAAGTGTATGCCACTAAAGTCAATGTATGGTCATTGTACATAGAGGCCTGTTAGTGTACGGATAGTAACTGCCTCCTCTTGCAATTTCCAGTGTATTTGCATCCTCTTAAAACCAGAGGTTGTGGTCCTGTGCGTATCTATCTCACAGACACAGAAGGTCTCTAGAGCGACAAATTCTGTTATGCAGTATCACACAGCTGCTGAGCAGATCCCGTACTGCAAGTCTCTCTTTTCTTATTTTATCCCAACACCTCTTCCCCACCCCCCAGGGGCCATGCTTTGTTCCTGTTCTTTTAATGGGCAAGGCCCTGAGATAGATAGGAGGTCTAGTATCTGCTCCAGTGTTGTCTACGTGGTTGGGACCAGGTGAGTTTATGACAACACTGATGCTAGCAAAATGGGAGAAGATGACAACCACATGAATGTGCACCTCCAACTGGCATAAATACTCATGTGATTCATCAGGAGAGGAAGGTGGGAGCCCAGAGGAGAAAACTTTGTGACTACTTAACGTCAGATTGTCTAAACAAATAGAATGTCTAAAGAGATTCCAATTCACCAAAGATGTTATCAAAAACAGATTGTGCTGGGTGAGAGACAACATCATATCTCAGAAAAGCATTGCAAGTCACATCTGTTAGGCTGAAGCCGCTTTGTGTATTGCAATACAATTTCATTAGTTGCCTCGAGCAGTACATCAGAGATACATTGGCATTTCATAACCATCCCTCAAGAAAGTATGCCACAAACAAAGCAGTAAACAGCTTCTTGTCCAAACCCCTCATAGGCACCATTTTACCTGCTACAGCCAGAAGACATACACTAATCTCAATGTACAAGTAGTATGTCACACTGTTTCACCACATATTCAATAAGCTTCATGTGTTCCTAACAAGATGCAGCCTTCTTGGAAACCAGTAGAGTCTTACAATGAATGCAAAGTCTCAGACAGGTGAGCTCCATCATACTCAATGGGTTGCACCTATTGGCACACATTTGCCTTAGCTCTACTTACCATTTCAGCCCTCATAACATGACAGTAGGCCTTGCACTTATAGATATGGTTGCGATCAATGTCCTTCAACCCATCTACCAGCGGTGAGTCATGTGCCTGCCTCAAGGGCTATGTGGCAGATAAACCAGCCACTGCAGGAATTAGATCTGCTGCTCCTCTGCCTTGTGCTTCTCAACATGTTAGCACATGAAAATGGACAACCCCTTCCAAGACATGTGCGCAACTGCTCAGAGCAAGATGTTGTCAGACACCTTCCATTACTGCACTGGTCAGAGGTTTCTGCAGAGGAGAGGGGGTTATACTATCCCAGGGACTGCATGTCTGACATATACACATGTAAGAACTATGTGTGACCCTAAGATATTGTAGGAGAGTGCATCTAGTAACGGGAACTTTCTGGAATCTCCTGACTGCTGACATCAGATACATCAGCACATTCTACACTAGACACCACATTATTAACACCACTCACAGTAAATAAAGCCTCAATTAGGGTGTTTGGGGGAATAGGTAGATGTTATGGCAACAATACTTGTCATACCACAAACATAAGAGAATTAAAAGAATTCTAGGGAAGCAGAGTGCTGTATACTGATGATACACTCTGCATAATGTTTACAGACACAACACCATAGAGGCTCCATCCAACACTCAAACACTCAATCCAACAGTGTCAGAGTGCGGCCCATTTGACTGGCCAGTAGTTGTGCTTTTACCATCACTTCATAAGAGAAATTCCTCATGACAAATGCACCAGCGTATGGCAAGGTATACACATCAAAAAGTGAAGTCCTACTCTGTGGTGTATGCTAAACCTCCTACAGGGAGAAAAAGTGCAAGGCTTTTTAGTATAACACTCACTCACCAGGGTTATCCCTTGGTGGCTTCATCATAGGGTTCTTCCTGTTCTGTTGTGGAATGGGGCACGCTGATACCAGATCTGGCCCCTTTGAAAGTGGGCTTATAGTGCTCTGTCAGCCTCTATGGATCCAGTGGAAGCAACGCATCTCCTCTGTTGCACAGTACAACTCCAAGCAGAACCGAAGCATCGCTTCTGCTTAGTAGATGAGGCCTATGGCAAAGACCTGCATTGCTGTTGCAGCCTGCAAACTCTTCAGAACAACAACTGTGCGACGCATCCTTGATGCAGGCCCTCATATCCCTCATTGACAGCAGTCTTGACGACAAAGAGGATAGACTCTGCATCACAGCCTTACAGCTTCTTGGAACTGATGCATCACCCCGACTGTGCAACGCATCCTGGACGCCGGACTTCACATCGCAAGCCCTCTTCGACAGGAACCTCAACAACTATACAGGCCCTCGCATTACAGCTTCGCTGCACCTCAGAACCGATGCATCGGTTCAGCTGTGCTACGCATCTTCAAAGTAGATCTTCGCAACCCTCCGCAAACCAGAATTTAAAATACTCTGTTTAGCTGGCCTAACGGGTCCCTGTAGCCAGCCTTAGCTCCATCGCAGTTTGCCTGAACTTGGGAATTTATCCTGGTCCAGCACGACTAGATATCCACAGTTGATGCTTTGAGCTTTTTGGAGAAATTTTCAAGAAAATCTTTAAAACTGCATATCTCCCGTTATACTGATTTTTGTTGTGTTGGTCCTGTTTTATCTATATAAAATTACTCTAACTTATTTGAACTGTTTCTAACTTGGTGTGGGACCCTTTTTGCATGGTGTTTTCACTTTATTACTGTTGCACAAATACACATTGCCTCTAAGTTAGGCCTAACTGCTCTGTGCCACGCTACTAGAGGGTTGAGCACAGGCTAATTTAGGGTTGACTTGTGCCTCACCCTGACAGGGACAGTGGTTGCTGCTTGACCCAGGCTCACACCCCTTTCAGCCAACAGCCCAATTTCTTACACATAACTAACAGAGAATTTAGCTCAGGTTAATTTAGTGGCTTTGAGAGTACACCCTGACATGGGTTGCAATTTTTAATTGTGGTGGGTAGTCACCAACCCCAAATAATAATCTAATTTCTTACACAAACCCTTCTTACACAAGCTGCACCCCTTGGAAAGGATTTCTAGTTATGCATCTTAAGCCACGCCCCTTTTAGAGACCCCACCCCATTTTTTTCATTCCACTAAACGCCCTGATCAGACCGGGGTGCATAAACTGCCAGTGTGGTGCTACTTTTTTGATCTGTGGTGTGTTGCAAGGAAATGCTGTTTGTCATCATATTATATGTTCTTAAGAGTTGCAGTATAGTTTTCCATTTCTTTTATTTAGAGATTGGTGTTGTTTTGCCGCGCAAAAAAATCCATATTTGCATTTGGTATATACTAGATTGATTTTTGTTGCAAAACAGCATTGAGCGATCGTATACAATGATGAAGAGATCAATGGTCATATATTCAAAGAACTTTAAAAACTGGGACAGTGTCTTGTGAAATGTAAAAATAAGGATGCTTACTGTATCTTTAGCACTAAGAACTTAAGGAAGAAAAGCATATTTTATAGAGAAGCAAAAGCAAGGGAGATGGCAATCCATTTTGCGCAATGAATACTTAATGCACCACAAATCTCAGCATCTGTATTGATAATATGAACATGTTGTGGCGATCATGTTAATTTCATAGACATGCAAAGTGTATTAAGAATATTGCATACCAATCAAAAAGACAGCTTCGCAATTAGAAAGATTTGGTAGTTTGAAGGATTATTCCCATTTAAAGATGGCCACCACATTTACTATCATCAAAGGAAATTGTCTGATATTGTTTCTATATCGTTGACTGTGCCCAATAGAAGAAGTAACTAGGAATAAAGGATTGCGGAGCATTGGATAGAAAGTATGAACATGAAAATACTAAACAATTATAGTTAATTATACTTAGAATAGCTAAAGAGAGTCATAATGAGAATAGATATGGACAGTGACTATGGTGCACAGGGTGAGAGCGCCAATGTAAACAATGCAATCTGCAAATGCTTTCTTAATTATAGTACCTACATGCAGAACCTATTCTTAGTATCACAGAGAGAAAGAGACTTCTGCGTTTTGGCATAAGCATTTTTGTGATATCCTTATTTCAAACACGTTGCCCAGAGTTGACTCTGTTCCATGAGAGAGTAACAAGAATTATGACAATGTGGAGGTTATATACAGGGGTCTGAGACGACCTCAAGGATAGGGTCAAAATAACGTATATATTCCCAAAGGTAATAAAGTAAGCTATGAATTTCAACCTACAATCTGTATTATGAAATTAAGCACTTTTCAGAATTAAAAGAATATTAACTACGTTTCATCGTAATTAAATAATTTATGGGTAGGCTGATTTTAGAAACTTGTGTCTATCTAACCATATATTATGTAGAAAAGGTCACATGGGTATGAGTCACGATACTTATAGCCAGAAAAGAACACACAACTTCCTGAAAAAATTGTGTACGAGACTGCTTTAAAAAACACAATCAGTCCTTGTGTTATAATTCATATTCAGGCCTTACTGTGCTGTGATGCCATTAGTGCATAGGCCTACATGCATTGTTTTGCCTGTCTGCGGGGGGGGGAAATATTTTATTCAGATTTTGTACAAACGTTGACCACTCGTAATTTGACCCATATTGAATGTATTGTGAATTTGTTGCTGGAAAAAAACTATAGATTTAGGCATAAAGGCGCACCATTGAAGAGAGCAATAATAGCACGGTGGATCAAAATACAGAGATACACATTTTGTCATTACTCATTTTAATATGACTCTATGTATGCCTTGCCATTCGAGTGAATACATATGAAGACATAAAATGATTGAAAATATGTCACGTGCATCATAAAAGTAAACACGTTCATTGGTGTTTGATGCGCATATCAGTAAGTTTTACATTTCATCATCCTGCTGCCACCTTTCCGGCAAAGCAACCAAGCATGCAATGCAGAAATGTAAATTGCGGTGCACTTTGATTTATATATGGCAACAGTATTTATAGGACAGGCAAGCAGTGTAGAAAGTCAATGGGCCTTATGGCACAGAAAGCATTATGCGGTACCAGTTTAGGCTGGTAGACATTGAGGCCTTGTGCTGCTGGGACATTTAGCCTCTATGTCGAAAATAAGGTTTTGCTTGAGGAAACTGGAAATTGCTAATCTTAGACTTATTGCGAAGGTTAAATAATTCACAAAATCAAAATTAAGGGCCATATTTAATGTTATAACTGAGATTCTAATGTTGTTAACAACACCTAACGTGTTCTCA
Organism: Triturus cristatus; assembly: GCF_964204655.1. Taxonomy (NCBI): domain Eukaryota; kingdom Metazoa; phylum Chordata; class Amphibia; order Caudata; family Salamandridae; genus Triturus; species Triturus cristatus. The sequence goes on along the minus strand of NC_140589.1, from coordinate 1,378,772,836 downwards.
AAACACACTGATGTGGGAGATGCACAAACACCGATTAATGTCTGATTTTTGTAGGCCACCTTTAAAAAGTGAATGACAGAGGATGTGGATGCGAAGGACGTGGTGACAAAATAACGCTAGCCACTGCGTAGAGCACGCCACCCTTTTTGTGACAGGAGGCATATTAAAGGTGGGGCTGCACATGACAGCAAAAAGGTATCATGTAACAAAGTTGCATCCAGTGCGTACATCACGTCACGTATGCTGCGGAATCCAAATAAACGTTGTTTACACTGTCCCAACCAATGCGCACAGCAAATGCGTGAGTCAAAGTCAGTAGGATGATAAAATAAACACACATTTACCTCACTGGCTCCACGTCACCTCCACGGTATTTTCTCCCACTGGGGTCCACGCCAAAACACAAAACTACATTTTGACTGAACTCCCGTGTTTCATCCCGTTTGTCAGACACCGTTCCTGGATCCGGTGCTTCTCTGGCAGGGCCGCGTTGACGCATCGCTTGTCGTGTTGGATATTAAAAGTCGTCATCGGATGTTTCTGTGCACGTCCCGAGCCGCGTCCTAGTCGGCGGGTCAGAGGGAGGCTGATGGAGCGAAGCCCGTGCACCATTATTCCCAGTTATTACTGGTCCTTGCTTTAAATAGCGCTTCGTCAAATAGAGGCGCCAAGAAAGGCCGACCCGTCCGAGAAACGGGCAGATTGTTAGATTTTGTTTCTCCCTTGTCCTGCGGTGCCACCGACGGGGGAGTGACTGCTGCTGGACCCCCCTGTCCATGGGAGGAATCACTGCAGTCCGCTCCCTGCCTGCCTCTGCCTCGGCTTGAGGCCACAGCTGATCCAGCCTGCGTCCGTCCATACATAAATCATTCCCCTTATTCTATTGGTTACATGGTACATGGCAAGTATTGATTTTTTTCCCTTGCCTCTTTGCTGAAGAGCCCATGGTGTTTTTTGTGAGACAGAGAGAGAAGCGTTTTTAGCTGCCGTTCGGTTTTAGTAAGAGGAAATCACAACGCCATTTCGTCCCCTGGAAGTTAAAATCCCAGGGCTGTGTAGGCGAGCCCCTGCTCCTGACGTGCACACCGAGGGAGGCCTGGGCGCGCCCACCTGCAGATGTGAGGGTGTGAGTTTTTCATCAGCACCACCAGGCACTCAAGAAGGACAACAACAAGATACAGGGGTGTGCTTAGCAAAGACAACACGCAAGGTGGGCAGTGAGGGGAGCTGCAAGAATCTCTTCTGTGTACAGGGGGAACAACCTTTACAACGCAACTTTTACAACGCACTACCATTACAACGCATTTTTTACAACGCATAATCCATTACAACGCATGACATTACAACGCATGACACTACAACGCATTTTTAAAAACTACCTTTACAACGCATTCCATTACAACGCATACTACCATTACAACGCATACCATTACAACGCATAATATTACACTATACTATCCAACACTTACCCTACTGATGCACCCCCTGGAGTTAGAATAGTAATTTTTACCCCTACACTATCCAACACTTACCCTACTGATGCACCCCCTGGAGTTAGAATAGTAATTTTTACCCCTACACTATCCAACACTTACCCTACTGATGCATCCCCTGGAGTTAGAATAGTAATTTTTACCCCTACACTATCCAACACTTACCCTACTGTTGCACCCCCTGGAGTTAGAATAGTAATTTTTACCCCTACACTATCCAACACTTACCCTACTGTTGCACCCCCTGGAGTTAGAATAGTAATTTTTACCCCTACACTATCCAACACTTACCCTACTGATGCACCCCCTGGAGTTAGAATAGTAATTTTTACCCCTACACTATCCAACACTTACCCTACTGTTGCACCCCCTGGAGTTAGAATAGTAATTTTTACCCCTACACTATCCAACACTTACCCTACTGTTGCACCCCCTGGAGTTAGAATAGTAATTTTTACCCCTACACTATCCAACACTTACCCTACTGTTGCACCCCCTGGAGTTAGAATAGTAATTTTTACCCCTACACTATCCAACACTTACCCTACTGTTGCACCCCCTGGAGTTAGAATAGTAATTTTTACCCCTACACTATCCAACACTTACCCTACTGTTGCACCCCCTGGAGTTAGAATAGTAATTTTTACCCCTACACTATCCAACACTTACCCTACTGTTGAACCCCCTGGAGTTAGAATAGTAATTTTTACCCCTACACTATCCAACACTTACCCTACTGTTGCACCCCCTGGAGTTAGAATAGTAATTTTTACCCCTACACTATCCAACACTTACCCTACTGTTGCCCCCCCTGGAGTTAGAATAGTAATTTTTACCCCTACACTATCCAACACTTACCCTACTGTTGCCCCCCCTGGAGTTAGAATAGTAATTTTTACCCCTATACTATCTAATACTTACCTTAAATGTAATTTAATATTATGCGTTGTAATGGTATGCGTTGTAAAGGTAGTATGCGTTGTAATGGTAATGCGTTGTAAAGGTATTTTTTAAAAATGCGTTGTAGTGTCATGCGTTGTAATGTCATGCGTTGTAATGGATTATGCGTTGTAAAAAATGCGTTGTAAGAGCATGCGTTGTAAAAGTGTGCGTTGTAACGTCATACATCCGTGTACAGTGTGCCTCACATGACACAATATGATTCAACATAAAATAAAACAACACTGCAAAACCAGAACATGTCGTAGCATACAATTAAGTTAAATAACACAAACATAACATGGCACAGCAAAGTGTAGTGTAGAATAGCATAAAATAGCATAACAAAAGAATATAGCATAACGTAGCTTAATATAACGATTAATCACAAAACAAAACATAGAGTAATATGGCATTGACAAAGCCAATTGGTCTAGTCTTGCGAGCATTCGCAAACGGATGGCATAGGCATTAACAGTTTAAAAGTTTAAAAAACAGTAAATATGGTATCCTGTAAAGGTAGTGTGCATATGATTGCAAAAAGAAACAAGCATTGGCAGAGCCAATAAGTCTCATCTTTGGGACCTTATAAGTGTTTAGCCATGCAACAGTTAATGTTGTTGCACCAAGGATATTGTGTTGGATAACTAAACACTTATAAGTTCCCAAAGGCGAGACCTATTGGCTATGCCAATGCTTGTTTACTATGAGGTGTATTTCAGTTTTAATGTTGCTTTTGAAATAATTTTGATCTATGTTATATATATTTACCACTGAGTTAAAGCAATGTAAAACTTCCGGGCATGGATTCAACTGGGTAATGCTCACAAAAGGCCTGTATATTAAGTTAAAAAGACATACTTTAAAAACTATTGCCAACTCAATTCTAATAACGCAACTTAATTGCCTCAAACGTATTCCACAAATTAAATTTTTCACAGCTCTAAAGCCACTGGGGGTGTGCCCAGTTGTTCAGTAACACAATTCGCAGAGGTGATTGGAAAAAGCACGGTGAATGGAGTCTGCATACATGACCTCCTGCCACAGGTTGCCCTGCCCTTCTTGGGCGGTAGTAGCCATAGGAAAGACAGGAAGGTGAAACTTCAACTTAACCGAAGTAGTCAAACTTAGTGCACTTTCGCAAAGTGTGAAGTCAAAGAACTTGCCAGTAACCTTCTAGCAGAGTATCTGAACCTAACGATCCTCGGGGTGTCCTCCTGGCGCCAACCAGTCAACCTCGATGCTACTGAGCCCCCAACGGAATTGAAAGGATGGGGCGGGGGAATGAACTGGAAGTCACAGGTTAACTTACTGAGGGAGGGGAGTGAACACCACTGAAGAACACGTCTTCGGAAACGAGGTAGAAGCGGATAATTACCTCCGCAGCCCTCCACAAACAAGCGTTACACGCAGCCGCCAAAGTTAAACAGTACTCGTGCATGCAGAGCGTTTGCCTTGCAGGAGTGAGCAGCGGCAGGCGTGATAATTGCAAACAGATGGCGCCGCTGCTCGCTCCCGCAAGTCAAACGCTCTGCATGCACGAGTACTCATTGGAAAAATTGCAAAGCATGCACGAGTTTCCAAGAAAGTAGAGAGCGATGGCAAGAGGTCCCTCCTAAACAGCGCTTGCCCATTGCGTAGGCAAGACCTAAAAAGTAAAAAATGACCACTTGCAAACGTAAAGAAACAAAAACATAAAATGAAAGCATAGCTTCACCCATTTCACATGTAGTCTATTATATATGAATGCATTACCAGACATGAATTCCTCTTAGCATTACTGGCACCTTCTTAACCAAAAACCTCATAACTGTAGGATCCAGAACAGTGTGTTGCCTTGTGTAAAGCACTACAACACCTCGCATTTGGTTGCAAGAGCTATATAAATGAAATTACAATACAAATGTAATATAGAACTCGATAATCAAAAAATCACTAGTAGGTTATAGTTTTTTTGACGATATTTTGACAGCCTTTTTTGAGGGTCGATAGACCATCTCTCTAAGGGAAACTAAAGAAAATAGGGATGACGGATCTACTTTTGAGGCTGATAGTAGCCCTTCACACTTCAACATGGTGTAAAGTGCAGATGGGAGGCGACAAAGGCCTGACTTATAAGATCTCCACTCAGAATGTCCTACAGCAGGGCTGCTTATTAGCTCCCCTTCCATTTTCTCTTTATATAAGCAATTTGTTGGAGGGAGGACCACCGGGGAGTCGGGGAGACTATTCCGGGGCACCTTCCTACCGCAAAGTTATAGCCGAGCGCTGCTGAGAAGCCCCCTTCAGGGAGGTCTTTCTCCTATGATCGTACTAGGCCCAGTAACACCACCACACAGGACTCAATATCAGTTGCTTGACTTGGTTCTTTATCAGAAGTAGTACGTTCAATATTTACAGTGGGATCGAGGGATCCAGTAAGAGTCTCAATGTCTGTTAGAGGGATAGGGTAGCGGGACAGTCTTAGTACCAACCAGGTACGGGAGGGCTCTGCGCCAGACCTTGAGTGCTGGTCTCAGAGCGGCTCGGACGTGGGGAGCCGCGACGGCGTCTGCAGGGCTCGGGTGGTAGTTCCGCTTGGGTCGAGCCGCGACACAGTCAGCAGGGCTCCGGTGGTAGGTCCGCTTCGGTCGAGCCGCGACGAGGTCAGCTGGGCTCTGATGGTAAGGTTCAACAAGGTCGGGCCGCGACAGCGTCACCAGGGCCCCAAAGGTTCGTGAAGGTCTTTAAGCACGGTGGAGCCGCGACGTCGTCAGCAGGGCTCAGAGTGTGGGTTCAGGATGAGTCTTCTTCCGTAGGGTCAGCCGCGATCCGATCAGCAGGGCTCTTGACTCCGGGATACAACTGTTGTCCTGTTGTCGGGTCGCCCCAGATATAGGACTGGAGCCCTTTGATGTCCGGACCCTTTCGCCCGGAGGGGGCGGAGAGGCCGGGTAGGGAGCGGCCAGACGCCCAGCAGGAGAGGCGCCAGGCCCCAGAGAGCTGTGGGGCGATCGCACCTAGGTGTGGAAGGAAGGTTGGGGGTCCCATCGATACTGCCCTCCGCCGGGAGTGGGAAGGGTTCACGTGGTATCCCCCGGGCCAGGGGTTGGTGCCTCGATGTCGGGCCTCGCTGGGACAGAGGCCGGGTGAAGCGGGGTCACGCAGGTGGTCACGTGGAGTGACGTATAATCCAAAATGGAGGAGCCCCGAGGTGTATGGGACCTCGTGCGGCTTAGCGAGGGGGAGCAGGACCACGCCACGAGGCCGTCTCCCACATGCGTCCCCCCCAGCTGAAGGCAGGGAGAGTCACCCATCTCCTTGGGGGTTCTCCTCGCCGAGGTGGAAGAATCTGGACAGGCCGTCAGCATTGGCGTGGTCGTTGCCGGGCCGGTGTTCCACAGTGAAGTCCATCCCTTGCAGCGAGATGGACCATCGCAACAACTTGGGGTTCTCGCCCCGCATTTGCATGAGCCACCGCAAGGGCCGGTGGTCAGTTTGGACCCTGAAGTGGGTGCCGAAAAGGTAGGGCCGGAGCTTCTTGAGAGCCCATACCACGGCGAAGGCCTCCCGCTCGATGGTGCTCCACCTCTGTTCTCGCGGCAGCAGTCGGCGGCTGATAAAGGCCACAGGTCGGTCGAGGCCCTTGGCGTCCATCTGGGAGAGGACCGCCCCGACCCCGTACTCCGAGGCATCGGTCTGGACTACAAATTCCTTGCTGTAGTCAGGGGCCTGTAGCACAGGGGCAGCGCACATGGCCACCTTGAGGGCCTCAAAAGCGGTCTGACAGCGGGGCGTCCAGTGCACCGCCTTAGGCTGTTTCTTGGAAGTGAGCTCCGTAAGGGGGCCCACAATGCTGCCATAATCCTTGATGAATTGTCGGTAGTAGCCTGTGAGGCCTAGGAAGGCCCGGACAGCGGTTTGGGTTGCGGGGGGCTCCCACGCCTGGATGGCGTCGGCCTTTAACTGGAGGGGCGCCACCTGGCCACTCCCCACCTGGTGGCCCAGATAGGTCACAGATCCTTGACCGATCTGGCATTTACTGGCCTTAATGGTGAGCCCGGCTCTTTGGAGAGCGGCCAGGACTTCCCCCAGGTGTCCTAGGTGCGCGGCCCAGTGGTCGCTGAAGACTGCAATGTCGTCGAGGTAGGCCGCGCTGAAGGCTTCTAGTCCGGCCAGGACCTTGTTCACTAGCCTCTGAAAGGTCGCTGGGGCGTTCTTCATACCGAAGGGCATTACCCGAAAGTGGTAGTGCCCATCGGGGGTGGAAAAGGCGGATCGTTCCTGGGCGCCGGGAGTGAGCTTGATCTGCCAGTGCCCAGCGGTGAGATCAAAAGTGCTTAGGTAGCGGGCGGCCCCTAAGCGATCGATCAGCTCGTCTGCTCGTGGCAAGGGGTGGGCATCGGTCTTGGTGACTGCGTTCAGGCCCCGGTAGTCGACACAAAATCTGAGTTCCGGGGCAGTGCCGGGGGCGGCGGCCTTCGGCACCAAGACTACCGGGCTGGCCCACGGGCTGTCGGAAGGCTCGATGACTCCGAGGGCGAGCATCTTGGCGACCTCGGTCTGTATGCAGGCTCGGACTCGGTCAGGTACTCTGTAAGCGCGGTGTCGCACAGGGGGGCTGTCCCCAGTATCCACGTCGTGGACGCACCAGGGGGTCACCCCGGGCGTGAGAGAGAAGAGGGCAGCGAAGGGTTGCAGCAGCTTCTGGCAGTCATGGCGCTGTTCTGGTGTCAGGGTGGCGGAGAGGCGGACGCCCTCCAAGGAGCCGTCTTGGCCCGAGGACCCCAGGAGGTCTGGTAGGGGCTCGGAGTCACTTTCGCCCCCATCGTCGGTAGCCAGCAGCAGGCTTAGTTCAGTTCGGGCAAAGTGGGGCTTGAGCCGGTTGGCGTGCAGGACCCGGAGGGGGTTCCTCGGGGACTCCATGTCGACCAGGTACGTGACGGGGCTCTTCCTCTCAACTACCTTGAAGGGCCCGGTCCACTTGTCCTGCAGGGCGCAGGGGTCCACGGGTGACATGACCCAGACTTGCTGGCCTGGCTCGAACTCGATGGCTGAGGCATTTTCGTCATACCAGCGTTTCATGTCTTCTTGGCTGGCTTCGAGGTTGGCTTCTGCCAGGCCCCGGAACTTCTGAGTCTGGTTCCGCAGGGTCAGGAGGTACCGGTAGACGTCGGGAGGGGCATCTTGGACTTGCGCCTCCAAGCCCTCTTTGACCAGGCTGAGGGGCCCTCGGACGGGGTGCCCATACAATAGTTCGAAGGGGCTGAAGCCCAGGGATTTCTGTGGTACCTCCCGATAGGCGAACAGGAGGCAGGGCAGCAGGACATCCCATCTCCTCCTCAGGGGCTCTTCCAGGCCCTTGATCATCCCCTTCAGGGTTCTGTTGAACCGCTCGACCAGTCCGTTCCCCTGGGGGTGGTAAAGGGTGGTGAATTTATAGGTGACCCCACATTGTTGCCAGAGGGATCTCATGTACTTTGAAATAAAGTTCGTACCCCTGTCGCTCACCACTTCTCGGGGGAACCCCACCCTGGAGAAGATGCCCATCAGGGCCCGACCCACCACTGGAGCTGTCACGGTGCGGAGTGGGATGGCCTCGGGGTATCGGGTGGCGTGGTCGACCAGTACCAGGATGAAGCGGTGTCCCAGGGCAGTTCGGGGGTCGAGGGGCCCCACGATGTCGATCCCCACTCGTTCGAACGGGGTGTTGACGGTTGGAAATGGTTGTAGGGGGGCTTTCACTTGACCCCCAGTCTTCCCGCTAGCTTGGCAGGTCGGGCAGGACCGGCAGTGATGGTCCACGTCTCTTCTCATTCGGGGCCAATAGAAATGGGTCACTAGGCGGCTGTAAGTTTTGTCCCGCCCGAGGTGTCCGGCGAGGGGCACGTCATGTGCCAGGTTCAGGAGGAACTCTCGAAATCGTAGGGGGACCACCAACACCCGGCCGGCCCCTAGTTCGGCGACTTTCTGCTCGCTATACAATAAGTCATTGTCCCAATAGACCCAGTGGGTTCCCGTGGGGTCCCCCGCAGCCTGGGCGGCCGCTTGCTGTCGGGCCCCCTCGAGGGACGGGCAGGCCTTCTGCTCTTGCTGGAATTGTTCGCGGGTGGGGCCCCCGTCGTGGCGCCACTGGGCCAGCTCGGGGATCTCGCTAAGGGAGGCGGCCTCGTCGGGAGAAAGTTCGGATGGCCCGGCCTCCTCGTCAGGTTCCTCCGTGCCGGAGGAGGGTGATAGTTCGGGGCCCGTCGGCTTGTCGGGGGCCGTGGCAGCGGCTGGTAGGGCGGTCATGGACCGGGTGGTGGCGCAGGCCCACTCGGGCAGTCCTAGCATCCCCAGATGCTCTCGGCGTTCCACCTGGGCCCAGGGGGAGCTCTCTAGGTCATTCCCCAGAAGGCAGTCTACGGGGGCGTCGTCGCGGACAGTTACTTTTAGGGTGCCAGACACTCCTCCCCACTCGAAGGGGATCCTGGCCATCTGGCACATGCTCTCGGTGTTGTCCGCGGTCCGGACAGGGCATAGGACATGCGGCAGGATTTGTTCGGGGGTCAGCGGACAGCGGTCACACTGACCCCAGTGTCCCGGAGGGCCTCGGCCCGTCGTCCATTGATGGTGACCCACTGTTGGTACTTCTGGGTGTTGCTTGGGATGGCAGCTCGGGGCACCATTTCTCGGGAGCCCAGGCATACAAGCGACATGGCAGCTGGTTCCCACTCGGGGGACCCGCCGTCGTGGTTTTCCTCCTCGTCTTCTCCCTCCCCCAGGGCTGCGGCGGCTATTTGCCGGGGAGGGGGCCCAGCGGTCCCGTTCCGTCGGTTCACGGGGCAGGCCGGGTCGCTCGCATAGTGGCCGGTCTGCTGGCAGCCGAAGCAGGTCACTGTCGGTCGTGGTCCAGGCCGTGCGATAGGGGTCCCCCTTCGGCCCAGGGTCGGGGACGTTTGGTTGGTGGCTTGGCCTCGTGGCGGGCTTCTGGGCGGCCCGGCCGGGAATTCTCGACTGCGGTGGGACCCCACTCCTCCGCCTCGCTGGCGGGGAGGTCCCGTGGTACTCCGTTGGTAGTCCCCCACTGGGTTCCGGGGGACCCGGGTGTTGACCCATCGGTCTGCTTCGGCGGCGAGCTTCCGGGGCTCGGTCAGTTTACTGTCCAGGAGGTGTTGCCTTAGTTCAACAAAGCAGTTGTTGGCGAGGTGCTCCCAGACAATGAGGTCGAACAGTTCATTGTATGAGGTGACCTTGCTTTCTTTTATCCATCCTTCCAATGCTCGGCTGAAGAAGTCCATGTATTCGACCCACGTGGTACCGGGGAGCTTCTTGCAGTCCCGGAAGCGCTGCCGGTACATCTCGGCTGATAGTCCGTAGCGTGTGAGTAGGGCTTCTTTCATGTGGTCGTATGATGTCATCACCACGTCGGGGAGTTGCAGCAGGGTATCCCGGCCCTCGCTGAGGAACCTCCCCCATAGGCCGGCACCTCAATCCTTCCGGGGTACCCGATGGGAGGTCATGGCTACTTCGTACGCTCGGAACCATTGCTGGATGTCGTCATTTTTATAGTACTCCTTGACGACATCCTTGGGGATGTGAACCTTTGGCTCGGTCAGTGGCAGAGCGTCCCGGGCTCCGGGGGTGCTGGTCTCCCCCGTTTTAGATTTTAGTTCAAGTTCCTTGAGGCTCCTCTCGTGCTCGAGGGTTAGCCATCTCTCCTCTAGTTCCCGATGCCGTTTCCTTTCCTCGATTTCCTCTTGCAGCCGTAGTTGCTCCAAGGCTATTTTCTTCTCCGCCAGTAGGAGCTCACCGTCCAGCCGGAGTCGGGCGAGGTCCATTTCGTGTGTCCGGACCCTCTCCCGTTCTCGCATTTCTTCGTGGGAAAGGCTGGTTTCTGGGACGGTTCGCCCCCCATCTGTCGGGGTTGGGGTCGGCAGGTTTCCGTCCCGGGCCGAGGTCCCTTCGGCTCGGGGTGGAGTGGTCTCGGGTTCTGTCCAAGCTTTCAGGGCTTTCTGCATTTCTTCCTTGGTGCCCAATCCTGTGGTTGGGATCCCTTTGTCCTTGCAGAATTGTTTCAGTTCTTTGTGGGTGTATTCTTCCAACCTTTCCGGCTGGAAGGTTGCGGCCACGGTTGCCTCTTGGCCTTCCATGGTTCCCTTTTCTTTTTCCGTCTGGTTAGGTAGTGGGTGCGTTACTTGCCTGTACGATTGCGTCTGGCTCGGATCCCGTCGCTGGCCACCAAAAATTGGAGGGAGGACCACCGGGGAGTCGGGGAGACTATTCCGGGGCACCTTCCTACCGCAAAGGTTTAGCCGAGCGCCGCTGAGAAGCCCCCTTCGGGGAGGTCTTTCTCCTATGATCGTACTAGGCCCAGTAACACCACCACACAGGACTCAATATCAGTTGCTTGACTTGGTTCTTTATCAGAAGTAGTACGTTCAATATTTACAGTGGGATCGAGGGATCCAGTAAGAGTCTCAATGTCTGTTAGAGGGATAGGGTAGCGGGACAGTCTTAGTACCAACCAGGTACGGGAGGGCTCTGCGCCAGACCTTGTGTGCTGGTCTCAGAGCGGCTCGGACGTGGGGAGCCGCGACGGCGTCTGCAGGGCTCGGGTGGTAGTTCCGCTTGGGTCGAGCCGCTACACAGTCAGCAGGGCTCCGGTGGTAGGTCCGCTTCGGTCGAGCCGCGACGAGGTCAGCTGGGCTCTGATGGTAAGGTTCAACAAGGTCGGGCCGCGACAGCGTCAGCAGGGCCCCAAAGGTTCGTGAAGGTCTTTAAGCACGGTGGAGCCGCGGCGTCGTCAGCAGGGCTCAGAGTGTGGGTTCAGGAGCAGTCTTCTTCCGTAGGGTCAGCCGCGATCCGATCAGCAGGGCTCTTGACTCCGGGATACAACTGTTGTCCTGTTGTCGGGTCGCCCCAGATATAGGACTGGAGCCCTTTGATGTCCGGACCCTTGCGCCCGGAGGGGGCGGAGAGGCCGGGTAGGGAGCGGCCAGACGCCCAGCAGGAGAGGCGCCAGGCCCCAGAGAGCTGTGGGGCGATCGCACCTAGGTGTGGAAGGAAGGTTGGGGGTCCCATCGATACTGCCCTCCGCCGGGAGTGGGAAGGGTTCACGTGGTATCCCCCGGGCCAGGGGTTGGCGCCTCGATGTCGGGCCTCGCTGGGACAGAGGCCGGGTGAAGCGGGGTCACGCAGGTGGTCACGTGGAGTGACGTATAATCCAAAATGGAAGAGCCCCGAGGTGCATGGGACCTCGTGCGGCTTAGCGAGGGGGAACAGGACCACGCCACGAGGCCGGCTCCCACACAATTTACCAGAGATTTTCTAAATGTAAACAATTTCCCTCCCAAAGTAGCATCAGAAAATATATATGTTAATGTACGCCGACGATGTGGTACTCTTTGACCTTACCCCGTTGGGCTTACATAGAAACATAGATGCACATACTAAATATTCAGAAGTGAACTACCTAAAGATGAAAATCTCTAAGTCTAAGGTAGTTCCATTTAGGGGTAGGAAACACCATACGCATTATAAATGGAATTAGGCGGTACAACCATCGACGTGGCAAAAAGCCTAGACCTATCTCGGCAAGTCTTTTCACAAACTCTAGAAGTCCATTCCCACCTACAACAGATGAATCAAAAAGCAGTATCACACATAAATGCCCTATGGAAATTTTACTCCTCCTCGGGTAAGAGGCACTTCCAAGCTCTTTTAGAAATATATAGGGCAAAAATTCCTCCAACCATAACATGTGCGAAAGAGTATATTCCGATAGTGAGATGGCTCGTACTGAATATTAGTGAAAGCAAACTATTAAGTAAAATAACGCTATTGAGTCAGGTCATTCCAGTACAGATGCTTCGCTTAGAACTTGCGATCGTAAGTGCGTACTGAATAGCTCACAAAACGTTCAAGTCAAGGAAAATACAAGATACTTTCCAAACAAATCCTAAAAACGCTTTAGAATACTTTCAATGCACTGAAAGCATTCTCCAATCCTGGTCCCCAGCACACTTGAAGTTCTTTTTGAAAAATATGACTCCCCGATTATGCTATGAGCTTGCCAAGGCATACTGCCTTCAACTATCCCTTTATAAATCTTTCAGCTCCACTATTAAATTTAACATCCCCCAACAGTATGTAAAATGTACTTTGGAGCATAGTATCAGGAGATGTATCATCATGCTTCGACTATGTATACTTCCTCTAAAGGTTTATACAAGAAATTGGAGTGACCAAGACAGTGGGGTATGCAACAAATGTTATCCCGGAACCCAGGATTTAATACATGCTTTATATTTATGTTTCAATAAGGAGGTAGTAGAGGCAAGGAATTGTTTTATAAAGCCCATTGTTTTTAGATATTCTACTGGCCTGATCGCTTTTTTTAAAATCTCCACTGAATGAATTTGTTTGTTATAAATGGTATAAATTCGTGAAATCTGTTTTATTCATGTTTTAAACGAGGTTTGTTGGACAGGCCACACGAAGGGCTTGCTCCCTCCCCGCACGACAGGGCCCGAGCTCCGGCCCACCAGGCATAACCCACGAAAAGCACCTGTACCCCGTCTCCCGACGGATCTTCTGCCCTCGGACCTCTCCTCATCACGGGGCCCAGCCCCACCGGCTCCCCCGGCCGGTTCAAGCCGCCATCTTGGGCCCTGCACCACGAGGCCGCGTGGCCTCGCCCCGACCCTAACCCCGGGCCTGGCCGGCCCCGACATCCCGGCACCACCATCCACCCGGGAGGTGAGCGGACCACTTGGCAGGTCAATGGGAGGACGAAGTGTCAAGAGCTCTTCCCCCGCCAGGTGCCGATCGCCTCCAGCTCCCCCAGGCGCGGGCTCCACCCCCTGCTGGTTGTCTGGACACCTTCATCCCGGGCCCTCCGACCTCCAAGTGCGAGGGTCCGGACATCAAAGAGCGCCTGCCCTATAACTGGGGCAACTCCGGAGCAGGAAGGCAGTTGTATCCTGGAGTCGAGAGACACCGAGAGAACTCAGCCTTGACGGACTACTGGCGCTGCCGTAGCCCGCTCTTGTGAACCATCGTCCTGCCTGCTGGCGCTGCCGCAGCCTTCTACAACATCCATCCTCGTCGGGACCTGCTGGCGCTGCCGCGGCCCGTTGTAACGACCATCCTCACCGGGACCTGCTGGCGCTGCCGCGGACCGTACAACGACCATCTTCCCGGGACCTGCTGGCACTGCCACGGCCCGTTGTAACGACCACCCTCACCGGGACCTGCTGGCGCTGCCGCGGACCGTACATCGACCATCTTTCCGGGACCTGCTGGCGCTGCCGCGGCCCGTACCAACTAAGCTCGAGGATTGTGAGCGAAACATCATCTCATCCAAACTACCTGACTGGTAGACAGACTGTCCCGCTACCCCTTACCCTGCTTTGAGAGACTTAAATCGAGGGGACCCCTGAGTCCAGACCTCCTTGTACCATTCAACCGTACCTTAAGAAGTGCTTATAAAGAACTCTGAACCTTATCCGTGTGTGGTATCTGTCTGTGGGGGGGAAGTTACTTGTCTGTACGATCGCTGGAGACGGCTCTCCCCGGAGACCTCTCCTCCTGACCCCGGCCGACCCTCCCGGTCCGTCTATCCTTTCTAACATTGGTGGCCAGCGGCGCGATCCGAATCAACGCGTAATCGTACAGAGAGTAGCTCACCCCACGACAACAACACGATGTCAGCCAAAGATAGCAACTCCACCGAGAAATTCCAAATGGATAAATTAGAAGAATACAACCACCGCGAACTGAGACAATTCTGCATAGAACTTGGCATCGCTACCACCGGCCTGAGTACCAAAGATGATCTAAAGCACGCCCTAGAGTCGTGGACAGAAACGGGGGTCGCCGGACCCTCCGACCAAAGCAGCATCACACCAGAGGGGAACGCCACGGCTCCCGAGGAGCGGGGAACGGGCCTCTCGCAGGAGGAGATCCGAGAAAGAGAAAGAACCAGATTGCACGAGTTGGAAATGGCACGACTCAAGATGGATGGGGAACTCAAGTTAGCTGAACAGAAACTCAACCTCGAGCACATGCGGCTCCGAGATGAACGAGAAGAGAAGCAGAGACAGAGAGAGCTGGAGGAGAAAAAAATAACGCTCGAGCACGAGCGCAAACTGGCGGAAATAGAACTTCGGAAACAGAATAAAGAACTGGGGGTGCCTGAGCGACCACACACCCCGGGGCCAATCGAGAAAAAAGTCCACATCCCCAAGGATGTTGTCCGCGAGTATGTCCGAGAAGACGACATACAACAGTGGTTTAAAGCCTACGAGATCGCCATGACCTCCCACCGGATCGACCGGAGTGATTGGGGAGCCGGACTCTGGGGGAGGTTTATCAACGAGGGGCGCGATGCCCTACTGCAGCTCCCAGATCACCAAATGTCGTCCTACGACCACATGAAGGCTGCCCTCCTCACCCGCTACGGCCTCACACCCGAGATGTACCGCCAGAGGTTCAGAGATTGCACCCGGATCCCAGGTACAACTTGGGTGGAATACGTGAACTATTTCAGCCGTGCCTTCGAGGGTTGGATAAAGGGGAGCCAGGTCACCACCTACGAACAACTCTTTAACCTGATGGTATGGGAGCACCTGTCGAACAACTGCTTCGTCGAGCTCAGGCAGCACCTCCTCGACAGTAAGCTGACTGACCCCCGGCAGCTCGCCGCCGAAGCTGACCGATGGGAAAGCACCCGAGTGGGCCGGAGGGGGCCACACGAACAGAACAGAAACAACCAAGGCCAGCACCGTCCTCGGGGAGGAGGAGGGGGCCAGGGGCGAGGGAGAGACGCCTTGCCCGCAACACCCGTGGCCAGTACCCCGGCTCCGGCCGGTCGGGGCAACCCCCCGTGGCGTCCTGGGGTCCGAGCCAACGTCACGTGCCACCGATGCCAGCAAGTCGGCCACTACGCCAATGACCCGAGCTGCCCGCAGAACCAAACACCCAAGCCCCGCCAGGTAGCTGCCGCCGCCCTGGGGGAAGAGCGATCATTGGAGGAACCAGAGGAGTATGAGCCGGCCCAGCAAGAGTGGGAACCGGCCGCCATGGTCCTGGCATGCTTAGGGGGAAGAGACATGGTCCCGCGGGCTCCCCTACCCGCTAACACCAGGAAATACGGTCAGTGGGTGACCATTAATGGACAGCGAGCCGAGGCCTTGCGTGACACAGGCGCCAGTGTGACGGCCGTCCGCTGTCACCTGGTGAAGCCCGAGCAGATCCTGCCGAACATTCTCTGCCCCGTCCGCTCGGCAGACAACTCTGAAAGTATGTGTCAAATGGCCTGCGTTCCATTCGAATGGGGAGGGGTCTCCGGCCTGTTGAAGGTGACGGTCCGGGACAACGCCCCCGTGGACTGCCTCCTGGGGAATGACCTCGAGAGTTCCCCGTGGGCCACCGTTGAGAGAAGAGAGCACCTGGGGATGCTGGGCCTCCCGGACTGGGCCTGCGTAACCACCCGGTCCATGGCCGCCCGTGCCGTCCCTCGATCAGAAGAACCAGAATGGCCAGCACCTCCGCCCCCAGTCGCCCCAGTAGAAGACAACGACGAGGCCAGCCTCCCAGACCCGACGGCCGAAGGGGACGCGCAACCCCAGGACCTTCCTGACCTGGCTCAGTGGCGTCAAGAGGGGGGGCCCACCCAAGCACAGTTCCGCCAGGAACAAAAGACCTGTCCCTCCCTCGAGGGACTCCGCCAACAAGCCAGCGCCCAGAACGCAGGGGACTCCACCGGAACTCACTGGGTCTACTGGGATAACGACCTGCTATACAGCGAGCAAAGAATCGCCGAGCTGGGGGCCGGTCGAGTACTGGTGGTACCTCTCCGCTTCAGAGACTTTCTGCTCAACCTGGCCCATGATGTCCCCCTGGCTGGACACCTGGGCCAAGATAAAACGTACAGCCGCCTAGTGACCCACTTTTTCTGGCCGAAGATGAGGAACGACGTCCTGAACCACTGCCGATCGTGCCCCACATGCCAAGCCAGCGGGAAGAGTGGTCGGAAGCTGAAAGCCCCTCTGCAACCCTTCCCTGTGGTCACCACCCCGTTCGAGAGGGTGGGGATAGACATCGTGGGGCCTCTGGACCCCCGCACGGCACAAGGACACAGGTTCATCTTAGTACTGGTGGACCATGCCACCCGCTACCCCGAGGCGGTGCCCCTACGGACCGTGACAGCTCCGGTGGTTGGCCGGGCCCTAATGGGGATCTTCTCCCGGGTAGGCTTCCCCCGAGAAGTCGTCAGCGACCGAGGCACGAACTTTATATCCAAATACATGAAGTCCCTCTGGCAACAATGCGGGGTCACCTACAGATTCACGACCCCCTATCACCCCCAAGGGAACGGACTAGTGGAGCGTTTTAACCGCACCCTCAAGGGGAGGATTGGGGGATTGGAAGAGCCCCTCCGTCGCCAGTGGGATGTACTACTCCCGTGCCTCCTCTTCGCCTACCGCGAAGTTCCCCAGAAGTCCCTCGGTTTTAGCCCTTTCGAACTCCTGTACGGGCACCCTGTGCGAGGGCCCCTCAGCCTAGTGAAAGAAGGTTGGGAGATGGCCCCCCTAAAGACCCCTCCAGACGTCTTCAAATACCTCCTGGCCCTACGCAATCAGACCCGGCGCTTCAGAGAGATGGCCAAGGCGAACCTCGAGGCCAGCCAGGAGGACATGAAGAAGTGGTATGATCACAATGCCTCCTCCGTTGAGTTCGAGCCTGGACAACAAGTATGGGTGATGTCCCCCACCGAACCATGTGCCTTGCAAGATAAGTGGACGGGGCCCTTCAAAGTGGTCGAGCGCAAAAGCCCCGTCACTTACCTCATCGACCTGGGGACCTCCCGGAACCCCCTTCGGGTCCTCCACACCAACCGACTCAAACCACACTTTGTGCGCTCAGAACTCAGCCTCCTGATGGCTACGGACAGTGGGGCAGAGGAAGACTCCGAACCCCTCCCGGATCTTCTGAAGACTCAGGAGAATGACGGCTCCGTGGACGGGGTCCGGCTCTCTGACGCCCTCACTTCGGAGCAACGCCAGGGCTGCCGGAACCTCCTGCTGCAGTTCGCTACCCTGTTCTCCCTCACCCCCGGGGTCACCCCTTGGTGTTTGCACGACGTGGACACCGGGGACAGTCCCCCTGTCCGACACCGGGCCTACCGCGTACCAGATCGGGTACGGGCCTGCATACAGGAGGAGGTGGCCAAGATGCTCACAATCGGGGTCATCGAGCCCTCGGACAGTCCCTGGGCCAGTCCGGTTGTATTGGTCCCCAAAGCCGCTGCCCCCGGCACCGCACCTGAACTGAGATTCTGCGTCGACTACCGGGGCTTGAACGCTGTCACCCGGACCGACGCTCATCCGATCCCCCGAGCAGACGAGCTGATCGACCGGCTGGGGGCCGCCCGCTACCTCAGTATCTTCGACCTAACAGCGGGCTACTGGCAGATCGGCCTCACACCCAGGGCTCAGGAACGGTCAGCCTTCTCTACCCCCAATGGCCACTACCAATTCAAGGTCATGCCCTTCGGCATGAAGAATGCCCCCGCCACGTTTCAACGCCTCGTGAACCAGGTCTTGGCGGGGCTCGAAGAGTTCAGCGCTGCCTACCTGGACGATATCGCTGTGTACAGCCACCACTGGCCCGACCACCTCCGTCACCTCCAAGAAGTCCTACAGGCCCTCCAGCGGGCCGGCCTCACAATTAAGGCTGGCAAGTGCCAAATTGGCCAAGGGTCTGTGACCTACCTTGGGCACCAAGTGGGAAGCGGGCTGGTGGCCCCGCTACAACTTAAGATTGCTGCCATCCAGTCCTGGCAGCCCCCCGTCACCCAGACCGAGGTCCGAGCCTTCTTGGGGCTCACCGGCTACTACCGGCGGTTCGTGAAGGACTACGGCAGCATCGTGGGGCCCCTCACGGGTCTCACGTCCAAGAACCAGCCGAAGCGGATTAACTGGACCCCCGATTGTCAAGCGGCCTTCGAGAAGCTGAAGGCCGCTCTATGCACCGCCCCTGTGCTCCAGGCCCCCGATTACAGTCGGGAATTCATGGTACAGACCGACGCCTCCGACCACGGCATCGGAGCCGTCCTTTCTCAGTTAAACCCCGAAGGTCATGACCAACCGGTGGCCTTCATCAGTCGACGTCTCCTGGCACGAGAACAGCGCTGGAGCACCATCGAGAGGGAGGCCTTCGCAGTGGTATGGGCCCTCAAAAAGCTCCGGCCCTATCTCTTCGGTACCCACTTCCGGGTACAAACCGACCATCGACCCCTGCAGTGGCTGATGCAGATGCGGGGGGAGAACCCAAAACTCTTGCGCTGGTCCATTTCCCTGCAGGGAATGGACTTCACTGTGGAGCACCGACCAGGCCAAGACCACGCCAATGCGGACGGCCTGTCCCGCTTTTTTCGCCTCGACGAAGAGAGTCCCCAAGGAGATGGGTGACTCTCCCCGCCTTCAGCTGGGGGGGACGCATGTTGGACAGGCCACACGAAGGGCTTGCTCCCTCCCCGCACGACAGGGCCCGAGCTCCGGCCCACCAGGCATAACCCACGAAAAGCACCTGTACCCCGTCTCCCGACGGATCTTCTGCCCTCGGACCTCTCCTCATCACGGGGCCCAGCCCCACCGGCTCCCCCGGCCGGTTCAAGCCACCATCTTGGGCCCTGCACCACGAGGCCGCGTGGCCTCGCCCCGACCCTAACCCCGGGCCTGGCCGGCCCCGACATCCCGGCACCACCATCCACCCGGGAGGTGAGCGGACCACTTGGCAGGTCAATGGGAGGACGAAGTGTCAAGAGCTCTTCCCCCGCCAGGTGCCGATCGCCTCCAGCTCCCCCAGGCGCGGGCTCCACCCCCTGCTGGTTGTCTGGACACCTTCATCCCGGGCCCTCCGACCTCCAAGTGCGAGGGTCCGGACATCAAAGAGCGCCTGCCCTATAACTGGGGCAACTCCGGAGCAGGAAGGCAGTTGTATCCTGGAGTCGAGAGACACCGAGAGAACTCAGCCTTGACGGACTACTGGCGCTGCCGTAGCCCGCTCTTGTGAACCATCGTCCTGCCTGCTGGCGCTGCCGCGGCCTTCTACAACATCCATCCTCGTCGGGACCTGCTGGCGCTGCCGCGGCCCGTTGTAACGACCATCCTCACCGGGACCTGCTGGCGCTGCCGCGGACCGTACAACGACCATCTTCCCGGGACCTGCTGGCACTGCCGCGGCCCGTTGTAACGACCACCCTCACCGGGACCTGCTGGCGCTGCCGCGGACCGTACATCGACCATCTTTCCGGGACCTGCTGGCGCTGCCGCGGCCCGTACCAACTAAGCTCGAGGATTGTGAGCGAAACATCATCTCATCCAAACTACCTGACTGGTAGACAGACTGTCCCGCTACCCCTTACCCTGCTTTGAGAGACTTAAATCGAGGGGACCCCTGAGTCCAGACCTCCTTGTACCATTCAACCGTACCTTAAGAAGTGCTTATAAAGAACTCTGAACCTTATCCGTGTGTGGTATCTGTCTGTGGGGGGGAAGTTACTTGTCTGTACGATCGCTGGAGACGGCTCTCCCCGGAGACCTCTCCTCCTGACCCCGGCCGACCCTCCCGGTCCGTCTATCCTTTCTAACAAGGTTTTATAATATGTTTCTAGAAGAATTTCATAAAAAGAGATGGACTCGTATTTAGTATAATTGTTGATCTCATATGAGATCTAAATCAGTAAATAACAATTGAAATTGAAAGAATATAGAACTCATACTAATAGTAATATCATAACAGTCAGCATTCGGGCAGTTGATTGTATTTCATACAGGCTAAAGGAATAATTCCCTTTTCCTGCTTGACAATCTTACATTCACATAAGATGAAACTGCTAAGGGGCATGTTTGTCACCCAGTATCTGTAGCAGTCCACCGCAAATAAACCTAGTGGCGGCTGGCAGGGAACGAGGGTGGCGGAGCGGGGGTGTGAGAGGGGTGAAACAAAAGCTAAAAAAAAAAAACGTACCTCCTCCTGGCACCTCTGTCTCTACTCCGCCATTGCTTCCTGACGAGTCCCGGAAGCAAACAGGCTCCACAAAAGCCAAAACACAATGCTGCAATGCAGCATTGTGGTTGGTCTGAGCTCCGTGGTTTGGCACTCAGACGGGGACAGGGAGCCTGTGCATGTTCCCCACCAGGCTGTGTATTACAGCCTGGTGGGGAATATGCACAGTGCTCATGATTGTTTGGCCGGGCCAAACCGTCATGCACTCTTAGAGTGTGCATCCCAGGCTTTCACACCATCGCCGCCCTAATCCAGCCCCATAGCTAAGAAAAATAAAATGACACTAACAAGGTTAATATCATTTAATTTTTAATTTGTACTGCTCTGAGAGCAGTGGGGCGAGGCTCCTCTGCCTTAGCAGTGGAGCCACCCCTGAATAAAGCTCCCTTCATCAACTGAACAGGCATTGAAATACTGAGGAGCTCTGCCATGTCCCGTTGGCCAATCTAGGATTTAATTTAGTCCACCACTGCAGATTCCAACTGGCTACATACTACGACCGCTTCTTGACACCTCACAATGGCAATCAGATATGAGGTGAAATTAACAAAGTCAATCCTAGCAAATCTCTCCACCATTTCTCCCTTTTACCCATGCCTGCTCACGGCCATTAACTTTAAACAAAATATCTCAGAATGGACAATCCTATGCAGTAACCAGCCAACTGGACTATGGACATAAGAGTGCCAAAAAGACACCCGGCAAACCACAAACTGTGCAGTTATCTCTCACACCCACTGCTAAGCGCCTTGTCCCATCACAGGATAATCATGCCTCAGTGGTCCTCAAGCGCCACAGAGGAACTCTTCCCAGTAGGATCGAAACAAAGACAACACACTTCCAGCCAGACACCCTATATGGTGTAGTATTCTACTCATATATAGGCAAGTGCTTCATCGCCCCAAATAGGCCTCTGTAAGCGGCATATAAATATTACAGTACATGAGGGTCGCGGGCAGTGATGGAGAAATGGTAAAATATACCAGCAATGACAGGATGGTACATATCACTAATTTCCAACAATATTTTAAAGTTGTAACATAATTATGGGGAATAATCTTTCTGCGGAGCATGGTTTTTTTGCATTTTTTTTTTAAGGGGGGAACTCGACCCCGAAGGTATTTGAGCGCTTTATATGAGCCCCAGTTATGTTATACATAGACTCCTACATTTTTTTGGTAGGCACGGGGCGATTAAGTGATTTGCCCCTAATCACAGGATGGTGAGCCTACAACAAGACTCGAACCTGGTTCCCAAATTCGGCAGCTCTTGCCGTTAGGGTTAGGCCAGGTAGAGCTCCCCTGGCAGTAGAAGGTTGTAGGATATGATTTACGTAAGATGCGTGGTATTGCTGATTCAGCGCCTGAAAATTACGGCATGTCCAGCACGCTCCTGAGACGAAACAATGACAGTTTCCTCTCAGGAGCGTGCTGGACATTACCGACTTTTCCTCTTTCATTGGCTTATTTGGAATGAGAGAGATCGAATTTAGCCTTAGTCAACCGAAGCACAGGGGCCTGCAGCCCGACAATAGGAGGCAGACTCCCTAATATTTTATTTAAGAGACGCGGCGCTGAAACACCGCAGCCAGTCGCGTCCCCAGAGTTTCAAAGAGCATCTCCGACCGTGACGCAGAAACTCGCTGTTCGCACAGCTCTCCAGAACTGGCGCCAGACACGGAAAGCCCCATTAGACCTATACGTAATTTAAACCCTTCTGCTCTTTATTTAAAGACAAAATTGAAATGAGTGCAAATAAAACCTTAAGTGCAGTTGTGTGGAAAATTGGACAGGGAAACCTGCGCATTTCAAGGGATGGCCATGTTTCGCTGACTTCCCAGGCTGCAGCATCGCGCGTGCTGCACTGTACATCTTGCTGAGCTGAGAGATAATTGCAGGACTCAGCAGAATATTGACATTATCTGTCTCTGTGTCAATGAAGGGCATGCCGGCCTCTTAACTGACCCTTTGCGTTGAAATGCCCCATAATGCCTTCATTCACTTGGCGAAAGCTGCCCAACAGGTTCATATCCATCTGCATGCTTCACCAGAAACACTTCCACTGACTCGACAAAGGGTGAATATTGCGTTGGATGGAGGACGTGGCGTCAAATGTGGAACTGCTTTTCTACATTACCTGGACTTTTGCCAACAACAGAGTCAGACTGTATAATATTTTGCTGTAAGGCAAGTCTCTACAGCTGCTAATATTCCTAGATAAATCTTTGTGGCACAAAGGCGAGTATTAAGCAGGGCCCGACTGGGACATTCATTCAGCCCGCCTAAAAAAAACAAAAAGACAACCCAGTCCCACACTGCTCTGGGCGCGATTACCTGACTGTCTGAATTGGGGTTTGGGGACCTTTCTCCCTCACGTCCAAAATAAATTTACAAAGATTGAAGCAAAAGGTGCATGTTTAGAGCACAGTTTAAACAAGCATTTACAATGCAATGGTCTCGGCATTGTTAAAGTTAGAGCTATTGGCATTGCTCATGAAATTATTTTTGTTTTTAAAACATTTAAAGAAACGGCATTGTTATTTACAATGTCAATAGCTTAATCACTCTAAAATGCGAGACATATTGCATTTGCACCCACACACAGAGCCACACACACAAATCCACCGACACACACAGAGCCACTCACATAGCCACCTACACACACAGAGTTACCCACACAGAGAAAGCCACCACGCATAGAGCCACCTACAAAAAAAGCCACCCACACAGAGCCTCCCACACGCACACAGAGCCTCCCACACGCACACAGAGCCACCCACATGCACACAGAGCCACCCACACGCACACAGAGCCACACACACGCACACAGAGCCACACACACGCACACAGAGCCACACACACGCACACAGAGCCACACACACGCACACAGAGCCACACACACGCACACAGAGCCACACACACGCACACAGAGCCACACACACACACACAGAGCCACCCACACACACACACAGAGCCACCCACACACACACAGAGCCACCCACACACACACACAGCCATCTGCGCTCCCTCAGCCGGCTTGTGAGTGTAATGTCCCATGTGCTTGTGCTGGTGGTCACTAGGATAAGCTAGTCCCCATTGTTTGGTTTGCTGCGCGCGTTATTGACCGCTTTGCGGTAATTGTTCATTATATGTAAGACATCAGGCCAATCTGAGCTGTTAGCCGAGACCTAAAAAACAGCTAAACGTTATATATCACTTGTAAGGCATCTCTGGACAGATTTTACACCTTCTGATGGAGTAGGGATGGAGTAGGGATCATTCAAAGATTTCTTACCTCCACACAAGGAGCACCTGTCAAGTTGCTGAAAGAAGAGAAAAAGCAGGAGGAAAAGGCACTTCCTGCAAAATAATGCAAGAATGTGTAGGACTTGGAATGAAGCCAAAAAAGCATGTTTTAGCCCAAAAAAACTAGAAGGCAGCACTTTGTGGATCCTCCTGACAGAAACAAAATGCCTCACTGACCCTTCCCTGCATGGTGGATAGTCTGGATGACTCTGGAGTTCCTTAACGGGGCAGTGTAGTAAATTGTGGGGATTTACAAACGTAGGTCGTTCAGTGATGTTTTCAAACAAATGTATTTACGTTAATTAAAAGGTGTTTCTTTGTTTTATTGACTTTTTCCCTGTTAAATGCTTTACAAAAACGCAATAAACAGATATTTAAAAAAGATAACCTAGTTATTATACAAGAAGAAAAGGACATATATAGACATACACACCCACGTATCCATTAATGAGAAGATAGAAGCAACGAAGCTCCTCGAAATGGTCTGGAAAACTACAATTTGTAGAAGTATCAAAAAGATCACTGAGTGTTGAAAACTATTTTTGTTCAGGATAGATTTAGCAAATGTGCCGCCTGCCCGCTTGTTTAATCACACTGATATCTGGCCCATGTTTCCGTCCAAACAGGTTCCTCAAACATTGGGGAGTGGTGGGGGAAGGGGTCGGCATTTGGAAGAAGACAGTGTACTATTCACGTAGTCCCTGGCCAGCTCTACTCCTCCATCATCGGTCAATGCTCCAGAGGCAACATTCGGGTTAGCGGGTAGGCGTCGGAGTAACTAATACTTTAAGACTGCCCACACGTGACTTGAGTATACTCTCGGAATAGTGGATAGCTATGAAAACGGAGCAGGTGTTGCTCGTTTTCATTATTTCCTTTCTGTGTCGCAGCGTGTAAACAAACAAAACAAGCATTTACAATGCAATGGTCCTGACAGAAACAAAATGCCTCACTGACCCTTCCCTGCATGGTGGATAGTCTGGATGACTCTGGAGTTCCTTAAAGGGGCAGTGTAGTAAATTGTGGGGATTTACAAAAGGAGGTTGTTCAGTGATGTTTTCAAACCTTCGAGCCGAGACCTAAAAAGCTGCCCCTACCCGGGAAGTGGCATTTTCCGAGTGATGTGCACGGGCTGCTGCCTCTGCCCGACTGTGCTGCTGTCACGTGTGCATGCTGGGGCCACTCCTCTACTGCTGAGCCTGGCTGTTCTGTACCAACCCTCGCCTGTGTGGAAGTGACCACTGCACCGGTTGGTGGCTGTTCTTTACTCATCCCGTGAGTCTGTTGGAAAGACTTCACAGCTGCTGGCTTTATTGTACTTTTCTGAGTAGTCAGTGCGCCAGCGAAATCGGAAATTTTATTTTCAGGTCATTTACCTCAAAATGCAAAAACATTGAAGTACAAAAAAAAGGAGAGATAAGGAGATACATATAAAAGTTAAGTATTAAAGTCCTGGGGTATGAGTAACTGTTGTTAGAAATTCATAAGGGTAAGTAAAATGGGGCAAAGCTAAAACGGTAATCTTAGACGAGTATTGGCAAAGCCAATAGGTTTCGTCTTTGTGACCTATTTGCTTTGGCAATGGCTTTCGGGCACGTTGAACAGTATCCGCGATGCTGTGGAGCATGGCTAAACTACAAGAAAAAAGCTGTAGACGCAGCCACCCGAGTAAATTTGTAAATGCTGATGCGCACGCGAACAATACGATACAGGTGTGGTTTTGTTGCTATAGTTTTCTAAGCGTGCAGGGGAGCGAAAGCTACATGGGGGGGAATAGGGCAAAGCAACATGCAAGAGAGAGGGGGAGACCAAAGCAACACAGAAGGAGACGAGAAAGTAAAAGGGTGGGAGGGCTGGAGTGGATACGAAACCAACAGGGTGGAGGGCACAGTCTCTAATTAGGAGCAGTATGGGAGCCTACCACGTGCACACACAACTTAACGACACAGCACTCTTGAGTGGTGGTACAGGCACTGGCAACCAGCGGCGAGCGCAACTTTACTTACGGATATCCAAGCGATCTGATCATATCTGGCTGGTAAAGCAAACAATACGATACAGGTGTGGTTTTGTTGCTACAGCAGTCACTTCCGAAACGAACTTCGCCGCCGCTTTCCTGCTGCGGCGTTGCAAGAGCAGTCTCCCGCCTGACGTTTTCCGTGGGAGTGGATTTGGGGCGGGGGAGAGAGCCGCTGTCTAACTCACTCCCAGGCTAACCTCTTCTCAGGTGTTCTTTCGAATGGGGTCCAAGTTTGCGCCTGCGCTGCCCGGGGCCACCAGCTCTACAAAAAAAAAGGCGTCCAAGGCACGGTGCGGATCCCTGCTCATCGAAGGGCAGCGCCGCAAACTATACTCACAACAGCACGAAGATCCTCACGGCCAGAGGACAGCAAAACAATGGCGGATGGAAGCTCCGAAACTTTTTCGGATTCGGGGGCGTGTTCCTGCTGTTCTAAAAGGGCGTGGCTAAAAAGTGGAAAGAACAGCAAAAACACGCCCCCGAATCTGAAAAAGACGGAGCCTATTTGGAGGGACGGCTCTCTCCTCCAACGGCGGGCCTCCGTTTAGGAAGCCAGCCAATGGAGGAGAAGCAAAAAGAGAGGCGGGCTAAGGAGCCACTCTAGGAAACATTAAATCTCGACTTCCGGTTCTGCCTTCGGCAGACCGGTAGTCCTCGACCTAAAAATATGGGACATATTAACAAGGGCTTTATCTCCGCTTTTTGGCTTTAAAAGCCAAAGAAGCTTAGATAAAAATATCGCCCTATCAACAACAGGGTGCTAACATGCAAAATCGCATGTTAGCACCCTTTTTCACTACGCTTCCCTTTGCATCTCTAATGAGATGCAAAGTGGGCGTTCCAGAGCAAAATAATAGGAGAAATGTCGCTAAGCGACATTTCTCCTATTATCAAGCTTCACGCTAACCCTGTTAGAGACAAAGCGGCATATTATCAAGCACGGCAGTAAAATTATCACCGCTTTAGCGACCGAAAACTGCAGCTAAAGCGGCGATAATGGGCTTGATAATATGCCCGTGAGAATTCCAATAGAAGCCCTTGTTGACACCAGAACATGGGCTTCTATTGTAATTCTCAAAGGCATATTATCAAGCCCATTATCGCGGCTTTAGCGGCTGTTTTCTGCCGCTAAAGCGGCGATAATTTTACCGCTGTTTCGTGATAATATGCCCCAAACAAAGCAGCGCTAACTACAGTTAATGCTGCTATTTTACGTCTGCTAATTTTCAGACTTAGCCGTGTAATCCACTGGGAGGTGGATTACATGGCTAAGTCCGCCATGGGCTATCAACAAGGATATCCCTATCCTTGTAGTTTTATCACGGCGTTACCAGCGATAATATCCCAAAATGCCGCTATCTCTGGATTTTTTATCGCCTATGTGGTTAGCGTTGTTAATAACACGATAACCAGGAGATATTATCCAGCGATAGGGGGTGTTAAAAAAATTAACGCTAAGCGCCCTTAGGGTTAATTTTCCCTGTTCCTTGTTAATATGCCCCTATATTAGTAGAAAAAGCACAGGTATCACAAGTGGACGTCTAGCTCTCTAGGATCAAAGGGACAGATTTACAAGCCCCATGCGCCACTTTCGCGTTACTTTAAACATGGGAAAAGTGACGCAAAAGTGAGGCAAGGAGCTTGTAAATCTGCCCCAAAATGTCATGTTCGAGGCTTACCAGGTGCACGGATTTTCGTACAACAGGGCCTGTTCACTGTCTCTTGCACTGACTGTGAAAGTGGCCAGGCAGTGAGCCTATACCTTCCATTTTGAATAAGTAACACTTTTGAAAACAGCTTTTACAGTTTTCCAGAAAAGAACAGTGTATTTTCTAGACACAGACAGTAAATTCTTTTTCTCCAAAAGGAGTAGCAATGTCGTGTCTCCTCCAAGCAAAATCAGGAGACTGATTATGACAGGCATTTATAATGTAAAGGACTACAATCTATTAAATATGACCAGATTTTATTCTCAACCAATTAGAAAATTGATTATTTTCTCTTCTGTGCAGTTTATTGAAGCTTGATTTCCAAAGAAGGTCGCAGTTGACACCTAGACCTAGAAGTAATAAGGCAGACTGTAGAGTGGGTTTGATGGCCAATAATGCAAGCGAGGAAAATGTGCCCCTTTGAACCAAAGGTAGGTAGTAAAAGATAGTGATACTTGTGGTTCAATGGTCCCTCATGTCCCTGGCGCACTGCGACACTGCATTCACTACACTAATGTTAGTTACGCTCCTGAACTAAGGTGTTAAGAACAAATTACTTTGTTTAGGCCTTGCAGGGCTGCCTTCCAGCGTGCTGGGTCAGTAGAGGCGCTGACCACTACCCTCCAGTGAAGGAGCATTTGCTATTTAGAGAGATCTTTGCCTGACTGGTGGCAATCTCTATGTCTTCGATGAATCATCTGATATAGCCGATGCACCAAAGGGAGAGCAGACACCATTCTGTTGCCCTCTGCATTATGTTTTAGTTTTCTGGCACAAAGCTCCAAATTAGGGATTTGTTTTATAAAAACCAAAAAAGCAAATTGCCCTGGCATGCATGGAGTTTTCTCCTAGAGGCTCAGAGTTGTTCGTTTTTCCGGCCTGGCGATTCCAAGCCTCACATGGCCCAGACAAGTCATTTTAGTGATGGTCTTCCACCCTAAAAAGGGTGGAGTGAGGAGCTGAAGTAGACAGGCACAGGCAGAGCAAAGCAAACAAAACAAATCTGTCAAATGCGACTGAAAAACTGTGTATGTGTGTCAGAGTGAAAATGAATGAATGAGTGACAGGAGGAGTGAGTGACAGTGAGTGAAACAGTGAGGGAGAAATAGTGGGCTAGAATGAGTGAGTCAGGGTGATGGAGAGTAAGTGACACTGAGAACAAAAGTGTGAGGCTGAGAATGAGTGAGGGTCAAGATGAGTGAGTGTGACTGAGAGTGAGAATGAAGTGTGAGAATGGCTGTCAGATATTATGAGTGAGGGAGAGTGAAGAAGTGTGTGTGAGTGAGAATGAACCTGAGTGATTAAGTCTGCCAGTGGCCCTAACATATGTGAGGTAATTCTTGACATATTGGTATAAATTGCAAATTCTGGTGATGGCATATTAGAGGTAATTTCTTGCATATGGGGCACCCTTTGCAAAATGCTGGTGCTGGCATACCAGAGGTAATTCATGGCGTATGAGACATCCGTGGGAAAATCCTGGCGCAGGCATACTGATATAATTCTTCGCATTAGGGTCACCCACGGCAACATGTTGACACTGGCAGATTGGAGATAATTCTTGGCATATAGTGTATCTATGCTAAACTGCTGGGACTGGCATATTAGAGGTACTTTTTGACATAAGGGACATTCATGGCAAAGTGTTGGTTCTGGCACACTAGGGACAATTCTAGGCATATGGGACATCTGTGACAAAATGCTAGTGCTGGTATACTAGACATAATTTTTGGCATATGGGGAGCAGCCTTTCATATGGGAGGCATTCATGATGAAATCCAGGCACTGGCACAAAGGAGGTACTAAAATATGTGGGCATACACTGCATATTTTGAAAAAGGTGGGTCAACTCCTGGGAAGCTTCAAGCTTAATTGGCTTATTACACCATGAAAGTATTTAAATCATGCCTTTTCAGAGTGTTTTTTGAGAAAATTTATGTGGAAATTGTGTTTTAAAGTGCATTTTTTGAACCATTTTTTCAGAAGTCTGGGAGAATCCTTGCCGAACCCCGCTAGAAGAAGTTGGGCTTGTTTGCTTCACTTGCTTACTGGAATCGGGGGCAAGTATTGCTCCCCACCGCAAAGATCAGAGCCATCTTGAGGCATGGGTAAAAAGAGCAATTGACTAGGGCCCCCGCCTTCCTAGGGGTCTCCTGCTAGAGTGATCGGGACAATCACAAGTCCAATGCTAATATCAAATTACAGTGTGCCAAAACCTTATTCTTTTTAAATTTCATTAGGTAATACGCCTGTGTATAAAAACAATTTTCTTTCTTTATTTGATGGTTAGGCATTCCCTTCAGAGACGTTTAGTGTGCATATCCATCCTGCCAAACCTTAACCCTCACAGGAAAGTGGCAATTGCATTAAAAACTATTATTTCTATCTCATATCTCTTTCCTTGTTTCTTCTCTTCCGGTTTCACTTTACATCTCTCACTCACTCTACCTATCTCTACATCTTTGTCTACCTGCTCCTTTCTTTGTCAGTTTTCTTTACCTCACTTCTCTCTCAACTAGTCTCTCTTCCTCATCTCTCTCACAACCACATCTCCCTCTGTAACACTCTCTGTGCATGTTTCTACATCTCTGTTGTCTAAACCCTCTCCTCCCTCAGCTCTCTCACTACTTTACCCCTTTCTCTACACTCACTCCTTTGTTTCTCTCCTTCCTCTCTGTATCTCTCCACATCTACTGTGTGTGAAAAATAAAACATTTAGGAAATAGATAAAAAGTGGACCTACGATAATACAGAAACAGTGTATGACCAGAGAAGAGAAAGTGTCAAATATATAATTTTTATTATTTTTATATTTAAAAGTCAAAATTTGATAAGCAATATTTTTTTATAGATATTAAATCTTATTAAAAAATAAGGTAACATACAATGTTAATGACGATTTAGGTACATATACAATTCCAATTCTCGCTTATGTAATACATGCAAAATGATTATATTGTTGTTATTGATGCTATTCATACATACTTAACCATTCATACATGGCCTAATTAGATAATACATATCAAACATGATATTGTTGATAATAGACATGGATTTGTGTACCAAAATTTGTTTGAGACTAACAAAGGAACAAAAATATTGAACACATATGTCGTTTTAAGACATTAAGAGATGTGATCATGGCTAACATAATTCATGTCTACGCGCGTTTCTGCGGTACACCTTCATCAGGTAGCCATGGTGGTCTAGTAAAATCTTGATGTATGTAATAAATCGGTTGGCAACAGAGTTTCAACGAAAACTGGTGGGAGCGCTAGTTATTGAGGGAATACCCTTTACTCGTTAGATGGTCACGACACTAAGGTTATAAACAGGCTGGCTGGTGGAGCATAATTGTGGCTCTGTTGATCTGCCTGACACAGCGTAATAGGGATAATGAAGATCCCTCTTTATTATTCCCTTTAGTGTGGTCAATATGTTCTATCCGTGAACAAATGCAATGTTAATATTTAAGTTTTTTCGGATATAATAAGAGAACACGCAAGGGATTTCTTCTGACGATATGTAAGGGTCCTGAAAAGAGCCAATATTGCCGCCGTGGACCAGTTCTGGTGTTACCGATGCAAGGTTCAGGGTCTGCCGGTTCGAACAAATTATAAAGTCCTTGAATGCCGGGTTACTGCGATCAGTACTGCGTCCCCGCGGTCTACAATCTACGTCTGCCGCACTCGAGTGCCGAAAAACTTCACATCCCTCTCAACCTCATCTCACTTGTTTCTATGTTTCTCTCCATCTATTTAAACCTCTCCTATCAATCAATCATCTACCTCACCTCTCTCCACCCCATCTTTCTCTGTTCCACAGATCACTCTAACTACCTCACCTTTCACTAGTCCACTTCCCTCTCTATTACTACCTCACCTTCCAATTTCCTCACCATTTATTTGCTACTTCGCTTCTTCCCTTTCTCCCTATATTTTCTCTAATTCAGCTCTCAATATTTTACTCCTTTTTCACTTCTATTTCATTTGATTAAGAATTATCTCCCCTCTCTCTCTCACACACATCCCTCTGTGAATCTCATTCTCAGTTTCAGTTCACCTTCTTAACCTTACATAACCTCTTTTTCCATACCTCACAAGTCGCTCTCTCTACCTCACCATCTCATCTCTCTATATCAAACTGATCTCTCTCTAGCTCATCTTTGCCTCACTAATTGATCTGTTTTCTCTCTATACCTTGTCTCTCTTTCTACCTTTCAAGCTCTTTCTACCTTTCAGTATAGACCATGAGCTATGGATTGGAATTTATCAAGAGCAGGCTCACCGCAGCATCATGGCTTTGGAAAACTGTTATATCAAAACATGATCCATGAATGCCTCAAAATAAATACAATTTCATTAGTTTTCTAAATTGGGAAAGATTTAATTCAGAATGAAGGGAAAAAAGCAGAGAGTTCCAGGTCATGGCCAGTGCATTTGAAAATGTTCTCTTTCAGTATTTGTTTTCTGGACAGTGAGTAAACAAGATTGATCAGAGTGCAAGCCTGCATTGGGGATATAAAAGGAAAACTTAAATGCCTAGAAAATCAGGTGAAGTGTACAAAAAGTGACAGATGGAATGCTCGAATTGTTCTCAGTCAATGGTATAACTTGAGGCCACTTCAAAATCCATTGTTATTTTACACACCATGACACCTCAGATTGGACACAGCTATATGCAAACGAAGTAGCATAATTTTGGATTTACCCTTAAGCTTCACAAATATGCAATACATATGTGCATTTAGCTTTACATATTCAGAGTGTCCTAACGTTATTAATATAAAGTGTTGCACTTAAATTCAGTACTAAAGTGCATTTACTGTAGAACCAGAAAATCATATATAGTGTGCCTTAACCTTATTAAAATGAAACATATGTGTTTAGAGATTTGACAAACCATCCTCACACTATTAAAATGTATTCACTTTAGAAGTAAGAGAGATTTATGTAACACTGGCACTAATGTTTTCGCATTGGTATTCATAATGTAATTCTCAGTCACACTTGGTTTGGGGACCTTTCTCCCTAACGTCCAAAATAAATTTACAAAGATTGAAGCAAAAGGTGCATGTTTAGAGCACAGTTAAAAAATATGGGGCATATTAACAAGGGCTTTATCTCCGCTTTTTTGGCTTTAAAAGCCAAAGAAGCGGAGATACAACAGCCAAATCGCATGTTAGCACCCTTTTTCACTACGCTTCCCTTTGCATCTCTAATGAGATGCAAAGTGGGCCTTCCAGAGCAAAATAATAGGAGAAATGTCGCTAAGCGTCATTTCTTCTATTATCAAGCTTCACGCTAACCCTGTTAGAGACAAAGGGGCATATTATCAAGCACGGTGGTAAAATTATCGCCGCTTTAGCTACAGAAAACTGCAGCTAAAGCGGCGATAATGGGCTTGATAATATGCCCGTGAGAATTCCAATAGAAGCCCTTGTTGACACCAGAACATGGGCTTCTATTGGAATTCTCAAAGGCATATTATCAAGCCCATTATCGCCGCTTTAGCGGCTGTTTTCTGCAGCTAAAGCGGCGATTATTTTACCACTGTTTCTTGATAATATGCCCCAAACAAAGCAGCGCTAACTACAGTTAATGCTGCTTTTTTACGTCTGCTAATTTTCAGACTTAGCCGTGTAATCCAATGGGAGGTGGATTGCATGGCTAAGTCCACCATGGGCTATCAACAAGGATATCCCTATCCTTGTAGTTTTATCACGGCATTACCAGCGATAACCTCCCAAAATGCCGCTATCTCTGGATTTTTTATCGCCCAGGTGGTTAGCGTTGTTAATAACGCGATGACCAGGTGATATTATCCAGCGATAGCGGGTGTTAAAAAAATTAATGCTAAGCGCCCTTAGGGTTAATTTTCCCTGTTCCTTGTTAATATGCCCCTATATTAGTCGAAAAAGCACAGGTATCACAAGTGGACGTCTAGCTCTCTAGGATCAAAGGGACAGATTTACCAGCCCCTTGCGCCACTTTCGTGTTACTTTAAACATGGGAAAAGTGATGCAAAAGTGGGGCAAGGGGCTTGTAAATCTGCCCCAAAATGTCACGTTTGGGGCTTACCAGGTGCACGGATTTTCGGACAACAGGGCCTGTTCACTGTTTCGTGCACTGACCGTGAAAGTGGCCAGGCAGTGAGCCTATACCTTCCATTTTGAATAAGTAACACTTTTGAAAACAGTTGGTCAAACTGCTTTTACATTTTTCCAGAAAAGAACAGTGTATTTTCTAGACACAGCCAGTAAATTCTTTTTCTCCAAAAGGAGTAGCAATGTCATGTCTCCTCCAAGCAAAATCAGGAAACTGATTATGACAGGCATTTATAATGTAAAGGACTACAATCTATTAAATATGACCAGATTTTATTCTCAAACAATTAGAAAATTGATTATTTTCTCTTCTGTGCAGTTTATTGAAGCGTGATTTCCAAAGAAGGTCGAAGTTGACACCTAGACCTAGAAGTAATAAGGCAGACTGTAGAGTGGGTTTGATGGCCAATAATGCAAGCGAGGAAAATGTGCCCCTTTGAACCAAAGGTAGGTAGTAAAAGATAGTGATACTTGTGGTTCATTGGTCCCTCATGTCCCTGGCGCACTGCGACACTGCATTCACTACACTAATGTTAGTTACGCTCCTGAACTAAGGTGTTAAGAACAAATTACTTTGTTTAGGCCTTGCAGGGCTGCCTTCCAGCGTGCTGGGTCAGTAGAGGCGCTGACCACTACCCTCCAGTGAAGGAGCATTTGCTAGTTTGAGAGATCTTTGCCTGACTGGCAATCTCTATGTCTTCAATGAATCATCTGATATAGCCGATGCACCAAAGGGAGAGCAGACACCATTCTGTTGCCCTCTGTATTATGTTTTATTTTTCTGGCACAAACCTCCAAATTAGGGATTTGTTTTTATAAAAACCAAAAAAGCAAATTGCCCTGGCATGCATGGAGTTTTCTCCTAGAGGCTCAGAGTTGTTCGTTTTTCTGGCCTGGCGATACCAAGCCTCACATGGCCCAGACAAGTCATTTTAGTGATGGTCTTCCACCCTAAATAGGGGGGAGTGAGGAGCTGAAGTAGACAGGCACAGGCACAGCAAAGCAAACAAAAAAATCTGTCAAATGCGACTGAAAAACTGTGTATGTGTGTCAGAGTGAAAATGAATGAATGAGTGACAGGAGGAGTGAGTGACAGTGAGTGAAACAGTGAGGGAGAAATAGTGGGCTAGAATGAGTGAGTCAGGGTGATGGAGAGTAAGTGACACTGAGAACAAAAGTGTGAGGCTGAGAATGAGTGAGGGTCAAGATGAGTGAGTGTGACTGAGAGTGAGAATGAAGTGTGAGAATGGCTGTCAGATATTATGAGTGAGGGAGAGTGAAGAAGTGTGTGTGAGTGAGAATGAACCTGAGTGAGTAAGTCTGCCAGTGGCCCTAAGATATTTGAGGTAATTCTTGACATATTGGTATAAATTGCAAATTCTGGTGATGGCATATTAGAGGTAATTTCTTGCATATGGGGCACCCTTTGCAAAATGCTGGTGCTGGCATACCAGAGGTAATTCATGGCGTATGAGACATCCGTGGGAAAATCCTGACGCAGGCATACTGATATAATTCTTCGCATTAGGGTCACCAACGGCAACATGTTCACACTGGCAGATTGGAGATAATTCTTGGCATATAGTGTATCTACGGTAAACTGCTGGGACTGGCATATTAGAGGTACTTTTTGACATAAGGAACATTCATGGCAAAGTGTTGGTTCTGGCACACTAGGGACAATTCTAGGCATATGGGACATCTGTGACAAAATGCTAGTGCTGGTATACTAGACATAACTTTTGGCATATGGGAAGCAGCCTTTCATATGGGAGGCATTCATGATGAAATACAGGCACTGGCACAAAGGAGGTACTAACATATGGGGACATCCACTGCATATTTTGAAAAAGGTGGGTCAACTCCTGGGAAGCTTCAAGCTTAATTGGCTTATTACACCATGAAAGTATTTAAATCATGCCTTTTCAGAGTGTTTTTTGAGAAAATATATGTGGAAATTGTGTTTTAAAGTGCAGTGTTTGACCCATTTTTTTCAGAAGTCAGGGAGAATCCTTGCCGAACCCCGCTAGAAGAAGTTGGGCTTGTTTGCTTCACTTGCTTACTGGAATCGGGGGCAAGTATTGCTCCCCACCGCAAAGATCAGAGCCATCTTGAGGCATGGGTAAAAAGAGCAATTGTCTAGGGCCCCCGCCTTCCTAGGGGTCTCCTGCTAGAGTGATCGGGACAATCACAAGTCCAATGCTAATATCAAATTACAGTGTGCAAGAACCTTATTCTTTTTAAATTTCATTAGGTAATAAGCCTGTGTATAAAAACAAATTTCTTTCTTTATTTGATGGTTGGGCATTCCCTTCAGAGACGTTTAGTGTGCATATCCATCCTGCCCAACCTTAACCCTCACAGGAAAGTGGCAATTACATTAAGAACTATTATTTCTATCACATGTCTCTTTCCTTGTTTCTTCTCTTCTGGTTTCACTTTACATCTCTCACTCACTCTACCTATCTCTACATCTTTGTCTACCTGCTCCTTTCTTTGTCAATTTTCTTTACCTCACTTCTCTCTCAACTAGTCTCTCTTCCTCATCTCTCTCACAACCACATCTCCCTCTGTAACATTCTCTGTGCATGTTTCTACATCTCTGTTGTCTAAAACCTCTCCTCCCTCAGCTCTCTCACTACTTTACCCCTTTCTCTACACTCACTGCTTTGTTTCTCTCCTTCCTCTCTGTATCTCTCCACATCTAATGTGTGTGAAAAATAAAACATTTAGGAAATAGATCAAAAGTGGACGTACGATAATACAGAAACAGTGTATGACCAGAGAAGAGAAAGTGTCAAATATATAATGTTTATTATTTTTATATTTAAAAGTCAAAATTTGATAAGAAATATTTTTTTATAGATATTAAATCTTATTAAAAAATAAGGTAACATACAATGTTAATGACGATTTAGGTACATATACAATTCCAATTCTGGCTTATGTAATACATGCAAAATGATTATATTGTTGTTATTGATGCTATTCATACATACTTAACCATTCATACATGGCCTAATTAGATAATACACATCAAACATGATATTGTTGATAATAGACATGGATTTGTGTACCAAAATTTGTTTGAGACTAACAAAGGAACAAAAATATTGAACACATATGTCGTTTTAAGACATTAAGAGATGTGATCATGGCTAACATAATTCATGTCTACGCGCGTTTCGGCGGTACGCCTTCATCAGGTAGCCATGGTGGTCTAGTAAAATCTTGATGTATGTAATAAATCGGTTGGCAACAGAGTTTCAACGAAAACTGGTGGGAGCGCTAGTTATTGAGGGAATACCCCTTACTCGTTCGATGGTCACGACACTAAGGTTATAAATAGGCTGGCTGGTGGAGAATAATTGTGGCTCTGTTGATCCGCCTGACACGGCGTAATAGGGATAATGAAGATCCCTCTTTATTATTCCCTTTAGCGTGGTCAAAATGTTCTATCCGTGAACAAATGCAATGTTAATATTTAAGTTTTTTCGGATATAATAAGAGAACACACAAGGGATTTCTTCTGACGATATGTAAGGGTCCTGAAAAGAGCCAATATTGCCGCCGAGGACCAGTTCTGGTGTTACCGATGCAAGGTTCAGGGTCTGCCGGTTCGAACAAATTATAAAGTCCTTAAATGCCGGGTTACTGCGATCAGTACTGCGTCCCCGCGGTCTACAATTTACGTCTGCCGCACTCGAGTGCCGAAAAACTTCACCTCCCTCTCAACCTCATCTCACTTGTTTCTATGTTTCTCTCCATCTATTTAAACCTCTCCTATCTTCCAATCATCTACCTCATCTCTCTCCACCCCATCTTTCTCTGTTCCACAGATCACTCTAACTACCTCACCTTTCATTAGACCACTTCCCTCTCTATTACTACCTCACCTTCCAATTTACCTCACCATTTATTTGCTACTTCGCTTCTTCCCTTTCTCCCTATATTTTCTCTAATTCAGCTCTCAATATTTTACTCCTTTTTCACTTCTATTTCATTTGATTAAGAATTATCTCCCCTCTCTCTCTCACACACATCCCTCTGTGAATCTCATTCTCAGCTTCAGTTCACCTTCTTAACCTTACATAACCTCTTTTTCCATACCTCACAAGTCGCTCTCTCTACCTCACCATCTCATCTCTCTATATCAAACTGATCTCTCTCTAGCTCATCTTTGCCTCACTAATTGATCTGTTTTCTCTCTATACCTTGTCTCTCTTTCTACCTTTCAAGCTCTTTCTACCTTTCAGTATAGACCATGAGCTATGGATTGGAATTTATCAAGAGCAGGCTCACCGCAGCATCATGGCTTTGGAAAACTGTTATATCGAAACATGATCCATGAATGCCTCAAAATAAATACAATTTCACTAGTTTTCTAAATTGGGAAAGATTTAATTCAGAATGAAGGGAAAAAAGCAGAGAGTTCCAGGTCATGGCCAGTGCAATTGAAAATGTTCTCTTTCAGTATTTGTTTTCTGGACAGTGAGTAAAAAAGATTGATCAGAGTGCAAGCCTGCATTCGGGATATAAAAGGAAAACTTAAATGCCTAGAAAATCAGTTTAAGTGTACAAAAAGTGACAGATGGAATGCTTGAATTGTTCTCAGTCAATGGTATAACTTGAGGCCACTTCCCAATCCATCGCTATTTTGCACACCATGACACTCAGTTAGGACACAGCTATATGCAAACGAAGTAGCATAATTTTGGCTTTACCCGTAAGCTTCACAAATATGCAATACATATGTGCATTTAGCTTTACATATTCAGAGTGTCCTAACGTTATTAATATAAAGTGTTGCACTTAAATTCAGTACTAAAGTGCATTTACTGTAGAACTAGAAAATCATATATAGTGTGCCTTAACCTTATTAAAATGAAACATAGGCGTTTAGAGATTTGACAAACCATCCTCAAACTATTAAAATGTATTCACTTTAGAAGTAAGAGAGATTTATGTAACACTGGCACTAATGTTTTCGCATTAGTATTCATAATGTAGTTCTCAGTCACACTTGTATTTGTGCATTCAAAGTTACTTAACATATATTTTATTGAAAATACAATGTGAATTTAATGCTGAGTTTTTGTACTGGCATTTTCATTTATTTGTAGTTAGATGTGCACAAATGAAATGTATATTAAATGTGCACCATTGTTTTAATACGTTGAAGTAGAGTAGAGTAGGCCTGTATTTCTTTCTGCATAAAATATTGCTTTTCCATTTCTGCTTGCGTGTCTTTTCCTTGTAGGTTCATTCACATGGTTTGTTAGTTTGAGAATAGATGTAACACTGTATTAGCAATGGAGAGCATTAGAAGAAATCCTTCACAAGGAACATGGAGAGCCAGAGCGTTAACTGACATGCTCTATTCAGTAATGTTGCGAGGAGTTACAGGTTATAGGGGACAATGTCATTCCCAGGTTTGGTCTGGGAGAATCCACAAATGGTACAGATCACATGGAAAGAACAATGGAGCCTCTGATGGTGTGAGCAAGGGGTGTTACCCAGAAGAGTTGTGTGGAAATAACTGGAGTTCTCACAGGTTGATGTTGCCCACCCTCCTTGGACTTTGAGAGGTAAAGACCTCTATGCTTACCCCTTTGATTCTTTTCTGAGTGTGGCTTTGGCTAACACTTATTTCCCTATCTCTAGTAGACCCTTGACCCTTCTGAAATGCTGACACCTTTACTCATATTTCCTGATGTATTCTACTTTTCTGAACTTCCTGACGTTTTGAGGCTCTTAAATCACTTTTAATAGTTTAGACTCTAGATTAGATGACTTTAGCTACTACTCATTTTTAAGAGAGAAGATCAAAGGCTCTTCTCTGAGCATCAGATTCTGGTGTTAATTATTTTTATTGCTGTGACTGAACTACTTGTTTGTCTCATGCTGATGCACCTGAACTTCTTTTGGAGGTTTGGCTATCCACTTGTTATTCTGTACTTTTACAGCATGGCATCGAGATTGATTTGCATTAACCTAGCTACTAACTTGTAATAAAACCTCTTGACTTTATTTATTGAATCCTGGTCCTAATTGTGTAGCCAAATGGGTTACACTGTTGATTATATGTGTTTGATCAAGTGCTAACTCCCATCATCTCTCAGTCGCATAAAAAGACAGATCGGACAACTAATGGTTTCTTCTTCTTGCCGTGTTATGTCAATTCTTAAATTTATCTCTTTCCTCCGCCACAGTCCCGCCATCTTGGAAACATGCCTTGGTTTCACCCCTTCTTAAGAAACCATCGGCCGACCCTAAAAATTTGGCAAATTTTCGACCAATATCTCTTCTGCCTGCTTTCTCCAAAATCCTGGAGAAGCATGTCCATGAACATCTCACCAACTTCACGGAGGCAAACAGTATTCTTCACCCCTCCCAATCGGGTTTCCGCACCGGATTCTCGACGGAGACCACATTACTTGGAGTCGTGGAAAACCTCCGACAAATGGTCGATAAGGGTAATTCTGCCGCGCTGATTCTACTGGATCTCAGCGCGGCGTTTGACACCATCTCCCATGACACACTGCTCGCTTCCCTTTTCAACATAGGCATAAGAGGAATTGCACTAGATTGGATTGCATCTTTTCTGACTCGTAGGACATTCCAAATCTCTTCCAGTAATGCGGCATCTAAGGTCCACTTTTCTCCATATGGAGTTCCACAAGGATCAGTATTAAGCCCCCTGCTATTTAACCTTTATGCAGCCCCGCTGGCCCAGATCGCTGAATCAGCTGGTCTCAACATGTTCACATACGCGGACGATTCCCAAATCGTTTTCTCACTATCAAACGAAAACCAAGATTTTCCTTCACGCCTTCAGACTGGCCTTAGGAATATTTTCTTCTGGATGAATGAAAATATGCTTAAACTCAATGGAAGTAAAACCGAAGTTCTGATAGTAGGTCCCAATCATAATCTCTGGAATTCCAGACATTGGCCATCCGAAATGGGCACCCTGCCTACTCCATTGCACCAAGTACGCAATCTGGGCTTTATCATTGATAGTGGCCTTACCATGGAGCCCCAGGTGAACAATCTCACAGCCACCTGCTTCATTATCCTGAGATGGCTCAGGAAAATCATATGGATGCTCCCTGCAGACACTCTAAAGACAGTGATTAATGCATTAATCACCTCCCGTTTGGACTACGGGAATGTCCTTTATTTAGGGGCATCTCAGGCAATCATAAGGCGCCTACAACTGGTACAGAACGCAGCAGCTAGATTGCTTTGCAAGTGCAACAGGAGAGAGCGTATGTCCAGTCACTTAAAGGCACTCCACTGGCTAAAAATTGACAACAGGGTCAAATTCAAAACTCTGAGCCTCATGCACAGGATAAAATGGGGCAATGCTCCCAGATATCTCCAAACCCTTGTATACACCTACACTCCTGCCCGATGCCTGAGATCTACTACACAAGGTCTGTTTTGTGTCCCCAAAACCTTCCGTGCAAGGATGGGAGGTAGATCTTTCTCCCTCCTAGGCCCGAAGCTTTGGAACTCCCTTCCGTTACCTCTCCGCCTAGAAACAAGGTACACTCACTTCCGTAAAGCCATTAAGACCTGGCTTTTTAATCAGTGATCTGCCTTTTCCTGCCTCTTGGATTCAGTATTCTGCTCTAGCGCCGGGAAGCCCGTTTTGGGCATCTGTCGCGCTTAATAAACCCAATAAATAAATAAATAAATAAATAAATGGTAAACGCTGGATCACAAGCCAGTCTTGACCCTGCTCCAATAGGAACAGTCGAGCCCAAACTGCCAAGCCAGGTCCTCCCTAAACTGGAACATACGCAACCCAGGACCAGTTTCACCCTGGTTACAGGCTCATGCCATACACCACAAGTACTGAACAAAGAGTGACCAATCTGTGATAGCCGGCCCCACAGGAACAATGCGTGATGCTTGTCCTTCCACATCCCCTAATGCTCAACCAAGCGAGGTGTACACAGCACGCAGTCTGGAGGAACACCAAGGGGAATGGGAGAAAATAAGAAAATAATCAACCGCTGACTGTATGACAGCTTGCTTGGATCACTCTTCAGGCTCGTCTGTCATCTTCCTCTCAGTGTGTGAGTGCCTGAACAAGAACAAGAACAAATATTTAGTTTGTTTAAAAAAAAAAACCTTTACAGACTTTGATTTACAGTTTTAATCATTTACATTGTTTCTCTCAATCTAGACTCAATATGCCTGTTAATTCGCACGAGAATCTTTCAAAACATTAGGTCCTTCTTTTCTCATTGTTTCTTCACTAAAATTTAAGCAGTCTCTGGATTTGGCACATGCTGCGTGGTTTCTTTAATGTCTCTCACTGGTTAGCGCAGATTGTGCGATCTACCGAATAATAATTAAGTAACCATGCCACCTCACTTTGGACCCAGCTATATGCAAATCAGTTATGG
The DNA here is from genome assembly GCF_964204655.1 of Triturus cristatus. Taxonomy (NCBI): domain Eukaryota; kingdom Metazoa; phylum Chordata; class Amphibia; order Caudata; family Salamandridae; genus Triturus; species Triturus cristatus. The sequence goes on along the minus strand of NC_140589.1, from coordinate 1,378,730,808 downwards.
CCCTACTGCAATGGGAACAGTCCAGCCCGAACTGCCATAAACTTTGTATACTCTAGAAAATCAGGTGAGCATTGATGAACTGCCCTGTGGACAATGAGCACAACTTTCTCTTCACTTAACCTCCATTTCTTTACCTATTCTCATTTTGCTAATCTCTCTTCTTCAATACTCTCTCTAACTTGCATCTCTTTGTACTTCTCTTGCTACCTCAACTTTCTATTTGTTTACCTTTCCCTTTCCTTGCCTCTACCGCTAATTCACCTTTTTCTGTTACCTCTCTCTCTCTATCGTACCCCGAAATATGTACCCTCCCCGTTCTTCACCCTCCTTTTACATTTGCTTCTCCCTATCTCATGATCATTTTATCTCATTCTAAGACCTTAACTATCTTTCGTTTTTTACCTTTTAGAAGCAGTTTTCACCTGTGTGTCTGTCTGTTCCCTATTCTACTACCTGTCTTCTTCTACTTCAACTATCTCACTATATTGTCTGTTTACATTTCTGTCCTTCTCTGGACTCCTTCCACTTCTCTTACTCATGGGAGTCAGGTGTCAGTGTCTAGCCGGGGAAGTGTATACAAAGAAAGAGGAGAGAAGGGACAAGTCATGGCTACATAATTCTTCGGAGCATCGCTTTAATTATCGCAGTTGCAACAAAAATGCCAATTGTTAGGGAGATGTTTTTGTGTTCACAAATAGCCAATAATGAAAAGTATAATTCCTAGCATAATGTGCATATTCCTTATTTTAATGTCTGTTGTATGTTTCCTATAGTGAAAAGAACTGGCTGGTTAGACACTGAATTCCTTATAAAATTTAGATCCAAGCTTGTTCAAGCTTTCATTTCACACTGTTTCATTGGTGCACACCAAGAAGCCTGTGCTTCCGACAGTTCTTTGGTGCCCACACGTTTGGAAGTCTAAAATATAATTCAATATTGTTTAGCTTTAGAAAGGTTGCCAGTGCTCTTCCCTAAAACATCTCCATAATTGGTACTTCTGCCACCTGTAAGTCCCTAGAAGGTGATATCCTGTGTACATAGGGTCTGAGAGCTGAAGACGGTCCCCTAGATCCCCCCTCACTGGGACAATGCCACTGCCCTTGCAGCTTGCATGTCTCTGTGAGGTAGAAAACAACAAAGTCGACATGGTACCCTGCCTGAAGTTATAGGTAAGTCACCCCTCTAGCAGGCCTTACAGCCCTAACCCACTACACCACAGGTGATGGCCTATATGCATGAGCAGATATTCCCCAATAATATTAAGGTCCATTCCTTAATGTTGTAAGTGCCAGTGAAGCCATAGAGAGTACATGGGCTGGAAACTCGACAACTCGAGTTCCACCGCACCATGATGGCTTCGCTGAACACAGGAGTGTTTGGTACCAAACTACTCCTCTCAATAAATCCACACCGATGCCAGTATGAGATTTATTGTTCTATGCACTCAGAGGGCACCTCAGAGGTGCCCCTGAAAACCCTACAACCCTGGTGTAGTCTCTGACCGGCTGTAAGCAGCCAGCCACCACCAGTGATGTTTCTGGTCCACTGGGTGGAGAGCCCCTGCTCTCTGGGACGAGAAACAATGCACAACCTGGGCAGAGGTGTCACACCCACTCCCCCAGGATGGGCCATTGCTCGAAGGGGTAGCTTCAAAGGCCTGCCATCTTTGCAATGCGACCCCCAGCCTCTGCTGCTGGCAACAGATGGCAGCCCCAGGTTTACCTCCCTACTTTGGTGAGAAAACTGGTGGGGAAACTTAGAAGAATAGGAGGTGTGCCCACCTCTGCTAACGCCACCCTTAAGGTGAGGGAAAGGAGGTAAAGCACATCTTTCAGTCCCTGCCATCTTGAAGATGGAGAGACCCCTCCAATTAGGGCTACGGCTATGCACCCTCCCACAGGACTATGGCATAATTGAGGATGTAGTCACCCCAGGTAAGGTGCCTATTGGCCCTAACTGCTACTCCCCTAAAATGCCCCTAAATTCAGCATTAGGTGGCTCCCCCAGACCTGGAAACTAGATCTGTGATGACCTAAGAAGAGAGAAGACATCCCTGCAGAGAAGGCTGAAGACGACTGCCGTAGCCCCAGCACTACTGGCTTGTTTCTAGCTTCGATGAACCTGCGACCTGTCTTGCAGCCATTGACCTCTGAAAACCCTGGGAGGACTGCTGCCTTTGAAAAAGACTCCAATCTCCAGAGGACAGTGGCCCTGTCCAGAAGAAACCAACTATAAGGACTTCGGATCCAGGCAGATCTGCGGCTCCCGTCCACTCTGCACTCGACACCCACGGCCCGAGTCTGGATAGCTCACCTGTCCAGTGAAGTCTCCCCAGCGATCCTGACCTCGAAATCATTATTGGCCGACCTCTCCTGACATCCACAATGGAACCGCAGTGTGAACCTGAAAGGCCCACCCAACCGCGACCGGCCTGATAAGAAAAAAATCCGATGTCTAAAGGCACCCTTGCACCCGCAGCTTCTAGGCTTTGGGGAGCTTGACCAGCGGTGCCCCTGTGACCTCCGACATCCCAACTTACATGTGCTGTTGCTGATTTTCTGCCTGCACTCTCTGGTTTGACGCCTGCAGCTTGCTTCCTAAAAGAAGAATCTTAATTGAATCGCATTGGGCGCCTGATGCTGAAATTGAACCCTGCACCCAGTCGCCTTTGTGCCGCTGGTGGTGTATGTTTGCGGCCGCTTTGTGGCCCCCGTGCTGGTCCTAACCCCCTAAGATTGGCCCCTGCAACCGATCTACTTGCCTGCATGCAGTGTGACTCCAAGCACTCCCAGTCTCCATTGCAACGCTTTTGGCTGAACTCCATTTTTGACCTCTGCAACCGGCTGCCCCTGTGCCACTGGTGGTGCAGTTTTGGTATTCACCTGACCCTTGCCCCTTGCTGACCTTTGGCCTCGAAGACTGGAATTGTAAGTGTTGTTCTTACCTGGTAAACCATATTATTGTTTTTCTCCATAGGATAACATGGAACTTTTCAGAAATTGCACTGTCGACCTTTTAAAGTGAAATGCATTTTTAGTTAAAAACATACTTAACTTATTGCGAAGATCTTGGTCTTAAAATAAAAAACAAACAAAGCTCTAAATGTAATAAATGTCTTACTCTCCTCTGTGTTGGGCCGAAGGCTGCTCGCCCACACTACCACTAATAGATCACTTTCTTATGTTATAACAATTTATTGACCGCAAGTATACCAAAGGTGTCTTGGCACTAGCTTTCCTGAGCAAGAAAGGAAAACTTAGTTGATAAATAACCAGGTTTTCTGTTCCTTCCTAAAGGAGATTAAAGTAGGCAGGGCTCTTATGCAGCTGAGGAGTCTATACCAGAACTTGATGGATCCTGAAGCAAAGCTTCTGCCGCCCCAGTTCACCTTTCGCATTCTGATTGGCAGCATAAGGTTTGCCCCTGCAGAACGCAGACGTCTGTTGGGGGAATGCCATTCCAAGGACTGTCTGAGGAACTGAGGGTCAGTGTTATGTGGAGCCTTATAGGTGATATATGTCGTCTTAAGTTTGTTGCAGCTTCTTATCGGAAGCCAGTGCAGTTTCTGAATTTCCTTTGCAACAGGTTGGAATTTGGGACTGCCTAGGAGAAGCCTGGCTGCTGCGTTCTGTACGGTCTTATGTTTATTAAGATGTTCCTGCATATTCAAGTATAGGCCATTACAATAGTCTAACTTAGATGAAATTAAGTGGTAATCACAGTCTTCTTGGTGTGAACAGGAATGAAGGGCAAGATTTGTTTTATTGATTTGAGTAGATAAAAACTGGAGAAGGCGATGGCTTTGACCTGATGCCCAAAGTTCAATTTTTTATCATTTAACACTCCTAAGTTTTTAACCTTGGTCACTAGGATGGGTATGGGGGCCAGTTAATTCAGCTATCAAGCAGAGGTCCAGACTGGGGAGATGTTTCCAAACAGAACCACCTCCGTTTTACCTGGGTTTAATTTCAGGCAGTGCTTACTCATCCAAGAACTGACAGCCAGCATGCAGTCATGTAATTGAGCAGAGATTTAGGTGCCATTATTTAATGCGGACAATTTGAGTGTTGCACACATAGGAAGTCAGAGAAAGGTCAAATGATCTGACCAGATTGGCCAACTCAGTGACGTACTTATTAAATAGTGAAGGGCTTATTGAGGAACCATGTGGAACCCCACACTTAAGCGTGAAGGGAGAGAATTAATAATGACCCAAGGCCACTGATTGTTGTCTTTCTGAAGGAAAGGAAGTGAGTAAGGTTAAAGCTTTCTTTTTGATCCATAAGATACTCAAACAGCTAATCAGCAGCTTGTTTTTGACAGTTTCGAATGCTGCCGATAAATCAAGGAGGATAAGTGCGGCAGTGCCACCGCTATCCAATGCAGCCCTAATTTCCTCAGTGGCTTTGATCAAGTTCGCTTTACCGCTGTGCCCCGACCTAAAGCCTAATTGAGTCTCATCAAGAAGTTGATTGTCTTTTAGATAGTTGACTAACTTAGTATTCATCTTTCTCCGCTATTTTAGCAGGAAGTGCTAGGTGCGAGATTGGGCGGTAGTTCAGGTTGTGTTTCTTTAAAAGAGATAGTACAGAGGCCTTTTTCCAAAGAGAAGGGAAGACTCCTGTACTAAACATGTAGTTAAAAATGGCTGAAAGACTGATGCCTATGAGTTCAGGGACCTGTTTAAGAACCAAAGGGTCATGTGGAGAGCGGGACTTGGCCTGGTTAATCATATTGACTATCTGATCCACAGTTATCAGAGAGAATTCTGTAAAAGCGAATTGAATGAAGTTGGTCTGAAAGATATCAGACCTGGCAACGGAGGAGGTAGATGCCTTGAATTTAGAGTAGATTTGTTCAACTGTATCCTGGAAACTAAGCGCTAACGAGTCCCAGAAGACTTGGGAGTAATTGCTAACTGCATTACTAGAATGTGTGGTAAGTTTAGTTACCACCTGAAAGAGCTCTTTGGCGCAATCTTTAGTTCCACCTATTAATTGAGTATAGTAGTTACTATTTTCCTTAAGAAGTAGGTTTTTGTATTTAGACATGGTGAGCTTGTAAAGGGATAGCTCCCTTGCGTCATATCTTGGCCGCCATTTCCTGTCTTCTTCAATTTTGTTTTCCGAAGTCTGAGAGGCACTGACAGGATTTTCCCATTGTTAAAGGGCTTTTTATAAGGAACTAACTTGTTGGCAGCACAATTTAGCCAGTTGTTGAAAAGTTGAGAAGCGTGTTCAGTGTCATCTGGCAGGTTAGGATTAGATTGGAGCAATTGCTGGATAAACAGATTATTATCAATGTTCTTCCATGCACGAAATTGTGGAGGAATGGCTTGTCCCTGAGCACGGATAGTGGGGTTGCGAAACATGTTGTATGCCTTTATGAGAAAATTATTAGTTATTTTTAGGTTAAAAAGTAAAGCTTCACAGTCTCATAATTCCAATTGTCTCAAAAGACGTCATGAAGTCGTCAATGTCACTTTTGGTTTTACATTGAGCCCTGTACACTTTCGGGCAACCCCTGGACTCTGTGCATGGTATAACCACCTAGTGGCATACTATATACAGACAGCTTCCTACACCAGTTGAGGTAAAAGATTCCAGATTTTGGTAGTCAGTGTTGAACCATATAACTGGAACCCATTGGAGTAGCGGCAGTCAGCAGGAAGGTTCTATCTACTACTAAACCATGCAAAACCTTGTGGGGCAAAACCCTTCTGCTAATACAGCAAAGTCTTACTCAGAGATGCAAAGACTGACATGGACTAATTTCTTCGATACATTTATCACCAAATAACAACCTTTGAACCTCACATCCAGCTTCAGAAGAAACAAAGGGGGTTACTTGTGAAGTGTTGTGGAGGCCCCGTATAGCACAGTACAGTTTTGGTTTGCACCCCCAAGCTTTCATAATGTTATGTAAATTGACGCAAACCACAATTCCCTGCACAAAACTTTAGTAAATAACACCTCTAGTCTCTCTACTTATTAACTTATTTTATAATCAAAATATTCTGTCTCTTGATGGATAGGTTAAAACCGCCATGCCTCAATGGCAAACTACACATAGAACACAATAAAAAAGCATTTGCAATTCAATAGGTCTCACATTTGCGAGAGTTTAAGCTATTGGCATTGCAAATGACAATGCCCTTTATTTATCTGTTTTAGATAATTAACACATAAATAAAAGGCATTGTCATTTACAATGCCAATAGCTCAAACTCTTGTAAATACGAGACCTATTTCATTTTTTAAAAAGCGGCCGCCATTGTCCCGGGCTGCTTGGTAAGTGAAAGCACGCATGGAACGCTGAATGTTGCAGGAAAGCATGTCAAGCCTGCAGTAGGAGACATGTATTAAAGAAAATAGTGCTTACAAACGAAATACCACATACCGTGTAACAACAGAAGTAAAAGGGTCAGTCCTCATGGGAGGTTACAAATGAAGACAAGGCGGTACTAAGGAGGGATTAACAAGCCTATTAATGAATCAGAAGCCAGCATTTACAAATGACAATGACACAAGCCAATGAAAAATATGGGCGGAGCTTCAAGTCCATACTCGAATACAGCATGGCTTGCTTGACCTGATAAGTCAGTGTACTCTGTTTTTGAGGAAACATGATCTGGGTGTCCGACTAGGGCCAGCTTGTTCCTTAAGGGTTAGGCCATTAGTGCTGTAACATGGGAAGCAGACGAGCAGTGTGTTGGCCAAGGGACGTCTGCATGAAAGGAAAGCAGAATGGAGCCAAGAGGGGTGCCATGAGTGCCCCAGCTGTACTGATATCTGGATCCCTAATGCAGATTTTTGTTGTCATAGGCAAGCACGGATCATTTGTGTGTGCCATGATATAGGCCTGTCTCACAGATTGCAGTCTTGTTGAACCGGGAAGGGTGCCAAAGCGCTACCCTCATAGTAGTGAAAGGCTACTACCATTACCAGGAGGTAAGCAGCACGAGCGTAGTGGTGACTGGATACCATGTAGCGATCAGTAGGAGTGAACAGGTTCTTTTTAACCGGTTTCACTGGCGTAGGACCTACAGGCTCATTCATTCAAAGTTCCACTGCTGTGTGCTTAACTCACGCCTAGGTCTACATTGGATTGATGTGGAGTGTCGTGCAGCGCCTGAGTTGTGTATCTGAGCTGTGTGTATGTGCGCCTGATGAGGTTAAACTACAGGTATAATGCAGTATTGTGCAGTGCATGCATGTTGAATGCATGTGCTGGGTGTATGTGTGCCTGTGAGTAGTACATTAGATGAAGGATGTAGTACAATGCAGTGTGTGCATATTAAATGCATGTACTGGGTGTATGTGTGCCTATGAGTGGTACAATACATGAAGGATATAGGGGCATATGTCTCAAGCAAATTTTTAATCGCGAACGCTGCGATTCGCAAAATACAGCGTTTGCGATTAAAAATTCGCAAAACGGGATGTATTAGGCAAATTCCCAACGCAAAATTAAGGAATTGCTAATTTTGTGATTTCTTAATTTTGCGTAAGCATTTAAGAAATCGCAAATTGATTGCGATTTCTTAAATGACATGTAAAAAGCACCCAAGTTGTGCGAATTATCCTTAAAAAATCGCAAATTACCACCAACTTCCAGTTGGTGGTAATTTGCGATTTCCTTACAAAAAGCACTTTTTTTAATTTTACAAAGTGCCACGTGGCGCTCATACATGCCCTTAGGGCATGTATGTGCGCCATATGCACACACATGCTAATTTCAGGGGTGCATCAGGGTGTCATCATGACACCCTTGCACCTTTGAAATTATTCTCAAATAGCGATTAGCAAATTGCGATTCGCTATTTGAGAATTACATCCTATTCATTCCTATGGGTCTCCTGGACCATAGAAATGAATGGGCAGGTATTCCTTAATTGCGATTTCGCAATTTGCTAATCGCAATTAAGGAATTTTAAGAAATCGCAAAAAGTTTGCAATTTTTTAAATACATCCCGTTTTGCAATTCTCAAATAGCGATTCTTTAAAAATCGCTATTTGAGAATCGCAAATGGTGATGTTGATACATATGCCCCATAGTGCTGTGCAGCGTGTGCATATCAAATGTATGTGCTGGGTTAATGTGTGCCTGTGAGTGGTAGACTAAATGAAGGATACAGTAATGTAAAATGTGTTTATGTAAAATGCATGCACTGGGTATATGTTTGTCTCTGAATGGTACAATACATGACAGAATATGGTTTCCATATGGGAGACCCGGGGCTGCATGGTGAAACATGGAGAGGAGGTAGAGAAATCCCCCTAGACAGATTTGTGTATTGCTGCATTCCTGTAAGCTGGGTGGGACACACTGGAGAGAGGCGAGTCAGGTTTACCCCGTATACTTTAATGGGTGCTCTTTGATTCAGAGTAAGGTCACAAGAAAGGGGTTGGGGCACATCTCAGGAAGGAGGTGGGGTTGATAAGAGAATCATGAAGAGTACGGCTAAGGGCCTGTGCTGACAGTTTGATAAACATATCACTATGGCTGACATCCAGCTGTGAAATCTAGTCACATCCATGACCTGTGTTTGGAGTCTCTTCTGCTGTGACAGACTGCTTTCAAGAGGAAGAAAGGGCAGAGAAGTGGGCACTTCAAATAGAAGCAGACCTCCAGCAAAAGCTTCTAAGACTCAGACCCTAAATCACATTTGGTGTCTGAAAAAATGAACTATAAGAAGGGGAGCTTGGGATCCGAAAAATCCTCAACCCGTCAAACAGCCCATTGGGCTATGTGAAGAAGAGAAGCTCTGCAAGACTTCTGCCTGTGACGGAGACTGGGGGCTAAGGCCTTCTAGTTGTGTGCTGGGTGAGGGGAATTACTGGGAAGTACGCCGGCATAATTTAGCGGTAACCTTGCAGAAAGCCGAGCCGAATATTTCTGCATTCTCAGACCCCCTCTGAGTTTGCAGCACTTGCTTTTTGATCGTTCCAAGAGGTCCCTACCTACACCAATACGTGGTTATATGTATTATCAAGCCACTCAATTAAGATTACCATCTTTACCTATTTTGGACCTACATTTCCAGACCGATTTGTATGCATTGACACATCTTTCCTCTTTGGGGACAACGCGATCTTATTGAGGATTACGAAACCACAGTTACATGGCATCCTGATGAAGGCTTCAAGCCGAAACGCGCGTAGGATCTAACACCGACCAAGCCATGACTACCTATAATTGAAACCTGTGATTTTGTACCAATCTATTACAGATACATATCTGAGCTCATCTATCATGCTTGATTTCGGATACACTTTCTCGACAAAAATGAATTGTATATAACAGTGTATGAGACACATGTTTTATTTATAATTTTTGTCTCCTTTGTTTCCAAAATATATGAATACGATATGTAATCTCCTTTATAATCAACATATAAAGAGATATAAATAAAGTATACTTTGCTACTATGTATTCACTAGTATATATCTAATTATTTTGTCCGCTCTGTAGGTCTTTGTGTTTTGAACATTGTTCCTAAATTGTTTTGCAAATAAATGGGAATCCAAGACCACCAGCCCTGGAGTCTGGAGCACCAGCGCCCGCCTGCTTTCCAAGACCAGTGTACCCTGTGAGGAAGAGAAGATTGTTGGAGGGAGTGAGGTCAAGTGGAGAATCCTCTCGAGTGGACCCCCTGAGTGAGGCGCAAGGAACCGACCGGATGTCTGGGTCCCTAATGCTGATTTTTGTTGTCATAGGCAAACACGGATCATTTGTGTGCGCCATGATATAGGCCTGTCTCACAGATTGCATGGGTCATTGTCTGTGCGAGCGTGAAAATCTCATAAGTATTTTATAATCAGCTCCACTTTAAGACTTACTAAGTGAAACTCTGATTTCCATGCATATTTCTTCTTTTTGGTCCACAAATCTTTGCCACTGTGTTAGAATGGAGAGAATCTGAATACATTGCTAAAATAATCATCGACTTCTAGTAATTAGGGCCAGATGTACAAAGCATTTTACCGTTTGCAAATGGCCCATTGGGTCGTTTGCGGCCAGTAAAATTATTTTTGCCATGTACAGAAGGCAAAATGCGACTCAGTAACTTGTTACCGAATCGCATTTTGCTTCTGCAATTCAGTATTAGAAAGGGTCGTGTTTAGGGCGGCCATTCCTAATACCGAATACCACTAGTATGTATGAATGCTTTGCGACAGGGAATGCGGTCACAAAACATTCGCATTTACCACCAACTTCAAGTTGGTGGTAACCCATTCCCCAAGGGACCTCTTTCCTTTTGTGAATGTGGGTGCCAACTAGGCCTGGGCTAAAATTCCGTTCCGCTCGCGGAAATTGCGATAATTTGACATTTTCGCGTTCCGCGGAGAGCGCGAAAATGTCAAAATTTCCGCAATCCGCATTTTACCAGAAATTTTTTGCTTGCTCGCACTGTAAAATAATACATTCTCGCGTGCGCGCGATCGCCTTACCTGAATCCCCGCGTTCGCCGACAAGTTTTCCCGATCCGGTCGTGTTCTCCACGAGATGTTGGATTGTTGGTAGCCATTTGCGCTGTCTCGCGACAGTTCGCGCCCGCAGTAACGTCATTCGTCGCGCGATCATGTCTTTCTTCTCGCGATCATGCACCGTGAGACAAGTGAAAACAAGATGGCCGCGCCCGTGAGCAACCGCATGGGTAAGTTGGCGAGCCGCGACCATGCAGAAAATACCGCGAATTGGCGGGAAAAAAACTTCTGCATCTTCGCGATATTTCCGCGTGTTTGCAGAGATTTTTAACATTTTCGCGACAATTTGCGAAAGTGAATTTTGCAAATTCCGCCAACCCCTAGTGCCAGCATCTTTAAAGAGCAGTGATCCAATGGACCACTGCCTACTCTTGAAAAATGAAAAGGTAGCTTTTCATTTTTATTTTTGAAATGCATCATGTTTTCCTTTAAGGAAACGTGCTGCATTACAAAAAAAAAATATTTATTTAAAAAGCAGTCCCAGACATGGTGGTCTACTGAACCCAGCAGGCCATGATCCCTGAGATTGTAGCCATTCACAATGGGTCGCCAATTGCGTTCTGCCTCATAAATATTGATGAGGTAGTCCATTTGCGACCCACTGCAAATCGCTAACAGTGTCTCACACACTGTTGTATATCACAGTTTGCGATTTCCTAATAGTAAATCACTAAAATTCACTATTACAAAATCACAAAAACGCAATTTTGTACATCTGGCCTTAATGTTCAGTCAATGATGAGAGGTTTGATGAAGTTTTGAAAGCTTTATTTCTCATTTAAGAGATTTGTTCATTTATTCAAGTTAGTCAGATATGTCTGTTTAAAGAAATATAAGAAAATTGGTTATTAGGGACAGCATACAAAATAAGAGCGTGTTCCATAAAGGAATTTGTCCCTATCTTAATCTGAAGGACCTAACCTACCCTAGCGAGAGCCCAAAAAGAGTTCCTTTGGAAAAGAGCAAGCAAATTTAGCAAAAGACTAATAGCTATGAAAGTTCAAACTCCCCGTAAAGAGTAGTGCCAGAAACTCATCTGAGTTCCATGACTGTAGCCGTAACACCTGTAAAAATAGGTAGAAGGAAATAATAACAACAGTAGCTATGATTAGCATAAAAATAGGAAGTCTCCTCACTAAGGGTAAGGAAAACAAGAAAAATCACCATTAGCATTGGCTTACAGCTATATTGAGCAGCTATATTGAGCAAGAGTAGCACAGTAAAGGGTCAAAGGGACATGGCAGGGAAGGTGCACACAGAACACATTGACTCTCTAGCTACAAACACATACTATATAGAAAAGAATGAAGCATGTTGCAAACTCGAAATGTTGACCCTTCCCTGGCCAATGGGAAAGGATCTTCTGATGATCTGTCGTCTTCTTCGTCTTCTTCCTCATTTCCCACGGTAAACGTCCATGTCGACAAGTTGTTGTTTGAAAGTGCTACAAAATGTTACAAAAGATACATCTAGGACGGTTCTCATGAAAACCTTCAGCAAGCCTACTCTGTCAGCTGTTCAGAGTCCCATTGTGTAACAATGGTCTCCTCTATGAAACGAAACATTAATATATAGCATATCCTGGTTAGATCATGGAAATCAGTTTTGCAGTTCAATATAATGTTAAGTCAGTATTTAAAGAAAAACATTTATTATTATCAATAGGACAGTAAAGAATAAGAATAATTTTGAGGCCTAGTAGTGAAAGAATGATAAAAATGGGAGCTCTCTGCAAAAAATAATAAACAGCATTTTCCATGTCTCACGTTTAATAAAAATTATTTTCTCTTACCAATAAATGGACACACATTTCCTACGTTAATGTTAAAACACATTATATATTATTATTCACATAAACATTTTCAACTTCCACAATGAGTCTTATGCCTGTGGCCAGGACTGGGGGAAAAGGCCTTCTTGTCTATCTTCTGGGTGAGGGGATATCACCCAGGGAATCCAAAACCACCTGCCCTGGAGCCTGGAGAACCAGCACCTGTCTGCTTGCCAAGACCAGTGTGCCCCTGTGAGGAAAAGAAGTGTGTTGGAGGGAGTGAGGCCCAGTGGGGAATCCTCTCGAGTCTACCCCCTGAGAGAGGCATGAGGAAACGACTGCTGCATAAATCGGGTTGTTGCCTGTGTGCAGGCAAAGTCAGCGACCCCTATATTCCAGAGGAGGGCCACAGTGAAGAGAGCTGTGGATATCGCTGTGCCAATCAGGCTGGAGCCCGTGTGCAGGGAAGCGTCAGCAACACCATGTGCCATTAGGGGTCACCTCCAAGAGAATTGTAATCACTGCTGTGCAAACCGAGCCATAGCCCTTGTGCAGCGAGGGAGCAGCAACCCCATATGCTAGGAGGCGTCGCTGTGGATAGACTACCACGTGGAGTGTGCCATAGCCCTTGTACGGTGAAGAGCCGGCGTCCCTGTATGCCACAAGGTGCCGCCGTACAGGCATCTGCTGTGCCGATTCGGTCGGTGCCCATGTACATTAGGGATACGTTGATCTTGTATGGAGGAGTGGTCACCAAACCTAGCAAGAAGTGTGACCTGACCCAGAGCATTGACAGAGGAGGCAGGCTGCCATGGGAACCCCTATGCACCTACCCTGGGACGAAGGATCAGCATCAGGAACTTTGTACCACCTTCTATTCCTCCGTGGGATGGACCAAAGGCTTACCGTGCAAGGTGGAGCCACAGGGAACCTCTGGTCACTGCATGTGCACTACACCGTGTGAGGAACTCGGGGATCATCGAATGCAGCTTACCTGGCCCACATGCAGTGAACTCCTCTTAACCAGCCGCTGCCATGCCAACTCAAAAGACACAATGACGAAACTATCAGTTACTACCACTGACCGGAAACAACTGTTGAGGATCTCACAGATTCTTCCAAAGGGATTACCTCTGAACATATGAACTCACTCCTCGCGCCTTGCACCTCCTTTGCCACCACCATTGCCGAACTCATCGCACTCCACACCATCGCCTCCACGGACTACATTCTCATCGGAGACCTAAACTTCCACCTTGACAACCGCTGCGACACTGGTTCCACAGCCCTCCTGGACAACCTCGACAACCTCGGACTAAAGCAGCTCGGCACCACCCCACCTACGAAGCAGGACACACCCTCGACCCCATTTTTGCAGGAGGGACAAACATCCACTTCAGCCACACCTCGCAGCCCCTCTGGACAGACCACCACTGTGTACACTTCACCTTCAACACCACAACCTCACCCAAGCCCGCTTTGCGCCCGCCACAAAGGAACTGGAGCAAGGTCACAGAGGAGCACCTCAACACCACCCTCCCCTACGACCCCCCATCCACCACAACCAACGCCAACTCTGCTGCCAAAGAACTACACCTCTGGATTACCAGCTGCGCAGACAAGCTCACACCCCTCCACCACTTCGACAGACAACGCCCCCTGAAGGCCGCCTGCTTCACCACCGACCTCCAAGAAGTCATGCGCTCCTGCAGATGTCTCGAGAAACTCTGGAGAAACAGGAAAACCACCAAAGACCTGGACACCTACAGGAACGCCATGACTGAATACCACCAGCACATAAGAGCCACCAAGAGGACTTTCATACGGAACAGAATCCACACCAACGTCAGTAACGCAAAGACACTCTTCAACGTCATACAGCAGTTCAACCCCCTAGCGCAGTCACGGATGTCACACCATCCCAGGACCTGTGCAACAAGCTCAGCTCCTACTTCCACCTGAAAATCAAGGCCCTCTACGACAATTTCAGCAAACAGACTCCAGACACCACCCTCCCCTCCGCCATTGACAACCAGCCCACCCTCACCACCTGTAAACCGGCTACCACCCAAGATATCGCCACAACCATAAAGAACACACACTCAGGAGCCCCCATGGACCACTGCCCGCTGCACATCTACCACAGAGCCGCCGCCGCCGCCATAGCACCTGAACTATGCCGGACCATTAACGCCTTTTTCGAATACGGCATCTTCCCCGACGACTAGATGAAGGCAGAAGTCAAGCCACTCCTCAAGAAACCCTCGGCTGACCCGACGGACCTGAAAAACTACCGGCCAATCTCTCTCCTTTCCTTCACAGCCAAAGTCACCGAGAGATTTGTCAGCGCCCAGCTGATCACCTTCATTGAAGAGAACGCCATCCTTGACTCCTCTCAGTCCGTATTCCGCAGCAACCACAGCACCGAGACCGCCCTCCTCGCTGCCACTGCTGACATCCGTATGCTACTCAACCAGGGACACACCACGACCGACATCCTTCTAGACCTCTCTGCTGCCTTCGAAACCGTCTCCCACAGCACTCTTGCCGCCAGACTCCACAATGCCAGCATACAGGGAACCGCCCTTGACTGGATCCGCTCCTTTCTTGCCGGCAGAACCCAAAGGATCAGCCTCCCACCCTTCCTCTCCGAACCCACAGACATCAACTGCGGAGTACCCCACGGATCCTCGCTCAGCCCCACGCTCTTCAACATCTACATGGCCCCCCTCGCCGCCATTGTCAGACAGCATGGGCTCAGCACAGTATCCTATGCCAATGCCACCCAGCTCATCCTCTCCCTCACGAAGAACCCTGAAGACACCAGACTCTGCTTCCAAGAAGGAATGAAAGATGTCACAGCCTGGATGAGCAACAGCTGCCTAAAGCTCAACTTGGAGAAGACAGAGGTCCTCGTCCTTGGACCCTCCCCCACAGTGTGGGACAACTCCTGGTGGCCCTCCGCCCTCGAAAACCCACCCACTCCGACAGACCACACCCGCAACCTCAGCATCCTTCTAGACTCCTCCCTCACCATGACCCGCCAGATCAACGCCGTCGCCTCCACCTGTTTCAACTCCCTCCGCATCCTCCGCAAGACCTTTCAAGTGGATCCCCCATATGCAGAAAGACGATCACCCACGCACTCATAACCAGCAGACTGGACTACGGTAATGCTCTCTACGCCGGAATCAACAAATCCCTGCTACACAACCTCCAAACCATCCACAACACCAAAGCCAGGCTCGTCCTTGGAACCCCATGACATGAGCACATGGCCCAGCACCAATGAGACCGCCACTGGCTCCCCATCGAGAAGAGTGTAACTTTCAAGCTACTCACACATGCCTACAATTCCCTCCACAACATCGGACCCTCAACGAAAGAGTCTTCTTCCACGTACTGAAAAGGAACCTCCGCTCCGCCGACCTCGCCCTGACAGAAACCCCACGCATCCGCAGAACCAGAGCAGGTGGAAGTACCTTCTCCTACATAGCAGCAAATGCCTGGAACGAGCTCCCAGTCAACATCAGATGCTCCCCCACTCTGCATACCTTCAGGAAGAGCCTCAAGACCTGGCTCTTTGACTGATCCGGAGCTGCACCCCCCCACAGCGCTTTAAAAAACCCTGATTGATTGATTGATATACATTTGGAAGCCGAATGGGGTTCTCACACCTACTGCTTCTATCTTCCCTCTTGTGATATTTACATGTAGTCAGATGAGTCAACATACTTCTTGTGCCGCAGGAGTATTTTCTTAATTTACCCCTGGACAGGGTCTTCTCACATAATGAGTATAAGAAACCGCCTCACTGATCAGTGTACTAAAATGAAGTACACTACGTAGAGAGTGCAAGAGATCCCAAAAAGACAGGAAGAGGCAAAAGGAGATAATACTAACTCTCCTTTTGTGGTAGTGTGGGCGAACAGTTAGGCTTATCAAAGGGTAGTGTTAAGCATTTGTTGTACTCACAGAGGCAAAAAATGAGACAAACACTAAAGAATAAATCTAAGACCAATTTGTAAATATTACATTGATTTTTATATAATTTTTAAGACCATAAACACAGTTCTAAGGTAAGTACTTTCGGAGTCACGATTTTATGAAATTTGGAAAATATTTCACTTCTATGCACAATTACACACCATAGGAAACAATGGGGAAAAGCAGAAAAAGGCATAGAAATTCAGGCAATGCTTTTGCAAAGATCACCTTTTTGTTTTAGGTCAATGTTGGGAACAGGTCAAAAGTTCCATCAGGAGAAGTTCAGGAGCGTCCCGGGTCGACCTGGAAAAGAGGTGCTGAGGTCTTGAAAGCTGGTGCGCAAAGACGAAGGGGGCCACTTGAAAAATCACTGCAGAAAGGGACTTACAGGTAAGTCCGGGGGGGGGGGGGTTCACCTTAGAGGGAGGAGGCCATAAGGGCCTGGTTACCTCGGTGTTAGGACCTGGCATCCTAGGCATGGTTTCCCCTGTCTTTTTGCCTCGACCTCCTGTATTTTTGATGTTATGCTGGACTTCATTTTTGCTGGTTTAGGCACTCTGGGCACTTTACCACAGCTGATCAGTGCTAAAGTGCAAGTGCTCCCTATGTAAATTGTGATTCTGATTGGTTCTCCATGATTGGCATATACTGATTTACTGGTAAGCTCCTAGTAAAGTGCACTTGGTGTGCCCAAGGCCTATGAATCAAATGCTACTAGTGGGCCTGCAGCACTAGTTGTGCCACCCACACGAGCAGCACTATAAACTTGTCGCAGGCCTACCATTGCAGTGTTTGTGAGTGCAGAATTAAACTGCCATAGTCTTGGCAAGTGCACCCACTTGCCATGCCTTAACCTTCCCTTTTTCTGCACGTACGACACCCCTATGGTAGGCCTAAGGTACTCCCAAGGGCAGGTTGCAGTGTATGCGAAAGGTATGACATATACTGGTGTCTTTTACATGTCCTGATAGTGACATACTGCCAATATAATTTTTCACTATTGCAAGGACCAGCTCTCCCATAGGCTATCATTGGAGCTGCCTTGTACATTTTACAAGTGTAACTTTCAATTGGGAACAGTTAGAGATTTAGAGATTGGGCTCTCTGAATTTAAAAACACATGTTTTCGTAAAGATGGTTTTTAAATTTTGTGTTTGAAAATGCCACTTTTAGAAAGTTTTTTTTTTTGGTCACCCACTTCATGGAAATAAATCACTCTGAGAAAGATTTCAAGTGGACTGTTCTTTGTGTGGTCAAACCGAATTTTTTTTTTTTTTGAAACCGTTTATTACAAAGTTCAGAGAATATACAAAGATGGGCCTACAACCTTCAGGCCGGCCACTAGCAAACAAGAGGAGCATAAGATACACACAGTAGACCGCAGGCTGCGGCAAAGGGAAACGTACAGGAGTTAGCCGCGTTGATGGCCACACCATCCGGACCCCACATGACGGTTTCTTTTTAACATAAATAACAACAAACAAAATCAAACCACAAGGCAACCCACGATCGAAAACAGCAGCATGTGCTCCCCTAGAAGGGGGACCCTACCAATCCATAGGAGTATCAAGGGGGGGGAGAAGGTCAGAACAGGGACTGGGTGGACTCAGTGCCCGGTACCGGAGAGCTAAACCGGCTAAGGGGACGGGGCAGGCGATGGATCGGGCAATAACGGCGGGGCACAGAGTCCCCCGCGGTAGGCATTCCAGGGGCCCCATACTTTCACCCATGTCCCAGGCTTACCTCTCGCTACATACACCACCTTTTCCCGAAACATGCACCAGTCCATATTTTCCTTCCAGGCCGAAACAGTCGGGGACCTCTTGGAACCCCACAGTTGAGCAATATCACGCTTAGCCACCATATATCCCAGAGTCACCCACCACGTCTGTGGCGCCGAATAGTCAGTTGGTTCCCACACGTTCAACAGGCATCTCCTCGCTTCGGGCAGCAGCGGCACACGCGTAACCACCCGCAGGACCTCATGCACACCACGCCAGAATCGCTCCACCTCTGGGCATTCCCACAAAATATGAAGAAAGGTCCCCAAAGAACCACACCCATGCTTACACAACCCGTCCACAGCATAGCCCATATGCAATAGCCTTGGCCCCGTTATATAGACCCTATGGAGTATCTTGAGCTGGACGAAGCGAAGGCGGGCCGGTATGGCCACCTCTTTCGGGGAGGCCACGGCAGAGACCCAGTCCTCGTCGTCCAGTTCCAAGCCATCGGCAACCCAAGCCTCGCGAAGATCAAGCAGCAATCCCGCGCGGTCATTGATCAGTTTTTTATAGATTAACGAGATCGTGCTTTCCGGTACATGTCCATCCAGCACTCTATCCTCCAGAGGGGAGTACTCCGGGATGGAGGCGACGTCCGGGAAGGCGGAGCATAGTGCATGACGGATCTGCATATACCGAAAGTACTCCCTGTCTTGCAACTGGAATACCGTCTGCAGCATCCCGAACGTTTTGAATCCCCCCCTCGTCCAGAGATCCCCCACCCTGCTGATGCCTATCATGTCCCACTTCTCGAAGCCCTTCGAGGTCCACAGGGAGCCCAACTGCTCAGATGCGTACAGTGGTGACGCCCGGGTCAAACGATCCTTCCACCCCCTCGCTACATTAGCCGCGTGCCACACTCGTACCATGACACGCGTGGGGCCCGTCAGACGTGAGTCGAGCGAGCTGGAGTAGAGCGCTCGATTATAGTCACCACCCGGCAGTAGCATCTTATCCATTTCAAAGGACGGGTTTAGGGCGGGCCCGTAGAGGCCGTGATTAATCGCAGCCAGCTGGGAGGCCCAATAATACCGTTTAATATCCGGGAGGGCAATCCCCCCGTCATACCACGGGAGCGTCAGCTTCGCCAGGGCGATACGCGGTCTCCCGTCCCAGAACAGGCGGCGTTGCAAACTCTCCACCTCACGGAAGTAGCGCACCGGGACGAGGTCCATTGTATTCTGCAGAGCGTACAGGAAACGCGGCAGCGACATCATCTTAAACAATGCCGCCCGGCCGAGCGGCGAGAGCGGCAAACACCGCCAACGCGCGACATCCTCCTTCAGGCGCTGGAGGGGGGGGAGCAGAATTCGATCATACCGGGCCTCCGCGTCCAGGGTGATGAAGATACCCAGGTACCTAAATCCCCGCGGGGCGATCTGGATAGGACAGCCCCGCGGAAGAATAGGAGCCTCCCCAGAGAGAACATACACGCACGATTTAGCCCAGTTGATGACAAGGCCGGAGTTACGACCAAATGATTGCAATACATCAACCAGTACTATCAGTGATTTACGTGGGGAAGCCAGGTACAGGAGAATATCGTCAGCATATAGAGACACGCGGTCCTCATACTCGGGGGTCCAGCGGAGACCACGAATAGAAGGTTCCCACCGCAGCCACTCCGCCAGGGGCTCCAAGGCAAGCGCAAAAAGGAGCGGCGATAACGGGCAGCCCTGCCGCGTGCCCCTGCCCAACTCAAACGGAGCCGACACTCTACCGTTCACAACCACCTGCGCCA
Organism: Triturus cristatus; assembly: GCF_964204655.1. Taxonomy (NCBI): domain Eukaryota; kingdom Metazoa; phylum Chordata; class Amphibia; order Caudata; family Salamandridae; genus Triturus; species Triturus cristatus. The sequence goes on along the minus strand of NC_140589.1, from coordinate 1,378,711,035 downwards.
GTGGGCCAGAGTACAACAATTTAACCCAGCTGATAAACCCTGGGCCAAACCCTAATTTCGCGAGCGTCGCCCAAATATATGGCCATTCAAGTGTGTCAAACGCCATAGTGGCGTCCAAGGATGCCAAGATGGCCGGCTCCCGTATGAACGGGACACGTGCGAGCACCCCATGCAAACGCCGCAGGTTGAGGGCTGTGTTACGATGGGGAATGAAGCCGGACTGGTCCTGGTGGACCAAGTCACACACCACGCCGACCAGCCGATTGGCCAGAACCTTGGCGAGAATTTTGGGCTCCGCATTCAATAACGAAATGGGTCGATAGGATGTGACCCGGTCTCGTGGCCTCCCCTCCTTGTGGATAACCACGATGGTAGCCAGACGCTGGTCTAGCGGGAGGGAACCCACCGAGTGGGCCGCCAGGAACATAGCACGGAGATGCGGCGCCAGCGTATCCGGTCGCAGCCTATACAACTCGATGGGAAGACCATTAGGACCCATGGCCTTGCCGGAAGCGACCGAGCGTATAGCGAGGGCAATTTCTTCGGAGGTTGGAGCGGCGTCCAACAACACTCTGTCCTCCCCCGAAAGGGAAGGCAGCGCGATATCTCTGAGCAGGGCATGGGAATCCTCTTCAGAGCGGGAAGACACGGGGGAATACACCCCACGGAAATAGTCCGTGAAGCAGGAGACAATTTCCTCCGGTTCAGTGACACACACACCATTCGTTTTCTCAATCAACGGGACAACTCGACTCGCTCTCTCTTTTTTATCCAGCCACGCAATCAATTTACCAGCCTTATCACCCACATCATACAATCTCCCCTGTTGCTCTCTACTGAGGCCCCTGGCCGCCTCCGTGACGAGGGCCTTATAGGCCGCTTGCTTGAGTTGGAGAACATGTAATTTGTCATCCGTCACCCCACATTCTAGATCACCCTCCAACTCGGTTATCTCAGCTTCAACACGGGTCACCTCCTCCCGCTCGCGCCTCCGGGAGTGGGAAATAAGGGACAGGGCCTCTCCTCGGAGTACTGTCTTGAACGCCTCCCACAGTGAGACCGCCGATGACACAGACCCCACATTCTCGTCAAAATAGCGCTTAAGGGATTTAATCAGCTCTGCGCGAATGGTGGGTTCACGCAGGTACCAGGGATTGATCGGGGCCACTCTACCCTCTCCCCTCGGCAAAATATCAAAGTGCAACAAGAGCGGGGAGTGGTCCGAAATACCCCGTGCCAAATGGCGCACCTCTCCCACCCTCCCCACATAAGCCGCTGGGACCAGGATATAATCTAGCCGTGAGAGACTACCATGAGCCCCTGAATGGAAGGTGTACTGTAGCTGCGTGGGATGCTTTAAACGCCAACAATCCACCAGCCCCAGGGTATCCAAGAGGCCAGATAACCACGCTTGGGCCCGGGGGAGATCCCTAGGGGGGTGACGATCCACAGTTCCGGAAACTACAGCATTAAAATCCCCCCCCACCACCAGAATCCCCTCCGGAAGGCCAAGGAGGAGGCGCCCCAGGTCTGCAAAGGTGGTCGTCTGCAGCCCCGGTGGGACATATACTGACACAAAAACAACCACTCTGCCCTCCATTCTGCCCACCACAACCGTGTAACGTCCCCTATCGTCATGGCGCACCTCATCAATCTCCAACGGGAGCGAGTTTTTAACCATAATGCCCACACCCCTTGAACCAGACGTGAAGCCTGAATGGGCCACAAGGCGGTTCCCCGTCGATTCAGAGCGCAAAAGGAGTTGCCAATGAGGTGCGTCTCCTGCAGAAAAACTATATCGGGCGAAATTCGCTTCAAGAACTGCAGGACCACACCTCGTTTTATCCTGTCCCCCAGTCCATTAACATTCCAGGACAACAAACTCAGTCCCCTACCCCCCATCATAAACAGAAGTCATCACTCGTCCCCCAGGGAGCACTGTAGAGGTAACACAATGATACGTTTGCCTTGTGGTGTAAACGAACAACACCCCACCCCAACCCACCCACTCCAACAAAACTCCCCCCTCCCTGCACCCCTGCATGAGCCCGGACAGCCCCCCCAACTTGCAGTGTGCCTGTCGCCCCTATAGAATGAAACTAGCTAGACCCCCTAGAGGAGGAAAGAGTACCCCTTCTAGACCCCACACAACCTCCATGGGAGGGGAATGTACAAAGACAGACGCTCGATCGAAAGTAGCATCGTGTTCGTCCAGAGTGAGGCCCAATATTGACCTCTCAGTCCCAATCCAGTGGGCCGTCTCCTCCCGCCGCCCCCCCCCCGCCATCTCGATCACGATCCCCAGACAGAGTGTCCAGCCAGTCCCCGGCCGCTTCGGGATGATCAAAAAAGTGCGTGCGACCATCCACCTCCACTCGCAGCTTGGCCGGGAAGAGCATGGCGTACTTTAAGTTCAGGTCCCGGAGTCGGCGTTTGACGCCCAGGAAGCTCAGTCTTTGCTTCTGGACCGCTTGGGTGAAATCAGGGTAGAAGTTCACCTCCATATTTTCCAGCTTAACCGGCCCATGTAATCTGGAAGCTTGCAGGATAGCGTCTCTGTCCCGAAAGTTAAAAATCCGGGCAATGAGAGGTCGCGGAGGGGCTCCGACCTTCGGCCTTCCCCCGGGAACCCTGTGGGCCCTCTCCACAGCAAAAAATTTACTCAGTCCCCGAGGCTGGAGATGGGTAGCGATCAGGTCCTCCACAAATAGATCCGCCGCCGCTTCCTCCCGTCCCTCGTGTACTCCGATGATTCGGATGTTATTCCGCCGGGCCCGACTCTCGGAATCCTCGAGGCGCCGATCCATAAGTGCGCTCGCCTGACTTAGCCGGCGTACCTCCAGTTGTAGTGCCGCCACCTCAGTCGTAAGGCCCGATGCGGTTTGGGCCAAAGAATCAACTCGATCGTTGGTCTTGGAAAGATCGGCCCTCACCAGGCCAACATCCACAAGGACCGCGTCGATCTTCTGTGCCAGGGTGTCGAACCGCTGGCCCACCGAGGCCTTCATCTCGGAAATGGCGCCCATGATGTCGTGGAGAGTCAGATCCGTGGGCAAGTCCGGGGCATCAGAAGGGCCCTCAGGGGACTTGTGCGGTCCGCCGGGAGATCCCCTCTGGAGGGTGTAGCGGTCCATGCTGTTGGCCTGATGGACGGTGCCACGCCGGGTCGACCTGGTCTTTGACCGATCCCCATCTTGTTTCGTGGCCATCGCCGCTGATCCCACAATCGCACCAGCAACGCCGTAAAGGGCAGGCAATCAGGGCCACGAGCTCCGGGGGGGCCACCCCAGATCGGCGGGGTGGGCCACAGCAGGCAGGCAGGCAGGGTCCCCAAGCGAGGCCACACCAACACAAAAGGCTCCGCGATCCCACTTGCAGAGACGGTGAGAAAGCGAAAGTGAAAGTGCGGGGTACGCGACTCGCCAGGCCCGGCCCGCCGTTGTTGTTCACTTTGCCACTGGGTCACCCCCCAACGCAAATCCGGGGTTCGGCGAGAAGAAGGCCGCAAACTTCAATCGGTGCTCACTCCGGCACCCGAGGTCCGATTCGAGAACGGAAAACGGGTACCACCTCAGCTCAGGCTCACCAACACAGTCCCCTCAATCGAGGCAGGATGAATTCAGGATAAATGTAGGAGGTTGCGGAGGTCCTCGGGAGCCTCGCACCTACGCGGCCATCTTGGTTGCGCGCTAGGCTCCTCCCCCTCAAACCGAATTTGAGAAGGGGTGACATTGATTCAACACTCCTAAGACAAGAAGCGTATTTTATCCTCAAATTCAACAGCACCATCCATGGGTTGAATGAAATGTCTGAAATAGGTTATTTAGAAGAAACAAGGTCCCATTCAAAAATAGATACAATTTTAAATATCACAATTTTCCAATCAAAAATTGGATTTAATGTTTTATTCAGAAGATGAATTAAGATATAATACAGTTGCTAAGAACAAGAATGCACGTGGTGAAATAAGTGAGCAGCCCGTGAGTAGTCAAGGAAATCAGCCGATTTCCTAACCGCAGGCAAGTGACTTAAAAAGTGACTTTTTGTGTATCAGAAATAAAGATTATTTAAAGTCACAATTGAGAAACATCTCATACTCTGAATAGAAAATTCCAGTGTAACATCAAGAGATTAGAGATGTAGGTCGACGACGTTTCGATCCCCAATTTGATGGTGGGATCTCTTCAGGACTAAAAAGGTGATGGAATGCCTGGGAAAGTGAGCTGTACAGGGGACAGCTGAAAAGGCAAATTAATGCAGGAGCCGTACTAGGCACGTTGTTCAATTGCAGCAGAGAGTGCAAATCATCGCGCACGTTACTCGATAGCAGTTCTGGAGAGGTGAGGGGTACTCCTGGAGGGTTAATGCTTCAAGCGCTCCTGGATGAGCCTTTTGTCAGTTGTGATGTCTCCCCTGTTCTGAACATATATGTGAATAATTATGCTCAATGAAAAAATAATGAATAATTGAGTAAATAAATACTCCAAACCATATGATTGTTTCTTGGTTTGTCATATGATAATTGCATAACATGAATGTGATGACTAAATCCTCTTTGTTTTTCTACTTTTTAGAAAGTAGGCATTTTCTTGTTTAACCATCCTATGCCTCTACCTGCCTGTGGAATCAACATCTGGTTTAGACTGACAGGGACCTGTTTGTGCATTCACTCTAGACAGTCACAAAGGGAGTTGAATTGTACCCTGCATTTCCTGATGGCCCATCACCAGGCTGATGGGCCTTCCTGAGCAAGAGGGGTGGAAGGAGTTGTTACATCCACCTGAATAAGGCTTTGCCTGGCCTCTCACAAGGCTGTCTCCATCACTCCTTGAGTGAGTCTGGGCCCAAGACCAGGCAGGAGAAGAACTTGTGCGCTACAAAGACAATCCTTTGAAGAATGCCTACTTCAAAGGCCAAAAGGGGAAATAAGTATTGGACCTAAAACACCAGACATTTAGAAAACTACTGGATCAAGAGGATACTCTTCTAATAAGAAGAGCTGAAGAGATGTGAAGAAAAGTACTTTCCCTTTGCTGTGTGTGTTGCTTTACTGAGTTGGCCTGCAGTTGCTGCTTCTGTCTTGGAGAGGAAAAGGACTGAATTTGCTGTGTATCCTGCTTGTGAAGTGTCTCCAAGGGTTTATGTGTGCTTGCCTCCTGTTAAGAAGTCTCAGGGCATCAAAGACCTCACCGGCATCATCCTTTCATTCCACTGCTTGGAATTCTGACCTGCCATGGTGTGCCAATTCCAGTTTCTGCTGCAAAAAGCTACAAAAGACTTGAAACTCAACACTTAGCACTTCCAGCACTTGTTTTTCCACTGCAGCATTGCATGCTGAAAAGGTTTCCACACGCCGCCGCTGTGTGGCAAAAAAAATTGACACAGCGCCTGCCCGCGGCCGAAGAAACCACCGCTGCCCAAGTTCAGCGCACCATATCTACGATGTCCAAGACCCCCGCACTGACTCTAATGCATCATGGGTATCGTAGCTGAAGGAATCAACACAGTACCTGTTTGCCGCTGCCGCATCAACCTCCAGCGGGTCTGGATTTCCACAGATCGCATCTATGCAGAAATTTTTCCACAGCATCTCCCACAGACTAGAACTGTCTTAGATTTTGACGCATCGCTTATCTTACAGTCTGGATTTGACACAACGCTTACTCCTGCATGCAGCAGAACAGACGCATCACCTCCCCATGGGCTCAGGAATCAACTCATCGCTGTGTTTTCCAGCTTTTCTCTTTTCTGTTTTTCTTTGTGGATTTTGATGCATCTAAGGTACTTTGTGTAAAAACACCTCATCTATAGAATTCTATGGACAGAATAGCTTGAAACCTTTAATAGGTCATATTTTGAGTCCTGTAAGTTGGAGTTTTGTCATTTTAGTCTTGTTTGGTTTGATTGTTTATTTTTATATCTGGTGAGGTGTCCACTTTTACTGTTTTCACTGTGTTACTGTGTGTGTTATGTACAAATACCTTACACATTCCATCTAAGATAGGTCTAACTGCTCGTGCCAAGTTACCTCGGGCTGAGTAGAGGTTAACTTGGGTGTGTAACTCCCTTACCTTTACTAGAAGAAACAGTCCCTACTTGGACAGGGTGTATAGCACTGCCACCTTGAGACCCCCATGTCTAACAGATGGCATCAGGGCTGGTTGATAAGTGCTGGGGCCCGTGAGGGCAGGTGCAGAGTAAACAGGTCAGTCGGGTGTCGTGCCTCTTGAAGTCCTCGCGGTCAGGAACAGGCAACTTGGAGAGGTGATCTTAAGACAGCTGGGCCACTAAGGAAGTGGGTCTCAGGGGTCTCAACATCCCTTAATGGGTGCTTGCTTCTAGTATTTCAGGAGTCCGGTGTGGACTCTTCTTTTTGATTTTTACCGTGGGGGTTTGGTACCCTGGGTATTGGTACGTCATGACTCTGGTAGGTCCTGGTGCCTCAAAACCTGGTGGGGAGGCAGACATGACCCTCTGGAGCTGTTGGACGTCTTCTTGCTTCATTGCTGCATCAAGGACATCGGGTAGCAGCAAGTCAAAACACCAGACTTCACTGGATCGTTGCCTGCGGTCTGCAAAGGATTGATACCTTCTCTTCAAGGGTGCTTCATGGCAATTCCTTGAAGGCTGAAAGTGCTCCGGGTTTCTTGGAGTCCTTTCAGGTTTCAGCACGACAGAGCAGCATCGATTGTCGAGTCTTGGGAATAGCAGGCAGGGTTTGGAGCCTTAATCTTCTGCAGCTGGGCTTCAGTTGTAAAGCAGCAGCTTTTCTTTGTCCTGGTCTTCTCTTGGCCATCGAATCTGATGTTCAGGTCTCGGGGTGCCACCTAAATACTGAATTTAGGGGTGTTACAAGGGGAGATAGGTAGTAGCCAAAGGGTTACTTACCTTTAGGGTGTCTACACCCTCTAGTGACCACTTCCTGTGGGAAGAGGCACTACCCTCGCCCTGATTGGAGGTTTCTCCACCATTCCAAGATGGTGGAATTACAGGAGAGGGGTTCACATTACCTGCCCTGCCCTAGGGGTGGGGTAGGCTAAGTGCGGACCCTCTTCCTCATCTAACTAATTTTCCCATCTGTCCTCTCACCAAAAGTGGAGCAGGAAAGGGGTATTGGCTTCCACCACTATCTGGATGTTCCGGGGTTGAATTTCAAAGGTGGCATCGCCTTTGAAGCTTCCTGCCCAGGAAGGTCATTCTGTCCTGGAGGAGGTTTTGCGTCTATACTTTGAGAGTGCTTGCTCTCACCCCATTAGACTATAAACATGTCTGTTAGTGGCAGGCTGGCGAAAACAACCCAGGAACCACACCAGTGCTTGGTAGGTTTTATGGGGACCCACTAAAAGGGTCTCCTGTGTGAATTTATTAATAATTCCATCACTGGCATCAGTGAGGATTGATTAAGACAAGTTGTTTGAAATCAGTGAAGTCATCATGGAGTTAGGAAACTCGTGTTAGCAAGTATCCAGCCCATGTACTCTTTATGGCTTTCCTGTGCACTTACAACATCCCAGAATGGACTGGACATCTTAGGGGTATATCTGCTCATGCAGATATGCCCACACACAGGATATAGTGCACCCTGCCTTAGGGCTATAGACCAGCAGTAGGGGTGACTTACCTATATCCTATGCAGAGTATGGGAGGCATGGCACACAGGGCTGTGTGCAATGTCGACTCTTTGGATTTCTCTGCACCAAATCACGCAGACTGCAATGGCGAGTGCATAGCCTTGGTGATGGGTCCCTGGTCTGGCACAACCAGTGCTGCACCCCAGAGGACCATGTTCAATACCAATGCCCTGGTACCAGGGGTACCATTTATTGGGGACTTACAGGAGTCACTAAAGTTGTGCCAATCGTGGTACAATTTGGGGTAAAGAAATCTGGTACTGGGGACCTGGTTAGCAGGGGCCCAGTGCACTTACAGTTCAAAATTACAAAACACATCATGCAAAAAGTGGGGGATAACCATGTCAAAAGAGGCACTTTCCTACAATGACGACTTCACATGCATCACGACTGTCTTTTACCCAGAGAGAATTGTAAAAAATTTCCAGGCAATGGACTGCCGCTTCACTGGGGGTTTCTCCTCAGATGAGGTGTACTACCCAGGGTGTTCCTCCTGCTCTCCACTGCCACCAGATGTTATTTTATTTTTAACATTCTTCCCAAAAAAGTGCAAAATGAGATCCTAATATTGGAATTAGTAGGTGCTGCAAGAAATATTTTCAAATTTGAGCACTGCAAATGTGAAGAAAAGAAAACTGGGTGGGGACTTTCTTTCTAGAAAAATAAAAAATGTCTTGCCCAATGAAATCCCTTTATTTCCTAGTCATGTGACATTCATGAATACCGACATCTAACAAATGCCGACGTAGGGAAATGGAATAAAACAGTGTTGAACCATAAAATTACTTATGAAAATCTCACTTTACATGTTATATTAGTGAACTACTGAGCTCAAACATTAATTACAATATGTGTAAATATGTTAATATACTTTCTAAAAGTCATGCTGTTTTTGCGAATAGTCGTGATACAGGATTATACATAACATAACTTTTTGTGACAAATTCGCAAATATAAAATAAATTGAAAAAGAAAAAGGAAAGCATTCTGGGCACATCTGTTTCTTGATGCCAAAGAAAACAATGCCGGGTTCTTGATTTCCAAGAAAATCAGGACAACTCCACCAAACAAACAAGCACTTGCTTGATATTGTTAGGAAAAAGTACCCTTATTTGGTGGAAATTCACCTCTGTATAGTCTCATTTTCTTCTCTATAACAGGTTTCACGTTATCACAGATTTCTGAATGAAGACACTACAAGGAACAATAACATTGCTGAAATTCAGAAAAGGTCAAAGGAAACAATTGCTCATCATCCATTCATGAAAAGCCGCAAGACCTTGCTCTTCGACTGTCTCGGTCTTGAGACCCTCGCGGGTAAGTAACGCGCTTCACAATTCCCTGATTGATTGATTGATCCATTATACAGCTATAGTGTAGAATGCATACTTGGCATTTACCAAATGAGATAGCGCTTACTAATTAACCAGTATAAACTACTTCAACTGGGTAGACATTTTGTGCAAAAGTCTGGACTCTTGTTGGATAAATGGGCACGTGATGTCACTTTCTGGCACCGATGCTCATTTCACAGAAATTACACCTCAACGGGAAACACTTACAAATATAAGCATAGCAGGTGCCCCAGATGGGCTTTTAGAAGGCAAAGCAATTGCGTTTTCTCAGCATTCCACATTGAAAGACGATCTGAAATGTTTTGTGTCGGTGAATGCATCATTGATCTATCAGAGCACAATCTGTAGTGACTGTGATAAGTGGGTTCTTTCTTTTCCTTACCTGGTGAGAGCAGAGTCCATGGTTATCCCTTTAGATGACTACGAGTATCCAAATTTCCAAAATCACTGGAAGCTGCGCCCGTTTGGCCCCGCCCCATTCACCTAAGTAGTGTGCATTGGTCTTCACGCCTTTTGTCAGGATGATAAACAGCTGACTAAAAGGCCCCTCAGCGCATTCCCTGCCGATTTTGGTGACATGTTCTTGATGCCGAGGAATATCAGGACATCTCCACCAAACATAGAAGCACTTACTTCGTATAGTTAAGATGAAGTGCCCTTGTTTGGTGGACATTTACCTAATTTTAGTCTTGTTGTCTTCTATATAGAAAGAGTCATATTATCACCGATTTCTGGATGAAGACACATGAGAAACAATCACATTGCCATAACGTACACATGGCCACTAGACACATTTCCTCATGGTCCATTACGCAGCTGTAGTGTAGAATATGCAGTAGATGTTTACCCAGTGAGCTAGCACTTACTAATTAACCAGTAGGAAGTATTCCAGTTGGTAGACATTTTGTGCAAAGCTGTGTATTTTTGTTGGATAAAGGGGCAGGTGAGGTTCAATTCTAGCACAGTCAGTCAAACAGCTACTGATACACCCACACAGACACTCAGACACCCACTCACACATTCACTCTTCCACTCTCACATCTAATCACAGACTCAAATAGTCACTCACACACTCACTCACTGACCCATACAGCCACTCACTCACACACCCACTTACACATCCACAAATCCACTCACACACCCACTAATCTACACATACAGCCACTCACACACCCACTCACACATCCATACAGTCACTCAAATAGTGACTCACTGGCCTATTCAGCCACTTGAGGCCTGGTCGAGACTGAAGAAACATAACTATACCACTTATAGACAGCGACTGTACATGGAGGGGACAGATCGTGAGCACTCTTAGCACGACTCCTCAGCACAGAGAAGGTACAGACCCCGGTGCTGAAGCTTCGTACTTCCATGGGGAACGTGGTTTATACCCAAGATGTGATTATTCAGGAATTCGCTACTCATCTACGTCAGATCTGTTTGACTGTGACACAGACTCACCCTCAGTCATTACCGGATTTTTTGGGGAACATAACATTCTCTATCCTTGAGGATGACGATGCTGAAGCTCTAGGGGTGCCACTCACTAAGGGAGAATTATTAACAGCGATTAAAAAATTTAAACCAACAAAGTGTCCAGGGAGCGATGGTCTCCACGCCAAATTTTATAATAAGTTTGACCTCCAACTAATAGATTATTTGCTGATGGTATATAACGAGATTCTGGATATGGGGACCCTTCCGGCTACCATGATGGAGGTGCTTGTGACCATGGTTCTAAAGCCAGATAGGAATCCCCTCTCCCCGGGCTCTTACAGGCCCATCTCCCTGTTAAATATCGATGAAAAAATTCTGAATGGTGTGTTAGCGGTGTGCCTCTTGCCATATTAGTCCAGACTGGTCCATCCGGACCAGGCTGGGTTTATCCCCGGTCGTAAAACAATGAATAACCTGCGCAGGCCTGCACATGTCTGGCGCGCACCACATCTACAGGGGGAGGAGTGGGCTTTGTATCTCCTAGACATCCAACAGGCCTTCGACTCTGTTGAATGGGACAATATGTGGATGGTGCTTTGATGGTTGGGGCTAGGAGAGAGATATTTGAGATGGCTAAAGCTGTTATATAATAAGCCTATGGCTCGGATCCACCTTCGCAACCAGGTATCAGAAAGTTTGGAGCTCCAGAGAGGTACTCGACAGGACTGCCCCCTGTCACCGCTCCTTTTCGCTCTTGCGATGGAGCCTTTGGTGGTCTCCCTTAGGGATTAATGGCGCATCGGGGGATACGGCTGGGAGCGACACTTCACGTCGTCTCCATGTACGCAGATGACACCTTGGTATTCCTCAGGCGCCCGGAAGAAGCTGTTCCCGAGCTCCTACGGGAGCTAAATGACTTTGGAGCACTGTCTGGGCTTTTCCTCAACCCGCGGAAGTCTAAGCTCTTCCCAATGGGGAGCCTGGTGGACAGAGATGAGAGTTACCTAGGGTAGGGATGACCTGGATTAGAGACTCGATACACCATCTTGGGGTAACGCCTTCGCACACACAGGAGACCTACCTGGAGCACAATATGGGGAGCTGTGTAGAGGGCATTCGCAAATCAATTGAATTCTGGAAGGATTTACCCCTGTCCCTGATGGGTCGAGTAGCATTGATTAAAATGGTGATTCTCCCACGTTGTTTATACACTAAGCAGAATTCCCTCTACCGTATTCCATTGACATACTTTCGTAAACTGGATCACCTATTGGTGGATCTTCTATCGGGGTCCAAAAGGAAAAGGGTGAAATTAGATACTTTACAGAGGACATGGGGAAAGGGGGACTAGTGGTTCCTAGGCTGGGCTTTTACTACAGGGCAATGCAGCTGCAACACGCTGTCCAGTGGCTGGATGAGGATGACAACTGGGAGAAGCAGCTATTGGAGGGTACTCATGGAGGGACCCCTTTCCCGGATCTCCTTATGATAGGATCCTGAGTGCCAGAGAGCCTCTCATATTTGATAAGACATGTGGCCGGGATTTGGGAATCCGCAATCAAAACTGCGGTTCGGAGAGTGCCCTATGCCCCGGGAGCCCCATTTTGGGTGGTGATGCCGTTTAAGCAAATAAGTCAAAACATGTCCATTCTTAGGTGGACGAAGGGGGGCTGCTCCACGATGGAGGATCAATATTTGGGACAAAAGTTCATTACCAGGGAGGATGCGGAAGCCATGGTTGAGCTAGGTAGGGGGCAATATCTTCAGTATGCCAAGATCTCTGCGGTCGCACAGGAGGTGTGGCCGATGTTTCCGAAGGAGCCACCTATTACTGCTACGCTTCAGGCTCTCGTGACATTATCGGGGACGGAGATTGGTATCACACATTTATAAGGCACTGAGAGGGGATCGGAGCATGCACCCGCTCCCTATTCAGGCTAAGTGGGATGTGGTCCTGGGGGAGCCCTTGAAAGACCCAGAATTGCAAAAGGTGCATGAAGGGGTTAAAAGTATATGCTCCAAAACCAGATTTAAGCTTACATAATTTAACATAGTGCACCAAACCTACCTGACACAGAGTGTACTACATAAAATATACCCGGATCGCCCTGCTGGGGCTCCCAGGTGCAGGCATGGCGACGCCCAGTTCCTACATATGTTATGGGATTGCCCAGAGCTGGGACTCTTCTGGGCATCAATATTGGAGACTTTACACAGAATGACGGGGTGTACATTACCGTAATCTATTAAACATATTTTGCTGGAACTGCTCCCTAGACCTAAAGGGAAAAAGTTTACACATAAATTCATCCTGCTGGGATTGGTTTTGGCTAAAAGACGGATTGCGATTAGTTGGATAAGTCAGAGGCCCTCCACGGTGAAGCAGTGGACAGGGGATCTACAGGAATGGGAGACGGGCAGAGCTGATTTGGATGAGGCGAGTCCGAAAAGATGAAAAAATAGAGGAAGATGCGATGGCTTGGTGTGTCATGATCAGAGATGTCCAGAGGAGGGGAGGCCTTCCCTCACAATTAGTAGAGGTACAAGGTACTGCAGATAATAACTCTGAGGCGGTAGCAAGCCCACAGGCCTCACATACCCTGGGCGCAGTGTAAGACATCTTTACACATACTCAGTATCTGACCTGTAATGCACCTGTAAGATAGAGGTATTACATATGTGACTCGGGGTGGGGGGAGGGGATAGTTAGAGTTATGATGGTATGTTTTCCTTGATAAGACTGACCAGGATACGTCTTAGTACAATACTATAAGGATTGATACTACTGTTGTGGAAACACATTGCTCTTTTTTATTCTTTTCCCTTTCAGGATGGAATTATATCCGTGAGATGTATGCTTGTACACAAAATGTACTGCTTACCCAGTGTATTGTACTATGTCTTCACGGCTATATCAATAAAAAAAAAATGTAATCATGCAAGTGACAATCAATAGTTGAAATACTTTGGAATAAAACATGTAGGGGTGAAAGAACGAGGAGGTGATAGAACCTTAACTTTAAGATGTATGGAATCTTGTCTTATCATGGCACTTGGAACTGATATTCCATATGGACACAATCTTGATGCAGAATTATATATACAATTGAGAGACTGATAATATTTGGAAAAGTGAACTCTTACCAGTTACTGAACTTTTGATCTGTTCCTCTTATCTACAGTCCACTTTACACCCTCTCTCATCAACTACATACTAATACTAATCCTTAATCATAGATTTTTTCAAATACAATTTTTATTCGTATTTATCAAATTTATTAAGACTGATGAAACATGAAATGATTATCGAAGTACTCTAGCATGATTAGAAAGATTGAAGCAATAGACAAGAGGATACAAGATTGTTCACAATATGAGGATTGTAATTATAAAATTAATTACATTCTAGGATATTTAAGAGTAGAATGTCATGATATACTCATTGGCAGACACATATAAAGAATATAATTTTAGATTATGCATTATAAAACTGAATAGATTAACATCAAAGTTATATTAGAACACTTGCACCTGCACTGTATGTATACACATATAAAAAAAGTTTCACATTAACTATAAGTGGAACAAAAGAAAATGTACATGGACAATTAATACAGTTTAGATAAATTACTTAGAACCAAGGTGGTTGAATAATGAAGAATTTAAATATTGTACTTTACATAAATGTATAACTTTGAAATGAGAGTAAAATGTAATCAGGATTCATTTATGAAGTGAATGACTTCTTAATTGTGATTAAAAAACATTGAGAATTATAATAATTTATTTAATGGAAATCATGAAATTAATCTCTCGTTTTCATCTTCCATTTTTATAACCTACCTATCTGAGAATTTTATCTGTGAATCTTATCTCTTGAATTTACCACTGAGTGCAATTAATCATCTTAAACATAAACTATTTACCTGATTTGTACTTGATAATTCTCTGCACATGTTCCAATAACACACTTGCACTTGTTGTTAAGAATTCACTGCCATAAGGAGGAATTTGCTGAGAAAAACATTCAAAAGGTACTTTACATTAATTAAAAACATAATGTTGAAATGTTGCCAATACTCAAGAGTGAAGACCTGCAGTCTAGTAATGCACTGTAATAGATAGTAATGAGGGGTTAGAAGGCAGGGAGATGAAACGTGTAGACCGTCCGTCTGTGTGTTTGCACTATGGTGTAATCAATAATAAAACAGAAAGAAAACATACTGTCTATGGTGCCATGAGTTTCTGTTGAGGAGGCGAAGCGGAGACAGTGGAATATATGTGTGTGTGTATATATATATATATATATATAGATATATGTGTGTGTGTGTGTGTGTGTGTGTGTGTGCGTGTGCGTGTATGTGTGTGTGTATATGTATGTGTGTGTGTATGTGTGTGTGTATATGTATATACATATATACAAGATCGTTGTAATTCAGTTCTCATTTATGTTCAGTTTTTATTTGCAAATATCAATCCTGATCTTGTTTTTGGACCTTGATGTAAATGATTCACCTTTTCTCCCATCATAATGCATGGCCAAAACCTCTGCTGTTTGTCATCTGAATTCTACGGAAAATAACAAACAGTCATTGGCAAAGCTAATAAGTTGGGCCTTGGCAAGTCTGCATTTTTCTGCATTTTTAAAAAATATATGGCAATAGGTATTGAAGTTTGAATAGTACAATAAAAAATGGTGCAATCTAAAGGTAGCATGCAGCTGTTTGCAAAAAAAAGTAATCTTTAGCACATTGCAAAAATAAATGAAAAATACATTGAAATCAAAGCTGGAATTAAAGCAGCGATTGGCATACCAGCCTGGCACTGAAGTGGACTACTTTGAAAGTTTCCATTTTGAAGCAAGCAGCTACACCTAATTATTACTGTATTTGCAAAGAGGAAAAATCTAGGAGAAATCCAAATATTTTGTCCTCTTTATGCCTGCCTCAGTGAAATGTAGGATTTTGGTGCAAATCCATGTCTATAAATCTTTACAGATATGGATTTGCATCAAAATCCATTGGTGGATGCACAGGGATGCCCATGCACCACCCATGGAATGCCTCCTTTATGCACAGTAATGCAAGGCAGCACATCACACTGCCTTGCGGTACTTTGTTACAACGCATTGCAAATTGTAATTTGCGTTGGACTGTAAATACCAACCCAACACTTTGAGCCGGCTCTACATTTAAAAAGTAACACAAATCCAACAAACTTTTGTAAATATGGGCTGAGTGTCATTTGTGCGCTGGCACTAAAGCTCAGGCGTTTATATGACTCAGCCCTTCTTTCTGCTCTTAACAAGTAATTCCATGAAGTTCCCCTCACTAACCCCAAAAATGAAAAATATCTAGCTTTAAGACAGCAGAATATGACTCCAATGTGATCAGTTTAAAACTAACAACAATAGGGGAGCGTGGCTTGACGCCCGAGTGAAGCTCCTCGGAGCGACGCAGCCGGACCGAATTTTATCGCTGCTTGCTCCCTCAATGGTAGGGCGCTTCTGAATGTGGATGCTGCCATGCCACAGGAGATATATTTGGCAGCTGTTTTTATGGCCACGCAATTAAATTTTTGGTAATGAGAGCTTCTGCCTCAGCTCAACATCTACCGTGGCCGCCATTTTGAGAGAGAAATAACTCTGCAGCATCAAAGCCTCGCAGGAGAAAACATAGAGGTTACTCCTTTCTTCTTGATCTCTCTGCATCAAGGGGCATTCACTCATAATATTATTTGGTTAATGGGGAGGGCCTTTGCAACCACTTAATCAGCTTGGTGGCTCATCTCTCATTGAAAGATTTACTTACCTCAGGTCAGTGCCGGGCATGACCGCCATTTTAGATACGCTGACTTTTCATGAAAGTGCAGCCATGTGAAAGGAATAGCTGTGGCTGTTCCCATGTCCTGGCATTTTATACTGTGAGGATTGTTGTATCATTACATTCTGCTGGCATGTTTCCTGCTTCTATGAGTTAAGGAGCTGTATTCTTAACCTTCATCTCCTACTCTCTCCTATGGGTCGATTGAAAAGATTGGGTCCTCCTGCACCACGCTCTGCACAGTCTTTCATTAAAAACTCTAAAACTTTTACGGAATTTTCCAAAATGAAGAAATCTTTGACATCTCTGGCTAAGGGTTCTTCTTCCTCAAGTCCTGTTCCTCTCGCTGCAGGGAAAGCGGCTCCAAAAGGGCTGAAGAAAGATCCACCTTCTCTGCCACAGTCATCCTCTCCCGGCTCCTTTGACCTGGTGCTGGAAGAGATTTGCGCTCTTCATCCCTTCATGGAATAGACAAACACCAAATCCAAATCGCAATTTCTTACAGACAGCTGTTCTCAGATGGATGCACGGCTTATAGGCTGATTTGTTTCTTTGCATTCTTCATATGAGCATTTTATGTCTTTAAAAATTGTTTCATGGAATGTCAGAGGCTTAAATTCCCCCTTTAAGAGACACTGTGTTCTATTGTATTTATCTAAATTAGAAGTCAACATAGCTTTATTGTAAGAATCACACCTTACAGAGTCTGAGTCATTAAAAATAAAGAAAAATTGGGTAGGTGAGATTTTCTGTTCACCTGGTGACGGTAAAAGAAAAGGAGTTATAACTTTATGACATAAAGCACTAAATGCTAAGCTTGTCTCTCAGGAGTCTAATGATAAAGGCAGATGGTTGTTTACTGATTGGAAAAATTCTGGTTTCTTTATTTAATGTATATGCCCCCACTAATGGTGATGCTCCTTTTTGGTCCCATTTATCGCAGTTACTTGTAAATTACCCTGTGGCAACTTTATTTTTGCAGGCGACTGTAATCAGGTAGTTGATTCCTTTCTCAATTGCAAATCCATGGTCTTCTTTATTCCTAATCAAGCACATAAATGCTTCCTACAAACCACAAAACAATGAAACCTAACAGATGCATGGAGGCTTTGTAACCCTTCCTTATGAGAATATACTTATTTTTCCCCACCTCATCAGACCCAATCCAGAATAGATCAAATTTTCATATCACATAATGTCTCCCAGTCTCTACGTGCAGCTGATATAGGTCCCATTATTATATCTGATCATGGCCCTGTTTTGATTCAGCTGGATATCCTATCTCAGCCCACGCTCCCCAAAAGATGGTGTTTCAATAATTCATTGCTTTTAGACTCTACTTTTACCTCTTTGTTTGTTTCCTTTTTTCATGAATACTTTCGTTTTAATAACATTCCCTTCCACAAAATTTGATTTATTTTCAAAGCTGCTGCTTGTGACTTCATCATCAGATATGTCTCCAACAACTGAAAAAAGTCCTGCGTTTCCAATGCTGAACTTCTAGCTAAAATAAAGAGATTGGAACATTCATTTTATACATCTAAATCGAAGGAATGTTCGTCAGAACTTGTCAACACTAAGATCCAATTTAATAAGGAATCCACGGATAATGCTTCACTATACCTACTGAAAACCAGTGCAAAATTTTATGGAGGTCAAAATAAATCATGTAAATTGTTAACTAATTACCTTAAGATTAGACATAATAAGCTTCAAATTGAATCCATTATTGATGCGCATCAATCTACCAAAGTATAAAGACTGTGACATTTTAGAAGAATTTGTATATTTTATAGATCATTAGAACATTGGAATGTTGGTAGCTCCATTGAAAACAATGGAGCGCTCCGGGTTTATAATGGCTGGTATAAGCCCGGAGCACCAACATTCCAATGTGTCTTTGTGTGAACAAAGACTTCAGGGAGCCTGAGGGGATTTCAATCCCCTCACGCTCCCTGAAGGCTTTGTTTTGTTAGAACATTCTGCCCTCTAGTGGCAGAATGTTCTAAAAGCCTTATAGCCCTTCGTAGCAGGGCTATACCGGCTTTTAAAGTCCCGCTGCTTTGTTAAAGTCCCTCGCCTTCGGCTCGGGCCTTTAACGCTGCAGCAGGCCTTTAACAGCCGGTATAGCCCGCTACGGCGGGCTATAAGGCTATATAATACACACCGGAAAATACACCTTCAGACGTTGATATATCTCACAATCTTTCTACTAGTAAAAAATCTCTAGCTGTTTCAACAAATTTAGACCTTTTGCCATCCGATATGACACAGACGGAATTGCATAATGCGTTGAAGGTTCTTCAAAAAGACAAAGCCCCAGGTCCATGGATTAACAGTCGAATTTTCTTCACATTTTGCCCAATTATATCTCCCACAACTACACACTCTCATAACTTCCTTCCTCCACTTACACAGATCTTCTGGCTCCTTTTTAGAAGCTTTAATTTGTCTCATTCCCAAAGAGGGGAAAGACTTGCTATATTGCAAAAATTAAAGACACGTCTCTTCAGTCAATGTTGACTTTAAAATCTTTTCCAAAGTTTGTCTCTCCGACTTGAATCCTATCTTCCCCAATTACTTGGTAAGGAACAGTCGGGCTTTGTCAAAGGATGTCACATTACTGATAACACACATTTATTTATTTATATTTTGTCAAAAACCTCACATTACACTGAATCTTTTGTCGTGATTGCCTTGAATGCTGAAAAGGCATTCAATCGAGTTTATTGACCTTTTATTTTCCACACACTTAAATGGTTTGGATTTGGGCCAGAAATCATAATCGTAATTTCTCTACTCTACACTAATCCTAAATCTGCTATTTTTGCAAATGGCCTTACTTCTTCTTATTTCATTTTACATAGAGGTGTGAGGCAAGGCTGCCCTCTATCCCCTTTTCTTTTTAATCTGGCACTTAGAACCATTTTTATCCAGAATATGGCAGAATCAATCTATTAATGGTTTCACATTTAATACTCGTCATATTAAGCTAGCGGCTTATGCCGATGATGTCCTGTTGTTCATTTCTTGACCTCAATCTACTCTCCCAGCATTTTTACAGGAAGATGACTTCTATAAGAGGGTATCTGGTTATAAATTGAACAATGAAAAATATGAAATATTGCCTCTAACCAGATATGTGGTCTCCCCTTCATATCAAATATCTTGGCTTATGGTTCACCCCATCTATTAAAACTTCAATTTCTTTAAATTTTGACAAATGTGTTGATAAATTGACTACGCTCACAACAAAATGGCACCAACTTTATTTGTCTTGGTGGAGTCGCCTTCATACCATCAAAATGATGTTAGTTCCCATCATACTTTACACTATATCTAACATTCCATAAGATGAATTTTATTATTTTATCATTTCTATGGATTAACAAAAAATCTTGTATGTCATTGTCAAAATTGGCACACCCAAAATCAGAATGGGGTGTAAACTTCCCTGATTTTCCTAGACATCATAAGGCGTTGATTTTAAATTTTTAAACCAAACTTTTTGTACCTTTTTCCATCTGCACTTTTCACATTCATATAAACTCTTGTTTTTATCAAACTAGTTGATTATCGCTTAAGGATATGACTCTGTTGTGTGTTTATCTTTAGCTCTTTTATAAATGTTTAGCCAATCATCATGTACCACGGTGGCTTGCCCCACCCTTTTATGATTTTTTACGAAATCAAATAAAAGAATTATTGACTTGACTTGACATAAGGCGTTCTTACCAAGACAATTATATTAATGGGTCTCTTACCTCTCATTGGATTCCCCATTATGGGGTGACATAGAAAATTCCTTCCTTTCACCTTTTTCTTTCCAAGAATACTTATCTTTTACTCGCAAACAACAAAATGCATCTACAGAGGTCCTTAAGCACTCCTGTAAATTGTTGGACTCTGTCCTTCACTCTACCCTGAAAGATCTTAATACTTTTCTTGCTTCCACCACTTGGCATAATAAATAAATACTCATAAAAAATAAAGCCATATATTGGAAATCATGGAGAAATAAGGGATTACTCTGGGTACATCAACTTTTTTAAAAGGATACATTTCTTACATTCTCACAAACACACCTTCTTTTTCAGCCCCCCTTTTCTTTCCATATACATTTTCAGTTCTTCGAACCGCAGTACTCGATGCATATGTTCACTTTCAATCTTTTTGCCCTTCTTCTTCCCCAATTGACTCTGGTTGATATCACCTCCTTCATATAAATCCCAAGGCATCTAGTATTTACTTTCATCTGACATCTTCTTCGACTGACAGAGATAAAACAAAGGTAGAACTTTCCTGGGAAGTTGACCTAGACATAAAATGGTCCATATCCCTTTGAAATAAGATCTGGACAACACTTAGGATATCCTCCAGGGCAGTAAACACCACAAAAACTCTTTTCTTCATTTATAACAGGCTCTTAATCTCCACTATGACGTTAAATAAAATGCATTCTGAAATTCCTGATACTCGTTGGTCATGTTCCCTCGAACAAGTTGACTTAAAACATCTACTTTTCACATGCCCATTTGTACTCAAGTTTTGAAAACAAGTTTGGACTCAGATCAACAGAATTTTTCACACCGGAATCCCTTTTTCATTTACTAATATTTTTTGGGGAAGTTTATCTACTGATTGGGACATAGGTCAATATCAGATATGAATTGTAGATTTACTGTTAGCAGTTTCATTTCAGCAGATCACAAAGAATTTGAAAGATATGTCTAAATTATCTTTCCTAACATGGTGGTACGCTGTCTGTCACAACCATAGATTAGATACCACATTTGTATATCCTCTATCTCTTGCTGTCAAACACTTACATTTATGGTCTCCTGTTACACGGTTTTTAAATAATAGTGCAAAGCACTTCTTTACCCCTGTACCCTTAAAACAAGAAGTTGTTCAGCTTCCTTGACTTCCCTTTAATTAATTCTAATGATGTTTAACATGTTAATTCTTCATCATTCAAACAATTGCACATTTATATGACATTAAGTTTTTGCTTGTATGAACTAGCTCACTTTACTTTTTAACGTATATTATTCCTTTCTCCTAGACAGAATATTTAAAATTAATGCTATTCCTTATGTACTCTTTCTATCTTGTTTTATTGCATTGATGTTTGATTATTTCTTCAATAAACTTACTTTTGAACTGGAAAACTAACAACAATAAGAATCTTGAGTATGTAGGACTTGCTATGATTCTGTAACTTTATGGTTTTGTCCCTCATGGCTGCAGAGGCTGTAGAGACAGGTAGCCAAGTGACGGAAGACAGGGGTGACCCAAACCAATAAAAAACTGTTATAACAAGGAAATGTAACAATGGAAATCATTTCTTAGTTAGAACGATAGTTGAACAATGCACAAGATGTCTGGTGCTGGTTTGGCACGCATGACACGAATGCCTTTCAAAGGTGCCTTGCAAAGGCAGCAAATGCATATTGGTGAAAAAGGTGGCAATACATTCTGTGCTTTTTTCAAAATACCTGTTTCTTTATTTTTTCATGAAATGTCAGCATTCAAGAAAACAAAAGGAACTAACCTATTGCCACCATTCTTCGTTTCTGGCATGGTTTTAATATTACCATTGCCACACTTGTTATGTGATCCAAATCACCAGCTGCCATGATGAGTGTTGCTTTCAAAGACTAAAACAAGAATCAGCAAGCGGCCCACTAGCCGTCATTATAAAAAAATAGGGGAACAACCTTTACAACGCAACTTTTACAACGCACTACACTTACAACGCATTTTTTACAACGCAGCATCCACTACAACGCATTCCATTACAACGCAGGACACTACAACGCATTTTTAAAAACTACCTTTACAACGCATTCCATTACAACGCATACTACCTTTACAACGCATACCATTACAACGCATAATATTACATTAAAAGACCTACACTATCCAACACTTACCCTACTGTTGCACCCTCTGGAGTTAGAATAGTAATTTTTACCCCTATACTATCCAACACTTTCCCTACTGTTGCACCCCCTGGAGTTAGAATAGTAATTTTTACCCCTACACTATCCAACACTTTACCTACTGTTGCACCCCCTGGAGTTAGAATAGTAATTTTTACCCCTATACTATCCAACACTTTCCCTACTGTTGCACCCCCTGGAGTTAGAATAGTAATTTTTACCCCTATACTATCCAACACTTTCCCTACTGTTGCACCCCCTGGAGTTAGAATAGTAATTTTTCCCCCTATACTATCCAACACTTTCCCTACTGTTGCACCCCCTGGAGTTAGAATAGTAATTTTTACCCCTATACTATCCAACACTTACCCTACTGTTGCACCCCCTGGAGTTAGAATAGTAATTTTTACCCCTATACTATCCAACACTTTCCCTACTGTTGCACCCCCTGGAGTTAGAATAGTAATTTTTACCCCTATACTATCCAACACTTACCCTACTGTTGCACCTCCTGGAGTTAGAATAGTAATTTTTACCCCTATACTATCTATCAATTTCCCTACTGTTGCACCCCCTGGAGTTAGAATAGTAATTTTTACCCCTATACTATCCAACACTTACCCTACTGTTGCACCCCCTGGAGTTAGAAAAGTAATTTTTACCCCTATACTATCTAATACTTACCTTAAATGCAATTTAATATTATGCGTTGTAATGGTATGCGTTGTAAAGGTAGTATGCGTTGTAATGGAATGCGTTGTAAAGGTAGTTTTTAAAAATGCATTGTAGTGTCATGCTATGTAATGGAATGCGTTGTAATGGATTTTGCGTTGTAAAAAATGCGTTGTAAGTGCATGCGTTGTAAAAGTGTGCGTTGTAACGACATACATCCAAAAAAATATAATAATTTTTTTTTTTTTCACGGCAAATTGACATGCCAACCCTCACAATGAAGGGAACTAATTTTATGAAGAATGTGCACATTGTGCACAATCAGAATGCCTTAGCTCACAGTCAAGGGAGCAAATGGCTGAAGTGGGCTGACCTAATGCCTCATGCTGAAAACTGAGGCCCATATGTATCATTCTTTCACACAGCGCAACACAGCAAGTCAACTTGCTGTGCTGCGCTACATGAAAGGAAGAGGGCAGAAATGCGCCATATTTATCAAGATATGTTGCTTTCCTATCCACTGCCTGCACTGCTGCACAACCAGCAGCCTAATGCCAATGCAGGCAGCCTTGCCTCAATGCTGTACAGATAGGATTGTGTTTGTACAGTAAGGAAACACCTTCCTGCACAAAAACAATGCTTAGAGGTGTTTTCCTCTTTCTAAGTGTGTTTTAGATGCAGCAGACTTAGAAAGAGGAAACAACGAAGAGAAATAAATATTTTTCTCCCCGTTGTGCCTCTGACTGGAAGGTGTACAATTCAGATGCATTCCCAGGTCTACCAGTGTTGGTAAATCTGGGAATGCCTCAGAATACAAGTGTTGATGCATGGGAACACAGACGCTTCACCCATGTAATACCCCCACCACGTAGAGTAATGCAAGGCTGTGACTTGCTTGGCAAATATCTAGGTTTTACGTCTCTCTTGGATTAGTTTGTGCGACACAAGGGCGATGCAAAACTTTGATAATATGCCCCTAACTTCCCACATCGCTCTTTACCCTACACACACTAACTCGCCCCACGTCACTGATTCCACATTTTATTGTGTGTGAGGGGGCAGTAACTTATCACTCTGCTAATGCTAATGCACTACACTACACTACCTTGACACTTGATGCTCTTGAACCATCCATACTACACCTCACATACACTAACTCACCACACCACGTAGGGACAGAACACCACCACATTTCATAAAAGATTGCAAGTCAGAATGTTGTAAATAACTGTCTAACAAATGTTGTGTCCAAATATTGTACACAAAATATTGTCCCACGTACAACGGAGCTGGACCACGTCAAGAATTTTCGCTGGGCAATACGTGTCACAAACCAACAGGGTGCCAAGAGATATATCACAGACCTTGATGCAGTCACCCACAGCAGTTATGATCTGAGATGAAACAAGGACGAAGAGCAAACTGAAAGGACGAGATTAGGACATGTTCAAAACTAGCAAGCAACTGACCATAGGAACATCGAATGTAACCAGTCTCCTCGAACAATAAAACTCCGAACACTGACTACGTGGTGAACCTACGGCTCCACTCTACAGATGCAGCGTGACTAAGGTGTATATAAGTAACAGCCAGATCAAAGCTGCTTGTTAACAAAAGGAAACTACACGATCAAAAAACCACAACTAGTGGGCTTCGTCACCTGATTACTGATATAGAACAGACAATCAGGCCCCCACCCTTGCCCGTGATTAAAACACGTAGCAACAGGTCCTGAGGAAGGTGGCATCCGAAGAAAATTAGGCCACCGACACGTGCGTCGACCAGCCTGTATGAAACACCCCAACGTCTAGCAAAACATCAGAGGACCTAGTGGCTCGCCCTAGCTCGGACGAGCATTGCACACGCTGTTCCTCTTTTTCGGGGTGTAGTATGAAAGGTGTTGTATGAAAGTGATATGCATGGAGTAATTGTAGAGGTGTGACTGGTGTGGGGATATCTTTTTATTGTTGTGATTTGTATGGTTTTGACAATAATCAAATCTCTTCTGATTTCGCATTTTACAAAAAAGACATAACCATTTATGTATAGTTTGATCATTCATAAAAAAGAGATGAATTTTATTGTATGAGATAACAATGCAAAGAAGAAATCAAATAACTAAAAAATAACTAATAAATAATTATAAAATGAATAAAACATGAATAAAATAGATATAAAAATACATACATAGTTGTGGTATTTATCTCCATGTGTACCCAAAATAAGCAAAGCAATTTAGGTCTAGAGGGATACTGCTTAGCATAGTTGGCTTCTTCTTGTTCCCCCTGTTCCCTGACCTCAAATTAATTTATTAGGGGGTTACCTTATCGTTCCTGACTTGATGCTCTTGAACCATCCATACTACACCTCACATACACTAACTCACCACACCACGTAGGGACAGAACACCACCACATTTCATAAAAGATTGCAAGTCAGAATGTTGTAAATAACTGTCTAACAAATGTTGTGTCCAAATATTGTACACAAAATATTGTCCCATTGAGTGTAGATTTTCTACTACTACCAAGAGGATGATATTTTCTTAGATGGTTCTTAGGACATCATATTTATGTCAGGCGATATTCGACTACAGTATTCTGGTAACACACCCTACACATGCGGGACAATAGCTCACTTTGTAACACCAAACGTAAAGCTTTAATCTGCCACAGTGCACTGCTTCTTAGCAACAGTTGCTCACTCAACTACACTGCATTAATTGGAACTACCCCGATACAATGCACTGTATACCAAGTGCATTAATAAGCGACAAAACACTGATTTCTAGCTGCACTAATCCACACAACACATTGTAACCTAAAACCACTGGTAACCTCACTGCACCAAAGGGATGCAAAGATACTACATTACACTGCATTCCATATTGTATCCTTACATAGGATTACTAAACAACCACATTTCACTGGGTCCCAGTGCCAAAACGCTAGCACACTACCTTTCAGGATAGGGATACTAATACACCACACTGGACTGCACCCTAGAGTTATTAACCCTCTACTCATCAGCAAAGCATACAGAGCCTTTAATTCACTACTTCATAAGAACACAACCTCCCTACATTTGCACTATATTCAAGGAAATCCAAACTATCACACTGCACCCTTTTGTGGCTAATACAAAACACTACACTAGGTCTATTAAATAGCAACACAGACCCTTAAATTCTCTAACTCAGCAATCCTTATTGCGTTCATGGTGTGCCAATATAGGACATAGTACTGCACCCTAGGGCAGTATCCCACCATACAGCTCTGAATAGGAACACAAGCCCATTTCACTGCACTGAAACAAAGGTAAGTAGTTCAACTCAAAAGACTGAATTTTAGGAACACTTCACCACCCTGTGTTGCTTCAGAGATAATTAACTACATGTATCCTGTGATCTTTACCCCAGTACATTGCATTGCATGCCAGAGACATTAACCACCGTACTGTAATCTGTTGTAGGGACACTAATCATACTGACCCTACATTCTAAGATCGTGAATCATCACTTTTACTGCATACTAGGAGCACCAAGCCGCCACACTGCACTCCTGGAACATTAACCCTCAAAACTAAATGACACTTAAGGCAGATTACCAAACTGCAATTCAACTAATGAATCCACTACATTTAACTGCATCCATGAGGCACAATCCCACCGCAATGCACTGCAACCTAGGGGCAACATCCCACACTACTTCATTCTGGGGAATATAAGATGCTATACTTCAAAGGAGTATAAAGCTACAACAAAGCAATGCACACTGAAAACAGTACCCCACCACTGTGCTACATGCAAGAAGTCTAGGGCCAGTAACCAGCCAGACTGCATTGCATGGGAGTGACACTAACTCTCCACACTTTACTACATTAGAAGGAAGTTAAACTACTGTCTGATATTTTAGCCTATAGGGCCTGGGCACTAAAGTACCACACTGCAATGTATCCCACGAAAACTATCCCACCACACTGCACCCAAAGGACACTATACTAACTGGCTGGTAAACAGTTTCAGACTCATTGTTCCTAGAGCTAAGGCAGCATTTATAGATTTCCGAGGGCACATTTTCATCTTTAAAATCAGTGAAGTGCCACATGGGTGGCATTTTGACTTTTGCAGGATTCCATGTTTTAATAGTTTCTCCAAAAATGATGCCTGCTGCAAGTTGAGAGCATGACAAAACTGTAATAAAAATGCACTATAATTAAAGAAAGGCATGTGAGATATTAGGTGATTAAGAGGTGACCTACATGGCTGGGCATAACCTTATGATTGAATCAGGTACACCCACAAAAGAGGGTTGTTCAAATTTAATGGCAAAAATCCCTTTAAACGCAGTATTACTCTTGCTTGCTGAGCAGCGGGGTTCTCAACAAATTGTAATGGAATGCAAGATGGACTTAGAGACCTAGCTTTATAGTTTGCTGCCTAGGTCTATACCGGTTGTCAAAGGCCCTGAACGTGGCTTATAGGCCCAAACTGCAGATGAGGGCCTGAAATGAGGACGAGGGCCTTTAATAAACCTGTGGAAGGGCTAAAAGGATATTAGAACATTCTGCCCATGGAGGGTAGACTGAGGGTCGAATGTTTTAAATTAACAAGCATTTGCAATGCAATAGGTCTCGCATTTACGCGAGTTTAAGCTATTGGCATTGTAAATGACAAAGCCTTTTATTTATGATTTAAAAACAAAAATAAAATGCATTGTTATTTGCAATGTCAATAGCTCAAACTTGCGTAAATTCGAGACCTATTGCATTGCAAATGGTTGTTCTTTCTTCCTGGAAAGATATTGTAAACAAACTTTACTTTTTGTTTTAATAGATGCAAGTTAAAATGTAGAAAGGCAATGCTTACTGGGAAAATCACACCATTCTGTAAATACCAAAAATGTAACATAGGAACTAACTTGGGGGACCACATGATATTAAGAACGTTATACAAATATCACAGCGCAACGTGGGCTCCTGAAAAGGCAAAACATTACAAAAACGTTCCGTTGACCCAAAAGAAAAACAAAGGCAGAGAAGCGACACGACTTTCCATATACTTCCTCAAACACCATCTGGAATCTAATTTATTCAACAAACGCCAACTAGACTGACAGCTTGAGAGCAACTTAAAATGTCGCCTTCAAACTCCAGGGTAATGTTAACCGAAACGGACAGCAAAACTCCTCAACTTTAGTGGGAGGTGGTTGGGGGAACGGACAAGACCACCCACAGTCCTTCCCAGAAGAACTGGGCATGCCCCACCACAACTCGTGACACACAAACCCCACCTCCTCATCAGTAGCGATGGACTGGCATATCCGAGTACAGACGAGGGTGTCTGTTACAGCCCGTTAGGCAGCATGTAATAGCTGAAGTAACACGTTTAACTGCGACAAAGTACGACACAAAAGCAAAAACAAAGTTAATATGAAAGCCACAAACTCAGCTTAATAATAGAAGACTAGGCAGTGTAAGTTCATCTAATACCCTAATAACCTAACAAGCATAATTAATATGAAAACACGTCAGCATTTGACAAACAAATCTTAGCCTGGAAGACAGACTAAAGCAGTGCTGCAAATCGAGATTACAACAAAAGTCACCTTTCCTTTTTTTCGGTTTTTACTTCCTGATAAACAAGTAACCAGACAATAAAGGCTGCGGTTTGTTAAAGTGAAAGCGCCGGTAAAATCTAAGAAGTCCCATATCGAAGAACGCAGCGCCGCTGTTTGTGAAAGTGAATGCGCCATGGAGATCTAGGAAGTCACATACCAGACAATAAATGCCGCGCATTGTTAAAGTGCAAACGCTGTGAAATATAAGAAGTCACATACTGGAAAATGCAGCGTAGCTGCCATTGTCCTGAACAGTGTCTGTATAAAATAGTACTGAACCAACATATAAATTCCACCATGTCACGGCGCAAGTGCACAATCCAGTCCAGATGGTCAAGCCAAAAAGGAGACAGGGAGGGAACAAACAAGCCTCACCTCAAATAGAAAGCGAGCGTTTACCATAAAGGAGGACGCGCGCCAATAAAAGCATGGGCGATGCTACCACTCCACTTCCAAAATCTCCTTGATTGCAAGAGGTCTCACAGAGCGAGCAACGCATGCGCTGCAACGCTAGGCGAGGCCTAAAAAGGGAGAAACAAAAAGACAAACATTGGAATGTTGGAGCAGAAGACTTCTACCAGCCATTATTAGGGCAGAGCCACCTCTTTTATCTTCAAGGGAGCTTCCAACACTCGAATGTTCTACTTTACTATAAACCGGCGCAGTGTAAATTAGTGGGCTCTATTGCTTACCTTCTTATGGGCATTGTTCTACATACTTCACAAGCTCACACTCAATAGGCAGTTCCGATAAGCATGTATATAACCAAAAGCTTCTGCAGCATGCTTCACCAATTCATGAAAACATAGCTCATCATTGTTTGCTCAGTCCACTTTGTTGAATATTATTCGTAACAGTTTCGAAACAGAAATAGATCCCTCCTCTGAAGTTTGCAAGCTTTTTTTTACAAACCGTCCTCTTCATGTTTGAGACAGATCCTCACCCGTTTTGACTCTGAGAAGTGTTCAACTTATTGTTAAGTGTGGTGACGACGAATCGTCGTTTTTTTGCATAGCTAAAAGTAAATTAGAATATCACCTTTATTATGAATGTTGGATAAACTAATTAGCTGTTATTATTAGTGGCAAATGCAAAAACAACAGTTGACGGACAGAACGCAGAACAATGTCATACATTCACCCCAATACAGAGTTCTGGGCCTAAATCCATCGTTTTTTTGCTCACCATGCCATTCCAGTTTGAACCCAGCCATATGCAAATCAGTCTTGACCCTGTGCCTCATGGGAACAGTCCAGCCCAAACTGCCAAGCCAGGTCCTCCCTGGACTGGAAACAAGGGGTGAAACCCCGAAACCGGTCCTAGGATTCCTGTTTCCGGTCCAGGGAGGACCTGGCTTGGCAGTTCGGGCTGGACTGTTCCCATGAGGCACAGGGTCAAAACTGATTTGCATATGGCCAGGTCTAAACTGGGGTGGCAAGGTGAGCACAAGAATGATGGATTTAACCCAGATCTCTTGACTGGGGGTGAATGTTTTGATTGGTTCTGCATTCCGTCCATCAATTTTGTGTCTTTTGTTACTACTAGTGGGACATTAAATGAAGAACATTTAGAATGCAATCGTATTTGTGCAACATATTAGGTCGTTGTTATAGAGTGACTACATCATTACCAGCCCTAAAGACAAAGGACAGATGAATGGATGGATGGGTGAATAGATAGATGGGTGGATGGATGTATGGATGGATGGACGGATGGGTGGGTGGATGGATGGGTGTATGGATGGATGGACGGATGGATGGGTGGGTGGATGATGGACGGACGGACGGGTGGACGGATGGATGTTTTGATAAATTCAGAAAAGGATGGACAGACAGATTGATGAACAGGCGGATAGATGGAAGAGATGATGAATGAATGGATGGCCGACAAACCATTGCATGCACAGATACAAAGGACAGTATGGCTGTGGGATAGGAAGGTAAACAGTGGAAAGCGCGGACAGATAGATGTGTAGAATTCGAGTTGGCAGGATAGACTTTGCATGGGCGAATGAATGGACTGAATACTGAACTCATGAAAAGTGACTGGTGGGCAGGCTGTCAGGTTAGCAGATAGACATGGGCGTGGATAGATTGGCTGAGGGAACGAGGGAGAAGGAGGTGGATGCTGGATGCTGGAATGGATGAAAGTGAAGGCAGATAGAAGGAAGGATACATTAACAGACAGGGGCTAGACAGCCACAGGGCTGAAATATTGATGTGATGTGGGAGCGTTGACGGGTGCATGGACGGACCGATGGATGGATTGACAGAACAGACGGATGGACAGATGGATGGAATGATAGAAAGCTGGCTAGATGGATGGATACCCCTGCCATTTGAAACATGTTGCTGGAAGACTTGACATATCTCGAATATCTGCTGTTCCATAAAACTGAAACACTCCATCTAGCCTTGTAATTCTTTCGTAGTCTCACAGTATACCTCCACTATCTTTTTTCACTGTCCTCCTTCGATCTTTTCGCCATCTCTCTTATCTCTTCTCATCCTACCTCCTCCACCTACTCTACTTGCTCGCATTCACTCTCTTTTCTTCTTCTCTACATCGGACAGGCCCCACATTTCATCTATCTCCCTCGTTTCTCCTCCTTTCTCGCTGTTTTTAGTTTGCAGAACCGGTTCTTACGTTTAGTTCCTTGTTATGGTTCATGATTTTAATTTTGTTACTTTTTTGCAAAGAGATAATTTTTCAACAATTGCTCTATGTAAAGCACCCTGATACTCAGGTGATAGAGTTACACTCTTTAAACGTGCTAAATGAATAAAAATACTTAAGTGACTGGATGGATAAAAGGGTAAATGGATCTACCAATGGTCAGGTAAGAGGACAGACAATTAGAAAAATAGATGGGTGAGTAGAAGAATTAACAGAAGGGCAGGGACAGGTGGATGCACAGACCGATGGAGAAAGGAATACAGAAGACTATGTCAGCGCAGCTTTATAGCTACATATTTTTCACCGAAGGGTACTTAAAATACTTACATGTGCACAAACTTAGTAGATCAGAATGAATCATATTAGTGCTCTCTGAGGCGGAAGACCCGGAGCCCTTTGTTTCTCTTCACTTACATTAGCAAATTTAGCGAGCACGGGGCTAAGAAAATGGCGCTACAGTGCACTGTCTTGGCCATTCACTTTCAACCAGACGACTGAGTAATTTCTTTAATTACTGTACTGGAAATCAAACATTGTCTGCTTCTGTGGCTCTGACTGCAGGGGTTCCCTTTATTTTTTATGGACCCCATTAACCACCACCTTTTAGTAACGCATTGTACTTCAGCTACAAAACAAAGGCCAGACTGTGGAGCAGATGGCGAACAGATTGTATCTTTGGTGTGGTTCTGTTTATCACAGTTTTACACTTTACGGTGGGGGTGCAGGTACAATAGTTACAGAATGTTTATTTGTAGCCTTACATTGTGATTTAAAACATGTAGCCCATGACGTCATTACAAAAGTATAGTCTTTATTATTCGTATTCCTTATTATTGTGGTTGCTTTTTTTTTATTTTAAAAGGGAAGGTTCCATATTTAAGCATTTCATGTTAAATGGTCTGCAATTTGAAGCAGAAAATCACAAACATTTTGTATGTGCATAACACGGTGCATCATATTCGTCGTCACCCATCTGTCATTTTTCAAAATGGTATTTCCTAATTTAGAATATAATATTGTCATATATTGTTGTACTGTATTTTCTTTGCTTTTCCCTAGAAGCCTTCAGAGCCTTTTGTGTTTCAAGAGGTACTTCGGGTAAGTTTCCTTTCTCAATAGCAAATGCTTCTCTCTTGAACTATCTAACGTTTACAGAAATTGTTAGAGTAAATAGTATGCACCTCCTTATTTCTAGCTTGGTCTATTTCACTTATGACATCCTTTCATGAGAGTTGGAAGATCACTGCGCCTTATGTAAATGTCTTCTAACATTATCAACAACAGCATCACCTCAAGTTTAGACAAGTCTGGCAAACAAAAGGCAAGAAGAGTAGGTAAGTTCATGGTGCTAAAACAGATTGGAGGTTTTCAAACAGAATACGATTTATCGACGTTTATGTAGTAGTAAAAATATAAAGTATTTAGACCAAATACTGTAAAACCAAATAATTACATCAACATTAGACTAAAGCAATCTAAAATTACTATACGGTTAGCCAAAAAATTTCCTTAAACACCCTCCCAGCGCACACGTTCCATTTCCAGTTTCCATGCTGATCAGGAGACTAATTATATCTTTTCTATATCATTAATCATAAAATTAAGCGTCTGTGTGATAAGAAATACAAGCATTCAATCAGTGCATGCACATTACATTTTTCACTACGTAATCCACAAGTGCATTGATTAGCAGTGTCTAATAACCAATGAAAATTATTAGAATGTATGTACAACAGATTGAAAGCAAACAAAATGTCAATAAAAGCATAAGCATCTATGGGTTACCTAACTTTGACAGATAAGGGTATGCTGATTTGCCTGCCATAATTCCAATGAATGACACGCGGATTTCTTTGTGACCAAATAACGTAGGTTTGTGACCCATGATTCCATCATACATATATCGTGATGTTTACAATAAGTTGGACACTACACGCCACTGAAGCAAGAAAGGAAGACTTTAGTGTCCAGGGACACCCTTCCTGATAATTTTATGTTACCCAGAAAAATGCCTGACATTTGCATGCAGAGAATCTGGGAACACCAATGAACCCTTTGGAAGTGTTTAAGTCATTCTGGTGGTTTCCATAAAAAGGACAAACCTCCCACTGAGGCGGCATGGCGCTTTATTGGGCTACTCCTCATTGTAGTGTTACGAAGATTTAAACGATGGGCTCCCTCTGGAGCTTTTTATAAGAAGATATGTTTGATTCCCCGAAGGTGAGGAAAATGGGACCTATTGAATCATTTTTCATAAGCAATGGCAAGATATCAAGAGATTTTAGTAATACTTTCCTTTTGAATCAATAAATCAATGCACTAGAGAGTACGTTCAATGCAGACCCTCTGTACTGTGTCCATAAGTTTATGCCCTCCTGCTCTTGAGGCCCTCTTTGGCGCGGGGCAGTCATCAGGTCAAAGGTCCCACTCCTAACTATCTCATGTCTACCATCAGACGTACGTCATTAAATATGCTGGTTATAGGAGATAGGAGGGGAAAGTAAGTTCAAGGGTTACATCTTGCCTGTAATGTACACCAAGTGGTCATTTGACATACAAAGAGAGACAAGACTGATTACACACTTCCATCTAAAGTTCCAAGTTTGTTGAACTCTTTCTATTACTTTTAGAACACTTAGATAGTGAGAGTATTCACACGTATTCACTGGAAACACATTATACACTTGTGCGCCACCATTCATGACACCCGCAGAATCCACAACCAGGTGGAGATTCTGCCCCTTAAAGGCTTGTGGCCATTGACTGGTCACCAGTGGTGGCTAAATCTAAACACACCTGACTGTAACTGCTGTCGGTCGGCTACCTCTGAAGAGATTTTTTTTTAGGTTTAGTTTGAACCAGTCCCACAATAATGGATCAGAAATCCTGTCAGAGGAGGCATCTCTAAACTCACCTCAGTCACAGGTGCTTCTAATCTCTTAGTGACTCCGCACCACCAAAAGGTGCCCCACCAACAGATGCTTTGAGTTATAAAAGCAGGCAGTATTTCGGGACCGGCAGTCTGTATGAGGTGTTCCATCTGCATCAGACGTGGAGAGTTGTGCCTGACTTCAGATCAAGTTATTGTCTGTCCGATGTCGGCAGCCATATTTAAGAGTAAGCATGATGTTAAGTGTTTACATCCTTTCAGGAAAAGAACATACACATTACAGTAGAGGAAACAAATACTACAGATTGAAAATAACTGTATCTTACTTAAAGACTCAGATAAATGTAAGATTGCACACATTACAGTAGGGGAAACAAATACTACAGATTGAAAATAACTTTATGTTACTTAAAGACTCAGATAAATGTAAGATTGCACACATTACAGTAGGGTAAACAAATACTACAGATTGAAAATAACTGTATGTTACTTAAAGACTCAGATAAATGTAAGATTGCACACATTACAGTAGGGGAAACAAATACTACAGATTGAAAATAACTGTATCTTACTTAAAGACTCAGATAAATGTAAGATTGCACACATTACAGTAGGGGAAACAAATACTACAGATTGAAAATAACTGTATCTTACTTAAAGACTCAGATAAATGTAAGATTGCACACATTACAGTAGGGGAAACAAACACAAGGGTGTGTTGTATTGTCATGCACTGTATTGGAAAAACATTTTACTATCATGCTGAAGCTAGTAATTGGTCCTAGCTTTTCTGACACTACCCTAGGTAATGGAAAGTGGGATAGTGAGATATCAATCCCAATGTGGTGCAGCGGAGTCACACTCTTCAAGGGGAATCCCATTCAGTATAAAGCCTATGGATATCTGTGCGTTATGGGAGTCTCAGATGCCCTTCATCATCTTCTGCAGGTGGTCCGATCATTTTGTCTAACAACATTGGATGGTTGTCTCCATAGGGCCATTCTTCCAACTAAAGTCCTAAGAAATCTAAGCTGCGTGCCTCTTACAGACTCTGTGGCTTGGAAAAGGAGACCCTAACACACGTTCACTGCATTTGGAATGCAATGTTATTCGATCGTAGAAGGATGCTGTGAAGAGGTTTTAATCAAGACACCATTCGATCATGCAGGAAAGCCCTCATAGCTGCACTCAGTCTGGAACATACAGGCCTAAACATCTGGCTCGTAAAGCTTCTAGAAATATTAAAAGCAAGAACAAAGGCCATTGTGGGGAAAAGAGTGTCTGTGTTGTGGGTGTCTAGTTGGAAGAAAGTCACAAAACAAGCACCATCTTTCTGGCGTTGGGAACCAGGCATAACCCTGTTGCTGTGAAAGCTTAAGAGCCCCGCAATGTATACTTTCTGGCAAAAAACTTCTACTGGTCTGCAGCACTGAAATGTAAGTTGCACCCAGGGAAACTGAAATTAGCTTTGAAGATCACCATATTGTCACCCCATACATCAGCAATGTCACCTCGTGTAGCTAGCATTTAGGATTTATATAATACAAGGATTTGGGGTCATCTTTTCAAACCCCTTTGTATCACTCCTGCACCATACATCGTGATGCAAGAGCGATGCAACTTAAAAATAAGATTTCTGAAGCCACACAAGGCCACCTTTTGTGGCCCTGAGTGGCTTCATAAATCTGGTGTAATGCAACACAGCACAAATCTCTGCGTTACATTACTCTGCACCAGGGAGGCATTTACATGGGTGTTTCTGGGGGTTCCCATGAAACATTCATGGATTTTGATGAATTTCCAGATTTACAATAAGTGGTAGACCTGGGAATGATCCTAAAACCTGCGCCTACCCAGGTGAAGCTTAACAAGAAGAAATATTATTTCTCCTAATTTTTCCTATTTCTATGTGTGCTGCATTTTGCAGCACACATAGAAAGAGGACAACACCTCATGGGATTGTTTTTGTGCAGGATGGTGCCGCTTCCTGCACAAAATCAATCCTCCTTTTAACCCAGGCAACCTTGCACCATGGTGAAAGGTTGCCTAAGTGGGTGCTAGGCAGCCAAAAGGGCACCAGTGCAGGGGACATGGCAGGAATGCACTGCATTGACTTAAATTTAGTGCAATCCTGCCCTTTCCCTGCCACGCAGTGCAGTGCAGCAAGGTGACTTGCTGTGCTCATGGCATGATTTGGCTATAAATATGTCCCTAAGACATTTAATCGGTTTCATCATCATCTGCTAAACTTGCCAGAGTCATCAACCAAAAGTGCATGACTTTTACAAGATTTTAACTGCACATGAAGAAAGGAAAGAGACTAATTTACAAATGTTCTGGAAAATTAGGTAATATGCTTCATGTTTTAGTTATTGATAGTACTTTTTGCAAGATTACCAATATCTCCTTGAGCAACATGTTCAAATTAAGTGGCATATTTACCAAAACATTTCGGAGCACAGAGCTGCACCACAATCAGCAGTGCATCGCTCCCACATTTTTGAAATTCTGGGATGTGCTGTATTCACAAGAATATGGCACACTCTTGTGTTTCCCCTAGCGCAAAAAAGGCTGCTTAGCCCCAGCGCGGGCACCCTGTCGCCATGTTGCAAGGGTGCCTGCACTGCAGGGGTGATTGTTTATGTGCAAAAAGGGGCACCTTCCTGCACATAAACAATCATTCATGGGGATTTTCTCTTTCTACGTGTGCTACAGAATGCAGCACACATGGAAATAGCAAAATTCGTGGGGAGAAATTAATGATTTCTCCTTGCATTGCCATTCTCATGCCTGGAAATCCATTGCGTTGGAATGTCGCTGTTTTTGGTGCTGCCTCAGCCTTGTAAATTTGGGGCAGTGTCAAAAAGCAGCAGGTGTTGGGGTGGAATGCCCACAGCAACACCCATTGCACCCCCCTTTGCCGCAGAGGACTGTGGCAGAAAGGGGCATATTTATAAGGTGGTGTTAAGCTACGGTAAGTGGCTTAGCGCCTCCTTGTGAATATGGGAAATTGCGCTACGCCACCGGAATGTAAAAAAAAGTGATGCTTCGGTGATGATTGGGGCTTGTAAATATGCCCCTAAGTATGGTGTAAATCGTCCTTGTAAATATGTACGATTTATTGGAAAACAGAGAACATTTTTCACCACAAATACAAAATATGCTATATTGTCCTTCACTCACAGAAGTGCATTTTTAATATAAATATTGCAACAATTCCTGACATTCACACAGGTAAAATATCTGTCTTACACTAGGTTGAAACTGAATTACTTTTATACAAGAAACAAAAGGAGCCCACCTTGTCCTTCTGTTTTGAGAAAAAGAAAGTCTAATTGAAATATCTTTATTTATGGGTGAAAATACTTTTTCCATTGGGAGCTTTGTATAGATATATTTTGTATGGGTTTATACATGAGTATCTGTCAGGAATGAGTTACATATTTTGGTAGAGGGTGCCCCTACCAAACGGATGCACCAACTCTGACTAGTTCAAAACACATCTCTGATCAGCCCCTACCAGCTATGGCACAATCAGCAATCTCCAAAGAGGTGCGTGTAAATTCAAGCAGTGCCAGCAATGTTAAAGTGAAGAACAAAATACAATAAAATTCCCAAACCAGTTTAAAAAATAGTAGAGAAAAATGAGGAAAGTGTAATAAGCAAACATACACAAAATATTACTAAAATAGGTTACGTGGAACCAGAGATAATAATTTAGACTTTTTTTAGGGTTAAAAAGCAACAAGAAAAAGTAAAGCACCAATTAAAAGTGACTATTTGCTGTTGATTGGGAACTGGGCATGATTTCTGCCAAAACACAATGGAGACGAGATTTATTAGCTCCATGAGGGTCATCATGGTCAAAGTTTGCAATTTGGCACTTCGGGCCAATGGTGATGGGTATCCCCTTCACCAAAATATAAATCCCATAGGAAATAATGGGATTTATATTGCGGCGGACGTGATATCCGTCACAGTTGTGATGGAGTAACCCGTTTGCTGAGATCTAAATCAGACCCTTAGTCTCCCAAAATGAAGTCAAAATCTTCCAGCAGGCTAAAGTCAAGGCTGGCAAGGGTCCCTTAAAGCCAGGTACATTGTAAGTAGGCTACCACTGAAGCCACTAGTTATGGCACGAAAAGCTCTGAGTTGGACAAACCTGGATTTCATAGCCACTGAGGTTGCTGTGCTGGCAAGCTAGATTGCTGCCTTATCCATGTCCAAGGTTTTACCTTTGAACTCAGTCACTTTTTTGGAAGCTTAAAACCTTGAGCAAAGCAAAGCTAGAATTTGTCAGCAGGCAAGGCTCAATGAGGCAAGATAAATTCATCATTAGGTCCTGGTAAACCTGTTTTCAGAGTGGGAAAAAAGCTCAAAGTGGGACAAACCTGGTTTTCTTGTCCAGTTTGGATGTGAGCTCACTGTGCAAGCTTAAGCATCCTGAACAAGTCTTATAGCAACATCCCAACTTCTCCAAGTACTTTAAGAATTCCTCCTGGCCCATCCTGCAGCCCCTATCTCCTCAAGGCAGGCTTTATGAAACTAAAACTCTCTCCAGCCACTTCTCCTACATGGTACAATACTCTGAGATCAGCTACTTCCTCTTGGAATCAGGATTCTTTCTGCTTTTTGAGTCCCTCAAATAGGCAAGCAGGAGGCCAATTGACCATTGAAAAGATGTTCCAGCAATTCAATGCTAGTAGTAGTTAGGAGATCTTGAGACATTGAGCGCTTGTATGAGTCCTCTTCCTCCAGCAGTAGTCAGGAGTCATGAGA
The DNA here is from genome assembly GCF_964204655.1 of Triturus cristatus. Taxonomy (NCBI): domain Eukaryota; kingdom Metazoa; phylum Chordata; class Amphibia; order Caudata; family Salamandridae; genus Triturus; species Triturus cristatus. The sequence continues at coordinate 1,378,672,207 of NC_140589.1, read as the reverse complement.
AAGGAGTCTTCTTCCAGCAGCGTCTTTTTCCTTTTCAGATGAAGCCTTCCCAGGTACAGGAATGGTCAGAAGACGTGGTGGTTGAGGGTCCAGATTTATCTTGTGTGCCTGCCATTGATGGGAGAAACTCTACAACCCAATCCTATTTTCTCTCTGGCACCCCCCCTCCTTTTGAAGCACTTCCTCTCACCTCTTTGCCTTAATGTAAAATTACTCAGGAGCTTCTTGTCAAGATGTTAGAAACCAGCTGACACCAGGCAGGCCTTCTCTAGCTCCTTAGATAAGCTCTCCTCACATCTGACAGGGTCAAAACTGGCTCTCTTCCCTACTGTGAGTGGAGCTGGGATGTTTGAGAGGGCACTGGGAATGAACAGACAAGCTCTTTTTGGTATCTTCAAGTCAAAAAGATATTGCTGAAGTTACCCCTTAGTGTGCCACTCATAGATAGCGAATCCCTGTTAAGTGGTGAGCAGTTAACACCCACCTGCTCTTCATTGGCTCTGAGCCAGCGTTATTAACTCTCCTAGCCAAGGATGTATATTTGAGCTCATGCAGTAGTGATGAGAGGTAGAACTGTTTTTAAGCTAATTCTGGCTCGGGTAGCCTAAAATACTTGTTTACCAAGTGTCTATTCCACTTAGGTGGTCAAATACCTGATTTCACCATTAATTCAGACTTTTTAAATTAAGCAGAACATAATTTTGAAGCAGATTTTTGCATTTCCCCAAACAGAGACAATAAATAAATATATTGATCTCATATAGGCCTGTTTAGGGAAACATCTAGCAATGATTACATAGTGAAATAGCCTCTCATTTTTATTCGGACTTGAGGGCATACCAACGCCAATATTTAGTGAATCCTATTATAATAGGTATTCCACCAAAATGTTGCTTCAAAATGTCGTGAGACAGACATATCATGTCCAAAATATTATAATGTTTAAAATATCATGGGACAGAATATAGATGGTAGGAATATATATTTTCAAAGATTTGTATATCTCTTTTTAAATATAGCTATTCATAATATTATTTTGTTAGTTTAGTTGAGTTTTATTAGTATGTGTTGTAAGTTGTAATTTCATGTTAAACTTTTTTATTATTTTCTAGCATATTTTTTTTTTAATGTGGTTGTTAGGTGTTAAGGGGAATAGGGAGGGAAGGTTTTTAAATATGTATTTTTTATTTTATTACAAATTGTTTTATATGGTTGAATGTGTTATTTAGTTGATTAATTATGTAATTTTATGTTATTTAATAGATCATTTTACAATATGTAATATTTTATTTATTTTGTGGTTGATTAGGTAATTGATTGGGTTAATGATGTTTTCGTTTTGAATAATTTTGATAATGCATTATATTATGTTGACTTTTTGCACAATAACTAATTTAATAGTAGTATTATACACTTAAATAATGTATATTGCTTTTTTTGTTATTAATTTAATTTATTTTTGTGGTGCTGGGTATTTTAGGGTGGTAGGGTAGAGAGTATTTTAAATCCACTTGTAAATGTTTAAATTAATGTAATTTTCAATATAATTTAGTGTATAATTGTGTACGTTAATTTATTGTTTTTCGTTTTTAATAATTAACATACATTGAATTATGTTAATTTTTTACAATCTGTTTTTGGAAACATATTTTACATTTATTTAGTTTACATTATGCAATTTATTTTGCATTAGGAGAGGAAAAATTATACTGAGTCTTCTGAAGTTTAATATTTCCCCTACTGTTGCATACACTGGAGTGGAAATGGTAGTTCTGAACCCTCCAAAGTCAAGCAATTTCCCTACTGTTGCTGGTTTTGAAGTGTGAATAGTAAACCTGTCCCATGCAAATTCCAGAATTGTCCCTATTTGTGTTTACTTTGGAGTGAGAATAGTAAATCTGACTCCTTCGAAGTCCTACACTTTCCATATTATTTCTCGGGTTCGAGTGGTAAATTTGACCCCTTCGTATATCAAAGCTTTCCTTACTTTTACATTGGAGTGGAAATAGTAAATGTAACCAATTCAAAGACCAATACTTTCCCTACTACTGGAAATGTTTGAAAGAGAGTCATGAACGTGACCCTTCTAAGTCTAATTTTGTTTATCTGATTTTATTTTCTGAATGTTCTTTGTTTATTCTTAAAAGGTGGTTTAATGTAAATTATGTATCATTATTTATTTTTTGTAGTAATAATTTTGTAGTAAGAGGGCTTTGATCTAGCATGGTTGTGAAAGCAAAGCAGAGAGCAATTAGATTTTAAAAATGCGCTGCTAAAAATGATTGTGTGTAGAACCTATATTTAATATATGGAACTGTCTATGGTTGAGCATCAACAATGGGTTTTATTTCCACCAAGGTGGTCTTGGTGACATCATAAATAAGAAGAGCGAAGCTTAAGATGTCTATGAAGTCACCTGGAAGCAGGAAATAGTGTAGTGTAGTTCCAATAGTACCCTTCAAGCAGGACCTACGCATTTGCGGAAAACATAAACTGTGGGTCTGGTGCCAGACTGATTCCGTACACCACTGCCGAGTATGTTAGCCTGTTTTCGCATTAGCTAGCTCGTAGTGCTACTAGAATCTCCTGTTATCAGAGAGATTCGTTTTTGCAACCTCAGAACACAATAACCTCAGACTCGTGGAAACAATATACTACTTTTCACCCAGTCACTCGTGCTTGCTTGCTTTGCTCTCAGAGAGATACACAGAAGAAACAGTTGGGCGTGTTTAGAATAAGAATTTATTATACCGTTGTTCTTTTCATGTAAAACAAATGTGCTGCTACAACTGTAACACAGTAGCAGAGATATAGAAACAGCAGTACAGTGAATAAAAAGGAATAGTATTGTTCTACCATTTTGCAATAGTCATGAACACATACATGAATATAAAATGCATTTATAAAATAAAGTGCGTACTCCTAAGATGCCTGTCTAGATGTACCTGAGTGTACCTAGCATGTAAGTAGGTGCGAAAGAGCTAATGAGCCTAAGAGTCTAATAGCCTAAAATCTAAGAGCCAAGAATCCAGCTAGGATTTAGTCGAGCCTCCATACCTGAATAGTGAGAGTGTGGGACTTCTTCCTGGACTTGAGTTGGACACCCCGTCAGGGATAGTTAGACCACTGTCAGCTGGAGCGATGGCATGCCGGAGTGGCAGCGTCTCTGGTCAGTGTGTCGGCCTTGATATCTCGCTTCCATCCTGCCTACTGATAGCAAGAGGTGCTGTATTTATACAGTCTATGTGCGTATGTTACCCATTGTTCAGTATGAGGATGGAGTTGGGGATTAAACCTTTGTGTGTCGATAGGAGAGGTGAAGTATGCCCCCCTGGAGAGTGTACTCATAAATTATTAATATGTGCTAAGGATGATGTCTTAGCAATATCGATCGGGCAGAACCCACCCTCGTCATAGAACTAGGTGAAAGGTTTATTCCTTAAAAGGCATCACTCCTTATAAGGCGTTCAGTCCCTATAAGGCATTCTGTCCTTATTTGGAGTTATGTCCTTACAAGGCACGTTCATATGAAATGAAGGGGAGATGATGTAGGGAAAGAGTACGATGTTCTCTAAACCTATATTAGGGTACCGATATGAAATATAACACCCACTCCTCCTTATACTTAACAATAATAATACACATTTCGAGATACACATTTATAACGGTGTCAGTGCATCATATTATCAAGAGCCATTTAAAATGTTTCCAAAAACGTTAAAATGTGTTTAAAAACAATTTTAAAAAAGAGGCAATAAATGTTCTTTGGTAATAGTTTGACATTTTGTTGTAAAGTTCCGCAAATCAGTTCTTAATGAGTTCGATCACACAAGTTGAACTACTGCAAGCATACTTAGAAGGCCATGCTTATGGAAAGTGTCAATTTGAAAAAGTTATTTTGAAAAGGGTAAAGAAAATTCCTGATTACGTTCCCAGCACATGGTGAACGAGATTTAGATTAAAAGTCCTGGCTGGGAGACATAACATTATCGCTGCTTGCTACAGCAGGGTACAAACCCTGCCATACCTCGCATAGCACATCAAGTGTGCATAGATGAAACTCCTCTCTGCCAACAGTTGTTGTGGAGGTACCCGGTGCTGAATTCGATACATCGGTGTCAATGCTGGAGCTGAAATTCATTTCAGTCGTGAAAGGCACCTGCAGTTCCTCAAGGAAGGCATGTGTCAAGATGGGAATACGCTGGGGACAGAGTCATGCATGGGACCACATGGGTTCCAGCCTGGAGTCTAAGTCCGCTGGCATCTCTGTTTCAGGTATCAGACATATGTCCAACTCGCATTCTCCTCCGCAGGACAGGCATCGGAAGACAGGCACGATGTAGTCGTCAAAGACTGGTCTGAAGGATAAGAACCAAGAAGCACTTAGTTGTCGTAGGCGAGGTGCACCCAGATGCTGTACCATGCGCTCACGGTAATATTTCTCCAGGATAGCTTTCGAAATCTTGCTGGCGGATGGTCCATCCATTGCGCAGCAGGTAGATGGTAATCAGGATTCCAGCTACAGAGAGCAGGATCAGAGGTAGATCCCTAAAAATCCTTCCAAATACGGAGTGTATAAAGTTAGGAATAACTCCAAGGATTGTCTGGAAGGTGTTAAGGAATCCTGACCCTATTGTCTTAAATAGGTGTACAATGCCACTCGTATCTGACATATTAAAGATACGTCCCACCATTTCTATGAAATGTAGGGGGCAGTTGGTACATATTAGTGCCTGTATCTCTGTCGAGGTCCTTTTGACTTGGGGTTCAAAGGTTTCTTGAGCGGAGGTTAACGGCACAGTTTGCTGTCAAAGCATGGCTTTCATTCTGCCCAAAGCATTAAACTGTATAATGGAAACATTCAGTGAAGGCCATATTGGCGCCTCCCTGACTGTACTTGTCGGAGGAAACAATACTTGCATACAGCAAGTAACCATGGTGTTCACGGTGACCAGATATGTGATACCCGGGAGCATCAAGTAACTCCCATTCGAAAATAGCTCAAACGCTGGTGTGATCACGGCAGCTGGAGTTCCTTTCATGTGGCAAGACAGATTCGAAATTGCATCACTCCAAGCTCCGTGCAAAATAATATCTTGGCACATGAGAAAACCTCTTAAAGCATTCTTGCAGTTAGTACCACTAAGAAACACCTCTCGGTCCCCACTCCGGCATCGAAATCTAAATGGTAAATACCACGATTTCCTAATGTATTCTTTACCCAATTTTTCATATCTGCCTTTGCTCAAGCATTAGTGAAACTGAAGGATCGTGACCGGGAGAGTGATTTGGCCATGAAGTAGCCAATCTGTTGATGGTAATTCAGCTACTGTGAATGGTAACCGTTCCAGTTTTTCAGTTTGCAGCATTGTATATTTAGCTTTCCTTTCTGCTATTTATATCTGTGTATCAGTTAGATTGTATTCTGAAATCAGAGACGTACTATTTGAAAAACGCCAAGGCACAAATCCTGCATGCAAAGATTGCAGCGTCCAGCTTAATAACATAATAGAACGTAACTGTGATTGGCCGTGTTGTAATATAGCTAAATCTTGTTCCAGTATGTCAATAGCAGAAGATAAAATGTTGCCCAATGAATATACTCTGGAGGTCAAAGTTGTTAACCCATTATCTACCACAGCAAAAGCTTTTTCCAAGTTTATACAGTCAATTTCCCGAATTCTCTCTGCGGCTTCTTGTTGGTAAATCTTATAGATTTAATTATAGGCAGCATAAATGCCTGCATATATGAAATGTTTTTGACGTTGTTTCCTAGGTCCTAGTAAAAGGTCCCTAAGATCCATACCTTGTGAGAGTGAAGATAAGTGTTGGTTCACTTCTGCAAGTGTTGAGGTTTCTAGCCAATCTAGGCACAACTTCCCAACACTATAGATGTCACTATCCATGGATGTGCTCTCTGTACATATCGTAGGTCTGGCCTATGCGTGCTGAGTCCCTTGGTGATGTTCAGAAACCGTTTATGACATGTGTTTGTGTCTAAGGGCCAAACCACCCACTCCTTCCAATTTGGGTGTGATCTATTATACTTTAGTATGTCATCAACTGTTGCCCCTTCCTTTATAGGAGATTTCTGCCACCCCTGTATTGGTGTAGGTAATCTTGGAGTGTTCAGGTCATTTATCTTTGATATTCCAAGACAGGATGTCTGTTGCACAGTATCGTTTAAAAAGATCATCTGCTGTGGAATGAGGCATGCTCTAATTAGTGCCTCTGTCTTGCCAGGTCCTTGAACCCCAAATTGATTTCAAGTCAATTTCGTCTTTCCATAGGTGGAAACCCTGTTTAGACAATTGGGCCAAAAAGGAAGCAGAGTAACTCTGTTTGGTGTTTGTCAACATAATTTTCAGTGCTGATGTTGGTGCAACCTTATAATACATTGAGGATGGATCTGTTGTGTTAAATCCTGAAAAGTATGCACATTTCTGTGCAAACACTTGTGAACTAGTTTTTGGTGGTGTTGGGCAACGTTCCCACTGATGGTACTCAAATACATTCCTGGGTGAAATGGATTTGTGCAGGAAATGATGACCATAATGTTGGTAACAGTACAATCTGTCATAGTCTGAAGAACCCTCTAACATTTCATTATTAGAAAATGCAGCAGTTTTCTCTAAATCAGACAGCATGTTATTACTGTTTCAGTGTCCCAATCATCAGAAAATGTACTGGAGGTAATGATATCACATAAAGAAATTTTTAAATACATGATTAATTTTTAAAAGTTTGGTTGGTCCGAAAATTTTGAAATCAACCTTGTCCCATACTATACCATTGGGTATAGGAACTGCTGTAATGTTCACTGATGACAAGTCTCTTTGTTCACGATGTGATTAATGTGGCTTCAGTAGGATGTTGACCTTTTGAGCTGTAGAACCTTGTTGAAGATAGTGTCCATTAATAAGCAAACTAAAAGTCAATACTAATCTTAACCAGAAAAGAAAAAACAATATCACAGAAATTACCCAGAGTTCAATCCAAGGTGATACCAGGTATGTCTTTTGAAGGAAGAGAAGAAAGTTCGTTAATTCTTGCTTGCACGTTGTTTTGGATGGCGTCGTTTCCGGCTCGCTTGGATCCAGAGAAAACCTATCAAAGTTAATGAAATAGCCAGAAGCAGTTCGATCAATTGTTGGAATTGTATTGGGATTGGTTGAAATGTTCTTTTCCTCTGGACAAGGCATGTTGATGTAGACGTCTGTATTAGGTCTAATTGCAACTTGTGAATTATTCTGATTTTCATTTAGAATTTGAATGTCTGGTTCAAGTGGAACAAGTTCCATAGCATTGTTGCTTAGTCCTTCATTCCTTACAGATGGATCTTCAAATGTGATGAGTCTTTCTGTTTGAACTTCTTGGATTGTAGCTAGAACATCACCACCTTAACACAACATCGCGCATGTACGAGTCGTACCAAGCCACACACAAGGACAGCACTGTACAACAAAATGGCCCATGTACACACCGTACACACGCTAAAAACGCAAGTACACAACCAGGACAAACCAAAACAACACAAGAATACACCATTCAAATGGCACAAAGCCACAAAACATGTCCAACAACCACTAAAACAACACATTCACTGACCTGCAACTGCCAAAAACCAAAACAGAGGCCCAAAACACAACCACTTCTTATAACACACCCACCCAAAGTTCAAACACAGCCACACCCACCAATGGACCAATAAAAAGGGCCCACACACACAAACCATGAGCCTTTGCAACAGACTCACTGCTGCCAGACCCCACAGACAACCTACAGCACCATACTAGAAGCTTTACCACACCTTACCCCGTGTATGTACACCTGTGTACGTGTCGTACCCCCGTGTATGTACACCCGTGTACGTGTCGTACCCCCGTGTATGTACACCCGTGCACGTGACGTACCCCCGTGTATGTACACCCGTGTACGTTCGAGTCGTACCCCCCTGTGTATGTATACCCGTGTACGTGTCGTACCCCCGTGTATGTACACCCGTGTACGTGTCGTACCCCCGTGTATGTACACCCATGTACATGTCGTACCCCCCGTGTATGTACACCCGTGTACGTGTCGTACCCCCGTGTATGTACACCCATGTACGTTCGAGTCGTACCCCCCGTGTATGTACACCCGTGTACGTTCGAGTCGTACCCCCGTGTATGTACACCCGTGTACGTGTCGTACCCCGTGTATGTACACCCGTGTACGTGTCGTACCCCCCGTGTATGTACACCCGTGTACATGTCGTACCCCCCGTGTATGTACACCCGTGTACGTTCGAGTCGTACCCCCGTGTATGTACACCTGTGTACGTTCGTGTCGTACCTACCCGTGCATGTACACCCGTGTACGTTCAAGTCGTACCCCCCCGTGTTTGTACACCCGTGTACGTTCGAGTCGTACCCCCACCCGTGTATGTACACCCATGTACGTTCGTGTCGTACCCACCCGTGTATGTACACCCGTGTACGTGTCGTACCCCCCGTGTATGTACACCCGTGTACGTGTCGTACCCCCGTGTATGTACACCCGTGTACGTTCGAGTCGTACCCCCCGTGTATGTACACCCGTGTACGTTCGAGTCATACCCCCCGTGTATGTACACCCGTGTACGTTCGAGTCATACCCCCCGTGTATGTACACCCGTGTACGTGTCGTACCCCCCGTGTATGTACACCCGTGTATGTATCGTACCCCCGTGTATGTACACCCGTGTACGTTCGAGTCGTACCCCCCCGTGTATGTACACCCGTGTACGTTCGTGTCGTACCCACTCGTGCATGTACACCCGTGTACGTTTGAGTCGTACCCCCCCGTGTATGTACACCCGTGTACGTTCGTGTCATACCCACCCGTGTATGTACACACGTGTACGTTCGAGTCGTACCCCCACCCGTGTATGTACACCCGTGTACGTTAGAGTCGTACCCCCACCCACGTATGCATGGAGCGTACCCCCACCCCAACATTCTAAGTACGGAGCGCACCCCAGGCCCCAACATCACCACCTTCACACAACATCGCGCATGTACGAGTCGTACCAAGCCACACACAAGGACAGCACTGTACAACAAAATGGCCCATGTACACACCGTACACACGCTAAAAACGCAAGTACACAACCAGGACAAACCAAAACAACACAAGAATACACCATTCGAATGGCACAAAGCCACAAAACATGTCCAACAACCACTAAAACAACACATTCACTGACCTGCAACTGCCAAAAACCAAAACAGAGGCCCAAAACACAACCACTCCTTATAACACACCCACCCAAAGTTCAAACACAGCCACACCCACCAATGGACCAATAAAAAGGGCCCACACACACAAACCATGAGCCTTTGCAACAGACTCACTGCTGCCAGACCCCACAGACAACCTACAGCACCATACTAGAAGCTTTACCACACCTTACACTTGCACAACTTCACACACACACCTTCACAAACACCCCCTCATCACATTCACACACACACACCTGCACAACCACACCCACACACCCACAACCATCTACACACACACCCCCACCATCCACACCCACACCCCTCACCATGCCCACTAACAAGAATCCAAAGTTCACTAGCCGAGAGTTGGAGGTCCTTGTCGATGAAATCCTCAGAGTCGAGCCACAGCTCTTTGGAACATTGGTCAGACAGACCAGCACTTCAGCAAAAACAGCCATGTGGTAGACGATCGTCGATGCTGTGAATGCTGTTGACACGGTAAGCCGGATGGCGGGAGGGTGGGCCCAAAAAATCACATAGTGCAACTCAGAAGCAGACAACAATGCCCCCTGCCCATATGGCCTAGGTCACAGCCAGACAAACAGTGTGTCCCAACACAGGAATGACTTGCCAGCAAATGGCGGACGCCTTGCATCAACACATGGGGGTGACGGCACGTTCTTGCACATGACAGCAGCTAATGAACAGCCAACACTGTGAAAGAGTGGCAGCACACACCTCCACAGCAGCAGTGCAGACACAGACACTACACCCAATGGGTGCCTGGAGATCAGAAACAAACTCACATCAACAATCCAAGGGCCATTCAAAGATCTGCTAACAGTGTGTGCACAGGAAGCTGGGCTGAGGTGACAGAGGGTGACACACAGAGGGAGGGAGAGGGGGACAGAGAGGGAGGGAGACACAGGGAGACGGACAGAGGGAGGAGGCTGACACACAGAGGGAGGGAGAGGGGGACAGAGAGGGAGGGAGACACAGGGAGACGGACAGAGGGAGGAGGCTGACACACAGAGGGAGGGAGAGGGGGACAGAGAGGGAGGGAGAAAGGGACACACAGGGAGAGCAAATCAGCCTTGTGGTGTGTGGGAATGTCTGCTCGTCAGCAGGTGGACTGCGTGCATGTAGACAAGGGTGGCCAGTGCCAGAACCCCCCCTCTCCTCCATGGCAAAACACAGGGCCATGTCACAACCTGTGCACGAGCACAACGACAGCTACCTGCATCATATAAGTGTGTGGAACAACTCCATGTGCCCACGTACAGTGCTACACGGAAGGCGCCAATGCATGGCTCGCCACACCTGCCCACTCCACTGCTGACTGCAGTCACACTTGACGCAGCAAGTAAGACTGTGCCACACATAAGTAAAGTCGCAAAAGCTGTGCCCAAGGGACATACCCATGCACAAGTGCACTGTGAGTGGAATGCAAGACATATCCAAATTCCCAGAGGAAATGTGCCAACTTTGAAACGAATGAAACATGGATGTTGCATGGAACAAAATTAACATTGTCTCTCTCACACACAGGTCAACGTCGTGGATCACCCCCCAACACTGGGGGGGAAGACTCACAGGACCCGGCTCGGCGGGATGACGGAGCCACCGGCAGCGACGACTCTCACCACTCTATGGACGAACCCGACCCCGACCAACCTGGCCCCTCTGGTGTCCAACGACCTGCAGCACCTGCGTCAGGTACAACTGGGCCAACCACCACCCCCACTCCTGCCACATCCCAGGAGACACCCAGGATCCCTGCCCCACCACCACAATGCAGCCAGGCTGGCCAGGAGGGACACGGTGTCCCGGGCACCCAGGAGGAGGCAGGCGACAACGCCAATGCCACCCCTCAGGGGTCCCGGAGACCCGATGTGCCCACAAGGGCATGCCAGGTGCAAGTGGGCAGGGGTGGTGGGAGTGGAGGATGGCGGAGGCGCGAGCCTGACCAGTTGGCTGGGGAACCGGTATATTCCAATGTCCGAAACATCCTGGACACATACCGGCAGGACACCACGGGCATGGCCCAGGTTGTGTCCACCCTCAATGAGATGAAGGGGACCCTCGATGAGATCAAGACCCAGCAGGCCCAGCAACATGCGGAGCAACATGCCTGTCTACTGCAACACCAACGGCGGATGGAGGACAGACAGGCTGAGCTCGTGACGGTGTTCACGGGAATTAACAGTACACTCCGTCGGATGGCTGACAACATGGGCAACCCTCCCTGTGCCAGCAGGAGTAGAACATCTCCACCCACAGGGAGGGATCAGGAGGAGGAGGAGGAAACATCCAATGGAGCATCCCAAACATCGTCACGGCCTGCTTCTGAGGGTCACGCAGGAGGGCGGGTCGTCCACGGAAAAGACCGTGAGTGTCGGCGCAACAGCACCATCTCCCAGGACACCTGGCCTGGCACCTGGCCCACTGGAGCAACAGCAGCACAGCATCAAAAGACATTCTCTGCCACATGGACTTGCTGGTCACTGTCTGACCAATGTTGACAAAGACTGTGGCATGGACTCTGAGGATTTCAAATGGCAAGGACACCAACTCCCCTAGTGAACTTTGGATTCCACACACCCGGAAAGCCCCTCATGTCAAACCCCCCCCCAACAAAATAAAAAGAAGTCACACCATGAAGAGAAGATGCCTACTGGTTGCATTATTACCTTACATGTGTCTTGTAAAGTCTAACCATGCCTGAGTTCTCATTTGACTTCAACCATCCACACCCTGGGGCCTGAATCTGGCACTGGACACACATGGGTCACATTGTATTAGGCAAGACAGACATAGAGCACCATACACACCCGTGATGGGCCCAACCAGCTGAGGGGGGGGGGCGCACAACCGTGCCGACAGACATATTGAGTACAGCGACAGCCATGCGCAGAGGTCAGGGATCATGTGGAGTGTCCTGGGGGGCACCCAGGTATGTGTGGACAGGTGGCAGAACCATGTCCTGCAAGCTTGAGTCAGGTGGATGCAGAGAATGGTGGCCTGGCCAACGTTGGATGCATGGGGATGGCACATGTCACAATACCCACACAGTCATGGACATCATGCACAATACACAGTCTAATCCCACACAAACAGCTTGCATCTTGCTACTCTACACATAGACACATATCCACTATCACGGTAAACCATGCCAGACATGCCGTATGCCCCATGGCAACACACCAGCATTGACTGAGAAGAGGCACCTTGGAGGCATAGGGACACCTTTATTAGTCATGTATTTGGGATTGCAGAGGCAACTCGGAGTACACATGAACAGGTCATGTGGAGTAACATGTGGGTCCAACACTGGCACCCCCCTTCTGCAGCACAAATGCGTGATAGCCATGGAACTGGCACACAAGTGTCGGCTAACAGCTAAACACCCCCTGCTGCTCACGGAGAGCCTGCCATACACCATTGATCCGCTGATGTGGAAGTCCCACACCATGTCAAGCCAATGCAAACCGTATGTGTCCGAGGGCAGTGTAACACACATTGATGCCATCATCACATTCCACAATCCCATCACTGATGACTGTCAACAAGTCTGACCATCTATTCAGGTGTACCCAGCTGCATGTCATGTGTACCATGGTGATGCGACATGTCTGCAGAGGAACCAAACATCGACAGGGGCAGTGTGCATACATCGTAAACAACTGCCACACCCAATACACCCCTGATGCATCCCTTACCCTAAGGAGACTTCCGAACTTGTCCGTGCGTGTAACGCTGAGTCAGCACACGATGACGTGTCCATGAGGAATAGCAGTGCCACAACAATGCAAGCAGCAGACGGCATGCGCAAGTACCTGGGGAAGAGAGACACACAAGAAGTCAGCCACAAAAAGCACAGCCACTTGCATGTGCATGTACTCGACACATGTAAAGATGACAACATGCTAGGTCACAATTATGACTGGGGAAATACACATCACTGGCACCATCACTCCAGTGACACATCCACACACACCTCTGACTCACGTGGCATACATGCAGATGGACACACACATCGCAACACATGCCACACGGGGACCAATGCGTGCACACACAGACACTGGTACTCACCACTAAGCAAAGAAGTCGCGTATGAGCCGAGTCCGGATGTCCTCTTGCGGCTCCACATCCTCCACATCACTAGCCCCATTGCCAAGCCCTTCGTCCTCCACGGGTGGATGGTCCTGATCATCTTGATCCAGGATGAGTGGCACAGCTTTCTCAACTGCCATGTTGTGCAGCATGCAGCAGACCATGAAGATTTTGCAGACCTTCGCCGGGGCATATGGGAGGGCGCCGCCGGTCTTGTGGAGGCATCGGAATCGGCTCTTCAGGAGGCCAAATGTCCTCTCTATCACTCGCCTTGTCCGGCCATGGGCGGTGTTGTAGCGGAGCTGGGCCGGCGTGATGGGGTTGCGGAGAGGTGTGATCAGCCATGGCATGTTGGGATAGCCAGCGTCCCCTGCATGGAAAGCACATGGACATAAGTAGGACAGGAGAAGCGGTCGTGCTGGAAGTCTACGCAAAATACAGGACAGACAGAGTGTACCCACCAACAACACATGCTCGTTCGTTGCGCAGCTGCATCATCATTTCAGGCACCCTGCTACGCCTCATGATGTAGGCATCGTGTGCTGATCCTGGAAAACGAGCACAGACATGTGAAATCACCATGTTGGACAGACACTCCACAAGGGCATTGATGGAGTGGTAGTGCTTGCGATTCCTGTACGCTACCTCCTGTGCCTGTGGTGGTACCAAAGCCACATGTGTCCCATCTATGGACCCAATGACATGGGGCATCCCTCCCAGGGCATAGAATCCACGCTTGACCCCAGTCAACATTTCAGGGGTTGGGAAATGGATGAACTCATCCAGGTGAAGCAACATGGCCTCTAAGAAATCATGCAGCACACGGCAGAACATGCTCTGGGACATGCCACCAACATGAGCTATGGTATTTTGAAAGGTACCCGTGGCCAGAAATTGTAGGGCTGCCATTACCTTCAGCTTGGGTGTCAGTGCCGTAGGATACCTGTGCAGCGGTTGCAGGTGTGGTGCCAGTCTCGCCGTCAACTCCAGAATCAACGGTTGGGGGAAGCGGTAGCACCGGATACAGTCATTCTCCCGCATGGCAGCCAAGTCCGGAATTGGTCAGGGAAGAGGCGGCGCTCTGCAGTAATTTGGAAGTGACAAGGAAGAGTGAGTGCACTACAACAACAATTTATATGTACTGAGCACATGTCAATCTGTCAATACACATATGCGACATACGGAGTCAGGTATGTGCCACATGCCCTGGACACGTATGGCTGGCAGGTGACACTCCTACCAAGACCCAGCTACACACGGAGATTGTGAACCTCCACATGCCATGGCATGGGATTAGCTGTGTCCCAGTGTAAGTGAACAGCCAGACGCAAGACAGGAGTGACATACATCCACACATCAGCAGAAGTAGGATGTCGATTGCAGAGACTGGTAGCGGAACACTAGAGCCACAGGTCACATGACATTACACTAGGACAGCCCACACACCTTGCCATGAAGGTGCACATGTCATGACTCACCACACATTCCTTGTGAGGATGCTGACATGTCCTTGTCACGCTACTCCGTGTCCCATGCATACATGTGCACCTCACATCAGATACCACATGTGGCCTGGTGTGAGGAACAGTGTGCCATGTCAATCTACACACAGACACATGTTGGTTGCTGCAACAGCTGATGCTTTTGAGGGAGCACCAACATCAACCCAATGTGAACCCCCCACACATACATGACATAGTCACATGGTGCACCGTGGGCAGTGACCTGTCTGGTGTGGTAACCCCTGTAGCGGGCATCAGGGGACACTTGCGTGTGTTGTTGACCGTGCCATGCCAGTGACGCTCATCCCAAGTGTGCAGTACGACATGCACACATGTCAAAGGAGTCAAGGGCATGCCTGGCACACATTGCACCGTCACACATAACATCTGTACACATCTCATCATACATCTGGTGCCTTCTCGACTCAGGAGTAAGTTGCCACATCACAGCCTTTCACACCTGTGCCCCACACATGTAGTACTGCCCAGACAATGCCTTGATGTCCATCCATGGACAAGTATGTCAGCCCTATTCCTTCCTGTGTGCTGCCTGTCACCACTGTGATGTGTGAAAGGCACCGTACTTTCGCTAAGAGGGCCTGTGTACGTTCCCTATCACTATGGGAGTGCTGCCGTATGTGTACCCATAGTGATAGTGAGCGTACGCACGCATGTACGGTCCGTCTCACTATGGGTGTTCTCGCGTATGCGTACTCATAGTGATAGTGAGCGTACAGGCATGTGTACGGGCCGTACTACTATGGGTGTTCTCGCGTATGCGTACTCATAGTGATAGTGAGCGTACAGGCGTGTGTACGGTCCGTACCACTATGAGTACGCATACACGAGAACACCCATAGTGATAGTGAGCGTACAGGCGTGTGTACGGGCCGTACCACTATGGGTGTTCTCGCGTATGCGTACTCATAGTGGTTCGGACTGTACACACGCCTGTACGCTCACTATCACTATGAGTACGCATACGCGAAAACACCCATAGTGGTACGGACCGTACACACGCCTGTACGCTCACTATCACTATGGGTGTTCTCGCGTATGCGTACTCATAGTGGTACGGACCGTACACACGCCTGTACGCTCACTATCACTATGAGTACGCATACGCGAGAACACCCATAGTGGTACGGACCATACACACGCCTGTACGGGCCGTTGCTATGCATTTGGGGTGCCCTAGGGCCCTGGAACGCACCGTACCTGTGTGTGAAGCTCCAAATTACATAGGGGACACATGAGGGACAAGTATAAAGGCCTACATGCATGCTGGTTGTCATGGAGACCAAGTTTAAAGTTTGAATATTTTGAAGCAGGTGCACAGCAGTAGTCAGTTTGAATGAATCTACTTTGTTGCAATGTGCTTCAGGAGTTGACATCATGCTGAAGAAAAAAACCACAATGAGAACCCACTGACTGTGCTAGGTTTGAAGGGATTGGAGGAAACATAGGATGCAAATGTGAGTGACCAATCACTCTGTACTCCTGTGCATGAAACAGGCCAGCAAGGCAGATATAAGGCAGCCAGGTCCCATGAGGGAGCACTTGCCTGCACATCTTTGTATTCCACGACCCAGCTGCTGCTACTGATTCCCTGGAAACATGTCAAGGTCTGTGGAGAGGTCACAGCCCTTCACCCTGGAGGAGAAACTGGCTTTGCTGGATGTGATCCTCCCACAGTACCCCATGCTGTATGGGCGACCAGGGTATCAGGTGAGTGCAGAGTCCACCAGCACAGACTGTGTCCCTTTTTTGTGAGTGTGACTTCTGGCATTGTGTCCAGGTGTGGCACACATGCTATGTACTGTAGGGGGGGTCCCGGGGGGGGGAATGACTGATGTCTCCCAGCCAGTGCATGCTGTGGTGCATGTCTGCCGTCCTCACTTGCATTGTGTTTACTGTGAAAATCACTGCATGGAGCATGCCACATTCTGCCTGTCTTGTCCTCCTGGGAATGTAGCCTCTGCAGTCCTCATGTGATTATGTGGTCAGCCCAGTGTGACAGGTGACTGTACCCACAGATGTGTGTTAGTTCTGTGTACCTGTGCTGAGAGTGTCCACATGATGTGTTCGTACCCTGGACATCGGTGTGTGTGTAAGTCCCCTGTCATGTGGGTGGGTGCATATGTGGAGTGTAGCACCCCAGCTGCATGAGGGATGGATATACCCTGCCCATGTGATGTGAGCAGGGAGCAGTGCTGTGTGTCTGACGTGCAGAGCCAGCCCCACACCTGTGAGCCCCCCCGTCTAGTGGCACATGTGCAGAGTGAGGTTTGTCGCAGCATTTGGCAATGGCAGGTGAATGTCCTGTGCCTGTGTGTGCCTGTGTACTCTGCTTCGGTAGCGTCTGTGGCCTGTGGCATGTGACTGCTTAGAGGTGCTGCACATTATCCTGGTGTAGCTTGTGATGCACAGTGTGAGCCTGGATCATTGATTGTGTCGTTGCCCTCATTCCACCTGTGTACTTTCAATGGCACGTACTGCTTTTGCCCTTCCCCAGAGGATCATGTCCCTATGACAAAGGTGCAATGCGTTGGATGCATACTATGCCTTGTTGTAAACAGCACATTTGTTCTAATATGTCTCTCTGTGACATGTGCCTGGTGTATTGATGTAGTGTCACTTGTTCATCCTCACAGGTAGGCGCCTCTGCCAAGAAGCAGATATGGCTGACCGCCGTCAGTGCCGTGCGGAGTGCGGATGGTCGCAAGCGGCGCCTGGCCCAGGTGAGGAAACGCTGGCAGGATATCCGGTGCTGGACGCGGAGGATCGCACGGGTCCTGCTGGGGGACTCACCTGAGACCCATAAGAACCGGGGGCACCGCCGTCTGACCCACATCCACAAGCGTGTGCTGGCGGTGGTATTTCCAGACTTGGAGAGGCGCTTACAGGAGAAGCAGCAGCAGGAAGGGGGTAGGTACCTGTGTGTTTGTTGTGTGTCACCAGCATTTGTAAGTGCACAGTTGCATGGATACACTGCCAGGGTTTAAAGGTGCTGTGCAGATCCAGTTACCCACAGTATAGCTGTGCTCTCCTGCCTCCCTTCCCCTCCTTGCAATGTGTTCCCTGGTCTGTGTGTAGTCACTCCTTCACAAGGTAATGTAGGCTGGTGCTTTCTCCACGTGAACTATGCCTGTAGCATCATGTGTGGGGGTGGTGTGTAACAGGTTTGGGGACCTTGCCTGTGCCCTGTCCAGTTCAGTGCATGTGGGTTCCATGTCAGTTGGCACTGATGCTGAGTCCAGACATGGGTGTTAGTCTCTCAAGTGTCAGGCCTTACAGCGCGCATGTCCTATGTTGTGGCCTGTGACATGATGTGCATGAGTGTGCGATACGCATAGTGCAGGGATGGTGGCGTGTGTTGCAGTCATTCCCATTCGGGACCATGGAGTTGTGTGGCCACTGCTGTCCCCTGGGGCATATGTTCATAGGTGTCATGTGTGTCATCACAAAACGTGGACACTCTCAGTGTCTACAGCATAGGTTGTGCTCTGTGCCATTGTCCCCTGGCGCCATGTCTAATGACGTAAAATGTAGTACAAGTGTCCACTGTACAGCCTGACCTGATTGTCCTTGTTCATACTCACGGTGGCCAGTGCCTGTGTGTCTTGTTACAATAATCTGATGGTGGCCATTTGTACATGATTATTTGGACAGGCGCACCTTGGGTATTTGGCGTCCAATCTTGCATTTATGCAGCCCCTGTGTATTTCACCCAGACTAAGAGATGTAAGTGCCACCTGTGTCTCAACAAATTGTCTCATGTAGGGGGTGGTTGGTGCAGGCCAAGCCTACATGTCAAACCCATAATTCTCCTTGCTAGGTCTGGCCAGTGTAAGATGTTTGTCTGGACATACACTCAAGGTGCAGTGAGCCAGTCATGGTGGGCATGTTTTCAGTATTACCTATGCAGCATGTGCCTCAAGTTCATGTATATGGTCCCTGCTCATCCCTATTTTCGGCAACGCTGTGTGGTGCAGATGCAGTGCTGGATTGTCCCCAGGGCCTGGCTCCTATGTCAAACTCCATTTCATATCATTTGCTATTGTGTCATGCTCTCCATGGATTTTCATTGGCATGGTGGGTCAACCAACTGTGTGTTGCATGCCCTACATCTGTACCTTGTTTTGTAGGTGTTACTGATCTTTCTTTGCAGGCTATGCACTGTAACCTATGTAGATTGGACTCATGTGACATGTATACAGGTGTGTGATTAATTGCTGTCTTTTCACCTTGCCCACAGCATCGTCGGGGGACACGGAGGGAGACATGAGCACAGACGGAGCGGAGGGACCGAGCACCAGTGCCAGCGTTGACATCGTGCCTGGCACATTCAGTGGTACTGAGGCGGAGGAGAGTGAGGCCGAGGACCTGTCCACTGGCACGACTGAATATGAAGCTGACGGGTCCGAGGATGATCTCTCCGAGTGGGCGGAGGCTGCACCAGCAGCTGCCAGCGGCACAACATCGCACCCCGCCCCCTCCATTGCCATCAGCCGCCTCCCACTTGCTCGTGTCCCTTCCCAGCGTGCCCGGTCACCACATGTCTCCTTCCTGCCAGGCACCGCACCCCCAGCCCCTGTCTCCACTGCTGCCGCCAATGCTGATTCTGTGGACATCCAGCGGCAGTTGCAGGTTGGTCAGGCTGCGATCCTTAATGTCCTCCATGGGGCCACAGCCAAGTGCTGCACAACATGGAGGCATACTTGGAGGGCATTTTTTCATCGCAGGCTGACCAACGCCAGTTGCTGAGGTCCATAGACTCAACACTGACTGCAGCAGTGGGTCTCCTGCAGCGCTACGTCCCTCCCCCTACCCCTGCCCCATCCACACTTCCCACTCCCATGCCTGTCCCACGTACACCCAGACGTCAGCATGCACACACCACAACAGACACAGGCACCACACCAGCAGGGAAGGTCATACGCACACCTCCTGGCACGCACACACAGGGTGAAGTAGGCACACCCACTGGGTCGGGGGGCAAACGCAAGTCATGCAGCCAGAGTGGGAGTCCGCATTCCACCCAATCCACTCCCTCCAAATCCCCTCCCCTCAGCTCTCCTGGCCACATATCCGGCAAGGACTCCTTCATGACCGCTCTGTCCCTGAGCCCCACTGTGACACCACACTGCAAGCGGTCAAGGGAGTCCCCGGTCAGGGTGGTTGAGTCCCCCCCCTGTCCATACCCTCCCCCAGTGGCGCTGCGACCCATCCCTCCGCCCCCCCCCCTCCTTGGGGCCTGTGGTTCCTTCGGGTGCAGGGGAGACGCTGGAGGACATTGCTAAGGTGTGCAGCGAGATCCTGGCCTCCGCCTTTGGCCCTGCTCCACCCCCTGTGGTGGAGTCCTCCATCCCTGCACCCATGACACCTACCCTTCGCCCTCATGTCCCTGCGGTGCCTGGTCCTTCCCCCCCACATGATGCCCTCCCCGCTGTGGAAGACGAAGGAGTCTGACTGTGCAGGCAAGCTAGGGGACACGCGTCCCACTGTGTCCCCCATCCAGCTGTGACTCATGGACTGCCCTATGGGCTTTGTAAATATTGAACTTTATCCACACACAAATTTTTTTGTAATGCTGAATAAAGCCAATTTTTTTTCCCTTAGATCACTACTGCTTTTCTGGTATTGCTGTTGGTGGGGCTGCTACATGATTTTGGGTGGTGAACATGTGTTGGGTGTGTGGGAAATGTAGTAGTGTGCTGATCATAGTGGGGACCCTGGTATCTGTGTGCCATCACAAGGTGTTAGCTAAGTGTCTTTGTTCATGTAAGCAGTTACTGCATTGTGAAATTGTCCCAAGGTGTGTTCCTTCCTCTGTGTACCCTGACATCTTCCCTGCAGGGTGTTTCCACTATGTGGTGCTGAGCTGTGTCTACATCAGCTGGGGGTGTGACGGACTCCTTCAACTTTGCACATGCATGCAGAGCGATGTCTCCACCTGCATCATTCGTGGCATCCTTGGTGATCACTGTACTTGTGTATGTAGTCTGTTGACATGACTTCATGTGGACATGTTCCCTTTTAGGCTGTATGCATGTGTATACTCCCAGCCTCGCACACATGTGGTACATGTACTGCAGGATCTTTGTGCACCTGACTGACATTTGTGGGCATTGGATCTGTGGGTACTCCACCCTTTTCTTTGCAGGGGCACTGCTGTGAGTGTTAGGCACCCACCCCTCCTATGTCTGGGCACTGCTGGGAGGACTCTGCACCCACCCCTCCTGTGTCTGGGCACTGCTGGGAGTGATAGGTACCCACCACTCCTATGTCTGGGCACTGCTGGGAGGACTCTGCACCCACCCCTCCTGTGTCTGGGCACTGCTGGGAGGACTCTGCACCCACCCCTCCTGTGTCTGGGCACTGCTGGGAGGACTCTGCACCCACCCCTCCTGTGTCTGGGCACTGCTGGGAGGACTCTGCACCCACCCCTCCTGTGTCTGGGCACTGCTGGGAGTGATAGCCACCCACCACTCCTATGTCTGGGCACTGCTGGGAGTGATAGGCACCCACCACTCCTATGTCTGGGCACTGCTGGGAGGACTCTGCACCCACCCCTCCTGTGTCTGGGCACTGCTGGGAGGACTCTGCACCCACCCCTCCTGTGTCTGGGCACTGCTGGGAGGACTCTGCACCCACCCCTCCTGTGTCTGGGCACTGCTGGGAGTGATAGGCACCCACCACTCCTATGTCTAGGCACTGCTGGGAGGACTCTGCACCCACCCCTCCTGTGTCTGGCCACTGCTGGGAGGACTCTGCACCCACCCCGCCTGTGTCTGGGCACTGCTGGGAGGACTCTGCACCCACCCCTCCTGTGTCTGGGCACTGCTGGGAGGACTCTGCACCCACCCCTCCTATTTCACGATATGTACGCTTAGAACATACACGGGTGTGGGTTAGCTCCATGCATACGAGGTGGGGGTACGTGTCGTACATACACTGTTGGGGTGGGGGTACGCTCCATACGTACGTGGGTGAGGGTACGGGTCGTACTTACACTGTTGCGGTTGGGGTACGCTCCATACGTACGCGGGTGAGGGTACGGGTCGTACTTACACTGTTGGGGTGGGGGGTACGCTCCATACGTACGCGGGTGAGGGTACGGGTCGTACTTACACTGTTGCGGTGGGGGGGTACGCTCCATACGTATGCGGGTGAGGGTACGGGTCGTACTTACACTGTTGGGGTGGGGGGTACGCTCCATACGTACGTGGGTGAGGGTACGGGTCGTACTTACACTGTTGCGGTTGGGGGTACGCTCCATAAATACGCGGGTGAGGGTACGGGTCGTACTTACACTGTTGGGGTGGGGGGTACGCTCCATACGTACGCGGGTGAGGGTACGGGTCGTACTTACACTGTTGCGGTTGGGGGTACGCTCCAGACGTACGCGGGTGAGGGTACGGGTCGTACCTACACTGTTGGGGTGGGGGGTACGCTCCATACGTACGCGGGTGAGAGTACGGGTCGTACTTACACTGTTGGGGTGGGGGGTATGCTCCATACGTACGCGGGTGAGGGTATGGGTCGTACTTACACTGTTGGGGTGGGGGGTACGCTCCATACGTACGCGGGTGGGGGTACGGTCCGTACATATGCGTCCCCACGCTATGTGATGCTTGTGCGGGCCGTACCCAGGCCTTTGCCACGTGGGTACAGCCGTCCCGCCATTGTTGGGATGACGTAGGTGTGGGCGGGGTACGACTCGTACCCACGCTCTTAAGGCGTGGGTACGGGACGTACCTGTATTGTTGTGTTGCCGGTTCGCGTCGTCAGGCACTTCTGTTGTGGCGGACGCTGGCTTTGCTGGACACGCCCCCACCCCCTCGTAGTGACCAGGGCCTGGGGGTCAGGTATGTCCAGGGCATGTGTGCTGTGTGACTTTGGTGGGGGTTTTGTGGCCTGCCCCTGTTCCTGCCCCCCCCCTTTCCCCCCTCCCTTTGTTGTTCTGACCTTCTGCGGCGTCTGCGTCGTAACCTGTAGAGGAGGTCGACTGCTATGAGGGCCGGGATGACACGTAGGTTCGGGTCCATGTCTGTCCGTCGTGTACAGGTACTCCTTGTTCGCGTCGTCCTGATTTCCCGGCAGTTTTTGGCAGCCGGAAAATATTCACCGTGCGGGATGACGTCGGTGCGAATCGTGATTCCTGGTTCGTGAATGGCAGGCTGCGTGCGTCCCGACGTCACGTCGGCGCTTTCCCGGATCGCATTTGTATGTTTATTTTCGTCGGTCGGGGTTTTGTACGATTCGTACGGAAATGGAGTTTCCGTGCGAATCGTAATTCCATGTTTGTATATTTTGACGACCGGGTACGCGTCGGACGGAGAATATGCTCCGTCCGACGGTTCGTACCCGGTTTTTACAGGATCGTGTTCGGCACCTATGTCTTTAGTTAGCTAAGTTAACCCTAGCCACCAATAGCGCTGTTTCAGTAAAGTAATAGTCTCTGTAACGCCTGTGTGCTCAAAGCCCAAACCCTCGTGTGCAGCTAATATTAAACCTTGCCTATGATCCATATTTGGTATTATTCTCCAGGAATCTGAGCATATGGAATGTTTCTCCGTCTATTCTCGTTTTTGAGTGAGTCAGCGCGGCTACAGAAGCTCTGCGAACAGCCCCCTTTGCGGCTTCATTAGCCAATGAATTCCCTTCAATTTGAACGCCATCACGTTGATGACTCAGTGAATGGATCACGTGAGTCCTCGGTAGCTCGGCTTTCAACTCTGCTACCTGTTCCCATAGCGTTTTGTGCTTAATTGTGCAACCTTTGTATCCTTAAACCCATTTTGTTCCCAATGCTGTAAGTTCTCATTGTACGACTGCACACAGTAAAAGGAATCACACACGATAAGTGTGGGGAATTCGTGATCCGTATTTACAAGTGCCAGTATCAGTGCTTTTAATTCTGCCAACTGAGCTGTGCAGTCTCCAAGAGATTGCGTCTTTGTGCAACTAGGATGGAGCTTGCCATCACGCATGCGACCTTTAACAATAGCACATGCTGAAAAATATTGCTGCTTACTTCGTGTGAGACCGGCCTCACGGCGTATGCCCTCCCGATCATCCAGCCAACCTGCAACCACCCCCAAGACACGGCATCTCCGACTCCGGCCGCCCCAGCCACACAGACCCGAGGGCCGGCCAGAGTCCCCGACAGACTCGACACCCTACCACGCATGTCCGACCGAGGGAGCGGGAACCCCCGAGCCAGACCAAGAGGCGCCAGCCCAGTCGCACCTCGGATCGCCTTCCCCCAGGAGGGCTCGATCGGCCACCAGGCCCCTGGGGAGCAGGCACCTCGGACCCCTCAGTCACCAAAGACCCCTCTCTGCGAGGACTCCGGACTTCAAAGGGCAGGGGGAGTATATTAGGGGGTGCCGGAGGGACGAATGGCAGAGAAGACCTGGAACCATCAAAGCCTGCTGACGCTGTCGCGGCTCCCGAACTCCGAACCACCTGGGCCTGCTGAGTGACTCGCGGCCCCCAGCCATTGAACCAACTGAGCCCTGTTGACGAGATCGCGGCTCCCGAACTCCGAACCACCTGGGCCTGCTGAGTGACTCGCGGCCCCCAGCCATTGAACCATCTGAGCCCTGCTGACGAGATCGCGGCTCCCGAACTCCGACTACCTGTGCCTGCTGAGTGACTCGCGGCGCTCCCCTCGAGGACGAATTGGCAAAATATCGCCCAGAGAAACAACACCCTCCAGCTCGAGGATTGTGAGCTATCCGCAGGGTACTTTGCAGAGACACTACCTTCAAAGACTGTCCCGCTACCCCCATTCCCCTACCAACAATTTGTAGTATCTTGTGCCGCTGATGTACTACTTACTCCTTGGATCATAAAGATCCCTTGAACCCTTCGATAAAAGAAAGTACCGTCCTACAAAGAATACGTGTGGTGTCCCTCTGTTCGTAGTGTAAGTTCAGGGTGTGCGCGCCTGGTTCGGCCTACTTGGGAGAGGTGGGTCAAAGGGGTGGGCAAGACGTGTACCGAACCCCCCTCCGGCGAACGCCTTTCCAACGTTTGGTGGCAGACGACGGGATACGAGCCGACACCGAAAGAGAGCGTGCAGGGAACGACTGACGCACTACCAAACAGAGATGGAAGGAGAAACCTCCCTGGGTGCCGCAGGTACCGAAATGAGCTCACCGTTCCGAGAGGATCAATTGGACTATTATACGCATAGAGAATTAAAACAATTTTGCAAAGACCTTGGAATCGCTACCACCGGATTAAGCACAAAGGAAGACTTCCAGAAAGTATTGAAGACCTGGGTCGAGACGGGGGCGCCCCCGACCCAAACGGAAGGAGACTCCGCCCATGAACCACGGAGCATCCCGGTGAGAAACAACGGGCCAGAGGGGAACCTGTCCCCCGAGGAACTAGCAGACCGAGAGAGAAGCCGCAACCACGAACTTGAACTGGCCAAGCTGAAAATCGAGGGAGAAATAAAACTGGCCGAGAAAAAGTTAGCCGTCGAGCAGTTACGGCTACAGGGGGAACTCGAGGAGGAGAGACGCCAAAGAGAGCACGACGAAAAGAAACTCCAGCTGGAACATGAACGCAGCCTGAAAGAGATCGAGTTGAGGGCTAAAAGCGAAGAGTCACGTCCTTCCGGGAATCTACCATCCGCTCCCATTGTGGAAGCTAAAGTCCACATCCCCAAGGATGTGGTAAAGGAGTATTACAAAAACGACGATATCCAGCAGTGGTTTAAGGCCTACGAAGTCGCCATGACCTCTCACCGAGTCCCGCAGAAGGATTGGGGGGCTGGCCTGTGGGGCCGGTTCTTAAGCGAAGGAAGAGATACCCTGCTGGATCTGCCCTCCACGGTCATGAACTCCTACAGCCACATGAAAGAAGCCCTCGTGGGCCGGTATGGACTCACCCCCGAGATGTACCGGCAACGGTTCCGAGATTGCAAAAAGATACCGGGCACCACATGGGTAGAATAGGTGAACTTTTACAGCCGGGCCATGGACGGGTGGATCAAGGGCAGCAAGGTCTCCACCTTCGAAGAGCTGTTTGATCTGATCGCCTGGGAACATTTAGCGGCCAATTGCTTTGTAGAACTGCGCCAACATCTCTTGGACAGTAAACTCACCGACCCTCGAAAGCTGGCCGCCGAGGCTGACCGTTGGGTGAACACCCGGGCCACCCGAGGCCCCGTGGGAGACTACGGTCGCCACAGTCAAGGACCCCCCCGCCAGAGGGGCGGAGGAAACCACGGCCGACCGAGAGACTTCCCAGGGGGGCCCCGCACTGCCCTCCCAGCAGCCCACCAGCGGCAGGTCCAGCCCCGTCCCCAGCCAGCACCGGAGCCCCGGGGCGGCTAGGGCCTCGAACCAGGATCACCTGCTTCCGCTGCCAACAGCCCGGACACTACGCCAATGACCCTCAGTGTCCCCAGTATCAACGAACCGCAACGACCAACCCCCCGGCCCGGCAGATGGCCTCCGTGGCCCTAGGGGAAGAGATAGAGGACTCTGAAGAGTGGGAACCAGCTGCCATGGCCCTGGTCTCCCTTGGTGATCGAGAGATGGTCCCCGGGACACCCTTGCCCGCCAACACGAAGAAGTACCGACAGCAGGTGACCATCAACGGCCACCGAGTCGAGGGCCTCCGCGATACCGGAGCAAGTGTCACCGCGGTCCACCGCAACCTAATCTCTGAAGACCAGATCCTACCTGGTGCCCTCTGTCCGGTCATATCCTCCGACAACTCAGAGAGCCTCTGCCAGATGGCTCTGGTGCCTTTCGAGTGGGGAGGAGTCTCCGGAGAATTGAAGGTAGCCGTCCGAACATCACAGCCCGTAGACTGCCTCCTGGGCAACGACCTTGAGAGTTCCCCGTGGGGGCAAGTGGAACGAAGAGCCCATCTCGGGATGATGGGCCTACCCGAATGGGTCTGCGCCACCACGCGCTCCATGACCGCGCGATTGCCTCCCTCCGAGGGCGGTGAGGCCCTCCCACCGAACACTGTCCCCGAGAACCGGGACACCCTACCGGAAACGGACAACCCTCCTTCGGAGGGAGAAGAAGACACTAACCCGGGAGAAGGGCCGGAACCTTCCGCCCCTGAGGCACTGACTGAGCTCGGAGAACTACCCGAGATGGCCCAGTGGCGCTGTGAGGGAGGGCCCTCCCGTGAAGAGTTCTGCCAGGAACAGGCCACCTGCCCTTCCCTCGTGGGACTCCGACAACAAGCAGAAGCCCAGACCGCCGGTGACCGGACCGGGACCCACTGGGTCTATTGGGACAATGGCCTCCTATACAGCGAACAAAAGTCAGCCGAGCTAGGCGCAGCCCGAGTACTGGTGGTACCCCTGCGCTTCAGAAGCCTCCTCCTGGGCCTGGCCCACGATGTACCCTTGGCAGGACACTTAGGCCAAGACAAAACATATCAGCGATTAGTTACCCACTCCTATTGGCCCAAGATGCGAGCAAATGTAGAAGTCCACTGTAAATCCTGCCTCACGTGCCAGGGCAGTGGGAAAAGTGGCGGAAAGCGCAAGGCTCCATTACAACCCTTTCCCGTTGTGAGTACCCCGTTTGAGCGGGTCGGCATTGACATCGTGGGACCCCTGGATCCGAAGACCGCCCAGGGCCACAGATTCATCCTCGTCCTGGTGGACCATGCCACCCGCTACCCCGAGGCCATTCCCCTCCGCACCGTGACGGCTCCCGTGGTGGGTCGGGCTCTCATGGGGATCTTCTCCCGTGTCGGATTCCCTCGCGAGGTTGTGAGTGATCGCGGCACTAACTTCATATCCCGCTACATGAAGTCCCTGTGGCAGCAGTGCAGAGTAACATATACGTTCATGACTCCCTACCACCCCCAGGGCAACGGCCTGGTGGAACGCTTCAACCGAACCCTGAAGGGGATGATCCTGGGCCTCGAGGAGCCCCTGCGCCGAAGATGGGACGTCCTCCTCCCTTGCCTCCTGTTCGCGTACCGGGAAGTTCCCCAAAAGTCCCTGGGGTTCAGCCCATTCGAACTACTATACGGACACCCCGTCCGGGGGCCCCTCAGCCTGGTCAAAGAGGGCTGGGAGACAAGCCCCCGGGGGACCCCCCCTGATGTGTTCCGCTACATCCTGGCGCTCCGCAACCAGACCCGGAAGTTCAGAGAGCTCGCTGAGGCTAACCTCGAGGCCAGCCAAGAAGAGATGAAGCGCTGGTATGACCAGAACGCAACTCTGGTCGAGTTCCAGCCGGGCCAGCAGGTTTGGGTCATGGCCCCGGTGAAACCCTGCGCCCTACAGGACAAATGGACTGGCCCCTTCAAGGTGATCGAGCGGAAGAGTCAGGTCACGTACCTGATCGATGTACAGTCCCCGCGGAACCCCCTCCGGGTTCTCCACGTGAACCGTCTCAAGCCCCACTTTGTGAGAACGGAGTTGAGTTTGCTACTGGCCACCGATGATGGGGCGGAAGAAGACACTGAACCCCTGCCCGACCCCCTGTGCGCGAAAGAACTGGATGGTTCCGTGGAGGGAGTGAAGCTGTCAACCACCCTCACTCCCCAACAGTCCGACGACTGTCGCCAGCTGCTCAGACAATTTGCAGACCTCTTCTCCCTCATCCCAAGGGTCACCGACTGGTGTGTCCACGACGTAGACACCGGCGACAGCCCACCTGTGAGACACCGAGCCTACCGGGTGCCTGACCGGGTCCGCACCTGTATCAAGACCGAAGTGCAGAAGATGTTAACCCTTGGAGTGATCGAACCCTCCGATAGCCCCTGGGCCAGCCCGGTAGTCCTGGTCCCGAAAGCGGCCGCCCCTGGGGTCGCCCCCGAACTAAGATTCTGTGTGGACTACCGGGGGCTCAATGCGGTCACCCGGGCGGACGCTCACCCTATTCCCCGCGCCGACGAGCTCATCGACCGCCTTGGGGCCGCACGTTTCCTCAGCACTTTCGACCTGACCTGCGGTTACTGGCAGATTGCGCTCACGGAGGGAGCAAAAGAACGCTCCTCCTTCTCCACACCCGATGGACACTACCGCTTCAGGGTCATGCCGTTCGGGATGAAAAATGCCCCGGCCACTTTCCAGCGGTTGGTAAACAAGGTCCTGGCCGGACTCGAGGAGTTCAGCGCAGCGTACCTTGACGACATAGCCGTATTCAGCTCTCAATGGCACAAGCATCTCCAGCACCTCCGACAAGTACTGCTAGCCCTGCGCCAAGCCGGCCTAACAGTGAAGGCCAGCAAATGCCAGCTCGGGCAAGGCTCCGTGGTCTACCTGGGGCATCAGGTGGGCAGCGGGCAGGTCGCCCCCCTCCAACCAAAGATCGACGCCATCAAGTCCTGGGAGCCCCCCACCACTCAGACGGAAGTCCGGGCCTTCCTGGGCCTCACAGGATACTACCGGCGGTTCATTAAAAACTATGGTAGCCTCGCGGGGCCTCTCACAGAGTTGACCTCCAAAAAGCTCCCGAAGAAGGTGCAGTGGACCCCCCCGTGCCAGCAGGCGTTCGACGCCTTGAAAACCGCCATGTGCACCGCCCCAGTACTCAAGGCCCCCGACTACTCCCAAGAGTTTGTGGTCCAGACCGACGCATCCGAACACGGCATCGGAGCCGTCCTCTCGCAGTTCAACGACAAGGGCATAGATCAGCCCATAGCCTTCATCAGCCGAAGGCTGCTGCCTCGAGAACAGCGTTGGAGTACCATAGAACAAGAGACCTTCGCCGTAGTCTGGGCCCTTAAGAAGCTACGGCCCTATCTGTTAGGCACCCACTTCCGAGTGCAGACGGACCACCGGCCCTTACGGTGGCTGATGCAGATGAGGGGAGAGAACCCCAAGCTATTACGATGGTCAATCTCCCTCCAAGGGATGGACTTCACTGTCGAGCATCGCCCCGGGACGGATCATGCCAACGCCGACGGCCTGTCCCGGTTCTTCCGCTTCGGCGAGGAGAACCCCCCAGTGGATGGGTAGTTCTCCACGCCTTTCAGCTGGGGGGGACGCGTGTGAGACCGGCCTCACGGCGAATGCCCTCCCGATCATCCAGCCAACCTGCAACCACCCCCAAGACACGACATCTCCGACTCCGGCCGCCCCTGCCACACAGACCCGAGGGCCGGCCAGAGTCCCCGACAGACTCGACACCCTACCACGTATGTCCGACCGAGGGAGCGGGAACCCCCGAGCCAGACCAAGAGGCGCCAGCCCAGTCGCACCTCGGATCGCCTTCCCCCGGGAGGGCTCGATCGGCCACCAGGCCCCTGGGGAGCAGGCGCCTCGCCTGCCGAGCATCTGGGGACCCTCCCAGACCCACCTGAAAGGACCAAAGAAACGAGCGGCAGGAAATCCCGCCGAACCCCCTCAGTCACCAAAGACCCCTCTCTGCGAGGACTCCGGACTTCAAAGGGCAGGGGGAGTATATTAGGGGGTGCTGGAGGGACGAATGGCAGAGAAGACCTGGAACCATCAAAGCCTGCTGACGCTGTCGCGGCTCCCGAACTCCGAACCACCTGGGCCTGCTGAGTGACTCGCGGCCCCCAGCCATTGAACCAACTGAGCCCTGCTGACGAGATCGCGGCTCCCGAACTCCGAACCACCTGGGCCTGCTGAGTGACTCGCGGCCCCCAGCCATTGAACCATCTGAGCCCTGCTGACGAGATCGCGGCTCCCGAACTCCGACTACCTGTGCCTGCTGAGTGACTCGCGGCGCTCCCCTCGAGGACGAATTGGCAAAAGATCGCCCAGAGAAACAACACCCTCCAGCTCGAGGATTGTGAGCTATCCACAGGGTACTTTGCAGAGACACTACCTTCAAAGACTGTCCCGCTACCCCCATTCCCCTACCAACGATTTGTAGTATCTTGTGCCGCTGATGTACTACTTACTCCTTGGATCATAAAGATCCCTTGAACCCTTCGATAAAAGAAAGTACCGTCCTACAAAGAATACGTGTGGTGTCCCTCTGTTCGTAGTGTAAGTTCAGGGTGTGCGCGCCTGGTTCGGCCTACTTGGGAGAGGTGGGTCAAAGGGGTGGGCAAGACGTGTACCGAACCCCCCTCCGGCGAACGCCTTTCCAACACTTCCTATCGCCGGTTGAGCAGATCCGTCAGTGTAAATAATACATTCATACTGATTTAAAGGCAAGATTTCATTTGGTAGAGGATATTCTTGTTCTTATTGCAGGAATGCTTGTGTTTTAATTTTGGATCAAATCTGTATTCAACGTCTGTTGCAGTGAGAGAATTAGCCCATTGTATCCATCTTGGATGTAACGCTTTCGCATTTGGGATGCTGGTTTTTGTAACAGCTTCTAAAGCCGGTACCGGAGTTACGATAATAATGCTTCTCCTTTGAGCCAGTGCTCTTTCTCTTGCTACAGCAGTCTGAACAGCAGTCAGTATTTATTCTGTTGAAGTAAAACACATTTCTGCATTTGTGTACAGGTGTGATTTGTATGCGATTGGTACAGTTTCTCCTTCATTGAAAGTCAAATAAGTGTACCCGCTTTGACCCGCAATTATTCGGATCACTAAGTGGCGTACCTTTACGCGTGTTTGTAAGTGTTTGGAAGCAATCATGTGTTCCTGGAGTAAACGAAGAATATTAGTATCTTCTTGTGTCCAATCTCTGGCTGAAAAGTCAGGTTTTATTAAGTCATAGAAAGGGTTTACCCTTTGTGCATAATCTAAAATGTATGTCCTGCCAAAATTTAGGAATCCTAGTATTGATTGTAAATTTTTTAATGATTTTGGAGGCTGGAGCAGTGCACACTTTTCTAAAAAGTTAGCTGCCAGACTTTTGCCTTCACTTGACAGCTCATATCCCAAAAATAGGACATTGAGTTAGGCTATTTTTGATTTTTTAAAGATAAATTTGTAGCTTTCTCTGGCAAATCCCATAATTATGGTGCTTACCCGGGTCAAGTACCTCTCTAAGTCGTCGTTTGTCAGATGAATATCATCCACATAGGACAATGCTTCTTTATCAAATTTTTGAAGTAACTCTGTTACTCTTGCTGAAAATTCCCTGGGGCTAATTTTGTACCCTTGGGCGAGTCGTCGTTGGGAAACTAACGAGCTGAATGCCGTTAGATGCCTGCTTTTAGGCGCTATATTTTGACAGAAAAATCCATTTGAGATATCAGGTGTGGTTTTGTAGTTTTTTTGCGCACAATGTTATTCATTAGTGTGGCATTATGTGCATTTTGGACAGCAAATATCTTTGTGCATGAGTTTAAATGTAATCTAAAACTAGACGATATGAATTGTCGGGTTTAGCGACAGGAAACAAAGGATTATTCATTGGAGAGGTACATTTTTCAATGACCCCCTGGTATTCAAGTTGATTTAAGATCTCCCTGACCTGTTTTTTAGCTTCTTGCTTTATTGGATATTGCCTTTGAGCATTAGGTGAATCTTTTAATGGAATCACGTGGTAGGTGGAATTCTCATCCCACCCTGCGTAATTTTTGTACAATGCCGAAGCTTGAGCTACTGCCCACTCCTGTGCATATGTATGTTTAAGGTGAACGGGAAAGTTGTTGGAAAATGCAGGAAAAATTATACTTTCTCCCCTGGGGCACTCCATTGCGAATGCAGGCAGCCAATCTTGTTCTGCTAACAGGATGTCATAACCAGATGATAAATTCTTCCAAAAAAAGACATTTTACTTTCCTGGGCTTGTCCCCCTCCATCCGGAGTGTTATTTCATATAGCTTATGTGGGACGCTCACCCTGGTGTCTGGTGTTTCCACCGTGATGTAATCATTCAACTCCGCTGTCACCAGAAATTCCTCCAGGTTCAGGCGAGCTATTGTTACTTCCGCTGCACTGTCTAGCATCGTCAGAGCCCACTCCTCATTCAGAAGTTGTGTCCTCAGAATTCTGGGCATGTCTGATGTTGAGACCAGCAACTTTCTTTTTCTTAAATTGAGGTTTTGGATTTTGCTTATCTTCTATTTTAGAAGTAAAGTGTTGAGTGCACTGCTTGTCTCTGGACTGTGTGCGCTCCTCTCTGTGTTCTGACCGTCCTTCTCTTTCGGAGCTTTTCTTCGAGCCCTGAAAGGAACGAGAGGAACGTGTATCAGTATCCTTAAACCTGTCGGGTTTCCTACTATTATCCCTATTCCTAAGGTTGTACCTCTTTTTTGAGGGCTCCTGTGGAGAAGACCTACCTTGGGACTGAGATCTCTTGTCTTTAAAGGATTCTTTTTTACTATCCCACTTCTTTTTAGAAGAAGTAGGTGTCTGAATAGAAGTGTCTTTTTCAGGACTGCCCTGTAGTTGAGGTTTTAAAGCTTTTCCCCCTAAACTATCCCTGTCTAATTCTGCATATGCAGTTTCAATTATTTTGGCTAGTTCAGCCCCCTGTAATAACGGGCCGACCTCCCTTAGGCATTGGCGGATTGCCAGTGATGCTGCTTCCCCTTTTATGTTAGCTAAGATTATGGCTGATTCCTAGTTGTAGTTATTTAATAACTTCATCCCTAAGTTTAGGGCAGGTTCTGCTCCGTACACATTTTGTATTTGTCTTAATACATCAGGCATTACTGCTAATGAAGGAATACCATGAGTTCTGGTATATATGGCAGCAAAGACTGTACCCCAAGAGGTGCAATCCTCTAACTGTGGTGTAATCCCCATGGGCAAACAGATTGCAAACATTCTGTGTTTTTCAAATAGTGTTGTATTTGGGAATACTGCTTCTAACTGGGTAATTTTCTGAGTTACCCAAAAAGGAATTTGTTCACGTTTTGTGGCCACTTTGCCCATTACCACGTGTAATGTTTGTGGAGTAATTTTAGTACCTAAGCTTTGTGTAGGAGCTGGATTTGGTGTAACTACTGTTGGTTGGACCGCTAGTGTCCTTAAGACAAAGTGTGTCATGTTTCTGTAGAGTTTTATCAACTCTTTGTGTTGAACAAGCAGTTCATCACCTGGCATTGTGTCAATGTCTGGATGTGGTGCATAGGTCGCTAATATCGGCCACGTTTCTCCTGATCTTCCTAAAGGACCAAGCCTTGCTTTTGTTCTTGTATGGGGTAGGGCACCATTAAACCAAAAAATATGTTCCTGGTAAGGAAGCGGAATTTCAGTCTCCTCAAACAGAGTGTAGGCCGCTGGAACTTCTTCATGTGTGTAATAATTAAAAGTTTTTGTTGCAGCATCTGCTTCCGGGAATGTAAGCCAAGAGTAGAATACCTCTGTTTTGAAATCTTCGTGTGCCTCTATCACGAATATTACTACACCTCCTCTGGGTGATAACCCATGTTTGACAAGTTTAACTGTCAGAGTTTGTCTTACTTTGGCTGCAATTTGTATTGCATCTACATCTTCCTCACCAGACTGATTGAGTCCCGGGGCTAGATTGTTTAAATCTCCCCCTTGTTCAACCATTGTGTTTAGAACACGGAATAACTGTTTTTAAGGAAGTTTATGTAAAGGTTTTTATGCAAAGGTTTTCTGCGCAATTTTGGGAATATTTCCTTCAAGCTTGAATAACCAACAGCCAATAAATAGGATATCTCGCCTACTCAGCTGTGGTGGAGTTTTTTCCCACTCACTCCAGACGACTCTGGGTTTTGCAAGTAAGGTCTCTGAGAATAAGCTCGACTGAGCTACTCAGATTCTACTGTTAAATATGTACCAAACCAAATGGTTGGGTGCCATTATACCACGTTGGGCGCCATGTAGTGTAATTCCAATAGTACTCTTCATGCAGGGCCTACGTATTTTGCGGATAACATAAACTGTGGGTCTGGTGGCAGACTGACTCCATACTCCGCCGCCGAGTATGTTAGCCTGTTTTCGCATTAGTTAGCTCGTAGTGCTACTAGAATCTCCTGTTATCAGAGATTAGTTTTTGCAACCTCAGAACTCAATAACTTCAGACTCATGGAAACAATATACTACTTTTCACCCAGTCACTCGTGCTTGCTTGTTTTGCTCTCAGAGAGATACACAGAAGAAACAGTTGGGCGTGTTTACAATAAAAATATATTGTACCGTTGTTCTTCTCATGTAAAACAAATGTGCTGCTACAACTGTAACACAGCAGCAGAGATACAGAACCAGCAGTACAGTGAATAAAAAGGAATAGTATTGTTCTACTATTTTGAATAGTCATGAACACATACATGAATATAAAATGCATTTATAAAATAAAGTGCGTACTCCTAAGATGCCTGTCTAGCTGTACCTGAGTGTACCTAGCATGTAAGTAGGTGCGAAAGAGCTAATGAGCCTAAAAGCCTAATAGCCTAAAATCTAAGAGCCAAGAATCCCGCTAGGATTTAGTCGAACCTCCATACCTAAATAGTGAGACTGTGCGACTTTGTCCTGGACTTGAGTTGGACACCCCGTCAGGAACAGTTAGACCACTGTCAGCTGGAGCGATGGCATGCCGGAGTCGCAACGTCTCTGCTCAGTGTGTCGGCCTTGAAGTCTCGGTTCCCTCCTGCCTACTGATAGCAAGAGGTGCTGTATTTATACAGTCTATGATCGTATGTTACCCATTGTTCAGCATGAGGATGACGTTGGGGATTAAACCTTTGTGCGTAGATAGGAGAGGTGAAGTATGCCCCCCTGGAGAGTGTACTCATAAATTATTCATATGTGCTAATGATGAAGTCTTAGCAATATCGATCGGGCTGAACCCACCCTCGTCAGAGAACTAGGTGTAAGGTTTAGTCCTTAAAAGGCATCAGTCCTTATAAGGTGTTCAGTCCCTATAAGGCATTCTGTCCTTATTTGGAGTTATGTCCTTATAAGGCACGTTCATATGAAATGAAGGGGAGATGATGTAGGGAAAGAGTACGATGTTTTCTAAACCTATATTAGGGTACCGATATGAAATATAACAGTAGAAGACACTTCTTTGTTGATAATTGACGATGAACAATTTTGCAAAGGCCTTTCCCTCCACACACCTCTCCTAATAGACAAGATAACTTAAAATTGAGAAAAGAGTCCTCATTACAAGTGGTCTGGTAAATGTTGTGATATTTATCACACCTGAGAAAATCAGACTCAGGTGAGTTGGAATTTATCGGGTGCTATAAATACCAACCAATTACTGAGTTTTTGGGGACTAACGTGGATTTGAGTGCAATTCTGCGAAAATATCTACATGTCCTCATAAATACTGTGCATTTCCCCCCTGATAATTATTTATTGTAAAATTCATAATTGTGATATGTAATTTCTACATAGAATATCGTCATTAACAAGCCACTCGTAATGAGAGTCTAGGTATTGTTGAGCAGCCCCACAGGGGCCTGCAGTACTGTGGTCTCAGTGCAGCTGACAACCAAGTGTAATTATCAAATGTAGTGGTCACAGCAGTTGCCTGAGGTGTCTGTTTAGCACAATGGAAGATACAACTATTTTATTGCAGGTACACTATAAAGAACAGAATGGCAAATCCGAGTTTCGGTTGACTTCGAATTACAATAAAACTGAAACCAGCATGTGAACGGGAGAGGGTCACATGGAATTAGAGGCATCCCAGACAGCCCTCACTGTACTTGGCTTTACAAAATTACACGTCGTTATATACACAGTTATCCTGGGACATTTACTGACTGATTTGCCTGCAGCATTTCGTTTCTGCTATATTTTAAATTTACATTTTATTAGACTTCGTCATATCTTTAAAGCCCCCTGCAGTCAGAGCACGATATTAAGCCAATATTTAAACTACAGCTAATATAATAGTTAAATATGATTTCTGGCGCATGTGTTCCGTCCTGTTGAAGGGTTAATGAGTGCATATTTATTCTACTTTGCCGTCTTTGAGACCTGTCGCCAGGCAATCCATCTTTCTAATTTCATATGCCTTCGAATTCCACTGGCATTTAATGGGAGCATCAAAAGGAAAAATGCATATTTCGTGTAATAACAAAAAAATATATCCAAATAAGATTGGTATTAAAAATTTCACCATCTACATGATAAGCTATTTAAATGCATTGAAACGGATTGGCTCACATTTATTTCTTTAGAGCTGAGAGAAGAGGGGGACAGCGTCGGTCTATAAAATGTCTTTATTCTTTACAATTGTTACTTTATGTGCGAAGAAATTCAAATTTGCCTTCCATCTGGGTGAAGGAAGATGTTTGATTAGGGCAACGTATCCTTTAAAATAAACAGGAGATGAGAATTCTTAGTAAAAACCTTTATTCACAAGTTGGAAATGTAGAAAATGAAATCGAGATCTGCTCTGCTGCAGAGTGCTGGCATGAAGAGGGCAGAGCCGGTCACCCTGGGTCTAATCCAGATTAATGACATCATCCAGCCCGTCTTCTGAGCAGGAAATTGCAAAGTGCACGAATAGACAAAATTGTGATTAATAAGACATCTGTTTGACAGTTGCATAAATGTAGAACTAAAATATTATTGTGAGATAACAATTTCCTTTGCAACGAGTACAAACGTTTTTGGTCGAAGAGAGCTTCCATAGCAGTTTGCAACACGGTTACGCAAAGATTTTATTGTGAGAGCAGTGAAAAACCAGTTCTTATGTGTTGGTCGGGCATGTTCTAATACCAGCGACGACTCGTATAGGGCGTGTTACCGGGGCGGTGACGTGGGGCAGAGGAGGGGCAGGGTGGGGGGTTGCAAAATGCGGCATACGGCCAATTGCAGGTAAGTTACTTTCTTTTTTTTCTTTCTTTCATTTTTTCGTAACTTACCTGCAATCGGCCGTATGGCGCATTTTGCAACCTCCCACCCTGCCCCTCCTCTGCCCCACGTCACCGCCTCGGTAACACGCCCTATACAGGCCGTCGCTGTCTAATACTCTGGGCTATATTTACAAGGAGTTAACGCCATTAGAAAGTCTCTTTTTCCGACGTTCTGGTGATATTAAGTCTGTCTCCTATTTACAAGGCTTTAAGTCTAACGCTGCCTTGTCAATAATGCCCCTATTCATGCAGCACTTAGCGTGAAAGGGCATGCAATGGGGGTGTTGCAGTGGGCGTTCCACTGCAACACCCATTGTTTTTTGACGCTGCCCCATATTTACAAGGTATGGGGTATCACCAAAAATATCGCCTGGGTATACCTGGTCTTAAGCAGGGGATACGAGGAGAAATGTTTAATTTCTCCTCGTAGTTTGCTCTTTCCATGTGTGCTGCAGCACACATAGTAATGTAAATTGCCTGTAAAGATTGTTTATGTGCAGGAAGGTGTCCCCTTCAGCGCAGGCACCCTTGCAACATGGCACAAGGGTGTCTGCGCTTCTTTAGTTCCAGTGCTAGGGGAAACTCAGGTGTGCACCGCATTCTTGTAAGTATGGCGCATCCCTGCATTTTGAAACTGACGGAGCGAGGTGTTACCAATTTTGGCATAACACTACGGTCTTCCAGTTTCTAGTAAATATTCGCCTCTGTATTCAATGGCACCCATAAGATTTGAAGGAGAAGGTGGACCGCCATTTCAGTTGACTTTCCTGGCCTCTCTCAGTTCTCTGCAGACCAGTGGGTGGAGGGAGAATTTGATTGATTATCTGGAGTTTCCAGTTACTGCCTCTCTTACATGTTTCTGGTTAGTGCAGACCCTTGGCTGACAAGTGATTTATCCCAAAGCTGAAAGTGGCTCTCACAACCAATTGTCAACATTCCACCGGATCTCTGCTTTTTGCAGTGAGAGCAGCAAGCAGTACCCTTGTGCTGGAAGAAGGAGAAAATGCCTAGAGCGAGGAGTTTGGACAATTTATAAATGATGCTAGAAATTGCATTTTAAAAGCAATTTGGTGATAGGTATTAAAGGGAGATGTGGGTGTGCGGATTGTACTCTTGAATATTGTGTACAAGAATATCGTGGTACACTAATCTCATGGACTAAATATCGAGGAACAAAATATCGAAAGGTAAGTGCATAGCGGGAAGTCTAGATTTACTATTTTTAACTCCTCATATATGTACCTTGAAGATACATATATATTGTCAAAGTACATAGATGTGGAGGTCGGTATAAAAAGTTATGCATATTTACCTTTGATATTTTGTTCCTGAATATTTTGTCCATGATATTAGTGCATCATGATATCCTGGACTCGATATTCCGTAACCACATCGGTGGGTGGCATAATGCTAGATATTAATTTTTGTAACATGTGGAATAAAGAAGTTAGAAAGGCAAGAGGACAAGAACATTTGTTCATGCCTGATGATCTTTTCCTGCCAGCAGAGCTAATCCATGGGATACTTTTATGGGTGGGAGGATTCAACCCAGATCTGTGACTGGGGGTGAGTGTCTGAAAAGTTTCAGCTCTCCGTCCATCTTTTCCTTTCGTTTGCGAGGTTCCTGGTGGACTGTACATTATGTATGGTGTACCTGTCAATAACAGGAAGATTTCACCTTAAAGTTATATGATGTCACTTGAACATTATAGGCGAAAACCATTACCAAAAGCTGCCAATCTATGAATTTATGTTGGATCATGTCGCAAGCATTCAGTAGGTGTTTTGGGATATCCAAATGTACTCCTATAGAGAAATTTCCTGTTGTTTTCAGTTCAGACTTGGAATTGGTCATTGAACCCATATTGTCTGAAGTAAAATAAAACAAAAGTGGAGCCAGTGAACAACTTTTGCAATTATTGGAAGGTTTCGCATGGTTGTGGCTGATTTCTCCAAACTGTATGGCTACACCACCGTTGTACCTTCCCTGAAATACAAAACACAACATCGAAAACATAACCCAAACCCCGAGGCGCTACTCATGACCACACACATGATGCCACAGATGCCATCACAAATACAGTTCATCACTTCACCATTTATATCAGGCTCTGTAAGCAATAAGAGTCTAAACTTGCAGACTCAAGTTAAGTGTGAAAAGTTGCTTCTGGCCAACCCTGTGGTTAACACCTCTGTCCATATAGGCCACTGAGCCTAATCTTCAACCATACCATAAGTTCTCTTGGTGCAAAGGCTACCTTTCGGCAGGTCATGGAGTTTGGCCCTGCACTCAGCATCGTTGGAAAATAAACCCACCTGTATTGATATTCAAACATTTGTATGTATGTATGCATGTATGTATATATGTAAGTATGCATGCATATATGTCTATGGTAATTTATAGCGTAAACCTAGCCAAAACACTGCAGAGCATTGTGCATGGTCAAAGACAAGCGTAAAGTTAAAGAGTAAAAGGAGAGGAAGCTGATTTTGTGAACTGATAATGCATTGAGATGTAGTACTTTTTAAAGAGGTGAGTCTTCAACTCTTCTAAATTAGAGGAGTGCTGGGGTGGTCCTGATGGAAACAGTGATGTTATTCCAGATCCTGGCTGTATAATGGAAAGGCCTGCTGTCTTGTTTTTTTTCTTTTTTACATTTCTTGGTCTGCAGTCTGATGATGTCCTTACAGTGGGTGAGCAGAGATCCACCAGCGATAGTGAGCTTGTCTGCAAGATAAGAGGGTTTGATGGTTGGTAAAGAGTTGTAAATGAGGCAACTGATTTTGTAGATGTTGTGGGTCGACAAAGGGAGGCAATTAAGTACTTGCATGGGTGTGATGTGGTCATATTTCTTCAGGTCCTGATTGAGACGTGCTGCAGCTTGTGGAATGCCCATAAGGGATGCCAGTGTGGAGTCTGGGAGGCCATTACCACCATCCAAAAGTTAGGATATGAACACTTGAACAGCAATTCTGAAGGCATTTTCTGGAAAAAAATGGCTTGCTTTCCTTTAGAAGAGAGAGCTGATACCAGGCCATCATTGTTTTTTTACCAATGTGTTCCTTGAGGGTAAGGTTGGTGTCCAGAGTGAATTTAAGTGAGTTGGAATTCAGTGAAGGTTGGGGTTTGATTATCTTGTTGTTCTTTGCAAATAACAGGAATACTGTCTTGGTTGGGTTGAGCTTCAGGTAGATGCTGGGCATTCAGGTCTCAATGATGTGTCGGCAGTGTTTAAGGCATTGGATGTCTGAAACAGAGGAGACTTTCAATTAGAATTGTGTCTCATAAGCATTTCGTTGAATCTTGATGCTGTTATCTTTGAGTAGAGCATCAAGCTTCTCCATGTAAAGACTAAAGAAGACAGGAGACAGAATGGAGCCCTGGGGGACTCCGCATATGGCAAGGGTATTATGTGACATGCACATGCCCATGTAAACAAAGTGCTGGCTGTTCTGTTTTTCTTCCATGTTCTTTCATGTCTCTGGATCAATTGTTTATTGTCAAAAGATCTTGGGAAAACCAGGCCGCTGAAAGTTTTGGCGTGCACTTTTGTGGGTATTTCACATAGCTTTCCAAACAATTGTTGAAGGTAGTAAAAAGGGTGTTGGCCGTGGAGCTGATTTGGTGAGAGTTAAGTACAAGCATTGCAAAAACTATATTGAAGTCCTTAAAGGATCTGAAGCTTTGGGCTTTTATTTTTTGTTGACCTTGGTTTTTTATTAGGACAGTAAGCTTGAACATAAAGATGGCAAAGTGGTCAGTTCTGTACAAGGGTATGCATGGCTAGCATTGGATTGTTTGTGATGTTGAGAAGACAAGGTTGAGGATGTGGCCTTTGGAATGTGTTGGGCGTATGACATGCTGTACCACGTTGAGTGTATTGATAAGGTTGAGGAGGGTGTCAATTGTTTTTAGCTTGTGTTGCCCAAGAGTGGGGTGAGAGCATGTCGGGTTGACCAGGAGGTTAGGAGGTTTGAGAGTACATCAATGATGTCCTTGGTCTGCCCAGTAGGCCTGTAGGGTTCAGTGACTAAATATCGAGGGACATAATATAGAATGCCCAAAATATCGACGCCAAAATATAGAAGGACAGAATATCGACTCCCTATCTACAAACAGGTAAGTACTAAAATATCGATTCCAAAATATAGAATGTTAAAATATAGTTAGCTAAAATATCGAATTTTTTAAATGTATTAAAAATAATATAAAAGTAATTAAATATTAAAAACAATTAAATAAAGCATACGTAATATAGTATAAAAAAGCTTAAAATGTAAACATAATAAAAGTAATGTAAAAAAAGTAGAGCTTTTGTTGGATAGTGAGAGCGTAAAAATTACTATTGCCACTCCAGTGAGTGCAACAGTAGGGAAAACGTTGGATAGCGTAGGGGTAAAAATTACTATTCCCACTCCAGTGAGTGCAATAGTAGGGAAAGCGTTGGATAGCGTAGGGGTAAAAATTACTATTCCCACTCCAGAGAGTGCAACAGTAGGGAAAGCGTTGGATAGCGGGAGGGTAAAAATTACTATTCCCACTCCAGAGAGTGCAACAGTAGGGAAAGCGTTGGATAGCGGGAATGGAAAAATTACTATTCCCACTCCAGTGAGTGTAACAGTAGGGAAAGCGTTGGATAGCGTAGGGGTAAAAATGACTATTCCCACTCCAGTGAGTGCAACAGTAGGGAAAACGTTGGATAGCGTAGGGGTAAAAATTGCGATTCCCACTCCAAAGAGTGCGACAGTAGGGAAAGCATTGGATAGCGGGAGAGTTAAAATTACTATTCCCACTCCAGAGAGTGCAACAGTAGGGAAATCGTTGGATAGCGGGAAGGGAAAAATTACTATTCCCACTCCAGTGACTCCAACAGTAGGGAAAGCATTGGATAGCGTAGGGGTAAAAATTACTATTCCCACTCCAGAGAGTGCAACAGTACAGAAAGCATTGGATAGCAGGAAGAGAAAAATTACTATTTCCACTCCAATGAGTGCAACAGTAGGGAAAGCGTTGGATAGCGTAGGGGTAAAAATTACTATTCCCACTCCAGTGAGCGCAACAGTAGGGAAAACATTGGATAGCGTAGGGGTGAAAATTACTATTCCCACTCCAAAGAGTGCAACAGTAGGGAAAGCGTTGGATAGCGGGAGGATAACATTTACTATTCCCACTCCAGAGAGTGCAACAGTAGGGAAAGCGTTGGATAGCTGGAAGGGAAAAATTACTATTCCCACTCCAGTGAATGCAACAGTAGGGAAAACGCTGGATAGTGTAGGGGTAAAAATTACTATTCCCACTCCAAAGAGTGCAACAGTAGGGAAAGCGTTGGATAGCAGGAGGGTAAAAATTACTATTCCCACTCCAGTGAGTGCAACAGTAGGGAAAGAGTTGGATAGCGGGAGGGTAAAAAATACTATTCCCACTCCTGAGAGTGCAAAAGTAGGGAAAGTAATGATTTAATTTTAAAATAAGATTACATTAATTATCAATACCAATAAAAAGTTAATTAAAAATAATTACCAATTAATAACAATCAATTACCATTGAAAAAAATTAATTAGCAATTAATAAAAATTAATTGCCAATTAATACAAATTAATTACCAATTAATAATTAATTATCAATTAGCAATACACATAAGTAAAAAAAATATTTACTTAATTACAATTAATTTACTTCCCACCCAATTCCCCTGTAAACCCACAGCCCACTCCCAATAATAAAAATTACAATTAACATTATTATCAATTAATCAATTAATACAAATTATTTTGCAATTAATAAAAATAATTAACAATTCATAAAAATGATTTACCCATTAATACAAATTAATTACCAATTAATAATTAATTATCAATTAATTAGCAATACACATAAATAAAAAAATAATTATTTACTTTATTACAATTAAATTACTTCCCACCCAATTCCCCTACAAACCCAAAACCCGCTCCTAATAATAAAAAATACAATTAACATAATTATCAATTAATCAATTAATATAAATTAATTACCAATTAATAAAAATTAATTACCAATTATTAATTAATTATCAATCAATTAATTATCAAAACATATAAATATAATTCATATTTAATTAACCATAATTAAATTACTTCCCACCCTATTCCCCTATAAACCCACAACCCGCTACGGAATTAAATTACGCAAAAATTAAATTACATAACATTCATTAGTTTAAAAAAAATTAAACATACATTACAAA
Source organism: Triturus cristatus (assembly GCF_964204655.1). Classification (NCBI taxonomy): domain Eukaryota; kingdom Metazoa; phylum Chordata; class Amphibia; order Caudata; family Salamandridae; genus Triturus; species Triturus cristatus. The sequence goes on along the minus strand of NC_140589.1, from coordinate 1,378,628,450 downwards.
AATAATACATAATTTTAACACATATACTACCATACATAACACTAAAAATTGATATTCTGTCCACTCTATATTTTGAATTCGATATTCTGGGCAGTCGATATTTCTGAATCGATATTTAGGGGGTTCACCGGCCTGTAGATGAGATATAAGTTGGAAGTCAGAATCACAGAACGTGGGAAATGGCATGTCAGCAGCACCATGTAGCTGAGTGTTATATGCTTGTCTAGACTGCAGGACCCAGAGAACCAGTGGATGACGATATACATGGTCCACACAATAGATTCTGTAGCCTCAGGGAACAAGAACGTCTTGGATGTGCAAAGATGTGGTCGTGAACCAAGTTTCTGTGATGAAGAGGGGGTCAGATTTGTTATAGGTGTTGAGGTCTGAGATGTCTGTTGAGTGGAGTACCGCAAAGTGAGCCTTGATGAACAAGAGTTGGAAGGTGTGTTCTTCAGTTTGAGGTTGTGTTGTAGTGAGTGGAAAGTGTACAAGTTTTGGTCTATGTGTGATGCGAATGCCTTGTGAGTATATGGGTCTTCTGCATCTAGTTCTGATTTTGGGATTGGCAGTGTGGAGTCCTAGGTGAGGCACATGATTATATTTTACCTTGCATGTTTCAGTGGAACAGGGGTTCTGGCCCAAGGCCCTTCCTGGCTCTAAAAGGTCAAAACAAGCAATACCATTGTCTGCATCAACCCTTTCCTGGGGAGATCCAGGTAATGGGATGCCCTGAAGAGTTGATTGAAGTAGAAAGAAGGCAGGAAGTGATGCCACTTACTGTGCAGATACATGATGGGAAATCCGGTGATGTCACATCCTATGCCTTTCTGTGAAGGTGGATGATGGGAAATGCAGTTGTGTCCGTTTCTGTGCAGATGGATGATGAAAAAAAAGGAATTTCTCTTGGTTGGCTTCTTCTTTTAAAGGCTGTTTTGGTGAGATACTATTGATGTAATTCACTATGCAAATGGATGTTGGGAAGTCCAGCGATGTCACTTCCTCTGCAGAGAGGTTATGGGAATTCCAGTGATGCCACTTTCTATGCAAATGGGTGATGGGAAATGCAGTAATGTTACTTCCCATGCAGATGAATGATGGGAAATCACTTCCAGTGGTTTCTGGCTCTGGCCACCTTCCTCTGTACATTTGCCCTCTACCAAACTGCATTGTACCTGGCCAAAGGCTGGGTACCTCTGGAGGATAGCAAACATAAGGTTGTGTGGAGATGGTTGGTGTAGGTCAGGCCATTCCAAGCCTGTTACAAAAGGCCATGGTTGGGTTTGTTATGTGACTCAGGAGTTTGGAAGCAGGTCCTGGCTCATGACCAGGTCATGGTAACCCCTGCCATGCATGGCCATAAATTAAGTGAAATGTGGCATAGGCACATAGGAGGCGGGGTGCAGAGCCTGTCCTTCTATGAGGCACTTCGTCCAACTCCAACTCATCAAGTCATCACTATCCTGTCTATGCACTGTCAATGAGCACTCCAGTCACATTGGAAGTCTCGGATGGAAGTCTCGGATGACAGCATCCAAGTCTGCTGGCTGATTTCACTAGGATACTCAGTACTGCGGAATCTTATCATGTGTCTCTCAATGAACAGGAGTACAAGAGCATCTTGATTACTATAGGGGCATTCCAGCTCTCTGCTTCTGTACAGTCTTCCTTTGGTTTGGGTTCACGATGGACACGGGCAGAGAAAGAAGCTGTAGCTGCCCCATCCCTCTTACCTCCTAATAGAAACTGCTCTGTGGGCCTGACTAGGCCCATGGAGTAGGTGGTTTGTGTAGTGGCATTGTGGCAGGTACATGCTGGATTTGATGTTTATTATTACTAGGGGTCTTTAATGTTCAATATTGCCAAGAGCTATTGAAGTTTATGCTGCCAGAGTTTATTGATATTGAATATTGTCACTAGCCATTGATTTTAGGCATGGGAGAAATTTTATTACGCTGGGATAATTTTGAAATAATTTAGTAATTCCACATTACTCTTGTGAAGCAAAATTACAGAAATTACGTGATTACACATACTCGAGTGATTAGGAGTAATTTAGGTCAAAAATCCTACCACAGAAGAACAGGAACATCAAACTTAGAGAGCACAAGCGACTGCTGGCTGCTGCTGTTCATGTCCTGTTGCCTTTAGCTCTATTTTCTAAGTGCAAAATGCATCCTCTGGTCGTTTTGGACACAAGGGTTAATTTTCTGCAAAGAGAATAGTGCTAAATGCTGGATTACACTGCTCGTGTAACTGCAAGTAATTACATGTACTTTTGTGGCAATTACGGCACTTAGGTAACTTATGCACATCCCTAATTGATCTTCAATATTACTGGTGCTATTAATGTTCAATATTATGAGTAGCAATTTATATTTATTAGTGCAGGTGAAATTATGTTAAAAAGTTCCTGTAGGCTTTGAAGTTCCATTCTGCGAGGTGACCTTGATGTTCAGCACCGTCAGGGCCGTTGATGTTTAATACTGCCAGGAGACATTGAAGTTTAGTACTTTCTGGGGTCACTCATTGTCAATGCAGTTAAAGGTCATTGATGCCCATACTGGCAAGAGTAATGGATGTTTATTAATGTCTAGGTCCATTGATTTTTATTTGTAATTATTTTAAGGATCATTGATGTTCAATGTTTACAGGTATCAGAGAAGATCTATACTGTCAGGGGCAATTGAAATTCAACATTGTCAGAGGCCATCTGCATACCCATTGCTGTCTGATGCTATTGGTGTGCATTACAGTCATGAGCCAATGATATTCATTACAGTCTTGGATCACTGATGTTAATTACTGGTTGAGGCTATGGATCCCTATTTATCTACTAGCCATTGATATTCATTACTGTCTGCAGACATTTTTGTTAATTACTGCCTGGGGCCATTGAAGATCATTATTATCTTCAGCAATTGATGCTCCTTACCACCAGGGATCATTGATGTAAATACTTGCTGAGATCATTGATGTTCATGAGTGAATAGGACCTGTCTGCAACGGCTTACAGGAAGAAAATGCTCTTTGAGGGAATAGTATAATGAGCATGGGGAAGAAAAGCTTTGTAGGGCCTGCTTTCTTCACAGAGAAAAAAAAGTATGAAAACACAATGCACAGAAAAAAGACTATATTAGCAAACAGCATTACTAGTGGACCTGTGGAGATGCAAAAGGACACCTAGTTACAACAAGATGGACTACAGTATTGATGTTGGCTCAACAGCAACCAGCAGTAACAGTACACAATAACTCACACAATTTCGAGAGAATCCTGTCAAGCCAGAAAAATACCTTAGTGTACAGGTTGTTAAAATGTATGCAATAAATTCAACAAACATGTATTGGCTCTGCAGTAACATCAAGAACAAGACTAAAATACAGCTTCCATTAAAAATATATATTTGGTTAAACTGCAAAAAAACACATTTATACTTTACTTGATATTTTTTAATGTATAATCCGTGTGAGGGTTACAATGTAGAGCTTGCAATTGAATAACTGGCAAAGCAATAATTCAGGTATACTAAGGTGTGTCAGTTTTAATCAGACTTATCAGAAATTATTGCAGTACTAGATTGTTTAGCAAACACAATTTGCAGGTCTCAGGGTTCAATGTTTTTTGTGTGCCTGCCTGTATTACTGATGTCTCTGTGAGTGCTGTTGTGCACAAGATTCTAGAATTAGCTAGTGCTGAAGCACTTATGATGTCTGTAACGAAGGCAATCCCAACCCTGAAATGAATCTCGTCGCACTGTAAATGATTTCCAGCAAATGCCGTTTATTAGCATAGAAAAGCACTCTTCAAGTTCATGTTACCAATTGATCCCCATAACTGTCAACCCACATCCCTACATACACAGTCCCCATTTAAATAACCAGAACCCCATGAGAATGCAAACACAGTTGAACAGTACCACATGTATAATATGAAACTAGGCACAAGTGTGCAAAGTCTTGTCATGCTCACAATAGTTACAGCATCATTCAAAATAAGCATGCGCATAAAAACACATGTCATGCTCGTGCAAGATTGCCACTTGTAACATACCATCCCCCTTTGATTTTGTTTTTCTTCTTTATGCCATTACATAATCTCGGAATCTCATGGACAGTCTGGTGCCGATTCCGATCCTGGAAAAACCGGGTACGAACCGTCAGTCGGAGCGTTTTCTCCGTCCGACTCGTACCCGGGAAAAAAACCCTACAAACTTGCAAGTACGATTCGTACGGAAACACCATTTCCGTACGAGTCGGAAAAAACACCGACCGACTGAAAAATACATACGAATGAGATCCGGACGTGATGTCCGGACGGAGGTAGGCTTGTTTTTACGTACCAGCAAGTACGATTCGTACCCACAGCAGTCCGGACGGCAATATTTTTACGGCACCCAAAAAGTGCCGAAAAAGCTAAGTACGCCGCGATGCCAGCGGTGCCGTACCCCCCCCAGCCCCCGTATGTATGCCCCGAACCCCCAGCCCCCCCGTGGAAGTACGCGCCGAACCCCCACCCGTGTATGTACGGACCGTACCCCCAGCCCCCCGTGTATGTACGGACCGTACCCCCAGCCCCGTGTATGTACGGACCGTACCCCCAGCCCCCCGTGTATGTACAGACCGTACCCCCACCCGTGTATGTACGGACCGTACCCCCAGCCCCCCGTGTATGTACGGACCGTACCCCCAGCCCCCCGTGTATGTACGGACCGTACCCCCAGCCCCCCCATGTATGTACGGACCGTACCCCCACCCGCGTATGTACAGACCATACCCCCAGTCCCCCCGTGTATGTACGGACCGTACCCCCAGCCCCCCGGTGTAAGTACGGACCGTACCCCCACCCGTGTATGTACGGAGCGGACCCCCAGCGCGTACATACACGGGTGGGGGTACGGTCCGTACTTACACGGGGGGCTGGGGGTACGGTCTGTACATACACGGGTGGGGGTACGGTCCGTACTTACATGGGGAGGCTGGGGGTTCGGCGCGTACATACGGGGGCTGGGGGGGGTTCGGCGCGTATGCAGGCACATGTCTCCATGTTTGCTATGGGAGTTCGGTCCGTACGGTGTTTTTTCCATGCAGTTGTAACATCGGACGCCCGGTACGGATCGTACTTGCGCGCTCGGACTTGAGTTTTCACATTTGTACGTAAAATCGTCCGGGGACGTGTCGGAAACGTTTTCCGACCAGAGGATGTGTGGGGGAATTTTCCCAATACGATTCGTATGGACTTTTTCCCATACGAATCGTACTTGCCAGTTTGTACGGTACTTGTACGATTCGTACGGAAAAAAATCCGGATACGATTCGTACGGGGAAATTTTTTCCAGGATCGGAATCGGCCCCTCTGTGTGTCCTCATGCTTCTAGATGCATCCATAACATCAACCCCTCCACTGGGAAATATTGCTCCATTCATGCCTGGGTCTTTCACACAATCAGATTCTTCCATGTCCCAAAAAATATTATCCACATGCTCACCTGGACAGACTCCTTTCTCTTAGAACATAGACACATGACTGAGATTCCAGACACTTCCTCCTTTCACCTGCACAGCATTTTTAAAAACCTCAATGACCTGCGTGGGATCCGAACAGTCCCTAGCCTTCAGTCCTCCCTTTTGTGAGAAGAACAAGGTCAGATCATTAACATTCAACATCTGTTTGCTACTGGCTCCCTTTTTTAAAAGTATTCTTCATTTACAATTTACAATCCTCTACCTTACATCGGATTTCCTTAAAATCCACACCAGCCCCATCATCCAATATTTCTTCTGGTCTCTCAACCACCAAAGAACCAGTTTCCTGCTAGGTTTACAGCCCCTTAAAAGTTCAAATAGACTCACCAAAGTTACAGAGATGGATGAAGTCCTGCATGCTAACAGCATAGACTGTAAAGCCTTCCTCCAGTTCAAACCCCCCTTCACGGATAACCAAATCGACTCTTTAACCACACAGTTAAATCTTTCTACTTTATCATTTTCCTTAGGAGGGAATACAGCAATCCGTTTATGCACTACGCCACACTTCTCTAGATACCTTTCCTTGTAGTTAGTAACAAACGGTGGACCATTGTCAGTTACTACTTCCTGAGGAATTCCCTCCTTGCCAAAAATCTCATCCAAAGATTCCACTGCATTTTCTGAAGTGACTTCTTTCCATGCCATATGAAAAAATAGTTCACCATGACTAGGCCAAAAGCCTTCTGCCTAGGCAGTACTCTAAAAGGAAAATTAGGTGCCGATTCGGATCCTAGAGAAACCGACCGAGGAAAATAAACATACAAATGACATCCGGAAAAGCGCCGACGTGACGTCGGGACGCATGCAGCCTGCATTCCACGAACCAGGAAGTACGATTCGCACCGACGTCATCCCGCACAGAGAAAATTTTCCGGCAGCCAAAAACTGCCGGGAAATCAGGACGACATGCACAAGGAGCACCTGTACGCGACGGACAGACATGGACCCGAACCTACGTGTCATCCCGGCCCTCATAGCAGTCGACCTCCTCTACAGGTACCGACGCGGACGCCGAAGAAGGTCAGAACAACACCCAGGGGCAAAGGGGGGGGGGGGCAGGGGCAGGACACAAAACCCCCACCCAAGTCACACAGCACACATGCCCTGGACATACCTGACCTCCAGGCCCTGGTCACATCGAGGGGGTGGGGGCGTGTCCAGCAACGCCAGCGTCCGCCACAACGGAAGTGGGCGACGCCGCAAACCGGCAACACAACAATACAGGTACGTACCATACCCATGCCTTAAGAGCGTGGGTACGAGTCGTACCACGCCCACAACCACGTCACCCCAACAATGGCGGTACAGCCCGTACCCATGTGCCAAAGGCCTGGGTACGGGCCGCACAAGCATTCCACAGCGTGGGCACGGGTACGTACGGACCATACCCTCACCCGCGTATGTATGGAGCGTACCCCCACCCCAACAGTGCATGTATGGACCGTACCCCCACCCGTGTATGTGTGGAGCGTACCCCCACCCCAACAGTGTATGTACGGACCGTACCCTCACCCATGTATGTATGGAGCGTACCCCCACCCCAACAGTGTATGTACGGACCGTACCCACACCTGCGTATGTATGGAGCGTACCCCCACCCCAACAGTGTATGTACGGACCGTACCCCCACCCGCGTATGTATGGAGCATACCCCCACCCCACTAGTGTATGTACGGACCGTACCCCCACCCCACCAGTGAATGTACGGAGCGTACCCACACCCGTGTATGAAAGGAGCGTACCCCATCCCCACCGGTGTATGTACGGAGCGTACCCCCACCCGTGTATGAATGGAGCATACCCCGACACCAACAGTGTATGTACGGACCGTACCCTCACTCGCGTATGTATGGAGCGTACCCCCACCCCAACAGTGTTTGTACGGACCATACCCTCACCCGCGTATGTATGGAGCGTACCCCCACCCCAACAGTGTATGTATGGACTGTACCCCCACCAGCGTATGTATGGAGCGTACCCCCACCCCAACAGTGTATGTACGGACCGTACCCCCACCCGTGTATGTATGGAGCGTACCCCCACCCCAACAGTGTATGTACGGACCGTACCCCCACCAGCGTATGTATGGAGCGTACCCCCACCCCAACAGTGTATGTACGGACCGTACCCCCACCCGTGTATGTATGGAGCGTACCCCCACCCCAACAGTGTATGTATGGACCGTACCCCCACCCGCGTATGGATGGAGCGTACCCCCACCCCAACAGTGTATGTACGGACCATACCCCCACCCGCGTATGTATGGAGCATACCCCGACCCCAAGAGTGTATGTACGGACCGTACCCCCACCCGTGTATGTATGGAGCGTACCCCCACCCCAACAGTGGATGTACGGACCGTACCCCCACCGCGTATGTATGGAGCGTACCCCCACCCCAACAGTGTATGTACGGACCGTACCCCCACCCGTGTATGTATGGAGCGTACATGGCCAGACGCAGGAGGGGTGGGTGTAGTGTCCTCCCAGCAGTGCCCAGACACAGGAGGGGTGGGTGTAGAGTCCTTCCAGCAGTGCCCAGACGCAGGAGGGGTGGGTGCCTATCACTCCCAGCAGTGCCCAGACGCAGGAGGGGTGGGTGCAGAGTCCTCCCAGCAGTGCCCAGACACAGGAGGGGAGGGTGTAGAGTCCTCCCAGCAGTGCCCAGACGCAGGAGGGATGGGTGTAGTGTCCTCCCAGCAGTGCCCAGACACAGGAGGGGTGGGTGTAGAGTCCTCCCAGCAGTGCCCAGACACAGGAGGGGTGGGAGCCTATGACTCCCAGGAGTGCCCAGACACAGGAGGGGTGGGTGTAGAGTCCTCCCAGCAGTGCCCAGACACAGGAGGGGTGGGTGCAGAGTCCTCCCAGCAGTGCCCAGACACAGGAGGGGAGGGTGTAGAGTCCTCCCAGCAGTGCCCAGACACAGGAGGGGTGGGTGTAGAGTCCTCCCAGCAGTGCCCAGACGCAGGAGGGGTGGGTGCCTATCACTCCCAGCAGTGCCCAGACACAGGAGGGGTGGGTGTAGAGTCCTCCCAGCAGTGCCCAGACGCAGGAGGGGAGGGTGTAGAGTCCTCCCAGCAGTGCCCAGACACAGGAGGGGTGGGTGCAGAGTCCTCCCAGCAGTGCCCAGACACAGGAGGGAGGGTGTAGAGTCCTCCCAGTGGTGCCCAGACGCAGGAGGGGTGGGTGTAGTGTCCTCCCAGCAGTGCCCAGACACAGGAGGGGTGGGTGTAGAGTCCTCCCAGCAGTGTCCAGACACAGGAGGGGTGGGTGCCTATCACTCCCAGCAGTGCCCAGACACAGGAGGGGTGGGTGTAGAGTCCTCCCAGCAGTGCCCAGACACAGGAGGGGAGGGTGTAGAGTCCTCCCAGCAGTGCCCAGACGCAGGAGGGGTGGGTGTAGTGTCCTCTCAGCAGTGCCCAGACACAGGAGGGGTGGGTGTAGAGTCCTCCCAGCAGTGCCCAGACACAGGAGGGGTGGGTGCCTATCACTCCCAGCAGTGCCCAGACATAGGAGGGGTGGGTGTAGAGTCCTCCCAGCAGTGCCCAGACACAGGAGGGGAGGGTGTAGAGTCCTCCCAGCAGTGCCCAGACACAGGAGGGGTGGGTGCAGAGTCCTCCCAGCAGTGCCCAGACACAGGAGGGGAGGGTGTAGAGTCCTCCCAGCAGTGCCCAGACGCAGGAGGGGTGGGTGTAGTGTCCTCCCAGCAGTGCCCAGACACAGGAGGGGTGGGTGTAGAGTCCTCCCAGCAGTGCCCAGACACAGGAGGAGTGGGTGCCTATCACTCCCAGCAGTGCCCAGACATAGGAGGGGTGGGTGTAGAGTCCTCCCAGCAGTGCCCAGACACAGGAGGGGAGGGTGTAGAGTTCTCCCAGCAGTGCCCAGACACAGGAGGGGTGGGTGCAGAGTCCTCCCAGCAGTGCCCAGACGCAGGAGGGGTGGGTGCAGAGTCCTCCCAGCAGTGCCCAGACACAGGAGGGGAGGGTGTAGAGTCCTCCCAGCAGTGCCCAGACACAGGAGGGGTGGGTGCCTATCACTCCCAGAAGTGCACAGACACAGGAGGGGTGGGTGTAGAGTCCTCCCAGCAGTGCCCAGACGTAGGAGGGGAGGGTGTAGAGTCCTCCCAGCAGTGTCCAGACACAGGAGGGGAGGGTGTAGAGTCCTCCCAGCAGTGCCCAGACACAGGAGGGGTGGGTGCCTATCACTCCCAGCAGTGCCCAGACACAGGAGGGGTGGGTGTAGAGTCCTCCCAGCAGTGCCCAGATGCAGGAGGGGAGGGTGTAGAGTCCTCCCAGCAGTGCCCAGATACAGGAGGGGAGGGTGTAGAGTCCTCCCAGCAGTGCCCAGACACAGGATGGGTGGGTGCCTATCACTCCCAGCAGTGCCCAGACACAGGAGGGGTGGGTGTAGAGTCCTCCCAGCAGTGCCCAGACGAAGGAGGGGTGGGTGTAGAGTCCTCCCAGCAGTGCCCAGACACAGGAGGGGTGGGTGCAGAGTCCTCCCAGCAGTGCCCAGACACAGGAGGGGTGGGTGTAGAGTCCTCCCAGCAGTGCCCATGGAACGCAAAGGGTGAAGTACCCACAGATACAATGCCCACAAATGTCAGTCAGGTGCACAAAGACCCTGCAGTATATGTACCACATGTGTGCGAGGCTGGGAGTACACACATGCATAGCACCTAAAAGAGAACATGTCCACATGAAGTCATGTCAACAGTCTACATACACAAGTACAGTGACCACCAAGGATGCCACGAATGATGCAGGTGGAGACATCGCTCAGCATGCATGTGCAAAGTTGAAGGAGTCTGTCACACACCCAGCTGATGTAGACACAGCTCAGCACCACATATTGGAAACACCCTGCAGGGAAGATGTCAGGTTACACAGAGGAAGGAACACACCTTGGGACGATGTCACCATGCAGTAACTGCTTACATGAACAAAGTAATGTAGCCAACAGCTTGTGATGGCACACAGATACCAGGGTCCACCCTATGACCAGCACAAGACTACATTTCCCACACACCCAACACATTATCACCACCCAAAATCATGGAGCAGGTCCACCAACAGCAATACCAGATAAACAGTAGTGTTCCATGGAAAAAACAAATTGCTTTATTCAGCAGGATGTAAGTAATAATCATCATAAATGTCAATATATACAAGGCCCATAGGGCAGTCCATGACTCAAATCCGGATGGGGGACACAGTGTGTTAGAAATGAGGGGGCTCTGGTTGACGCAGGTGTGTACCTACAACAAGCAGGGACCCTTTACTTCTTGTCAGGGCGATGGATGACTCCCCAGAATAACCCCTGCTCACCCTCTAGGTGCGTGGCGCGAGCAGTCTAGGCTAAGTCTCAGGCGTACACGGTTAAGCAAATGCAATTATACATACAGTAAACCCCTTGCATGCACCACAAACGGACACCAATCAGGAAGTATATAAAAATAAGCTTTTATGTAGTTTCAGCAGATTCAAATACAAGTCCCAGTAACGTTGAACTGATGGGGCCACAACTCTTGGAACTACGGTAAAGTCTCTTTGTTACGGAAAGTTCTTTAGGCGGGCACAAGGTAACTGTGGGCCTCACCGCACTTCGTGCTGAGTCGGCGTCCGGGAGCACACGGCAGATGACAGGGAAATCAGAACGTTGCGGACCCTGGATCCGATGCGAGCTCGCGGTCGAGTTCATAAGTACAGTACCTTGTTTCTTGATGCGAAGGCGGGTGCGGGATTTCAGCGGCTCTTCGACAGAAGGGCGAGGCGGCGTCCGGGGCTCCCACACTTCATGATGGGGGCCTGATCTTCAGGCTCACGGCAAGAGCGGGGTGTTTGCAGGTGGCGGGTGAACAAAGCGGGGCAGCCGGGCACGCAGGTTACGTCCGGGCCGTCCGAGGCTTGGAGATGCTCACAACGCCGATTCCGGCGGGAGGGTGAAGGTGCGCAGCGAGCCTCCGGCGAGCGAGGTGACCGGGGCAGCCCAGCACAGCGTAGGGGAAGCGGCTCTGATCAAGCGAGGCTCTTCCCAAGGCGGGGGCGGCTAAGCAGTCCTGGTCACGGCTCAGGGAGGGACTGGGGCACGAGGGTCACAGCTCCGGCGAGGGAAAGGACACCACAGTCCAGCGGCAGGCGAGTGAAGATCAGGTAGAGCCCAATGGTCCTGGGGCTCCGTTCAGGGGGCAAGCTCAGTTCCAAGCCCTTGGAGATCGTTTTGGAAAGCACAAGTCTTGAAAGTAAAAATAAAGCAAAGTCTTCAGCAACAGTTTCTCTTCTCCCCTTTGATAGCAAGGTCACCACTGCAGGCCAATCCCCCAGGACAGGGACAGTCTTCCTCCTACAGCTTTCCCGGTGCCTCCTCCTCAGGCAGAGATTCTTCTTGGTCAAAAGCGGATCTAGTTTCTTAGGAGCAGGGCTCCTACATTTATACAGCAAATCTTTTGTTCTCCCAGGCCAGGGGGGCCCTTGCCTAGTCCAGTCCGGTTTCTGAGCACTTTGTTTACGTGATGCAGGCTTCTTCTTTCAGAGTGCAGGGCAGAGTCCTCAGACGCTCCACAGGGGGCGGAGCCGGCATTGAGGTGGCAGAGCACTGTCCCATTCAGAGCCTAGGAGTACTCCTCCCCCCCATCTACCTGTCGATCGTCCTATTCACCCCCAGGCTACCTAGCCCTGCCCATCTGGGTTCCCCCAGCCCTGTCACTCACACCAGCCAGACATCAGACACACATCACGCAGAGGCGGGCTGAAATGTTTAGGCAAGCAAAGGCCAGCTTTCTAAAAGCGGCATTTGCAAACGCAGAATATTAAAATAAACCTTGGAACAAGATGTACCTTATTATTCCGAGTTCAGGCATACTAAACTCGAACTTCTACCATGTTCCCTGGGTCGGCTAGGATCATAGGATGTAACAATCCCAGCCGCCCATACTGGCCTATGAGAACAGGGTAGCCTTGCAGTAGTGAACAACAAGATGGCGGTAATTCACTACTAGGACATGCCACGCATCTAGGCTTGTCCTACCTTATGCTCACAACGCACCCTGCCCGTGGGCCTACCAGAGGGGTGACTAACATGCAGCTAAGGGAAGGTTTTAGGGACCGGCAAGTGTGGGCACTTGCCAGTCAGCATGTCAGTACCAGACTGCATGCAGGTTCTGCGATGGCAGACCTTAGACATATTTTACCGGCCGCCTCTGTGGGTGGCACAACCCGTGCTGCAAGCCCACCAGCGGTGTTTGCATTTACATGCCCTGGCGCTCCTGGCGCACTTTACTGGGGCCTGACAGTAAACCAAACAATCCAATCAGGGAATCCAACCAACATATACAATTTACATAGGGAGCACTCGCACCGCGACACTGGTTGGCAGTGGCACAGCGCGCTGAGCGGCCAACACCATAAAAACACGAGGCACAGCGACAAAAAGAGGAAGGGAGACTCACGCCAAGGTGCCAGGTCTAACACAGTGGTACGTGTGTCCCCTAGCTTGCCTGCACAGTCAGACTCCTTTGTCTTCCACAGGGAGGGGGCATCATGTTGGGGGGAAGGACCAGGCAGCGCAGGGACAGGAGGGGCAAGGGTAGGTGTTGTGGGTGCAGGGACAGACAACTCCAACACAGGGGGTGGCCAGCGCCAAAGGTGGATTGGAGCACGGCGCTGCACACTACTGCCAGGTCGCCCAGCGTCTCCCCTGCACCCGAAGGAACCACAGGCCCCAAGGAGGGAGGGGGGTCACAGGGATGGGTCACAGCGCTACCCAGGGAGGGTGTGGACAGGGGGGGGACTCAACCACCCTGACCGGGGACTCATTTGACCGCTTGCGGGGTGGTGTCACTGTGGGGCTCAGGGACAGAGCGGCCATGAAGGAGTCCTTGCTGGATTTGTGGCCAGGAGAGCTGAGGGGAGTGGATTTGGAGGGAGTGGATTTTGCAGAATGCGGACTCCCACTCTGGCTGCGTGTCTTACGTTTTCCCCCGACCCAGTGGGTGTGCCTACTTCACCCTGTGTGTGCGTGCCAGGAGGTGTGCGCTTGTCCTTCCCTGCTGGTGTGCTGCCTGTGTCTGGTGGGGTGTGTGCATGCTGACGTCTGGGTGTACGTGGGACAGGCATGGGAGTGGGAAGTGTGGATGGGGCATGGGTAGGGGGTGGGACGAAGTGCTGCAGGAGACCCACTGCTGCAGTCAGTGTCGAGTCAATAGACCGCAGCAAGTTGTGTTGGTCAGCCTGCGATGCTGAAATGCCCTCCAAGTATGCCTCCATGTTGTTGAGCACTCGGCTGTGGCCATGGAGGACATTAAGCATCGCAGCCTGACCAACCTGCAACTGCCGCAGGATGTCCACAGACTCGGCATTGGCGGCAGCTGTGGAGACAGGGGCAGGGGGTGCGGTGCCTGGCAGGAAGGAGACACGTGGTGACGTAGCACGCCGGGAAGGGACACGAGCAAGTGGGAGGCCGGTGATGGCAATGGAGGGGGCGGGGAGAGATGTTGTGCTGCTGTCAGCTGTTGGAGCAGCCTCCGCCCCCTCGGAGAGCTCAGCCTCGGACCCGTCAGCTTCATATTCTGTGGTGGCAGTGGACAGGTCCTCCGGCTCACTCCCCTCGACCTCAGTTCCACTCGATGTGCCAGCTAAGATGTCACTGCTGGCACTGGTACTCGGTCCCTCCGCACGGTCCGTGCTGGTGTCTCCATCCGTGTCCCCCGACGATGCTGTGGGCAAGGTGCATAAACAGGAATTAATCAGACACCTGTATACATATGTCACATGAGTCAAATCTACATAGGTTACAGTGCATAGCCTGAAAAGAAAGATGAGTAACATCTACAATACAAGGTACATATATAGGCCCTGCAACACACAGTTGGTTCACCCACCATGCCACTGAGAAACTATGGAGAGCATGACACATTTGCAAATGACATGATATGGATTTGGACAGAGGAGCCAGGCTCTGGGGACAATCCAGCACTGCATCTGCACCACACAGCGTTGCCGTAACTAGGGATGAGCAGGGACCATCTCCATGAACTTGAAGCACATGCTGCAAAGGTAATACTTAAAGACATGCCCAACATGAATGGGTCACTGCACCTTGAGTGTATGTCCAGACAAACATCACACACTGGCCAGACCGAGCAATGAGATTTCAGGTGTCGACATGTAGGCCTTGCCCGCACCAACCACCCCCTACATGAGACAATTTGATGAGACACAGGAAGCACTTGCATCTCTTAGTCTGGGAGAAATACACATGGGCTGCCAGAAATCCATATTGGACCCAAAATACCCCATGTGCGCCTGTACAACGATCTCATTTACAAATGGCCATCATCAGATAATTGTAACAAGACACACAGGCACTGGCCACCGTGAGTATGAACGAGGAAAATTAGGTCAGGCTGTACAGTGGACACTTGTAGAACACGTTACGTAAATATACATGGTGCCAGGGGACAATGGCACAGAGCACATCCTATGCTGTAGACACTGAGAGTGTCCACATATTGTGATGACACACATGATACCTAGCAAAATATGCCCCAGGGGACAGTAGTGGCCACAATATTCCATGGTCCTGAATGGTAATGACTGCAACACAGGCCACCATCCCTGCACTCTGCGTATCGCACACTCATGCACATCATGTCACAGGCCACAACCTAGGACATGCTTGCTGTAAGGCATTACACTTCAGAGACATACTCCTATGTCTGGACTCAGCATCAGTGCCAATTGACATGGACCTTACAAGTACTGAACTGGACAGGGCACAGGCAAGGTCCCAAAACCTGTTACACACCACCCCCACACATGATGCTGCAAGCATTGGTCACGTGGATAAACTGCCAGCCCAGATGACCTTGTGAAAGAGTGACTACACACAGACCAGGGAACACATGGCAAGGAGGGGAAGGGAGGAAGGACAGCACCGCTATACAGTGGGTGACAGAACCTGCACCGCACATTTAAACACTGGCAGTGTATCCATGCAACTGCGCACTTACAAATGCTGGTGACACACAACAAACACACATGTACCTACCCCCTTCCTGCTGCTGCTTCTCCCGTAAGCGCCTGTCCATGTCAGGAAAGACCACCGCCAGCACACGCTTGTGGATGTGGGTCAGACGGCGACGCCCATGGTTCTTAGGGCCCACAGGTGAGTCCCCCAACAGGACCCGTGCGATCCTCCGCGTCCAGCACCGGAAATCCTGCCAGCGTTTTCTCACCTGGGCCAGGCGCCGCTTGCGACCATCCGTCCTCCTCACGGCACTGATGGCGTCCCTCCAGATCTGCTCCTTGGCAGAGGCGCCTACCTGTGGGGTTAAAAAAAGTGAGACTACATCAATACACCTGCCACATGTCACAGAGACACACATTAGAACAATTTTGCTGGTTTCAACAAGGCATAGTATGCAGCCAAAGCATTGCACCTTTGTCATAGGGACATTTTTCTCTGTGTAAGGGCAAATGCACCACGTGCCATTGAAAGTACACAGGTGGCATGAGGGGTACGACACAATAAATGATCCAGACTCACACTGTGCATCAGAAGGTACACCAGGATTATGTGCAGCACCTCAAAGCAGTCACATGCCACAAGCCACTGATGCTACCTCAGCAGAGTACACAGACACACACAGGCACTGGACATTCACCTGCCATTGCCAAATGCAGCTACAAACCTCACTCTGCACATGTGCCACTAGACTGGGGGGGCTCACAGGTGTGGGGCTGGCTCTGCACGTCAGACACACAGCACTGCTACCTGCTCACATCAGATGGGCAGGGTATATCCATCCCTCATGCAGCTGGGGTGCTACACTCCACATATGCACCCACCCACATGACAGGGGACTTACACACACACCGATGTCCAGGGTATGAACACATCATGTGGACACTCTCAGCACAGGTACACTGAACAAACACACATCTGTGGGTACAGTCACCTGTCACACTGGGGTGACCACAGAATCACATGAGGACTGTAGAAGCAACATTCCCAGGAGGATTAGACAGGCAGAATGTGGCATGCACCATGCAGTGATTGTCACAGTAAACACAATGCAAGTGAGGACGGCAGACATGCACCACAGCATGCTCTGGCTGGGAGACATTTGGCATTCCCCCCCCGGGACCCACCCTACAGTACAATGCATGTGTGTCACACCTGGACACAATGCCAGAAGTCACAGTCACAAAAAAGGGCCACAGTCTGTGCTAGTGGACTCAGCACTCACCTGAAACCCTGGTCGGCCATACAGCATGGGGTACTGTGGGAGGATGACATCCAGCAATGCCACATTCTCCTCCAGGGTGAAAGGCTGGGCCCTCTCCACAGACCTTGACATGGTGCCAGGGAATCACGAGCAGCAGCAGTGTTGTGGAATCAAAAGATGTGCAGGCAAGTGCTCTCTCATGGGACCTGGCTGCCTTATATCTGCCTTGCTGGCCTGTTTCATGCACAGGAGTACAGAGTGATTGGTCACTCACATTTGCATCCTATGTTTCCTCCAATCCATTTAAACCTACCCCTGTGAGGGGGTTAGATTTTTTTAGAATTCAGCATGATGTCATTTCAACAACAACTTTGCAACAAAGTAGATTATTTCAAACCGACTTTTGCAGGCCACCTCATTCAACAAATTCAAAGTTTAAACTCGGTCTCCATGGCAACCAGCATGCATCTCTGGCTTCATACTTGTCCCTCATGTGTCCCCTATGTAATTTGGAGATTCACACACAGGTATGGTGCGTTCCGGGGCCCTAGGCACCCCAAATGCATAGCAACGGGCCGTACAGGCGTGTGTACGGTCCGTATCACTATGGGTATGCATACGCGAGCAAACCCATAGTGATACGGACCGTACACACGCGTGTACGCTCACTATCACTATGGGTGTGCTCGCGTATGCGTACCCATAGTGATACGGACCGTACACACGCGTGAACGCTCACTATCACTATGGGTTTGCTCGCGTATGCGTACCCATAGTGATACGGACCGTACACACGCGTGTATGCTCACTATCACTATGGGTGTGCTCGCGTATGCGTACCCATAGTGATACGGACCATACACACGCGTGTACGCTCACTATCACTATGGGTGTGCTCGCGTATGCGTACCCATTGTGATACGGACCGTACACACGCGTGTATGCTCACTATCACTATGGGTTTGCTCGCGTATGCGTACCCATAGTGATACGGACCGTACACACGCGTGTACGCTCACTATCACTATGGGTGTGCTCACGTATGCGTACCCATAGTGATACGGACCGTACACACGCGTGTGCGCTCACTATCACTATGGTTAGGCCTACGGCAGCACTCCCATAGTGATAGGGAACGTACACACGCCCTCAGAGCGAATGTACGGTGCCTTTCACACATAACAGTGGTGACAGGCAGCACACAGAAAGGAATAGAGCTGACATACTTGTCCATGGATGGACATCAAGGCATTGTCTGTGCAGTACTACATGTGTGGGGCACAGGTGTGAAAGGCTGTGATGTGGCACATTACTCCTGAGTTGTGAAGGCAATAGATGTATGATGAGATGTGTACAGATGTTATGTGTGATGGTGCACTATGTGCCAGACATGCCCTTCACTCCTTTGACATGTGTGCATGTCGTACAGAACACTTGAGATAAGCGTCACTGGCATTGCACAGTCAACAACACACGCAAGTGTCCCCTGATGCCCACTACAGGGGTTACCACACCTGACATGTGACTACCCACGTTGCACGATGTGACTATGTCATGTATGTGTGGTGTGTTCCCATTAGCTTGATGTTGGTGTTCCCTCAAATGCATCTGCAGTTGCTGCAACCAACATGTGTCTATGTGTAGATGGCCATGGCACACTGTTACGCACACCAGGCCACATGTGGTATCGGATGTAAGGTGTGTATGTATGCATGGGACACGGAGTGGCGTAACAAGGACCTGTCTGCATACTCTCAATGTATGTGTGATCAGTCATGACATGTACACCTTCATGGCAAGGTGTGTGGGCTGTCCTAGTGTTATGTCATGTGACCTGTGGCTCTAGTGTTCCGCTACCTGTCTCTGCAATCAACATCCTACAGCTGCTGATATGTTGATGTATGTCACTCCTGTATTGCGTCTGGCTGTTCGCTTACACTGGGACACAGCTAGTCCCATGCCATAGGATGTGGAGGTTCACAATCCCCGTGTGTAGCTGGGTCTTGGTAGGAGTGTCACCTGGCAGCCATACGTGTCCAGGGCATGTAGCACATACCTGACTCCGTATGTAGCATATGTGTATTGACAGATTAACATGTGCTCAGTACATATAAATTGTTGTTGTGGTGCACTCACTCTTCCTTGTCACTTCCAAATTACTGCACAGCGCCGCCTCTTCCCTGACCAATTCCGGACTTGGCTGACATGCGGGAGAATGACTGTATACGCTGCTACTGCTTCCCCCAACCGTTGATTGAGGAGTTGACGGCAAGGCTGGCACCACACCTGCAACCGCTGCACAGGTATCCTATGGCACTGACACCCAAGCTGAAGGTAATGGCAGCCCTACATTTTTTTGCCATGAGTACCTTTCAATATACCATAGCTCATGTTGCTGGCATGTCCCAGACCATGTTCAGCCGTGTGCTGCATGATTTTTTAGAGGCCATGTTGCTTCACCTGGATGAGTTTATCCATTTCCCAACTCCTGAACAGTTGACAGGTGTCAAGCGTGGATTCTATGCCCTGGGAGGGATGCCCCATGTCATTGGGTCCATGGATGGGACACATGTGGCTTTGGTACCACCACAGGCACAGGAGGTAGCGTACAGGATTCGCAAGCACTACCACTCCATCAATGCCCTTGTGGTGTGTCTGTCCAACATGGTGATTTCAGATGTCTGTGCTCGTTTTCCAGGATCAGCACACAATGCCTACATCATGAGGCGTAGCAGGGTGCCTCAAATGATGACGCAGCTGCGCAACGAACGAGCATGTGTTGTTGGTGGGTACAGTCTGTCTGTCCTGTATTTTGCGTAGACTTCCTGCCCGACTGCTTCTCCTGTCCTACTTTTGTCCATGTGGTTTCCATGTAGGGGACGCTGGCTATCCCAACATGCCATGGCTGATCACACCTCTCCGCAACCCCAGCACGCCGGCCCAGCTCCGCTACAACACCGCCCATGGCCGGACAAGGCGAGTGATAGAGAGGACATTTGGCCTCCTGAAGAGCCGATTCAGGTGCCTACACAAGACCGGCGGCGCCCTCCCATATGCCCCGGTGAAGGTCTGCAAAATCTTCATGGTCTGCTGCATGCTGCACAACATGGCAGTTGAGAAAGCTGTGCCACTCATCCTGGATCAAGATGATCAGGACCATCCACCCGTGGAGGACGAAGGGCTTGGCAATGGGGCTAGTGATGTGGAGGATGTGGAGCCGCAAGAGGACATCCGGAGTCGGCTCATACGCGACTTCTTTGCTTAGTGGTGAGTACCAGTGTCTGAGTGTGCACGCATTGGTCCTTGTGTGGCATGTGTTGCAATGTGTGTGTCCATCTGCATGTATAATAATCATAATATACTAGAACAACTATGAGTCTCAAAAAAAATATAGAAGACCTAGACACAAGGATAAAGGTAATGCTAGAGTTTAGTAAAGCTGTGGATTCATTTATGCATATATGTGTGTATGCACTGGAATTAAAAATTCTGCATGTATGCCACGTGAGTCAGAGGTGTGTGTGGATGTGTCACTCGAGTGATGGTGCCAGTGATGAGTGTATTTCCGCAGTCATAATTGTGACCGAGCATGTTGTCATCCTTATATGTGTCGAGTACATGCACATGCAAGTGGATGAGCTTTTTGTGGCTGACTTCTTGTGTGTCTCTCATCCCCAGGTACTTGCGCATGCCGTCTGCTGGTTGCATTGTTGTGGCACTGCTATTCCTCATGGACACGTCATCGTGTGCTGACTCAGCGTTACACGCACAGACAAGTTTGGAAGTCTCCTTAGGGTAAGGGATGCATCAGGGGTGTATTGGGTGTGGCAGTTGTTTACGATGTGTGCACACTGCCCCTGTCGATGTTTGGTTCCTCTGCAGACATGTCGCATCACCATGGGACACATGACATGTAGCTGGATTCACCTGAATAGATGGTCAGACTTGTTGACAGTCATCTGTAATGGGATAGTGGATTGTGATGAAGGCATCAATGTGTGTAACACTGCCCTCGGACACATACGGTTTGCATTGGCTTGACATGGTGTGGAAACTTCCACATCAGAGGATCAATGGTGTATGGCAGCCTCTCCGTGAGCAGCAGGGGGTGTTTAGCTGTTACCCGACACTTGTGTGCCAGTTCCATGGATATCAAGCATTTGTGGTGCAGAAGGGGGGTGCCAGTGTTGGACCCACATGTTACTCCACATGACCTGTGTATGTGTACTCCGAGTTGCCTCTGCATTCCGGAATACATGACTAATAAAGGTGTCCCTATGCCTCCAAGGTGCCTCTTCTCAGTCAATGTTGGTGTGTTGCCACGGTGCATACGGCATGTCTGGCATGGTTCTCAGTGATAGTGGCTATGTGTCTATGTGTAGAGTAGCAAGATGCAAGCTGTTTGTCTGGGATTAGACTCTGTATTGTGCATGATGTCCATGACTGTGTGGGTATTGTGACATGTGCCATCCCCATGCATCCAACATTGGCCAGGCCACCATTCTCTGCATCCACCTGACTCAAGCTTGCAGGACATGGTTCTGCCACCTGTCTACACATACCTGGGTGCCCCCCAGGACACTCCACATGATCCCTGACCTCTGCGCATGACTGTTGCTGTACTCAATATGTCTGTCGGCACGGTTGTGCGGCCACCCCCTCAGCTGGTTGGGCCCATCACGGGTGTGTATGGTGCTCCATGTCTGTCTTGCCTAATACATTGTGACTCATGTGTGTCCTGTGCCAGACTCAGACCCCAGGGTATGGATGGTTGAAGTCATATGAGAACTCAGGCATGGTTAGACTTTACAAGACACATGTAATGTAAAAATGTAGGCATCATCTCTTGATCGTGCAAGTTTTTATTTGTGTTGGGGTACGTGTTGGGGGGGGGTATGACAAGAGGGGCTTTCCGGGTGTGTGGAATCCAAAGTTCACTGGGGGAGTTGGTACCCTTGCCATTGGAAATCATCAGAGTCCATGCCACAGTGTTCGTCAACATTGGTCAGACAGTGACCAGCAAGTCCATGTGGCAGAGAATGTCATTTGCTGATGTGCTGCTGTTGGGCCAGTGGGCCAGGTGCCAGGCCAGGTGTCCTGGGAGATGGTGCTGTTGCGCCGACCCTCACGGTCTTTTCCGTGGATGACCCGCCCTCCTGCGGGAAACCTCAGAAGCAGGCCGTGACGATGCTTGGGATGCTCCGTCGGATGTATCCTCCTCCTCCTGATCCCTCCCTGTGGGTGGTGATGTTCTTCGCCTGGTGGCACAGGGAGGGTTGCCCATGTTGTCGGTTATCCGACGGAGTGAACGGTTAATTCCCGTGAGCACCGTCACGAGCTCAGCCTGTCTGTACTCCATCCGTCCTTGGTGTCGCTGTTGACAGGCATGTTGCTCCGCATGTTGCTGGGCCTGCTGGGTCTTGATCTCCTCGAGGGTCCCCTTCATCTCGTTGAGGGTGGACACAACCTGGCTCATGCCCGTGGTGTCCTGCCGGTATGTGTCCAGGATGTTTCTTACATGGGAATATACCGGTTCCGCAGCCAACTGGTCAGGCTCGCGCCTCCGCCGTCCTCCACTCCCACCACCCCTGCCCACTTGCGCCTGGCCTGCCCTTGTGGGCACATCGGGTCTCCGGGACCCCTGAGGGGTGGCATTTGCGTTGTCGCCTGCCTCCTCCTGGGTGCCCGGTACACCGTGTCCCTCCTGGTCAGCCTGGCTGCGTTGTGGTGGTGGGGCAGGTATCCTGGGTGTCTCCTGGGATGTGGCAGGAGTGGGGGTGGTGGTTGGCCCAGTTGTACCTGACGCAGGTGCTGCAGGTGGTTGGACACCAGAGGGGCCAGGTTGGTCGGGGTCGTCCACAGAGTGGTGAGAGTCGTCGCTGCCGGTGGGATCGTCATCCCGCAGAGACAGGTCCTGTGAGTCTTCCCCCCCAGTGTTGGGGGGTGATCCACGACATTGACCTGTGTGTGAGAGAGACAATGTTATTTTTGTTCCATGCAACATCCATGTTTCATTCGTTTCAAAGTTGGCACATTTCCTCTGGGTATTTGAATATGTCTTGCATTCCACTCACAGTGCACTTGTGCATGGGTATGTCCCTTGGCCACAGCTTTTGAGACTTTACCTATGTGTGACACAGTCTTACTTGCTGCGTCAATTGTGACTGCAGTCAGCAGTGGAGTGAGCAGGTGTGGCGAGCCATGCATTGGCACCTTCCGTGTTGCACTGTACGTGGGCAAATGGAGTTGTTCCACACACTTATATAATGCAGGTAGCTGGCGTTGTGCTCGTGCACAGGTTGACACATGGCCCAGTGTTTTGCCATGGAGAAGAGAGGGGGATTCAGGCACTGGCCACCCTTGTCTACATGCACGCAGTCCACCTGCTGACGAGCAGACATTCCCACACCACCCAAGGCTGAATTGGTCTCCCTGTGTCTCTCTTTCTCACTCCCTCTCTGTCCCCCTCTCCCTCCCTCCCTGTGTCAGCCTCCTCCCTCTGTCCGTCTCCCTGTGTCTCCCTCCCTCTCTGTCCCCCTCTCCCTCCCTCTGTGTGTCACCCTCTGTCACCTCAGCCCAGCTTCCTAGGGACACACTGTTTGCAGATCTTTGAATGGCCCTTGGCTTGTTCATGTGAGTTTGTTTCTGATCTCAAGGCACCCATTGGGTGTAGTGTCTGTGTCTGCGCTGCTGCTGTGGTGGTGTGTGCTGCCACTCTTTCACAGTGTTGGCTGTTCATTAGCTGCTGTCATGTGCAAAAAGTGCCTTCACCCCCATGTCTTCATGCAAGGCGTCCGCCATTTGCAGGCAAGTCTTTCCTGTGTGGGGACACACTGTTTGTCTGGCTGTGACCTAGGCCATATGGGCTGAGGGCATTGTTGTCTGCTTCTGAGTTGCACTATGTGATTTTTGAGGCCCATACTCCCGCCATCCAGGTTACCGTGTCTTGTGTTGGTGTTTTCTGTGGCCTGGGACTTGGCATTGTCTAGCTGGGTGCATGGGGCATGGTGGCGCTAGTGGCATGTGCGTGTTTATGGAGTGTGGTTGAGTCATGCGATAGCTTTGGGGTGGTTGCAAGTTTGGTTGTGGATGACGTTTCCCCCATGTGAGGTGAGTTGTTTGTGTACTCACCAGGCTCTCGGAGTCCTTCTACTCCCTCCACTGCCACCACCAGCAGCATGGCCATCACCTTCTCCTCCCAGGGATGGTATTGTACGCGTCTGCGGGGCGGCCCTCCTCCAGTGGTGTTGGCCTGGTTGTGGTCGTCGGTCATTTTGTGGCGGACCGTCCTCCGCAGATCGTACCACCTGGCTTGGCATTCATGCCTGGTCCTTCTGGTGGACCCAACAGCATTCACAGCATCGACAATCGTGTGCCACATGGCTGATTTTTCGGAAATGCTGGTCTGTCTGACCAATGTTCCAAAGAGGTGTGGCTCGATTATGATGATTTCATCGACAAGGACCTCCAACTCTCGGCTAGTGAACTTTGGATTCTTGTTAGTGGGCATGGTGAGGGGGGTGGGTGTGGATGGTTGTGGGGGTGTGGGTGTGGATGGTTGTGGGTGTGTGGGTGTGGTTGTGCAGGTGTGTGTGTGAATGGGAGGAGGGGGTGTTTGTGAAGGTGGTTGTGTGAAGGTGTGCAGGTGTAAGGTGTAGTGGAGGTTGTAGTATGGTGCAGTTGTTTCTCTGTGTGGTCTGGCAGCAGTGGGTCTGTTGCAAAGGATCATGGTTTGTGTGTGTTGGGCCTTTTTATTGGTCCATTGGTGGGTGTGGCTGTGTTTGAACTTTGGGTGGGTGTGTTATAAGGAGTGGTTGTGTTTTGGGCCTCTGTTTGGGAGTTTGGCAGTTGCAGGTCAGTGAATAGGTTATATTTGTGCTTGTTGGACATGTTTTGTGGCTTTGTGCGATTAGAATGGAGTCTTCTTGTGTTGTTTTGCTTTGTCCTGGTTGTGTACGTGTGTTTTTAGCGACTGTACGGTGCGTACATAGGCCATTTTGTTGTACAGTGCTGTCCTTGTCTCTGGCTTGGTACCACTCGTACATGCGCGATGTTGGGTGAGGGTGCTGGTGTTGGGGCCTGGGGTGCACTCCGTACTTAGACTGGTGGGGTGTGTGTTCGCTCCGTACATACACGGGTGGGGGTACGGTCCGTACATACACTGTTGGGGTGGGGGTGCGCTCCATATATACATGGGTGGGGGTACGCTCCATACATACGCGGGTGGGGGTACGGTCCGTACATACACTGTTGGGGTGGGGGTACGCTCTATACATACGTGGGTGGGGGTACGGTCCATACATACACTGTTGGGGTAGGGGTACGCTCCATACATACGTGGGTGGGGGTACGGTTCGTACATACACTGTTGGGGTGGGGGTACTCTCCATACATATGCAGGTGGGGCTACGGTCCGTACATACACTGTTGGGGTGGGGGTACGCTTCATACATACGCGGGTGGGGGTACAGTTCGTACATACACTGGTGTACATACACGGGTGGGGGTACAGTCCGTACATACACTGTTGGGATGGGGGTACGCTCCATACATACGCGGGTGGGGGTACGGTCCATACATCCACTGTTGGGGTGGGGGTACGCTCCATACATACACGGGTGGGGGTACGGTCCGTACATCCACTGTTGGGGTGGGGGTACGCTCCATACATACACGGTGGGGGTACGGTCTGTACATCCACTGTTGGGGTGGGGGTACGCTCCATACATACGCGGCTGGGGGTACGGTCCGTACATCCACTGTTGGGGTGGAGGTACGCTCCATACATACACGGGTGAAGGTACGGGCCGTACGTACACGGGTGTATATACACGGGTGGGTGTACGGTCCGTATGTACGGGGTGTACATGCACGGGTGGGGGTTTGGCGCATACATACGAGGGCTGGGGGGGTGGTTCGGCACGTACATACGGGGGCTGGGGGGGTGTTCGGCGCGTATGTGGGCACATGTCTCCATGGTTGCTATGGGAGTTCGGTGCGGACAGTGTTTTTTCCATACGGTTGTAACATCGGACGCACGGGATGGATCGTACTTGCGCGGTCGGACTTCACTTTTCACATTTGTACGGTAAATCGGCCGGGGACGTGTCGGACACATTTTCCGACCCGAGGACGTGTGGGGAATTATTCCCAATGCGATTCGTATGGACTTTTTCCCATGCGAATCGTAGTTGGCAGTTTGTACGGCACTTGTACGATTCGTACGGTAAAAAGACCGGATACGAGTCGTACGGGGAAATTTTTTCCAGGATCCGAATCGGCACCCAAATGTCCAAACCCAATTTATGCCACAGAGCCTGAGGTAATTCAACTGCCTGGAGATCAGGTGTCAAAGCCCTTGCTGTTCTGTTACTCACCGCACACACATGATGCTCCACAAAATAATATATCCCCAGCGAGAAAATATTCTCCCTGACTCCTCTTCTAGTGCTTGACTTATCCTGATGTCCTTCATGCGCAATATCCACAGTGATCTTTCCCAAATTAAAAGGAGGAATAGACTTCTCACATCCTACAAAAACACCATCCTCCACAGCTAAGTCTTCAACCACGTTGAAAAACCCCAACAACTCTCCTGGAACTATCCTTTTTTCTGGCCAAACACTTCTGATACATTGGGTTAACCTATTCAATTCACCCTCCATCTCCATCTCTTTTTTCCACCTGTAGTTTTGAATAACAGAATGTTCCAAACTTAACAAACTGACAATCTGCAGCATGAATGCTACCACGAATTCATAGATATCAGCTTCCAAATGCTTCTTATCAGGTGAAAGGTATTCTGGATATGCAATCTGTATGAACATTACACCTCCCCAGAACATACTCCAAGTAGTATTGGAAATTCTGAAATCTGGAAGCAAGACTGTCCAACCTTGATGGCGTGGAATGGCCCCCACTAGACACCATAATATGCACTAGTGGTTTGTTATCCGCTTTTATAATGAATTTGGTACCACACAAAAAGGTCCTAAATGCTCTGCTCCCCACACACAATCTAGCAACTCTCTTTCTATGACAGAATAATTTTCCTCAGAATCCTGCAAGGCTCATGATACATATGTCACAATCCACTCCTTACCAAGCTCACGTTGCATCAACACCCCTCCCAGTCCACAACTGCTAGCATCAACCATCAACCATCACAACACATTCCAAGACAAGGTGCCTCTACAATAATTGATTTAAGAGAATTGAATGCAACAGTCGTATTTTCAGTTTATTCAAACCTTGCATTTTTTTTTTAAAAAGACATCTGAAATGAATAACTTTGGATGCACAGCTATTAATAAACTTCGCATAAAATTCTGTCAACCCGAGAAAAGTCATGAGTTGTTCTTTGTAGTTGGAAATAGGTGCATTGGTAATGTTCTCAGCATGGTTGGGTTTAATGCAAGTACCACTAATACAATGCCCAAGATACTGTACTTCCTGTTCCTTGAATTTATATTTCTCAGTGCGTAATATAAGCCCCTTGGATGATAGCGCTGCCAGCACTTTCTTTAAATTGTTTTCCTGATCCTCCACTTTTTTTCCAAAAACTAGAATATCGTCTTGGAAAGCTACTGTGCCCTTCACTCTCTCCAAAGTTACTTTCTTCAGCCTTTGAAAAACTGAGGCGGAGCTGGCCAACCTAAATGGCATTCTATGAAATCTAAACAGACGTTCTGGCATAATGAAAGTGGTTACATTTTTAGATTCATCAACTAGTTTGACTTGGTGATAGGCACTGGCCAAGTCTATACATGAGAAAGCCTGTGCCCAACTAAAGTGGGCATCCACCCAAATTGCACTGTTAAGACGGTGCAAGTCCACACAGAGTCTCAACTCACCAGAAGCTTTAACCGAAATAACTACTGAAGAAACCCATGGTGAGGACTCCAGAGGTTCAATGTTGTCTTTCTTGCATATATCTTGCAACATAGCCTTGAGTTTATCTCTGTAAGTGAGTGAACATTTCTCACCTTGTGTTGAGTAGGGATAGCATAGTCACATAAATTAAAGCAGTGTTTAAATCCCATAATCTTCCAATTTGCCTCTAATGACATCTAGAAATTGCAATTTTAATTTGTGAATAAATGTTCAAATGTACAGCCCCCACCACTTCATTGTACTCAGTGGAATAGCTAATAGCGTACATAGGGGGATCCGCTCTAGGATCCAATTTTCATGCCAATTTCCTTTTGGTGGGGCCAACCCAACAAAGGCTGTCCACTTCTTGTTGCATACACCTTCTCACAGGTGTGTCATCCAGAGAACCCTAAATAATCCCCAGAATAACCCACAAAGTCAATTTTATTACCTGCATCCCTCCCAGTGCCGCATCAGGTGATAATAAGTTTTTATTAGGCTATTTCTCTTCAACAATGGAATGTGACAAACCAGTATACCACACACATGAATCAACCAACACAGGTATCTTCACCCCATCAATAGTAATATCAAACACCATAAATGTTGTTATGATCTTTCCATCACTTATGTTTAGGATGGGATTATGATCCTGATCAAAACTGTCATACTCACATTTATCGTCATCCCAACATTGAAACAAATTCACTTTCCAGAATGCACATCTGCACCCTCTACTAAAATGTCTCATGTTATTGCATTTTGGGGAAATGTTATCTGCAGCAGGACACAATTTCAAGTTCCCTAAATGTGATCCCTTCCACACCTATAACACAATGCTACGCTTTTCTTTCCATCAGTTCTCTTCCACATAGGTTTTACCTCATTCCTTTGCCCCCACCTTTGCTTGGATTTATCCCCTTAATTTTTTGGCACCACAAGAACATCTTTTTCAAAATTCCCTCTAATTTTCCGCACAAGCATCTCCAAAAGTTCTATGGCTTTAGCAATCTCAATTGCTGCATTAAGTGACATATTTGTTGTAGTCCATAGTGTTTCTTGTATCTTCTTGTTATTAGTTCTTATTAAAAGTTGATCACTCAAAACCTGCTGGTATGTAATATGCTCAAAATTGCAAGTCACAGTCAGAGATCTAAGCACTGGTACATAAACCTCTATCGATTCATTTGACCATTGCTTCTTGTTTTAAAAAGTAAACCAAATTGCTTAGAGTCATATTGATACACATTAATCTTATCAGGATTAACTAATGCTGGTCAATTTTTAAACTCCTTCAATCCTGTCTCCCATAAACAGCACTTCAACAATGCTAATTTCCTCTCAGGTTCACAATTGTCCCCTTCCAAAACCTCTACATGTGCCTAGAAAACTGCTTCCCACCTCTCCCAGTCCATAGGTGGTTCATCCGATATTGTGAGAAATGAAGGAGGTGCCACAATACCAGACATTTTTCCCCTTAAACTGGTAATATTGCACTTAATGCTTGGCACAAACTAGCAATAATGCAAAACTGTAACAATATACATAACAAACATGGTCACCGTAGTCTTATTATACTTAAAACAATAAAGGTAGTCACCGTTGTCACACTCCTGAAGATGTGCGCATCACGGTGTAAAGACGTGCTGTCTAAGGTCTGCAGAAGCTCCTGAAAACGTAGACAAACTGTAAACAAAACTCCATATGCCTCCCCCAGAGTTCGCCGCTCACACGATGACAATACAGAAGAGTACAAAGAAATACACTCTGTGTGAGACTCCCTGCAAATACTGTACACACGTTGAACTCACTGATACGTGCATCCATTCCCTAGCATACTGGCACCGTGAAGAGCTGTGGAAAGTAGCCACTCCCTCAATTCCTTTCACTAATTGGAAACAAAAGAAGCCATCGACCCTCAATTCTTGACACCTACCAATCGGAAATAGATGAAGATGTTGAAACCCATAATACTGGAATCGAAGCAATTGGTGAAAGAGAGCTCATCAATCCATAGATGCTCCAAACAGCTTGTACCAATAGCAATCCACCACAGTGCCCATCAGCCACTGAAATTCTCCTATAAAGCACCAATGAAATGGAATAATGGATGCTTCCAATAGCTACCAAGGATACCTAAAATACCAAATCTGCTCATAAATCCAACCAGAAACTCTCTTGCTGATCCGTTACAAAGGTAATCCCAATCCTAAATGAATCTCGTTGCACTGTAAATCATTTCCAGCAAACACTGTTTATTAGCATAGAAATATACTCTTCAAGTTAATGTTACTTACGGATTCCCATAACCGTCAACCCCTACCCTTATCTATACAGTCCCCCATTTAAATAACCAGAACCCTAAGAGAATGCAAACACAGTTGAACAGTACCACATGTATAATATGAAACTAGGCACGAGGGTGCAAAGTCTTGTCATGCTCACAATATTTACAGCATCATTTGAAATAAGCACAAGCGTAATACACATGTCACGCTCGTGCAAGATAACCACATATAACAATGTCACTGAGAGAATCCTGGAGCTGAGTGGATAATGTAAGGCAGTTGACAGTAGGAGGCAGAGGTGATAGTCCTCAGGATTAAAAAAAAGAAAAAGGGCGAAGGCCAGAAATCATAGATTTTGCATGTTATCGAAGAATTTTGTGGGTTTAACTTTTTGTCCATCATTAACATTGTGCACTGTGCATTTTCATATATGATTATATATATAAACTGAATTATTACAACTGCTTTTGCAACAAACTTACTAGGATGCATAGAAGTGTATTTATTAATGTGTTTTAGTTAGGCCACATTTTTCTGTAAACGCCATCCTGAACAAGATGGAAGCCA
Organism: Triturus cristatus; assembly: GCF_964204655.1. Lineage (NCBI taxonomy): Eukaryota > Metazoa > Chordata > Amphibia > Caudata > Salamandridae > Triturus > Triturus cristatus. The sequence continues at coordinate 1,378,597,969 of NC_140589.1, read as the reverse complement.
TCTATGTCATTCGCTCATGCTTCCCCACTTGTACACATCCTCTCCCCATAGTAAAGCTGAAGTCATAGGGCCTGATTACAAGTTGAGGTGATATTTGTTGGCCCTGATAAGTAATGATACCATGGGGTATGTTATTTATCAGGTGCGATAAATAACACCTAAGAAGTTTATGGAGAATAACATGCAGATTTTCGGTGTATAAAGCACCAACATCAGCTTGCTATGGTAAATACTGTATGTTTTGTCCTGTTAAATTCCAGCAGGTTTGACCTGCCGTAATATAACAAATTTTGTATTATTGGATGCGTTAAATAAAACCAAACTCATAATTTTGTCCGGTCTATGAACAGGAGTTAACGCACGGGATGGAATTAACTGTCCGACTTGTAATAAGGCCCAAAATAGTTTATTTCCACTGTTGTCATAATTTTACTCACTGTGAATTCTATGACGTGGATGTAAAAATGTTACATGTAGCTATGTTTTCTGGTTCTTTATTGGACCTAGTCTTTCGAACAAAGGGGCCCTATTTCGAAGTTGGCAGTCCTGGGACTGCCATCGCTTTTTGGTGGTCTGACCGCTCGCATACCTATCGGTCCAACCACCGAATTAGAACACGGGCAGTAAGACCGCTGTCACACCATTGCAAGACTGACACCTCGACCAGGATCTCATCTCCTGCGGCAGCCGTGGGCAAAGCGGCGTTGTATGGAGGAGGTCCCTGCATTGGTACTGCCATGGGAGTTGTGATCTTCCTTCCCATTGTCCTTTGCATGGCAGATACCCTGCTATGAAAAGGTCGGCGGGAAGGACTGTAAAGTGCCCCAAACAGGGCCCCAAAGCAATTCAGCCCAGTGGATATAGTGGCCGGGGGCACATGTTGTGCCGCACTATGCTTCTACTGTCATGCACGCACTGTGCACCATGCACAACATGGTGCATGGCAACAGTGCGCTGACAGTGGAGGCGCTGTAGTGCAGCGGCATTTCCTTCTGGCTCTTTATACGAGTCGAAGCATGCTGCCGCTGCAAGATCACTGCTGGCACACTGCCTGTGAAGTCATAATCCATCAGCCGGGATGCCGCCTGCTTATTGGTGTTTTACTGACGGCTGCAGACTGGTGGTATGCCTGCCAACATCTAAAGTGGGCCCAAAGTCTTAGTGCTAAAAGTTTCATATTTGTTTGAACATCTCTGAATGACATTAGTATAGAGGGTGTTGAATAATTATTCAGAAAAATGAATAGTGCTTATGTGTTAAGGTAATGATGTTTATTTTTCTTGTGTTCTGATTTGCTCAAGTCCGTATACAATTGTTCATACCATGATGAATGTGCAGAAACTCAAAGTTTCTGTGAAATACCTGTGTAAAGAAAAATCCGAGATCTTGGGGCTGATCCAGAATTCTGTGAGCTTTCCTTGATGCTGCTTGGGATGATGCTCAATTTCTTTCTGATTTTGCCTACTTTGTATAACTCTGCATTTGAGAGCCAACATGGCATTTGTGTTGTATTGCTTATTTTTGATTTTCTGAAATCAAACCCTTAACTAACTTTTCATTGATCTAGAACTCAGTTATTGAGTGGGGTCCATTCAATTTGTTTAACCCATTATTTAATTAATTATATTACTCTTCTGATTTGATGTTTATGGAGGTACATTAATGTGGGAACATATTGTTTCATGAAATTGAGGTTTAACACCGTCACCAATCCAGTATACTGTGGGAGAAATGATTGAGGGAAAATTTGGATTGGCTAAATTTTTAGGTAACTTTTTGTTCCCACTTTGTGATCCTTAAGAATCCATTTTACAGTTAGCCCCTTATATTTTAGGGTTATCCAGGGCCTCCCTCAGCTCAGGTTTCTGAATCCTAATATGTGTTTCTGCGAAGCGGCTCTTAGTCTCTTCCTCAGTAGGAAAGTTGACTATTAGATGGTGATTCTTAGATACCTTGTATTCTAGGTGGATTGCCAAGAGTCCACCCATTAAACAGCATTGAAGTAGCACAAGCATTTACTTATTTTTTCTAAAATAATCTCAGAGAATTTCTAGCCGTGACTGAAAGAATGATTTTGGATGAATGTAAAGCAAATGAGAGCAAGTGGATAGTGTCTAGGTGATTGAGTGAATGTATGAGTAGTATCTGGATGATTGGATGGGTGTATGCATAGTGCCTGTGTGAATGAATGAGTAGAAGCATAATGTTTGAATTATTGAATAAGTGCGTGTGTTGTGCCATATACAGTAGATGCCATCCTTTAAAACTCAGGCCTAGTAGCTCTATAATATGTCTTAAAATACCTCCTAAAAAGAGGAGATACAGCATACTTCAAAACAGTAAAATTTCCAAATATAATAAAAATCACTTTCAATACTCACCTGTCGTGTATAAGGATTGATTTCTTCTTGTTGAATATGAATCAGACATATTCTACTATATATAGGCTTCTACATGTATTCTGACACTTGTGCATCTGATTACTTTAATTTCAAAACTACGTAGTTTGTTATACAGGTGCACAGATCTTAGCAGTTCTACTACAGTATTGACTCACAGGAGTAGACATCTGTAATCTATATATGCGTGTCAGAAGTCCTTGGATAGAGAGTACAATACACACCTGTGTAGTATAATGAGGAGTAAATAACTTGCAATCAAAGCACTTTTATTAGTCTATATTCTTTTGTGAAAAGTAAGTGTGATGCTGCTCCACAGATATATGATCCTACTTTTTAAGTAGTCTAAATGATGAACATTATTTATATTAAAACAAATAATATATAACTACATTTTAAAAAAATAAACAAGGTTATCATACATATTATATTATTTATTCTTACCTTTAAAGTAATTTAGATGCATTACTCAGTAGAACTATTTTAGAGTAGTATTATCCTAAACAGCATTACAACTGTTTTCAAATTTCAACAGTAGCTACTATAAAGAAGAAAAAGAAAAACTGTTATTTTATGGTAATATATTACAGAAATTATAATATTATATTTTTAATAACAGAACATAAATTTAGAATTACATAACATTTTCAGTTTCCATTTTTTGCTCTTCTCAGATTCCACTTAACTTTACCATACACAGTGATTTCAATGTAGTATCATCATTGAACAGTGGGGAAAAAAACAATCAAATTGATTGTAGAAAAAAAGCTCAGCATTGAACATCATTATCAATATGTGTACCTATGCATTTTCCTATCTACCCTTTGTTAATTACTTCCTTCATCAACATTAACTCTATTATTTATCTCAAACACAGTTGCCAAAATGTAAACTCTCATTTACATCTGGTACAATATAGAGAACAAATATATAAACTATTTGCTTTTAAACAGAATTTTCCAAATGTAATATCAATTAGCGCAAATAATAATAAAAAAACACTAATTATAAATACTAATAGTTTGCAGTGCTTTCTACTTTCTGTTCACATCTTCTCAATAGGCTGAATGATGTACTCAAAACTTTGACTGCAGAAATAGCAAATATGAATTTGGTAATTCATAAGGCAATATAGGTTTGAATTACAAGTTGGCATCAATGCAAAGTGTCCATCTTTTGTTACGCTTTAAATAAACAGTATAGTGTCCAGATGTTTCAGTAAGTCCTTCATGAACAATAATAGCTTGTGTGGTATAAGTTCTTCCTGAAATAGATATTTGACTTGCTTTAAAATTTGTCATTTTTGTTTCCAATTTTGTTCCATATGCTCTACATCACTGGAACTTTAAAATGAGATATTTTCCAAATCCTTCTATATGTAATGTAGACAACATCTCTGATCTACAATGTGAGCATCTCATATCCTGATTTGCTGTTTTAATCAAATTGTTCAAATGTACTGATTCACAGTCTGGTATTGTCAAGTATAGGACTTGTTCTGTTTGTATTTCAGTGGTAGAAGTAAATGAACACTCTTCACACTTATGGTTCCACTGGTACCTTAGTCCAGATAGGTTTTCAATGTGTATTCCTTCATGTTCTAATACTCCAAGCATAAGCATTATAAATTCTTGTGCACCTTGTTGAATGTTGAGAGTAAATGTCAATGAAGCAGTACAAATCTAAAGATGCTGAATGCTAGAAGCAGTATGCATTTGACTTCTGTCACTTATCAACTGTTGAAATACGTGATGTAGTAAAGAGAAGAATCTGTTTTCACGATTTCCCATGATTTCATGACGAAGATATCCTAAATGAAACACACCATTCAGAATCACAAAATAGAATAACAGTTGATATCTGAACTGTTTTCTAACTGGTATCCTACAATATCATCAACACTTTCTATTTTTTTTTCTTTATACTTTCAACTTTTTCTTCAGTTGCTTTCCTTTTTTGAACCTCGGTTGCATCTTTGACATATTTCCGCTTTGGACACACTATGTTTCTCATATATGGGATATTGACCTAAATCAAGAGCATACAGTTTTCTTAAACAATTGTACTCTATTACACAATTTGCATCAGCACTAACCTTTTTCTTATCAAAATCTGTCAAATACAAACCAGACACTGTTCCCTCTTTGAACACTGTACATACAATATTTACAAAAGCTCTGCCTATACTTAAACCTTGAGATTTATGAATAGTTACTGCATATGCTAAAGACAGAGGAAACTGTTGTCTGCAAACATACAAATCATTTACAAGCCAAAAACGTACAACACAACGCCCAATCTGTTTTACCTCTTTAATCTGATCAAATTTTATAATCAAAAATTCTATTCCATCAACAACTTTTCCCATTGCTCCATTTACTAAACCTTCTTCTACATTCAAATTACGCCGCAAAATTACCGGACAGTTTATACATACATGTAAAGTCTTTTCTAAGCCTGCAGTTTTAGATACAGACTGTCGAGTACCACGCACCTGAAATACCCAGGGCTTCCACAGGAGCAGACGACAATTCCTCCAATCCCAAACTCCACCACAAGTGAATATTTACATTCACTTCCAGCAAAGAGGGGGAAAGGGGATGGGACAAAAGAGAGACTCCACTGCGATGCTTCTTCCTATTGGGACTTCCTGCTATACTTCCCAGCACCTAAAATACAAATGACAGTATTAAACCCACTTTAACTTTCCTTAATTAAATTTTTCTCTATAAATATTATTCTTAAGTGCATCTCATACCTGTACCTCTGCAGTGACTAGCCTCTCTCTTACATTTTTAATTGATGCTGTTAATATTAGGTATATATATATATATATAGGTCAATGTGCAAAAAATCCTGACAGTCTCTTTTCTTTATTGCAGGTGGCAGATGGTGAAATGGGCGGTAAGTAAAATATATATATATATTATTACATAGTAGTGATCAAGGCGGCACATCGCCGAAACGCGTCTACGTCATTGATGGATTAAACGTCTTTGTTGTCATCATTTCACGGAGTCAGTGCCTGTCTGTTCGCCGCCGCCAGGATTGGTGTAAATATTATTACATACTATTAGTGGTTTCTGGAGAGGAATGTTTTCTGCCACTTCTTGTTCGTGTTCATCAGAGTAAGGATAACTGTCTTTGTCTTTCTCTTATATCAGCATTAAATAAACTTGCAGGTATTCTTAAAGAAATAATGTCTTTTCACAAAAATATGTCCAACAAAGTTACATGCTGAAAGTTGTCAGGAAAAAAATATCCTGTTCTGCTTTCGACCTCTCTGATACTTCACAGGTCACAACGAGGGCAAGAGAATAGATATAAGTCATGAGCCATAATTTAAAAAGGAAGCGCTGCTGATTGAATGACTCTTTGTTTAAACATAAGTGCTGAAAGCTGGTCAGGTACTTAGAAGAATCACGACCTGCAACTGAGCTGAAAGCGCACAATATTTCACCTGAAATATCTTGCAGACCAGTAAATGTCAAAAATACTTTAACAAACTTACCTGTGAGAGGGGAAACTCCAAAACCCTCTACTCACGGAACTGAAATCGATGAAAAACCTGGATACTTGACTTCCGTGACTTCCATGGCTTCAGCAAAGGTAGCGCTGAATCACCACAGAAGACAGGCTGAGATGTGGACTTGCTCCCTGTCTTCTGTCCACGAGAATAACCAAACAGCAACGAGCGAGAAAAGAAATGCTCCGTTTGCCTCAGAACGTCAGTAGAAGTGCGCCGCACAACAGGTGCGAGCGCGCGAAACCTAAGATTCCAAAACACTAGCCCAAACACTAGAATACCGCCCTCAGCACCTAAACCCTAATTAGTCCGCCATTTTAGAGGGAAATGAAGTGCCAGAAAGAACACTAACAGGAAAATCGGCGAAGCCGATTCCAAGGGTATCAAAGTACCCTCTTGCGCCTGACATGAAACTGGGAGCAGGAAAGGTTTCTCAACTGGCCAGCCTTGACAGTACCCCCCACCAAAATCCCTCCCCTCCCCTCCTTGGGTTTATGTGGGTGAGATCTATGGAATGCTTGAACCAATCTGGAAGCGTGAACATGGGAGCTGGGTTCCCAAGATCTGTCTTCAGGACCGAACCCCTTCCAATCTACCAGATATTAAATCTTCCCTCTCTTAATCTTGGAGTCCAAAATGCGTTTGACTTCAAATTCTTCTCCTGACTGACACTGAATTGGAGCTGGTGGCTGAACCTTCTGCAAATGTATGGGATTTCTTTTAATTAAAGAAACATGGAACACAGGATGAATCCTAATATTAGAAGGAAAACTGATGTTAACACTGACTGGATTCACCATCTTGTCAACCTCATAGGGTCTCACAAATCTAGGTTGGATTTTCCGATTCCCCTTTAATTTCATATTCTTAGTGGAAACCCAAACCCTGTCACCTGGTTCAAAAACTGGATTCTCTCTTCTTTTCGTATCAGCCTGCCTTATATAAGAATCTTTTGCTCTTTCCAAATTTTGCTTGGCTGTTAGAAAAGCATTTTGCAATTCACCCACCGCCTTCTCTACTGCGGGTACCTCACTCTCTGCCCTTCCCACCATTGTGTTTGGGTGCCTGCCAGCATTTAAAAATAATGGGGAATAACCAGTGGACGAGTGAACTGCATTATTATATTGTGGAAATGTGGATTTTCCTGATCAGTTATGTCCCCTATCTTGGACCCCAACGATTCTATGTGCATGTCACAAGTACATGTATGTTCCCTCCAGTTCCAGTTTCCAAGACGCAAACATATGTGTGTCTACCGTCGACATGTTCTCTGTCAGATCCGCCATCAATGGGCTGGATATTCAATTCCTAAGTATGAAAAGCCACCGACTTTATATGGCTAAGTTACTCCATTTTTACAGTTCAGGCAAGTAGGCCCGATTCTTTCCTCAAAGCCCTTCCCTGCTCTCTGTCTCTGACAGTTTCAGCTTGAGCTCGCATCTGTATCCATGAACTTTGTCCTACTCCCTGTGCAGCTAACGGTGCCTGCCTCGGCCAGTTTTCGCCTGCCTGCCAAGAAGCTGTATTTCACCTTCGAATTATCTATTTTGCTCTTCAGCCGATGCATTCCTGTCTAGTGATTTAGGTAAACATTTCCTTTAGCTCACAAGCAAAGGACTCAGCCTTTCCGTCCTCCTGCAAGTGATTCATAGCCCTGTTGCCATGGAAAGTTTTCTGCCCCTCGCTTCTCATATAGGCACTTAGACGCTTGTACACGCACATACAGTTAGTATAGAGTAGATTCTGTCCGAGAGTCCTTCCTTTTGGATAACATAGTTCTCTAAACATAGGATGTTAGATATGATTTGGGATTAGGTTGACATGACCCCCAGACTTCTCGTCTCCACATGTAGAGCTAAATGTCAAGTCCCCTTCACCCCCTAGTTGCACGTCAATCACACGTCATGCTGCTGCGCACGCATCTATGTTAAGTATTATCGTATAGATCCACCTATGTAAGATAATCAGAGCCAATCACGTTTCTTTTTGCTCCTTATTACGCCTAGTTTCAATTACGTATCACTATGTTAATTTATCTTATCAATTGTTACGCCTTTTTGCACTTGTTTCATTGTAAATGTATGACCTATAAAAGTTACTTCTTGTCAATAAAGTATTGTACTTCACTTCCTGAACCCTCGTGGTGACGGAACCTGAAGGCCGCGACTCGAGTCGGCCATTTTGGATGGAATAAAGCCCATTTAGAAAACCTCTTATACCACGGATTCTGCCTCTTGTTATTCTGAGCTATTTTACTTTATTTTAAAGATTCCGTATGAAATTCAGTTTCGGTAAAAAGAATATTTACCACATAATGGCGCCCGAACAGGGACACTTTCTCATCTCACGCGCCGGCGGTGCGTTGCAGGCCCGGTCTCCTGCCACAGCTGGACGGACCATAAACGCGTACCAGCAGGATTTCCTGTAAGCTCCCTCCGGTCAAGCGGGGGCGACTGAGGCTGCGATCAACCCAGACGAGGCGGTGAGAAGTGCGAAGTATCCCGACCAGAGCCTAGCTGAGAGAGCAAGATCCGAGGTATACAGAAGCCCACCAGGTTTTTCGAAATCCCGATGTCCAGAGGGTCCGCTGTCCGCAGTCATCGAGTCCTGTCCATTCTCTGAGGCCTTCCGTTTCAAGGAGCTACTCGGTGAGTACCATCGCCGAGGAGGCGTGTTGACGCGCACATAGGTTGTGCCGGTCAAGACGGATTTGGGTACACAAATCCGGTCTGCACTGTTTAGCAGTGTATATGTACTGTTTAGCAGTATATCAAGTATTCCGAAGTATTCAGTTATTGTCAAGAATTCAGCGTGGTGATTAGTTAGGCAGACTGTCATCATTGTCGGTTATTGTTAAAATGTTTAATGTTCAATGTTTAAAGTGTTCAAATGTCTTGCATATTGTGGTATGAATGATTGTTCTTTGTTCACTGTTCATTATTGTGTTTTCCGTATTAAGTGAATTCAAGAGTAAGTATCAGATCAGTTGTCAATATGCCGCTCTTCTCGAAGTTAAGACAGATTACTACCAGAAAAGGGGTGCTTGAAGAAGCAGTTCCTATTCCTCCTAGGGACACTCCAGGGCATTTTATGTACCACAAGCATGGCTTAGATGCCATATTGTTTCTTGATCTATGGGTAGATTATACCAAAGGATTACCGGAAAGTCAAAGGTGGCCCGCAGCGGGAACCTGGGATGCAGAGTGCATCATGAAAGTGGAGGAAGAGTTATGGAAAAGAAAGGTCAGACAGTCACAGAAAGACGCTGTTGAGTTATGGCGTAAAGAATCTCATAGACGTACAGAAAAAGCACGTAGACAAGAAGAGAGGAGTAAAGAAAGTTCAAATAAAGTTCAAGAAAATCTATTAATTGAGGAAGGTATCCGAGTGAAGTCAGAACAAGTAAATAGACAAAGAAATGCTCTTATGAATGGTATGTATCCCCTTCTAGCCGAAGGATTACCTACGGCTGTTCCAGGAATGCCAAAAGACTTGCCACCCCCGTTATTTCCAATTAAGGTACATCAAAAAGGGCATCCCAGAACCGCAGAAGATGTTTTTCTTTCTTCATATCTAGACGACACAGCTCCCGAGTATGCTAACGCCACACCACATAGACCGTCTGGCGGAGGGGTTCAACGTCAGGATCAGGTATCCGACCCCGTGCAACAGCAAGTCCCGATACAAGCTTCGGCAAGCACATCTGTCCCCGCAGTCGATTCTACAGTGGTATCGACACCCATAGTTGCTGTGTCACGTTCAACGAACCCATTCACACCCGACGCCCCAGATGGGGCCACGGGAGGTGCTAGCAATACTTTTACACCACCCAGAATAAATAAACTTGTCTTTCAAGAATCAGCGCATTCACGTACACCTAAATTCGTAAGTGAACGTACGCTTAAGGAACTCCTTGTAAATTGTAGATATGACCCGGTGGTTGGTAAAGAGGACGAAATGGTCCTGGCATCATTGCGCATCAGGCGAGCCGCAGAGTATTTAGCAAGGTTACCAGGAATGACTACGCATCTAGATAACATATACCATTTTGTTCAAACAGGACGAGATCCAGGATGTATTAACAGAGCTATGGAATTCCAGAAAGTAGAGATACAGGGGGAACTGTTACGTTTCCTCATAAACTGTGTGATCAGAAATCAAGACCGTCCGGGGGTAGACCCGAATGCAATGCTTATTCTTACAAGATGGAGCCAGAATATATCAGAAGGGAGACACGATAAGCAAAATTGTATAATAGCCATGTGCCGAAAAATCCGTAGAGAAATAGAGCGTATTCATGAAGAAAGATTGGGAACAGACGAGTTCGAGCAAGATGAAGTGTCCGAATCAGGGAATTCCGCAAGACAGTCAGAGACCATAGCCTATGTAGGCAGAGGAAGATCCTGTGAAAATACTAGATGTTTTTCTGATCCCATACACTCTGTATGCCCAAATAATAGCAGAACGTATCCGACGCCTGTAATAAATCTGAAGTCTCCTGAACATTTGTTTCAAGCCGCAGATAAAATACTACGAGAACGAAGGGGTTACCACCTCCTCGATTCCATGGATGAGCAAGAATTAGCCAGATCAGCTGTTCACTGGATTGACAGTCCTGAAAAATACGGTGATGAGACCGTAGCACACACGTTTTTTAATCTCAGTGCAGATGAACAACGTTTAGCTGGAATCTATATGATTCAGCAACTCCTTATATTATATAAGAGCCAACATGCTGACCCTGGTCCTTTACCTGATATATTAACGGAACTACTCACGAACAGATGGAGAGGTTCTAGTAACAAGCTAATTAAAGAGATATTAGTGTCACGTAAACAGTATGTCCTTTTTGTAAATCCGGATTCTCTCTCGCTGCCCCACAGAGAAAGAACGCCGTACTATATGGATAGACAAAATCCTTTACGAGAAGTGCACCCAATAAAAGGCGAAGACAATGAGTTTCACCGTGTATTTGTTTACACACCCATATCAAAAATGGAATTATTAGAAATGAAGAAAGTAGTACCTAGTCATGACAAAGACCCAGCGGGTTTCCACCGAGAAATTAAAGACATGTTACTCATGGGAGAGTACACCTTTCCTGATATTATGACGATATTAAAGGTGCTTTTGCCTGCTGGCATCTATGAAAAACTGAAAGAAAAAGAGTGGGAAGTGGGAGACCAAAAGATAGACTGGACAGCATTAGCAGAGGAAGAAAGGGCCCGAACTGCAGGTTCAGGGCTCGGGGATAAAGTTAAACTGTTACCAGGTTTACTAGTACAGGTACTGCCACGTCTATTAACTACAAAAAAGGAAGATTGGGGTGCAATCACAGCCTGCAAACAAAAGCAAGATGAAGACACAAGCGATTATTATGCTCGATTTGAAAAATGTTTTGGTATAAACAGTGGTATAAAAGCAAGTAGTGACTCATATCCACATTTATTTGTAACAAAATTAGTGGAAAATGCATTGCCTCCAGTGAAGAATAGAATATTGAAATTCGAGAGTACCTGGCAAAGTAACACTCCGTCACAAATGCTACAAATGTTACAGTATCATCACAATAGAATTAGGGATGAACAAGAGCACGAGCATAGACGCATGAAGGATACAAAAATGAAAATGCTAGTTTCTCAGACAGTACCAGCAGAGGGTCACAAAAAGGGTGTGACACATTCTGGTGATTCTGCAGCTCCTGTAAAAGGAACCTGCAATTACTGTAAGCAACCAGGCCATTATGTACACGATTGTCCAGTCCTGAAACGTAATATCGCTACAGGTATTGCAAAAGAGAGACCACGATTAGTTAGACAAGATCAGAATGAACAAGGAGCTATGCAGCATGGACAGTCCATGCCAGTTCAGCAACAGTCCATGCCAGTTCAGCAACAGTCCATGCCAGCCTCACAGCAGCCCATACAGTTTGTGCCAGCTGCACCACCGTTGCCTGTTACTGCCACACAAACCACAACACGACAAATGTATCAGACTGCACAATATGAATATCCTGAGTATCAGCGTTACGCATGAACAAGCCTAGAGAGGGAAGTTGACTTACCACTCATCGAGATTCCTGTAGATCAAGAAGGACCGTATGTACATAGTGAATTATTAGGTCAAGATCGAAAATTCTTACTCGATACAGGGGCAAGTCGAACAACTATAAAACGTAGTGAAGTTCCAGGGGCACCCCTCTCAGGCTCTCAAAATGTTTCCCTTGGTTTTTCAGGAAAACCTATTGTTAATGAAGTATCACAGCCTCTCCCACTTACGATAGGACCTTTGACACGAACTACAGATTTATTGCTTACTAAATCATGCCCAGAAAATCTGTTAGGAATTAAAACTCTGAAAGCACTAGGAGCCATAATATGTTGTTCTCCGGAAGGAGTAAGGTTGTTTCTACGTGATTTTAAAGGTCACTATGTGTCTAGGGACATGGATCCCCGACTACAGACTTTACCAGTACATCTATGGGCACAAGGCCCTACGGATGTTGGCTGCATGAACATTACACCATACCGAGTCACATTGAAAGCAGGAGTGGTACTACCACGAATGCGACAATACAAGTTACCGCATGATGCTGTAGTGGCTTTGCTGAAAATCATTGATGAGCTAATTGCCCAGGGAGTAGTTGTAGAAACAGACTCCAATGTATGTAATTCACCGATAATTCCGATTCTTAAACGAACTGATCCTACTGCCCCACCAGTATACCGATTGGTTATTGATTTGCGCGAATTAAACAAGTGCATTGTACCACAATTTCCTGTGGTCCCTGATATATCATCATTATTGACAGCAATTGATTCCGAAGCAACATTCTTTACTGTAATTGATCTCAAGAATGCCTTTTTCAGCGTCCCAATAGATCCGGAAAGCCAATATTTGTTCGGATTCAGTTTAAATGGGCGCAGCTTTAAATTCTCACGCGCTCCCCAAGGATTCACAGAATGCCCCAGCATCTTCAGCCAAGCACTGAAACGAGAACTTGACAGTATCCACATGCCAGTCAATACTGCACTGCTTCAATATGTCGATGATCTGCTGATCACCGCCCGAAGCGAACCCGAATGTGAAAAGGCTTCTCTGACAGTTTTACATTTTCTAGCCGACAAGGGGCACAAGGTGTCTCCTTCTAAGCTGCAATTCTGTGTCCAGCGAGTTATTTATCTTGGTCACTCGCTGTCCAAGGAGGGAAGGCAGCTTACACCAGATCGCATCCAGTTAATTGCTAACATGTCAATACCCCAGACACAAAAGGAAGTGCGGGCTTTTATAGGCCTCACTTCATATTGTAGGCAGTGGATCCCTCAGTACGCATTTCTAGCAAAACCACTCATTCAGTTAACCACACAGGAGGCAGCCACATCGACTGTTCTCCCTTGGACTCAGGAACATACACAAGCTTTTGAAAGCCTAAAGGAAGCTTTATGTCAAGCACCTGTTTTAGCAACACCATGTTATAGCAAACATTTTACACTCTTTGTTACAGAACGTGAAGGTACTGCCTTGTCGGTACTCACTCAGGATCAAGCAGGATCACGCAAGCCATGTGCTTATTTTTCCAGTACATTAGATCCCGTAGCTCAGGCTTTGCCTGCATGCCTGAAATCAGTGGCGGCGACAGCTTTAGCAATCAGACAAAGCGATGCCATAGTATTAGGACATCCATTGACAGTACAAGTACCACATGCAGTAGAGGTTCTTGTGAACCGAACACAAACACAACACTTGACCATAGCAAGACTTACCGGTTATGAACTGACATTGTTTCAACCACACATAGAGATCCGACGGTGTAATACATTGAATCCTGCTACACTATTACCTGTAATTGGAACAGACCCACTAGCTCATGATTGTGTTGAAATCATTGAAATAAAGACGAAACCTAGACAAGACTTGACAGACGTTCCGTTGTTAGATCCAGACCTGACGTTGTATGTAGACGGATCGTGCATGAGAACAAGTACAGGAGATTTAGTGGCCGCGTATGCAGTCACAACAGACACTGAAGTTATTGAGACAAATTGTATAGATACTTTGTCAGCCCAAGCAGCAGAACTTATTGCTCTAACACAAGCCTGTATTCAAGCCACAAATAAGAAAGTTAATGTATACACTGACTCACGTTATGCATTCGGAGTTGTACACGACTTCGGCGTACTGTGGCGAGAGAGAGGTTATTTAACCTCCCATGGTGCCCACATTCAGCACGGACCCCTCATTCATGCCTTGTTAGACGCAATACATCTACCCACTGCTATATCGATTATGAAATGTAAAGCACACACGAAGGTTACTGATATCATTTCTCAAGGCAATGATTTAGCTGACAGAACAGCTAAACAGACTGCTCAGAATCGCACATTAGACATGACAAAGCCAATAGTTCAGACACCAACACAGTGTATGACAATTAAGGATCCCGCACTTGACGCAATTGACATACAGACACATGCTACTGCAGAAGAATTAAAGAAATGGACTGAACTAGGAGGGATCCAGACAGATCAGGGATGGATGACGAAGGAGAAATCTGTATGGTTTCTTCCTGACTCTATGGTCCAAGCCATTATAGCTACAATTCACAGCCCGGCGCATCTAGGAGAAAAAGCTATGCTAGATAGCATTCAACACATTTGGTTCAATAAACATTTACGAGCAGCAGCTAAACAAAAGGTCCGTACCTGTATGATATGTTGTCAGTTCAATCCGGGAAAAAGTGTTCCCGTAGAACAGGGTGGATTCCAGACTCCTGATCATCCTTTTGAAGTGCTCCAAATGGATTATATCCAGATGGAACGATGTCGAGGATTCAAATATGTTCTTGTAGTTGTCTGCGCTCTCTCCCGATGGACTGAGGCGTACCCAGTATCAGATTACACGGCCCCGACTACTGCCAAACAGTTAGTTCGAGAATTCTTCCCACGGTACGGGCTACCACGTGTTGTATATTCAGATAACGGCCAGCCTTTCTCATCCGAATTAATGAAACATGTCTCACTTTTGTTGGGATATCAGTGGAAATTCCACTGTGTCCGACACCCCGAGGCAGCAGGTCTCGTGGAACGACATAATCAAATTTTGAAAATCAGATTGTCTAAAATATGTAAGGAGAAAGGTGTTGACTGGATAGTAGCCTTACCAGTTGCACTATTTTACATAAGAATGGTAGCACACTCTCGAACAGGGCTATCCCCGTATGAGGTGATCTTCGGAAGGCCACCAAATATGTGGGGGACGCCTGTACCACGTAAAATAACTGATGTTAATTGTAATATGCTGACAGATTACCTGGCTTCCTTGATGTCTGCACTACAATCTTGTCGTTCACAGGTAGCTGCAGCTTTTCCTGACAACACTGAGGTGAAACCCCATGACGTTGCTCCGGGGGATCTGGTGTTTGTGAGGAATTTCGATCGGAAAACCCAATTGGAGCCCAGGTGGAAAACACCGAAGCTAGTCCTGCTGACCACAAGAACAGCCGTGAAAGTGGAGGGCCGCAAAGGATGGATACATTCCAGCCACGTTAAAAAATTTCATGGACTATCCTCGGATATAGACACTGTGCCCTGCACTCCCTCACAGACTGATTCAAAACTTCCCTTTGTTGAAAGGAATGACTCTCAGAACTATAAATTAAAACTTAGGCCCAAACAGTCGAGCAATTTGATTGTTTAAGTCCTCTCCAAGGTGAAGCGGTTGAATTGTCTCTGACATGTATCCCTTGGACCTGAGTAGAGAAAATACCAGAGAAATGTTGAAACGACAGGCGTATTGTAAAACACTGCGTAGCTACTGTGTGAGGACATTATTAATTCTGTTTTTTTTGAGTGTTTTAATAATCATTACGAGTGTGATTTTGCACATATATCATCCTATTTCTAGACATGTTTATAATATTACTGCTGAACATTCTTTTAGCGATCTACCGCCACATGAATTATCTTATAGACTTGCGCTGCGCAATAACACCTTCATTAGTATGTTACATCATTCCCATCAGACTAGTAATGCCACCAATTGTTGGGTGTGTGGCCGACTCCCTCCCTATCAGAATAACAAAGGAGTTCTGCCTTTCTTTCCACATCCGTTCACACACAATGGCTCCTGTGGAGCATGGTTTAGTTTACTAAATTCCATAGACCCAGACACAGCAGTTTATCAACAACATTGGATATGGGGAAATCTGAATCTAGTTTTATTCAAAGTCTGTCACCCTAATAAGGAGGGTCACCCCAGTAGAACAGGAACTGATTTAGAAAATGAAGTGTATAAATTAGGTAATTTTACGCCTAATCTCATGATTTTGAACGTCAAATCCGAAGTTGAATTAATTCTGCCCACTATGTCAGTATTTCCAGTTAAGGGTGAATTATGTGTGAGAAAAGTTGGTTCCATACACATGGGCCATAGCCAATGCGTTACTACAGTAGAATATAGTGATCAAGGGAAATCTTCATTTAGAGCTTCTCGCCATTCTTACTTTATATGTGGTCAGACGGCATATATGCGTCTGCCTCTAGATTGGGATGGTACCTGTTACATAGCATTCCTTTTGCCACCTGTTTTCCTAGCTCCCCCTGATTATTATCGAAATGTTCATTTAGTACACAAAAGAGAGCGTAGAGCTCTCCCAGTTGTCGATTATACTGAGACGGCATGGGACAAGTATGTAGATTTCAATAAAGGTATCTTTCCCTATATAGGTACAATATCAAATAGTAAGCTGATACGCAGACTCACCAAGACTCTTGAAGCTGTAGTAAACGAGACTATAGCCGCCCTAGGCAATCTGACAGAGGAACAATCAGTGATGAGAATTGTTGTTCTCCAGAATCGTCTTGTCCTTGACGTCATCCTGGCCGATAGGGGCGGAGCTTGTAGGGTCATCGGATCCAGCTGCTGCATATTCATACCAGAAAATTCGCCATCTGTATATAAAGCTATAACACGCCTTCATAAGATTGTAAGCCAGATACACGAGAATCCAGGCACTTGGACGTGGTCCGGGTGGTTTTGGAGTGTGATATCAGCCTGGGGATGGAGAGTTCTATCTTTCCTAGGTATTGGCCTTCTTATGCTCTTCAGTTGTTGTTTATGCCTACAATGTGGACCAGCGATTTGTGGTCTGTGTGCCACATCATGCATTCCATATCAAAGTTCTCGTTCAAAATGCCGGAAAAAGAAGGAAGAAGAAATGATGCTCCATGAGCAAATCGATGGAATAATGAAGATTGATATCTCTTGAAGGGCAAGTAGGGGACAAGGAGGGAATGTGGAAATGTGGATTTTCCTGATCAGTTATGTCCCCTATCTTGGACCCCAAAGATTCTATGTGCATGTCACAAGTACATGTATGTTCCCTCCAGTTCCAGTTTCCAAGACGCAAACATATGTGTGTCTACCGTCGACATGTTCTCTGTCAGATCCGCCATCAATGGGCTGGATATTCAATTCCTAAGTATGAAAAGCCACCGACTTTATATGGCTAAGTTACTCCATTTTTACAGTTCAGGCAAGTAGGCCCGATTCTTTCCTCAAAGCCCTTCCCTGCTCTCTGTCTCTGACAGTTTCAGCTTGAGCTCGCATCTGTATCCATGAACTTTGTCCTACTCCCTGTGCAGCTAACGGTGCCTGCCTCGGCCAGTTTTCGCCTGCCTGCCAAGAAGCTGTATTTCACCTTCGAATTATCTATTTTGCTCTTCAGCCGATGCATTCCTGTCTAGTGATTTAGGTAAACATTTCCTTTAGCTCACAAGCAAAGGACTCAGCCTTTCCGTCCTCCTGCAAGTGATTCATAGCCCTGTTGCCATGGAAAGTTTTCTGCCCCTCGCTTCTCATATAGGCACTTAGACGCTTGTACACGCACATACAGTTAGTATAGAGTAGATTCTGTCCGAGAGTCCTTCCTTTTGGATAACATAGTTCTCTAAACATAGGATGTTAGATATGATTTGGGATTAGGTTGACATGACCCCCAGACTTCTCGTCTCCACATGTAGAGCTAAATGTCAAGTCCCCTTCACCCCCTAGTTGCACGTCAATCACACGTCATGCTGCTGCGCACGCATCTATGTTAAGTATTATCGTATAGATCCACCTATGTAAGATAATCAGAGCCAATCACGTTTCTTTTTGCTCCTTATTACGCCTAGTTTCAATTACGTATCACTATGTTAATTTATCTTAGCAATTGTTACGCCTTTTTGCACTTGTTTCATTGTAAATGTATGACCTATAAAAGTTACTTCTTGTCAATAAAGTATTGTACTTCACTTCCTGAACCCTCGTGGTGACGGAACCTGAAGGCCGCGACTCGAGTCGGCCATTTTGGATGGAATAAAGCCCATTTAGAAAACCTCTTATACCACGGATTCTGCCTCTTGTTATTCTGAGCTATTTTACTTTATTTTAAAGATTCCGTATGAAATTCAGTTTCGGTAAAAAGAATATTTACCACAATATGCAAATTCTGCTGCTCAAATCAAATCTGGCCACTCACCTTCATGATCCATCAAATAAAGACGTAGATATTGTTCCAATTCTTTATTGACTCTTTCAGTCTGTCTATCGGTTTCTAGATGGAAGCTGGAAGACAATCGAGAATACACTCCTAATCTTCCCAAGAAAGCCCTCCAAAAACGGGAAATGAATTGGGACTCCGATCTGAAATCACCACTTTAGGAATGCCATAAGACTTCACTATATGTTGCGTGAATAATGAGGCCAGTTGAGTCGAATTTGGAAGTGACTTTAGTGGGACAAAATGACTCATCTTGGAAAAATGATCTACCAAGACCCAAATGGTGGAATATCCCTGACTAGAGGGAAGATCTACAATGAAGTCCATTGAAACAGTATGCCATGGATATGGAGCTACTGGCAAAGGCATGAGCAGACCTTGTGGGGCCTGCCGATTGGTCTTTCCCTTAACATACTGTTCACAGGAAGCCACATACTGTCTCACCTGAGCTTCCAAATCGGGCCACCAAAATTCTTGTTGGATCAGTTCCAAGGTCTTCTTCACTCCCTTATGGCCTGCCAAAAGGTTATCATGACAATGTTTGACAATTTCATTACGTAAATCTTCTCCAGGTACATAAAGATTTCCATGATGGTAAGGTTTGCCATCCTTAAATTCTCTTCCAACATCTTCCTTCATCCAAGCCAACATTTCCACATTAGAAAAAGACCCCTTAATCTTGTGCTCCAACTCAGCATACAAGATGGTGCTAATGATTTTCTCCTCCGGAATGATGTGACCTTCTCTACTCACTTCTTCTTGATCACCAAAATTCAAACGAGACAAGGCATCAGCCTTTCCATTAGCTGAACCAGGTTTATAGGTCAGAACGAACTGGTAATCAGCAAAAAATAGAGACCACCTCAATTGCCGTGGAGTGAGAGTGCGTGCAGACTTCAAAAACTGCAGATTATGGTGGTCCGTAAAAACTGTGACAACATGCTTTGCACCTAATAAATAATGTCTCCAATCTTGGAAGGCATCCTTCACTGCTAGCAATTCTTTGTCTGCAATGGTGTAATTAATTTCCGCAGCTGACAATTTGCGAGACCGATAGGCTACTGGGTGAAGTTGCCCACTGATCTTATTTCGTTGAGACAAAACTCCTCCAATTGCCAAATTCGAAGCATCGGCTTCCACGAAGAATGGTTCCTCTAGGTCTGGGTGTTGTAAAATGGGTGCAGTAGTGAATAGTTTTTTTAGATCTTGAAATTCCTTTTCTGTCTCTGGGCTCCACAAAAACTTCTCTTTCTTTTTTAAGAGTCAAGTGATGGGGGCCACCTTTTCCGAAAAGTTGAAGATAAATCGCCTATAAAAATTGGCGAACTCGATAAAACTTTGAATTTCTTTTACATTACTAGGTGATGACCAGTCCTTGATAGCCTTTACCTTGGACTCATCCATAGAAACACCTTCAGGGGACAAAACAAATCCCAAAAATTCCACACGATCGGTGTGAAATATACGCTTTTCCAATTTCACAAAAAGTTGGTGGTCAAGTAATTTCTGTAGAATTGCTTGCACATGACTCACATGTTCTTCCAAACTGGCCGAAAAAAATAGTATGTCATCAATGTAGACCACAGCAAAGCGATCCCAAAATTCATGGAGGACATCGTTGACAAAATGTTGGAAGGCAGTGGGGGCGTTACACAGTCCTAAGGGCATAACCCCGTACTCAAACAAACCAAATCTCCTTCAGCCATTCTAACCAAGTGATAAGCCCCCCTTAAATCCAATTTGGTGTACACACGGGCCTCCTTCACTTAAATCCAAAAGTTCCAAAATTAGTGACAGTGGATAACGATTCTTCTTGGTTACCGCATTCAACGCGAGATAATCAATGCAGGTCCTCAGATTCCCATCTTTCTTTGAATGAAGAAGAGCGGGGAGGAAACCGGGGACTGCGAAGGCTGAATGAACCCATTGGCCAAATATTGATCTAAATATTCTTTAAGATGTCTGTTCTCGGTTTCAGAAAGGGCATAAATTTGGCTGCAAGGTAATGAGGAACCAGGTTCTAACTCAATCTTGCAATCGAACTCCCGATGTGGAAGTAAATTCTGGGCCTCCTGTTCATCGAACACTCCCTTCAAGTCTTGCTATTCCGCTGGAATTTTTGGAATTTCTACTGCACAAATCACCAATGGAGTTTCCGCCAACAGAGACGATGGATTAGGCTGATGATCAGATAACCTGGAGTGAAAACACTGCTCCTTGCAATAGTCAGAAGTCATTTCAATAGTTCTTTCGGCCCAATCAATCCATGGATTGTGTTCGGTCAACCAAGGAAGTCCTATAATCAACTGAAATTGAGGAGCATCTATCAAACTAAAACTTAAATAACTTTGATGATGCCCTGGACCAATCACAATTAGTTCTTCAGTATCAAAAATCATAGGTCCCGAAGACAAGTTAGCTTCGTCGATAGCACGTACCGATTCAGGCTTGTCTTTTTTGAGAAATCTTATGCCTAAAGACTGAGCGAACTTGAACTCACAAAATTTCCCAGTAGCCCCGGAATCTACAATAACTGAGATTTCATTCACCTCTGTGGTTCCAAACTTGATCAAACTGGAAATGTTTACCTGAGGGGCTGCTGATTGGAAAATGTTGGCTACCAATTGAGAGTTCGGAGTTGTCTTATCAGATGCTCCCACCAGAACAAATCCTTTTACTGGTGGAGCTGGTCTTTTACCCATGCACTGGACTTTGGCTTCTTTGGAGATTCTTTGACAAAATGCCCCGGATTCCCACAATACATACACAGCTTTCCACTTCGGCGCTTCTCTCTCTCTTCCTTAGTAAGGGGACCTCGCACAGAACCAATTTGCATTGGCTCTTCTCCAACACTAGTCTCGCTGGGCTTAACCGGTTCTGGTCTGATTCTGTCATAGCGTGGAGGGAAATGACGAGTCTCTTTACGGCGTTCACTCTTCCGTTCATTTTGTCATTGATCAATTTGAAGTACAAGATCGAATAACTCTGAAACTTCGGTTGGTCTCCTTGGAATCTGAGCTAGTCCATCATTGAGTTCATCCTGGAGACCTCTATAGAATATTGCTGCTCTCTTTGCTTCAGGCCATTGGGTTTCTACGAATAATGTATTCAACTGAGCGAGGTATGCCACTAACTCACGATTCCCTTGTTTAAGATCCAAAAGCTCATTGTCTGTGGTCTGGGAGATGGTTCTTCGATCAAATATCCGCAGAAACTCTGCTTTAAATTCTTCGAAATTATAAAGTATGGAGTTATTGCTATTCACCAAAGGCATGGACCATGCTGCTGCATCTCCACTCAGGTAAGACAGTAAAAAGGCCACCTTGGACTGATCTTCTATAAAAATGATGGGTCTACATAAAAAGTGTAGGGAGCATTGAGTGAGAAATACTTGGGCCTTGTGGGGGTCACCATTAAACCTCTCTGGGGCGGATAACGGAAGAGTTGGGGAAATTGCATGTATGACTTGTATGGTCAACTCAGCTGCGATGGGAGAGGGGGAAAACGCTGTCTGGAAAAACTGGCTTCCTGACTGGATTTTCTAACCACCTCCCGCAGATTCTTGTTATCTTCCATAGTCTCAATAAGCTGTTTCTGAATGCCGTCAAATACAGCTGCTAAAACCTTGAGATCTAATCCCTCCGCCATCCTGCCCAAGTGGAAGTTAGTGTTTGGCACTTTAATCTGTCGAGTACCACGCACCTGAAATACCCAGGGCTTCCACAGGTGCAGACGACAATTCCTCCAATCCCAAACTCCACTACAAGTGAATATTTACATTCACTTCTAGCAAAGAGGGGGAAAGGGGGATGGGACAAAAGAGAGAGACTCCACTGCAGTGCTTCTTCCTATTGGGACTTCCTGCTATACTTCCCAGTACCTAAAATACAAATGACAGTATTAAACACACTTTAACTTTTCCTAATTCAATTTTTCTCTATAGATATTATTGTTAAGTGCATCTCATAACTGTACCTCTGCAGTGACTAGCCTCTCTCTTACATTTTTAATTGCTGCTGTTAATACTAGGTATATATATATAGGTAAATGTGCAAACAATCCTGACAGTCTCTTTTCTTTATTGCAGGTGGCAGATGGTGAAATGGGTGGTAAGTAAAATATATATGTATATATATTATTACATACTATTAGTGGTTTCTGGAGAGGAATGTATTCTGCCACTTCTTATTCGTGTTCATCAGAGTAAGGATTACTGTCTTTGTCTTTCTCTCATATCAACATTGAATAAACATGCAGATATTCTTAAATAAGTAATGTCTTTTCACAAAAATATGTCCAACCAAGTTACATGCTGAAAGTTGTCTGGAAATAAATATCCTGTTCTGCTCTCGACCTATCTGTTATTTCACAGGTCAGAATGAGGGCAAGAGAATAGATATAAGTCATGAGCCATAATTTAAAAAGGAAGCGCTGCTGATTGAATGACTCTTTGTTTAAAAATAAGCGCTGATAGCAGGTCAGGTACTTAGAAGAATCACGACCTGCAACTGAGTTGAAAGCGCACACTATTTCACCTGAAATATCTTGCAGAGCAATAAATGTCAAAAATACTTTAACGGACTTACTTCCTGTGAGAGGGGAAACTCCAAAACCCTCTACTCACGGAACTGAAAAACCTGGATACTTGACTTCCGTGACTTCCATGGCTTCAGCAAAGGCAGCACTGAATCACCACAGAAGACAGGCTGAGATGTGGACTTGCTCCCTGTCTTCTGTCCACGAGAATAACCAAACAGCAACGAGCGAGAAAAGAAATGCCCTGTTTGCCTCAGAATGTCAGTTGAAGTGCGCCGCACAACAGGTGCGAGTGTGTGAAACCTAAGATTCCAAAACACTAGCCCAAACACTAGAATACCGACCTCAGCACCTAAACCCTAATTAGTCCACCATTTTAGAAGGAAATGAACTGCCAGAAAGAACACTAACAGGGAAATCGGCGAAGCCGATTCAAAGGGTAACAAAGTACCCTCTTGCGCCTGACATGAATCTGAGGGCAGGAAAGGTTTCTCAACTGGCCAGCCTTGACACAGTCTTTTCCAAAGAATGCAATTTAGCCTGCGTTTCACTGTAAGAAGAATAGTCACTCCCTTGGGTTTCAATGTTATCAATAGCTTAAATTTCTGAAATTTGTTATTTTTCCAGTTTCAGAAGTTGTTGATTAAATGTAGAACACTCTTGCAGTGTAGGCATTAGGCAAACTATAGACTTGTTTTCTGTAAGCATATTGTACATTACTTCACCTGCTGTGTTACCAGTTGTAAACAAGTTCCTTAGTAGTCAACTTTATAAAGCTTGTTTATCATGTTCCGCCAAGACACCAATTCTTATGTCTATATATTCAAAATGTAACCAATACTTCCCAAAGAATTCCTTTTATCTTAATGGACAAGTGTTTTAAAAATAGGTTGTCCTTTTACAGGAGTAAGTTTTAGTAGACCTCCAAATACAATTTAATGTTTTCCTCCAAACAGAACATCGTAATCATTTTTGAAAATCTGTTGCATTCCTAAATGTACAAAGGCAAGCATTAAGTTTGAGACCATATTCACCTCATCAATGATTTAAAGTTTCATTTTCTTCAGTACTCTTGAGACTTCATAACAAGCTTCTCCAGATAGCTTCTGATATTCCAATTTATTATCATGTTTAACAGGTAGCATAAGTAATCGATGTAAAGTAACCCCTTTAATGTTGTGTGCTGCTAATCTAGTTGGAGCTGTTACAACGCAAGATACATGTGTTTCTGTAGTTTTGTGTAGATAACTGTGTCCGTACTCCCAACTCCTTGCACCGTCTCCACACTGATGACTGTGGCCTCCATTTGCTCCTGCTCCTCCTGTGGCGCACTACTCCCACCTCCAGTTGCCGTTGCTGCCTTCCTATTGGCAGCAGGTTTGTGCTTGGTTTGGCTTTTCACATCATGCCAGCGCCTCTTGTCCTCCTCCATAGACCTTCTCGACACTCCAACTGCATTCACGTTTGTCATATTGATGTTCAGTTGATGGTAGTGTTCTGTCACCTCCATGGCGCTGATCTGGTTTTCCTGTGGACTGGAACCCGTCTTCCTCTACTTCTTCTCCTTGACCTTCCCCAACACCCTTGTTCCTTGCTGGTGGTCTGTGGGGCTTATGGGGTTCACTTTGCCCTCTGTTTCTTTTGGTTTTGATGCTTTTTTGTTGTTGCATTTATGGTGCGTTTTCCCGCATGACGCATAGAAATTAATCTCTGTCTTTTCAGATTTGATTATATATGAGATAAAATAGCGAGCAACAGCAATTGAATTATCTGCAACATATTGAATATCCATGTTTGCATTACACACTTTCAAAATAACTTGATTGTAGTCATTAATGTACTTTGAAGCTTCTGTTCTTTTTAAGTTGTATGTATTCTTGGGAGCGTTCCAAGTTATTGTATGCCTTACTGCTGACAAAAAACTGTTTACTCTTCCTTTGAAAATTATAAGATGTGGGAATCCAAAATGAAATTTTGTATAAAATTTCCCTTTACACTTGTATTTTCAATGGCGGTATTTCCCACATCGATTACTTTGAAACCGTAAAACTTGTTCTCTCAAGCTCTTTTCTCCTCCATCTTTTGGAATGACACCTGTAACATACTGTTTGATGAAAGACAAAACAGTTTGATCAGTATCAATTCCAAATTTTGGTGCATTCTTTATCCATAATAGCATGTGTATATGAAGAGCACCTCTGGCTTGGTATTCTTTTTGACAAAAGAAATCAGAAATCAAGAGGAGGAATGTTTTTATTGCAGATAAATGACATCATTTGAATTTTGCTTCTCGTAGAAATTCAAGTAAATCTTCCCTCGCATATTCAGCACAGTTAAGTGTTACAAACCATGTAGGTGTGCCTAAGTTTCTAAATATACATTTAAGTTCACCATGACTCAGAAACCAATATTCATTGGTACCACGTTGACACACCATCAAACTAATTAACTGAGATTCTACATTTTCATCACTTTGTTGAACTTTGTCCATGAATTCTTTGGCAGAAACATGTTGAAGATGAACTCCTGGTTTTAATATGTGGTTCACTGCATATGAAAGTGAAGACAAATCATTTTCAAACAGAAGATGAAATATATGTGGTGTGCACTGTTGAAATGTTGAATCTTCTGAACACAATCTTGTTGAGCGGTATTCTGAAGCTGGAATCCGTACAGCTCGCTCATCAAATTGTCCACCTTCTCCAGTGGGGAATATCTGTGGAAAACAATGAGCTTCTAAAAAATGTTCCCGTACATTCATGGGAGTCCCCTTTGCTTCCTTCCTTTGAAATAATTCAATACTGTTTTCTATAATTTCTTTTGAATGTAGAGGATGTATAGTATAATGTTCATAAATCTCTTCACTCGTGGACTTGTCCACTTTTTCTATTTGGCCACTTGACATTAGTGATTCATCTTCTAAGCATGTTCCTTCTTCATCAACATTTACATTCTTATAAAACAAATTATTCTGTACCAGGTACAATATAGCCTTGTGAAGTTTAGTAACATTTACAGACTATTGCCAGATTTATCAACTGTTTATTGGTACACCATTTACTAGAATAACTACTGCCTCATTTTCCTCCCTGTCTACACCAACTGTTTCAATGTTTTTCTTAAAATCTAAAGTACACAACTCTTCCTTTCAGACCTCTTTGTACATCTGTTGGTGGCAGCTTACCTGTTTTAGGCTCCATACGAACTATGGCCTGAAATGATTGTATACAGATTGAATTAGAAAAGACTCATATACATTCAGATCTGCCAGTTCCTGAGGAATAGGTACCTACCCTAAGTTGTTATGTACTGCTCTAGCTGGCATTTTGTTCTCTTCTAATTTGTTGTAACAGTATTTACAAATAACTTGATCTGTAGCCAACTCAACCCGACTTTCTACCAACAAATAAGCACCAAATTGCTGCCACTTATCATTGTTTTCCTTTTCACTTTTTAAATGTAAATCAACAGTCCTAGTTTGACTTCTATAGTGAGTACTTCGACAACAAATACAAACATAGTTTGGTTTTTCAGACTAAACTGTTCAAACTTTATAATTTCTATTAATCTATTAATCTCTTTCCCGTGTTCTTCAACACCTACACATCACAAACCTTTTGTACATCTGATACTGAACCATACAAAAGAGCTGTGTATCATTCTTAAATGATCGAAAAGTACTTTGGCACACTTTTCTTGAAAGACAAGCCAGAGCATGACCCTGCAGGTTAGTATATTTTCTTATTTTACATGGATCTAGTCCTTGTAAAATCTTATTCTTCTGTTTAACACTTTTTTGTTGCATATTCTCAATACGAATTCACAATATGTCAATAGATTCCTGCCTAATACTGCATATACTGCTACAATCCCACTTATATACAGGAGTTTGTGTACGCCTCCCTTGAACTTCTTCAGCTATTACTTCTTCCACATTCCTAACAACCATTTTTTCTTTTGGAATGAGACAACCATCTTCATCTCATAGTATTGACATCTAGTATCAACTGCATGTACTAATGGGTTCTCTTGAAAATAGCTTTCTTCATTAAAAAAAGGCTCAGTACTAGAAGTGTGCTTCCATTCACCAGTAAACGTTTTACAAAAGTTACTTCTATTAACAAGTCTTTTTCTTTTGCTTTTCTCTTTCATAAACACCATTGTTTCAGCCAATGTTCTCATTTTCTTCAATATTAATATAAATTTTCGCTTCAATTCAAAAGCAGTATCTACGACACTTTCAATGTGTTGCTTCTTCTTATACGCTGCTGATCTTCTTTTATACTTTTTACAATCTTTAAATTTTGAATTACTCTACTTCTAAACATTCTTATAAGTATCTCTTTAAATAGTTTTTGCCTTCTTATAATATGTGTTGTTTCTCCAAAAACCAATTTTTTTTACCATCACAATTCTTCTTTTCCTTCTGGTTTGTTGTAAAACTTTTTTTCCTTTAATTGTTATTGACTTTCTTTAATCTTGCTGCAACTGTTTTAAGAAACTATTTAGTGCTCTTACCAGAAGAGGTTTCATCCTCTGTGACATTTTGCTCTTTTTCTGATGCACTCTTTTTACTTTTCTTTAAGTAGTACTGTTTTATTTGTTCTCTTCTCTTTTCATGTTTTCTTGCCATCTTCAATTTGTGATCTAAATAAAATAAATTTCTGAAAAAACAAAGAACAGTTTCAATAGTTTGTTACATCAATTAACAATTTTAAATTAATTACATGTCAATATTCATAATAACCAATAAGCAATTACTTACAATTACATTGCTACTCTCTTGATAACAAATAAAAAAAGAAAGGTGCAGAAACAAGCAAGAGAACTGCAGAAAGAGGAAGAAAGGTGCTGCAAGAAAAAAAGGTGTAGGGAGAAAAAGAAAGGTTCAGAAAGAGCCAAGAGAAATGCATAAAGAAGCAACACAGCTACAGAAAAATGTGAGAAGTGCAGAAAGAGGCAACAGAGGTGCAAAAAGAGGCAATATGGATGCACAAAGATGCAACAGAGGTGCACAAACATGTAAGAGATGTGCACAAAGAGGCAAGAAAGAGGAAAGAGAGGTGCAAAAGAGACAATATGGGTACAGAAAAAGGTAAGAGAGGAACAGAAAAAAGCCAACCAAGTGTATAAAGAAGCAACTGATGTGCAAAAACAAGCAAGAGAAGTGCAGAAAGAGGCAAGAGAGCTGCTGAAAGAGGAAGAAATGTGCCGAAAGAGGCAACAGAAGTACAGAAAGAGGCAACAGAGGTGCAGAAAGAGGCAACAGAAGTGCAAAAAGAGGAAAGAAGGGAGAAGAAAGAGGCCAGAGGAGTGCAAAAAGAAGCAAGAGAGGTGCACAAAAATGCAAGAGAGGTACAGAAAGAGGGAAAGAGGTACAGAAAAATGCTAGAGGGGTTCAGATAGGGATAAGAGACATACAAAAAGAAGCAAGAGAGGTGCAGAAATTGGTGAGCAAGGTGCAGAAACAGGCAATAGAGGTACAGAAACAGGGAAAGGGTACAAAAAGTCACATGAGGAGTGCACAAAGAAGCAACAGAGGTGCACAAAAGGCAAGAAATGTGAAAAAGGGACAAGAGACGTACATAACGAAGCAAGAGAGGTATAGAAAAGGGCAAGAGTGGTACAGAAAGAGGTAATGAAGGTGTAGAAAGAAGCAAGAGAAGTGCAGAAAGAAGCAGGTGAGCTCCAGAAACAAGCAAGTGAGGTTTAGAAAGAACTAAAAGGGGTGCAGAAACAGTCAAAATAGGTAGAGAAAGAAGCAAGAGAACTACAGAAAGAAGGAAGAATGGTACAGAAAGAGGCAGGAGAGGTACAGAAAGAGGCAAGAGGTTTGCAGCAAGAGCCAATAGAGGTGCACAAACAGGCAACAAAGGAGCAGAAACAGGCAAGAAGAGTGCAGAAAGAAGAAAAAAGAGTGTATAAAGAAGCAACAGAGGGGCAGAAAAAGGCAAGAGAGGTGCAGAAAGAAGAAAAGAGCTGCAGAAAAAGGCAAGAGAGGTTCAGAAAAAGACAAGACACATACAAAAAGAAGCAAGAGTGGTGCAGAAATGAGCAAGAGAGGTGCAGAAAGAGGTGAAGAAGCTGCAGAAAGAGGCAACAGAGATACAGAAAGAGGGACGAAGGGTGGAAAAAGAGGCAAGAAGAGTGTAGAAAGAAGCAACAGAGGTGCAAAAAAGGCAAGAGAGGTGTAAAAACGGACAAGAGACATGCAGAAAGAAGCAAGAGACGTACATGTATTCGCAAGAGAGGTACAGAAAGAGGCAAAAGACATGTACAAAGAAGCAAGAGCACTGCAGAAAGAATCAAGTGAAATACAGAAATAAGCAAATGAGGTGCAGAAAGAACCAGGATAGGTGCAAAAAGAGGCAAAAGAGGTACAAAAAGAAGCAAGAGAAGTGCAGAAAGAGGCAGCAAAAAGGGAATAAAGAGGCAAGAGAAGTGCATAGAGTGGCAAAAGAGGTTTAGAGAGAGGGAACAAGGGTGCAGAAAGAGGCAGGAGGAGTACAAAAAGAAGCAACCGAGATGCAGAAAAAGGCAAGAGAGGTGCAGATGGAGGCAAGGGAGTACAGAAAAAGGTAAGAGAGTTACAGAAAGGAACAGGAGACATGCAGAAATAAGCAAGAGGTGTGCAGAAAGAAGCAAGAGAGGTACACAAACAGGCAACAGAGGTGCACAAACAGGCAAGAACGGTACAGAAAGAGGCAAGAGGAGTGCAGAAAGAAGCAACAGAAATGTAGAAAGAGCCAACAGAACTGCATCAAAAACCAACAGAGGTGCACAAAGAGGCAGGACAAGTACCGAAAGAACCAAGAAAACTCCAGAAATTTAAAGCACCAATCCTTCCCATGTCACTGTTATAAGTCTCAACATATTCCTGAAACCATGCATACATAAAAGAAACATACAAATAGGTGTATACCTGTGTTTCAGACATCTACATCCTTAGATGCATAACACGTGTGAGAATACATGTACAAGTAGACACATACCTCAGTCACAAGACCACACAGACCTTTAAACTTGGCAGGCTACACTTCCCGTTATAAGCAGACACCTAAATTTATACAGCCTACTTCAAGTGTACTTTTCCAGAGATTCATACAAAGTACCCTAATCACTAATCCCTCTGCCAACATATCTTAAACCTGACTTTTCTACTGCAGCTTCATTGTTCGCCAACTGCTCGGAATGTTAGACCGACCAAATGTAAAACAGCAATCCTTCCAATGTTACTGTCACCATGTCCCTGAAAGCATGCATGCATGTGTCTGTGCCTTTTTCTAGTGGCATCATACATAAAAGAAACATACAAATAGTTGTACGCCTGTGTTTCAGACGTCTAGCGTCTTTAGATGCATAAAATGTGTGAGAATACATGTGCAAGTAGAGACAAACCTCACTCATGATACCATGCACACCTTAAAACTTCATAGACTGAACTTCTCATTTCAAGCAGACACCTAAGTTTATATGGCATACTTTAAGTGTACCTTTCCAGAGACTCATACAAAGTACCCTAATCACTAATCACTCTACTAACATGTCTTAAAGTTCACTTTCCTTTTGCAACTTTAGTTTTCACCGACTCCTGAGCATGTTGGCCTACCAAAATTTAAAACAGCAATTCTTCCCCTGTCACTGTTGCAAGTCACACGATATTCCTGAAAGCATGCATGCATGTGTCTGTGCCATTTGCTAGTCGCCTCATACATAAAAAGAAACATACAAATTGTTGTATACCTGTGTTTCAGACGTCTAGCATCTTCAGATGCATAACACGTGTGAGAATACATGTACAAGTAGAGACATACCTCAGTCACAAGACCACACAGACCATAAAACTTGATAAACTGCTTTTTCCATTTCAAGCAGACACCAACATGTATATGGCATACTTCAAGTATACCTTTCCAGAGACTCATACAAAGTAACCTGGGGCATATGTATCAAATGATTTTGTATTCGCAAACGCTGCGAATTGCTAAAAACCAGCGTTTGCGAATACAAAATCGCAAAACGCGATGTATCAGCCATTTTCGCATCGCATTATTAAGGAATCGCTAATTTTGCGATTCCTTAATTTTGCGTGAGCATTTAAGGAATCGCAAATTGCGATTCCGTAAATGCTATGTAAAAAGCACCCAAGTTGTGCGATTTCACCTAAAGAAATCGCAAATTACCACCAACTTCAAGTTGGTGGTAATTTGCGCTTTCTTTGAAAAATTCACTTTTTGGCATTTTTCAAAGTGCCATGTGGCGCACATACATGCCCTTATGGCATGTATGTGCGCCATATGCGCACATATGCTCATTTCAGGGTTGCATCAGGGTGTCATCATGACACCCTTGCACCTTTGAAATAATTCTCAATTTGCGATTAGCAAATTGCGAATCGCAATTGGAGAATGACTTCCCATTCATTCCTATGGCCCCCTGGCCCATTGGAATGAATGGGAAGGTATTCCTTAATTGCGATTTTGCAATTTGCTAATCGCAATTAAGAAATATTAAGAATTCGCAAAATATGTGCGGATTTTTAAATACATCCCGTTTTGCAATTCTCAAATAGCGATTCTCAAAAAATCGCTATTTGAGAATCGCAAATACGGTTTTTGATACATATGCCCCCTAATCACTAATCCCTCTGTCAACATGTCATAAAACTCATATTTCTGCTGCAGCTTCATTTTTCACTGACTGCTCACAATGTTAGAGCTACTAAATTTAAATCAACAATCCTTCCCATGTCACTGTAATAAGGCTTACCATATTTCTGGGCACATGCATGCATATGTCTGTGTCTTTCCCATGTCACTGTTATAAGTTTCACCATATTCCTGAAAGCATGCATGCATGTGTCAGTGCCTTTTGCCAGTGTCGTCATAGATGTAGAAAACATAAAAATTGTTACATGCCTGTGTTTCAGTCGTCTAGCATCTTCAGATGCATAACACATGTGAGAATACATGTACAAGTAGAGAAATACGTCTGTCACAAGACCACACAGACCTTTAAACTTGACAGACTGCTTTTCCCATTTCAAGCAGACATCAACATTTATACAGCCTACTTCGAGTGTGGTTTTCCACAGGCTTATACGAAGTAGCATAATCCCTCTGCCAACATGTCTTAAACCTCATTTTTCTCCGGCAGCTTCACTATTCAGAATGTTGGGTCTTCCCAAATTTAATCAGCAATCCTTTGCATGTCAGTGTTATATGTCTAACCATATTTCTGAACGTATGCATGCATATGTCTGTGTCTTTCCCATTACACTGTTGTAAGTCTCACCATATTCCTGAAAACATGCATGCATGTTTCTGTGCCTTTTGCAACTGGCATCATACATAAAAGAATCATACAAATAGTTGTATATATGTGTTTCATATGTCTAGCATATTCAGATGCATAACACGTGTGAGAATACACATACAAGTTGAGACATACCTCAGTCACAAGACCACACACACTTTTAAACTTCAAAGACTGCTTTTCCTATTTGAATTAGTCACCAAAATGTATACGGCGTACTTCACGTGTACTTTTCCAGAGACTCCTACAAAGTACCCTAATCACTAATCCCTCGGCCAAAATGTCTTAAACCTCACCTTTCTTTTGCAGCTTTAGTTTTCACCACTTCTGAGAAGGTTGGGCCTACCAAAATTTAAAACAAAAATTCTCCCCATGTACCTGTTGTAAGTCTCACCATATTTCTAAATGCATGCATGCAAAAGGCAGTGTCTTTTACTAGTGACATGATACATAAAAAGACACATAGAAATACTTGAATATCTGTTTTTCAGACCGCATACTCTCTAAAATGATGTAGACTAAAGTGTATGTCTTCCTTTCTGATCATAATACATGGAACATGGGTATAGAGTTATATAGACTGCGATATAGATTAATTCATCTGTCAATATACATTAAACACCAGTTTTCTGTACTACTTTCATTAGAGACTCAGGAAGCATACATATTACTATGAACAACCTATTTCAATCTTTATTTCAGTACAATAAAACAAACTACAATACACTTTCATAGATTTGGTAACATATTTCAAAGATCACACTTCTCTAATAATCAGCAAACTTTAAAATAATGCTTTTCAAAGTTAAAAATATCACTACAAAGACTGAAGCAATACTACACAATACATAACACACCTTACAAATTTGTAACTCACCTCTCAAATAGTATTGCAGAATATGAAATATCAGAAACTCATAAAAGAGTTTCTTTTTCACACAATAAATGTAATGCACCACTCTCAACAAGGTAAAACCAGTAATGGCAAGCTTTCCCTCCCTTTCTGCACACAAATAAATGTAAGTAACAAATCAAAATGCTTCCTTCATTATTTCAAATTCTGAAATCCATTTTTATTGCTTACACATATTGACCCTTTATTAGTCTCTTCTAAAAGTACCCAATGTGGTTCTGTAATTTACAGGAGTCGTGACTCTATTGGGGTGCCGCAGTTCAGCTTCACGATGGAGCCGCGAACCCTTACGGGAGTTCAAAAACCTATTTCTAATAATACTAGTATTATTTTTTAACAACACACTACTTCTAAACATAGTATTGATTTGGGAAACCCTACTTTAGTTTCATATCACTGATATATAAGTTAGCATTTCATACTTTAAAACCACAGTTAAGTTTCAACCCTTCCCCAATTCTGTTTAATCCTAGTTTCCAAAGTAACACTTTCTGCAACATTCATCTGTACCAGAAGGTCGCAAGTTCACCATATTTTCAAGTTCAGCACACTAGCTTACAAATGCAAATAGCAGGTGTGGTTGACATTTGCAAAATATTGCCTTATCCTATCTACTGTACCTTTCAAACATTTTTCAATAACCAATCAGAAACATGCTTCTTCAGGAAAGTAACATGCATCCTATTATTTAAGTTCACAATGTTTATGTCCAACCAATCAGTTATCTGCTTTTTCTAAAACAGTACCATCTTCACCATTTTAGATACATCTCATTCCACCAACTGACTTACTCAGCTACAGACGTCATTTGATTCCTTCCACACATCCCTTGAAAATACTTACAGTATGCATTGTAGGCCACAGCTATGCTTTCTGGGGCAAAAGGTATGCTGAACACAGAGTTATTGACAAAGACCTAGGTTTGCAAAATGTGGATATTAAATAGTTTGCACAGAGAGGATTAAAGTGGCACAAATTGATGCCTTTGGTTAAAACCTTTTTGTATCTCCACCCCCCTGACCTCATGATTGCGCACTCTGGTGGCAATGACCTAGGCATATTGACTGGGGGAGGGCTAGCAATCCTAATGAAGGATACTTTTGCACAATTGATGTTGCTTTACCTTCAAACTGTCTTTGTATACTATAATAAATGCCAAAGACAGAAATGGAAGTGGTCAAATCAATTTTGTCCACAGATTGAGAAGGCTAGGAAGAATGTCAATAAAGCTGTTTCTGCTTACCTCTGAAGCCATAAGATTGGCTCCATCTATAACAACAATCTACGTTTTGATATGCATGACATCTACAGAAGTGATGGAGTTCACTTCACAGATGAAGGAAAAAGAGTGTTTCTCAACATCTTTAATCTGTGCGTCCGCACTCACATGTAGCTCCAACAAAGTCCTAATGAAAACAATGGCTCTTGTTCAGAGCCAACCCATAACCCCACAGTGAAACGTATTTATTTTTTAACATACATACTCTTTTTAAATATTTTCCGGATTCGTGAACGCATCGCAAATTCGCAAAACAAAAGCACAAACTCAATGTACTACAACACAATACACTTTACAAGTTTAACTTTTATTTATTTTTTTATATTATTTTTAACTCTATCAAATTTAATGTGATGATTAACTTCAATCTCACTAGCTCTATAAAAAAAGTTCACATATGCAACACTACCTTCTGAATTATATACTATTTGAATGTTTTTTTAAGGGGGATCTGCGAATCCACCGCGCCGTTACACTGGGGGCCGCACTGAGAGCCGCGATAGGGTCGCTATTCCAATCACAAGAGAAAAAAAAAATTATTGCGCCCCAGTTCCATTGCCCCATATCAGCCCCGGGGATCCCATCCCCTGGGGCCCAGCCATTTTTAAAAACATTTTTTTAAATGGAGAGGGGCTTATTGGCCCCCTCCTGAGCCATTTTTGGCCACGGGGACCCCATTCCATGGGGCTTGGCCTTTTTGCTGTGGACTGCGGGGTGAGCCCCAATGCCCCTATGGTTCCTGCTGGCTCTGCGCCTCCTGTGGGAGCAGGCATTGCTTTTGGACAAAGGGAGCTGCTGACATCAGCTCCCTTTGCCCAAAAGCAATTCTGCTTCGCTTCATAGAAGCGAGAGTAGTTTTCCCGCTCTCGCTTTCATGAAGCAAAGTAGAAGTTTGCTATGGGATGCCATAGCAAACTGCAGTGTCCCGGGGGTGGGCACCCCGGGACATTGCTGGAGCCAGCCATGGGGGAGTTGCGGTCCCCAGGGCCTTGGAGGGCTCCTGGAGGAGAGCTGTTACATCTAAGTAAACATTCGAATCGGTCGAAACCAGGAAGCGGTGGCCGCCATTTTCTCTCTCGCACTCTGAGGGGGGGGCTGTAAACAAAGGCAAAAAACATATAAAGGGGCTGTTTAGACAGCGCCCATGCACATAGCCATGTTAGTTGAGTCCTCAAAGATCCCCCAAGGCCAAAAACGGTAAATTTTTATTTTTTGAAAATTTCGCTGATTACGCTTACCGTACGTGTACGGTGCGCTTACGCTAAAAATGTTAATAAAAAAAAAAAAAAACACTCTCTGTGCATGGCATATTATTGTCATCACTTACAAATTAAATTTAACAGATTACCTATCACAAGGAAGCGCATAATATGTCCTCCATGTGCGCACGGTGCGTAACGTGGGCACGCGTGTACGGCACTAACTGCGTAAAGTGGGCGCGCGGTGCGCGAAGCGCACCGCGTGCTCAATGTGCGCGCACGGTGCGCGAAGCGCACCGTGCGCGCACGGAACGAACTGCGTTAAGTGGGCGTGCACGCCACGAATGGCGTAAAGTAACTTAGCATTTAAAAAACCGTACAAATTCACTGAAAAAACCATAGGTTTCAGACATGTTATAGTTAGCGGAAATTTTACTGATAAAAAACCAATGAAATTCCCCCGTTATAGTTAGTGCAGGCAACTATAACTCACGCGACCGCAATCTTCTGCTGATTACATATGTGTCTTTATGAAAAAAAAATATTTGTAATATATGTATAGCTAAAAATTTATGGAAGAAGACATGGGCAAATAAGTGTCTAAATACAGTATTAGCATCAGCAGAGGATTGCGGTCGCGTGAGTTATAGTTGCCTGCACTAACTATAACGGGGGAATTTCATTGGTTTTTTATCAGTAAAATTTCCGCTAACTATAACATGTCTGAAACCTATGGTTTTTTCAGTGAATATATATATAGATATATATGTATATATATCCACAACAAAGGTGTCCCCTTAGAAAGAACCACCCACAAGAGGAAGGAGTATGCGCTTTAATGGCAGCAAGCAGCAGCGTGAAAACAAGTACTTCTCCCAAAGTGAAGAGCCCTGTGCCCAACGCGTTTCGTGCTACACGCACTTAATCATGGGCTGGCTGGAAGAAATAATCGCCACACCTGACACGGCACTAAATACCCTGAGGACGCGCCCCAGTGGGCATGGACAGCGCTGCTGCCTGCCGGTCACTGTAGTGCCGTGTAGTAACCTTCAGTGAGTGGTGCCTGGCGAAGTCCCCTGTAAGACCAATGTCAACCCCAGAGGGTAGAGAGCAAATTCCCAAGTCTTGCCTGCTGCTCCGTAGAACTCGTGCAGCGCTCCTCATGCCGAAACAGCTTAAACTCCAAGCAGGTGTCAGCGAAGGTCTGCTACAGCGCGGTGGGGCTCTCTTCACGGCTGGACTAGCCGTCTTCAAATCCACAACAAAGGTGTCCCCTTAAAAAGAACCTCACACAAGAGGAAGGAGTATGTGCTTTAATGGCAGCAAGCAGCATCAGGAAAACAAGTACTTCTCCCAAAGTGAAGAGCCCTGTGCCCAACGCATTTCGTGCTACATGCACTTAATCATGGGCTGGCTGGAAGAAACAATTGCCACACCTGACACGGCACTAAATACCCTGAGGACCCGCTGCTGCCTTCCGGTCCCTGTAGTGCTGTGTAGTAACCTTCAGTGAGTGGTGCCTGGCGAAGTCCCCTGTAAGACCAATGTCAACCCCAGTGGGTAGAGAGCAAAGTCCCAAGTCTTGCCTGCTGCTCATCACTCTTCACCTAACAAGGACAGTTGTTATATTTTGATGACGAAGGCAGCAGCACACTTGTTTTAGGAAAACTGGGAGTCTTAAGGCATTATTTTGGGACTATGGTGACCAGAATGCCTGTGTGTAGGACGCCCACTTTGGCAGGATTCATTATTCAAATAAATCAGCTGTTTTCAATGAGCCTGCTTCTTACGTCATTTCAGCCAGTGAACAAGAGCAGCAAACACGCTTGAAACGCATATGGCATGTATGGAGACCTTTGGGGCATGCTGTCAGCTGAGCTGCCTGTGGCAATTTGTGTATCAACCCCTCTGTGTGCGGCCAGGAAATGAATCAATCCGTCGGGAATCATGTCCTACATTTGCATCTGTGCACGTAAATAAACACATATGATCGCAGTGACTGTAACGGTGCCGGAAAAGATCGGGACATCCAGCCTTCCCATTGGCCTGGTAATCACCAATGAGATCAGTGGTTATAGGATTCAAACCAATCAGCAATCTGGCACCATGTAGCATTTCTAAACATTGAAAAAGGCATTACGCTGAAACGCGTCTGGAAGAATTGATTGGACATAAATCATTTAGCTCGAGAGTGCTTCTCACTTGTGTGACTGAGCTGCCTAATTAAATGCATGTTCCTGCCCTCCGGGACGATAGCACCTACCCTAGGATTTCAGTAGAAAAGGTGGGAACTTAGAGCTGTTATATATATATAAAGCTGTAAAGCTGTATAGTTGTAATCATGATTCATGGAGCATAAGATCCTGACAAGCACCTCACAAAGACAAAGGCTTCCCCTACCCCCATGAAAATATCTCTGTCCTCCGTCCGTATCAATTAGAAAGAACTGGCCACACTGCACTGGTTGAAATACAAAATTATGAAAATTCTGTGATTTCTCCATCTTCACAGAACAGAATACTCAATGGTGTACCACAGAGAAACCAATCTCTTCCACCTGTGGGTGCTTGAGCCGATAACTGGCTGTGGAACTCATTTGAATATGCAAATTATGAACAAATACTGCAAAGTACTCCACCCTCAGTGTATTAAGGTATTTTAATTATAATGCCAGGTATGGTTATGGTTATGGATTACTTATAGAGCGCACAACTCACCCTGGGGCATCTAGGCGCTAAACTGGGAGAGTGCATAGCTGAGGCTAAGGAAGATACTAGCTCCGCACAAAAACGTTAAAACAGGAATGTTTTTAGTTGCTTCCTAAAGGTAGTCAGTGACGGGATTTTACGGACCGCTATAGGGAGCTTGTTCCAATAGCTCGGGGCCAGGTATGAGAAAGCTCTGCCTCCCGTGCGCGTGAGACGAATTCTGGGAACTTGAAGGAGGTCTAAAGTGCTGGATCTAAGTTTCCTGGATGGGGAATATTTGACTAATTTCTTACGAAGGTAGAGAGGACCTCTTCCCCTCAAAGCATTGTAGGTCAGGCAGCAGATCTTAAAAACGGATCTGTTTCTGCTATTTAGCCAATGCAACTCCCTCAACAGGGGTGTTGAAGCAGAACCTGGAGGACGATTCAGAACAAGCCGTGCTGCCGTGTTCTGAATGACCTGGAGTTTTGCCAGATGGATTTGACTCACTTCAGCCAGCAGGGCATTCCCATAGTCTAAACGGCTAACAACCATCGCCTGGACTAGGGTTCTGCGCTGAGACAAGTGACAACGCTTTCGGCACCCAAAGCCTATCATAAGTACAAGCTCAGTTTCCTACAAAAACTATGCAGTGTACAATCAGTGAAAATGGAAAACAGATTTAAAAAATGCATCAAACAAAATGTCAGTCCCGGCATATACCTATCTATATATGTATCTATATTTATACATAATCCCGAGGGGGTTAATAATATTTGTACTTCCAACACTAAGATCCTGATTACGATGGCGGTGAACCTGCCAACGGCGGGCTGCCGGTGGCGGGTTCACCGCCATCAAAAGGCCATTCCCTGCCCGCCAGATAAGGATGGTGGGCAGTGTGCTGGCGGGCAGAAAGCCTGTCCTCCACGGGTCCGACAGAGGCAATCGTTACGATTGCCTGTCGGACCCGCCCCGCATCCCTAGAATGGGGGCAGTGCCTAGCAGTCACCATCCGCCACATTAGGATGCTGCTTCCCCACCAGCCTTTCCATGGCCATGGAAAGGCTGGCGGGGATTGACTATGGGGGCCCGTTGTGGGCCCCCGTGCAGGGGCACTTTCGTTTTGCACTTGGGGGGCACCTATAGTGGCCCCCTACATTTCCCTGCACCATGTGGCAGGCACCACGTGGTGCCTGCCACGTAGTGCAGGGAAAGGCAAAACCTGCATTTTCAACATTGCAGCGGGTGCTGCAGCCAGCAGCACCCGTCACAATGTTGAAACTGCCTTTTGCGGCCGCTGTGGTGGCGGCCGCAGTGTAATTAGAGGTGGGGGACCGCCACCATATCGGCGGGCGGTCCCAATACCCGGGACGATGGCGGGCAGACTAAAGTCCTTCGGCCATCGTAATCAGCCCCTAAGTGATTTAGACTCTGATCTGTTTAAACAGTAGCAGGTGGATACGTTTGCGTGTTCAATGAAACTCATGAACACATTAATTATACAAGCGTAAAGAAAATTGGTTAAAGCTACAGAACAAATTAAAGAATTGGAGCAAACACTGGAATTCATAGAAGATACAGAGGAGATAAAGAGTGCAGTAGTGAACATGAAAATTAGATTGAGGCTAGCTAAGAAGGCCAATACGTTTAACAGGGATGGAATAGTCTGCATGTCAGGCAGAGTGTATACTTTTATCAGAACAATTGACTATTTATACAACAGGCAATCTATGGAGAAGAAAGTAGAAACAGAAATGGGTCCCTCAAGAATAGAAAACTCGGAGGAGAGCTGGGGGGACGAAGGACCTTCAACCTCAATTCCCAAATTAGACTTCTTGGTGGAAATGAGGTTGTACCAAATGAACAGGAGGAGACGAGGAAGAGGATTGTCAAGCATTGTATTATGAACAAAAGAGCTGGAAACCAATTTGGCAGAATACTGACGGCTGCGCAGCACTCTTCCCTTTAAATGAGTAGCTACATTTTAACAAGTGCTGTAAGAACCAAAAATAAATGCAACAGAGTAAAATAAATGAGCATAAATCGGATAGGATATATGATATAAAATTTAGCATTGGGAAAACATGCTCAATACTCGGTTAATGGCACAAAATAACAAAGGTTATATGTTTTGCTCTCCAATAGATTGATGAAGGCCAGAGGTCACCTGAGGTCAAAGGTCACTAGACACCAAATAGGGATCTTTTCAGTGTTTTCCATTACTGATGTAGTTAGATATTGAAAGCAGCATTTATTTTGCTGCTGGAACTGCATGCATTTGCCTCCCTTTCTTGTAGTTTTGCATCAGTAAACCTGCTGCCTCCAGAACTGTAATGATTCAGCCATCGCTCACACGAGAATTGCATTTAATAGATGAATTACACCAATCACACAGGCAGAATGAGCCTGGTCGCATTTAGTCTTCTGTCTATTTGCTGCTTCTGAAACAATTTCTGAGTTTGTCACATCTGGTTCTCTGAATACTTTAACCCAGTGTATCCCTGAGTGCCAAAAAAGGGATTTCTGCTGGGAGAGGAAATTTGCTTATTCTGGCACTTTATGCAGGGAAACAGTTTTGGTTTGAAATACTGTTACGTTTTCAAGCATTTTTTTAGTTATTTACAGCAGGAATCACAAACTAGAGCTCTTTGTGTGAGTATATTGAGTCCAGTAAGGTGGATGGATTGAGGACAAAAGTAAAGATGCCACATCAATTCACAATCATAATTAGACAATTCATTTCACCCCATCCTGTGCTTAATCCATGTACTAATGTTATTCTGTTTTTCTCATGCCAATGTCGGTTAAAATGGGTTTAGTATGAAACATTTCGGCAGAAAGCAACATATCAATTGTAACATGCAACAGGAATGTACAAACATAATTATAGGCAATGTGACTTATGCCCAGATTCCAAGCCTGGGTACAATTCTGATACCTGTACACACGGTTGTTTACAGAGGGGTGGGGTAGGCCCTGTGCGCACTCAATTCTTCAGGGATGGATTTTGGCAGGTCAAACCAGACAAAATGTATCCATGATTTCCTCTGTGGTAATGGCAAACCAGTTCCCTGACTTCTTTTTGTAAATGTTACAGTGCTTTTGTCAAGGACACATGTTGTGCCCGAGCTGAGCACTTCATCCTCTTACTGTTAAACGAGCCCTTTCAATCTCTTGGAAATGTAGATGCAAATCACTGAATTAACAAAGTAAGAAATGAATGACCACAGGCAAAAAAGAACAACCAGAAATGTATTGGCGCTTTGTATTTCAATTGCTTGAGATCCTAAATTACCTAAATGGAGCATGAATAAACCCATAACTCATAATGTACAAAGTCATCCGATTGCAATCTTTTTTAACCTTTGAATCTGATAGAGCCATGAGCGATTAATTATATGGATCAAAATAGAGAAGCCATTACATTTTGAGACCACTGAGCACATTCCAATTCCAGTATTATGCCTATTCGTACAGTTAATTCCTCCTGGGCTAAAGGGTTGGGTTATAGTGGCACACTACATGTAAATGAGTTACAACCCAATAAACTCAGGGCCTCATTTATGAAAACTGTTGCATCGCTGCGTGAAAACAGTGAAGGTATTACAGATACATCAGT
Source organism: Triturus cristatus (assembly GCF_964204655.1). Lineage (NCBI taxonomy): Eukaryota > Metazoa > Chordata > Amphibia > Caudata > Salamandridae > Triturus > Triturus cristatus. The sequence goes on along the minus strand of NC_140589.1, from coordinate 1,378,555,952 downwards.
ATTTCTGACGTAAATGTAGGCGCAAAAGTGACGCATTGCTGGGGTGTGTCTGAAAACAGATGCAACTCCAGCAATGTGCGCTTTCACATGGGGCATGCCCCATGTGAAAGGGCCTGCATCAGTCTTGCGCCTACTGCGAGGCAGGCTTTGATCAGTGGCGTTCTAGAAGTGGCACAGCGAAATCTGATAGAGTTCACTGCGTCACTTCTATGAGGCTTTGTTGCGACGGAATGCCCACCCTGAATACAGTATACCTGACGCAGGTATAACGTAGCACAGGGGTTTACAAAAGGACACATCTACCTAGATGTGCCATTATGGTGCAGCATGGCACATTCGTTACGCCGCCACTTCATCACAAAAAGTGACGCAGCAGTGGCACAAAAGTGTCACAAGAGCTCATGAATAAGCCCCTCAATGAGGATTGATTGGGGGCGGTGACAGTAGGATCTCTTCCTCTCTGGCTTTTCAGGTGGGTTGGGGTGGCCAGAGTGCCATCTGGAATTATAGGGAGGATCTGGACGGTAGGGATGAGGAGACATTTTAGGTTAGTGCAGGGTCCAGGAGGTCCGTAAGGCAGCGGTCATGGTGTATTACCTGCAGGAAGGTGAAGATTTAAGGTGGGCCAGGTTATCAGTGTTGACTAGATATATACCAGGCTAGATAACATAACAAGAAGGCTAGATGACAAAGCAAAAGCAGTAGTTGATGCATTGCTAGTCCTTTGGGATGCATGGTAGGAGGCTATTTTGAACCCCAGCATTTTGGATCACGCCTGGGCTCCTAGGAGGATAAGACTCATGAGGCGGTCTGTTGACGTTGTGGCAAAGGTTGTTTTAGGCAGCTCCTGACCTAATGACGAGTATGATAAGCGTTGGAGACCAGAAGATGATGCCCACCTGCAAGGCCGGTACCACCTCCATGTGGGACATCAGGATGAGTAAGAAGAAGGCAGAGAGCAAGGCTTGAACCACAAAGGTCCCACCTCCTGTCAAGCATTCAGACGGAGGTTGCATGATGTCAGCAGTATGTATGCCATAGGATTTAATGTCTGTAGTTGAATTCATGGAAGCACTCTGGGCAAAAGAGGTGCGGAAGGAAAAGGGATGAGAGTTGTCAGAGTGGTCTAAGATGTTGGTCATTATCGAATTTTGGAGTTCAGCCATTGTCAATGTATGGCGGAGTATATATTAAGAAGCATCCTGAAGCAGTGTGTGGAGCTGTTCAAATACATATAGACATTCTCTTCAAGGCCCGGATCATGTTTGGAGGTTTCTCCATGGTTTGTTATGATTAAGAATTTAGAGCATGGTTAGCAGATTAAAGTGAAGGTAAGTGGGGGAGTTGGATGCTGATTTAGGCTGTAGAAGATGGTGCCTACTAGACCCCTGCGAACCACATGCAATACAAGTAGGTTGCCATTGGTGTATCGGTCCTTTCAGGAGCAGCCCACGCAGACAGGGTGTGCATTTATGGAAGAGATCAAGCCGCCCAGATTGGAGTATGTTGGCACTTTAACAATGGTGTGTGCAACAGGAAGTTTTGCAAATTTTGGTATAAATGCTCAAAATGGCAGAGTAGACACCCACTCAAGCAAGGGGAGAGCAGGAGTACAGAGAACTAATGGGACCCTGGCAGATGAAGGCAGGGTGGGTTAGAGGCAGCAAGATACATTAGTAAAAGGGTTTTACACTGGATAAGGTGGTTTTTCTGTCTGCATGGCTGCAAGAGTATCTGATACAGGAGGATGCCAATTTGTTGCTTGATTGATTTATGGGTGGGCTTTGGCTACAAGAATGCACAGGAAAGTAAGTGCAAAACAACAAGGAGGACCTGGCCTGGAGGTCGGGCTGGACCGTTCTCGTGAGGAGCAGGGTTAAGACTGATTTGCACATGGCTGGGTCCAAACTGAGGTGGTATGATAGGCAAAAAACAATGGATTGGGCTGCAGCCAAGAGCAATTGCCAGTGGCAGAGATTAAATTAAGCATTCCATCCATCACCTTGTTGTTTTTGCATTTGGCACCCTAAGTGTGCTGGGTATGCCCAGACGTGGGCCCGGGCTCACTGGGCTACTGGAACCAAGATGTACTTGGCTGAAGAGCTCTAACTAGGGTACAACTGGTCTTATATTCCATGTTTTCTAGGTCAGGGACGACCTGGCCTGGGAGTCCAGGCTGGACAGTTTCCATGAGGGAAAGGGTCAAGACTGACGTGCATATGGCTGGGTCCAAACTGAGGTGGAATTGTGGGTGAAAAATGATGGATTGGGATGTACCAAAATGATTGCCAGTGGCTGAAATTAATTCAAGCATTCCATCCATCGCCTTGTTGTTTTTGCTTTTGATGTCCTAATTGTGTCTAGTATGCCCAGACGTGGGTCCTGGGCTCACTGTGCCACCGGGGCCAAGCTATACCTTGCTTATGAGTCCTAACTATGGTTAAACCAGTCCTATGTTGCTTGTTTTACAGTTCAGAGAGGAACTAGCCTGGCAGTTTGGGCTGGACTGTTCACATGAGGAGCAGGGTCAAGACTGATTTGCATTTGGCTGGGCCCAAACTGAGGTGGCATGGTGGGTGTAAAAAAATTGATTTGTATGCGACTCGATCACTTGCCAGTGGCTGAGATTAATTCAAGCATTTCATCCATCACCTTGCTGTTTTTGCAGGAAAGGAAGTGGGAGGAAATCTGAGCTCAGTGATGAAGTATCCTGAGGTCGTTTTTGAGAAACTATGGAAGGAAGTGGCTGAGGGCAGGAGGAAGGACCTTTGATGATTGGCTGTTAGAGAGACTGATGGTGTCCTCCGATAAGTGTTGTTCCCAAAAAGGAGAGAAGACAAGTCCGTCTGATAAAACACTTGTACTGAAAAGGCAGTAAGTAAATTATTTTATCCCAGATCTTTCAACTGTCCATTATAGGTACCTGAAAGACACCATTGAGCTGGTGAAGAGGGTTGGAATTGGGGCCTTTATGGCAAACTGCAACATCAAGTCCGCTTTTCAGCTATATACCCTGATGATTATGAGTTGTTTGGAATCCAGTTCCACGAAACAGTTTGTGTGGATAAAGCCTTTCCAATTGGGTGAAATATCCTGTGTGCAGTTTTCGGATGGACAGTTGTTCTTTGACCAATTGGCAGACTTATGTAGTGGTGGGTTTAGCTAAAGGTGGCAGTATTTTTGATTGGTGTTGTCAAATTTTCAGTTACTGAGGGAGTTGAGAATCTCCTTGCTGAATCTGGGTGAATCTGGGTGAGAATCTCTTTGCTGAATCTGGGTGTGTCAGCCACGGAGTTTGCCACACACTCATTTTATATTGGGGCAACTACGGAGGTGGATCTTAGAGGGTTGTTCTAATGATACTAGGAATTTAGGTAGGTAGGGGTCGAACTTCTTTAAAAGAGACGTGCAGGTGGATTAGTTGGTGATTTAATTTATTTAAGGGGTATGGTGAAACCATTGTGTATTCTATTTTCTTTCAGGTTGCATGGCTGGCCACGATACAGAATCAGTGTTAATGTGTATTTGTGGATATTCATTTGTAAAGTGGGTGGCTATACAATCAGAGACAAGACCTCATTGGAGGAAGGTAGGTTTTTAATAACAATGGAGTGCAGATAAGATGGGGAGGTATGGTTGATGCATTGGGGAAGTTGTAACTAAAGTTAACTGAGTTGTTTAAGTCTTGGGCTTGTCTAGACTTGTGTTGGTTGTTAGTGGTACATTAAGGAGAAAATGATTTGGTGCATCTAAAAGGTTTTTCTCTGTTGAATAATATGAGATGTGATTTGAGGGAGATTTTGTTGGAAAGGATGACAATTTTATGAAATGATGCAGAGCAAACTGTGGAAAGTTGCGTATATGCGAGCAGCAACTGAAGTGGCTGTAGAAAAGATTTAACAGAGAAATGGGGAATTTATGCAGGGGTGAAGGGATTGAAGAGTGAAACATGTAATGTCTTGTGTGTTTTAGAGCACAGGACCCTTATGTTCCCTAACGGACTCCGTAGTCTAGTGATGTAAGTGTTTGTGTGGTTAAAAAATGTCATAATGCAGTATGTTTCATCTCTAGAGAATAAAGACATGTAATACCAAGCTCCGTGGCATGATTGTTTTATATTCTACGGGGTTGGAGAAGACGCTACAACTGGTGATGAGATAGGGGATGCATAAACCCCACAACACAGAGTCAAGAGTGCTCTCCCAGAGAGTTTGTGAAGGTTCAGCAAACTGCTCTTGCGTGCAATGTGCACCTCAGTCAAAGTGAAGAATTGACGGTTGGCATATGAGGAGACAAAGTGCAACTCCAGCCAGTATGAGACATTCAAAGAAAGTGAAGGCCCCACGGAAAGTTTCATTTCTCATCAGTCAGAAAATTGATACTATGACCGAGGTAAGAGGTGTGATGCTACAACTCGACACAGAGCCATCAATTCATCCAGTACAATACTGCAAACGGAAGTGGAAACCAGATTCAGAAAAGCACAACAAATGATGACAGCCCGGTGCACGAGAATGCTGTGATCAGAAGTTGAGGAGCGAAAAGAATTACTAAGAGGCAGAGGTAAACCATGGGTAATAAAGCATGAATGTGAGAGGCTAGCCTGGTATATGATGCACACTTATGTAAGTGGACACCCTGCACCAGTCCAAACAACGTTTATGGTGATTTAGGAGGTCTTAGACAACCTTAGAAAGCTATCTAAGTGGTAGCTGTGGAGAACAGCCTTTAGGCATAGTCCAGAAGGAGTGTAAAGCAACGTGTTTTATGAGAATGCAATCTTATAAGTATATATTAAATGAAAAAGAACCACACAATGTATTTATAAAAATATTTATTTATTTTATAATACTCACTACACATACACATACAGATATCTCTTACCCGGAGATATGCACAATGCACAACATACTTTGCATAGAAATCATGTAAATAGCACAGAATACACAGTGGACCCCAAGGGGGGGGGGGGGACCAAACCATATACTAAGAAAGTGGTGTAAGAAACATGACTCATGTCAAGACAATGCCCAGAGGATGTAGAAGTGTTGGGGACCCAAGGAACCACCCAAGGTGAGTGACTAGGAACCCCACAGAGACCACGTGCAGTGTGAGAACGTGACTGCGTTTTCTGTACAAATTGACGTGTAAGTCGCTGTTGCAATTTTAAAGATTAAGGACCTTTCCCAGTGGACCCTGAACAGGAGTCACAGAAGACCTCAAGTAGCTCACCAAAAATGCAGGCCCACAATGCAAGTAATGCGGTGGGGACAAAGATCTTAGTCACTGGAGATGCTTGAGGTTGGGGCTACTGGGAGCGGAAAGAACTTGATTGAAGGAAACCAAAAAGACTTTGCAACAGCAAGTCGATGAGGTGCACAGGGGTTCTGTTTCTGCAGCTCCGTCGAGAGATACTGGCCTCAAACTTGGTGAGAGGACATGACAGGCCTCGAGGGATGTGTAGAACTACCACCTGTCCATTAAAAAGGGATCTGAGGCTGAGATTGGATCCAGATGCAGGAGATCTCAGCCTGGATGGCTTCAAACTGTCTAAAGCTTAATGCAGACAAAACAGAGGTGATTGTCTTTGGGAATATCGTTAACCTCTGGACTCTAGATTGGTGGCCAACAGCAATGGGCTCACCCCCTGCTCCTGTGGCTCGGGCTAAGAATTTGGGAGTAATTATTGACTCAAAACTTTCCTTCAGTGATCAAGCTAGCAGGGTTGTTTCTTCCTTCTTTTTCATTCTAAGAACCCTCAGGAAAATTAAACTCCTCCTCCCTGAAGACAGCCTGAAGAGAGTAGTCACAGCACTCATTCTGTCTTGACTGGACTACTGCAACAGTCTCTATATTAACATCCAGGAGAGACATTTGGTCAGACTCCAGATCGTGCAGAATGCGGCAGCCAGGCTGATCACAGGGACACCTAGATTTGTCTCTGTAAGGATGGGTCTCAGGACAATCCATTGGCTGCCCATCAAACAACGAATTCAGTTCAAGGCATTGTGTATTGTCTTTAAGGCACTCAGTGGAGCTGGTCCTGTTTTTTTGAAACATGCCTTTCAGTGCTATGTCCCCGGAAGAGATCTTCGCTCGGCTCAGGCTAAGCTAGTTACCTTTCCCCGCTTTAACAAAGCTAATTGGGGAGGTAGGAGTTTTTGCTATTGTGCTGCTAAGGCATGGAATGGTTTGCCTTTCCAGCTTAGAAACATCACTGAGCTTCTTCCTTTTAGGAAAGAATTAAAAACCTGGCTTTTTACATCATCTCCTCTTTCAGCATAATTACTGGTTAATCTCAGGTGGGTAGTGCACAGCGTCAGGACACCTCTGGGTAACAGAGCGCTATAGAAATCATTTTAACATAACATAACATAACATAACCTGTGTTTCTGAGCCTTTCGGAGTCCGTGGATATTCAGGATCAGCAGACCGGTTAGCTGAGTTGCGGTGCCTGCAGATGCAGGGAAGTGACTCCTTCACTCCAAGGGAGATTTCTTCAGGTATCTTGGATGCCCACAGGCCTTGGAAGGTTCCTGTATAGTGTATAGGCACAGACCATGCAGCAGATTGAAAGGGAGATGAAATCGAGCCTAAACGAAGTCCAGAGTGCCCAGATGGTAGAAGTTGAAGTGGCGTCTGAATTGAATTGTGTCCCACAATGAATCTAGGGACCTACACCCAGGTAAGCCCTTAAGTACCCTAAGGAATGGGTTGGGATGATTCAGGGGACCCTCTCAGGGGAGGGTGGTGTTGTATTCCGCTTTAGGTGTCCGTATATAGGTTTTCCTGAATCATGTCCTTATATAGGCACAATTCGCATTGCCTTTATATAGGCATACGATCCCAGTCCTTATTTAGGCATTAGCCATGCTATCCAAATACAGGCATGGTCACCTACATCTGTCCACCCCAACGTCACAATGAGTACTTAGAAACCAGACCCTTAAGCTCTTGGGAGTTCCCCTAGCACAGGATTATTGATTTCTCCAAGAACTAATTTATTATGCATGAACCGCTATTCCTTAAGGGTTAATTTCTGACGTCTTCCCCTGCCCGACTTTACGCCAATGCTAACATTCCAAGCCACCTACCAGGTATAAATATACCTTCCCTTGCCCAAGCAAGTAGGAGGAGACCTTGACTTTAGAGGAGCCTGTGTCCCGGCCTGGCGCACTGACAAGAGACGCTGTCATCCCTGCTCACAGAGAATCCAGCTTCCAGTGTTCTGACTCCCTTCGCGGGGTGTTAGAGTTCGAGACCCGCAAAGAGATTCCCACCTCTCTCATTCTCAAGGTATGGAGCTGACTAGAACCTAGAGGGTCTCTTGGCATACCAGACTTGGCATACCATAATATAGAATACATCACCTACTTCTTACCTTGTACTTCACTTAGGTTAGGTACACTGGGGTAGAAATAGTTTGAGAAGCATCTTATGAGTATTCGCATTTTTAGCTTATGTTATTTATGTATATGAATATATGTGTCATAGCTAAAAGATAATGCTAGCGCAGTATTATTCCTTTCTACTGCTTATGCTGTACATAATATATCTCGCATACTGTCTTACGATTGTACCAGCTCATATCTCTTACATGAGAAACAAGACTGTTCAATAAATCCTTTTATTGTAACGCCCGTCTATTCTTTCTGTGTAACTCTGAAGAAACTAAGCATGCACGATTAGCTGAGTGAAACTGTTAGCTGTTGTTTTCATGATTCTGAGAGTGTTCCGATTCTAAAGGGAAACAAAGTTGTCATGTTTATGCGGTTGCCAGAAACTACTCCCTTTTTGTTTACAAGGAGTTTCTTGTGGCCTCTGAGTTAGCTGGAACAAAGTAATTAAGTTTAATATACTCGATAGGGGCATACTGACCTCAGTCCTATGCCAAATCTATAGGGTATATTATTCCAATGCGCAGAGCTTGTTAGGGAAATAGGAACTACACTACAGTGGGACAGGGGAGGATACTCCCATGTCCTTTGTCCAGTTTCGCATCAGAGCGGGAGCCAACGGCTTCCAGAGCTGGTTTGACCTGAACTATGCAAGGAGGCACAAAATGTGCCCCTCATGCAGATTGAGAGGCGCTGGCAAGCGCACCACCCAGCCCCAATACACTAAATCCTGTCTGGGAGGTGGTCACACCTCCCTGTGACAGGATACCTATTGTTCTGCCTTTCCCTGCTCGAGCTTGGCTTAGCAGCAGGAGGGCAGAATCATGTCTCTGGTTGGCAGCAGCCATGTTGTGCTGTCCGGACCTAGAAGACTGGTACCGGGAGCGCCGAGAGCCTAACGGAGGTCCGTTTCAGTGCTTGGAATCATACACCCACACCGTTCACGGTGTGGGGGTATGGATCCAACATGTTTGATACCAAACATGATAGGATTTGTTGCAGCCAATTTCAAGATGGTCATCGCGAAATTACGCAGTGCCCCTCTATATGGTATATTGATGCTTCACTTGCAAACCGGGAGAATGGACTCTGAAGAATGTAGGGGTGTCCTGCTCATGCAGGGGCGCCCTCACACTTAGAACCCAGCACCCTGCCCTCAGGATTGTAAAGGTCTGCTATAGGGGTGACTTATAGGTTTTAAGTACAGTGACCTTTGATATAGGAGACCTATATCTTTTGTAAGTGGTTCTAGCACCAACTTACAGAGGCTTCAATGGCAGGCCTATAGTTACAGTTTGAATGGTCTCCCATGGGTGGCATAATACATGCTTCAGCCCATGGGGGACCTTTGATGTACTTATGCCCTGGATATCTTATTATCATTTGCTGTGGACTGATAAGGGTACCTCAGTATCCAATCAGAGATGTACCTAAGTACTGAACATAACAATTTAGGGGAGAAAGCAGAGAGACTGGGGTCCTGATTAGCAGGATCCCAGTCAGACTAGTCAATAACAGCTTAGCACCAGGCAAAAAGTAGGTAACCATAAAAGCAGATCCTACTCTCCTACAATGAAGGAACACCAATTGTGGCAAGCCTCAGAAACAAGAAACAATCATCACTTACCAAACATCTAGAGTAAAGAGAGTCATACGACCTCAGTGCAAGATACAGCAATCAAGATGCAAGCTCTGGGTCTGTGTTTGTGAGGCTGTCAAATCCTGCCAAACCGACAAAAGAGACCATGAACGGCTTTTGGAATAGTGCAGTCTTTCATCCCTTGAGTGACTGCCAAAGAGAGCGCCTGCTACGGAGCTGCTAAAACCACCTTCCACTTTTTAAGTTGCCAAAAAGCAGTATATTGACGCAAGATGGACTGTCCGGATCGAAGTTTTCACTTACTTTATTAATGCACTGGAAGAAATAGGTGACTAAAAAATTATCAAATATGTCAAAAACTTATCAGGTGACAAAGTGAAAGAAGTGATAAAGAAAATGCCCAGATGTGAAAACACTTCATGCTGTGAAATTAAGAAATACTGAACACCAAATTCAATCCAATGCAGAACGTTGACCATGAAAGGTACATCTTCAATCAAGAGAGACAAAAAGATGGTGAAACTAGGGATGAATTTGTTGAAAGCCTTGACATGCTCATCAAACACTGTAAGTTCAACTAATTAAATGACAAAGAAGACATTCATCGCAGAGCAATAGATGGTTGCCTGTCCAATTCCTTCAGATGCCAAATGCTGACAGAAATGCTCAATCTGGAGTAGGTGCTCATGGCAGCCAGAGATTAAGAACATGGCGCTGAGCAAGCCGCTGACATGGAGGCCGAGGAGCCCAGAGTAAATTAAACATTGAGTATTAAAAGCAAGAAAAAACACAAAGTGATGTCTCTGAAGAAGAAGAATCTGTGTCTTTGATGTGGATTTTCCTATCCACATGAAGGTAAATGTCGGGCCATTGGGCAGATATGTAAAGGCAGTGGGGAAGAGAACCATTTTGTTACAGTTTGCAAAGTGAGAGAAAAAGCGAGTGTGTCACGTTGTGAAAACAAAATGACTACAAATGCGTCACGTCATGAAGACAAAATAGCTGCCAGAAAGTTCCCGAAGTGTTCCATTCATGCCCACCGAAATAAACAGCAACATCCTTTGAGGCAAAAGGAAATGGAACGAGGATGATTGTCATCGAATTCTTCGTCTTCAGGATTTTTTACGTCATCCTCGAGCAATAGTGAAGAAGAGGGGTGTGTGAACTCAATGCTGGCCACTGAAAGACATGCACATGTAGGTTTGGCTTCCAGTACGGAAGAATGCAATTCGAAAAAAGGATCAACAAGCAAAAACTCAAAATTCCTTTGGACACTGTTCCAAAATCAAACTGATTGCTATATACCATTCATTATAGACAGTGGTGCATCGACAAACATCATGCCAGCAGAAAAGTACCATGATCTGTCTCTGGTGCCCTGTCTCAAACCAACGAAAATCAAAGTATACATGTGGGCAGCCTCAGCGCCATTACAAAGTCAAGGTTCATTCATAGCAACTATGAAATACAAAAGGACAAAGGTACAAGCCCCAATCCATGTCCTTCATGGCACTTTGTTGAGTGCATGTTAGCTTAGCTTCAGCACTGCTGCTGACATGGGACTAACCCATGTGAATTACAATATCAATGCACACCATGACATAGTGAATCAGTCACCGTCATTGATTCATGGATTAGGAAAACGTAAGACAATGAAAGTGCAGCTCCACATTAATGAGGACATTCGTCCAGTTGCTCAACAAAATTGTCAAATTGCATTTCACCTACAAGAGACTGTAGAGAAATAGATTGAGACTTTCTTAAAACATGATATCATTGAGCACTTTACTGGTCCAATGCAATGTGTGTCGCCGATAGTGGTGGTACCTAAAAAGGGCAGTGGAGGGTCTGTACTGATTTGCGTTGACATGCGTCAAGCAAACAAGGCGATTGAAAGAGAACAACATTCAGGCTCACACAATGCCAATATGATTACCCAGTTAAATGGTGCCAAAGTCTTTTCACGCCTTGATCTGAACAAAGGATATCATCAGCTTGAACTGGAAGAAAATTGCACGTACATTACTACCTTTTCAACTCATGTTGGGTTGTACAGATACAAACGATTCAGTTTTGTTGTATCTTATGCTGCCAAACTTTTTCAAGATATCATACTGATAAGCCACGCATGCTTTTGAATACAGTGATGATATACTGGTATTTGAGGCTGCACAAAAGGAACATGACAGAGCTTCCTGAGGAGGCCTTACGTTAAATGCTGAAAAGTGTGAATTTTACAAAACAAAACTAAAATTCTTTGGGCACATTTTTTTAGAAGGGGGAATGACTCTGGATCTAGCCAAGGTTCCGGATTTGTCATCTACCTCCCCTCTACAAGATGTAACCATGCTGTGTTCTTTTCTTGGTATGGCCAGCTACTGTTCCAGGTACATCAGTGAGTTTGTCACTGTGAGTGCCCCATTGAGAGAGCTAACACAACAGAATGTTTCAATTTAGTAGTCACAGGAGTGTGATCAAGGTTTCAAGATGATGAAGCATGTAAGTGAAAACTTTACTGAAATGGCTTACTATAATCTGAAATTGCATACAGAGATTGTTGTGAATGTCAGCCCAGTGGGCTTGGGTCGAATCTTGCCCAACATAGTGGACCTGCAAATGCACGAAGGTGTATTGTAGCTTATGCTAGCCAAAGTTTGTCACTCTCAACATGAGCTAGAAAGCTTAACTGTTGTGTGGACTTGTTGACACTGTCATGTGTTTCTGTATGGGAAACATTTTACACTTGATCACCAGCATTGCTTGCTAACTTTGGCAATCCAAAGGTCGTGGTGCCCACCTTGCATTGAAATGTGAAGGCTAAGACTGCAAGATTATGACTACACAATTGTGCACCAGCCGGGAAAAGATCAACACCCTGCTGACTACTTTTGCTGAGTGCACATGCATTGTCAGTGTACCCCTTCCAAACTTGCCTACATTAACTTTATTGTGAGATCTAGCACTCCTGCAGCTGTGTCTTTGGTGCAAATAAGTGCTGCTGCCAATGCAGATAGGAATATGCTAATTCTCAAAGACATTATTATGCATCACTCAGACATGGAGACTAGCCCCGCTAGAGCTCCAACAATATATTGCAGCAGGTAGGCTGCAATTCCTTCATATTTATATATCCTCCTAATTTAACTAAAATAGAATCCAGGAGCTTAAAACACAGAGTTCTAAAATCTTACCCAGAAACGCTAATATCTGACCCTTACTCCTGCTCTAAAAAAAGGAGCCATAATTAGTGATCTTACTATCTACACAATGGAGGAAAGCCTTGCTTTCGCGGCTCCGGTATTCTGCATCCAGAAAGATTCACATGGACTGAAACTCCTCTCTCAGATAGTGACATTCACTCTCTCCTCTGCTCATATAATTCTACCTAGTCCATGAACATAGTGGACTTGGACTTAATCCAATCAGTTCTTACTAAACCACACAGAGAACCAAGGCCGAAGCACGGAACTATAAACAAGTTTAACTTTAAGCAAGTAGCCAAAACTCACTCATCCGCTGCTGACACCAAACCAAACCTGAAATACATGTCACTCAATTGTAGATCAGCAGTAAAACATGCGGCGGTCATCGTGGACTTCATACTTGCACATGAGCTGTATATACTTGCCCTGACCGAAACACGGCAAAATGATGCCTCCACTGCTACACGTGACTTACTAGTTCCAAATATCATGACATCATTAGATTTAATAGAGCCAGCAGACCTGGCATAGGTGTGGCCTGCATGCAACAAAACAATCTCTCAGTGAAACAGTTACATACCATTGCCCTATCCTCATGCGAATACTTATGCACTTGCATTTTGTGTAACAACAGTCCATTGTGCAAACTGCACATGATCTACCACCCACTGGCTGATAACATAACATTTATAGAGCAAAGTATGGAAATCATCTCAACCAACGCAGAGCAGCGCTGCACCCAAATCTTCCTCTGCGATTTCAACCTCCATTGGAATGACCCAGCAGTCAACAGCCTTCAATTCTTCCTAGCAGGTCTCAAGCTGACTCCATTCTACGAGAGTCCTTCCCATAACTTGGGAGTGACCTTGGACCTTATCATTGCCAATAGTAATATCATGCAACTAGAATCTATAATCTCTTTAGCCAACTGGACAGATCACCACTTCATCACTTTCCTCATCACAGAATCAGTGAAGATAATAAAGGCTCAACCAAAGAACCCAAACAATGGAAAAGGAGCATGCGGAGTATTAACTTGAAATGGGCATCCCTCAGTTATATCCTTTTGACGCCTCACTTGGATATGGTTGATGTCCATGGCCTCACAGAGCACTACAACAACTCCATGCTGGATTCGATAGCACCCTAACCGCTAAAAAGTGTGTCCACCAAAGATTCCAAACCTTGGTTCAATGACAGCCTAAATGTAGAAAGATGTACGTTTAGACCAGCTGAATGATCGTGGAGATTTTCACCATCCCTCGAAACCTGAAACACCTAAGATCATTTAGGGCCATTTACAACAAACTCATCAGAAGCTTGAAAGCAAATTTCTTTAGAATCCAATTAAATAAAGCTAGGAATCGTCCAAAAAAACTGTCTAAACTTGTCAAATCACAATCCGATAAGCAACCCAACCCTTCCCCTACAATCAATCAATCAATCAATCAATCAATTTATATAGCGCGCAACTCACCCGCTAGGGTCTCAAGGCGCTGGGGGGAGGGGTCCGTTACTGCTCGAAAAGCCAGGTCTTGAGTTGCTTCCTGAAGGAGAGATGGTCCTGGGTCAGCCGTAGGTGGATGGGGAGGGAGTTCCATGTCTTGGCCGCCAGGTAGGAGAAGGATCTTCCTCCGGCGGTGGCTCTACGAATGCGTGGTATGGTGGCGAGGGTGAGGATGGTCGATCGCAGCTGGCGGGTGGGCATGTAGAAAGTGAGCCGGTTGTTGAGGTACTTGGGGCCCAGGTCATGGAGAGCCATGTGTGCGAGGGTGAGGAGTCTGAACGTGATCCTCTTGCTGATTGGGAGCCAGTGCAGGTCTCTCAGGTGGGCGGAGATGTGGTTGTGGCGGGGGATGTCCAGAACAAGTCGTGCGGAGGCGTTCTGTATGCGCTGGAGTCTTTTCTGTAGTTTGGCTGTGGTTCCCGCATAGAGGGTGTTCCCGTAGTCCAGTCGGCTGGTGACGAGTGCCTTGGTGACCGTCTTCCTGGTTTCTGTGGGGATCCATCGAAAGATCTTTCGGAGCATGCGCAGGGTGTTGAAACAGGATGACGAGACGGCGTTGACTTGTTTGGTCATCGAGAGGGAGGAGTCAAGGATGAAGCCCAGCTTTCGTGCGTGGTCCGTTGGCTTGGGGGTGGTGCCCAAGGCAGGGGGCCACCATGAGTCGTCCCAGGCGGAGGGGGATGATCCCAGGATGAGGACTTCCGTCTTGTCTGAGTTCAGTTTCAGGCGGCTGTTCTTCATCTACTCGGCGACGTCTTTCATTCCTTCGGGTAGGCTGGCTCTGGAGGTGGCAGGGTCGTTGGTGAGGGAGAGGATCAGCTGGGTGTCGTCGGTGTAGGAAATGATGTTAAGGTTGTGTTGGCGTGCGACGGCTGCGAGGGGGCTCATGTAGACGTTGAAGAGGGTGGGGCTGAGCGAGTATCCTTGAGGTACGCCGCAGCTGACTTCGGTGGCCGTGGAACGGAACGGGGGGAGGCGAACTCTCTGGGTTCTTCCGGCGAGGAACGAGATGATCCACTCCAGTGCCTTCTCTTGGATTCCGGTGTTGCTGAGGCGCTGTATTAGTGTGCGGTGGCAAACTGTGTCGAACGCTGCAAAGAGGTCCAGGAGGATGAGGGCAGCTGTTTCCCCGTTGTCGAGCAGGGATCTGATGTCGTCGGTGGCTGCGATGAGGGCGGTCTCCAGCCGCGGTCGGTAGTAGGAGTACCTGCAGGGCGGTGACGTGGGGAGGGGGAGGGGCAGGGTGGGGGTAGTAAACTATGGATTACGGAGGTTTACAGGTAAGTTAACATATAAATTAATAAAACGAATTTCTTTGCGTGCACTGCATCGCGTTTGGGGATGCAGTGCACGCAACGAAATTCGTTTTATTAATTCATATGTTAACTTACCTGTAAATCTCCGGAATCCATAGTTTACTACCACCCACCCTGCCCCTCCCTCTCCCCACGTCACCGCCCTGCAGTTACTCCTACTACCGACCGCGGCTGGCGGTCTCGGTGCTGTGGTTGGCTCAGAAACCGGACTGTGAGGGGTCGAGGGATCCGTTCGTCTCGAGGAAGGCGGCGAGCTGTTTGTTGATGGTCTTCTCGATGACTTTGGCAGGAAAAGGGAGGAGCGAGATGGGGCGGAAGTTCTTGAGGTCGGTGGGGTCCGCTGTCGGTTTCTTCAGGAGGGCGCTGAGCTCGGCATGCTTCCAGCTCTCCGGTAAGGTGGCGGTGGTGAAGGAGATGTTGATGATGTCCCGGAGTTGGGGTGCGTAGATGGAGTCGGCCTTGTTGAAGACGTGGTGGGGGCAGGGGTCGGTTGGGGATCCGGAGTGGATGGTGTTCATCGTGCGGGTGGTGTCTTCGGTGCTGACCGGGGTCCAGTTGCAGAGGGTGGTGGTGGGGGGCGTTGGTTCGGTGGTTGGGTGCGTGGTCTGTGCGCTGAAGCTGTTGTGTATGTCGGCGATCTTGCGATGGAAGAATGAGGTGAGTGAGTCGCAGAGGTCTTGCGAGGGTGTGATGTCATTGTTTTCGGCGCTGGGGTTGGAGAGCTCTTTGATGATGCTGAAGAGTTCCTTGCTGTTGTGGGTGTTGTTGTCCAGTCGTTCTTTGAATGTTGTTTTTTTGGAGGTGCGGATCAGCTGGTGGTGTATGTGGGTGGCGTTCTTGAGGGCTGTCATGTTTTCTGTAGTCTGGTCGTGGCGCCAGGCTTTTTCGAGGGTGCGGCAGTTTTTCTTGGATGTTTTGAGTTTGTTGGTGAACCATGAGGCTTTCTTGCTGCCGGGTCTGCTGGGTGGGTTCTTCAGAGGTGCGAGGTCGTCGGCACAGTTGGTGAGCCACTGTGTGAAGTTGAGGGCTGCTTCGTTGGGGTCTGTTGCGCTGGCGGGAGGGTTCTGGCTGAGGGAGGTGGTGAGCTGGTCGGCGGTGATCTTGTTCCAGCTCCTGCGGGGAACCTGTTGCGGGTGGTGGTGAGTCGTGGTTCTCCTGAAGTTGAAGTGGACGCAGCTGTGATCAGTCCAATGAAGTCCGGTGGAGTGGCTGAAGGAGATGTGCTTGCTGGAGGAGAAGACGGGGTCAAGCGTGTGGCCAGCGTAGTGGGTGGGGGTGTTCACCAGTTGCTTGAGTCCGAGGTTGGCGAGGTTGTCCAGCAGGGTGGTGGTGTTGCTGTCCTTGTTGTTCTCCAGGTGGAAGTTGAGGTCCCCTAGGAGGATGTAGTCAGAGGAGGTGAGGGCGTGCGGGCTGATGAAGTCTGCGATGGCTTCGCTGAATTGTGTGCGTGGTCCCGGGGGTCTGTAGATGAGAGTGCCTCTGAGAGTGGTCTTGGGGTCGGTGTGTATCTGGAAGTGAAGGTGCTCAGCGGCGGTGAGGGTGTCGTCGGAGTTGGTCGTGATGCGGATGGTGTTCCTGTGGACGATGGCGATGCCTCCTCTGGTCTGGTTGACGCGATCCCTCCGGGTGATCTTGTATCCGTCCGGGATGGCTATGGCGATGTCGGGGGCTGAGGAGGCGTTCATCCAGGTTTCCGTGAGGAAGGCGACGTCTGGTGATGTTGTGTCAAGCAGGTTCCAGAGTTCGACGGCGTGTCTGTGGACGGAGCGGGTGTTGAGCTGGATGCAATTGAGGTGGTTGTTGCTGGTGCCTGACCTTACAGGTGCGGTGCAGGTCCGGAGGCAGGTGAAATTACAGGCTTGCCAGGTGAAGAGTCCGTGGGTGCGTTTCGGGGTGGCTCAGTAGCAGGCGGGGTTCCGGCCGGGTTTGAGTGCGTTGAGGGTGGCAGCGTCGTAAGTCCGTCGTGTCGGCTGGCATCATCGGGGGCCAGGGGTCCTGGCGCTGGGCGCGGTCCAGGCACGGACGGGCGTAGTCGGGCTTGCCTTTGGCGCGCCTTCGGCACACAATTGGCCAAATTGTCTCCTTGTCTCCTTCTTCATGGAAAAGACAAGAACGATTGAAAGTGGCCTGGGGACTGCTAGGGAGCACTTTCCTTTATTAACTCGTATTAGCACCTTCATGCCCCTGATTGCAGAGCCCATATCTTTCAGCTCACACACCCAAAAACTATGCTTCTTGGAGCATATTCAAAACCTATGTTGAAAGCGCAATTCTCAAAATCCTAACAGCACTAAAACCCTCAAACCATTTTAGCGACGCTCCACCAGTGACTGTCTTCAGTGAGATCAAAATGTCCTTACTTCCTCCCTGGACCAAGATAGTTAATGCTCACTACTTCAAGGATGACTCTCTGATCACCTTAAAGCTGGGCAGGATGCCCAATTTTGAAAAAACCTACAGCGAATCTCTCAGACCTAAACAACTTCTGCCCTGTCTATAAGATTCAGGCCCTAGTGAACGTCGTTGAGAAATGTGTCCATGGGCAACTTTATAACTACATTGATCAATTCCAATCTGGTTTCTGCCATGCCCACAGCACTGAATCGGTGCTCACACACATAGTTGATGATGAGCTAAAAATGTTATATCAGAACAAATTTTGCCTTATTTTCCTTGACCACTCATCAACCTTCGATTCTATCAAACATGACAGCCTCCTAGACCTACTAGAATGCAGGGTGGGGCTATCAGGGTCCATTCTTCTCTGGTACGCTTCTTTTCTCCACAACAGAACAAAAAAAATCAAGGTCAAGGCGTCTCTGTCTAACCCTAAACTGGTCACATTAGAGGTCCCTCAGGGGTCTTCGCTCTCACCCACTCTCTTTAACACATTCATGGAACCTCTAACCGAATTGTTGAACTTATCTAGCATCCAATATCACATGCACGCAGTCAACACCCAACTGTACTTGAAAATCTCTTCCTCAAAGATATTAGTTTCTATCAACACAACACTATAAGAAACAAAAACCTGGCTGACTTGTAACCACCTCAAACTATAAACACTATCAAAACAGAATTCCTCCCAATTGCCCCACCCAAGCATTCAGCGGACATCACAGAATGGATGAAACAACTAACCGCTCTTAACTGTGTACCAGATATTATAGATTCAACAAGATCTTTGGAAATTACGCTTGACAAGAATCTGAACATGCAGGAGCACATCTGCTTGGACTAAAGCACTTTTTCTACAAACATTCAAGCCCCATTAGCGTTGACAGATGTCCAGCCACTCCATTGCGGACACCTTCAACATTCTCACCACCGACACATTTAATGTCGAATAAAATTCTGACCTTTGAGCAAGAAGTATTACAAGATGTTTTGAAACTGTTTGATAACAAAAAATATGTCAAACACAACATCAGGAACGAGGAGAGATTGAGCTTGGATTCACTCAAAAACAATACCCAAGTAGTTGTGATACCAGCAGATAAGGGGGGATCAATAGTGGTCCAAGACAGAAAGGATTACATAACTGAGATCCAGACACAGTTACAAGTAGCAAAGAACTACCAGAAAATCAGGAGTGATCCCATAAAAGAAGTATCGAAACTAATACAAAGATTCACCACACAAGGGTTAGAAGAAGGTTACCTAAGCCAATTAGAATACAGTTACCTTAATCAGAAAGAGCCCCGCATTCCTACGATTTATACACTTCTTAAAGTGCATAAAAACAGGGACAACCCACCAGGGAGACCCATTGTGTCCGGATGCGGCTCAGTCTTGGAGCTCCTGTGCCGTTATATAGATATTTTTCTGCAACCATGGGTTTCCAAGACTAGATCCTACATCCGTGATACGATGGAAGTTATTAACTGGATTGAAGGCTTCCCCTTTGATAAAGATAAACAGATACTGGTAACATTGGATGTGGCCTTGTTATACATGAGCATTCCACAGAGAGAAGCTTTAGCCATAGCGCGAGAAGTATTAGAAAGTAGAGAAAGACCACTTAGAGTTCCAACGGAATTCATTGTTGGTCTGCTTGAGGTAGCCATGACAAAGAACTTATTCATATTCCCGAAAGAATATTTCTACCAGGCAAAGGGAGTCACCATGGGGGCTGGCTTCACCCCAGATATAGCCAACCTGTATATGGACGACTATGAGGACAAGAACATCTACTATTCCGATAACCCTTTCACAGAGAACACCACCCTGTGGAATAGGTATATCGATGATGTCCTCATGATATGGACTGGCAACTCTGACACATTAGAGGAATTTTGTACTTGGCTAAATGACAGGTCTGAGGACGTCCAGATGATGGTGACCGATAGCCAAGAGAAGGTGAACTTTCTTGACTTAACTGTACAATGTGAGAACAATGAGCTATATACATCTCTTTACAGGAAGCCACTAGAAAGAAATACCCTGTTAGGTTACAAGAGCTACCACCCCAGAAACTTGAGATATAATCTGCCCTACGGACAGTTCCTGAGACTTCAAAGGAACTGTACCTGTAGGAGAATCTGACTCACTCCTAATGAGACTATCGGACCGTGGTTACCCGCAGAACCTCCTAAAGAAAGCTAGGAAGAGGGCATGGTACTGTCATAGAGACATACTTCTACAAAACAACCCAGACAGAACTACTGAATACAATAGTATTGTCTGTGTCTCCACTTTTAACAAAAATAGCAATGACATTAAAAAGATCATAAATCAGAATTGGTATCTGGTTTTAGACGAAATAGGGATCACAGACCATCCCCTATTCGCATTCAAAAGAGGTAGAAACATCAAAGATTATGTTGTAAGCTCATACCTCAAAGACCAGGAACCATCAGACACACGTTCTCTCTTGATGCTGCCACCACTACAAGGGCATTTCAGATGTGGGCGCTGCAAAGCCTGTGAGCTGACTGTTGAACAAAAGGAATTTGTGCACAATGGTAAAACATACAATTTATACCATCACACGAATTGCAACTCCCAACACGTAATCTATTCAATCAAGTGTCCTTGCAAAAAAGTGTACGTGGGCCAGACGAAACAGAAAATAAAGACACGTATTCTACAACATTGTTCTTGTATCCGTTGCAAGGTACAGGGGGCTCCACTGGTTGAACACTATATTGAGAAACAATACAATAGCAACAACCTAGAATGGTGGGTACTAGAGAAGATATTACCAAACCCAAGAGGGGTCTCATTATCAGCAACCATAAACCTACGTGAATGCAAATGGATTAATTTGCTTGACTGGGTCAATGAGGGACTGAACGAGTAGGAAGAGATCTCTAGAGAGATCTTGCTGCTCAGTATGACTTAGACTGATTCTTTATAACAGGGATCTGTTATTTATCAACACCAGAACAGTGTTAATAAAAATGAGGTTTCTATACATCTTTCATATATCACATAAACTGTTAAATTGTGTATATTTATGTATAATACAGAATAAGTATGTAAATGTATATTAATATGCTATAAATACACAATGCAGGTTTTAATTTTAATGTTAATCATTGTTTAAAGTAAGGGTTACACCATTGTTGTCACCACACTTAGGTTTATTCATCTGCACATAAATAATGCTAGGGTACATTTGGTGCTGCAAAATGGGTCACAAATGTTGTTTTTGTTGATATGTATCTAATTGTAACGTGCTTAAAGTTGAAGAGATGCATAAACTGTTTTTAATCACCAATATAAGGTACCATACTTTGTACACTAAATCAAATACGTTTGTGGTTAAAGTCACAGTTACTATAAAAAGGTTTATGCGAAGACCTTTATAGTTCTACATAAAAAACGAGAAGATCCTTGGCCACCTTCAATGTGGTCTTTTACATGTTTTTAACTCACTCTGCGAGTTTAGCTCAAACCCCCTATTTTTGATAGTGGAATGATCTTTACAGCTGAACCCCAGCAGAGGGCAATCTTGTCAAGCACGTAGCATCCTCACACGAGGACGCAACAGAAACGTAAACGCCGCCAAGAGGATTCTATTAATAGAAGTGGAGGGAGGCTCTCAGGAAGGCAGCTTCCTGAGATGAATTTCCAGTGACACGAAGGAAAAGGTAAGATGGAGATGTTATCGTCTCCACCAGCTTTCTAGTGAACCTAATGTCCCACAAAACTTTTACCTTAACTAACGAAAGTTTTTTTCTCTTTTCTAAAATTACTTCACAGAGAACTCGTAGGTATTAATTAGCCTGGAGTCCGTCATGAAAGCTTTGCCTGGAGGCGATCGGCCCCGGCAATGTGTGCCCATTTGAGAAGCATAGAATAATTACAGAAGACCCCGAGCACCAGACGCCGGAGGTTAGTAGCCAACATGTTTGGACTTACTTACGATCTACTCACTAAATTTGACTACATGTAGACATTTAAGGCAACTAATTGCCACTATCTCTCCTTCACATAGAGTTGCAGGCACGCTGTGTCATTGAACCTTAATACAACCAGCTGATAAGGAGAGCTTTTTTGATGCAGGTACAGGCCCTGCAAGGGTGCAATGTATACATATTCGTTAAATTGCTCTGTTTTGAACATAGGTCTTGACAGACATCCCAATTTATATCTAACAGGTCAGTCATATACAGTCTGTTCTAGCTGCGGTGCTGACACTACCTATACTCTGATATCCAGGTGAAATCTTTATTCAAGGTGAGCTAAAACACATGGCCTCGCCGTATATGATTAAAAATGCCCAACCCCATCTAAAATGCGCAAATTTTTCTTGAACAGGCCACACACAGACTCTACATATAGTCCTGAGGAAGACCCCCCTTTTGACAATCAATTTATCGCAATATTATCTGGGGTCGAAACATCGACGCATACTTTCAAGTGCTGTTGATCACCCATAATAATCGAGAAAAACCAGATCGATTACAAGTCGGGTTGAATCAGATTTTCATTTTTCTCACACTGTGTCTAAATGTTTTGTCTTGAATATATGTTAATTTGTTATGTATATATTGTGTTGTGATATGTAAATAGGTTTATTTTCACTTCACGTTATGTTTCAATAAGTGTAAATACACATCATATGTCTGTGTGGGCATATATTTGTCCTGTTCTCAATGCTTTGAGTGCAAAGTTTTCACTAAATTGGTTATAAAATCACATAATAATTCAGAAGTACATGAGTTTCTGTTTTTTGGGTGTTATTTTGATTGCTTGCATTAATGTTATTCTCATCCGAGAAGAGGGACAAATTGAGTAAATAAGTTAGAGGCTTTTTATAAGCTGATAAGTGGCAGAACCACTGTTTGCTTAATGGCCACCAAAGTAGCAAACTTCACCATGAACATTTTAAGAAAAATAAGATCCTTCGTACTCCCTGATGACTTCAAGTTAGATGCTCAAGCTCTAGTGATTCCCAGGTTAGACTATGGGAATGCAACCCTCTGCTGCCTACCCAGATCTAAGCTGGCACTTCTAAGGGTCTCTTAACTCTGCTGCTAGGCTCATTACAAGATCTAAAAGAAACAATGACATCACTCCAGGTCTGAAATCTCTAAACTGGCTCCCACACCAAGCAAGGATTAATTTGAAAATTGCTTGCATGACCCATAAAGCCCTACACTTCAACACTCTGAGATACATTGCACAAATCTAGAGCTATCGGGTGGCTGTAAAGCATCTAGAAGCACAAGTTCCCCACTGCTGAAACCACCGAAATTCTATAAAATGAAAACATGTCACTGAGCCTTCTCAAGTACTGCACCAAGAATTTGGAACGCCCTACCCCCGGAAATCAGACTGAACCCCTCAACTGCTTCATTCAAGAAAGAAGTTGAAGTGATATTGATGAACACATTTCTGCTGTAGAGTGCATAAACTATACATTATGGCACAATTTGTCCCTTAGTCTGCACCAATGCCTATTTACCGTGTGCTATGTTGCTCTATCTAGGTTTTTGTACAGCTTGGAACCTGAGATGTTCTCTTTGGGGGATTCTTCCATGCCATGTCCAGTCCTGATGTTGTTGTTGTTTTTCTACATGACGCCTTGAACATTGTAAAGTGCTCTGATTACTGCAAGGGTCATGTTTGTGCTATATAAAACTTTATAAATAAACAAATAACACATGCTCGACCTCTTCATAACGTCAGTGAATATCAGAAATTCAATAATGTGTGTGATGACCTGTCCATTACACAAGAATGAATTATTTTGTGAGGGTTGAACATTGTCATTCCTGAAAGTCTACGACAGCAGTTCATTGACCCGGCACATGACTGACGTTGAGGAATAGTCAGCACAAAACAAGCCCTCCGAGTCTGTCTTTGGTTCCCTCTTCTTTATAAATGAGTTGAGAGAGAGCTCCAGGCTTGTCATTTGTGTAACTGTGTATCTCCCAAAACAATGAAGCATCCTTTGAACATGTCGGATCTTCCAAAACACATCTGTGAGAAAATTTACTTTTTTGGACCCCTTGAAAATGGCTATTACCTCATGTTATTATAGATGAGTACTCCCAGTTTCCTCTGGTCACTCATGATAGAAGTGATTGAAATTCTAAAAGCCATATTTGAAGCTTGGGGTGTTCTGTCCATTCTATGATCTAACACTGGCCCACCATTTAATGGCCGGGAATTCAAAGTCTTTCGTAGTCATATGAATATCAAGCATCAGAAAAACACACCTTTTTGACTACAGGCATAAGGCGCTGTTGAACGTTTTATGAGGACTCTTAAAATGGCTGTCCAGCGTGCTGTGCCGGAGGGATTTGAGCTCGAGTCTGTTCTTCATTCTACTCTTCGTGCCTACAGATCTACACTCCATTCTACAACTTGCGAAAGCTTGGCCACCCTGATGTTCGGGAGAGCCATGGGTACCAAGCTGCCCCAGTAGACCACTGAATGAACAACTGATGCCAGAAACTTGGACTTACTGATTCATCTCACAAGTCCAGAATGAAGACTTATGCAGACAAGCTTCGTGAAGACTTATGCAGACAAGCATCAATGTGCTCAGGACTGTATGTTTCTGAAAGGAGACCGTGTCCTTGTCAGGCAGAGGCAGAAACTGAAACCTGATGCTCCATTTGATGTCAATCCATTGCAAGTTGTAACTAGTAAGGGACACATGTTGACTGCTTATGTCCCAGAAAGTCCATTACGAGGGATTCCTCACATTTGAAACAAATATGTCATGTTACATCGCATGCTATAACATCGCGTTCTATTTAATCGCAAGTCATTAGACCGACTTGCTGTAGGGGGCGCGCTGGATTTAGGAATAGTATAATTTACTAGGTTAGAGCGCCCACTACAGCAAGTCGATCTAATGACTTGCGATGTAAAGGCATCGCGTTCTAACAACGTGGTTGTTGTAACGACCGTGTTGTAATAGGAACGCAATGTAATGGCAGCGTTGTAAACGATGTTTCCCATTTCAAACACCTGCCTTGGAGTTTGTTAGTTCCAGACATCTGAAGTGAGACTTTGTCATCAAAGGACCAGGAGAACCCCAGGACTGCCTTAGTGGCTATGTCACCAATGCCTGCTGTGGTTGTTTCTCCTGTGTCTCCTCAGCCTCGCACCATAAGATCTGGAAGAGTGGTTTGAGCGTCTCGATGACTCATTGAGGAACAATGATGTATATGTGTTTTGTTTGTATCTTTTTATTTAACAAAGGGGGAGATATAGTGTCTTGTGTATAATAGAGTTCGGGACCCTTATGTTCCCTAACGGACTCGGTAGTCTAGTGATGTAAGTGTTTGGGTGTGGTTAATAGAATTCATAACACAGTACTTTTCAATTAACGGTTACACTCTGGAGAATAAAGACGTGAAATACCAAGCTCCGTGTGTGGTGCGATTCACTTATATGCTACCAGGCTGGGGAAAATAGTACAATACAAGCCGAAATATGTTATGAGGATAAGCATTATTTTAGGGATGATGGAGTACATCTGTTGACGATAGGTATGGAACTGTATTTGAAGGAGTTACAAGACACTGCAGCTGCTTTGTTTAGGAAGAGGTTTGTGTTTAAAAAAAAACTAGGGACATAAAAAATCCTCAAGGAGAGTTTTCTGAGTGACAGTATGGTAGGTTTATAGGTTTAGTTCCCCAGCATTGGTTGCTCTTGCAGGTGGTCGGGTAGTCCAACTCGAGGGAGGGAAAGGCATTCTTGAGGGTGGGGGGTTAGGGGGAGCTGTTCACTTGTTATAGGTTGAAACACAATCTGTGTGGAGCTATTTTGGTCAAGGGGCCTGAGCTAGACATTTTAAAAGTGGGATGAGCTTGAGAGGTTTAATTAAGAAAAGCATTACTGACGTGTTTAAGGGTGGGTTTGGTGGACAGAATCACACTGATGTATAGTGAGGTTATTATTAGTCCATAAGGCATCTGCCAGGTTGGTACATTGTGATAAGGACTTATTTCCTTAAAGCAGCATTTTCCAAAATCTTTACTGTCTGGTTCTTATGTTCTGCAATCTCAACAGTGTTCAGCTCTGATTACCTTACCATCCTTAAATCTGTAACATTAAACAGATGTAATTATATATTTTGGAAAACACAGGATAATGATAAGAGGTTTCTTCGGAGAAGGTATGTAAGCGTAATGAAGATAGGAGATGTGAGAATGCACTGTTGTTTGCATTTTGTGATTAGGTCATTCAAACACATAACACAACCATTCACAGGCATGGTCTGTAGCTTCAAGTAGTTTGGAAGATCTTTACAATAAACATGTCCTTTACAATTAAATAAGCTCATGCCTTTCTTTTTTTCTTTCTTCATGGTTTTGAATGTTACAAACCAATGTTAGTAAAGGTAAAGTTAACATATAAAGAAATCATTACTCCATGATCTCCGGGCACTGATATAGTAGTCATCATTCTCTGTAAGGGTAATAACAAACTAATACACATCTAAACATTTAGCAGACTGTTGTTATCTATTATTTCCAATAAAACATAATTGTCATAACAATTAATTTTAAGACAAAGTAAGAAATCATAAGTCTCAATGATAAATACTCTATGAAGATCGTGATAGAGAGAAATATGCCTGAAATGAGCACACGGCAGAGTAATTCACCCAACGGGATAACTGAGTAAAGAACCTTTTAATAAGCAAACAATTGATAACTCCATTCCCATAGAGTGACTCTAGACATGATCTTATGACATTTGTGTATGAAGCAATATTTTGACCTATATGGCGGCACTAGATAACTCCTCCCTTTTCCATGCACATCCTATATTATGGAATGGGCTGTGCAGAGGTTGAGATTCCAGTTCTCACTCTAGGAAGAGTTGATTGTATCTGACCAACCTAGAGGGAAGTAGTGTAGTGAGCTCACACGCCTATCAGAAGGGGAGGTGAAAATATTTTAATCATTCTGAGACTAAGTTAAGCATAACATACTCTGTAATAAGTATATATAAATTAATGAGTGGGGATGCCGATAGAAAATCTCAGAGGAGTGCCTGGCATGAAGGCACACAGATCTGGGGGTATCCCATATTTACATCTATTATCCTAGAGGATCTTCCTCTCTAGTAGGGGAAGTAATTGTGAATAAATGACTACTGACCATATGTCCAGGAAGAACGTCCAGCTTGTCTTGTAGTCCATAGATAATTCACTCATAAGAAGCCGTTTTTTGGTAATTCCATCATCCATTCATCAATAGTTGGCAGCTGTGGTGACCACAGATGTCAAAGAACACAGATTTTGGCGGTGGCCAATGCTTTCACTTACCAGAGTCTAGGTTGTGAGGCCAGTCAGGGTATAGCAATCATGTTGTGCAGCGTAACCAATTTATGAATTTGCGCTCAGTGCATATTTATGTGGTAATGCCACATGTTTCCAAACAAAGCCCAGCCCCCCGAGTGCTGGAGACATCCTCAAGTTGCATGGACTAAATCACAGTTGGGCAAAGTACATTTCCAGTAGTTGGAGATATCAAATGCTCATGACTGGAATAGTTTTTGAGGCTTCCAGTATCAATTGTGCAGGGACTTGACTAGACTAAAGTTCATTTTGGCTTCTCGGACTTACGTTTTCTACCACAGAACCCTGTCAGCCTCCATATACTTCTTCTGTAAGGTGGTCTGTCACTTGTCTTATATTTGAATTACGAGGGATTTGGAATATAGCTGGTGTATGAGAGTGTTATGTAGCTCTGCTATCATCCTCTTGTATTTTCTCCTGAGTTTTAGATATTGCAGGATCGGTGTCTCTGTATGTCTTAAGGCATATTCACTAGTTTACTCAGAAGACAGTGCTTCAAATGTATGGAGTTCCATCTTTGATTAGGAGGCAAGTTGAATTTTTCCTACAAAGGATCTCAGATCCCTTTGTAATAGAATTTTGTTAAATGTGGCTATTCCAGCTCTTTTCCATGCCTCCCAGATAACAGGGCATTCTTCTATACACAGGCTAGCTTTATCCAAATGGATGCTCTATTAGGTAAGTGGGCATTGCTTAGTTTAATTTTATGTGCCTTCAGACAGTATCTTATCAATGATTACAGGTTTTTCATTAGGGATACTGGCGTTCTGCAACTATGTATTACATATACCCCTTGTCCTCTGTTGGTAAGTTCTTTTTGATCATGACCCATAGCGGTGTATTAGTAGTCTTTGGTCAAATATACACAATTTTCGACAGGCAGAGTGGCACATAATAATTTTATCTACTGCATTTTTTATCAGCTAATAATTTGAACACCTTTAATCTCAGTTTCATATTGCCCCATAAAAAGGCCTTGATGTATTTATTGATAGATTTAAGCAGCATAGCTTTTATTGTTAAGTGGATTATTATTTGGGGTGGGTGACTGCCCACCTCAGAAAATAATAGCACTCCTTATTTGAGTGAACCCTCAAAGTCACTAAATTAAACTGAGCTCAACCCTCTAGTAGCTATGGCACAGACAAGACAGCCTAACTTAGGACAGTGTGTAAAGTATTTATACAGAACCAAAACAGTACTAAACACAAAACACCAAGTAATAAAAACCCTTAACCGAAAATGAGTAAAATGTAATAAACAAAATGACACCACAACAACAAAAATCCAATAAGGTAAACCAGCAATATGCAATTTTAAAGATTCATGTAAAAACTGTGTCAGTTCAGTTCAAAAGCTTTATTCGGTATGTAAAAATACAACCATATAAGCAGAACAAAATACATAGCAAACAAAAATATCTTGTACACTGAACATGACAGAAGACAATAGGTAAAAACATTATTAAAGTGCATAGTGCTTCCTTGAACAGTTCAGAATTAAACTTAGTTTACCAACAAAGCATCTACATAATATTTTTAACAAAGTGCAGGTTCCATATAAAGTGTCTAATATGTGCAGATGTGCAAAAGATGCTAAGTATAGTAACAATACCAAAAATACAATGTTCATCCAGAATTCACTCAAACCCCAAAGTGCATATAAAAGTCTGAGCGATACCTAAATGTGCAAAGTACATAACAAAATAAAACTAATCAACACAGACTATGGACTTCCTTATACTCATGCATTTTAGCACATAGGATGCCACAAAGAAACAGGTATCAGGACTTTCCAGAGTTATTAAAAACTTCATTGCTGATTTGGTAGAGCGTATCTTATGTTTTAAAAGGATAGGTTTTAGATAAAATTTCCTAAGATGACAATAAAATTTACAGAACAATAAAAAGTGACAGCAGCTTTGTTATGAAATATTATCACAAGGACACAGCATATTAGATTTGATCTTCATATCCGGGAATGAGACTAAATGATGCACAATCCCTAGCCTTAGGCGGGTTAGGACAAATCTGTGGGAGTTATACGTCACAATCGCAAGATATGTCTGGAAACCTCTCCTTAAATTCAAATCAAGGTAAGAAGCAACAGTTGTTAAATTACTGGACTGATTCTCTCTAGCCGCATTCTTATATGCTAGGAACCTCAATTTTATATCTTTCTTTGGTATCAGTGCAGCTGCTTCAGGGTTCAGACGAATATTACAATCAAACAGAAGATTAAACCAGTAGTAAATATAGCTCAGCCATGGTATACGAGACAAATTATCAAGGTTCAAACAATCCTTGATAATTGTTTGTGTAAATACTGTCTCAGTTTTGGACCAGATGGAGCGCCAAAGTAGCAATGGGCGTAGTGCAGCTAGGTCCATGATAAAGTCAATACCGGCTTCCATATGAGTTAAAATATTGGGTACTGAGGGGGGGGCACATAGCAGTTTCTTCAAAAACATATTTTCATCATTCTGTAAACTATTAACAGGATGGTGGCCCCATACTCCTGCCCCATACAAAGCGGATGAAATACACCTACCTTTGTAAATAGCCAGCATATCTTTCATTCTCCTTTGCCCTAATTTAGCCGCGAATCTAAAAATACTACTGGTATTTCTATTCATCTTTAACCTCACATTCTCGTCCTCATTAGTCCATTTCCCATCTCCAGAAAATGTTATCCCCAAATAACAGAAACTGTTGACCGATTGTATCTCAACTTTATCAATAAAGAAGGAAGAATTAGATTTCACCCTCTTTCCACAGGTCATAACAAAAGTCTTAGTCTTATTGATTATCAGTTTCCTATCTTTGGTAAATAACACAAATCTATCTATAAGGCGTTGTAAGCCATTCTGTGTTCGTGATAAAAGAACCGCATCATCTGCGTATAATAAAATAGGGGTAACGCTTCCATCAATCAAAGGGGCGTCTGAGGGCAATTTGCTTAAAATCGAATCAATTTCATTTATAAATAGTGAAAATAAAAACGGAGCCAAGACGCACCCCTGGCGAATTCCTCTTGCAACTTTAAAAAAGGGCGTGCATTCTCCCATAGGACCATAACGTACTTTGCATGAAAGTCCGGAGTATAACCGGGCCAGAAAGTATACACACTCTTTGGGGGCACCCAGATCTAACAGGGTGTCCCATAAGATATTGTGATCTACAAGATCAAAGGCGCTGCTTAGGTCTGCGAAACAGAGGAACAGATTACCATCCTTAGCAACAGTATATTTATGTATAAGGAGGTCTAAATTAACGCACTGCTCCAACGTCCCCAGACCTTTCCTGAATCCGTATTGTGCCTTTGAAATTATCGAATTGTCCTTGGCCCAAGTCTCAAGTCTATTTAAAATTATTCTGCTCATGATTTTTATAGATGCGTCTAATAGGGAAATGGGACGATAATTACTTGCCTCGGACCTGGAGCCCTTCTTAAAAAGGGGAATGATTATAGACTGGCCCCAGGAAATTGGCATCTGTCCCTCCACTGTTGCGTTAAATAACCTGGTCAGAATGGGGGCCCACAGATGTAACTCGGACTTATATAAATCCAGCGGGACCCCATCCGGGCCAGGCGCCTTACCACCTTTGCTGTTACTTAGACCCTCATAGACCCCGTCCAGGCCAATAGCCAGGGGCAATCTTGGCCAGGTAAACTCATTATCCTGATGGGAATCTAAAATTAACCTATCCGGGTTAAAAATATTTAAAAAATGATGCATCCACGATTTACAGTCAACATGAGAGGTTATTTCAGGCACTATATCATTTTTTAAAAAGGGACTATTTATAGTATGCCAATATAATTTACTATCATTTATTTCAGCCGCAAAGCTGAGATTGTTCCAGGCCTCCTCTTGGAGAGCTTTTTTCCTCTTAATAAGTGATGTTTTATAAACAACACGACAATTTTTAATTATTGTACAGTTTCGAGGTTTGGAGCTCAACGCGTGTTTTAAAGCATGGAGAGCCTGAGTACAGCTTTTGTCAAACCAACCAGTGTTGATTTCTTTTTTCCCCTTATAAGGTTTTGTAAGTAGGTTGTCGATTGTTTCATTAATAGTACATAGGTGGTCAAGTACAACATGCGAGTGTACCTCATCGCCAATACAATAATTTACCTCCATGTTGCATTTTCTTAAGACCTCCTCCAACAATTCATGTGGGACAACCTTTGTCCATTTAATCCTAAACCCATTAGGTCTTACTGCCTCGATATGGTTAATACAATTGTTGGCATCCATGTTTTTGTAACCCCAACTATGCAATGATAAAGAGATACTGTTGTGATCACTTAAAGTTTGCTCATTAACACACAAGTTGGAGTATGCACAATCATTAGAAAGTAAAATGTGGTCAATATATGAATTAGCTCCTCTTCCAGTAAAAGTTGGACAGTTTTCGTTAGTACTGTTTTTCGTGCAACTTAACATATCCAAGTCAAACTTAGTTAACATCATATTTAGGGCAGTGCCATACGCACAATGTGGGAAGTGTAAACAATCGTTTTCCTCCGTATTACCGCATTCCCTTCTTAATCCACATAAGTTACTCGTGGCAAAAGGACAAGAACTTATATTGAAATCACCCAACCAAAGGACGATCGACTGATGGCCTGAAACTGCCTGTGTCCTCACAATTTCTTTTTCTAGCTGAATCAGAATTTTACCTCTGTCAGCAGTGAATACATTATTATAAAAATTTATCAGCAACAAATCTTTCCCTTTGTCAAACTCTAGACATAATACCTAAAAATAGACATCCACTGAAACACAACTTTTAATTTTGCAGGAGTTTAGTTTAGTTGATATTAAAAGCAAGAGGCCACCTTTGGCTCTTCCAGCGATCGAACTCACTGCATTCAAACTGTGTGCTGAATATCCCTCAATAAAAATAGGTTCCTCGCACCAAGTTTCCTGAAGACATATTATATCATACCCTATGTTAATAAAATCCCTCCAGAAAGGGGAATCTAATTTCCTTTTCAAACCAGCAATATTCCACGTAACAACGCGGTAACCTGTATTGGGGTCACAGTTTGCCACTATACAATCGTTTACTGGTTCTGCAGGGTAGGGATCTGAATTTAAAAGGGAGTGTGCAATGGAGGGCAAGGTTATAATCTGAGTCCGTTTAGTTCCTATGCTCTCCATAACAGCATCCACTTTATTAGATTCAGGTGGAGAGGGCGAAAGGACAGTCGCTACTATATTAGACAGGTCACAGATAGCTTGTTTGTCGTTCGACTTCCTGGTATTATCAGACAGTCAGTCGTTTTCCTCCAATGAGGACAGGGCAGAATATCGATTAAAAAGGGGGAGGGTATAATCCCTCTGCCTGCTAGGTGGCTCATTTCCGTGTATATCCCCTCTATTAAAATACATCGGGGCTCTCGGTGGCAAGTTAGGAGGGTAACCAACCCCCCCCCCTAGTTAAACCAGGTTCATAATGCTCATCCTGTTGGGGCCGTGGCAGTTGCGAGCAATTCAAATAACTATAAAAATAACCCAGAGGTCTAGCAGAGACTAAATTAACTTGGTTGGGTAAGGAGGCGGCTCTTAGGAGGACGGTTGCCACGTGTTGTGGGTATTTAAAATTAACTATGATACAGTCCCCTCTGGTAGTTTTCCTGCCTTCCCCTATCCAGCCAACTCTGCGGGTAGACAAAATATCGTTAGAAAGTGCCAGCGGAAAACCACAGTTTTTGTTGAGCCAGGCAAGTGACTTATTTTTTAGAGAGTCGTGAGTTTCCTGCCTGGAGTTAAGCATACTAGAGTCGACCTCAGGAACATTGATCAATACCACTGCGTAAGGTGCACACTGTGGTGGGAGGTTAACAATATGGTTTCTCTTGTGATTGATAGGCCCAGCATCTCCCTCAGCTACAGGCTTCTGAATATTCTGTGGGCGTGTGTGTGCAGAGAATGATTTGCCTGATGAAGTGGCTACAATAGAAGTTGAAAGTACTGGTATCACAGTGGATGACGCATTTATAGGCTGACTTAACTGGCTGCTATCCCCCGGAGCCATAGAAGCTCCCTTACTGTAAATACCAGACGGATGCAAAATGGGTTCCAGGGCACCATCTGTTGGATTATGGACCACAGGGGCCGAAACGGCCAGTTGGGGGGTTATCAAAGGGGAAGGTCGAATTTCATAAGAATCCAAGAGACCCTTTAAACTGTCTACTTCTGCAGAGACTGAATTTAACTTCGCCAGCAAGGGGCTAATTAAAGCCTCCAGTTTGGACTCAATGATTGATACCAGATGTCCTATTGAGGCTGTATGAAGAAAAACCCCCTCAGCTTTATCATTAGTCCCCAATATTTCTTTTAACGAATCTGGTGTAACCCCCCTACTTGATTGAGATGTACCCTGCTTTTTTGACTTATGAGTCACCACCCTCTTCACTGGTGCTTTCCTACACGCCCGCACTTTCCTCTGCATAGGAGAAGGAGTTGGGGTGGTTTTTGAACAGGATACTATAATCTGTGGGGAGGATGAGTCATTTAGGGAAATAGGTTCATCGATGCTTTCAGCATTAACCACATCAAGGGGTACATCGGCAATCACATCTACAGTGTCAGTGTCAGTATTAGCCCTACTACTTTCAGAAAAAGATGTTTCAGTATTAGGTGCTAATGTGTCCACTGGGGATACTTCAAAGCTCGATCTACCCAATGAGAGTCTCCGATCTTTGTTGATCTTGTTTACAACTTTTACCAGGTAGTTATCCATAGTCCTCTTTTCCCCTGTGCCAGATTGGTTAGAAGACTTGGACTTCGACATTAATGATGACAAATGCGATAACCTGTGAGACAGGTATATACGTGGAACTGATCACTTACAGGTCCGTCGATAATCAAGAATCCGTGGCCCTGCCCTGCCTCCTCCTGCCCCGGACGGCCACAGATGGCCCGCCCTCTGCCCGGGCTCAGCCCGGCGTCGCCCGCGCGCGTCCCGCGACGCGGAGGCAGCGTCGTTCTTTTAAGCACCTCGTGGCGCGAACGGGACGTGCGCGGGTCCGGTGGCGCTTGGGATGCTGGGGGATGTAGTTTCCAGCTCTGTCCCCACTCTGCGGCCGCTGGTGTAAATAGCGGCGGCGGGGGACTGCAGGACAGCAAATGGTCAGCGCTGGCAAGGTAGGACAACAGCAGGATATTCCACAGTGGGTCAAGTTAGACTGAGAGACACTGTGTCAAAAAGCAATAAGTGCCAATGATAGCCTGTCTAAGTGGTAGACCAGGACCTAAGCACAATTTGAGGCCTACCACGATGGAGCCTGGTGGTATGTACGTCACAGTGACACCTATAGCCACAATTCTGATGTACACCCACAGTCTGTGTGCATGTTGTGTCTCAGATGTGTCTGATCAAATGTGCCCAATGGGAGACAGTCTCCACATCCATGTGGTTTGTGCATCAACATTGATGTTGTGTGTGTGTCTACAAGACGTCCATGTAGGCCCTGCAGAGACAACAGTTGCCACTACCTGTAGGGCTCACGGTTGTTTTGTGCCATGTACATGTTACGCCATGTCATGCCAGTGTCCAAGTGGCAATACAGGGACCCTGGGTATCTGCATGTCAAAGAGCTGTGATGCCTGGTAGACATCAGGCCTCACTTGTCACTGTGGTGTGTGTTTGTAACATGACAGCAGGACATAGGTACTGTGACACAGCCCAATGATTGGACATTGCACTACATGGAACTTATGTAGACATGTGGACTTGAGATGTGAGGTGATGGGCATGTAGGTGACATATATATGTCCATACCCAACAGCACATACCTCAGTACATTGTGTATTGTCATGATGTATCATGTGATATTTTGCTTGGTCATAGCCACATGGGTGGATGAATCAACAATCTTCCTTTGTTCATCTCTGTACTGCAGGTCACCAGCTGTCCATAGACCATTCCCAGACCTTGAAACCATGCAGGAACGCGACAGGATCCAATGGTACCGCTTCACCAGGCCATTGATTGAGGAGTTGGCAGAGCAGTTGGCGCCACATCTGCTACCTGGCCGGACATACCCTACAGCACTGACCCCAGAGGTGAAGGTGATGGCACCCCTGCACTTCTTTGCTACTGGTACCTTCCAGTACACTGTGGCTACTGCTGGTGGTATGTCGCAAACTATGTTCAGTTATGTGCTACGCGTTGTCTTGGAGGGGATGTTGCATTTCCTTGACCTGTATATCAAGTTTCCTAGTCCAGGTCAACTCACTGACATAAAGGATGCTTTTTATACACTGGGGAGGATGCCGAACGTCATCGGATCTATTGATGGTACACATGTGGTCCTGGTACCACCACGGGCAAATGAGCAGGCATACCGGAACAGGAAACATTTCCACTCCATCAATGCTCTGGTGGTATGACTTGCAGACATGTGTATCACACATGTGTGTGCACGTTTCCCTGGTTCTGCGCACGAGGAGTAGTTGCATTGCAACGTTGATGTCACAGATGCAAAACCAGCGTGCCTGGCTTGTCGGTGTGTACTGACTGTTTACCATTGTGTGTGATTGGCAATGTTGTATTCCACCCTCTTTAAAAACTCAGCTAATTGTTCAATTGTTTGTATGTAGGTGACTCCGGATACCCCAATATGCCGTGGTTGCTGACACCCCTCAGGAACCCTGTGACACCAGCCGAGATGCGCTACAATGAGGCACATGGTCGGACCAGGAGGGTGATTGAGCGGACCTTTGGTCTCCTGAAAAGCCGCTTCCACTGCCTGGACAAGACCGGAGGGGCCCTCCCATGTGACCCTGCAAGGGTGTGCAAAATTATCCTTGTATGCTGCATGCTACACAACATGGGAGTGTGGAAGAAGTTACCTCTCATCCAGGATGACGATGACCTACATCTGCTACCTGTGGAGGATCCAGGCCTGGGCCACGATGCAAGTGATTATGATGTTGAGGGTGACATCCGCACACAGCTCATCAACAACTTCTTCACCTGAATGTGAGTTTACAGGGTTGTTATGCCAATGTATTGAGTTAGCCTGAAATGTGTTGGGGCTGCTTTGTTGCTGTTTGAGTGTGTCTGTGTGCTACTTGACTGATGTGTGCAGTGATGTGTCCTTTCAGGTGGTCTGTACTCCACAATAGTGTCGAACTGCTAACTTGTTTCTGTGTAGGTTTATTTTGACATGTTTTGTGCATGTGTGTTGCATTTCTCTCCTGTTCTGCTGTGCTTTTGACTGTGTCTTGTGTCTGTCCTCCCCAGGGTACTTTGCCTGTTGTTTGGTCAACACTGACCCCCAACACCCAGAATCCAACACCAGGGTGGAAGTTGTCAATTCCCATCAAGTGATGTACCACACACCCCTGGACTTCAATTCTCCGACACTTTGTGACTGTGTGTCCACTGTCACGTAGAATTACCTTGCAACTGTTGTGGAATAAACATGTTGCTGATGTGTAATGAACCTGTGCTACACTTTGTTATCTGCGTTGTCTGCCTTCCCACATCTGACTGACATTTGCTTACCTCACCTGTGGGATTGTTACCACTGACTGTGGATAGGTGTGGTGTCTGTGCATTCCAATATATTTCAGGTCAACATCATTGTATGGGATGAGTTACATGGCCATGGTGAGTATGTATTGTGGTGCCATAGTGGTGTGTCCCCCTCACATGCGTCACATCACCATGACTCACATAACGGTGATCACATTGCTGTAGTATTTGGCATGCACTGTGTTCTTTAGCAGATTAACATCTCCATGACACATAACAGGTTGGAATCACAACAGAGGCAAGTATAGTGTACTGGTGAGTTTATTTACAAACATGTGTGAGGATAGTGCACAGGATGGTGGGTGCTGTACATTGGGTTTTGAATCCAAAGTTCACAGTAGAGTTGGGAGTGTTGGTAGCTGAAATGTCCAGAGTAAAGTCCACAGTCATCTTCTACATTGGACCAACATGAACCCTCCATGTCATGTAGGTGAGTTGTGTTAGATACGACAAGGTGAA
Source organism: Triturus cristatus (assembly GCF_964204655.1). Taxonomy (NCBI): domain Eukaryota; kingdom Metazoa; phylum Chordata; class Amphibia; order Caudata; family Salamandridae; genus Triturus; species Triturus cristatus. The sequence goes on along the minus strand of NC_140589.1, from coordinate 1,378,519,137 downwards.
CTGTTTGCGCACAAAGAACATTTTCCAGAACAGGTTTAGAGGTCCTGGGGGATGTGCATGGACATCTGCGTCTCACTTGACTTCTTCGGACGACTCTTCTTCTTCTTCGGGGGGGATCCTCAGCTGCAGGCGTCTGCGGTGCAGAGGACTCGCGCCAGTCATCCTCCCTCCCTGTGGCACTGGCAGATCTTGTGGCAACAGATGTCGTGGCCACACAGGGAGGTGTGGACATGTTGGTGCTTATCTGGCGGAGGCATGGGAGTATGTCCCTATGCACCGCAGTAAGTGCATCCCACTTTGCCTCCATGCGGGCATGATGGGCAGCCTGCTCCTGTTGAATGTCCTTGAGGATCCCCACTACCTGGCCGAATCCTCCGGTGCTATCCTGGTACGCATCTATGATGCGTGCCAGTTGGGGGTCATCATGCATTCCAGAACCCTCTGCAAGCCGCTCCCTCTGCCTACCACCCTCCCAGCAATCCTAGCCACACGGGCAGGACCTACGGAGGCACGCCCAGGTGACACTGGGCCCCCTTGGGTGTTGTTACTGGTGGTGTTGTTCGTAGCTTCCTCGGGGTCCTGTGTCCCTGTGCTGCCGGTATTCTGTGTCCTTGGTCTGTCAGTGTTGGCGGGGGTGCCCTATCTGTTGCCAGATGCTGGAGGCATGGGTACAGGGGGTGCAGATATTTGTACTGCTGGTGCTGCATGATGACTCACACCGGAGGTGCCAGGTTGTTCTGATCCACACCAGAGAGCTGAGGGTGCATCGGAGTCTGGGACAAGGACTCGTCTTCATTTGCTGCTGTGTCACCAGCACCACCTGTGTTTGGAAGAGACACACAATGTAAGTTATGTTGATACAGGCATCAATGGTTCACAGACATGACATTTTCTACTGTACGGCTGACACAGGTGTAAAAACAACAATTGATGGACAGAATGCAGAACAATGTCATACATTCACCCCAGTACAGAGATCTGGGCCTAAATCCATTGTTTTTTTGCTCACCATGCCATTCCAGTTTGAACCCAGCCATATGCAAATCAGTCTTGACCCTGGGAACAGTCCAGCCCGAACTGCAAAGCCAGGTCCTGCCTGGACTGGAAACAAGCATCCTAGGACCGGTTTGGGGCTTTCAGCCCTCGTCAGCCAGGATAGCTTGATTCCAGTGGCATGGAGAGCACGGGACTCACGTCTGAGCATACCCTTCCCACTGCATTCCGTCCATCAATTGTTTGTTGTAACGCTTTTCGCCCTAAGTGGAATGGGTATTCCCAGACGTGGGACCCGTGCTCACTACGCCACTGGAGTCAAGCTATCCTGGCTGATGACGGCTGATAGCCAGAAACCGGTCCTAGGATGCTTGATTCCGGTCCAGGGAAGACATGGCTAGGCAGTTCGGGCTGGACTGTTCCCATGAGGCACAGGGTCAAGACTGATTTGCATATGGCCATGTCTAAACTGGGGTGGTGTAGTGGGCAAAAGAACGATGGATTTAACCCAGATCTCTTGACTGGGGGAGAATGTCTGCATTGTCAGAATTCCGTCCATCAATTGTTTGTTGTAACGCTGACACAGGTGTGTCATCCCTGTACACATTTGACCTTTAACAAGGACATACGTGCAATTCCACTGAGGATATGTTGTAAGATTGGGGCATGTGTGGTAGCAGATTTTGCTAGTCTTTGTGTGTCACATTGGTGTATTGGTACGACATGGTCACAGTCCGGTATGCCTGTGATCTCTTGGGAGAAAGTGTTTTTTTACAGTGTTCCTAGTTCCCATCTCATTTCATACAAGTGATGATGTCACCATCGTTAATGAGTCTGGTGCTGAGTTTTGTACGTGCATATGTGATTTGACTTGTCAACGTTCTCCATGATGACATGGGTTGGGCAAGGAAGCACTCTGGCTTTTCAATGTTCATGACAGTGAGAGGTGTGTGTGTTGCGGTTTGGCTGCTGTGAGTAGCATGTCTCCTCCGATGCAGTCCAGGTTAGACCTTGTGTCTACAGTGTCTATGTCAGTGAGTGGTGTGTTGTGTGAAGGATGCATATGTTGCAGCATGATGTAGGAGTGGAATGCAGCTCACAACAGCACCAAGTGTGAATGAGACCATGCTATGGTGTCGGCTATATTGGTGTGTCCATTCCATTCACTGTCAGATGTCCCCTGTCAATGAGGTATGTGTGAGTTCCTGTGTGTTTTGTGCAATGTACTCTGTATGGATCTCCACACTTGTCATCTACAAGACACACCTCAACAGCCAGGCCAGGGGCACCCCTGGACACTGCATCCCCAGACAGTGAGTTTGAACATATGGTTGCAATGGCTGTGTGTGCGACCGTGTTTGGGTTGGCCAGTGCATATGTGTGATTTTCAGCCAAATCATTATCAGGCCCAAGTGTCAGACATCTTGCCCGGGCATTATCTTTGTGAGTGACTGGTACCACGTGTGCAATGTGTTTTAGCATAGAAGGCCAGTTATCATGAAGCGTGCCACCATTGACTTGGGTGCAGGTTAACTTTCAGGATGTCCATCAGTGCAGTCCTGGTGTTTGTTGGTGCCCAGTTCCCAGCAGGGCCTTGTGCTCCCCACAAAAGAGCCCAGTGTCAGACATCTTGTCAGTCCACTCCCACTCCCTGTGAGGTGAGAATGGTTCAGTGTGAGCTTGCTGGGCCATGTGATTGTCTGTGACTGCAACCCCCATCATGCTTTTGGCTACACCCCCCTTACCAGCATGCCCATACTTCCTTTATTTTGACTCTGCTTCCCTTTGAAGGAGTGTGACAGCAATGGCAAGATAGCTGACTGTGCAGTCCCGGTGTTTGTTGGTGCCCAGTTCCCAACAGGGCCTTGTGCTCCCTACAACAGAGCCCAGTGTCAGACATCTTGTCAGTCCACTCCCACTCCCTGTGAGGTGAGTATGTTTCAGTGTGAGCTTGCTGGGCCATGTGGGTGGGTGGGGAATGTCTGTGACTGCAATGCCCATCAAGCTTTTGGCTACACCCCCCTTCCCAGAATGCCCATACTTCCTTCCTTTTGACTCTGCTTCCCTGTGAGGGAGTGTGACAGCAATGGCAAGATGGCTGACTGTGCAGTCCTTGTGTTTGTTGGTGCCCAGTTCCCAGCAGGGCCTTGTGCTCCCCTCAACAGAGCCGAGTGTCAGACATCTTGTCAGTCCTCTCCCAAACCCTGTGAGGTGAGCATGGTTCAGTGTGAGCTTGCTGGGCCATGTGGGTGGGGATTGTCTGTGACTGCAACTCCCATCATGCTTTTGGCTACACCCCCCTTCCCAGCATGCCCATACTTCCTTCATTTTGACTCTGCTTCCTTGTGAGGGAGTGTGACAGCAATGGCAAGGTGGTTGACTGTGCAGGCCTGGTGTTTGTTGGTGTCCAGATCCCAGCAGGGCCTTGTGCTCCCCACAACAGAGCCCAATTTCAGACATCTTGTCAGTCCACTCCCACTCCCTGTGAGGTGAGCATGGTTCCGTGTGAGCTTGCTGGGCCATGTGGGTGGGTGGGGATTGTCTGTGACTGCAACTCCCATCATGCTTTTGGCTACACCCCCCTTCCCAGCATGCCCATACTTCCTTCCTTTTGACTCTGCTTCCCTGTGAGGGAGTGTGACAGCAATGGCAAGATGGCTGACTGTGCAGTCCTGGTGTTTGTTTGGCTACAAGTCCAAAGAGAGCCCCTGTGCTTCACACGGCAGAACCCAGTGCGGTGTATCTTTGGGTGATATTTCACTACAGTGTGAGTCAGTGCATTATACCCGGTGAGTTGTGTGGAGTTTGTGTTGAGGGGGTCTGTGTGTCTACACGTGCTGGTAAGTATGGTCAGAGCTGACAGTCCTCCTTCCGACCTGGCCAGACATCCCATCATGAAACGTGCTTCCATTGGAGGTCGTGCAAGTTGGCTTTCAGGATGTCAGGCAGTGGTGTCATGCTTCTGATTTGAGCGCAACCCCTACCAGGGCCTTGTGCTCCCCATAGCAGGACCCAGTGTCAGCCATCTTGTCAGTCATTTTCCACTCCCTGTGATGTGAGCATGGTTCAGAGAGGTCTGGATGGGCCAATTGGGAGGGGAAGCATTATCTGTGACTACAAACCTGTTAGAAATGGGGGTCTCTGGTTGGCAATGGCTGGCCACTGTCCAAGTAGGGACCCTTCTTCCTAAGATAGAGTAAGAGGGCTACACCCTTTGAAATCCCCTTCTCAACCCTGTGGTAACGCAGCACGAGCAGCTAGGCTTATCTCAAAGGCAGTGTGTGAAGCATTTATGACCATACACAGTAACACAGTGAAGAAGATTACAAAGGGACAACACACAAGTAGTTATAAAGAATAAGTATCTTCATATATAGACTTAACACAAGACCAATAACGGTAAAAAGCAACAATACTCTTGAAATGCTGCAAAAATAGTTCAAAGTGTGCAAAGAGGAGATCAGTTCAAAGCAGTGCTCTCTGCGACCCTTTTACTTACAAAGTACCTGGATTTCGTAGCAAAACCAACAAAATGTCGCAAAGAAGCTGTAGCGATGATTTTCTGCATGCGTGGCAGTTGATGCGATGACTCCTTGCCGCGAGGGAGGAGACGATGCAACGGTCCTGTTGCGTGTGTGATCAGATTGTAATGCGAAGAAATGGCGCTCCGCGAGGGAGCGATGATCCTGATGCGATGAAAATGGCGGACGCCCGGCGTCTGCGCTGCGATGTAGTGAAGCGATGATCTCGATGCGATGATCTTTGGTTAGCAAGCACTTGGCAGCCCGCAAATGTGCAATGAATTTTGGGTTTAGCGACCACTCCGCAGCCCGCAAACGTGCAATGCGATGATCTTTGGTAGCGAGCACTCAGCGACAGCAGAGCAATGATTTTCCGTGCGCTTTCAGCTGTGGCGGCTCGCAAACGGGCGTTAGCGACGCTTTCAGCACTCTCTCCTCTGTAGTAGAACTAGAGGTCCTGGAACTCACAGGAGCCTCACCTGCAGATAGAAATCCTCGCTGGGAGGAAACAGGAGGCTGGTGGTGAAGTCTGATGTGCCTGAGACTTCAACAGGAGGCTATCTCTCTTCTAGCCCTTGGGTGATTGCTGTAGCAAGTTCCTTAAAAGTCCTTTTCCCTCTTCTTCCAAGTCCAATGGTAACCACTGCAGGTCAATCCAAGAAACAGCACACAAGCACAAGGATAGTCACCTCCTGCAGATTGCTTCAGGTACACGGACAGAGGTTCGTTTTGTTGTCCAGGAGCAATACCAATTTTAGGGGTTTTAGCACAGATATTTATACCCCAAAAGTCTTTGTTCTCAAAAGCTACAAGTCACTGAACCCAGCCAGAACCAGTTCTGCCCAGTCCTGGAGCACTTTGTTTACCAGGCTGTATCCTTCCTTTCAGAAAGAGGGGGTCTGCCATCAGACGCCCAATATGAGGTTGAGCCAGCATTCACCTTGCCAGGCATAGCCCAATTCAGGTCAAGGAGCCACCCCTCCCCATACTCCAATGCAGATCGCTCTATTCAACCCAGGTCTGACTCAGCCTGCCCTGTCCCTCCAAAACCAGACAGCCAATACACATAACAGCAGAGCACACTGGAAGGCTTAGGCAAAAAAATTCCTTCTTTCTAAAAGTGGTATTTTCAAACACAGAATATAAAAATAAACTTCACTAAAATATGTATTTTAATATTCTGAGCTCAGGCATACTAAATTTGTTTTTCTACCATGTTCCTTGGGTCAGTTAGGGCTATAGAATGTAATAGTCAAACTGCCCATTCTGGCCTATGGAGAACAGGTAGCCTTACAGTAGTGAAAAACGAAATTGGGTGTAAGTCACTACCAGGACATGCTACACACACCAAGGCATGTCCTACCTTGCACATACAATGCTCCCTACCATAGGGGTGACTTACATGATGCCAAGGGAAGGTTCAGGGGCTGGGAAGTGGGTGCCCTTCACAGCCCAGATGGCAGTTCTGGACTGCACACAGACTCTGCAGTGGCAGATCTGAGACACACTTTACAAGCTGCTTCTGTGGGTGGCGCAAACCAGCGCTGCAGGCCCACCAGCAGCATTTGGTTTACCAGCTCTGGGCACACACAGGCCACGCTACTAGGGACTAACATGTAAACCAAATAAGCCAATCATGGATTTACCAATTCACATATCATATTAAACAGGGAGCATTCGCGCTGTGGCACTGAATGGCACAGCGCCCAGAGCATCTAATACCAGCAAAAACAGAGGAGACAACAGCGAAAAAGGAAGGGAGACCCACGCCAATGGTGCCAGGTCTAACACGTGTCCCCTCCAGCTGAAATGTGGGGAGAACTACCCACCCCCTTGGGAGTTCTCATCACTAAGGTGGAAAAATCTGGAGAGACCATCAGCATTGGCGTGTTCTGTACCAGGGCGGTGTTCCACCGTGAAGTCCATACCCTGTAGGGAAATGGACCACCTCAACAACTTGGGATTCTTTCCCCTCATCTGCATCAGCCATCTGAGGGACCTGTGGTCTGTCTGAACCCGGAAGTGAGTCCCAAACAGGTATGGTCTCAGCTTCTTCAGTGCCCAGACCACAGCAAATGCCTCACGCTCAATTGCACTCCACCTCTGTTCCCATGGAAGTAACATTCTACTGATGAAGGCTACAGGTTGGTCTAGTCCCTCCTAATTTATCTGTGACAGAATGGCCCCCACCCCATGCTCTGAAACGTCTGTCTGGACAATAAATTCCTTAGCAAAATTGTGCGCCTCTAGTACAGGTGCTGTACACATGGCAGTCTTGAGGGCATCAAAAGCTTTCTGACAGGTGTCAGTCCAGTTCACAATCTTTGGCTGCTTCTTGGAAGTCAGCTCAGTCAAGGGTGCAACAATGTTGTCATACCCCTTGACAAACCTCCTGTAGTAACCCGTGAGTCCTAAGAAGGCCCTCACCTGGGTCCTTGGGGGCTCCCAAACCAGGATGGTTTCAATCTTGGGCTGTAGGGGTGCCACCTGGCCACTCCCAACCTGGTGTCCCAAGTACACCACAGAACCCTGCCCAATCTGGCACTTACTGGCCTTCATTGTGAGGCCTGCTCTGTGCAGCGAAATCAACACTTCCCAGAGGTGGCGCAAGTGGTCCTCCCAGGAAGAACTAAACACTGCAATGTCATCCAGGTAGGCGTTGCTGAAATCCTCCATCCCAACCAACACCTGGTTGACCAACCTCTGAAAGGTGGCAGGGGCATTCTTCATCCCAAAGGGCATCACACGGAACTGGTAGTGCCCATCTGGTGTGGAGAATGCTGACCTCTCCTTTGCCCCATCAGTTAAGGCGATCTGCCAGTACCCAGATGTTAGATCAAACGTGCTGAAGTACCGGGCAGCCTCTAACCGATCTATGAGCTCATCAGCTCTGGGGATTGGGTGCGCGTCGGTCTTCGTGACCGAATTTAGACCTCGGTAGTCCACACAGAACCTAAGTTCAGGGGTGGCACCAGGCGCTGCAGCTTTGGTACCAAGACCACGGGTGTTAGACCTGACATCCTTGGCGTGGGTTTTTCCCCTATCTTTTGCCTCTGCTACCTGGATTTTTGATGCTGTGCTGGATTTCGTTTTTGCTGGTTTAGATGCTTTGGACACTCTGCCACTGCTAATCAGTGCCAGAGTGTAAGTGCTCCCTGTGTAAAATATCATATTGATTGGATATACCTGATTGGCATATCTGTATCACCATGAAGTCCCTAGTAAAGTGCACTGTGTGTGCCAGGGCTGGTGATGACAGATGCTACTAGTGGGTCTGCAGCGCTGATTGCGCCACCCACCTGTGTAGCTCTAAAACAGTGTCTCAGGCCTGCCGCCGCAGGCCTGCCTGCAGTCCCCGGACTGCCATGTCCTCCTGGCCAGTGTCCACACTGACCGGGCCTAACCCTTCCCTTTTTATACACGTCAGTCATCCCTATGGAAGGCCCAAGGTACCCCCCTGGGCAGGGTGCAGTGTATGTAAAAGGTAGAGCATGTACTAGTGCAGGTAACATGTTCTGGTAGTGACCAACGGCCATTTTGTGTGTTCACTGCTGCAAGGTTATCTTGTTCCATAGGCTAACATGGGGGAGGCTGGTGCCAATGGCTATCCGCCTATCTTCTCAAAGGAACAAGATAAGACATGAGTGTTTGATATCCCTGAGCTCAGCATTTAATAACACATCTTTTAGGGGAGGTTGTTTTTAAATCCTGAGTTGGAGAATAGTACTTTTTAGAGAGTAGCTGTTCTCTTGTCTGACCCTTCTGTGTGCCTGGGCGCGCTTGTGGATTGACTGTCTGGCTTGGGAGTGACAGGGGCTGGGGATCCCCCAGGAGGTTGGCTGAGTCAGCCCTCTGCTGAATGGCGACATTTGCAAGGGGAGTGGAGGGAGGAGATAGCACCTGGGATTGAATAGGGCTGTGCCTGCCTGCCACACTGCTGGCTCCACCTCCTGCTGGGCGGCTGACGACTCTGCCCCTCACTCTGAAAAGAAAGCAGAAGCCAGGAAAACAAAGTGCTCCAGCAACACCCAGAACTGGATCAGACCGGGCTCAGGACCCACTTGCACAAAGACTTCAAAGACTTTTAGGGGTATAAGTACCCGACCCCTGACAACAGATTTTTAGATTCTACCATCAAGAGGAACCTCTGCTGAAAGACGGACCGCTGAGGAACTAAAGGAAGATTGCCTTGCTGTGTGCTCTAAGGGCTGACCTGTTCTGCTGTACAACTGAAGCTGAGGAGGAGAAGGGGTCTTGCTGTGTGCTGACCCTACCCACTTGACTAAACAAGACTTTGCTGTGTGCTGTGTCTTAAACCGAATCTCCAAGGGCCTGAGAAGAGCTGGCCTCCTGTTTTGCAACCCAGGGATAGAAAGGTTGCCAAGAACTCAAGACTCTGCTGTGTCCCCCCCTTGCGCTGCTGTGTGCCGCAGGGACCGTGGACTGTTCTACCAAGCTTCTCAACATCTGCCTGTGAAGTGGGCTGGCTGCTCTCTGTCTTGAGAGTGCCGCGCTGACCCGGGCCTGACACCGGTTGCCGCATCAAGAAGATCGACGTGCTCATCGGCACATGCCTTGCCGCGACCCGGAGGCCTGAAGCAGATCGAGAGTCGTACTTCCCTGCTCTACGAAGCCGCGCTGTGAGTGGCTGACTCCGGTGACGTCGACATCGTCACTGGGGGCTCGTCGAGGGAGTTGTGGAAACCTTGCACCGAACAGCCCGAGGAGCGCTTTTACAACGAGTGCCGCAACACCGCCGGAGCAACGTAGCTGCCTAAACATCAAGAGCCTACAAACTGATCCATTCTCAGTGAGTATCGAATCACACAAGAGACTAGAGACTATCGTCTTACGATCCCGACCAACCAAGAAAGCGAATATAGTGTAAACCTGTGATACTTGATTTCAACTGCGAAAACTAGATAAAGATATATTATTTTTGATATAACTCACCTGTGTGGTCTAAGTTTGTGGTGTGCGGAGGGGGGATCATTGTGGTGTCTACGTGCAAATACCTTACACATTGCCTTGGGGATAAGCCTGTCTGCTCGAGCCAAGCTACCTAGAGGGTGAGCAGGGGTTATCTACCGTGTGTGTCCCTGTACCCTGACTAGAAGCAAGGGTCCCTATTTGGTCTAAGGTGTATACCTCTGCCAACTAGAGACCCCCAGATCTAACATTGGTGGTCAGCGGTGCGGATTAGAACCAGTATTTGCACTTGACCTGCAGTGATTCTTCGTACATCACTAATCTAGTAAGCAGTTGCATTACACGAAGTTTTTGCGAAGACTATTCTTGGAGGATCGACGAAGCATCATGTCTCTGAATGGAGTAGGTGAGGAGTCAGAATTGCAATTCGAAGTGAAAAAGTTGCTCGAATATAAGAAGGAGCAACTAAAGCAATTCTGCAAGCAGCTTGGATGCCCAGCGAAGGGCAGCGCCAACAAGACAGAGCTACAGAAAGCTCTAAGGGCCTGGTGGGAGGCCAAGAATGGCGCAACCGAGGAAACTACTGAAGGGGATGGCACACCGGAGCACGAATTTGGATCCGATGATCTGCCAGTGAATAGGCCAGCGTCTAGGGCTGGCAGCACCCATTCCAGTAGGAGCCTTTCTCCAGAGGAGCTGGAGGAAAATCAGAGGATTAGGGCCCATGAGATTGAATTTTTTAAGCTCAAAGCTCAAGCGGAAGAAAGGAAACTGCGCCTTGACAGTGAGAAAGAGGCGGAGGAGAGGAGGAATGCTCTCGCTTTGGAAGAGAAGAAACTCCAGTTGGCTCATGAGTTGAGCATGAGGGAGCTGGACATTAAAGCCAAACAAGTGGAGCCCAGTCCGAATGGTGGCAGCGCACAACCAGTACAGGCGGGTAAAGTATACATACCGAAAGATTTGGTGCAGAATTATCAGAGGGGTGAGGATATCTATGCATGGTTTAGATCCTATGAGCTTGCCTTGAAGATGAATGAAGTGCCTGAGAAGAGTTGGGGAGCAGGTTTGTGGAAGCATTTTGAGGCCTCTGGGAGGGATGTCTTAGCACCCTTAGAAGCAGCAGGGACCTTAACCTACCCCACGATGAAGGAGGCGTTATGCCTCAGGTATGGGCTTACACCAGAACAGTACCGCCAGAAGTTTAGGAACTTCAAGAAACTTGATTCAAGTACTTGGGTGGAGTGTGTGAGTATGTACACGCGTGCACTGGAAGGTTGGATAAAGGGCAGCAAAGTTACTGATTATGTGGGGTTGTGTCACTTGATTAGTTGGGAGCACTTGAGTAGTCTATGTGTTCCAGAGCTGCGCCAGCATCTTTTAGACAGCAAGTTAACTGATCCCAGTGAGCTTGCTAAAGAGGCAGACCGCTGGACTAGCACCAGGGTCAACAAAGGGGTGGTAAGTATGCCAGCCAAGGGTGGACAGGGTCCCCAGCAGAAAGGTGGGGAGGACAAGGGTAACAGTAAGGAGTTCTCTAAAGGGCCCCAAAACAGTTCCCAGGAGAAGGAGTCCCAAGCCCCCAAGCCCAAGAGGTCTTGGCCCCCTAAGGGCAACAGGCCACCGCCTACTTGCTATGCTTGTAGGGAAGTGGGGCACATCGCCCCTAAATGTCCCAAGAAACCCCCAGCACCAGCTGCTGCTCCAGTCCCAGGGTTAGCTAGTGTAGCTTTGGGAGGGGATTTGATTTCCAGTGGGGAAGAGGGATTAGCTATGATGACCCTTGTCTCTTTAGGAGACCAAGAGATGGTCCAGGATACCTTGATACCCGCTAACACTAAAAAATACGGGCAAAAGGTGACCATCAATGGGAGGGAGATAGAGGCTCTGAGAGACACCGGGCTAGTGTGACATCTGTCAGGTGTCAGTGGGTGTCTGAAGAGCAAGTCATTCCCAATGTGCTCCGCCCAGTAGTGGCAGCTGACACTTCAGTGCGCCTCTGCAAGATGGCACGTGTTCCCTTTACATGGGGGGGAGTCTCTGGTACCTTGGAAGTCTGTGTCAGTGATGCCTTGCCAGTAGATTGTCTGTTGGGTAACGACCTGGAGAGTTCTCCATGGAAGGACGTAGAGCACAGAACTCACTTGGAGATGTTAGGACTGCCAGCGTGGATCTGCGTATCCACACGTGCCATGACAGCCAGTAAGGGTGGATTAGTAGACCCGGAGCCTGGAACAATGGCCCAGGGACCTGTCAAGAGAGGAAGGGGCAGAGGGCGCGGGAAACCGGCCCCCACTGTTCCCACGGTCCAGGAGGAAGCAGAACCTGAGGGGGATGCCCTGGAACCTACAGGGGAGCAGGTGGCCGAACTGGGGGAGTTGCCTGAGCTGACCCATTGGCAGCAAGAGGGTGGCCCCTCCAGGGAGGAATTCTGCCAGGCTCAGAAGGAGTGCCCTTCTCTCATTGGTGTGCGGCAGCAGGCTGCAGACCAGGCAGCGGGCCTAGGGTCCAAGGAACATTTGATTTACTGGGAGGATGACTTACTGTATAGTGAGCCTAAGTTCGCTGAGCCCGGTGCAGCCCGTGTGCTGGTGGTACCCGAGCGCTTCAGGAACTTCTTACTGGGTCTGGCTCACGACGTGCCTCTCGCAGGACATCTGGGGCAAGACAAGACCTATCACAGGCTTGTCACCCACTTCTACTGGCCCCAGATGAAGAAGCACGTCGGTACCTTTTGTAAGTCTTGCCAAACATGTCAAGCCAGTGGTAAGAGCGGAGGGAAGTGCGTGGCGCCCCTCCAGCCGTTTCCTGTAGTGAGCACCCCTTTCGAGCGGGTGGGCATTGATATCGTAGGGCTCCTGGATCCCAAGACCGCCTTAGGCAACAGGTTTATCCTGGTCTTGGTGGATCACGCCACTCGGTACCCGGAAGCAGTCCCTCTCAGGACAATCACAGCACCCGTGGTGGGCCGTGCATTGATGGGGATCTTTTCCCGTGTGGGGTTCCCCCGAGAGGTGGTCTCCGACCGGGGTACCAACTTCATCTCTAGGAATATGAAGTCTCTGTGGGAGGAGTGTGGGGTAACTTATAAGTTCACCACTCCTTACCACCCTCAAGGAAATGGGTTGGTTGAAAGGTTCAACCGCACCCTGAAAGGTATGATTATGGGCCTAGCGGAGCCCATGAGACGGAAGTGGGACGTCTTGTTACCATGCCTGTTGTTTGCCTACAGGGAGGTGCCTCAGAAGTCCTTAGGGTTCAGCCCCTTTGAACTGCTGTATGGCCACCCTGTTAGAGGACCTCTCACACTGGTGAAGGAGGGGTGGGAGAAATCCCGTGGGAAAACCCCCCAGGATGTGTTCAGCTATGTGCTGGCCATCCGCAACCAAACGCAGCGCTTCAGGAAACTCGCTCAGGAGAACCTAGAAGCCAGCCAGGAGGAGATGAAAAGATGGTACGACCAGAATACCACTCTGGTAGAATTTCATCCTGGGCAGAAAGTGTGGGTAATGGCGCCGGTGGAGCCTTGTGCGCTCCATGACAAGTGGACCGGGCCATATGAGGTGGTAGAGCGCAAGAGTGAGGTGACCTACCTGATCAACATGAAGACTCCTAGGCAGCCCTTTAGAGTCTTGCATGTGAACCGCCTCAAACCCCACTTCGAGAGGTCTGAAGTGACGATGCTCATGGCTACAGATGACGGTGGGGAAGAGGATAGTGATCCTCTCCCTGACCTCCTGGCAACCAAGGAGCAGGACGGGTCAGTGGATGGTGTGGTCCTCTCGCCCACCCTGACCCCAGAGCAGCAGAGAGACTGTCGCCAGGTGCTGGGTCAGTTTGCCTCCCTGTTCTCCCTGACACCAGGTGTCACCAATTGGTGCGTCCATGATGTGAACACTGGAGATAGCCTGCCTGTGAAACAGAAGTTTTACAGAGTAGCTGACAAGGTCAGGGCCAGCATCAAGGAAGAAGTTTCCAAGATGTTGGCGTTAGGGGTAATTGAGCCCTCTAGCAGTCCCTGGGCTAGCCCAGTGGTCCTCGTTCCCAAGAAATCTGCTACACCCGGTGGCCTGTCAGAACTTCGGTTTTGCGTGGACTACCGCGGGCTCAATGCGGTCACCAAGACTGACGCGCACCCCATCCCCAGAGCTGATGAGCTCGTGGATCGGTTGGGAGCTGCCAGGTACCTCAGCACCTTCGATTTGACTTCGGGGTACTGGCAGATTGCCTTAACTGTGGGGCTAAGGAGAGGTCGGCATTTTCAACACCAGAGGGGCACTTCCAGTTTCGCGTCATGCCCTTTGGATTGAAAAATGCCCCTGCCACCTTCCAGAGACTGGTCAACCGGGTACTGACCGGGCTGGAGCAATTCAGCGCCGCGTACCTGGATGACATTGCTGTGTTCAGCTCCACTTGGGAGGAACACTTGCAACACCTCTGTGAAGTGTTGAGGGCGCTGCAGAAGGCAGGCCTCACTATCAAGGCCAGTAAGTGCCAGATAGGGCAGGGATCGGTGGTGTATTTGGGACACCAGGTGGGGAGCGGCCAGGTGGCGCCCCTACAGGCTAAGATTGACACCATTCTGGCTTGGGAACCCCCCAAGACGCAGACAGAGGTGAGAGCCTTTCTAGGACTCACCGGGTACTACAGACGGTTCATCAAGGGATACGGCACCATTGTTGCCCCCTTGACAGAACTAACCTCTAGAAATCAGCCCAGGAAAGTGAATTGGACCGAGGCCTGTCAAACTGCTTTTGATGCCCTGAAAACTGCAATGTGCACAGCACCAGTGCTGAAGGCACCTGACTTTTCGAGTGAGTTCGTAGTGCAGACAGACGCTTCAGAGCAAGGTGTGGGAGCAGTACTCTCACAGATGGACGACGAGGGCGGGGACCAACCCGTAGCTTTCATTAGTAGGAGGCTACTTCCCAGGGAACAGAGGTGGAGCGCTATTGAAAGGGAAGCATTTGCTGTGGTCTGGGCCCTGAAGAAGCTGTGACCCTACCTGTTTGGGACTCACTTCCGTGTTCAGACCGACCACAGGCCCCTCAGATGGTTAATGCAGATGAGGGGTGAGAATCCAAAACTGTTGAGGTGGTCCATCTCCCTACAGGGAATGGACTTTACGGTGGAACACCGTCCCGGTGCAGAACACGCCAATGCTGATGGTCTGTCCAGGTTTTTCCGCCTTAGTGATGAGAACTCCCAAGAGGGTGGGTAGTTCTCCCCACTTTCAGCTGGAGGGGACACGTGTTAGACCTGACATCCTTGGCTTGGGTTTTTCCCCTATCTTTTGCCTCTGCTACCTGGATTTTTGATGCTGTGCTGGATTTTGTTTTTGCTGGTTTAGATGCTTTGGACACTCTGACACTGCTAATCAGTGCCAGAGTGTAAGTGCTCCCTGTGTAAAATATCATATTGATTGGATATACCTGATTGGCATATCTGTATCACCATGAAGTCTCTAGTAAAGTGCACTGTGTGTGCCAGGGCTGGTGATGACAGATGCTACTAGTGGGTCTGCAGCGCTGATTGCGCCACCCACCTGTGTAGCTCTAAAACAGTGTCTCAGGCCTGCCGCCGCAGGCCTGCCTGCAGTCCCCGGACTGCCATGTCCTCCTGGCCAGTGTCCACACTGACCGGGCCTAACCCTTCCCTTTTTATACACGTCAGTCATCCCTATGGAAGGCCCAAGGTACCCCCCTGGGCAGGGTGCAGTGTATGTAAAAGGTAGAGCATGTACTAGTGCAGGTAACATGTTCTGGTAGTGACCAACGGCCATTTTGTGTTTTCACTGCTGCAAGGTTATCTTGTTCCATAGGCTAACATGGGGGAGGCTGGTGCCAATGGCTATCCGCCTATCTTCTCATAGGAACAAGATAAGACATGAGTGTTTGATATCCCTGAGCTCAGCATTTAATAACACATCTTTTAGGGGAGGTTGTTTTTAAATCCTGAGTTGGAGAATAGTACTTTTTAGAGAGTAGCTGTTCTCTTGTCTGACCCTTCTGTGTGCCTGGGCGCGCTTGTGGATTGACTGTCTGGCTTGGGAGTGACAGGGGCTGGGGATCCCCCAGGAGGTTGGCTGAGTCAGCCCTCTGCTGAATGGCGACATTTGCAAGGAGAGTGGAGGGAGGAGATAGCACCTGGGATTGAATAGGGCTGTGCCTGCCTGCCACACTGCTGGCTCCACCTCCTGCTGGGCGGCTGACGACTCTGCCCCTCACTCTGAAAAGAAAGCAG
Organism: Triturus cristatus; assembly: GCF_964204655.1. Lineage (NCBI taxonomy): Eukaryota > Metazoa > Chordata > Amphibia > Caudata > Salamandridae > Triturus > Triturus cristatus. The sequence goes on along the minus strand of NC_140589.1, from coordinate 1,378,503,454 downwards.
AAGCCAGGAAAACAAAGTGCTCCAGCAACACCCAGAACTGGATCAGACCGGGATCAGGACCCACTTGCACAAAGACTTCAAAGACTTTTAGGGGTATAAGTACCCGACCCCTGACAACAGATTTATAGATTCTACCATCATGAGGAACCTCTGCTGAAAGACGGACCGCTGAGGAACTAAAGGAAGATTGCCTTGATGTGTGCTCTAAGGGCTGACCTGTTCTGCTGTACAACTGAAGCTGAGGAGGAGAAGGGGTCTTGCTGTGTGCTGACCCTACCCACTTGACTAAACAAGACTTTGCTGTGTGCTGTGTCTTAAACCGAATCTCCAAGGGCCTGAGAAGAGCTGGCCTCCTGTTTCGCAATCCAGGGATAGAAAGGTTGCCAAGAACTCAAGACTCTGCTGTGTCCCCCCCTTGCGCTGCTGTGTGCCGCAGGGACCGTGGACTGTTCTACCAAGCTTCTCAACATCTGCCTGTGAAGTGGGCTGGCTGCTCTCTGTCTTGAGAGTGCCGCGCTGACCCGGGCCTGACACCGGTTGCCGCATCAAGAAGATCGACGTGCTCATCGGCACGTGCCTTGCCGCGACCCGGAGGCCTGAAGCAGATCGAGAGTCGTACTTCCCTGCTCTACGAAGCCGCGCTGTGAGTGGCTGACTCCAGTGACGTCGACATCGTCACTGGGAGCTCGTCGAGGGAGTTGTGGAAACCTTGCACCGAACAGCCCGAGGAGCGCTTTTACAACGAGTGCCGCGACACCGCCGGAGCAACGTAGCTGCCTAAACATCAAGAGCCTACAAACTGATCCATTCTCAGTGAGTATCGAATCACACAAGAGACTAGAGACTATCGTCTTACGATCCCGACCAACCAAGAAAGCGAATATAGTGTAAACCTGTGATACTTGATTTCAACTGCGAAAACTAGATAAAGATATATTATTTTTGATATAACTCACCTGTGTGGTCTAAGTTTGTGGTGTGCGGAGGGGGGATCATTGTGGTGTCTACGTGCAAATACCTTACACATTGCCTTGGGGATAAGCCTGTCTGCTCGAGCCAAGCTACCTAGAGGGTGAGCAGGGGTTATCTACCGTGTGTGTCCCTGTACCCTGACTAGAAGCAAGAGTCCCTATTTGGTCTAAGGTGTATACCTCTGCCAACTAGAGACCCCCAGATCTAACAACGGGGCTGGACCAAGGGCTGCTAGAGGACTCAATCACCCCTAGGGCAAACATTTTGGAGACGTCCTCCTTAATGTAGGCCCTGACCCGGTCAGTCACTCGGTAAGCCTTGTGCTTGACAGGAGGACTGTCCCCGGTGTCTACCTCATGGACACACCAATCAGTGACACAAGGCACCAGGGAAAACAAATCAGAAAATTGTCCCAACAGTTGGTGACAATCTCTCTGCTGCTCAGGGGTCAGTATGGTGGAGAGGACTACACCCTCCACTGACCCATCCTTCTCTCCTGCACACAGGAGATCAGGAAGAGGCTCACTCTCCTCCTCCATCCCAGCATCCGTGGTAAGAAGCATGCCCCCTTCAGACCTCTCAAAGTGGGGCTTCAGGCGGTCCACATGCAGGACCTGTAAGGGGTTCCTGGTAGACTGAAAGTCCACCAAGTAGGTAACTGGACTTTTGCGCTCCACCACTTATCTTGGAGCGCACAAGGCTTCACTGGGGCCAGTACCCAAACCTTCTGACCAGGTTGAAACTCAACCAGAGTGGTGTTCTGTTCATGCCAACGTTTCATTTCCTCCTGGCTGGCTTCCAGATTTGCCTCAGCAATTTTTCTGAAACGCCGAGTCTGGTTCCTGAAGGCCAACATGTAGCTAAATACATCTTGGGGAGGTTTCCTGGGAGATTGCTCCCAGCCTTCCTTGACCAGACTCAGAGGCCCTCTTACCGGATGGCCATAGAGCAGTTCAAAGGGACTAAACCCTAAGGACTTCTGTGGCACCTTACGGTAGGCAAACAACAGGCATGGCAAGAGGACATCCCACTTACGCCTCAGGGGCTCTTCTAGGCCCACGATCATGCCCTTCAAGGTCCAGTTGAAACTTTCAACCAGACCATTACCATGGGGGTGGTAAGGAGTGGTGAACTTATAAGTTACCCCACACTCCTTCCACAGAGGCTTCATATACTGGAAGATGAAGTTGGTCCCCCTATCAGACACCACCTCTCTGGGGAACCCCAAACGGGAGAAGATCCCCATCAGTGCACGTCCCACCACGGGGGCCATCACTGTCCTGAGCGGGATGGCTTCAGGGTACCGGGTGGCATGGTCCACGAAGACCAGGATGTACCTGTGGCCCATGGCTGTCTTGGGGTCCGGAGGCCCCACAATGTCACTGCCCACTCGCTCAGTAGGAAGGCTCTGAAGCACTCGGGTACCACCAGCACACGGGCTGACCCCAGCTCAGCAGCCTTAGGCTATACAGGAGACTGTTCTCCCAGCAAATCAGATGTGAACCAGACGTGTCACCTGCTGCCTGGGCTGCAGTCTGTCGCCACATACCCTGGTGGGCCCCCCTTCCTGCTGCCAATGGGTCAGCTCAGGCAGGTCCCCCAGTTCGTCGATCTGCTCCCCGGTAGGCTCCAGGGCCTCCCCCTCAGGGTCTGCTCCCTCCTGGGCCGTGGGAGCCAAGGGGGCCGGCTTCCAACGCCCCTGCCCCTTCTCTCTAAGGCAGGGACCTGGGCCATACTCTCAGGCTCCTGATCCTTCTCAATACCCTCTTTGGCTTCCATGGACCGAGTGGAAGCACACGTCCACTCAGGCAGACCCAACATTTCCGAGTGAGATCTCCTCTCCACCGTAGTGTGGTACTTTAAAATTTGGGACCGCGTAGGAGGCAGGGCCCTACCCCTGCCTATTCCGGTATCAGCGAACCGCGAATGGCCAATGCGGTATGTACAAGTGCTTTGCATATTGTTTTATCGATAAATGCACTTTGTATACGATATTTCACATTGACTTCGTGGGTTCCATCTTGGAGCGGTGGCCATCTTATGGTTGCCCTCACATAGGCTACACATTAAGGACAAGTACGGGCCTTTAGAAACACATGTGCCTTCCTTTGACTTCTCTGTGACCTGTGCGACTTGGCTCCACCGCCCCAGGTCAGTCCGGTCCCACGAGCTGGCCGTCCTACGCCACCTGTGATTAGCATCAGGGTTTGACACACCATAAAGCCTTTTCATCCCACACAAGCCTCCGGATAATCTTTTTCACACCTGACTCTTCCTGCTTTATGGCTTGTTTTACAAACAGGAGGTGCCCGTGTTTATTGGGGTCTGTTGATATCTGATGTGGGATCTGAGCCTCGCTGGGTAAATAATTTTGGGCTGGCTGAACTGGAATGTGGGATGGTCATCATGACTCTGCCTTTTCGTTTGTAATGAATACATATGAATGACCATATCGTTAAAACGAGGAATGTGTGCCTGAAGCATGATATTTTGTATTTAAGGAGAACCCGTTTCTGTAAGTTTTAGCAGTCTCCTGAGAACATACATTGTGTTGTACTTCTCGGATACCTGTAATTGGTCTGCAGCCAATAAACAAGATCTTTGACTTCACCTAGCAGACTCTGTGTTTCTGTGGGTCTGAAACAGGAAGAACTCGAAGTCTTAGGGTGTGTTCCCCTGCACCGCTGGGTTTTAAAAACCCAGTACTTCAGTTGGCGCCCAACTCGAGGCGATTTCAGCGGTACCGGTCCAAGCCAGAGGTTCGTGAGGGGCTTCGTGTGGGAATTCTGGAGGAAGGCCGCCACTTCATCGACCCCAGCATGTCGACGTGGTCCGAAAGTCTTTTCTGCGAGGTTCTCCGCGTCCCGACGGCTACGAAGGACTGCTGCCCTGATTAATCGCCCTGTTTTGGACCCTTGACAATTTGGTAGAGCGAAACAATCGAGAGAGTCTTCTGGTGACGCCATCGATCATCGATATTCAGTTAAGTATAAGTGTGGAGCGTCTCCCAGTTTGTTTTGGTATCCTTCGGGAATTTGGTATCCTTCGGGATCGCTTTGATTTGGAACTTGCAAGTGCCAAAGCCAGAGGACTCGTGTATTCACGAGACTATCGTATTCGATAATCCTTTGAAGTTTGAAACTAGACTAGTGAGCGAAGATGCCTGGTTCTAGTGTATTTGGAAGGTTGTTTTGTTTGGGTTGTAGAAGGGATTCCCAATTAGAGGATTCGTGTCCGGTTCCTCCAATCGGAACTCCAACTTATGAGCTTTATGTAAAACATGGCGTGGGTCCCATTGCATATAATGAAGTATGGATCCGATACACCAGAAAGGACGGTGTTTTAAAATGGCCCCAAAATGGTAGTTTCGATACAGATATCTTAGATAATTTGGAAGTTAAATTGTTTAAAAAGAAAGCCCGGCCGGCGATGTTTGATTCTTTCCGCCTATGGCGAAAGGAAGCCAAACAGAAGGAAATTAAGCTAGCGAAAAGGAATAAGAGAGAAAAAGGCATGTCAATGGTGCAAGCAGCTGTCCAATTTAAAGATAATGAGGAGGAACAAATGAATGAGCAATTACATAGACAGCGCAAACTAGGGATCGATACATTTTACCCAGTTTTGTCACCCCTTGTACAAGATGAGACAAAGGAGAAAGAAAAGGATTCCCTAATGTCCCATTTGCTAAGTTCGCCACCCCCGTATGCGCAAAATGCCACAGCGCCTCCACAGCTTATGAATGTGCAGCCTCTAGTTAATGTGCCGCAAGCCTTCCCACAGCCGCCAGCTCCCCCTCAGCTGGCTCCTATCCCTGCAGTGCAGCCCTCGCAAGGGCCGCCAGTTTTGTTACCTGTTGCCCCTGCGCTTCCTGCGACTTTGCCTAGTACATCAGCTGCCTCCCCTGGCGCTCTTTCTTACACTACCCAGGTACCTGTATCTGCATCCGCTTTTCTTCCCTCTGTCTTTCCCCCCGTTTTCGCCTCAACTTCTCCTTCAGCACGACAACGACTAGCTAATGTAGTAACTAGTTTAATGTCGCCTCTCTTTGGGTCATCTAGTATGACCCCTGGTTTACAACGTAAGCAGTTGCGTAGTCAGCTGCCTAATCCTGAAGAGAAAGAAGTATTAGATCATATGGCGCGTAGGTGGATTGTTTTCCCTTCACTCTATGATCTGGAATCAGTTGTTAACGTTTTTCACCAATGGGACGCCCCAAAACAGAGGTATGTGTTTGACAAAATGTGTGAATTCCTCTGTGAGGAATTGAAGGATCATGGTTCAAACACAATCCCGCAGGAGTTGTGTCGAGTGCGATTTGATTTTGAAACAGGTACAATTGTGGGTCCCGATGTTAATAAAGCAGTTGCGACTTTACTGTCCTTCAGAAATGGCGATTGTCAGCAATCATTGTTCGAACAGGAATTCCCTGTGGGGAAAAAGGTAAAAGCGCGCCAATATCCGATGCGTGAGGTTCCTCCAGTTTGGAGACCTGCTGATCCAAATGCTAATCCAGCTGTTCCAGCTCATTTTCAGCGTGTTTGGGTACATGTCCCATGGAAGCGTTCTGAGGTGTTAGCGCTTAAACAGACATTGCCTGACCCCCGTAAAAACCCTACAGGATATTACAAGGAGTTATCACAGACTGCAGAATCATGTGTCATGAATCTGGCTGACATAGATATGTTGTTCGGGAATGTGGTTCCACAGCCTTTATGGGGATCCATTCGCAATACTGATCATGCTGCAGAACTAAGGGGCACATGGGCTAATATCGTTGCTGCAGACACTAGACAAGTTGGTGGTGCAAAACCTGAGCCCCTCGTAGCAGACCTCCCTGGTAGAATTATTACATACATGAAAACTATAATGCCCACGATGCGCGTGAATTGGGATAAACTATCCGTATGCAAGCAGAAGAAAGATGAGACAGTGTCTGCTTTCTTTACAAGGTTTGAAGAAACGTTTATCGACCACAGTGGTCAAGACATGAGTACTGAAGGTGGCCAACGGTTATTTGTGGATAAATTTGTGCAGAATCTACTTCCCGAGTTGTGTAAGAAGTTGAAAGAATCAGAGAGTTCTTGGGCTGTTTCCTCATCAGCGCAAATACTGGCTACTGCACAGTATTACGAAAATAGAGATAAAGACGAAAAGGATAGAACAGACAAGAAAACGAAAGAACTGAAAACGAAGGTCCTTTTACAGCAGGCTTATCCGCCACGTGGAGGACAGAATAATTATAGGCAAACCCAAGGTATCTATCAGCAACCCCAACAGTTTCAGAATAACCAGCAAATGAATGGGTATTATCAACCACGTATCCCTATAGGTCCCAATCAATGTTCATATTGTAGAGAGGAAGGTCATTTTAAGTATAGTTGTCCTAAATTATTGCAGCGTACTAGTAATGCGTATGGCGCAAGAGGTAAAGGTGGTCAGCAGGCTCCTAGAGGTAGAGGGCGTGGAAATGCTCCCCAGAACGCGCGTCCTCTTCCGCCTCAAAATACATTAAATAGCTTTGATCAGCAAGCCAATGCAAATGATAATACAGCTCAGTACTATAATAATGACTATTATGCAGAAGACGACAATGTGGAAGGTAATGATTACTAGGACAGCCATAGACAGAGAGAGGGAGTTGTTTCAGTGCCAGTGGACCAGAGTGGACCGTATGTTAAGGTGACTACAGAGGGTGTAACAGAGCCCTTTCTGCTGGACACTGGTGCTGCAAAGAGTTCAATTATGCATTCAAAACTCCCTGGCGCGCCTTTGTCTGGCGAAATGAATGTTTCAGTAGGTTTTTCTGGCGCCCCAGTTAGGAACCCGATTTCTAGTCCTATGCCCCTTTCTGTTGGACCTCGTGAGTTAAAAGCACCCCTCATCCTAACGACAGGTTGTGGTGAAAATCTGTTAGGATTGGATTTGTTAAAAAGATTGCATGCAACGCTATATTGTTCTCCCTCAGGAGTACAACTTACATTGGGTAAGAAAGTGATTTCCCCGATGTACTTGGCAAAGAATACATTGCCACCTGAATTGTCATCCCTTCCGGATGTCCTTTGGGCTACTGGTCCCAATGATGTGGGTCTCTTGGAAATACCACCATACGTGGTCACTTTAAAGGCCAATGTCAGATTGCCACGCATTCCCCAGTACAAGATCTCCAATGAAGGTCAGAAAGCGTTGTTAGCAATTGTCAGCGATTTGATTAAAAAGGGTGTAATTGAGGAGACAAGAGGCAACGTTTGCAATAGTCCTGTTTTACCTGTCTTAAAACGAACGGACCCTTCACAGCCACCTGTTTACAGATTTGTGATTGATCTTAGAGAGGTAAATAAGATTGTTGTGCCACAGTTTCCAGTTGTCCCTGATATAACTGCCTTGCTAACTATGATTCCAGCCCCTGCTGCATGGTTCTCAGTAATCGATTTAAAGAATGCTTTCTTTAGCATCCCAATTGCAGAGGAGAGCAGGGACATTTTTGGCTTCAGTTTAGGAGGTCGAAGCTTCCGCTTTAAATGCGCTCCACAGGGCTACTGTGAAAGTCCATCAATATACAGTCAAGCTTTAAAAGCGCAGCTTGACGCACTTGTATTACCTAGTGGCGCTATCCTTATTCAGTATGTTGATGATTTACTAATTGCCGCGGATACTGAAAAGATTTGCAAAGAAGCTACATTGTCATTGTTGCGTCATTTGTCTGCCTTTCATCACAAAGTGTCTCTCTCAAAACTACAATATTGTCGACAAGAAGTGACCTACTTAGGTCATCTCTTGTCGAAGGAGGGAAGGAAACTGACCCCAGAAAGAATTCAAGCCATTGCACAATTAAGTGTGCCAAGAACACAGAGAGAAGTGCGTGCTTTCTTGGGCATTACTTCATACTGTAGGCATTGGATACCAAATTTTTCTTTGCTGGCAAAACCTTTGTTAGCATTAACATGTAAAAATACACCGAATCCTGTCCCATGGTCTGAAGAGTGTCAGAAAAGTTTTTGGGAATTGCAAAATGCATTATGTTCAGCTCCTGTGTTGGGTACCCCTGACTACAGCAAGCCTTTTACATTGTATGTTCATGAAAAGGACGGTTGCGCATTATCAGTGTTAACACAGCCTTTTGGCGACAGACCGCGTCCATGCGCATATTTTTCGTCAACCTTGGACCCGGTAGTGAGGGCATTGCCAAGTTGTTTGAGAGGTACAGCCGCAGCAGCTATGTCTATTCGACAGTCTGCTGGATTGGTAATGGATAACACATTGATTGTAATGGTTCCACATGCTGTGGACACATTGTTAAACAGGACCAAGACACAGCACTTAACTAGTGCTCGGTTGTCAGGATATGAATTGACACTGTTGGCAAACCATATACACATAAAGAGATGCAACACGTTGAATCCAGCTACATTATTGCCGATTCCAGCAGACATAGATGAGATTGAGCAACATGATTGTCTGTTCAGAACAGAAGAAGAGACGAAAGGGAGAATAGATCTTAAAGATACTCCCCTAACTGAGTGTGATGGTACCTTATGGGTGGATGGTTCATGCTTCAAGCTTCCGAATGGCGATACGACTGCTGCATATGCTATCACGACTTTGAACACGATCGTTGAAACTGCACGAGTGCCACATAATTCGGCTCAAGCAGCAGAATTAATTGCCCTTACAAGAGCATGCGTATTGTCTGAAGGAATGAAAGTGAACATATATACTGACAGCCAGTACGCCTTTGGCGTGGCTCATAGTTTTGGGCGATTGTGGAAAGAACGTGGGTTTCTGACTTCGCATGGAGCTAAAATTCAGAATGGCAAGTTGGTGAATGATCTCCTTGAGTCACTGACCCTACCGTTACAAGTTGCAATCATGAAATGCAGTGCGCACAAGAAAGTCACTGATGATGTTGGTCGTGGTAATGCATTTGCTGACGAAATCGCGAAAGAAACAGCAAAAGATGTGAAGACTCGAATGTATGTTGCAGGCCCTGCAAGACGGGTTGGTGATGTTGGAATGTGTGAAGACACAATAGAGAGTGTGAAGTCCCTTCAAGCTGAAGCCACAGAGAAAGAGTTGAGCAAGTGGAGAGAAAGTACGGGTAAATTGGATGAGAATGGTTGTTGGGTTGATTTATCAGAACATCGGCGATGGTTGCTACCTGATGCATATGTGCTTCCAGTGGTTACTATGGCACATGGAATGGCACATATTAGTGTGAAAGGAATCTGTAAGTTGTTGGCTCCAGTATGGCAGAACGCTGGAATTCCCAAGTGTGCAGAGAATGTGGTCAAGAATTGTATGGTATGTTTGAAATACAACCCTGGTAGGGAAACCCCAACTCCAGCTGGTCATTTTGCGCCTCCATCATATCCATTTGAGGTTTTGCAGCTAGATTTTATCCACATGGAAAGGTGCAACAACTTGAAATATGTACTGGTTGTCGTTTGCGCTTTTTCAAAATGGATAGAAGCATATCCCCTAAAAGACAACACTGCTTTATCCACAGCCAAAGCCCTTGTGAAAGAATTTTTCCCTAGGTTTGGAATGCCAAGAATGGTGTGGAGTGATAATGGGAGTGAATTTGTGGGTCGAGTGATGAAGAATGTGTGTGAGGGTTTAGGTATAAAGCAGAAATTCCACGCTGCAAATCACCCCCAATCAGCTGGATTAGTAGAGTGCTACAACGGCACTCTGAAGCTCAAGCTGGCCAAAATCCAGGCGAACTCCGGTCTTAAATGGCCTGACGCTCTGCCTTTAGCACTCCTATCCACAAGAATGACTGTGCATTCACGAATGGGACTTAGTCCATATGAAGTGGTTTTTGGCTGCCCGGCCAATGTATGGGGTGTGCCAAAGCCGACAAAATTCAGCGAAATCGAACATCCAGTACTGCTTGACTATCTGTGTGAATTGACGGCTAAATTGCGTGTTTTACACCAACAGGTGCACGATACACTCCCCCAGGCCTCTGAAGCTCCAGGACACCATATCGATCCTGGCATGTGGGTTCTCGTGAAAAACTTTCAGCGAAAGAACAATGACGAGCCCTGTTGGATCGGCCCTCACCTCGTACTTCTGTCGACAAGATCAGCGGTTCGAGTGAAAGGGAAAAAGAATTAGATTCACGGCGCCCACTGCAAACGGATCCCTTTGCCCCTACCATATGACCGGTGGGTCCAGGAGGGTATAGCTGATTCTGAAACAGACACTGTACCTCGTTTTGTACCATTTAGTGATGCACGCGTAAGAGGCACAACTTCAGAACAAGAAAGTGACGATATTTTGCGAGAAGCTGTGCCACCGTCAATTCGTTTGGACACCACAGAGCCTGAACTCTTGTTTCAAGATCAGACAGTACCTGGCAGAAACCGCTACAACCTGAGACCAAGGCCTGTGGACAAATAAATATTCCTTTCCCGTACTATTTTTGATATTATAGCTCTTCCATCTGAAGGACTTTCTTGATTTTTGTTTTTCGAACCACCATCCGGGTTCAGCCGCAGGGCCGCGGTGCCAAGACTTTGGGGTACAGGCCGAAGACGTTAGGTCAACGGTTCTGGTTGGTCTAGGGCGTTCCCTGGACTGACAGGCGTACTCCTTAGCAGAAGATACTCACCCGCCGCGAGCGGCACGATTAGAGGATGGAGTTTTTCAAGATGGAAAGACTCGCTGAGGAAATGAACTTTAAAATGAAAATATGTAGAATCATGAAGAGCAAACGTTTTGTATTAATATGTCTGTTTGTATTATTTAGTATGATGGTGTTTACTGTAGGTTATGTATTCTTCTCCTCTCAAAAACCATTTGCCCCCACTGAACAGCCTATACCTACTCCTACTGCCTCCTTACACTCTTTCCACCCTCTGCCTGAACACGAACAAGCTAGACGTTCCGAGTTTGTAAACAATTCATTCATTCAACTCCTGCACCAGCACCAGCTAGTCATGAATACAACCAATTGCTGGGTGTGTGGTTTAATGCCACATACCATTAACAAGGGTATTCCTTATCTAGTGCTGCAGTTTAGCTATAATGGATCGTCATGGGCATTCCAGACCATGTTTCTCTTTGCATTAGATGCCTACTCCCCGCGACAACCGCGTTCCATCAGACCTAGCACAAACAATAAGGCCTTAATGAAAGGAGTTGCCGATATGAGCAGAGATATCGACGCATACTCATCTATTCCCAAGGATGAATTGCGAGCTTATGTAGGGTGGAACGCGACGGGGTATAGCATTAGTCTGGGTGAAAGGCAGCGAAAAATCTCATCCCCAATTTGGGTCGTACCCCACATAGGTCGGTTCTGTTTACAAGGTAATGGTCAATGATTTCTCGGGCACATGTTATATTGCAAACTTGCTACCGTCAACATTTACTGCTGCCTCTGATTATCACAAGACCAGAGTTGTGAGAGGCGTGATTAGTAAGGAGGATACTGCCGGTCAGGAAGCGGGAGACTTCTTTTTGGGTTTCCTGCCGTTTTGGGGACCTATGGTCAATAGTAGGAACCTGAAACAACTGACTCGCGTGGTTGAATCCACTGTTAATGTTACGGCTGGTGCCCTTGGTAATTTGACAGCTGAGCTCCAAGCGGATCGCCTCATGACTTTGCAGAACCGTATGGTTCTAGACGTCATACTTGCAGACCGCGGTGGGGTATGTAAGGTCATCCAGTCTAGCTGTTGCATTTTCATACCAGATAACGCTCCAACAGTTTATCAAGCCATCTCCAAACTGCATAAGATATCTGAATCTATACACGTGGATAAAGGAGATTGGTCACTGATGGGGTGGTTCTGGGAACTGATATCTGCCTGGGGTTGGAAGATTCTGATGGTCATTGGAATGATCTTAGCCATTCTTTTCCTGTTCTGTCTGTGTATACAGTGTGCTCCTGCAATATGTGGCCTATGTGCTACATTATGTGTAAGGAAACCTGTATCGAGGGACGAGCTAAGTAATAGGATGATGCTACAGTAACATCTCCATGACTTCATGAATATAGACCTGGACTCGGATTAAAATAAGTATAGGTATTGCCTATGTAAGGGCAAAAGGAGGGTCTGTGGTACTTTAAAATTTGGGACCGCGTAGGAGGCAGGGCCCTACCCCTGCCTATTCCGGTATCAGCGAACCGCGAATGGCCAATGCGGTATGTACAAGTGCTTTGCATAATGTTTTATCGATAAATGCACTTTGTATACGATATTTCACATTGACTTTGTGGGTTCCATCTTGGAGCGGTGGCCATCTTATAGTTGCCCTCACATAGGCTACACATTAAGGACAAGTACGGGCCTTTAGAAACACATGTGCCTTCCTTTGACTTCTCTGTGACCTGTGCGACTTGGCTCCACCGCCCCAGGTCAGTCCGGTCCGACGAGCTGGCCGTCCTACGCCACCTGTGATTAGCTTCAGGGTTTGACACACCATAAAGCCTTTTCATCCCACACAAGCCTCCGCCTAATCTCTTTCACACCTGACTCTTCCTGCTTTATGGCTTGTTTTACAAACAGGAGGTGCCCGTGTTTATTGGGGTCTGTTGATATCTGATGTGGGATCTGAGCCTCGCTGGGTAAATAATTGTGGGCTGGCTGAACTGGAATGTGGGATGGTCATCATGACTCTGCCTTTTCGTTTGTAATGAATACATATGAATGACCATATCGTAAAACGAGGAATGTGTGCCTGAAGCATGATATTTTGTATTTAAGGAGAAGCCCGTTTCTGTAAGTTTTAGCAGTCTCCTGAGAACATACATTGTGTTGTACTTCTCGGATACCTGTAATTGGTCTGCAGCCAATAAACAAGATCTTTGACTTCACCTAGAAGACTCTGTGTTTCTGTGGGTCTGAAACAGGAAGAACTCGAACTCTTAGGGTGTGTTCCCCTGCACCGCTGGGTTTTAAAAACCCAGTACTTCAGTAGCCCACAGGGAGTTCTCTAAATCATTGCCCAACAGACAGTCTACAGGCATGGAGGGCCTCACAGCCACCTGAAGAGGTCCTGAGACCCCCCTCACTCAAAGGGAACCTGAGCAACCTCACATTGGCTCTCTGAGTTGCCTGCAGACACTACTGGGTAGAATGCATGGGGGACAACCTGCTCCTTGGGCACCAACCGGGAGATGACAGCAGTTACACTGGCTCCTGTGTCTCTTAGAGCCTCCACTCTATGGCCATTGATGGTCACCCACTGCCTGTACTTTTTAGTGTTTTCAGGCAGTGCAGGCTTAGGGACCATCTCAAAGTATCCTAGTGAGACAAGGATCAATTCTACGGGATCCCACCCACCTTGGGCACTCATCTCTTCCCCTCCCAGGGCTACACTAGCAAGCTGGCGGGGTGGTGCACGGGGTGGTGCAGGAGCATCCCTTTGAGGACACTGAGGATCAATGTATATGTGGCCCACTTGACCACACTTAAAACAAGTAAGGGGCCCCCTCTGAACAGGCCTAACTGTCGGGGGCACTGGCTTCTTCTCTTGGGGAGGCTGGGACACCACTGCTTGGTTCCCTTGGGAATTACTTTGGGGACCTCTGTAGAACTTCCTTGGTTTACCCCTGTCCCCCCCACTTCTCTGCTGGGGACCCTGCCCACCTTTTGCGAAGTCTCCCACTGGACCCTTGCAAACCCGGTTGCTCACCCAGCAGTCCGCCTACTCAGCAAGCTTTCTAGAGTTAGTCAGCTTACAATCAATCAGGTGCTGGCGTAGCTCAGGAAAACAGTTACTAGATAAATGCTCCCATACAATCAAATCATAAAGCTGCTCAAAAGTTTCTACTTTGCTACCTTTTACCCAGAGTTCCATGGCTCCGCAAAAAAAGACACATATTCAACCCACGTGGTACCCTCTAGCTTCTTGCAGGTCCTAAATCTCTGCCTATACATCTCAGGGGTCAAACCATAGCGGGTAATCAAAGCTTCTTTCATGTGGGCATAAACCATCCTACTTTCTGGGAGCAGGTCCAACAAGGTATCCCTCCCCTCACTCACAAAGCGTCCCCACAGCCCCGCTCCCCAATTCTTCTCAGGGACCTGGTGGGACACCATGGGTAATTCATAGGCTGCAAACCATTGCCCAATATCTTCACTTTTATGGAAATCCTTAATAACCTCCTTGGGTATATATATACTCTACTCTCAGTATGCACTACAGGTATGCTGCCACCAGAGGGGGAGATCTCTACACTCTTCGCTTTAATCTCCAACTCCCTCAATATTCTCTCATGCTCAAGTTTCATTTTCATAATCTCAAATTCTAACTTCTTGTTCTCTAGGTTCCTCTGACCATCCATTTAAGCTTAGCCATCTCCATATTATGCCGCCTATCTCTCTCCCTTTCCTCCATCTCTTCTGGGGATAGACCCCTTGAGGACACGCTAGTGCCCGGGCTGGAAATTGCTTTATCTCCCACCAAATCTACTACTTCATCCTGCTGCTCTCCTGCATTCTCTTCCCCCTCCACAGGCTCTCCCACATTCTTAGAGGCATTCCTGGCTTCTAGCCAGGCCTTCAGTGCCTTGTAATACTCCTCCCTTCTAGTGAGACCTGTGATAGGGACTGTGAAACGTTTGCAAAAATATTTGAGCTGCTTGGCATTGTAGGTTTCTAATTTCTCTTCTTCCCAGGAGAGATCCTCCGAGGCATTGGATCTGGGCTTGCCCATTGTAGCAATAACTGGCAATATCAATCAAATATAGAATTAAAAAAAACTAAAAAACTTATGTGGTTGTGTTATGGTCTGCACTCACTAGTAGTGTACACTATAATTACTGTATGCGATCACAAATGCAAGTCCAGATCCTCACCGCTGACCACCAATGTTAGAAATGGGGGTCTCTGGTTGGCAATGGCTGGCCACTGTCCAAGTAGGGACCCTTCTTCCTAAGTCAGAGTAAGAGGACTACACCCTTTGATAACCCCTGCTCAACCCTGTGGTAACGTAGCACGAGCAGCTGGGCTTATCTCAGAGGCAGTGTGCGAAGCATTTATGACCATACACAGTAACACAGTGAAGAACACTACAAAGAGACACCACACAAGTAGTTATAAAAAATAAGTATCTTTATATATAGACTTAACACAAGTCCAATAATGGTAAAAAGCCACAATACTATAAAATAGGATTACTCTTGAAATGCTGCAAAAATAGTTCAAAGTGTGCAAAGAAGAGTTCAGTTCAAAGCAGTGGTCTCTGCGACCCTTTTACTTACAAAGTACCTGGATTTCGTAGCAAAACCAACAAAATGTCGCAAAGAAGCTGTAGCGATGATTTTCTGCACGCGTGGCAGTTGATGCAACGACTCCTTGCTGCGAGGGAGGAGACGATGCAACGGTCCTGTTGCGTGTGTGATCAGGTTGCAATGCGACGATCCTGATGCGATGAAAATGGCGGACGCCCGGCGTCCGCGCTGCGATGTCGTGAAGCGATGATCTCGATGCGATGATCTTTGGTTAGCGAGCACTTGGCAGCCCGCAAACGTGCGATGCGATGATCTTTGGGTTTAGCGAGCACTCGGCAGCCCACAAACGTGCGATGCGATGATCTTCGGCAGCAGCGCGATGATTTTCCATGCGCTTTCAGCTGCGGCAGCTCGCAAATGGGCGTTAGCGACGCTTTCAGCACTCTCTTCTCTGTTGTAGAACTAGAGGTCCTGGAACTCACAGAAGCCTCACCTGCAAATAGAAATCCTCGCTGGGAGGAAACAGGAGGCTGGTGGTGAAGTCTGATGTGCCTGAGACTTCAACAGGAGGCTAGCTCTCTTCTAGCCCTTGGGTGATTGCTGTAGCAAGTTCCTTCAAAGTCCTTTTCCATCTTCTTCCAAGTCCAATAGTAACCACTGCAGGTCAATCCAAGAAACAGCACACAAGCACAAGGATAGGCACCTCATGCAGATTGCTTCAGTTACACGGACAGAGGTTCGTTTTGTTGTCCAGGAGCAATACCAATTTTAGGGGTTTCAGCACAGATATTTATACCCCAGAAGTCTTTGTTCTCAAAAGCTACAAGTCACTGAACCCAGCCAGAACCAGTTCTGCCCAGTCCTGGAGCACTTTGATTACCACGCTGTATCCTTCCTTTCAGAAAGAGGGGGTCTGCCATCAGACGCTCAGTAGGAGGTGGAGCCAGCATTCACCTTGCCAGGCACAGCCCTATTCAGGTCAAGGAGCCAGCCCTCCTCATACTCCAATGCAGATCGCTCTATTCAACCCAGATCTGACTCAGCCTGCCCTGTCCCTCCAAAACCAGACAGCCAATACACATAACAGCAGAGCACACTGGAAGACTTAGGCAAGAAAATTCCTACTTTCTAAAAGTGGTATTTTCATACACAGAATATAAAAATGAACTTCACTAAAATATGTATTTTAATATTCTGAGCTCAGGCATACTAAATTTGTTTTTCTACCATGTTCCTTGGGTCAGTTAGGGCTATAGAATGTAATAGTCAAACTGCCCATTCTGGCCTATGGAGAACAGGTAGCCTTACAGTAGTGAAAAACGAAATTGGGCGTAATTCACTACCAGGACATGCTACACACACCAAGACATGTCCTACCTTACACATACAATGCACCCTACCATAGGGGTGACTTACATGATGCCAAGGGAAGGTTCAGGGGCTGGGAAGTGGGTGCACTTCACAGCCAAGATGGCAGTTCTGTACTGCACACAGACTCTGCAGTGGCAGGTCTGAAACACACTTTACAAGCTGCTTCTGTGGGTGGCGCAAACCAGCGCTGCAGGCCCACCAGCAGCATTTGGTTTACCAGCCCTGGGCACACACAGGCCACGCTACTAGGGACTAACAGGTAAACCAAATAAGCCAATCATGGATATACCAATTCACATATCATATTACACAGGGAGCATTCGCGCTGTGGCACTGAATGGCAGTGGCACAGCGCCCAGAGCATCTAATACCAGCAAAAACAGAGGAGACTACAGCGAAAAAGGAAGGGAGACCCACACCAATGGTGCCAGGTCTAACACATGTCCCCTCCAGCTGAAATGTGAGGAGAACTACCCACCCCCTTGGGAGTTCTCATCACTAAGGTGGAAAAATCTGGAGAGACCATCAGCATTGGCGTGTTCTGTACCAGGGTGGTGTTCCACCGTGAAGTCCATACCCTGTAGGGAAATGAACCACCTCAACAACTTGGGATTCTTTCCCCTCATCTGCATCAGCCATCTGAGGGACCTGTGGTCTGTCTGAACCCGGAAGTGAGTCCCAAACAGGTATGGTCTCAGCTTCTTCAGTGCCCAGACCACAGCAAATGCCTCACGCTCAATTGTACTCCACCTCTGTTCCCATGGAAGTAACCTCATACTGATGAAGGCTACAGGTTGGTCTAGTCCCTCCTCATTAATCTATGACAGAACGGCCCCCACCCCATGCTCTGAAGCGTCTGTCTGGACAATAAATTCCTTAGCAAAAATGGGCGCCTCTAGTATGGGTGCTGTACACATGGCAGTCTTGAAGGCATCAAAAACTTTCTGACAGATGTCAGTCCAGTTTACAATCTTTGGCTGCTTCTTGGAAGTCAGCTCAGTCAAGGGTGCAACAATGTTGCCAAACCCCTTGATAAACCTCCTGTATTAACCCGTGAGTCCTAAGAAGGCCCTCACCTGGGTCTGGGTCCTTGGGGGCTCCCAAACCAGGATGGTTTCAATCTTGGGCTGTAGGGGTGCCACCTGGCCAATCCCAACCTGGTGTCCCAAGTACACCACAGAACCCTGCCCAATCTGGTACTTACTGGCCTTGATTGTGAAGCCTGCTCTGCGCAGTGCCATCAACACTTCCCAGAGGTGGCACAAGTGGTCTTCCCAGGAAGAACTAAACACTGCAATGTCATCCAGGTAGGCGTTGCTGAAATTCTCCAGCCCAACCAACACCTGGTTGACCAACCTCTGAAAGGTGGCAGGGGCATTCTTCACCCCAAAGGACATCACACGGAACTGGTAGTGCCCATCTGGTGTGGAGAATGCTGACCTCTCCTTTGCCCCATCAGTTAAGGCGATCTGCCAGTACCCAGACATTAGATCAAACGTGCTGAGGTACCGGGCAGCCCCTAACCGATCTATGAGCTCATCAGCTCTGGGGATGGGGTGCGCATCGGTCTTCGTGACCGAATTTAGACCTCGGTAGTCCACACAGAACCTAAGTTCAGGGGTGGCACCAGGCGCTGCAGCTTTTGGTACCAAGACCACGGGGCTGGACCAAGGGCTGCTAGAGGACTCAATCACCCCTAGGGCAAACATTTTGGAGACCTCCTCCTTAATGTAGGCCCTGACCCGGTCAGTCACTCGGTAAGCCTTGTGCTTGACAGGAGGACTGTCCCTGGTATTTACCTCATGGACGCACCAATCAGTGACACTAGGCACCAGGGAAAACAAATCAGAAAATTGTCCCAACAGTTTTTGACAATCTCTCTGCTGTTCAGGGGTCAGTATGGTGGAGAAGACTACACCCTCCACTGACCCATCCTTCTCTCCTGCACACAGGAGATCAGGAAGAGGCTCACTCTCCTCCTCCATCCCAGCATCCGTGGCAAGAAGCATGCCCACTTCAGACCTCTCAAAGTGGGGCTTCAGGCGGTCCACATGCAGGACCCATAAGGGGTTCCTGGTAGACTGAAAGTCCACCAAGTAGGTAACTGGACTTTTGCGCTCCACCACCTCAAATGAACCGGTCCACTTATCTTGGAGCGCACAAGGCTTCACTGGGGCCAGTACCCAAACCTTCTGACGAGGTTGAAACGTTTCATTTCCTCCTGGCTGGCTTCAAGATTTGCCTCAGCAATTTTTCTGAAACGCCGAGTCTGGTTCCTGAAGGCCAACATGTAGCTAAATACATCTTGGGGAGGTTTCCTGGGAGATTGCTCCCAGCCTTCCTTGACCAGACTCAGAGGCCCTCTTACCGGATGGCCATAGAGCAGTTCAAAGGGACTGAACCCTAAGGACTTCTGTGGCACATCACGGTAGGCAAACAACAGGCATGGCAAGAGGACATCCCACTTACGCCTAAGGGGCTCTTCTAGGCCCATGATCATGACCTTCAAGGTCCGGTTGAAACTTTCAACCAGACCATTACCTTGGGGTGGTAAGAAGTGGTGAACTTATAAGTTACCCCACACTCCTTCCACAGAGGCTTCATATACTGGAAGATGAAGTTGGTCCCCCTATCAGACACCACCTCTCTGGGGAACCCCACAAGGGAGAAGATCCCCATCAGTGCACATCCCACCACGGGGGCCATCACTGTCCTGAGCGGGATGGCTTCAGGGTACCGGGTGGCATGGTCCACCAAGACCAGGATGTACCTGTTGCCCATGGCTGTCTTGGGGTCCAGAGGCCCCTCAATGTCACTGCCCACTCGCTCGAATGGGGTACTGACAACCGGAAAGGGCTGGAGTGGGGCCTCGATCTTCCCCCACTCTTCCCACTTGCCTGGTGGGCCCCCCTACCTGCTGCCAATGGGTCAGCTCAGGCAGGTCCCCCAGTTTGGCGATCGTCTCCCCGGTAGACTCCAGGGCATCCCCCTCAGGGTCTGCTCCCTCCTGGGCCATGGGAACCAAGGGGGCCGGCTTCCCACGCCCCTGCCCCTTCTCTCTAAGGCAGGGACCTGGGCCATACTCTCAGGCTCCCCGTCCTTCTCAATACCCACTTTGGCTGCCATGGACGGAGTGATAGCACACGCCCACCTAGGCAGACCCAACATTTCCAAGTGAGATCTCCTCTCCACCATAGCCCACAGGGAGTTCTCTAAATCATTGCCCAACAGACAGTCTACAGGCATGGTGGGCCTCACAGCAACCTGAAGAGTTCCAGAGACCCCCCCCACTCACCTGAGCCACCTCACATTGGCTCTCTGAGTTGTCTGCGGACACTACTGGGTAGAATGCATCGGGGACAACCTGCTCCTTGGGCACCAACCGGGAGCTGACAGCAGTTACACTGGCTCCTGTGTCTCTTAGAGCCTCCACTCTATGGCCATTGATGGTCACCCGCTGCCTGTACTTTTTAGTGTTATCAGGCAGTGCAGGCTTAGGGACCATCTCAAAGTATCCTAGTGAGACAAGGATCAATTCTACGGGATCCCACCCACCTTGTGCACCCATCTCTTCCCCTCCCAGGGCTACACTAGCAAGCTGGCGGGGTGGTGCACGGGGTGGTGCAGGAGCATCCCTTTGAGGACACTGAGGATCAAAGTATCTGTGGCCCACTTGACCACACTTAAAACAAGTAAGGGGCCCCCTCTGAACAGGCCTACCTGTCAGGGGCACTGGCTTCTTCTCTTGGGGAGGTTGGGACACCACTGCTTGGTTCCCTTCGGAATTACTTTGGGGACCTCTGTGGAACTCCCTTGGTTTACCCCTGTCCCCCCCACTTCTCTGCTGGCGACCCTGACCACCTTTGGCGAAGTCTCCCACTGGACCCTTGCAAACCTGGTTGCTTACCCAGCAGTCCGCCTACTCAGCAAGCTTTCTAGAGTTAGTCAGCTTACAATCAATCAGGTGCTGGCGTAGCTCAGGAAAACAGTTACTAGATAAATGCTCCCATACAATCAAATCATAAAGCTGCTCAAAAGTTTCTACTTTGCTACCTTTCACCCAGAGTTCCATGGCTCTGCAAAAAAAAGACACATATTCAACCCATGTGGTACCCTCTAGCTTCTTGCAGGTCCTAAATCTCTGCCTATACATCTCAGGGGTCAAACCATAGCGGGTAATCAAAGCTTCTTTCATGTGGGCATAAACCATCCTATTTTCTGGGGGCAGGACCAACAAGGTATCCCTCCCCTCACTCACAAAGTGTCCACACAGCCCCGCTCCCCAATCCTTCTCAGGGACCCGGTGGGACACCATTATCATTATTATTATTTTTTGAACTTGTAAGGCGCAACAGCTACCCAAAAAGGGTTTCCCGGCGCCGAGATACAGCCAAGACAGTCAGGGGCGAAAAAAAAAACTGGCTATTCAAGTTATTGTTCGAAAAGCCAGGTCTTAACATTTCTTCGAAACCATTGCCCAATATCTTCACTTTGGGTATATATACTCTACTCTCAGTATGCACTACAGGTATGCTACCATCAGAGGGGGAGTTCTTTACACTCTTCGCTTTAATCTCCAACTCCCTCAATATTCTCTCATTCTCAAGTTTCATTTTCATAATCTCAAATTCTAACTTCTTGTTCTCTAGGTCACTCTGACCATCCATTTAAGCTTAGCTATCTCCATATTATGCCGCCTATCTCTCTCCCTTTCCTCCATCTCTTCTGGGGACAGACCCCTTGAGGACACGCTAGTGCCCGGCCTGGAAATTGCTTTATCTCCCACCAAATCTACTACTTCATCCTGCTGCTCTCCTGCATTCTCTTCCCCCTCCACAGGCTCTCCCACATTCTTAGAGGCATTTTAGGCTTCTAGCCAGGCCTTCAGTGCCTTGTAATACTCCTCCCTTCTAGTGAGACCTGTGATAGGGACTGTGAAATGTTTGCAAAAATATTTGAGCTGCCTGGCATTGTAGGTTTCTAATTTCTCTGCTTCCCAGGAGAGATCCTCGGAGGCATTGGATCTGGGCTTGCCCATTGTAGCAATAACTGGCAATATCAATCAAATATAGAATAAAAACAACCTCAAAAACGTATGTGGTTGCGTTATGGTCTGCACTCACTAGTAGTGTACACTATAATTACTGTATGCGATCACAAATGCAAGTCCAGATCCTCACCGCTGACCACCAATGTTAGAAATGGGGGTCTCTGGTTGGCAATGGCTGGCCACTGTCCAAGTAGGGACCCTTCTTCCTAAGTCAGAGTGGGAGGACTACACCCTTTGATAACCCCTGCTCAACCTTGTGGTAACGTAGCACGAGCAGCTAGGCTTATCTCAGAGGCAGTGTGCGAAGCATTTATGACCATACACAGTAACACAGTGAAGAACACTACAAAGGGACACCACACAAGTAGTTATAAAAAATAAGTATCTTTATATATAGACTTAACACAAGACCAATAATGGTAAAAAGCCACAATACTATAAAATAAGATTACTCTTGAAATGCTGCAAAAATAGTTCAAAGTGTGCAAAGAGGAGTTCAGTTCAAAGCAGTGGTCTCTGCGACCCTTTTACTTACATAGTACCTGGATTTCGTAGCAAAACCAACAAAATGTTGCAAAGAAGCTGTAGCGATGATTTACTGCACGTGTGGCAGTTGATGCAATGACTCCTTGCCGCGAGGGAGGAGACGATGCAACGGTCCTGTTGCGTGTGTGATCAGGTTGCGATGCGAAGAAATGGCGCTCCGCGAGGGAGCGTCGATCCTGATGCGATGAAAATGGCGGACGCCCGGCATCCGCGCTGCGATGTCGTGAAGTGATGATCTCGATGCGATGATCTTTGGTTAGCGAGCACTTGGCAGCCCGCAAACGTGTGATGCGATGATCTTTATGTTTAGCGAACACTCGGCAGCCCGCAAACGTGCGATGCAATGATCTTTGGTAGCGAGCACTCAGTGGCAGCAGCGTGATGATTTTCCATGCGCTTTCAGCTGCGGCGGCTCGCAAACGGGCGTTAGCGACTATTTCAGCACTCTCTTCTCTGTAGTAGAACTAGAGGCCCTGGAACTCACAGGAGCCTCACCTGCAGATAGAAATCCTTGCTGGGAGGACACAGGAGGCTGGTGGTGATGTCTGATGTGCCTGAGACTTCAACAGGAGGCTAGGTCTCTTCTAGCCCTTGGGTGATTGCTGTAGCAAGATAAATAAAAGTTCCTTCAAAGTCCTTTTCCCTCTTCTTCCAAGTCCAATGGTACCCACTGCAGGCCAATCCAAGAAACAGCACACAAGCACAAGGATAGTCACCTCCTGCAGATTCCTTCAGTTACACGGACAGAGGATTGTCTTGTTGTCCAGTAGCAATACCAATTGTAGGGGTTTCAGTACAGATATTTATATCCCAAAAGTCTTTGTTCTCAAAAGCTACAAGTCACTGAACCCAGCCAGAACCAGTGTTGCCCAGTCCTGGAGCACTTTGTTTACCCGGCTGCTTCCTTCCTTTCAGAAAGAGGGGGTCTGTCATCAGACGCACAGTAGGAGGTGGAGCCAGCATTCACCTTGCCAGGCACAGCCCTATTCAGGTCAAGGAGCCAGCCCTCCTCATACTCCAATGCAAATCTCTCTATTCAACCCAGGTCTGACTCAGCCTTCCCTGTCCCTCCAAAACCAGACAGCCAATACACATAACAGCAGAGCACACTGGAAGGCTTAGGCAAGAAAATTCCTACTTTCTAAAAGTGGTATTTTCAAACACAGAATATAAAAATAAACTTCACTAAAAGATGTATTTTAATATTCTGAGCTTAGGCATACTAAATTCGTTTTTCTACCATGTTCCTTGGGTCAGTTAGGACTATAGAATGTAATAGTCAAATTGCCCATTCTGGCCTATGGAGAACAGGTAGCCTTACAGTAGTGAAAATCGAAATTGGGTGTAATTCAATACCAGGACATGCTACACACACCAAGGCATGTCCTACCTTACACATACAATGCACCCTACCATAGGGGTGACTTACATGATGCAAAGGGAAGGTTCAGAGGCTAGGAAGTGGGTGCACTTCACAGCCAAGATGGCAGTTCTGGACTGCACACGGACTCTGCAGTGGCAGGTCTGAGACACACTTTACAAGCTGCTTCTGTGGGTGTCGCAAACCAGCGCTGCACGCCCACCAGCAGCATTTGGTTTACCAGCCCTGGGCACACACAGGCCACGCTACTAGGGCCTAACAGGTAAATCAAATAAGCCAATCATGGATATACCAATTCACATATCATATTTACAAAGGGAGCATTCGCGCTGTGGCACTGAATGGCAGTGGCACTGCGCCCAGAGCATCTAATACCAGCAAAAACAGAGGAGACAACAGCGGAAAAGGAATGGAGACCCACGCCAATGGAGCCAGGTCTAACAAAACCCCATCATGCTTTTGGATTCACTCACTTCACCTGCATACTCACTATTTCTTCCAGTCAGTCAGCTGCACTGTGAGGTAGTGTGTTTGTGGTGGCAAACTGTCTGACAATGTTTATTTAGCTTTGTGCCACTGCCTTGCTCTATTTGTTGGTAGGTTTGTACATGTCATGGCACAGTTACAAGTCACTATGAGATGGCAGGTATTGTGTTTGTCTGACTAGCATACACATCTTGGGATGATTATCTATTGGTTACTGTGGCTTTGCTAACGGTGCATGGTTTCACTGTCCCTTTGCCACACAATATTGAGTATATTGGTTGTGTACTAACCAGGCTCTGGTATGTCTGATAGACCATGGATGCTCTCTGGTGGTAGGATGTCCCGCACCTTCTCCTCCCAGGAACTGAAGTATACTGGTTTGGCAGGAGGGCCACCACCAGTGCGCTGACTCAAGGCGTGATCCTTCTCGATGAGTTTCTTGACCCTCCTGCGCACGTCATACCACCTGTTCTGGATATCATCCTTTGTGCGCAACATTTGTGCTTGTGCGTTCACCTTGTCCAGGATCCTCGCCCACATCTTTGTTTTCTGTGACATGGGGGTCCTTTGGACCAATGTACCAAACAAATGTGGCTCTACTCTGATGATCTCATCTACCAGCACTTCTAACTCACTATCTGTGAACTTTGGATTCTTCTTTGGGGGCATGGTGATGGGTGGTGGTGGTGAGTGATGTGTGTGTGAGGGTGCAAGTGAGGGTGGGTGAGTGTCAGTTTTGCTAGGTGTATGTGTTAGTGCTTTTGGTGAGGTGCTAATGGTGTGAATGTTGTGTGATGGGTGAGTTGTGGGTGTGTCTGTGGTTGCTCTGTCATGATGTTCTCTGCTGGCTGTTCTCTTGAATTTGCAAAGGATCATGGTAGTGATTGGTGTCCTATATATAGGTGGAGTTTTGGGTGTGTCTTAGTTCCAATTTTTCTTGTTGATATTTATTGACTTTGTCATTGCTTATTTGGGCCTTTTTTGGTATTTTTTCCTTTGGGTTTTCTAGGCATGAAGGAGACGTTCTTCTGACCGAGACAGACGCGGATGTTGGCTCGTGCGGGCTTCTCTGGGTCTTTTCCGCTGACTTTCTTCTGTGTTTCATATGCGTCGGTCGCGGAGATCTCTATTACTTGAGGTCCCTGTTTTCTGTGCGTGTAGGTCATGCGGCTTGGGCTTCGCGCGAGTCGGTCTGGTTTTACACGCATTGTATCGTACTGCGCGGATCGGACATCGCAGGTATGTGTCGGTCGGGTTCATTCCTGGTGCATGTCGGTCGGTGCGAATCGCGCCCGATTTCCGTGCAGATCACTGTTTTCCCTACGGCTCGGTCATACGGCTTGTATTCCGTAAATGTCGGTTATAATTTACACGCGTTGCATCGTACTGCACGGGTCATACGGCGCCGGTCCTTGTCGGTCGGTCCCCGTTCCGGGTCCGTGTCGGTCGGTACGTTTTGCGGCCGGAATTGGAATTGGCCCCTTAGTAGTAGTAAAGTTAGGACTCCTAACTTTACTACAATTAAATGCCTTTTGTGAATACCGAAAGTCATGAAGTTAGGATTTTGTCTCAGTTTAGTAGTAGTAAAGTTAGGAGTCCTAACTTTACTACTACTAAATGCCTTCTGTAAATACCAAAAGTAGTAAGTTTAGGATTTTATGTCAGATTAGTTCTGTGAATTGGCCCCATAGTAAACCACAACAAAACTTCTCCAAAACAATATGAAATAATAAATTGCAGTCCGTCCATGATATATAAACTGTTCTGTAACAGACCAGTGGTTTTTAAAGTTTATTTATCCAATGTACAAAAATATATTCAATACATCTTTTTTTCTTTTGTGCATGGATATTCATTATACATGAAAACAGGAAAACAAGAACTTATATTAGAATATTTTCAAGTTTTGACTTAAGGATCACCCACAATAACACTATAATTAAGCACTTACATACAAAACATAAAGTGCAACTAAGTGCAAATAACAGACCTCACAGACCATCTAGACACTAAGACAATACAAAAGTAAGTGAATAGTAACCACACAGGGCAAACAAAGGCATGCACAGAAAAAGCAAACAACAATAATTTATTCTATATTTATGTTTGAATTTAATAAAATATTCAACAATAGTGCATTAATGAACAGAAATGCACCGACGCGTGTCTCGGAAGTAACTGGAAGATTAGCCTATCCTTCATCAGGGTGCTGTCAGTATGCAGCATGTTCAGTGGCAGAAAGCCATCTGCAAGGGATGCACTCTCACTTGTTATATGACTGCGCAGGGTGCTCAACACAAGTTCACAACCAGTGGTCTGGAGAACAGGGAAAAATTTGAAATGAATACACCACATACTATTAATAGCAAGGGAACGAACGGAGACACGGGAATCAGAAAGAGGTCATGCTGTCTCACCAAATGATGTATGCCTAAGACTAGAAGCAGAGTGTGTCCAATAATCATGCTGTCTCACCGAGTAATGCGTTTCTAAGATTAGAAGCAGAAAGTACCCGATAGTCATGAAGATAAAGAACCAGTGTTAGAACAAGGGATAAACCAGAGTTTCATAAAGTTCCTGTGGGTAAAACACCGTAGGTTATTAGAGTAATAATATAACACCTACTGGTAAGACACTTTCTCGTAAATGGATAATGGATGGCATGTAGATAAGGATATCTCAAAAGCTTTTAGGGGCATATATAGGAGGTCACTCGTCCAAAGTAAAATTTAAGGCAAAAAGATGGAAATGTAGCTAGTACATAATGTATGTCGAACCTGAGATCTAATCATCCCTAGTATGACTACATATCAAAATATGTTGGAAAATACTGCCAGAGTATGAGTGGGTCATACCTATCAATCCAGAAGTCTTAAATATCAGGTGCCCTACAATTAGCCTCAAATGATGTAAGATCTGAAAAGGTAACCAGAGTGGACTGTTAAGTGAGGCTAAATTACTGAACTGGTCCAAGTACAGTTGAGTTTCCCATATAAGAACTGAGCTTACCAATAACCCTGTAGTATGGAGCTGCAAGCGGATTCAAGGGTCCCCAGGAATCAAGTAAAAACCAGCATAAAAATCTATAATGAAAGAAAATGCATTTAATCAAAAGTCGCTAAGTTAGTATATCTGGAGAGTACATGAAAAAAACGGGCAACAACTTACCCACATGTCTCGATGAGACGCAAATACTAGGGGCTAACGACAGCACAGTACTGTTGGTTATAAATGTGCTCTAGGGGCACGAGAATTCTACAGAGTGCCAAATCCAATGTAGTCTGTTGACAAGAAACCCAGACGTAAGGTGTAGAGGCAGCTAACAAGAAAAGCTATCCAAGTTAACGAAGTGTAAACAGGTCCGAAGAGGAAGAATGCTTACCTACACGCCTCACAATACTTCGGATCCAATGTCAAGGGGGCAGCCTACGGTCGAGTGGTTGGCCGGTAAGAATGCACAATCACGATTGCGATATAAATGAGCAGGAACGTGCAAACCTTAAACACGATATAAGAAACACCTGGGGCACTAGTAACATGGAGCGTACATTCAAGAAAGCGTGTCCCGCTATGGCCACCATCTTGGAAGTGAGCGGAATGGAACGCAGTTGCCATGTTAGAATATGTATTTAATGACTGCAAATAGTAAGAAAACGCCAAAATTATCTGATCCGAGAGCTAAAATAACAGTTCTAAGGTATTAGTCACAATGGTAAAATAATCCCAAAACAGATGAGACAAAGTATACAGAACTAAGTAATGCTCGTTGGTGTAGCAAAGTATCCACTAAAAGTGAGGGACTAGTTCTAACATGCAAGTGATACAATAACAAGAGTGGAATATGTAAATGAGGTTATCTTAGTACCCTCATAATGGTAGGCAAGCATACCGCAAGTGCGGGAAGCTAAACATATACATGATGGAAATAAGAATTATGAGTCTACAAAATCTGATCGTCCCAGTCAGAGTGAAGCCAGGCAATACTGGTACGTATACCACCGCATACACCATCCAGCAGCTGTAGGTATATTACCCCTAAGCAAAGGGATACTAACATGACAACCAGGGAATAGGATGAGGGTGATGGCTACACCCGATGATAAAGGATGAAAATACCCTATAGATAATACTAGACAAATGGAATCCCAATGGCAATTCAAGGTAAGACAAATAACTCTATATACCAGGTACCTAAAAGAGAACACTGCGTTTCTGAGAGGCAGAGAGATATCAAGGTAATGTCCAAGGCCTAGAGAAACCTGTGATCTAGGTTATAGCATTTTCCCATGGAAGGAGTTCATTCAAGCCTGAGTGAGCAGTCTGTAGCGTGTATATCCAGAACACTTCTCTCCTTTTTCTCAAGCCGTCAATATTGCTGTCTTTAGGGCATCATATGTTTTCCAAGATGATCCATTTTACATCTTTCTCAAAATGTTGGTATTGATGCCAATGGTCAACCAAGGGGGCTCCAGCTCAATTGTTTTTAATGGCAGATTTATGTTCACTAAACCTGACTCTAAATTCTCGGCTAGTTTGGACCACATATCATAGGTTACAGGGACATAGGATAAGATATATGACAGTCGGTGTCCGGCAGTTGGTCATCTCGTTAAAGGTAAATTGTCTTTGTCCACAATCTAAAACAGCAGAAACAATGACATGGTTACAGGCATGGCAATTGCCACACTTGTGGGTTCCTTTGATGGAGTTGTTACCTGTAATGGATCTCTGGATATACTCTTTATCTTCTTTGTGAGTAGCTCCCATCAGTGAGTTTCGAAGGTTCCTGTTTCGACGAAATGCAAAAACTGGTTTCGGAAGATGAGTCGACTGTTCACCTGAGTTAAAGCTGTGCCATTGGGAGCCAATTATCTGGCGAAATTTGTTGTTAAAATTGGAGTGTCTTGCAATACAAACCAATTTCATATCATCCACTGTGGTTTTGTGTTGAAAAAGGGACTCCCAGTTGTAGTATTTGGCTCTCTTGAAGGAGTCCATAATGAGTCTGTGAGGGTATCCTCTACCGAGGAGTTTATGTTTGAGTTATTCAGCATGCTGGTCAAAATCACTCATATTAGTACAATTTCTGCGCAATCTCAGAAACTGACTGAATGGTAAACAACACAACAGCAAAGAACACCTCAACATCATCAAGGAGTTTGCCCAACCCACCAGTGAGTCCACCAACATCCCCCCCTCACAAGACCTCGGCGACAAACTCAGCACCTTTTTCCACCACAAAATCAAGAGCTTCTACAACAACTTCGACGAAGACCACCAAAACACTGAACCCTCACCAACCACCCCGACACCCTGAAGCCAGCGATTGACAACTGGACAGCCCTCGCCACCGAAGACACACTTAAGACGATGAAGTCAATCCACTCCGGGCCCCCATGGACCCCTGCCCCCACAACATTTTCAACAGAGCCGCCAACATCATTGCACCCATGCTCTGCCACACCATCAACCGTTCCCTGACGACTGGAAACACGCTGAGATCAACCCCCTCCTGAAGAAACCCTCGGCAGACCCCACCAACCTCAAAAACTACTGACCCATCTTCCTGCTTCCGTTCCCAGTGAAAGTCATCGAGAAAGCCATCAACAGCCAAATCGCCACATTCATTGAAGAGCACAACATCCTTGACTCCTCCCAATCCGGCTTTAGAAAAAACCACAGTACGGAAACCGCCCTCCTCGCTGCAACCGACGACATCCATACCTTACTGGACAAAGGAGAAACAGCAGCCCTCATCCTCCCTGACCTCTCAGCGGCGTTCGACACAGTCTCTCACCTCACTCTAATACACAGCCTCCACGACGCAGGGATCAAGACAAGGCCCTCGACTGGATCCGCTCCTTCCTCTCTGGCAGAACGCAGTGGGTTAGACTCCCTCCTTTCCTCTTGGACCCTACACCTACCACCTGCGGAGTCCCCCAGGGGTCCTCCCTCAGCACTACGCTCTTCAACGTCTACATAGCTCCGCTCGCCCCATCGTCAGAATCTATGGACTCAACATTGTGTCATACGCAGAC
This sequence comes from Triturus cristatus, assembly GCF_964204655.1. Taxonomy (NCBI): domain Eukaryota; kingdom Metazoa; phylum Chordata; class Amphibia; order Caudata; family Salamandridae; genus Triturus; species Triturus cristatus. The sequence continues at coordinate 1,378,473,425 of NC_140589.1, read as the reverse complement.
GACACACAACTCTCCCTATCCAACGAACCCAACACCACCAGACACAACTTTTCAGAAGGCATGGAAGCCGTCGCCAGCTGAATGAAAAACAGCTGCCTACAACTAAACACCAGCAAAATGGAAGTACTCATCATGGGCCCACACCCCAATGCCTGGAACAACACCTGGAGGCCCCCCGCCCTCAGAAGCCCGCCCACCCCCACGGACCATGCACGCAACCTGGGAATCATCCTGGACTCAGAGCTCAAAATGGACTGCCAGATCAACTCCGTCCCGTCCTCCTGCTTCCACACCCTCCGCCTCCTACGTAAGACCTTCAAATGGATCCCCCTCAAACACAGAAAGACCATCACTCACACTCTGGTCACCAGCAGGCTCGACTACGGCAACGCACTCTATGCCGGAATAAACAAAAACCTCACCCGCAAGCTACAAACATCCAAAACGCCACCGCAAGACCGGTCCTCAACCTGCCAAGACACTTGCACATCTCCCAACACCCACGCACACTCCACTAGCTCCCCATCGAAGCTAGAGTCACCTTCAAGATGCTAACCTACGCTCACAAGGCCCTCCACGACACTGGACCAGCATACCTGAACAGCCAACTCAAATTCCACGCACCCCAAAGGACCCTACGATCAGCCCAGCTCTCCTACGCCGACCAGATCAGGAGGCCGCTCCTTCTCCTTCCAAGCGGCCATAGCCTGGAACGACCTTCCGCTCCACCTCAGACAGACAACATCGCTCCCCATCTTCGCAAGAAACCTAAAACCCTGGCTCTTCGACAGACCCCCTACTTGATGGACTGGAACCTGCTACCCCTCCATCCCAAAGCACCTTGAGACCCTTACGGGTGAGTAGTCACACTTAATAAACACCTGATTGATTAATTGATTGATTGATTGATTGATTGAATGGTATACTGCCTCTTTGACAACTGGGGTGGTAGCGCTCATAATGCAAAAGCGTGTTCCTCGCTGTGGGCTTAGTGTACAGAGACACTTGATTCTTCTGATTTGCAGTGTAAATCCATATATCAAGGAATTTGATCCTTTTTTTGCTGGTTTTGGGACTGAATTTTAAGTGGGCATCACACAAGTAGATCCACATTAGAAATTCACTAAGTTGCTCTTTTTGTCCCTTCCATTTGAAGAAAATATGATCAATGAACTGATGCCATTGATGAATATATTCTGCAAAAGGAGCTATCTCATTGAAAATTTATCATTCCTCGAAAATCCCCAGGTAGATATTGGCCACTATCGCCCTGACCTTGTTTAAAGATGGAGTTTTTAAATTCAAAATAGTTCTCTTGTAGCACTGTATCCAGATATTCCAAAGTGAACATATGATCGTCTTGGCTATCAATTCTTTCCAAGGTGCTTTTGACTGTTTCCAAGGCTCCAAGCTGAGGGTTGTTAGTATATAGTGCCTTGATATCCATCGAGACCAGAACCTCAGTATAACGGTTAAATGAAATGCCTTCAATCTTGGATATCAAGTGTCCAGTGTCCTTGAAATAGGCAGGTAAAGTCGACACCAAGGGTTTTTAAAAATATGTTGACGTATTTGGACAGAGGTTCTGTTATAGGTGGACACAATAGGTCTAAATGGGGGTTAGGTAGTATCTTTATGAGTTTTTGGTACCCCATAGAGTACTGGGATTCTAGTGTATGGCCTGTTAAGAAACTCAAACTCCTGCTTACAGATAGTGCCTCTATCTAGGGCTCACTGTGTAATGTTGAGGATTTCTTTTTTGATCCTCTTTTCAGGGAAGGTGTTGGCAGCATTAAAGTAATGTTCAGGTACCTCTAACATTTTAACGATCTGTGCCGTGTAGTCTTTGGTATCTAAAACCACAATAACTTCTCCCTTATCACTAGGTTTAATCGTAACTTCAATGTTTTTTTGTAAACTATTGAGGGCATTGTATTCCTCAAAGTTCAAATTGTAAGCAGGTTTAGGGACAAATCTAAGCATAGATTGTATTTTAGAGTGTATTGTTTTCTCAAAAATACCCACTTCTGGGCCTACCTCATTTAAGGTGGGAGTAAAGGTGGAGATGGGTCGCAATCCTGTTCTATTAAGATGGTTGGGCCCAGTCATTTTATCAAAAATAAATAATAATCTGACCTTCCTTACGAAGTGTATGTCATGGCAAAGCTCAAACTTGAATATATGTCGATACAACGGAAACCAATACTTCGTATGCTTTTACAACGAAGATTTTATAACGCAAATACCATTACAATGCATATTTGTTGTTTGCATACGTTACTTCGCAAATGCATTAAAACTTTTACTATGAAATCAAATACTGCGCATACTTTTACAACGCATTTGTAAACGAAATAACTATATATTTTTTTAAATGTAACCTAACCCCTGAAACGGGATGCATGTTAATTAGGGGTTTACGGTGTGGGAGTACAACTAACCTCCTGCAACCCTACTTCCATTTATCTATACCTCTATAAACCTTTATTTTATACTTTTAAATTTGTCTTACCTGTTCACCATTCTTCCATGCTTCTCGCCTCGATCTTCTATATTACGTAATTACTTATACGCCTCTACGTACTACATTTTACTTAAAAATCAAGAACGGACAAATCTTTTCTTTAGGCTAACCGTGTCAATACATTAAATTGGATCCGCAACACTTTTAAATAATTATTTTTTCTTGTATTTCTATTTTTTTTTACCGTCCCGTATTATGTTCCACATTTTGTTACTACCCCAACTCTTCCTCTTTTTTATCACCATCTGTAGTGCACTTGCTGTACTTAGCCTTCTGATTTTCCTCGTGTTTTGTTAAAAGAGCAATCCAGTCATTTCATTACAACAGATGGCATTTTTAATTGGTACCTGTCCTATTATAATCCCAACTCGTTATGATGGGCCCCAGATCTCTTTCTCCGCTTTCAGAGGATGTCCCCCTTGTCATCGCCCTAACACTGGCGCAGAATTTATAGTTAAAGGCCAAGCGAGCTGGAAAAGTAGATAGCGGATTGGAGCATACCACCGGAAGAGGCGCTAAAGTGAGGCGACCGTTATTAATCACCACAGAGGGAATCTCAGAGGGAGGTTGGTGAGAGCCATGTGGAATGGAACCATTAATTATTTCTAAGCGCCGGCATCCTTTAGTGTTAGTTAGGGATAGAAAAGGTCATTAATGCCCCGTTAATGCACCGTAACTCCCATGTCACTACTTTTAATACTTAATTTAATACTCTATTAATACTCTAAATAATCTATTCAATACTCAATAAATACTCTTATTTAAAAAATAACCTACATTGAAACACTATTTTCGTTGTTACAGTATTTGCGTTGTAACGGTATTTGCGAACTAGAAGCTTGCGTTGTGAAAGCTTGCGTAGAAATAACACCTGCGAAGTAAAAGATGCGTGGTAATGGTAATGCGTAGTATTGGACGCGTACTAATGGTAGTTTACCCTCAAACTTATTGATATTAGTACTAGGCACAAACAATAAACCCCTTAGTGAGCAGGTTAAGGGAGTGATCATCCAATTCTACACGCGATAAATTGAAGATGGGAATGGGCTCATTGTGTGAGTGATGATTCAATCTCTCCAATATTGGTTGTGTCTGATTTGGGGGTACTGAGGGGGGGGCTTGTCTGTATGTTCGTTTGATTTCTGAACCTCACTCGTGGAGTTCCTCAACAGTTTCCTAAAAAACAGTTATTCCCCTTCAAATGGTGTTCTCCTATTACCATAGCTATCGAATGTATTGCATCCTCCCTCACCTTCTGATTCAGAGGTGTCTGAGAATGTCAGAAACTTTTTGTTGGACCAATGCTGATAGTCCCCTTGGTTCGTGTTATCCCTTGCTGTGTTATAATATTGTGCTCCCAAATGAGGGTGCGCTCTCTCTTCAAAAAAATACAGAATGTACTGTTTCTCTGTCTTTTTTTTATAAGGTATTCACTGAAGGAATTTAATTCAAGGTTAACCTCCTCTAGTTTCTTTTTAGCCTCATCAATGGGGTTATTTTTTCTGAGAGTTTCTTCTATTTCTGCAATTTCCTTAAGTAGGGTTTCCACTACCTCTCTTGCTGTTTCCATAATAAGAATCATGAGGTCTCTGGAGCAGCGGTTAGCAATAAATGACCACTTTTTCAAGACCTTCCTAATTTTCACAAACAGATCAGGGATATTTCTTATTCTGAGTCCATTGGGTATGACCCAAGCTTTAAGATATTCCAGCACAAATTCTGAATGCTACTCTGTTCTTCTAGTCATCCTTTTCAAGTTTAGGAGTTTGAACCATTCATCATTATTGCCTTTGCTGATGGAAAATGGTCTATCTAATGAGGTACTCTGACCTAATAATTTGGTGAACTCCTCATCGCTAAATCCAAAGGTTTTAATACTATCCATGAATATCAATAGATAACAAGAACAAGACCAGAAATAAAGAAAACCTTAAAGGCAATAAAAACCGTCCCAAATCCAGAAATCAAATGAAAAGTGCCAAGAAAAAAAGAGAACAACATAGATATCCCAAAATCAGAAAGATTAGTGTTCACAACCAAAATATTCCTTCCAGGCCCAAAACAAAAGTTCCTAACTTTGTTTTGTGCCTGTCTGTTGGTTTTCCTGCCAACAGAGTACATTGGATTTGGCACTCTGTAGAATTTACGTGCCCCTAGAGCGCATTTATAACCGACAGTACTGTGGTGTTATTAGCCCCCAGTATTCGCGTCTCATCGATACATGTGGGTAAGTTGCTGCCCGTTTGTTTTGTGTACTCACCAGATATACTAATTTAGCGACTTTTGATTAAATGCATTTACTTTCGTTATAGATTTTTATTCTGGTTTTTACTTGATTTCTGGGGCCCCTTGAATCCACTTGCAGCTCCGTACTACAGAGTTATTGGTAAGCTCAGTTCTTATATGGGAACCTCTACTGTACTTGGACCAGTTCAGTAATTTAGCCTCACTTAACCGTCCACTCTGGTTACCTTTTCAGATCTTACAACATTTGAGGCTAATTGTTGGGCACCTGATTTTTAAGACTTCCGGATAGATAGGTATGACCCACTCATGCTCTGGCAGTATTTTCCAACATATTTAGGGATGCAGTCATACTAGGGATGATTAGATTTCAAGTTAGACATACATTATGTACTAGTTACATTTCCATCTTTTCGCCTCAGATTTTACTTTGGATGAGTGACCTACTATATATGCGCCTAAAAGATTTTGAGGATTCTTTATCTACATGCCATGCATTATCCATTTACAAAAGGTAACTTACCAATAGGTGTTATATTATCACTCTAAGAACCTACAGTGTTTTACCCACAGGAACTTTATGATACTCTGGTTTCTCCCTTGTTCTAACACTGGTTCTTTATCTTCATGACGGGCACATTCTGCTTCCAATCTTAGACACACATTGTTTGGTGAGACAGCATGACCTCTTCCTGTTTCCCTTGGCTCCGTTCGTGCCCTCGCTTTTTATTAGTATGCGGTGTATTCATTTTTAATTTTTTCCTGTTCTTTAGACCATTGGTTGTGAACTTGTGTTGAGCACCCTGCGCAGTCATATAACAAGTGAGAGTGCATCCCTTGCAGATGGCTTTCTGCCACTGAACATGTTGCATACAGACAGTGCCCTGATGAAGGATATGGTCATCTTCTAGTAATTTCCGAAACGCGCTTAAGTGCATTTCTGTTTATTAAAGCACTATTGTTGAATATTTGATGAAATTCAAACATCAATATAGAATGAATTATTGTTGTTTGCTTTTTTTGTGAATGTCTTTTTTTGCTCTGCTTGTTTATTGTTCACTTGCTTTTGTATTGTCTTAGTGTCTAGATGGTCTGTGAGTTCTGTTACTTGCACTGTGTTACACTTTATGTTTTGTATTTAAGTGCTTAATTGTAGTGTTGTTGTAGGTACTCCTTAACTCAACACTTGAAAATATTCTAATATATGTTCTTGTTTTCCTGTTGTTATGTATAATGAATAGCCATACATAAAAGAAAAATAGATGTATTGAATATATTTTTGTACATTGGCCAAATAAACTTTAAAAACCACTGGTCTGTTACAGAACAGTTTATATATCATGGACGGACTGCAATTTATTATTTGATATTCTTTTGGAGAAGTTTTGTTGTTGTTTACTTCCCTCCCAAGCCTATCCTTCTTTTTTCATCTCCTAGCAGGGCTGCCACAGTAGAGATAATTTAATTTACTAGAATGCCAAATTGGAAGGTTCTGATTGCATCATAGAGAAGTTACAAATGTGTACCTACCTGTCCTACCTACCACTTTGCTTGGATTGGAACAGGTAACTAAGTATTGTAGCAATGAGTGATATAATATTGAGTGATTGTGAGTAATGATTGATGATTCATGTGATGGCAGACAGTGAGGGCGGGTATTCTACTAATTTGTATACTTAATTTCGATGATTTGCAATGTTTGGGGCATGATGGGTGATCATTTTTCCTGAAGGTGTTTGGTCCTTTCACACTGAGCGAGATTTACTTGCAGGTGCCACTCTATTTCTGGTTCTTCAGAGACAGAGATAAGATCAGTCACTTTAGTTACCAAACAGAAATCTACAAAAAAAAGTTACTCAAATTATGCTTCTTCAACAACAGCAGTGGACTACCGGTCCATCTCGCCGGGTCAGAATGGAGTTGGACTGATTCATTACTCGGAGTCAGGAAGAGGAGGATGGAAGAACTTAGGGTGGGACCACCTCAAAAGTCAGAAAAAAGAAGGTATTGATCAAGTCTATCGACATGAAAAGGAAACCAATATGATGATGCCTGAGGCCTACTCAGATCTGTGGACTGGAGAGAGATGCACTGATTTGGGAAATGCTGCTAAGTGTGTGCTGGTTCAAATGTGAAACTCCTCTTATGAAGTTGTGATAGGGGTGGATGTTGCTTGTGAGACAGACTTGTGTTGTGATGCCACAGTATCAATACATGATGCATGCACTGGGCTAATTGTTATGAGGATAGTTGTGAGATTGATCAGCCTGGGACATGCAGCTACTTGTCTGTGATTTGTTGTAAATTGCTTTCACTTCTCAGTTAATCAATCTGCTATGAGTGATAAAATTAATGATTGCAGCAGTCTGTGCTCTTGCTCTGCCACTGAGTCTTAGTAGTTGGTACACTCCTTATGAAGATTACCTTTTGTCCTTCTCCTTGACTCTACAATATTGTTTCTGTTTTACAATCCGCAGGACTCTTCTTTTCCTGCACAAAAGGCAAAAGCTCCATAATACTCCTGATTACCTTATAAAACCGGTTTGGCCAGGTACCCAAGACGGGCATTCGAAGAAGAATGCAGATGCACGGTGTCAGGATTTGGAGCAGGCAGACACGCTATCTGTGCTCCGAAGGGGAAACTAGCTGCAAGATCATCAACGGAACTACGCTACCCAGGAAGCACAGCGAGACACGTCGTGCGTAAGGCAGCGGTGGCTCCGGAAGCAGGAACAAGAACCCCAAACTCCGGACCGCGCTGCCGATTATTCGACCGAGTTCCTTAGAGAAACAGGACGTTTCTTTTTGCTGCTCTGTGGGCGGTAAGAGTGTCGTAGACACAACACTTGAGAAATGCTAACTTTCCGGCAACCGGAGACGAGATCCCTGGTTGCGAGTAACTCCCCTGTTGGAAGAGACCAATTCTCGAAGCGGTCTCGTGCAGGGGAGTGTAGGTGCCCTTAGAGGCGCTTGGGCTGCTTGTTCATCCTGTTGGAGAAACCAAGCTCGGTTTCATGCAGGGTGTGTAATCGCGCCCGCGACACCTGTTCTACGATAGTGTGTAACAGGGTGTGTGTGATATTACCTGCGCTGTGTGCAAGGGATTCTCTGCCTGCATATCGCTTATGGGGGGAGGTATCACAGCCTGACTTTGGCGAACAGATACATTCCGGGAGTGTGTATATATAGTTATCCGAGTTCAGAGCACAAGACACGGTGCCGGCTACAAGCTTGTGTGGGGATAACACAGCCTGACATTGACATTGATTTCAGTTCATGTGTGTTTTATGCACCCACACCGTATTCTGGGTCATGAAGTACTACGCCAAGAGAGGAGACAAGTTGACTAACGTTTTCCTCTGTGTCAAAACCTAACGGGATATTTCTTAAATACAGTACCCTGCTATGGTGTTTGTTCTCCGTTTTGTTTTTGTTTTTGTTTTCATATTGATAACCACACAGGAGTGAGAGCACTGAGTACGAAACGAAAAGGCAAAGACAGGACAGGGCAAGAGCCGGGTCACGCTGAATAGGAATACCGGAGCCTTGGTCTGTGGGTGTATCTTCTGCTCTCCTCTAAAGTGTGCTGGGTCATCTTTATTTTCCTTTACAGGTAGGAAAGGGATATTGAGGGGGTTCAGGGATAATAGAACGTAGCAATAGAAGTAGGTGTTATATTCTGAATCTCATGGTGTTTCCTTGTTTCCCCCACAGGTCTCCCTCCCCGCAGTCCCTACCCTTTCCTTCCCCCGCTCAATTGCCCCAAAACTCTGTGTGTGTCCACATGAGCCAGACTTGGGTCAATTCAGAGGTTGGCCCCCTTTGAGCATCGGCACAGCCCTGAGGATACAGGACTGGAGAGCCTGACACACGGCTTAATTTGCCATAACAGTGTCATTTTTTTACCCATCATAATTTATAGACCTGTGTGGATTCACTGATTACAGAAGGAGTCAGGCTGCACAAATTCTGAACAGGGCTGTACAGTAAACATTAGAAGAGATTTTGACCCCCTTCACTGCGGGACCAGGATCCCCATACCTCTGTGCCTCTGACACCTTTTTTGACCTTTCAGTAGTACCCCCATCTCATTGCCCTTCAAACGCTCCCTCCTGGTACACCAACTTTGGTAGTGCACCAACCCATTTTCAAGCCTTTGAGTGACAAAACCAACACCCTTCCTATTTGCATTCTCTAAGTAACCCAGATGCTTTTGGTACTGTTCAGCCTCACGTGCCCAGTTGGAAGCAAACTCCTTAATTTGTGGTTTTCAAACATAGATGTCAGAACATTTAGATACATTGCAAACTTGGGTCTCTGGGGCTAAAGGATTGTTTGCAAAGTATTTACTGAACTGTCTTGCTATTTGTTTTTTTATTTCCTCCCACGACAGATTGTTGATGATGTGCTGCTCGTCACACTGATGAATATTTTGTTGTTGTGTAGTGTCTGTCTTTGTCGCACCTGTCCCCAAATCCTCTTTCCCATCCATTCTTCAAACCCCTAACCCTCTTAACCCCAGGCTGTGTGATTTATTGAGGTGTGACTTAATTTACACCATAAATGGATCACACACTTGGTGGGACAGATGTGGTGAAAGCAACAAAAACTCACTGAAGGATCTTCTATTACCCGAGCAATAGCTCACACCCATGGATAAAAGGGATTAGATTACATATAGAGAACATCATTTATCAACATCATCATTCACGCCTTGTGTTGCGTAAATGCTTAACCTTGTTGAATTTACTACTGACTCTGAGTCCACCTCTCCTCAAGACTTGAGGATTTTATAACTTTAGTGTTAAAGTAAATAACAACTCCCCATTGCTCAGATAAAGTTACTATTGCTAGTTTTTGTTATAATATCAGGTATTCTTTTCTTATTGAGTCATGGTGGTAGTAGTTTTGTCACACTCTTTTGTAAAGCTACGATAATATGTAACCCATTAATTCTGTGTTTTTCTATCAATTTAATTGCCTGTGATGGATAATCCTTTTGATTAAACCTACAGTTGGAGCTTCAGACATAAAGTAAAATAATATTCATTTAAATTTAAATATTATAAAAGTAAACCCACACTCTCTACCCATAACAGGCCCATCCCTCTACCCAAACAAATCTTGCTGTCCCCAACCAGTGTCCAAATATCCAACAAAAAGTCCAAAGAAACAGTCCCAGTCCCAATTCCCATCCTCTCTACCCACAAGTCCCTCACATGAAAACAAATATTATAAATTGGCTAAAGAAGAGGGCACTATATGCGGGTCAGAAGCTTCTCGAGGTGCCCTTCTATGCATGCCATTCAGCTTTCTAGCTCAGTTAGCCTTCTTCACGACGCGGCGCTGGATAAGCCTGTCTGAGTGGTGGCTGCAGTGGTGGGATGATGAGCAGCTGCTAGTTGCTGAGGGCACTGGTGCGGGTCTTTCTGGGAGGTGCTGGCAGCTGACTGGGTCCCTGGGTAGTGCCAGCTGCCTCCTCCTGCTCCTTCTCCTCCTCTCTTCCTTGACATGCAGGTCTACCAGCTGCTGAAAGTTGACCCGTATGGCTTCCAGCCTCTGCTGCCACAGCCAAGCTGCTATCTCCTGCCTAGTAGGTGGTCAACCAGCAGGAGTAGCTATATCAAAGAAAGAAGGAAAACAAATTATAAGCAATGCTCTGTGCAAAGCACTTGTTTAAAATGATATAGTGACACAGTAGCAGTACATTGCTGGTCCCCTAGGGACATTCAAATTTGATGTGATTAGCGTCAGAGGAATTTTTACCCACACATGCCTAACATAAAAAAGCAAATGCACTGACTGGCTGAAAGGAATTAAGGCAGAATAAACAGCACACCACTTTAAAAAACAGCTATTTGTTTTCTGTTAAAGGATTTCCTAGTAAAAAACTAAACAGACACTTTGTGTGGAAAAATAGATATAAATTACCCCTCATTAATGAGTAAGGTATTTTGCACTATGGAGTACAAGTATTCTTATTGTGCTAAATTAATGTAGGCATGCTAGCTAGCACATCGGTAACCGGTACTTTGCTGCTCTCTTAAGTCTACAGCTGGGGCAGCTTTAATGAACAATTACCTTACTCTAATTCCAATGGCCGTGCTCTTCTCCAAAATGCCTTTCAATTTTCCTCTGACTCCAAAGAGGCAGATGAATAATAATAATACAACATCACACTTTTCACGTATAAAATGCAGATATCCTGTCTGCCTTAAGTAGATGGTGGGAAAGATGATGCATTGCAGTACAAGGAAAGGATTAAGGAACGGGATAAATAGATTGTATTTGTTACGTTGATCGCAGACTAATTCATCCACAAAACTCAAGGAACTTATTCCCACTTTACTACCTGGCCTCGCCCTCCACCATAATTTATAATTATTTGCAACAAATACATTTGCTTAACAGTAAGGAAGAGAAACCTAACTTACTCTACTGCAGGGTAAGTTATGGGGATTAGGCTGGGTAAGCAGAGGTTTTACTACAGAACAGTTCATCATCATGAGCCTAAGCTGTGGCTTAGTCAGTCACTCTAGTTAACGAAAGTTGAAAGGGGAAATGTGAAAAATGTGAACAGGCGTAAATCCGTTTTTGAAGCCATAACATATATAAATCACTTGGCCAGAAAAAATTGGCACATGCCAAGGATGGATGTTTCAATTTTTTGGGGGGGCTGGGACAGAACTTAGGAAATAATAAAGAAGTGAAGTACTAGGAGGTGACTAAATGGGTAGTAGGAGAGACGATAAACATATCTTGTTTTCCCTTCATCATACATTGAAAATACAAATGGCTCATTAATTGAAGCAGATGCACATTGCACAGTAAACACTGCACTACCGAATTGAACCATGCAGCAGTTAGGTCATGGGAGGCACTGGCAAAATACCATGGGCAGAGGGTTATGATTGGTGATTGCTTAACAAATACAGTGAGTCAAGGGAGTAGACAGAATTGCCCCCCCACTTTGAACCAAAGCTTTGATTAAACCATTCGAAGCAAGCAAAGTAGGTGAGCTTGCCCCACTCCAGAAGAGCTCCCTTGGTTCTTCCTCCAAGCAATTATTCATTCATCCTTTCATTGTTCTAGTATTCTTCACCCTTTGATACTCACCATTTAAGCTTTAAATTCTCTTATCCAGTCTTACACCATTGATTGAACACCATTTATCCATTCATTCATTCACCTATGTACAGTTCTCAACCATCCTTTCACCAATCCATCTATTTACCCACCCACACATCCTTTCACCCGTTCAACTTTTCACCTATCCTCTTTTAACCCACTCGAGCATTCGTTTTCCCCATCAACCTGTTCACCCACCCAGGCAGGCATCCTTTCTCCCATATACCATTTCATCCATCCTTCACCCACCCTTGCATCCTATCACCAACCTATGCATTCTTTTACCCACCCACACATCATTTCACTCATGTACCATTTAACCCATCCGTTCTCTTTCTATTCTTTTGTACCTTTTCCTTCAAGCCATAATTTTTAGTGTTCGGTATGAGCCTTTGTCTGCTGAGTTGCAGATAGAAGAGGCCATTAAGAAATCAACCCCTTCTGTAGCTACTAAAGTGGGGGGTTCACAATACGCTTTCAGTGAGTATACTAGTAATTGTCAATAAGCAAGCAATGTGACTTACCACCACCCGTCCCTGCCACCGTTGGGACGTCCCCTTTGACTACCACTGTGTGCGCTCCACTATTGCTGCTGCTGCCCTGGCACTAATGGTCTGTGTGGCTAAAAAAGTACTCATTTTAGATGTCAGATATGCCTCCCCTTATTATTATTTTTTTAACAAAATATATCCACACTACCTCACTACAGTTCGGTTGTAGTATCCTCTATCAAAAATATCATGCTGGGCATTTTGTTGATTGCCAATGTTTGAAAAGCCAGGTAGTCAAGCCAAATCCAAAATGTTTCGTAATGGAGGGGCAGAGCTATGATGACTATGAGTCATTGAAGTTCAATGAAGGGGTGGAATATTTGGTCAATGAAGGACATATGGTCTTTGTTGGCAAATGCAATGGGACCGTCCTCCTACTAGTTTCCAGCCATGCTATCATCAAAACTGCTCTTATACTACTGTATACATGAATGATAATACATAAACAACATTGGGGGTCCACCATGACGATGGCCACTCTCATTAGATATTATGAAGAGGAGTTGGAAAACATTAGGAGACAGGCATAGAAAAATAAATAAAAAGGAGTGGTAAAAGTTAGGGAAATAATAATAATATTAACAGGAGGACTTACTGGGGCCAGCGGATCTGTTGAAGTTGGCCATGGCCTCTGTGCTGCTGGAAGTGGTGGTGGTGGTGGAACTTCCACCCAATGTGTCACAGGTGGTGCACCCCCAGCTCCATGACCCACCTTCGTGCTGCTGGCCCTCTACTTGCCCCTGGATGCTGATGTAAGAAATAAAGAAGGTAATATAAAATAGATTAGTGGTACGATTAATAATCTAATTGACAATATTTTGACAGGCAAAGAGAAACACAGTAACTTTGTACTTTGATAAATCAGATCACCAACAATACTAGTAACAAGTTGACCTATTCCTAAATTCCTAAACCTAGGCCCTATTCCAAAATTCCTAAACGTAAACTACATTATGGAACTTCTAATGCAGTGCAACAAATGATATTTGCTTCTCATCTCATTCTCAATTACAGCCCCCCTTTGATGGGCCACCTCAGTCTCCCTTATTTTCAGTGCACGAATGCATGCTACACATCACTGGGAGATTGCTTCAGACTGTGGAAGCGAAATAAAGAAAGTCACAGAAAACACTAACTCACTCATATTACTACTACTGCTACAATTATCTTAGTGACAGGACAGAAGAGTCTGCATGACTTTGTAAATAATAAGCACAAGCAAGCGCCAATGAGTACGATAAGTGCTGAGCACCTGGCAGGATCACATAATATTTCTAATGTAAACTTAACTAACCTCTGAGTGTGAGCAGCATGCTATTTGGAAACAAAATAGTAGCATAGATAGAACACAACAAATAAATAGTTACTCACGAGCCCAGCAGGTTGAGTAAGACCTCTGCCCTGTCCAGGATTTCGGGCCAACGTTTCCTTAACTGCTGTTTGATGCTCCGGAACCCAGAGCTCCAGTGCACACACCAGTGCACCCTCCCCCACAGCAGCCAATGCTCCCACAGGCCTTACCCACTGAGATCCCTGCAGCCTGCTGCCAGCATGGCAGGGAGGTGGTGCCGCACGCAAAGAACAAGTGCAGCCATTTCAACCTCCGAGAAAATGGCATGGGGCTGCAACCTCTTGGTGGCGCGGATGACTGTAAGGTGTGCAGCTAGCAGCTGCACTGGTGCCACCGCTTCCTCTCTCATCCTGCTCTGCCATGGCACTGGGTGGTCAAAAAAGGGATGAAATAGGAGAAAGAAGATAGGAGAAACTAAAGACTTAAAGGAAAAACCAAAGAAAAATACAAAAAGTCACCAAAAACACAAAAAAATAGCAAAAACATAAAATACACAATCACTAAAACACACACTGATAACATAACAGAAAAAGAGTGGTGGATTAGTTGGATAGGAGTAGGATTGAAAAGATTAAGGGTGGATTGACCAGCCCCATGCACAGAACAGAAAACAAAAGTCCGAGGCGAACTGCATGGTGCCATTTGCGCGCAATTTCCAGCGTGAGAACGTGCGTAGTGCTACTGTACGTCAAAAATGTAGCGCAAACAGGCACTTTGAGCAGCTCTGCCCATCCATGGAATTTCAGTGAGTTTTTGGGCCACTCTGTGGAATTCTACGTGGCAGAACTCCCCAAGCTCTGCCCAGGCCTAATGGTGGGTTAATGCGACCCGTGGCTTACCTTTCGTTAGTATTGGATTCAGTAGCTGTAAGTCTTCCATGTTGTTCAAAATCACTTGCAGCTGTTTGTGATGCCTTTGAACAAAATGAAGGCATAGCAATGGGTCATACTTTGTATATGTCCCTCACTTGGTGGAGATTTTGTTGACACAAACGAGTACTCAGCGCATGACAAAGAACAGGCTGATTCGTAATGAGCAGGTAATTCTTGCAGCAGGGAATATTTTTATTAAATTTGTATTTATTTGAATCTAGCAACCTTCCTTCCTATTTCAGATAAGAGTTGTGAAGAAATTATGAAATGGAAAAGATGATGAGGATTATAGTTACTGAGTTATGTATCACACCAAGACCAGAAAATAAAGAAACTCCTTTGGCAATGGATGATCTAATGCTATTTGTTGATGGTTCTTGTTTGAGAGACCAATATGGAAGATTGAGAGTATGTTCTATTCCCTGGAAGCATCCTTTCTGCAAAATGTACCCTCATCACTGGTGGCAGAATTTGTAGCATTGACAAGAGCTTCTATACAGAAAGCCAATCTGTTTTATGACATCTTCTGGAGCGCCTATAAAGATCAATGCAGAGATATCAGATGTGTTGGAAGCAATACAACAGCCAAAATAAATTGTGGTGGTCAAATGTGTTGCCCATAAGGCAGGGAAGGATTTAGTCACACTTGGCAACAAGTACGCAGACTAGATGGCAAAATTCTGTGCATTAAAGGAAGAAGCAGTTGTGCAGGAAAATGAAAATGATGAATCAAGAATAAGCACTATACAGAATGCAGAAAATGTGAATTGTTTCTTCATGAATTCGATTCAGACCTCTTTAAATGAGCTAGAGTTTAGAGATCTTCAGGTGTAAGTCTCAGATGATGACAAAAATAAATGGGAAATATTGGTTTACAAGGAAAACGATCAGGATTTGTATTTAATGCTGAAGATATATATTCTCACAGATATAATATAGCACCCGATGGGCAAATACATGCAAGGGTAGACACTTGGCAAGGGATAGTATGATATACATTTTCAGAAAATATTGAGAAAATGTAGGATTTAGAAATGTTGATGAAGCCATTTGTCTGAGGTGTTTGACATTCCAAAGAAATAATCAGGGCAAGAAAACGTTAACTGTAATGAATCATATTGGCAAAGAAGAAGGCTCACTTACAAGACTCCAAGCAGAATTTGTTGAGATGCCATTTTGCAATGGTGTGCATCTTAGCCATTGCCTGCTTGGTTTCTAAATGGATGAAAGTTTATACCACTTGGAGATCAGATACCCTTACAGTTGCCCAACTTTTGCAGAGGGAGTTGATACCCAGATTTGGTATCCCAACTTTAATTGAGACAGATTATGTGTTTATGTGTTTTAAAATTGAGGTTGTGCACATAATTTGCACAGCGTTTCAGATCAGTCAAAGTTTTCTCTGTAGTTATTGTCTTCAATCTTCAGGAATTGTGAAAGGAGCTAATGGATTTCTAAAGAAAATTCTGGCAATGTTATGTGCTCCAACTGGTTTAAAGTGGCCCGATGCACTTCCTCTTGTTTTGATGAGCATGAGAAGCACTCCTGACAAAATGACTATTTTATCTCTCAATAGGGTGATCATGGTAATGGCAATAGGAATTGCTTGCATTCCTTCCACTGCATTCGTTTTGATTACAGAACAGGCCTAGCTGATATGGAGAAATCTGTCTCTCATCAGGTGAATGTGACAACAGAAGCAAAAGAGGACATTACCTTTTACAATCGGAATCCTGGTGACTGGATATTGGTTCCGAAGCAGGTCACAAATAACTGTTTGGAGGAGAGGTAGCCTGGACTATATAAAGTGATACTGATGGCCAACACTGCAGTGAAGTGTGCTGCAGGACCCCAGTGGATCCACGCTGCTCACACAAAAATGTGTAAAAACAGGAAGAAGTAGGAGAAACAACAGCTGAATCAGCTACTTATCTGCCAGACCAAGAATGAGGTGAAGTTCAGAATCAAGCTCATGTTTACAGCATGGATCCGAGGCGGGAAGGAAGGGGTGTGGAAATCTTGAAACTCATGAAAAGAACAATGAACTTGTGAAATTTCAGGTCAGTGAGAGCTCTGATGAAGAACCTGAGAAGTCTAAAGACCAGTCTCAAAGTAAGGGCTGTTACTGTGTCAGAAGCATGAGTGGCGCCATGAAGAAGTAGTCTCTGATCTGACCAATGAGAAATTGCAGTGGAAATTTCAAGTTACAAGAACTTCCAGAGGAAGAAAGCAGATTGCAATGAACTGTACAGCCAAGTCTCTCAAGATTCACGCACCAGTTCAGGTTCAATTGAAGCTCGAGTTTTTCATAAAGTAAAGAGAACCTGACAATGACTGTTGGTGAACAAGGGAAAGCTGAAGACGAAATTTAACAGAAGAGAACTTGCAAAAAGAAGCATTGTGAGCAGTAAAGTTTGAGAGACAACTCAACTCTGAAACCAATGGGAGTGAATCACCTGTTGATAGAAGGTCAACAAAAAGGAGAGTTCCAAATAGATGATATGCCTCACCTGAATGGGTATACTTAGCCACTGTATCAGAAGAAGAAAAAAGAGTTAGCTACAATTCAGTAAAATGTTGCCAGCATGAATTTGAGAGTGCATCTGAGGGTGAAGAGACAGAAGAAGAACCACTCTGAAATAATAAAGAGACAATTAAGACAAGATTGAGGTATACTAGTTGCTGAATAAAATAAAAGACTTGGATCCAAAGACTGAAATGACTTTTGAATGAGCAAAGACATTTCTTTCGAATTTTTGTTTTGATTGTTGTTTCAAAAGGAAAAAGAAGAAAAGAAGAAAACTAGTGATGTTTTGAAAAACATTTTTGTTGACTGATTTTTTAAAAAAATTCCTTCATAATTTGTTTGTCTGAAATAGAGGATGGAGGACAGCAAGTGCTACAAAATTGTCAGTTTGGTGTTTATATTCATAATACTATCACCTTTAGTTGGACTGCTGTTGTGCTGACTATTTCTGGTGGAATATACGTCTTTGGATGTTGAGTTAAATACAGTAAAGAAAAAAGTGAATTATGAAATGTCAGAGCATATAGAGAACTTGGTGAATTTAAGGATACTATTTATACCAAAATGATTCATGAATATATAAATATAATGAGGATTAAGGGTTGTAACATCTGTACTTTTCTTCCTACTTCTGTTAGTGTGTGATGAACCTGATCATTTTGTATGATGTGTCATTTAATATGTATGACACTATATTTAATAAGGATTATTTTCTTTCACCCTATTTATTGGATTTCAACCTGTCTTTAGATTATTGTCTGTAAAGGAAGATACAAAGGATAATAAATATGTAAGGGTCATTGTCATCTCCCCACAATCCCACAAAGACGCAGGACACAGGTAGGGGTTATATCCTTTTCTTTATTGTACTTCTTCGCAGAGCTGCTTGTGACCACGTCTGCCCACGCTCCCTCGTCCCCTCTACTGTCCCATCCCCACACCCTTGACCGGATGTGGTGTCCAGTTACCCTGTGGTCCCTATGGCCCACTGCAGGGTCCTAGTGCCCTGCCCCGGTCACTACATCTCTCCCTTGTGTCACAAAGAATGACGAGAAGTGACAATACACAGATGTGTAGGTAGGTGATAGATGCAGGTCTGTCATGGCATAGTTCAGTATGCTTCCCATCACTACATTTCTTCTATTAATCTCTTTGGGCATCGGCCTGTTCTTCGCAGGCCGGCCTCCGTCTGTTGCTTTTCCTCTAGTCCCTCTCTATTTCTTGTTTCTTCCTTGTTGTGCTCCTGCTTTCCTTGTTCTGCTGTCTCCGTGTCATCTTCTTCTTTTCCCTTCTCCTGCAATCCTTTGAAGTGTGAGCTGTTTCTTGTTATCCTCTGATGCTCTGACTCTGCCGTGATCATTGGGCCCTTCACTCTTGTTACTGTTATCAGGTCTTTGGAGAACATGCTGTCAGATTTTCTTTGTTGTCGTTGACACACAACTACCGTGTCTCCTTCCTTTATGTTTGACGGGATGGCGTGTCGCTTGGCGTCTGCATATCTTTTCATTTTTTCTTTCGCCTCTCTGTCCCTATCTGCAATGCTCTTGTGATCGGGTGGCACTGTTGCTTCTATTTGCGGTAGCCTCGTCCGACTCGTTCTTCCCAGTACTAGCTCTGCTGGGCACCTTCCTGTGGAGTTGTGGGGTGTGTTTCTGTAATCACGTAGTACTTGGCACAGCGCTTGACTAAGTGATATCTGTGCTAGCTTTGCCCTTTGAACTGCCTTTTTGATGTTCCCCATGAACCTCTCCACCATTCCATTCGCGTGAGGCCATAGTGGTGTTATTTTCCTGTGGTTTATCCCTAGATAGACCATGAATCTGCGTAACTCTTCTCCTGAGAATGGAGGGCCATTGTCTGTTTTTAGTGTTTCTGGTGAGCCCCATGCTGCAAAGATGTCATCCAATATCAGTAGTGTTGCTGTGGCTGATGTTGATGGGACCTGTCGTACTATCGGGAACTGTGAGTATTCGTCGATGACCACAAGCAGGTAGTTGCCTGTGTCTAGGGGCCCAAAGAAATCAGCTGCTAATGTTGTCCATATCGCTCTTGGAAGATCCGACATTTGTAGTGGCTCATGCTTAGCCGGTGGTGCTATCACTTGACAGAGGTGGCATGTCGCTATAGTTTCTTCTACCATGCGATCCATGCCGGGGAACCATACATTCTCTCTTAGTAGTTTCTTGGTGGCTACCACGCCTCGGTGTGACTCATGATCCAGATTGACCAGTTGCCTCTGGAGTGAGCTTGGTATCACGATTCTCGTCCCTCTCATCATTATCCCTGTGTCTGTTTCGGACAGTTCCTCATGGATCTTCTTGAAAGCCAGCACTTCTTCTTTGCATACTCCTGTTCCCCAGGTGCAATTATTGTTGACGTGCTTCCATCTCTGCTTTCTGGTTCTGTCCATTGCTGTTTGCAGCGTGGCATCGTCCTTGCTCTCCTTTGCTAGCTCTATCAGTGTTATCGGCGCTTGAGTGTTTTGTTTCAGTATGAAGTTGAGGTATTCTTCTGCCATTGATGTCGTCTCGTGGACATGCGGCAATGGGTGTCTCGACATGTAGTCTGTCGGATTGTGTTCTTTCCCTGGCTTGTGCACAATCGTGAAATCATAGCCCATCAGTCTTATGCCCCAGCGTTCAATCCGGGGTGGCATTGTAGACGATGGGCTGCAGCAAATCGTCACTAGTGCCTGATGATCAGTTATTATTGTGAATGATTTTCCGTAAATAAACATGTGGTAGTGTTCGCATGCCCATACCACTGCTAAACTCTCCTTCTCTGGTTGCGAGTATGCTTTTTCAACGTCTGTTAAGCATTTGCTTGCATACGCAACAATTTTCCTCTGTGAGTCTCTCCCTGGCAAATGCTGCGCAAGAATTGCTCCAATCCTACTGGGCTGGCATCGACAGACAGTTCAGTGCATGGTAGCGGGTCGAAGTAGGCCAGATGTTCCACCGTCATCACTGCTTGTCTTATTTCTTCGAATGCCTTGTGACATTCCTGGGACCAGATGAACTTCTGCCCTTGTTTAGTCAGTTCTCTTAGTGGTGTGCTCACTGTGGCGAAATCCTGTATGTACCGTGCACAGTAGCTAGCGAGGCCCAGGAATGATCTTACTTCAGCAACATCCGTCGGAGGAGTTGCGTTCTTCAGTGTTTCAACCTTGCTGGGATCTGGCCTCATCCCTTGTTTGGAGAAAATGTGCCCAAAGAACACTAATTCCTCTTTCCCCAGCTCACATTTCTCTCCATTTAATGTTAGGCCCGCTTGCTGCAGTTGTGTGCACACTTGACGCAACGCTGCGTCATGCACTTTGTCTGTTTTTCCAAATAGCAAAATGTCATCACTGTAATTGAGGCTGTTCCGCACTGGCCTTATCACTTGCCGTATTGTTTCCTGCAATATCTCCGCTGCCGATGAGATTCCGAAGCTTAGCCGCTTATATCTGAACCGGCCCATATGTGTGGAGAATGTTGTGATGTATCTGGACTGGTGATCTAGTTCTAGCTGATGGTATCCTTTGCACAAGTCCAGCTTCGAGAACCGGCACGCTCCAGTGAGGCAGATTATCATGCCATTCAGGTGTGGCCCCAGGTGACGTTCCCTTGCGATTGCTGTATTTGGGATCCTCATATCCACGCAGATGCGGATCTTTGAGGTGTTTTTCTTGGGAACTGACATGATCGGAGACACCCACGGCGTTGGTCCTTCCACTGGTTCAATTATGTCTTGTGCCAGTATGCTTGTTATTTCATCTTCAACTTGTGGTTGGAGAAGTATTGGTACTCTTCTATGATGCCGAGCTACCGGCTTGATCGCTTTATTGATGTGCAATGTTATTTGCTTCCCTTTCAGCTTACCAAGACCTTTCAGTATGGCAGGGTATTCTTATAGGATGTTTTTCGTTTCCGACATGTGGTATGTCATTGCTAGTAGCCCCATCACCTGTGCCGTCACATTGCTGAGCAGGCATGGTGCTGTGATGTCTCCTTTGAGCACATGTATTTCCTCTTTGTAGAATCTGTCTTTGTACATCAAAATCTCCGTGAATTTTTCCATGTTTTCTACTGGCCTTTTGGAACCCCAAGTGAACACATCCACTGTTGACGGTGACAGTTGTTGTTTCACTCTCATTTTCTGGTATTCTGACATGCACATGAGGTTGCATGTTGCTCCACTGTCAAGTACAAACTTAGCTTGGTGGCTCCCTACGCCGATGTCCACCGAGGCTGTCTACTTTATTTGTTGTTTTTCCACAAGATGAATGTGTTCTGTCTCTTTTCCTTCTCTTGGTGCATATGACATGAGATATAGTCTTGCTTCCGACACAGGAGCTGCCGTTTCTTCTGCTTTGTCAGAGGAGCTGCGATTTGCTGTTTCCATGTGTCGTGCGTACCTGTTACTGCTCATCCTTGGTCTCATTGTTCTGCCTCTTTCACTTCTGATTTGTCATGTCATGCACGTGCTTGAAAAATGGTTGTCCCTGTTGCACTTCCTGCACTTTTGACCTATAGCTGGGCAGGCAATTCGAGGCCGCACCGGTAGCATGTTTGTTCGCCCTTCTTTGGTACAGTCTGCACCTGGCATTCCTTCTTTTTGAAGTTCCCAGTGACGCGATGTGCTACCACTACTCTCTTCTCTTTTCCTTCTCTTTTCCTAGCTCCATCTGCTTGACTCCTTCAGGATGCGTGCTCTGAACTCCACTGATTGACAACCTTCGATGATGCGCAGTCTTATTGCTTGTTCATTGTCAAATTCGCAGTACGTGACCAATTTTCTTAGTCTCGTTGCACAGTCATCTAGACTCTCTTCTCCTTGTTGCAGCGTTGAATGTGTATCTCTCGAAATCAACATTTCGTTGGGGGTCAAATTTCTGAGTGAGACACTTTATCACTCCCTTGTAATCCGCCGTTTGATCGGCGGGGAATGTTAACAATAAATCCTCTATTTCATCCCCTGCAAGATTCAGAAGCAGGTGCAGTTGCTTGCTATCCGGGACATCCGTGGCGCTCATGTAGCGCTCACATTTCCTGATCCATCTTTCCCACTGGATGCCCGCTTGTGGCTCCGATAGGCTGAACGGTAAGGCCTGCGGAATATGGCTTGCGTGCTCGTCTTCTCCTCATTGTCGCTCATTTTCCTTCTCTGGTTCTTCTCCCCTGTTCTTTTATGTATGTATTTATTTATTTATTTATTTATTTATTTATTTATTTTTCTTATTTCTTTATTTTCCCTTTTGTTTCCACTCTATCCTCCTTTGTTTCGCAGTTTTTTCTCTTCTTTTATGCCTTTTTCTTCTCTTTTTCAGTTTTCTTATTGATTTCAATGGCTGCCTGACTTCAAAATGGCCACCACGCTGTTCTTTGCTCCTATTGGCCCATTTTGCCTGACTTCAAAATGGCCGCCGTAGTCTCACGATGTTTCTGTCTTCTCCCAGTATGCCTGCCCTTTCAAAATGGCCGCTGCACTGTTCTTTATTCCTATTGGCCCGTTTTGCCTGACTTAAAGATGGCCGCCGCTCTCATGAGGTTTCCTTTGAATCACGCGCGCTTTCTCATTTAGTTCTGTTTGTGCACGCTCCGGTGCTGGCGCTTCTCACACTTCGCTTCACGGGCGGGCGCCTAAATTATTTAATTGATTATGCTTGCCTCAGCGCTCTTACCACTTCACTTTTCTGTGGCCGGGGTGGGCTCCTGCGTCGCTGCACGCTTGACTGCTTCCCTCAGACCAGGGTGGGCTCCTGGCTTTTCGGATCGGGGATCGGTGCGATGATCGCTGATCGTCGCGATTGTCCTCCAGTCATCCGGCGGACCAGGGTGGTCTCCTGGTTCGTCATGCCTGCTTTAAGTCAGGGAGGACGACGATTTGGCTTCCTTCTGTTTTTCTTGGTGAATCCCACCTTCGATCGCCAGCTGTCATGTCCCCACAATCCCACAAAGACGCAGGACACAGGTAGGGGTTATATCCTTTTCTTTATTGTACTTCTTCGCAGAGCTGCTTGTGACCATATCTGCCCACGCTCCCTCGTCCTCTCTACTGTCCCCTCCCCACACCCTTGACCGGATATGGTGTCCAGTTACCCTGGGGTCCCTATGGTCCGCTGCAGGGTCCTAGTGCCCTGTCCCGGTCACTACAGTCATTGGACAAACTAAGCATGAAACTAAAATGACTAAATCAGGTTAGGTGTGTGGCTTGAGTAAAGAGGAAAATGATTTTATGGGAGACCATAATGAGAAGGGAGTAATTATTGTGGAAATTTGGGAAGAGGTAAATGCTATAATGAAACAACAAAGGTAGGGGAATAATTTTGATGGTCAAATATACATTCTAAACTGAGAATGGGGAAGGAACAAAAGGGTGAACTTTGTGTGGGGTGTAGGAGAAACTAGAAAAATGGTAAGGCTAAACATGTGGGAGAAAGTGTTTGTGAAAGATGTTATGAAGTGATTGGAATTTATTTTTTGGGTAGAGACACAATTTTGAGAGGAATCTATAATGTTTGTGGGAAGATAACTTATTCAACTGGGTTGGGTCTTGTTATCTTGCTTTAGTGTTCCCTAGAATTTACCATCTGAGTAAAGTAAATGATGAAATTGGCTTGAAAAGAGTGACGTAGAGTTTTGGAAAGGTGGTTTTAGAAATATCAATTTCTATGATTCCTTCTGTAGGTGTGGCAATCAATGATGATATGAGAAGTAGACATCTGTCTAGTAGCTAAGCTTGCACTGGATACAGCTAGAGCATTAAAACAGGTAAAAACAGAAATTGTTACTATTACGGACATGGTGATACAAAATCACTCCCACACCAGTAAGTGAAATGTACCCCTAAAACCTCTAGCACTTAGATCATTCAAACCAAGGTTGTTCCCCTAGTAATGATTAGACACCAATAAAGTGTTCTTATTACTGTTAGAAGTATGGGTGCCTCCCACTATGTTTTTAACATTGTTAGCTAAGCTCATTAGACCTCAATATCAAGAATAATATTTAACTCAAGACTAATACCAGTTCTTCATGAAGGTTTGAGGTATTGCTTTTTCTTCTTAAACTCATCTGGTCTGAGATTCAGCCAGTGAGGTTCATGTGTGGGCTCCAGCCTCTGTCACTTCTGATGCCTTCAAAGGGGATCTCAATTTGTCTCCATTCTTTTCTTGTGTTAGTGTTTCCATAGTCTTGAGCACTTTTTCCATTTCCGATTGTTTCTTGAAAGGGTGTTCCTGCATTCTGCCCTGTCACTGTAATTGGAATTCTCCCTGACACATACTGTTGTCTCTTCTTGGTGGTGGGTGTTGTGTGCCCATATTAGGGTCCTTTAGTCTGTCTAAAAATGCTCAAGGTCCTCTGGCTCTAACTAAACCTTGGACTTCCCATCCATGGTTGGAAACATAAAAGCCAGTTCCAGTAGACTACATTTGATGTTTCATCTGAGGAGAATAGGCCTCAAAGACAGAAATATTTACCTTTTGGTGTTTGTTTCCACAGGAAACTCCAAACCAATTTGTATTTTGTGACCATCCATCTCATACGGGCTGGTCTTGTGGGCTGCAAGTAGAATTTGCCTCACTTGCTCATGAGAAGCAGGCTATCATTTTCCATGGCCTGTTGATTGCTCTGAACGTGAATAAATGGGGCCTGATTCTGTGGGCTCTTTGCAATTCATTTGGGGAACAAAAGAATCTGCCATGTAGTCAGCAAATCTTTACATCTCCATTTTCTAGCTTCTCTAGGAATCCGTAGAATTGGACATTGTTGATTTATGTGCGGCCTTTCAGGTCAATCACTTACCATTTCAGCTGCCACAGTTTAGGCTGCCATTCAGTAGTCTTACATGAAAAATTTGATCCGCACACAATGAAAAGTAAAAAAGCAATTCCACCCAATTGTTGTAATTTATATATTCCTTTATTCTTTGAGTTCTAATGTCTTTCTTCTCAGTAGCCAACGCGTTTCGTCCTATTTAGGACTTCTTCAGGGCTCATCTGTTGTCTTTCGGGTAGTGTGCAGTTTCGTCTTGCTTTCGTCCCCTCTACCTCGTATTATTCTTTCTGTGTATTCGTCCAAAGTTCCGTGACTATGTAAGTGTTTTTATAAATGCGGTCCTTCAATAGGCTCAAGTCATGGTTGACTCAAGAATCGTAAAATCCGTCCCGGGCAAGCAGTCTTATCCATATAGTCCTCTGTTGCAGCCACTCTGTCCTCCACTCCTTCTAATTTCATGTGGAAGGACTACATTTAAATTCTCATGTTTTTTATGTCAGATGCTAGGTCCATTAGCTGTTTGTAAATTGATCCCAACGTTGCTCCTACTGAAAATATCTCCTTAAGTATAGTATGCAGGCACACATCCTGCCTAGAGGCCCCCCTGGACCGCAGTAGCTTTGGTTCCACCCACAACCTCTGTAAAGAGTAGGTCAAGGTAAGTTTTTTCAGAGGCTATGTCAAGAATTCAGGGCTACATAGGTGAATGTATGTGACTCTAGCTGTAGGCAGGACATTAACTAGTGTGTTGTTGCTGTAG
Source organism: Triturus cristatus (assembly GCF_964204655.1). NCBI lineage: Eukaryota > Metazoa > Chordata > Amphibia > Caudata > Salamandridae > Triturus > Triturus cristatus. The sequence goes on along the minus strand of NC_140589.1, from coordinate 1,378,447,705 downwards.
AGTCTCTCTGGTCCTCCAAACACAATATACAGAAAGAAACATAGCAGGGTCTCAGGGCCTATCCTATGTCCAGCTGACATTGTTTAATTCCCTTGAAGTATCCTCAGTCTAGTGTCACTGCCCTGCTCGTTAACTGAAAGGGCGTTCTGCCTGCAGAAGTGCACGCAGGAGTGCAAGTTTACAAATGCAACTCTCTAAGACCCTCATTCCTCTGGGGCTTATGTGCTATTCTCTCTGTATTTCTAGCATGTCAGAGTACACTATTTGCACCCACTCTTTTCCTATAAATTCTAGATCCCTCTCTGTCAAAGTGGATGGTTCCCCATTGGTAGGTCCCTCACGTAGTCGCCTATAGACCCTCATTATGGTGACCTGCAAACTTTGACTTTTGGGGTTAACCTTGTAGATGCAGCAAAGGATGTTGTAGGTGTCCCATTCAAAAAGATTAACTATGCAGTCTATGCTGCCATATAGGTTCAGATCGAACATTCTGTCCATTGTTAAGCCCAGTGCTCCTTGTTACATTGTGGGTTATTGTGCTAGAAACCATTCACCCCACTGTAATTTTTTTGGCTCGGTTTGGTGTATGTTAATTTAGCATGATGCAGTTGTGGGGGAGTTTGTTGCCCTGTGGACACTCTTGCTGCTGGTTTAAACGCCTGGCCATCTCAAGCATGTTGTCGTTGTGGCTACGTTTGTTCCTCTGGGCTATTCTGCTGCTTTGACAAATCGGTGTATCCCCTAGGCCATCGCAACCTCCTACCTTTCACACATCACTAACACTTCAATCTCTTTTCAACTCCTCCAGTTTCCCCCTCCACAAAGGGTGACTGTGGATGGTATGCTTTATACCTCCTTTGAAGGACTGGATTATGTGTGTTAGGCTGCAGGGGGTGGGTGTCTTTCATGCCAGACCATCAGTGTTTAATGGTGTGCCTGTCATAATTTGTCTGTGCTCCGGGACCATGCACCAGCAAATCCCACACTATTTGCCTTTTGTTCCTGTAGTCTTTGGTGTTGTTTACCATGCTTTCGGAGTTGCTTTCGTACAGGGATTGCCAGAGGTCCATTCAAAGCTGTCATTTCCTTCCATGGGCAGAGTCTGCCCCCATTCAAGCGTTTCTGGTTTTGTTTGTCGCTCTTCCTGTCATGCCATGGTGCATTCGGATGGACTGTTTCTGGAAATATGGATTTTAACTGTAAATGGTGTGGCCTATGTTATATGAGATGCCAACTAAAGACATGGCTCATGTTTTAGAGCAAAGAGGTATAGCATTTTAATCAGTATGTGTGTGTGTTCATTTGCATGTGTGTACATGAGTATGTGAAACCCAGTGAATGTGCATCTTTGTATAAATGTGAGACAGTATATATGTATGTATGTGGTATTTCAATTGTGCGAACCTAGCCAGAAATCAGTAGAGCCCTGTACCGGGTCAAAGACCAGCATACAGTCAGTGTGTGATAGGAGCGGTAGATGGTTTGTGGACTGATAATGCATTGTAATGTAGTGTTCCCTAGGCATGAATGTGTATCCTCGCCATCCTCACTCTCATATATTGAGGGCGCTGCTCTGACATGTGCACTGTGTGTTTGTTTGTTTCATTGTTTTTATTTTCTATTGTCACCTTTGGGGCAGTGATCCCATGACTGTTTACTTATTTCATCTACCTACCTGCAGGTGCTTAGTTATGGTAGCATAGCTTCTATTTTATTTATTGTAGTTGATTTGTGTTTATTTTCATTTGTCTTCTCTTTCCTCCTAGAGCTGGAATGTGCTTTTAATCCACCTCACCTGTGCTACTTGGCATCCCCAGCACCTTTATCAAAGACTCTTCCAACCTGCGTCGACATGCACACATGTAGATACATTTTGGTAGATGTGGAATGCAGTGCTGGAATTCGAAAACAAAAATTAACCCTAAATTAGGGTGGGGCGGGGCTCAAGGGGGTGGTTCAGCAGGCAGGCTAGCAAGGGGGCGGAGTGAGGCAGGGCAGAGTCAAAGAGTGTGCATGTAGTAACAGCCACTCTAATGTATAAGATCTGTAAGTACACATGCATTATTATAAACTCTCCTTCAAAAGACATTGACAATTAGAGGGGCAACATTAAAGTTATACTTGCGAATTCTAGTTTGTTTTGTATGGACCAAATTTTACAAACCCCATCACTTCGGTTAAGAAGAATATCTAAATCTTGTGGGAAAAAATCAGGCATGTTGTTGGCATAAAGGAATGAGACATTTTACGAGACAGCCCAAACATACTTTTCTGATCATCGTTATCTTTGCATTTCTGTGTTTTGGAAGCTATGTAATTAGCACAATGCCATCCTTGGAGTAGCCAAAATAACACATCATTTTCTGGTTTGAACTTAATGGGTGTGGTGTAACGGCCTGAGCTGCCAACTGACTTTGGAGCCTGTGAGAACTCAGTGTTGGCCTCAACATCCTGTGATTCTGGACAAATTCACATAATCTCCCCTTGTCTACAATTTAGTGTCATGAGACCCTCATGGGTGATTTGTTGTGCTTTACAAATCATGGATTGATTCAAACCTGCCAACTCATACCATGCCACTGTGTGACACATGATATCTGCTGGCAGGGAAAACGAGGTGAAAACCACGGTAAATAGTGGATTGTTAGCTCGTTTTTTGAGGCTTTGAAGTGCTGACGTCCATTAAGGGGTGTGAAAACCCCTCAGGTCAAGGGCACCAGCCTCAGCAAGCTTTTATTTGTAGTTTTTGGAGGAGAGGGTTTGGGGGCAGGGTGGGGGCAAAAGTGCCTCTTAGGTACTTCTCGGCATGAGGCCCTGCCTCCTCCAAATCACCGCCCCTTCCTCACACATTGAAATGTTTGTTCAAGTTAACAGGTATATTGATTGATTGAATGTAGAGGAGGGCCATGATAGTGCATAAACACGTTGCTTACTCTGCTGATGTGAAGTGCTTTCCTAGTAGGACCTACAAATCCAGTCTATTTTAACTCAGGAGGCTGGCTCAGTGAGTTTATTGAACCATACCATGATCAGAAGTCTTCATGGCTGAACAGTCATACTGCCACTGTAAGTAAAATTAGCACCATAAAGGTGGGTACTAGTAATATTTGTTATTCACCACATATTTACATACATGTTTCTGGTTCCCTTTATCTGGCTACTTAAATATTTAAGATTCAATGTGTTACCAAAAGGCTAAACAAAAACGAGGCGGCAAATTTACAAAGAATTCACACACTGCATTACAGGAACCAGAGTTGACACTATGTTGAGTGACAGGGAGAGAGCAGTACAGCACCAAACCTATTAAGATATGGTGGTGTTCTGTTCTCTCCCTGGTCTGGTGTACTTTAAGCCACCTTGCGCAAATGCACACATCTTTGCCCCAGAAAGGAAGGGTGTGTGCGTGATGTAATGCTTCAGTTTTGTACTGAAGGGATTTCTTGTATAACATATTATGCTTTAACATAACACTCTTTTACCTTTGCATTTGTGCTGTCCATACAACACACATGCAAAGCTAAAAACGTTATGAGAAAATACACTTTCTTTAACATTACACCTGCCTTGAGGAGCCGTACATTTTTTAGCAAATCCCTGTCTACCAATGTTAGTAGACTGGATTTGCATCAAAAGCAGTGCCAGTGGAAATATGTCATTCTGCAGCCGTGTTGTTTTTGCATAATTATCGACTTGCCGCATTTGCCAAATAATTTATCATCTGCATCTGCAAAGATTAAGTGGCCATTATTCAGTTGCCTATTTTTGCATGTGGTGGTTAAACTGGTGCGAATAAGATTATATATTTGCCCAGGCAGCATCGTCATGTGCAAGCATTGCTAAATAATGAACTATTACTATACAAAATATACCACATAATTTGGCTTTTTTGTGCCTCATAATTCAGTCAACCCTTCCATATGATTAGGTGGTTACTTGCAGCATAATTCCAGTGACCATGGTCAAATCCCATGGGTGGTTGGATCGGAATGCCCATGTTCCACCCATAGTGCCTCCCATTGATGCAATGTTGCACAAAGTGCTACTTTGTGTTACTTTGAGGCTACTTTCTAGGGAAATTATATTTTGTGCTGGAAAGTAAATCAAAATCAACACTTTGCGCTAGTTTGAATCGATTCTGCGAAAAACTTGCGAACTGCTGATTAATTTGGACCCAATTGTTGCATTGTATTCGATTAGGTCGAAATGAACTTGAAGCATTGAAACATTAATATACACTGTGTTTCTGGGTCAATTGCCTAATCTACAGTAGTAAAAACACAGAAACAAAATACTTTTTGATAGTACATTGATTGGTTTAGTGTCTTGTCGGGGGTAAGAAGTGCTATATAAATGTAATTAGACTGCAACACAATATTTAACCTAAAATCTTCAGTAAAACCTCGACCACTATATTACTGTGTGCTGTATTAATGGTTATTATTGTGGCTACTCTGACACCAAACTTTCACACAGGACACAATTAAAAGTAACTATAGATGCAAACAACCAGATGTAAAAAAAAAAATATGGAAAGCCCATGTGCTAGACTTGTCAGCCTCCTTAGGGTGATCTTCAGCCAAAGTTTTGCCTTCACCCCCTCCTTTTTTTGCTGATCAAGTTTTTGCTGGTTTTAGTGCTCCAGGCACTTTACCACTGCTAATCCGTGCTTGTGCTCTATCCCATAAACAAGGTAGAATTGGCTTATATCCATTTGGCACATTTAATTTACTTGTAAGTCCCTGGTAAAGTAGTATCCTATGTACCCAGAACCTGCAAATTAAATGCTACTAGTAGACATGCTGAATGTCAGGTAACAATGCCTACAAGGGGTTCTTTTTCATATCAACAATTTCGGTGATTTCAGAAATGAATTATTTTAAGCCCTGATTAGTAGCTTATTCCAATTGAATTTCAAAACAAATTGTTTAATTCTAATGTGAATCAATCGCAAGACAACAAGAAGCTCAACAGAATTGAGCAATGCAAGACGGGTGTATACTTGTTAAGGTACAAATTTATCTAAAGAAGCTGTGTTTCATAAAAGGGTATATATTACAATTAACATATATATACAAAAGCGACTGGGATGGACATTCATTTAATACACCTCTTTTCTCACGAACACTTTTATCATAACCCATTTCATATATTAGAAGACAGGGAAATCATCATTGGCTTTACAATGAACACATTTCTGAAATAATAATTACATAGAAAATGGGTTTGATTGTCGACGTTTCTCTCTCTGGTGTGAAAACATCTATAAGACCATCTTCAGGACTACTTCTCCGAATGCTGAATGGAGAAGAGGTGCCAATAAGGAGGACCCCAGTTACTTATTATTATTATTATTATTATGCCTGTCATGCAGCAATTCTTGCCCGAATCTTGAGAGGTTGCTAATTAAAATAAGAACTCCTTGGTGAGCGCTTGCTCTAAGAAAGACACTATCATGCGATATCTGATACTTGGAGTACTTTTAATTTCAGTCACTGAATTGAATCGCTCTCTGCTTTACAACATAAGATTACCTGCTCAGTCTTCTAAGGGGTCTCCAGTCCACATAACAACAACCCATCCTGAAGATGGTCTTTAAGATGTTTTCACACTAAAGACCAAAACATCGACAATCGAACCCATTTTCTTTGCAATTATTATATCCGAAATTGTTCATTGTAACGCCAATGATGATTTCCCTGTCTTCTAATATATGAAATGGGTTATGACAAATATTTTCATGAGAAAAGAGATGTATTAAATGAATGTCCATCTCAGTCGCTTTTGTATATTTATGTGAATTGTGGTATGTACCAGCACTTCTCAGCAGCAAGTAGGTATTCTGGTATGGGCTACCTGCACTTCTATTTTTGCATTTCAAGCACTGGAGCTCAGGCTCCCTGTCTCTAAACATGTCTACAATCACAAAGCGTGGAGAGGGATAGATCCCCTCCTCCTCCTCTTTAGCTCCCATTCCAGAGAGAGTGACCCTTGACCTTTTTGGCCTCTCCTTCCTTAGCCTACATTTGAGCTAGAAAACAGGAAGGCCCCAAGTTGCAGAGCCTTCTGTGTGGATTCCTGAGACCTGTTCATTTTATTCATGCCCAGAACGGAGGTAACTGCTAAAATAAAGGAAAGACTGTTTTTCAGATTTTGGGGCACATGCATCAAGCGTGCATTTTGCGATTCCCAAATAGTGAATTTTACTGATCCGCTATTTGTGAATCGCAAAATGCTGCGCATGTAGGATTCGCCCAAAACATTGTGATTTCTTATCCTGGCCTAATAGCGATTCAGAAATTGTGAACCGCTATTAGGTAATGTGACTCCATTCATTCCTATGGGCCTACAGGCCCATAGGACTGAATGGTATTTAATTCGCTAATTGGCCAAATTGGCAATCGCAAATAGCGAATGCAAATCCAAGGTTGCCCGGGGGCCTACGGCCCCCCTGAAGCAACCCACAAAAAAGGTAAGTGTGTACATGTAAAGCACACACATGCCCTAAGGGCCTGTATGTTCTACATGGCACTTTGAAAAATGAATTTTTGTGTATTTTTCAAAGCATGCACATATTATCATCAACTTGAAGTTGATTGTAATTAGCGTTTCCTAAATGCACAGTTCGCATTTAGGAAAGGCTACATGCATCGGCATTAGGGAATTGCAAATTACGATCCCCTAAATGCATTTGCAATTTAGGTAATCGCAAATAATTGCGATTCCCTAAATTGCGAATGCCGAAACCTACATGCATAGGAAAAGGCCTTTTTCCATTCGCAAACAGCACGATTCTGCGAATCGGCCTGTTTGCAAACCGGAAAAGGCTTGATGCATGTGCCCCACAGTGATTTATCAATCCGTGTGCAGATTTACTCATTTAGGTGTGCTCTTTGATTCCTGTTGTCCTCCTCCTACAAGGATAGATTCTAGTTTCTATGTAAATTTCAGTTCTTGCTTGTTCTGCAACTCAAATGTCCCACTTGTTTCCACTCAGTCAGGATGTAAGTGTGCGGAATTCATGAAAACAGGTCAAAACTTGTACACATATGATTTCTACTCATATGTGATATCCGCACTCATAGATCGCATGTTTCTTCTTTTGCATTTCCAGATAGCTAATGGATGTGTAATATAGACTTCTTAAACACATGTATTCTTACCCAGAGAGGACTTTTTTCTGGATCATCAGCCCCAATGAGTGCCTTATAATGTAACTCAGACTACCTACTTATTTGGTAACTCGTGGTGCCTGCCATGGTCCTTGAGGAATGGCAAAATAATAGCAATCAAATTTCAGTGGCCCTTTTCTATCTGATAATAATTATAATAGTTGCAAACCTATTATATTTCTGTCTAAATAGATGGGTGTTTATAAAGTTGCACCACCCTTCACACAGCAATGAAAATAGACAGCGCAAAATTGCAAGATTTAAAAAAAAAAATAATTATGCTAAATTAATTGACAATTGTCCAAGGGACACATTACAAAATCACACTAGACACCATCAAGTGGATCGTTTCATGGACAAAATGTCACCTAATGAATACCAGTCATCTTCAGAAACAAATTACTGTGAAATTTCACAGCAGCAAAATTTTAAAAAATCACAAATTTTGCATAGCGCAAAATTTGAATATTTCATGAATTGCGTGGGCTTATTAACAATTTTATACAGACTTAAATATAAACTAGCATCAAGATGGTAATTTCCTCCAACAATCAATTTCCTCTCTAGTGAATAATGATCATATGTAATGACTGTGCTTTGCTTATGTCTATAGAGTTGGAAAGACTTGGCAGCACTTCATATCACAAAAACCACGACTAATGATGTTTAATTAGAAATTGGAAGATCACCCCCATGAAACCTGAACATTCCTTATGCTGCTATTTCATTCCATTGAACAACATCCCACATATTTTGACAGCATTTCCAGTCCCAAAGTTTTGCAGTTCAAATTCTTTCTAGGGACATGGATTCTGGGGCGGTTCCTGTACTTCACTGGCACTCTTATAGAGCAGCGATACAATAAATGACCAAGGATGTCTGCATTTGAAAACCCTTCTACTGCTGGTCCTCTTCATAGATAGAGCTATTCGGATACATCGAGTAAAACTAATCTGATGAACCAGAATTACAAGAACAACCCAGGGGATTATTTCCACTTTTTGGCATTGGCCTCCTTTATTCCATTCCATGACCATAAATACCAAAACAACTCGTCTGTTTCTGGTTCTCATTGCCAGCAGTTCAAGGACAGTCAGTTGATCTTGTCAACTTATAGATATATTTTCCATAATGCTATTTTCAAACATGGATCACATTTTTACACTGTTCTGGTATTACTGGCCATATCAAACAGATTCGCAATAATTATTAAATGACCAGATTATTTGAAGGGTCCTTGCAATGCTTGCCCACTCCATAGAATGCACCCCCCATGCATTTCTCATTCTGGTACCCATATTACTCTGCAGTGCATCAGGTGCTCAGAGACTCTGGACTCTGATCACTTATGTTGTTTAATGGCATGTTCCTCAATCCTAACATGTTGTTCTACAGCCAGCTGTGCACACTACTACTAACTCACTACATGTGTCTGTGTGTCCACATTTCTGCATGTTGCAAATTGTGACTGCTGATTTTCTTCTTATCAGCTTTAGCCAATCAGTTGTCAACATTTACATTTAACTCCTTTACTGTAAATGTTGAGTAGTTCACGTCTTCTGCAGTGCCTTCCTGCTTTGGGGAACATGACCATCTCATCCTCAGTCTACGGGAAGAAAATCCATCTGAGTCTAGTCACCGGGGGTGTCAGAACATCCCTTAGAAAATAAAAAAGCAGAGGTGGTGTTTACCCACCCAGGAATCCCAGGGAGATATTTGTTTTTTAAAAGGGGAGTGGGGTGGTCCGCCATTGCATCGGGCCTAGCCCCTACCCTCCATGGTCCTTCAGTGGCCAGAAAACCCACTTAGACACCAGGGAGATTTTTTTTAAAATGAATGGAGGCTTCGGGCCAGATTCCCAACCCTCAATGCCTTCAACGCTGTTGGGACAGAAATCCCTCTTAGACACCAGGGCAAAATTACATAAAAAGAAAGGCTGGTGTCAGCCCATCGGACATCAGGTCTGACCCCTCACTCATAAAAGGCCCCAGCTGTCTTTCTGCCCCTCTAGGCGAGGACTGGGAGGATTTACCCCTAATCTGCCCCCAGTGGAGGGGCAAAAGACCTCCTAAACTCCATGGAGAAATTAAAAAAAGAAAGGGTTGGGTCAGTCTGACTAGTCATCATGCCTCATTCCTACTCCCTAAAGACCACCAGCAGTCTTTCCACCCGACATGGGAGGGGTCAGATTCTAAGGTTTTGTCCCCAATTTGCCTCAGTGGGGGGGATTACGGGCAATACCTCCCCTTTCTGGCAGAAAGACGGTCTGGTGCCCAGAGGTGGGAGATGCAGTGCAGCTCAAGGATTGGCAAACGTCACAACCCATTCTGTTTCTCACTTTTTTTCCTGATAGTTTGGTGGGCATTCTAAGCTACATGGGATGGGCAGATAGGTTGGAAATACCCCAACCTGCTATCCCAGCGGGCCCGAATGCCCACCTTACTACCAAGGAAAAAAAGTGAATACAAGAATGGGATGGGGTGCTGAATCATCCTAGCATTGGTCTCCACGCTCCTACGTCAGACAATATTTTTGCCCTCAGGAAAGGCAGATGCCAGTCAATAAGTCAAAAGTGCACCCAAAGCAATCGTTTTCCCTCTCACTATATTGAAAGGCTGCACTGATCAGGCTCTGGATCAGCTGGCAACCAGAGGATCCTTCCAACCCTGTGTATTTCTGAAACCTTGAGGATTCCAGGGTGGTGTGCCTTCGTGGATCCCAGCGTGTTGTCTCACCTAGAACTCCTTGCAAATGACAAATTGTTGGTCAAAGAATGGCATTTTCCCCTATTATTCAGCCGCGGTCCGTGCAGGTAACAGCAGTGGGGTGGTGGGGCCATGTAAGGGGGATTTCGAAGAGACGATGCAGAGTGAAATTAATTATTTATTAAATTTTTCCTCTGCATCGTCCCTCGAAATCCCCCTTACACGGCCCCACGGCCCCACGGTCCCACTGCTTTTACCTGCACGGACAGCGGCTGCTTTTTTTGTGACAGAAAACATTAGGGCTTACAGACTATGGCCAAAGTCTTAGCACAGTTCGTTCCCACCCTTCTCCTGATTGAAACACTGCCTCCTACATGTGGATCGACTTAACACACACCAGAACCATGTGAACATTCATTGACAGCACATTGGCTTCACACAGTCCAAGTTTTGACCAGTTTCTCTCTCAGATGATAGGCCCAACCACACAAGTTGGGTACAGTTTTTATCAGAAAAAGTGTGGAAATGTTAGATGACAGACATTTTTGCAGATGCCTGCTGATTCTGGAACCTTCCCTCAGAGAAACATAAGGCAAATGTGTGACTTTTGTCAAAGTGTGATTCTTGCAGTGCATTCTGGGTAAGAAAACATAGTGGGATCCATGCAAGTTACACCACCTTGAACACTACTGGCGTCTAGTTTATAGAAATGCCTGGATTTGTTAGGTTTCCCAGGGCCAAGTTGAAGTCCAAATTTCACAGCTAGCCATATTATAAAAAACTTGTCAATTTTCAAAGCAAATATTTCATGTCTCCATGTTGAACATGGAACATTGCACACCCTTTTCCATGACTATTGCAAAGAAAATTGCAACTCAAAAAATGTTTATTGGCAAAACTTGGTGCCGATGGCTTGACAATGTGGGGAGACTGCTTTTTCTGTTGATGATGGTTAATCCTGTGTTAGTGAACCAGGAATTTACTTTTCCTATCACTTTCTCCTTAACCACGCCCTCCACACCCCCTCCTCCCATTTTCCCACTATTAAATGGAATAGGTCATAATCATAAGGCACATGGACACTGAGGGTTCAAGTTAAATGAAACATTGAGGTTCTGATTTGAGCACACTCTGGAAGATTTACTAACACTGGTTTTGTCTCAGCCAATGCAAAGTGTAGAATTGGGATGTACTTTTCAATGCAAAACATGTCTTGGATGGAAATTAGCTTCAAAATAATGCAAAGTAATGGACTTTGCTACTTTGCCCTACTTTGTTTTGTGGGGCCTCCCATAGGTAGAACTTGGGAGTTCCCATGCCACCATCCATGATTTTTGCCACAAATCCCTCATTACTAACATGGCTAGACATTTGTGTAAATAAAACACACTTTATCGCACCAAGCATGAAAGTGGAGAAGAGCTCTCTTTTCTCCAAACTTTTCCATCGTCTAAAGTGGGAAAAGTTTTAAAGTATGTCTATGCAAGTACAAAATCTATGCTGGGGGGGTGTGGTCTGGCCACTCAGGAAGATGGCCGCCTGAACGAGGAGCTATGCTTTGGGACGAACTCCTGACGAAGGTGGCGCTCTTTCCAGCACTACCGTGACTACAGCAGCGGCCGGTTTTGAGGACCAGAACAAGGCGGCTTCAACTGGTCTGAATTTCGTGACTAAATGAGTTCCATTAAAGGCTCGTTTTTGCTCGAAGACTTCCTGAGCACATACACGAGCATTGGGCCTTATGACGCAGTGAAGCGCCGGCTCTTGCGTGGCTGGTGCGCCGCTTCTGACGCCTTCATGTGTCCCGGTCCTGAGGAGACAATGCACTTCCGGGCTCCTGTTCTTCCCAAATGGAAAGAACTGTCGATGTCTCATACAATCATCCGGAAACTTTTATAAATGGAGAATCAGAGAATTACATTTTCAGTCATTTATTTCTGTCCCCAGCTTTAAAGACTAAATGACTGGAATTTCTCACTATTATACGCTGACAATTTCCCTCTGATACATGATTCTTGCCACTATCTATCTTGGAGTGAGGTGTGAGGTGTACTTCTTCAAGCTCCACATTGTTATTATTCTAGTAACTATGCACTAAAACGTGAAGCGACGCTCTTTGTGACACATTACCCGCTAAGCGCCAATTGTTTCGAACACTTTGTCAGACTTATACTTCATCTTTAATTGACTTTCATGAGATCCTGTGAGTGTTTCCCTCGCTGTTGATAAGTTAAGATCACTACATTTATATTCTGACAGATTTGAAAGAGTGGTATGTGAGGGAGATTTCTGACATACTTCACACGCCAAGTATTTCAAGTAATTCCGTCAGCACTGCAGTCAATTTGCAAGACGACTCGCATGGCATCATATACTATATAAAGTCTTAACTCAAAGGTTCTATTGAAGGGAAGCAGTGTTTTTCAATACGTCTGTGAGATACCTGTTTTTTTTTATTTGAACTTTTTGCTGCAAGATTGATAAGCCTCAGCTTAAGCAACTCTTCGCTCTGCTAGGTAAGTTATCGCTTCACAAGAACAGAAACAAATCTTCCAAGCAACCCCTTTTTGCAGAGGCGCTCAAACAATCACGTACCATGTCTGCGAAAGGTTCAGTTTCCCCAACATCTAACCCACCTTTGGTCACCTCAACCGAATTATCAGGGGACACTTTGAATCGCATTTTACACAAAGTCTCGTCAATCAGCTCTCGTTTGACGGATATGGACGCTAATATCTTTTCTCTCACGACAGTAGCCAAATCAATTAGGGCAGGCATTGTGCAATTCCATACCAAAGCGGTAGGATTGGACCAATAATTAACTTTAGTAAAAGCTAGACTCGAATCAGTGCAAAGCAAGGACCAAGACCTATCATTTTTCCATAGCAAGGTGGTGGATTTGGAAGACCGAAACAGAAGGGATAATGTTCGATATTTGGGTTTCCCAGATAAAATTGAAGGTCAGAATGCTTGACTATTCTTATGTAATGTCCTTCCCAAGCTTCTTGGTATCACCTTTGAACCATTTCTGGAAATCCAACGTCCACCACGCAAACAAACAGATTCCCGCCCAAGACCCCTAATTGCCTGCTTTTTACGACATGACCAAGTACGACAAATATTGATGGCAGCACGAGCGCAGGGCTCCTACATATATGATGGTCAAGAAATACGCATGGCTGCTGACTTCTCAAAAGAAACTAATGAAAGGAGAAAAGCATTTCTTTCTATGAGACCACAACTCAGGCAGATGGACATAAAATATGGTCTGTTTGACCCTGCTAATTTCCATATCACCAAAAATGGCAAATCAGAGGATTTCTATAATCCTTAAGACCTACAACATTTTCTTGATAGTATTTCGCTTCAAGATATTGACGTACAACATCCCCCTGCTGATCAGTCTATCTCAAGTTCTAAATCCTCTCAACAGCCTTCCGACAATCGACACCGCAGCACTAGCGAAGTTCGTTATAGTGGGAGAGACATTGAGAGATTAATCCGTACCCATGATGACAAAGCTTCTGCTTTACAGACAGTCTCTACTTTCACACAAGATCGTCATAGGAACAAATCTCGATCCCCTCTAAAATCTGCCTCAGATGGAGAATAGGCAATGATGTTATCTTCTTCTTATTACAGCCTTGTCCATTCATAATGTACTTTCATTAATTTCTTTAGGCTCTAGACAGATAAGTACTATCCAAGATCTTTCTATATACTACTATTCTATCTTTGCTCATATTAGTACCTATAGTCACTTCTATACTTATATTATATTCAGGATTTATCAGTATATTTATTGCATAAGATTTACAGTCGTCTAAATTACATTGATATCGTCCTTTCATGAATTTCTTTAGGTTCTAGGATAGGTAAGTATTATTCAAGGTTATATATATATATATATATGTATATATATATATATATATATATACACGTATATATATATACGTATATATATATATATATATATATATATATATATATATTGCTCCACAGTTTGCCCACAAACGGAGTTGCACTCAAAGGCAGGCGAATCCCATCACGAAAGTTTTCACGAAGGAATCCTTTATTACAGCAACTGATTACATCACCAAATATTTCATTTCTTGCCCTACGCGTTTCAGAGCTTCAGTGCTCCTTGTTCACGGTCCAAATTGCAATGGGCAGATGCAAACAATCACAGGTCTCAAATGCGGTATTTATCGCCCTCTGGTGGGCCTCAGCGCTTTCTGGGACTTGTAGTTGATGCTTATATATTACCCTGTATGGGTTCTGCCTTCGCGCAATAATATTGTCAAACTCTCAATAGAGCCTCTGGATTAGTGATCAGTTTCATCGCGCTTCATTCCTGCTCTTCTGCTACACGCCTTCAGTGATCTGAAAACAGCAGTCCACTTACATCCTCGTGGCGGTGCAAACTCCCCGACCTGGACTGGCCGGAAATACTGCTCCACAGTTTGCCCACAAACGGAGTTGCACTCAAAAGCAGGCGAATCCCATCACGAAAGTTTTCACGAAGGAATCCTTTATTACAGCAACTGATCACATCACCAAATATTTCATTTCTTGCCCTACGCGTTTCAGAGCTTCCGTGCTCCTTGTTCACGGGCCAAATTGCAATGGGCAGATGCAAACAATCACAGGTCTCAAATGCGGTATTTATCGCCCTCTGGTGGGCCTCAGCGCTTTCTGGGACTTGTAGTTGATGCTTATATATTACCCTGTATGGGTTCTGCCTTCGCGCAATAATATTGTCAAACTCTCAATAGAGCCTCTGGATTAGTGATCAGTTTCATCGCGCTTCATTCCTGCTCTTCTGCTACACGCCTTCAGTGATCTGAAAACAGCAGTCCACTTACATCCTCGTGGCGGTGCAAACTCCCCGACCTGGACTGGCCGGAAATACTGCTCCACAGTTTGCCCACAACCGGAGTTGCACTCAAAAGCAGGCGAATCCCATCACGAAAGTTTTCACGAAGGAATCCTTTATTACAGCAACTGATTACATCACCAAATATTTCATTTCTTGCCCTACGCGTTTCAGAGCATCAACTACAAGTCCCGGAAAGGCGCAGAGGCCCACCAGAGGGCGATAAATACCGCATTTGAGACCTGTGATTGTTTGCATCTGCCCATTGCAATTTGGCCCGTGAACAAGGAGCACTGAAGCTCTGAAACGCGTAGGGCAAGAAATGAAATATTTGGTGATGTAATCAGTTGCTGTAATAAAGGATTCCTTCGTGAAAACTTTCGTGATGGGATTCGCCTGCTTTTGAGTGCCCCCGTTTCCCTTCCCATCCTGCCCTATTCCCTCTCATTGTATTCCCATTAATTGATCATTTCTCTTACTTTGACTAATACATTGATTCCTGAATTCTTTATCCCTTTTGACCGTATCTCAGCATGACAAGCACTCATTCACTTTCTACCATCACGTGGAATGTCCATGGCCTCACTCATTACATTAAAAGGAAGAAAGTACTTTCTTATCTCCAGTCCAAACATGTAGACATTGCTTTACTACAGGAAACACACCTTGGTGCGCTTGAATCTGACAAACTCTGCAGAGATTGGATGGGGAAGGTCATTTACAGCAGCATTCACAAAAATGAGCCCACAGATACTAACCCTGTCCGCAAATGTGGAGTTGCAATTCCTATTAGTAAATCACTTCCAGTCACAATCTCCAAGACCTTGTCGGATCCTGAAGGCCGATATATATTCTCTAAATTACGTATTGGGAATTCTTACATTTGCCTGGGATCAATCTATGTTCTGACTGGCACTAAAAAGTATTTTTTTCTTCAATTGAATCGTCTTCTCACAGAGATTGACACCTCGCAATACCTTATTGGTGGGGATTGAATTCTGGTACGAGATCCTATTCTAGATAAGATAGGTCCATTTGATAAAGTAAATGCAGTGGATAGAGCTATTTTAAATGATATACTCTCGGATAATGGTTTGGTTGACCATTGGCGTCTTAGCCCTCCACATGAGTATACGTTCTTCTCTCCCTCGCATGGCACATTTTCCCGCTTAGATTATTTTCTGGTATCACACAAAGCGGTCCACTTGGTCACAGAGTCTCATATCTTGGAGGCAAGCTTGTCTGATCATTCTCCTGTCCTTTTATCTCTAGATCTAGGTCTATCTCGACCAGGGCGTAAGCCATGGTGCATGAGCATTCAGCGGCACAGGACACCCAAGGGTAAACTTCAATTGCAATCCCATCTCCAAGATTATCTCTCTATTAATCAGGGCTCTGTCACTTCCAGCAGGACGGTGTGGGAGGCAGCTAAAGCCACTATTAGAGGTCAGTTAATGTGTGATGCAGCACTCGCTAATAAGCAGAATATTGCAAAGAAAGCAGAATTAGAACAAGACATTCAATCTTATTCTTGCCTATATACATTAGCTCCTACCTTGCATAATTGCAAATTATTAGAACTAGCACGCATGTCCCTAATTAGTCTCTTTACTTCTAAAGCTGAATATGCTCTGCAAAAAATGAAGGGGCGACATTACGAACAAGGGGAGAAGGCCAGGCGGTTATTAACTGCACATCTACGTCAAAGAGAGGCAGCAATGGCCATCCCAGCTATTCGGTCAACTCAAGGTGACATACTCACAAAACCTCAAGAGATAGTTAATGGATTTGCCTCCTTTTATCAATCCCTATATACTCCAGGCAACCAAATAGACCGAGATAAGATGTCCTCTTTTCTAGCAAAGGTGTGTCTTCCTCGTCTTTCTGATGATGGTAGAGCTCTACTTGATGGTGAAATTACAAGAGATGAGATCTCTAAAGCCATTGCTGCTCTGTCTTATCATAAAGCTCCTGGGGAGGATGGATTCCCTGCTGAATTTTATAGATGGGCAGGACATAATATTATTGATACTCTGCATGCTGCATTTCTGGTCTGCTAAACATCTTTCAGAAGATGCCTTGGCCCTTGGGATCTCCCCCTTGGTTGCTCCAAGTATCTCCAATATTATCATACCTAAAATTGTGGGGGAAGCATAAAGGAGTGACTTCTGGCCTTTATAAAACCTTTACACTTCCTCTATTTTCACAAACCCTCTCTCATACTCTTCAAAATAAATGGCAATCCCGTGTATCTATTTCCTATACGGCTTCTGAATGGGACCAGATATTGGAGGGATTACACAAAGGAGTATGTGAAGCAAGGCTTATATTTTGTATATTTAAAATTCTTCATGACTGGCACAGGTCACCGATTAAATTACATAAAGCTGGACTACTTTCACACACTAATTGCTGGAGGTGTTCCGCCTCTGGTTGGGATATAACCCATATTATTTGCGAATGCCCAAAAACCCGGTCTTTTTGGATCTTTGTAGGTAAAACCTTACATTCCACAATTTCATTACATTTACCATTTACATCTGCCACCATTCTTTTGCATAATTTATGTCATTTTCCAAAGCTTTCCAAACCACAAATTCGTCTCCTACATACTGCGTTAGCTACAGCTAAAATCTGTATTTTACAGCATTGTAAGTCATCATCCCCACCCTCACAGGAAGAATGACTAGTGGCAATGATGCAGACGGCTTTACATGAACGCACGATCTATAACCTCCAGGATCAAGCTGATATTTTTCTCCAGACTTGGTCTCCTTTTTTAAAAGCTGAAATTGATGATACTGTTAACCCCGCTATCTCTCCTAATGCAAACAAGCAAATTAATTAATTCACTATTTTACATCCTTGTATATTAAGCTTTCTGCACCATTTCTTATTTTATTTTCATTTCCTTCCTTTCTTTCGTCTCCCTTTTTCATTTTATTTACCTTACCCCTCCCCTCCTACTGTCCCCTTCCTTACACTAGCTCTATTCTTTCACACTATTTTTTCATATTATTCTTCAAGTGTATCACCTTTCTCCTATTTTCTTCTTCCTTTCCTTTTCCATACTAACTTTATACTCTTCTCCAAACTTTTGCGTCCTAAAACGTATCAATATAACTATCTCCTATAAAGTTCTTGTCTCTTATTTACATTTAGATTCATTCATATTTTATCTATTATTACCATATGCAGTATCAATTTCTTATTCATGATATTTCTACTATTTATATATTTACTTATTATTTAGCTATTTAAATATTTATATATAATATGATTCCTTATATATTCTATTTATTCATCCATATTTCTTATTAATATGTATTTCATGTTTTTCTTATTTCTATAATATTTCTTATGTATTTATCCACAATTAATCGTTTTTACCTATTTTGTATTACTATGTATTTTATTGTACAATTCAATAAAAAATTTAAACTCAAAATCTATGCTAGCCATAACGCACACATCCTTGCACTATAGTGCAAGGGTGTGTGCATGAGGCAAGGCAGCCTAAAGGGCACCCCGTAGTGGGAGAGAGAAATAGCCTCATATCTTGCTAGATATGGTGCTGTTTTGTTCTCTCCCTTTCACTCAAGGCAGCACAGCAGCTTTGGTCTAGATACTCGAAAAAATTGCGTAACGCAGCACAGCAACCAAAATTCTGCGCTGAATTGCGTGACAGGGTGGGAGTAGGAGAGCACCATATCTACAGAGATATGTCTCTCTCCTCCCCTCTCCCAAGCCCCGGTACAGATTTTAGCTGCCATGCGCTAGGCACACACCTTAGCACCGTGGTACTAAGGCATGTCAAGGGTAACCTTGCAGTGCAAAATACTATGCTTAGACACATTTTAAAGCTTTTCCTACTTTGCATGTGTGCTGCCCAGCGCTGCACACATGCAAAGTCGGAAAAGAAAGGAGAAATAAAAAAATCTCCTTTTAACACCTCCTTTTTCATTTTTAGCGCGTAATCCTGTCTACTATTGTTTGTATATAGGGTCTTGCATCAGAAGGCATGGGTGGTAGCATGGAAACGCCCGTGTATCACCCATGTAACCCCCATCCCCCCTTGGCGCTAAGTAATGCAAAGCAGTGCCTTGCGCTGTTTTTCATTACTTTTAGGGTACTTTCCAGCGCAAATCACAGTTTGCACTGGAAAGCGAATGTGGGGAAAAAACATTTTGTTCTGGTTTGCGTCACTTTTGTGATGCTAACCCCACGTAAAATGTTTGAGAATCTATCCCTTTGCTTGTTGTTCTGCATCGCATGAACAACTGTAAATTTGATATGGAATGTTCTTCCTGAGAATTGTTGGTCTTTTGCTCTTGTTGTTCATTTGTCTTTTCTTTTGTGTACGAATCAATTAATTAAAAAAATAAACCAAAATGACCTTGAGTTTAGCTCTTAGTTTCCAGTTCTGTGTCCGTTACCTAGGGAATTATTGTTTCCTAATAGAAACACATTTGCTTAATGAAGGCATTATTGATAGGTTTTATTGTGAACACTCTCCATCTGAATTGGGAACAACGAGAACGTTGTTGTTTGTTTATCATAATTTAGGTGGTATCCTAAAGCTTGTGAGCAGTGAGTTTGTCAATTATGGGTGCCTTATTCATGTTTTAAGTAACTACACACTTTTTCGTGGGCTCCAACAAAAGTGTACGGAGTTTGACTGTTCCAGATCGGCATAAATGTGGTTTAAAAAGCATCTACACTGAAAGAAAATCGAGTAATAGTGTTTCCTGTGTCACTGCCCAGTGAATTAATAGACTTTCACCTATCCATGTGCCTAAAACTCAGTCAGAAAACATATATTTGCAATGACAGTTTAGAGTGCTACTGCTGGATTAATGAAGTGTTTTATTTTGAAAGGTCACCGCCTACATTTTTAACTCGCCAGGTTTCTATTCTTTATTTTGCAGAATGTATGTGGTACCCAAAACTTGTGAGATGTTTACTGACGTGAATAAGCGCATCTACATACTATAAAAATACTCCTGGTGACAATAAAAAGGAAAAAACAGTCTAAACAACTCCTGTGTATCCCAACCCAAACATTTCTAAATCTTTCCCATTTACAGAGCGGGCTTTCAATTTTAGTGTTGTTAATTCTTTTTGTGAGTACATCTAACCTGTTTTGTTGGGAAACGATGAAGGATGGGGCATATTAGCAAGGGCAGTATCGCCGCTTTAGCGGCACTTTTTCCAATAAAGCGGCGATATTTTTATCGCCCTATTAGCAAGCTGTCGCTAACAGCTGTTAGCGACAGCTTAATGGCAATAGCGGCCGTTTTTTTAACCGCTTTGCTTGTCAGCGATAAATATTGCTAATGACATGCAAAGTAGGCATTCCTCACTAAAATTAATAGGAAGAAGTCGCTAACACAAATCGCAATGCCCGCAAAGCGATAATAAAAACTTGCGCTAACCGCAATTATCGCTGGATTTTAACACCTGCTTAAATCCTGACTTTGCCATTGTTTTCTATTGGAGGTGGATTCTACGGCTGAATCCTCACCTGCCTATTAGTGACCTTTTCCTTAGCGATGGGAATTCATCGCTGGAATTCCCGCGTTATTGCTGGAGAATCGCCGCTATCGCTGGTTTATTATCGCCTTGGAGATAAATGTTGATCATAACGCGTTATCTCCGCAATGTAAAACCAGCGACAGCCGGCGATAAAAAATACAGCGCTAAGCGCGCTTAGCGATAATTATCGCTCAACCTTGCTAATATGCCCCGATATTCTCTGTATAATATATGGGGCCCTCTCAACAGAAGAGTTATCAAAAATGTCTGCGTAAATTATGCTGTTTCATGAACCTAACCCTCACTATCACTTTGTGTATGACAAAACATTATTGCGACAGGACAGAGGGTACCTGCGAGAAAATTCTGCAGCGGAAGTGAAAGCACGGATGGAGAAATGAGAGGACTGGAAGCTTCTTTTCTTTTGATAATTTTTGTAACTTATGCATGCTGATTGTCTCAACTATGCATATCAAGTTGCACATTACTTTAGTGCATTAAGTAGCACTTTTAAAGTCTCACATTACTCCTTGATAATGTCCCTGCGTGCAACTTTGCTGGATTTATAACACGCCTTGCAAGTTCATAAGAACGCCACGGGAGACGACTTTCAGATAATGAATGTGCATTTCCATGACCTTTTGGAAGTCACTTGGGGGAATCTTGATGAAAAGGACGGGTCATTAACTCACATTAACTCACAGTTCATCAGTTTATTTGCTGTGATAGGTACTTTTTGTCTTTTCTCTGCGGATGTTAACCTCGGTCCACGGTAGCCCTTAATATCTGAAGGAGAATCTCATTCACCAAGCTTCAGTTTTCATAAGAAAATAGGAAACCTTCATTATAAAACATGCTTTCACTTGTGTTTCTCCCTAACTTCAGTCAATCCGTATTTCTACTACCCAGCCTGTGAAAGGTACAAAATCTGTTATTTCATATCATGACATTGACTGCCGCGGCCTCTGCAGGTAAGAGTGGTGGGGCCAGGTGAGGGGGATTTCAAGAGACGACGTCGAGGGGAAATGTATTATTTATTTAATTTTTCTTCGACGACGAGGGAAAATGTATTATTTATTTAATTTTTCTTCGTGTTCGTCTCTCGAAATCCCCTCACCTCGCCCCACCCCCCCACCGCTCTTACCTGCAGCGGCCGCGGCTGGAAATTGAATGTCGTGTCATGGCAGCTCACGTCACATCATGTCATCATCATGTCACGTCACCTTAGTCTACATTATAATATATTGTGTTATATTGCATTGAGTTTATTTTGCGCACACCATGTAGCCGAGGGGCAGCTTCCATCAATGGAAATATTTACCTATGTTAAAATGGGAAACTAACACTCTAGAGGTTAGGCGGGGTAGCTCCTTTACTGGCCCACAATCTCTTCGCCTCACTTCAGGGAAATCCAACCATTGCTCGTCAAAATGCGACGTTCTAAGTAATGAGAAAGGGTAAAAGGGAAAACAGGGGTAGGGATTGTACCATTTACAGTAAAACACAGTTATAAAAAGATGCAATGAATTACAATGCATAGGTAATTACAAATTATCTCATCTACAGTTCTAATGTGAAAAGAGATCATTAGACAAAATATACAGTTTATTATCCTTCCGTCATATAGTCATTTGGGAGCAAATCTTAGGGCCGAGTTTGTCGGTGTGGGAGCGGGCTGCCACACCAACGCCCCACCCCCACATGGCCAAACCTCACCACCACCTGTCCGCCAGATTACGAATCATTTCAAGGTCCAGCAGGCGGCTTGGCAGTCCAGTGGTGGTGCAGTACAAAGGCTCATATGTGAGCCTTAGAATTGCACCGCCACGGCACAGCCAGTGCACGTTCCTGCACGGCATGGACTGTGCAGTCCATGCCGTGCAGGAATAGGGGGGCATCCCCTGCATGAACCTCTATGCATAAGGGCTAGAGGGGGCCCTGTAGGGCCCTCTTTGTTTCCTCATCGCCAGCAGTTCCATGTTATGAGAACCACCATGAGACCGTTGGGGGTGATGAAACTCGTAATATGCTTGGCGGTGCTGCAGTGGCACCATCATGGATATTGCGGCCTCAAGACCGCTGCACCAACGCCAGGGATTGCAAAACCCTGGCAGTTGTGTCGATCCAATGTAGGTCCAACTTCCGTACTCGTAATACGGTGGTCGAAACTCTGGTGCGGAGGTCCCCGACTGCCACTGCACCTCCACCATGAGTTTGGCAGTCCTATGTACTGCCAAACTCATAATTAGACCCTTAGTCTTTTTTTGGAACCAACGGTTGCTCCTTCGTGAATCAAGTTGAAAATCAACATTTTATCCTTTGTAGGTTTTATTTTTATCTGTACCAATTAACCACCCTTCCACAGCGGTTTAATTACTTCATATTTATTATCATGCCACTGTTTATATTTGTTTTGTTAGTAGGCCACTTTCTCAAGTTTCAAGTTTAAGTTTATTGATGCAGCTTTACAGTAAAGCCATACAATAATAAAAACATAAAATACGCAGTAAAAAATAACCCCAACCTGTATGATTATTGTACAGTACATGCCCCAAATTATACAGTAAAATAAAAAGAGAAAGCATCCCTGTACAAATGTTCCCTTTTACTAGCATACCTTCTTTCTTTAGTTTCAAGGGAGCAAGGTGCTCGCTGCCTAGCTTTGGACACCATGAAGGATTAACGATTAGACCGCATGGCTTCCCTCAGTGACTTAGCTATGTCCTCCGTCCTTCACTACAGAACAGAGGAAATATAGTTAGGCTCTATAGGGAGGTACAATGAATCAAGTCATTGATGTGTTAAAACTAATATACGACTCCCGTGCAGGAGGAACTAGGACCGAAAATGCCATGTCTAACTATAACAAGCATTTGCAATGCAATCGGTCTCGCCTTTGAGACCTTTTATTTATTTTTGCTATGCAGCACATTAGCCTGGGTGCTGAAACATCTACTGTTCTTTAACATGGAGGAAAAGTAAGCACCAAACTGCGTGACTCGCTAGGTATGGGAACACATGGAGAGAAATATTGCCTTTCAGCAGGAAATGGTATAGTCCAAAGCTCTGTTTTTAATATAAAAGCGGGGCCTTCGGTGGTCATATCACTGAAAATGCAAGATTTGAAAAAAATATTATTGTCTACGGGTGCTCGTGGAAGACAATTTTTATGGACTGGAATCTAGAGAATACTAAAGTGATTCTGGTTGTTTTCTGATCTCTGCAGGTCATTTTCTATTAAGAAAGTTAAATAGAGGCAGTTGCCAGAAAAATTAAAAAAATAAAGTTTCCTCAACAGAAAGCATTTCTGGTATTTTACTGACCTCTGCTGGTCGTTTTTTATCAAGACGGTTAAATAGAGACAGTTGAACAGAAGAAAAGTCCCTAAGCGGAAGCAGACAAGTCCTAGGGCTGATCTCCAGAACCCATAAAGTACATACACATATACGTATATACTAAAGTATATATACTAAAGTATATACTAAAGTATATACAAGAGGTCTTCAATGCTCGACCTAAAAAAAAACCTGAAGCTGTTGTTAAATGATTTGTGAGTCTAATAGAGAAATAGTGTGGTGACTGTAGAACAGGCAGGTGGGGAAGCTAAAAATAATTAATAACCATGCCAGCGAAAGGCTTGAAAGGGTTCAGCCTCAAAAGCTTGTATGTGCAAGAAACACAGAAAGTGCAACTGTGCGGAGGCAGGGTGACTTAGAATGGGTATTATACATCAATGCAACAAGCAGAATAAAATGCTGCATTTGATCGCCATTATAAGCAGCTAAAGGCTTTAGGCTAAGTATAGTTTTGTCTGATACAGCCAATTCTAAAGAGTTAAAGATGCTTATGCAGGGCAGCTAAGATGCATCAATGCAAGGCAGATCCTTTTTGAAAAGAAAGTGTATCAAATAAGACCATTACAACCTTTGAAACCCCGAGCAGCCTTATAAGGCCACAAGAGACCTCCTCTGCTGCACACTTATAAGTTAGCATCTATAGGCTCAGATCAGGGCTTTAGCCTCAGAAGCTTGTTTGTGCAAAGATGTTGAAAAGTGCAACCGTGCAGAGGCAGGATTAGTTAAAAAGAATATTATATATCGGTGCAACAAGCAGAATAAAGTGCCGTATACATATGCCATCAAAGACAGCTAAAGGCTTTAGACTATGTATATTTATCTATAACCACTAGGTGTCCAGTGAAGAACTCACTGGTACCATAAGGGGTGGGAAAGGTTGACGTATGGATACTTCCTCCCTTGTAAACTTTTTATCACACGTTTGTATCCAAACCCTGAATGGCTCTATAAGTCTCTAACTCTCCTATTGTTTGATATACTCCGCTATTGCGGGAAGGAAACGATTCCTTTTGTTAATTAACCCTCACACACCCTATTGGTGTCATGCTTCACCATTGGGTTGACCCAACAGCGGAGTATATCAAACAATAGGAGAGTTAGAGACTTATAGAGCCACTCTGGGTTTGGATACAAACGTGTGATAAAAAATATGTATATTTATCATCTGCTACAGCCAATTCTAGAGCGTTAAAAGCTCTTATGCAGGACAGCTAAGATGCATCAATACAAGGCAGGTGGGCCACTCTTTCTCTACAGTCTTCAGCATCAACCCATGCACACCTGTCACCACCTAACCAACGTGGACATAGTTTATGCTTGGTTGTTTCCCTCAAAGTGATGTGAATGAAGTTACCACAGTGATCATGTTCAGGGTTATATGGTAGGACCATAGTAAGTTTTGTAATGCTCTTTCAAATGACAAACCCTTAATACTTGCTAATAGAATAGCTCCTTTATTCATCCACACGCTCTCCACCTCACTTTAGGGAAAACCAACCGGAAATGGAATGTTCTAACTAATGAG
Organism: Triturus cristatus; assembly: GCF_964204655.1. Taxonomy (NCBI): domain Eukaryota; kingdom Metazoa; phylum Chordata; class Amphibia; order Caudata; family Salamandridae; genus Triturus; species Triturus cristatus. The sequence continues at coordinate 1,378,422,536 of NC_140589.1, read as the reverse complement.
AACGGGTAAATGGGAAAACAAGGGTATGGATTGCACCATTTATAGTACAGCACAGTTATATAGGAATGTAATGAACACAATAGGTAATGACAAGTTGTTACATACAGAGTTCTGATCTAAAATGAGATTATAACAACCTACTTATCATAATGCAAAGGTGTTATGTTGCCTATAGCCATCTAGAGAAACCGTAAAGATTTTGGGGGCACAGGAATATTTTTGGACCCCCATTTACAACATTTATATTTAATTTAATTTATTAATTTATGTTAGAAATGGCATATTCCCATATCCCCCCACCATTCATAAGGTGTCCTGGCCATGTAGCCATTGCAATTACCATTATATCACTTCTCAGTAGCCACGTCTCCATTCTCTGCCCTTTAGGCCACCATCTTTCTTCCATCCTCCATCATTAAACCTGACAATAACTTTCTCTTGGACTTAAAACTCCCAGGAAATATCTCAAGCAAGACTTTAAAAGAAACAATATTAAGCCTTTTAAACAAACTAAACATCCATGCAGTTGAGACACAATGTCCCCAGCATGGTATACTGGCTTGTTCCCCTGCCCGAGTCCCTGACTGCATGCAGCATCTGGCATCCAGACTTTTATTATGAGCCTACCATCACACTAATCTAAACGTGAGCACAGAGGCGTAAGCCTATCCCTGACTATATTAGGACTTCACCCTTTACTTTAACCTGGAGAGGTGCACCAAGCATACTCTTATCATAGACAAAGGATAACTGTCCCTATCCTTGGAATGACACATATAGCAGTTGTGGCATGTACAAGAGACTTGACAGTGTGCACAGACATTTTTATCTGAGCCACTGAGAGTGTGTCCTACATACCTCTCTTGTGTGAAGTTCTGCTGTTATGCGAATGCCCGGAACCCTGAGCCGACATCCTGTGTGTATGTTTTGTGAACCTGTGTGGATAGAGTGTGTGTAGAACATGCACAGTAGTTGAATTTTATGTGTGAGTGAGTCTGAGTATTAAAACCTGTGGAATTCATTTTTTATGTCCCTGGTTTGGTATGACACAAGATGGAGGAGGAGAACTGATTCCCCAGACAGTGGAAGTATATTGCCTGCATTGCTGTGAGTGGAGGTTGGAGATTCAGACATTGAAGCAAAGAGAATGGAGACAGGTCTAACTTTAAAAAGTTCACGAGCAAGACTGTTAGCAAGAGGCTTAAGATTAGTTTCAGTTGTGAAAGGTGAGGAATTTTCTTGGTCAGGCCTGCATTTTGTTTACTACTGAGTAAGACTTCAAAGAGGGTAATGACAAGGAGGTGTAGAAACGTTACGCTTCATTGTGCCCATGCTGTGGGTACTCCAGTTAAGAGACAGCCCCAATGCTACCTGCTGTGAAAAACATAACTTTATACAAAGTGTTTCTGAAAAGCAACCACAGAAGGACACAGAGTACCACCCTAAAATAATAGATTTACATCCCCTGTCTACTAAATGTTTATAAAACAATTAACCTCTTCAGTGCCCATGACGAGATAGTCTCGTCATGGAGCACGGTTGCGCTGTGCCCATGACGAGACTATCTCGTCATGAACCCCACCCACTAGTGCAACGCCCGGCACAGGAGGGGGAAAGGGCGTGGCACTGAAGGGGTTAAGGACCTGCCAACTGCCAAACCTATGGCTTGTGCTGCCCAATCTTTCAGCCACATTAAGTACAAAAAATCATCAACTCCAGTTCAATACTCTCCTATCATATATAAAATTGAATGTTAGGGCACTATGCTGCCTGTCTACCCATCTCTAAAGCCAACATCAATTCATCCACATAGTCACCTCCTGGCAACGTAAGGAGTGTCTCAATAATACTAGCAGTACTATCCCTGATTACACATAGAAGAGGCACATGAAAGGAAGAAACAGTGCAACCTTTATTCAAAGCCACAGACCAGGCAAGGAACAGAGACTAGGCCATCGCAAAGCACCACTCCAACATGTTATGTTATGTTATGGGTGATTTGTAACATGCACGGCTACTCAGAAGAGTGTCCCGGCACGAGCCTGCAAATGAATACAGTGAAAACAGAAGGGGACAGGCTTAATTGAATAGGAAAGTTTTAAGTTTCTTCCTGAACTGAGAGGGGTTTTGAAGACTGCGGAGCTCCAGGGGGAGAGAGTTCCACGACTTAGCTGCCAAATAAGACAGTGAGCTGCCCCCCTTTCTTTTCAAACGGATTTTGGGAACAGAGGCCAGGCAAGTATTTGAGGAACGCAAGAGTCTGCGCGGGACATAAAACGAAAAACCTTTCCTCAGATACATCGGGCTGTATTCATATAGTGCCGCATGGGCCGTAACTAAAGCCTTGAACAGGACTCTAGCTTTTAACGGCCGCCAGTGCAAGTTACGGTGATGTTGCCGCACGCTAGTGTGTTTGGGTAAGTCCAGCAGCAACTGCACACCGGCGTTCTGAACCACCTGCAACTTATCCATTAGGGAGTCAGGGAGACCTACATACAATGCATTGGCATAATCAAGACGGGAGGTAACTAAGGCCCGTATTACAGTTTCTTTGGCGGAAAGAGGCAACAAGGGCATACATTTTCTGAGCATCTTCAAGATGCCTAAACATGTACCTGTCAATTTACTAAGCTGAGTGACAAAGCTCAGTTTTTCTTCGAACCAGATCCCCAGGTGTTTTACAGGAAGACCTGAAGGGGATGGTCGCAGGGCATTAGCAGGCCAGCAGTCATGCCAAAACAGCGAAGGGAATTCCCCAAAGAACAGTATTTTTGTTTTATCTTCATTGCATTTCACATGCATTTTACATGCTAGTGTGTTATTCTTTCATTATTTAGTGTCTGGAACGAGGTAGACCATTTTGGCATACAGCTGCCACTTTGGGCACTTGGCGGGAGTGGCGTGAAGCATCCCACCTTGGTATATTATGGCTTGTTGGACTTCGCCCTTTCTGCAGGGACATCCCCAAATGTTTTGACTTCTCCCTCCTGTTCTCTGAACCATTTTATGTTGGCTTTTAGGACTCTGCACACCTTACCACTGCAAACTAGTGCCAAAGTGCTTGTGTTATCTCCTTAAAACAAGACAGAATTGGCATACACCCAATTGGCACATTTAATTTGCTTGTAAGTCTCTGGTAAAGTGGTATCCAGGGCCTGTAAATTAAATGCTACTAGTTAGCCTGCAGCACGAATATATTACGTCACACCCCGAGCAAATAGCACGCGGTAGGTTATAGCGCGGATGTTACATCGTCCGTGTTGTTACCACGCATGGCATTACATCGCAAGTCGTTTCTACGGCTTGCTCTAGATGGCGCGCTGGACTTAGGAATAGTATAAATTACTATTCCTACTCCAGTTAGCACAACAGCAGGGAATGTGTTGGACTTAAAATCCAACACATTCCCTGTGTTGCACGCCATCCAGCAAAAGTCGTTGAAACGACTCAATGTATTGCCATGCGTGATGCTACATCTTCCGCACTGTTATCAACGCGCGTGGTACTGACAGCATTGTAAATGCTGTCTCCCTGCAGCACTGAGTGTGCCACCTATTAAGTAGCCCTTCAAACATGTCTCAGGCCTGCCGTTGCAGCCTGTGTGTGCAGTTGTTAGCTGCCATTTTTAACTAGCAAAATAAACCTCTAGTCAGGACTAAACATTTCTTTTTAATACATATATGTTAGTCCTAGGTTAGCCCCTCACAGCCCTTTGGGCATGGTGCACAATATTTAAAAAGTTGGACATGTGCTTTTAAGCTTTACATGTCCAGGGAGTGAAAAACGCTTACATGAATTTTTCGCTACTGGGAGACCACCCTTTCTCTTAGAATAACATTGGGTTCCCTAATTACTTTTAATGCGTGATAACTTTAATTTCTAGGAGATAGGGATGTCAAGTTTGGTGGGTATAGAATTTTGTCACAATTCTAAAAATGCAACTCTTAGAAAGTTACTACAAAACTATGTAGGGGTAGGCCCGCAATCAGTAAGGCTTGGCCCTATATAACTTTAAAAAACAACACAAATGTCAGTACTGATGTCACTCCTTAATTTCTTTCACATGCAATGACCACACACCTCAATTGTCATGAACATCAATTAATATATTCATGGTTTACTTTATTACAAAAAAGACCTTTTTAAGTGTATTATTCATACAATTAGAAAAGGCAACTTTTTGAACTTTTCAATACACAGGGACATTACTAGTACAATATTTACAACAGAAAACAAACCACATACACAATATGCAAAACAATTGTAACATTACATATAAACATTACTAAAACAACTTAAAAGCTCAGGTTCTGTTTTTATAAAAGCTTATTTTTAAGCAAATGCCCTTGGAACTTGCATTGTTGCCCAGTAATTCAATTTCTTCTTACAAGGGCTAAAACTCAAACAGTGTCCCTACTGAGCTCAGAGAAAAATCACTAATCCTTGAAAATGTAGTTACTGATAAGCTTCAGTGGTATCATATATATAGTGAACTTGTTTGGTAGACAGAACATAGTTGACGCGCTTCAAACTCTTCTGAATGACTTTTAGGGTTCTCCTCAGGACTTAGAACACTAGAGAGTTCTTTTCTCCACTAGTTTGATTTTTAATGCGAATGTGACCAACGGTTCACCTCAATATCCAATGGGGAATTTGTTACCAGATTACAGTTCTACGAGGGTCAAATGACTTCTCTTTAATTATTGAAAAATACTTTCATTTATTTGGAACGAGACTTGCATCCGCTGTGTGTGAAAATCTACAGGGTGATGTCAGGAACCAGTGGAATGAAACTGTCATCCGAGTGAAGTTGATCCATTTCTTTGCCTGGTCGAATTACTGGTATGTGAATAAAATTATGGCATGACATCAGTACTTTTAGGAAGTTGTCATTTTCTTGTCCCCACCATTTGGTGCCTGCAGCCTGTATCCTGGATCACATGACAGTTGGACTATATGTTTTGCTCTCGAACAGTGAAACAAAGGGAAGCTAGGTGTTGTCAGGATGAGCCACTTTAACTTAACAAGGAGGAACTTCTGTCACCCACTGCATTTGCACATCACAAACGCTCTGCCTGAGCACTCTAATAAAGGGTTTGGCACTGGTCTTTTGTGACCCCAGACAAGCTGGAGCCAGGGCAGGGAGGTAGAAAATTCCAATAATCTCTGAGGGCTGGAAACCTCTGGAACCTCTTCCTACTTCAAAGTGGGCACCAGTTATAAATATTAGCCCTCAGACCCAAACTCTTCACTAAACATCTGGAACTGCCAAAGACTCAGAAGAGGTGCTGCTGTGCTGCTTTGCTTCAAGAAGGACTGCCACTCTGATGCCCTGCTGCCCTACTGCCTTCCTGCTTGAGTGAGATGGACTGGATCTGCATTTTAAACTCAGGACCTTTTTCAACATTCTTTGCATTATTTTGAACATCTCAAGCATAGCGGTGGACATCAATGGTAAATGTTGGCACTCATGAGTATCACTGGTCATCCTGACTCAAGGTGGGCATCTGTGACATGTGCCAGGTAACACTAACATACAATGGGTATCACAAGCATGTGACTGTGATCCATGGGCCTGTGAGCTGGTATTTGGGGGGAAAATAATGGATGAACCAAAAAAATGAAGAGCTGGTATTTGGTGGCTAAAAGTTATTTTTTTGTGTTTGAAAAGCTTTATTATAAGAAAAATGATAATACAAAGATACCAGCGGAGACGAAGAAAATTAGCAACTACAAGTGAGTAATAACAAACAAGCTAATATCATGTAGAAACTAGCAAAAGCAATTTATACAGTTTTAAGGAAAAACAGGAAGAGGGAAGGGAAAGAGGGAAATGAGACAATAAAATAAAAGGGAGAAAAAAATGTTGACAACGTAATATGAATATATAAAATTATGCATTAAAGAGTAGTGCTGTAGGTAAAACAATAGATAAAAATGTAACTTAGAAGAACAACAATATCAATAAATACATCCTTTACAATAATATAAGAGAAATAGATGTAATTTCCTCAAGGTGGATCAAAATTTTCTGCAGAGATATTAGAGATCTTCTTCCGCACCACCCGATCTAAGTATGACGTAAGAGGTAACCAAAAGAGATCCCTATTGTGAGTAGGAGTAAAGGAGGAGGCAAAAGCGGTATCAAGCCTGTGAAAATGACATAGAGAATTCCACCAACAACGTATAGAGAGCTTTGAGAGGGATTTCCAGTTAGAGGAGATGTGTTGAAAAGCTAAAGCAAGCATAAGATCAAAAAGACCATGAGAGTGTGGAGGAAGATCCAAAGAATCAGATAGACTGCCAAGAAAAAGGATTGGTATAGAATACTGAGATGAGAGTGTGAAAATACGAGAAATATAGAACCAAACAATAGTCCAGAAATGAGAAACAGAAGGGCACAAGAATAAAAGATGGAAGAGGTTAGCGTTAGGAATAGAACATGTACAACAGTTAGAGTCAGTGGAAGAAGAAAAACGGGAAAGAGAGAGTGGGGAGAGATATAATCTGTGATATAAGTAGAATAAAGATTGAGTGAGAGAGGCCGAACGGGAAATTTTCAAAGATCTGGACCAAAGTTTATCCCATAGGGAAACAGGCCAAGCACAACCCAAATCAGCCTCCCAAGAGAGTTCCAATTTAGATTTAAGGCGATCGGGATTAGGTGCAGAATTTTTTCTATAAATGAGAGAAGCTTTGGGGAAAGTGGAAAGAATTTTGAGAAGAGGGGCCTGGGAAACAGAAGAAGAGGAAGAAGGAAGAGAGTAAAAAAGATCAAGAATAAGTGTCATTAGTGTAACAAACTTTTGCAAAAAGGAACGAGGACAATGAAAGGACATCTGAAATTAGGGAAAAGAACAATGAGATGACCCGTCAAAAAATTGGTGCACCCATATGATACCCTTAGATCGCCAAGATTTCCAGAAGATGGGTCTATTATTTATAAGAATTAAAGAATTATTCCAGATAGTAGAACCCAAAAAGGACTCACGAGTAGTAGGAATAAGATTAAAAGAGGCTTTAACAGAAAAGAGGTATGTTTAAATAGAGGAAGTGACGTAAGTGGAGATTTGGCAGAGAATCGTATGATCTCTTCAAAAGAAAAGGGTAACAGCAGCGTTTGTTCGATGTGAAGCCAAAGAGGGGCGAGGGGGGAGGAAGTGGACGTAAACCATCTGGACGCCTGACGAAAAGAGAAAGATTTATGATAGAGACGAAAATCTGGGAAATTAACACCACCATTGGACTTGGATTTACGGAGCTGCGCCAAAGAGATCCTAGATCTCTTTTTATTCCAAAGAAATCTCGATAGAGAAGAGTCAATACGTTTAAAATAAATTGCGGGAATATGAACGGGTAACATGGAGAAAATATAGATTAAAATGGGAGTGATCATCATCTTGACTGAGTCCAATCGACCCCACCAGGAAAGAAAAAGGGGGTTCCAGGAGGAGAATAATGAATCAATACGAGACAAAACCGTAGACATGTTTAGGGAGATAGAAGAGGAAATAGAATTGGAATACCATATTCCCAAGTATTTGATTTTGGAACTATTCCAAGCAAACCCAGTAGAAGACAAGAGGTCAGGAGTGCAAAATTTTGTAAGAGGAAGAATTTCAGTTTTATCCGAATTAATTTTATAACCCGAGACCTGCGAAAAGGAATTGAACTCAGACAGAAGAGGGGGAATAGAGGTTTCTGGGGCAGAAATGAAAAGAAGAATATCATCCGCATACGCAGAAAGTTTCAACTGCTTATCGCCATAAGGAAAACCTAGGATGGAATCATTGTGACGGATAGAGGATAAAAAGGGTTCAAGAGCCAAGACGAAAAGTAAAGGAGATAAGGGACAACCTTGACGAACACCCCGCTGTAGAGAGAAATACGAGGACACCTGACCGTTGACCAGAACTGATGCTTTAGGGTAGGAGTACAACAGAGAAACAAGGGAAATGAAATGAGGACCAAAACCATGCCAACGCAATGAAGCAAAGAGAAAAGACCAGTCGACTCTGCCAAAAGCTTACTCCGCGTCAACAGAAATAGATGATAAGGGGAACGAAAGAGAAGGAACCTTATTTAAGACATTTAAGAGACGAGAATTATCAGAAGTAAGTCGACCTTTAATAAAACCACACTGTTCCCTACCAATAAGGTAGAGCATAAGGGGATCTAAGCGTGAGGCCAGCACTTTGGCAAACAGCTTATAATCCACATTTACTAAAGAAATCGGGCGATAGTTCTTACAGAATTTGGGATCCCGACCATCCTTAGGAATAAGACAAATGGTGGCTTCTTGAAAGGTACCTTCTGCCCTTCCCAAAAAATAAAACGATTGAAAGAGAGAAAGGAGTTTGGGAAGTAAAAGGTCAGAAAAATGTAAATAAAATTCAACAGAAAAACCATCAGGACCAGGAGTTTTACCCTTGGTAAGAATATTCAAAGCTTTGGAGAGCTCATGCAAAGAGAGATCAACTTCCAGGTCTGGGAAGCTAAGATGAGAATTCGAGGGTTTAGGAAGTTTGTCAAAATATGCTTGGACAAGAGAGGGAGAGGGAGAAGATTCGGGTGTATAAAGAGTACGATAAAATAACTGAAACTGGTCAAGAATATCCTGAGCTTTATGTAATAAGGTATTATCAGAAGAATAAATAGAATCAATAAAGGAACGCTCCTTGCGTGACTTGAGATAGTTAGCCAGAAGCTTCCCTGCCCTATTGCGACCACCATAGTAACGAGCACTACTTCGAAGAAGTATCGACGAAGCATTGTCAGTGGTAGATTTATTGAATTCAAGCTTGGCATGAATAGGATCCAGAGAAACAGAATTAGTAGGGGAAGAATAGAACTTATGTTCTAAAGATTTAATATGGGTAAGTGTAGCTTTCTGTTTCAGAAGAAAACGTTTCTTCTTTTTGGAAACAAAGTCAATAATAAACCCGCGCGCCGTGGCCTTAAAGGAGTCCCAGAGAAGATGGGGGGAGATGTTAGAAACATCGTTCAAGAGGAAAAAGTCAGTAGCAAAAGAGCGAAAAGAAGAGGAGAAAAGAGGGTCAGTAAGAAGAGAATTGTTAAAGCGCCAACAAGAGGGCTTGGGATGCGGGGGAAGGAGATCAAGATCCGTTACAATAGGAGCATGGTCTGAGATGAGTATGGGTTCAATAGAAGAAGATAGAAGGCTTTGCGATAAGGAGAGAGAAAGAAAACTATAATCAAGGCGAGAGAAAGATGCATGAGGAGGAGAAAAAAAGGAAAAGTCCAGGGTGTCATGGTGTGAAAGTCTCCAAGAGTCAGTGAGATGTGCTTGAGAAATAGTATCTAGAAATTGTTTGTGAGGTTTGTGGTGTATGAACCGAACCGTTGACTTACGATCAAGAAAGGGATCCACAATCTGGTTACAATCACCACCTAGTATAAAGAGGTTATCTTTATGCTGAATACATATGCTCGTAATCGAAGGCCAGAAAAGTAAATCGGGTTGTGTAGGACCATAAGCATTAAACACAGTCAAAGGAATATAATTAATTGATAACTTAGCTAATATCCACCTACCATCAGAATCTGTTTCCTGTGATAAAACTTTACATTTTAACTTTTTATGACACAAAATAACAACACCATTCTTCTTATTGGTAGAAGGAGAAAATAAAACCGTACCCACCCAACCACGCTTTAACTTGAGAGACTCAGCCGCAGAGAGATGAGTCTCCTGTAAGAGAACTATATCAGGATTATAGGAGGCAAGGTGGGAAAGAATCTTCTGACGTTTAATGGGATTGATAAAACCTTTTACATTCCAGGAAATTACTCTGAATTTAAACACTGGATAACATTAACAAAAACAATACCTACAGCAGCAGATAAAATGAAGGAAAGTTGCAAAAAGCAGAAGAGAATAGAAGAAAAATAAGAAAACTGAATTAAGGAAACGGAATAGAAAAATGATATAAACAGAAGAAGAGTGAAAGTAAGTAAAAAAAGGAGGAGAGGCAAGAGGAAAAGAGGGAGAGGATAAAAAGAGAAAAATACAAGAAGAGACAGTACATATCCAAAAAGGACGACTGAAAATAACATACCTGAAGGGGACATGAAGAAGATATCGGGACAATGGAGAAACGCAACAACAAGAATGACCACCCGGAACCAGGAGACCAGACCAAACTGCACCAGGACGGAAGACGAAAAATGCAAACCATGAGAGGGAAAAGAGGAACACACCAATCGATCTGAATAGAGGAAAGAAATATAGGAATCGATGAAGATGAGAGAGACACATAGAAAAATGCATAAGATTGAAAATGCAAACCATCAAACACTTAAAAGCGAAAGTAAGAAAGGGATAGAAAATGGAGTTTAAAGGCAAGAGAACCAGCAGAAAAAGCTATAACCAATAAAAAACAACATAATAAATACTCTTAAGATTGAATCAAAGGCGAACCAACAAAATAAGACACAAGGGTAATGCAAAAACAGTGTCAGAAAAAACCTGCAAGAAAAAGGAGAGTTAAACATTCAACCAGAAGCAGAAGTATCCATGCCGGCATTGGACTGAATGTGAATAAAGTTTTTAAGTTCCGAAGTATCTTGAAAAGTCCAAGTCTGATTCTGATGAGTAACTTTGAAGGTGCAGGGGTGGAATAAGCCGTATCTGGCACCAAGAGAGTGAAGAGGGGCATGAAGGCTCAAAAACTCTTTCCTTCTTGCCGCAGTAACATTGGACACATCTTGAGTAAGAAAAACCCTCTGGCCCAACCAGGAGACTTGATGCTTGGATCTAGCCGCAGAGAGGACCAGAAGAAGATCTGTGAATTTCAGAAAAAGAATGATGACTCCTCGATGTTTAGTTGAAGTGGAGGAACGAGGACCAAGTCTGTGAGCCCTTTGGATACTAAGAGAGGTAGTAGCAGGCATATCCAAAAGCTTCAGTAGGAAGGAGGAGAAAAACGAGACGGGGTCATCACCTTCCAAAGACTCCGGCAGACCATAAATGTGCAGATTATTCCTCCTATTTCGATTTTCTAACTCCTCAGTATGTTGCTGGAGGGCAAGAACGGATTTCTCCAGTGAAGAAATACATTGAGAGTTACTTTGGATCTCTGAAACCTGCTGCTCTATTGAAGACACTCTGTTCTCCATAGTTGACCATTTCAGTTCAAAAAGTTGCATTTTATTATTTGTCTCCTCAACAAACGGACGTAAGGCACGAATCTCCTCCAGGAGTAGCTCCATAGAGATAGGAGAAGGCGCTTTATCTGGAGGAGGAGAGTCCTGTTTCAGGCGTTTAGAAGATGTGGCAGGAGGAGAGGACCTATTTGAAGTGGACTGCGATGAAGAGGCATGATTGGGAGCTGCTGTCGCCATTTGATCTGGAGAAGAAGAAGAGTCAACAGGTGAGGAAGAAGAAGACGGCATTGTAGAAGAGGTCTTCGAGGGCACAAAAACGAACTTTGGGTTGCGTAATTTGCCCATAGGAGCTGAAGGGGTCAAAGAACGCAAAGTAATGAGGCGATTAGGTGGAATGAAAGATCTTCCTGGCCTCGACAGGTACACACCCCAATCCAATCGAAGATCTACTAGACAATTCAGGGGGGAAGCGCAGAGACGAGAGGAACAACTGTAACAGCAATAAAGACTTGCCCCCGGTGAAGCGTCACAAAAGACAGCCAAAGTAGATGTTAGGTATCATCAATACAGGGTGTCTTGAATAAAAACTCGAAAAATTAATGGACTTAAGCCAATACCAAGAAAGCTGTTAGAGATGTTGTACTTGCGTCCGCCTCAGTCGTCTCACAAATGACCCAATGCCGGGCAAAATCATCAAGAGGGACAGTTCAAATGGCACTTCAGGAGATATCCCTTAATACAGGACTCAAAAGCAACCTCATTGCCCAAGAACAAGTTGGCTCCATACAAAACTTAGCAGGAGAAAATGCAAAAAAAGAGTACTTAATATTCCACTTCAGGTGCAGCACATAAATGGTGAAACAGAGGAGCAGCTGCTGTATGAAATTAGACTCTGTGAAACATTCTTAAGTCGTACATTCTCCAGGTCATTCTCAGAAAAATCGCCAAAAATAAATGAAGAGAAAAAAACAGCAGCCCACAAAGTCCGTGTGCGCACGCTAAGCTCATACGAGCGACGCGAAGCACACAAAATGGCGGACGCGATGTGGAGAAGACAAAACAGAGCGTACTCGGTGCATGCCAGATAGAAAAAAAAAGTTCAAGCAGACCTCATTAGGTGGACGACATGTTGCAGAAACTGCTGAAGGAGACCAAAATAAAAGTCCGACATCACCGCACACTGTGAATATTCATCCCGGCGCAGCAGAGCTCCGGAGTCAGGCGGCCATTGTCGTCGGCGTCCTAGCCATGCCCCCTAAAAGTTATTTTTTTTAAATGTGTAAGCCTTTCTTTGTGATAACTGAATTTATTTGAGCAAAAAAGCTTGCCTTTGTGAAGAATGTTTTTCAGGAAATTAAAAGGTAATATTTGGGGACAAATTATTTCATTTCCTTAATATATTTTGATATATTGCTCAAATAATTCATAATGAATAAGAGCCACAAATTGATCATGCTGATTCCTGGTTCAAGAGAACCTGCACTACTATAATGGTTGTTTTGTGATTCAGAAATCTTTTCATTACATTATTATCAGCACTGGTATGTGAGGCCAGAGCCTGCAGGATTAGTGAAACCGTAAGGTTGTGTCTTCTACCTGAACCTAAAATATCTCTGTAATCTGAGCGGCAGCTCTGGTTTCTGCACCTGTGATATATGTCTAACCAGAGTAATAACCCTGTTGTTTACTGATTATACATAGCTTTTCATTGTAACACCCTGCGATTTGCAAGCAGATTCTCATATGACTGCAAATCTACTTAGAGGGGGCAAGATGGGGAGATGAAAGGAGATAGAAGATTTAAAAAATAAGGAAAATGAAAAAAATTAATGTATAGAAAATCGTCTTGGAAATGGAAGTCAGGATTTCATATTGCCATATTGCTTACAACATTATTCGAACTACCTGTAAAACCTATAGTTATTTAGATTTAGTTTTTTTTAAAGTTGAACTGTAAACATGTTCCACTTTGCTATGATTTGTTACCATGGGGAGTAGAAAGCATGCCTCACATATTATAAAAGTATAGAAATATTAGTCCCAAAAGTCTCTAAAATAAGTGACATTTATGTTCACTAGTAGCAAAGCCAAATAAATGTCTTCATGACTAATTCAGGCATGGTACACCTGATGGCATAAAACAGATGAATGCCTAGTCCTTTAGATCAGCCAGTTTGGCTCCTACTTGGATTTTTATGGGGTAGCTTTAGTTGTTGCTACAAAAACACAGGACAGCACTGAAATATTGAAAACCCCTGCTAGACAGAGGTGGATGGGCCTTTCTTGATCTCAGATCATATTGTTGGGCATCTATGGGCACTAGAAGGTTTCCAGTAAAGGGCTTTTGCAAGGATGGTTTGCCACTGTATGATATCTTTATTGCCTGCTTATATACCCGTGCTTTTGCCCTGTTTTTCAACATCTTATTACACGTGGGTTCAGTTGAAGTCACAAGGAATCTTAATTCTTGTGTAGCAACAATAGTTAAAACATTACTACCTCAATTATATCAGATATTCGAAATTTAGTTAATACTGTTCTTCCACTAATCTTTGGGGGCTGAAGCACAATATTGTGATGTCAACTGACTCATGAACAATGGGTCAGTTTTTCTGAAACAACACACTATGGGCCTTATTATCAAGGACGGCGTTAAGATTATCGCCGCTTTAGTGGCAGGAAATTGTCGCTAAAGCAGCGATAATGGGCTTGATAATATGCCCTTGTGAATTCCCATAGAAGTCCATGTTCGCACTGGAACATGGGCTTCTATTGCAGTTTCCTGCCGCTAAAGCGGCGATAATTTTAACATTAATATGGGGGCATATCAGCAAGCAGCAGCGATAATTATCGCTGGCTGCGTTTAGCTTGCAAAATCCTAACGCCGCCTATCGCCGGATTCTATCACCCGGTCAGCGCAATATTTACAACGCGCACCGCCGAGGCAATAGAAATTTTGGCAATAGCGGCGATAAGCAGGAAATATCACTGGTTTACCAGCGATATCAAAAAGCGTTAGGGAAAAGATTGTAAATAGGGAGAAGTGGACTTAGCATTATGATCCACCTCCCATGCAACATATAGCTAAATTGGGAAATTAGCAGGTGTAAGGAACCGGCGATATACCCGGTTAGCGCTACTTTTAATGACGCTAGGCGGGCTAGCGATTTCCTAGTAAATAGGGAGAAGCTGTGGTTAGCGATTATTCCCGCTCACTTTCAGTCGGGAACCTCTACCTCGCATCTCATTAGCGAGGTGAGGCGAGGTGCTAAGATGATGGGTGCTAAGGCATGGATTCACGCGTTAGCGTGTCCATGCTGATAGGGCGTTAAAATTATCGCTGCTTTTCGCCCAAAAATGGGTGCAAAAGCGGTGAGAATTTTAACACCGGGCCTTGTTGATATGCCCCATGGCCCTTTGTTCCTTTATGAAGCGTCAGCTTTGTTTCAGTACCCTTCCATTTGGAGTTTGTTTGTGTCTACAATGCTGCGGTTTCTTATGACAAATATCGCCATTGATATAAGCATGGAAGCTATTGCTCTAGGTGAAACACTACCTAGCACTAATTTGAAAGGATTTGCTGAGAAATTGTTGAGATTGTTTAGTAAGATATGAGGACAGCTTGTTGCCATTGGTGAAGAAGTGGAATGAGAAATGTAACTATGGAGGAGCTGGTAGACTATGTCGCAAAGTCATAATCAGCAAACACTAACCAGCTAATCTTAAAATACAGCATTTTACAACTATTGAAGATCTATCTGTATTATACTCTTGAGAGCTTCCACAAAAGCGGTTGTTCAACAGATTTGGATGTAGACAGGAGAGTGCGGCTCTTATCCAATGTGTACGCCTCATATATTTTTATGAAACTAGTATTTTTGTTGGTTTTGTCTTGGTTCCACCTGCTAACTAGTTGTGCTAGGGAACATGGTAGAAGTCTTCAAGAGTATGAAGGGGTGGTTTTTAATGCTATATTAATTGCTAGACTGTGTTTTGTGATTATGTTGGTTTCCATTCGATTCCGTTTTATTTTAGTAAAATTGTTTTATGGATTACAGCACATAGGGGTGTTCATTGTGGCCGCGGGTATGGGCAGGAACCAACTGGACAAAATGTGTGGTCCAGTTAAGCAACTAATGTACTTGTCTAGGCTTTAAAGCTTTTCACATGGTGATATAAATGTTCATGCATTCTGCACTGCATAGAATGTACTACATCATTCTATTCTATGCCAGGAATTTGTAGCATCACTGCAACGCTCATGGAACGCCTCCCAGGCGCAGAATAAAGCGACGCCGCGATTTGCACTGCGTCGCCTTACTCATGATTTATCAGGATACTCAAAGCCACACAGGATGGCTTTGCTATGGCTTCATAAATCTTTATGAGAGCCCTGTGTCATGCATGCACCACTGTACATGTTGCAAGAGTGACGAGGGGATCTCATAAATAAGCCCCCAGGTTGTTCATGGCGCTAGGCTGCGCGTCTGTGCGCCAGTGCAGGGGATGAAGCAGCAGCAGGCCATTTATAATAGATATGGCTCTTCCCCTTAATAATTCTGCCCTGATGATTCTTGGAGCAGGTCACATGACGCATAACCTGGTGCAATGCAACATTACACGATCACTCACACTTTTCAGTGGTTGCACAATTACATTTACATTAATTAATCAAGGCAAACCACATTTTTGACATTTATCCCTTGGAGGAAATGTCATTTCTGCACCAGTCACGTGCTTTAAAGTTCACTTTTGCGTCAGCCAGTCCTTGCAACACTCTTTTTAATCCTTGCCGATTGGTGCAAAAATTGAACTGATCTGTATTTGCTCTGTCAAATGCACTTCCTTGTGCCTGATTTCCAACTGTATTGGTTGTAGAGCAACCTAACACACAGCACTATTAAACACTCAAAAGTAATCTTAACTGAAATGAGTTTCTTAACCCAACGTTGCCTCAAACATCTGTTTAATTGTAAACAGTAAACAAACAGTTCCGTTTCTATGCAGTTTCTTGGTATAAGATGGATAATGTACTACGACTGGGAGACACTGCCACCTACTGGCAGTATATGATAATTACAACATACTGCACTGGAAGACATTTCAACGTATCCATGCGACACACTCTGCCACTATATTCACTACCAAAATATATGCAACGGGTTATTCTACTGCTGCTTCAAGCGGTAAACATGTTAAAAATTCACTTTTTCAGACGTATAACATGAAACAATGTATTTCGTTGGCAACAGATCTCTTATCTCATACAGCCACATTCATGTCCCAATAATACACAAATGTGTGTCCACACTGAGGGAATTTGAAGTCAGTTTTTATGTACACAAGATTGTATAATCCACGAAGGTAAATTCATAACATGAACTGTATTCTTCGGTAGATTAAATGATGCACATTGATGTGCATATGCTTGTCTTTAAATTCGGCCCTGGGATGCGCACATTGTTATTGGTGTACACCCACACGAATCATTTTAGTAATATTTACAGCGTTTATCAGTTTTAGGGAGAAGTTGACACAAATTGAATACCACAGGATGCTTGAGAACTAGAGACCTCGGGGCATATTTACAGTCCCCTTGCGACGCCAGTGCGCCACATTTTGTGACGCAGTGGCCCGCAGAGTGCAGACCCATACCTACGAGGCCAAGCAAGCCAGTTTGCGCGACTTTTCATGGCCTCGTAGATATGGTGTAAGGCAATGCAGCGCAAGTCGCTGCGTTGCCTTACACTGTGTCGGGGGGGGGGGGTTCAATGGGCTTTGCCGTGAATTTTCCCATGCAACACCCATGAGTTTCGAAACATTCCGAAGTTTAAAAGGTCTGTGAACCTGGGAATGCATCACAACGGTACGCGTAACAAGGAGAAATATCTTTTATTTCTCCTTTTTTTCCCTCTTTCTATGTGTGCTGCATTTTGGAATTTAATGCAATTCAAAAGGACAGGAATACACCGTATTTTCAAGATACAGTGCATTCCTGTCCTTTCTTTCTGCGGCGGCGCACAATTTGGTGTCTAGCGCCAACGCAGGGCACTCTTGACCATGGTGCAAAGGTTGTCTGCATTGTTGGCAGGATTGTTTTTGTGCAGGAAGGGACACCTTCCCGTGCAAAAACAATCCATGGAGCCTTTTCCTCTTTCTGTGTGTGCTGCAAAATGCAGCACACATAGAAAGAGGAAAGAAAAGTGGAAATAAAGATATTTCTCTTCGTTACACCTCCCCCGGGGAGACTTACAATTTTGACGCATTCCCAGGTTTGCAGATCCTTTCAAACCTGGAAATGTGTCAAACCTAGGGGTGTTGCATAGGAAAACCCACTGAAATGCCCATGGAATAATCCCCCTGATGCAGTGTAAGGCAACGCAGTGACTTGCGCTGCGTTGCCTTACACCATATCTACGAGGCTGCACTCTGCGTCGCCAGAGCTTCATAAAATGTGCTGCACCGGTGGTGGAAGGGGCGTGTAAATAAGCCCCTAGGTGTACATTTAATGTAATGTGCTTCTTTAAGACGTGGTGCTTATTGGAGGCAGGACCCCCACTTTATTGGTGGGGCCCGTTCCACATAGTATGTGAGCTACATCTTCGTCAGATATTTTGTGCAGCCCACCGGGTGCCCAGACATATGGGTCTGGTTTCCAAATTAAGGGCCTCATTTATGAGAAGTGACGCATCGCTGCGTGAAAGCAGCGATGCGTCACTTCTCAGTGCGCCCTCCTTGCGACACCAATGATGCGTCATATTTATAATACGACGCATCATGTCGCAAGGAAGGACAGATATGTCAGTATAACTGACGTATCTGTCGGCGCAAAAAGTGGCACATTGCTGGAGTTGTGTCGGAAGCCTGACGCAACTCCAGCAATGTTCCTTTCACATGGGGCAAGCCCCATGTGAAAGGGCCTGCGTCACCCTTTCACCTGCCATGAGGCAGGCGTAAGGTTTTGACGCATTGGCGTCCTAGTAGTGGCGCAGCAAAATCTCATAGATTTCGCTGCGCCACTCCTACGACCCTTTCTTGCAGGGGTACGCCCACCCTGCATACATTATACCTGGCGCAGGTATAAAGTAGCGCAGGGGTTTACGAAGTGACGCATCTACATAGATGCGTCACTTAGTAATTATGGCGTGGCATGGCGCATGTTTTACGCCACTGGTGCGTCACAAAAAGTGACGCACCGGTGGCGCAAAAGTGACGCATGGGCTCATAAATGAGCCCCGAAAATACCTCTATGCAATGAAGCATGCACTAACAGCTCATTTATTAATTTTGTTTAGCACCAATCAACCACTGTCTGCAAGCCTTCCCTACCTTTGACCTCGATGGCTAAAACAAGCCCTATTGAATAAAGCTGTTAATTATCGCAAAAAATGATAGCACATCGTATAGAAAGTGATGTCACAACCCTATCTACACTTCAGTTGAATGAAAATTGGTCTATTTCCTAGGAAAGGTTGATGTACAAGCGTTGGTAAATCTATTATATAGACATGCAAATATATTTATGGTATATATTAGGCCTGTTCATGTGTTAACCACACATTCATGGCTATAAATATTTATGTGCGTTGTTGCAAAACAGCAGGGAATGTTTGAGGCAAAACGTGAGTCTACATTTAAAAATTAGGTATGTGTACATAAATATTCAAGAATATTACCATGCAATGAAACGCAATTGAGTAATGCAACGATTGCTTTAATAAGATATGCAGCTTATGCTCTCCTATATGTATGGGTCTCATTAAATTAATTTCAGTGATGATGTATCATTTAAAATGTGTTTATTTGTGATACACTAAAGAGAGTGTACCAAATGCCGTACGAGTTCAGCTTCTTTATATAGGAACATTAGAGGTGAGGTGTCATGTTCTGTTGTTTATTAGTGCTCTGAAGTGGATTCTTAATTTGTGTAAGCACTATACCAAAGCAGCTAAAGACATTTTATATCACACAAAAATGTGGGGAAAAATGTAGCTAAAATAACAATTATATTTTCCACCTTAAGGAGTAGATCAGCTTTTAAGTGACACAACGAGGAAAACAAAGGAAAAGTTATATTGGCTTATATATTAAAGAAAGTCCTGTTTCCAATGTGTAAAATGAGCATATTTTTAGAGTTACAATGTCAACACTCTGATAAATGCCAGAAAGGGCATTCTATTTGTATTTGATGTGTGCCTCAGCTGTAGAATGTAGGCTTGACTATGACCCAAACCCCTTTCCTCGTCATTTCAAGGGAGCAGGCATGACTGGTGAAAGGATTTCCTTTTGTGTCCCTGAGCAGCCCGGGCCCCAGTTTCCTCCTCTTCCACTATTAATACAGAGAGCTGCCTTAGCCTCAGAGTGAAAGAGTGCTAAGCAGAAACCATTTCTGGAACCCGGGGCAGTGAAAGGCTAAGTCACTCCAGTAAGTATTCTCAAACTCAACAAGAAAATTGTGTAAAGGTTTCTGACGGAGACACATAATAATTTCAATAGCAGTTGCTATTTTTATTATTGAATTCTTTTTATATCCATAATCATCCCAATGTGCGGTGTCAGCGTGCTTTACATCACACACGCGCATTATATATTGACAATAAATCATAAAGTTTAGCTGCTCTAACTGAGAGGGAGCTGCCTCCCGTTCTAACAAGACGGTACCTTGGTATAATAGCAAGGCATTGCCCCGTAGAGCGAAGATGCCTAGGCGTTACATAGAAATCAAAATGTCTCCTCAAGTACAGAGGCCCCGCTTTAAAAAGAGCACCGTGGGCAAGCGTAAGGGCCTTGAAGAGCACCTGCTGATCCACCGGAAGCCAGTGCAGCTCCCGTAGCAACTGTTTGGAGTTGGACCTATAAGGCATACCCAGTAGTGCTCTGGCAGTCGCGTTCTGAACGATCTGAAGCTTTTTTATCAGATAGATAGGAAGTCCGATGTAAAGCGCATTGGCATAGTCTAAAACGTGAAAGAATGAGAGCGCGGGTCACCATTTCTTTAGCTGTTTTGGGTAGTAGGGACAGAAATCGCTTCAAAAGTTTCAGTGTGCTTCAGCACACTCCGACTAATTTGTTAATCTGCGGTAAAAAACGGAGGTTCTCACTAAACCAGACCCCCAAATTTTTAACCGGACTCCCCATAGACTTAGGCAAGGGGTAGCCCACGGGCCAAAGCTCTTCTCTAAAATGCGAAGGGAAGCACCCGTAGAGGAGCACCTCAGATTTACCCTCATTGCATTTAAGCTGGGCCTGCACTAACCACTTAAAAACTTCCGTAAGACAGTTTTTGGCAGCATCCGGGGACAGATCGTTTGTCTTCCACGTGAAGAGGAGCTGGGTGTCATCAGCATAAGCTATGATTTTATCACCCAGCTCCTCCGCCAGATAGACAAGCGGCGTCATGTGCACACTAAAGAGAAGAGGGCTCAAAGTTGAGCCCTGAGGAACACCCGTGGTCAAGCTTCTCGGTGTAGAGGAGAATGGAGGCAGCCATACTTGCTGTGTTCTATTAGCCATAAAGGATTTTATCCACTCCCATACTTTACAAGGGAACAGCCTTTACCAAGAACCTGGAACCTCGCATGCCTTTACCACGCAGGCCTAACCACGCAGGTGACACTACCATCAAAGTCTTTACCACGCAGAATTTTACAACAAATATGCCTTTATCACGTATGCCATTATAAGGTATTTCATTGTAAAGGCTTATTAGCTGTAAAGTTTTAAAGGTGTGTTTATTAATGGTTTTAGGTTTTAAGTGTTCTAAGTTTTTTTAGGGTTTAGGGTGGGTAAGAGTATATGGGTTTTTGGGTTTAGGGTTATGGATGATAAATGAATTTTTAGGGTTAGGGTGGGTATGGGTTTTTTGTGCAGTAAGGGAATTTTTAGAGTTTGGGTGGGTATGGGCTTTTGGGTAGTAAGGAATTTTTTAGGGTCTAGGGTGGGTTTGAAGTAATTTTAGGGTTTGGAGTGGAAATGGGTTTTGGGGTGGAAAGGATATTTTTAGGGTTTAGGGAGGCATGGGTTTATTCGAGTGTTAAGGGTTTTTAGGGTTTAGGGTGGATATGGGTTTTTGGGTGACATGATTATTTTTAGGGTTTATTGTGGGTATGGGATTTTGGATGGAAAGGGGTTTTTGGGGTTTAGGGTGGGTATGGGTTTTTGGGTGGCAAGGGAAGTTTGTAGGATTTAGGGTGGGAATGGGTTTTTGAGTGATAAGGGCTATTTAGGGTTTAGGGTGGGTATGGTTTTGGGGTAGAAAGGGTGTTTTTAGGGCTTGGGACTGGTATGGTTTTTGGGTGGTAAGGGTATTTTTAGGGTTTAGGGTGGGTATGGGTTTTGGGGAGGCAAGGGTGCATGCATGTGTGTGTGTATATATATATATATTTATAAAAAAAAGTAGGAGGATTGGGCTAGGTTCACCCTCATATATGTTCAGAGTACAGCAAAATTAATCCATAAATAACGGATCGTGAGAACCTAGCCAAGGCAAAAGTATGGGTTCAACAATTTGGTGTGAACCTCAACTGTCAATCGAAAAGTAAAGTTTATTTTCTTGAGTACCCTCACTCACCCAGGGTTGCCCCTAGGTGACATGCTTCATCATTGGGGCCATCCCAAGCATCTACTGCTTGGTGTGTGCTGCAACTTGCGAAGTTACATAGGAACACTTGTTTTTGTGAATATATGTGTAGTGCAGTGTAGAGGGAGTGGTGTTTATGCTAATTAAACAATATACCTAACTAGTGAGCTAATGCTTTATTCCTGCTCCTAGTGGGTAAGATTAAAAAGGGGTTAATAAAAGGGAAAAATAACAATTATGCAATTATAGTCCCTAGTATTGTGTCGACATGTTTCGAGGTGTCCCCTAAACCACTTCGTCAGGACAGCATGGGGGCAAGCCCCATGTGTACCACTCCGTGCAAGACCTAAATTAAGGTGAAACAAAAATATTATTTAAATTGCGCACCTATTGTGTGCACAATGATACCATACATACGGTTAAAGCTGAACACATAGTATCTGTGTTTGGAGAAGAAAAATAGATTGCAATTTAGTTCATACTACCTGCCCCAATGGGCAGGTTATGATCTTACGCAGCGCTTAATCAATGGTGTTGGTGCCTTTAAAAATAAACAGTAATTAGTGCTCATATCTTGTGTGGAAAACAATCTACCACACTCGTTGTCTCTATATTGAGAAAGCGGAATTAAAACCATAATTAGTACACTCATGTTTCTGGACAAAGTCTTAACACATAAAACATGTAACACAACACAAATCGTAATGAAACGTACTTATTTAGTAGCAGTAATATGCCCCATGGTCTGTTTGGGCAGAGGGGCCTGTAGAACTCTGAAGGATAATGGGAAAAAAAACAGATAGAGTAGAACTGCGAGGTGTGTCAGAGTATATGTGCATCACTCGCACGCAGATTGGAAAATGCGAGAAAGAAAACCAATATTAGGGTCCTGTTGAGAAAAAGGGAATATTACTGTGCTCGGCTGCCCTCCTTTTGTGCGACCTATTTGTCCCAGGCTCTACCGCATCTTATAGTGTCAGCGCCTCGGTGTCTCTTCTTGTAGTCGGAACAGGACAGATGAGTCATGTCCACGTGTGGTGTAGAACTAGCGCATATCGCTAGCATACCGCATTGCTCGGCATAATACGGGCGCCGTTTTACTAATGTTTGTGATTAAGAACATGAACTTTGTTGGCTTAAGGCTAAAATATGGTTAATTCCTTGTGTGTGACAATGTAAAAAGGAATTACCAAGTGTACGAAGGCGATTTTGTTCATGAAGGCGGGGGGGGGGCGTATCGCACCCTTAGCTAGGAGGGTTTTTGGCGGCCATCCTGCAATGGTCAAATGTTTGAAACTGATGTTCCGCCCGTGTTCTACTTATTAAACGTTCAAAATATTTACAAAAACATGGTTTTTACATAGTGTTTGTTCTCAGGCTAAGCTGTCTGTGACCGATGGCTTATCTGAAGTGACCGGGCTAGTGAAGACATAACAATTATACACACACGAAATACGACAAATCAAATATTCTGGTGTTGCATTAAAAACCCTTTCACATCAGTAAAAGACCCCCATCGTTTTTAAAGGTTTTTTTAATGTTAGGTAGGTAGGATGGATAAGAAATGTTCACTACTCTGAAATAAAGATTTTTATCGGAAAAGGTGTATCACAACACTGCTTTCTCCGTGCGGTTTTGTGTGGTTTGGGATAACGGGGTTAGCTCACCTCAGGAACTGACCCCACGGTATGTTATCATTTAACCCTGTGGTGTCTGTACGTAACTTGAACACCCATCTTTGTTCCTTCTCAAGTAGTATCTGTTCCAGGTTTTCACATGGTTTAATGTGTTCTTGCACTTCCCATATCACGTCATTTGGGGTGTGTTGTTTTTCATTGAAATGTGCTGTCATCCTTGTGCTTGCTCTGTGGCACCAGATGTTGCTTCGATGTACGCAGATTCTTGTGCTTATTTTTCTGGTGGTCATCCCTACATAGTGCAGGTCACAACAGCACGTTGTGAGGTACAAAACTCCCATGGTGTTACACGTGGTGAATTTACACAATTCCCATGTCTTTCCTGTATTGAAGACTACCTCTTTGGTAGTAGTAGTGAGATGGCATACACTACAGTTGCCGCATGGATGGTGGCCTGTAGGTAATGTACTAATTACCTGTTGATTATTTTTGTTTTGGGGCTTCAGGCGGGTGTGTACTAGTATGTCTTTTAGATTTTTTCCCCTCTTATGTGAGAACATCGGTGTTGATATATTCAAAGTACCACTATTCAGAATCCGCCAATGATTTTTCACCAGTTTGGAGACTTTGTCTGAGTCTATGCTGAAGGTAGTTATGCAGATTGGTCTTTTGTCTGTTTCTGTCTCATTTTTATCATAGGTTTCTAAAAGAGCATTGTGAGAAGTTGGCCTGGTATATGATGTTCACTAGTTAAAGTGACCACCTTGTACCATGCCAAGCAACCCTTATGGTGTGGTTGTAAGTCAACCTTTTCGGACTAGCTGCCCTAGTGGTAGCGTAGGCTAAGCAGTCTTTGAGGCTAAACTCGTGATGCGTGTTAAGCCAGCTGTTTTACCAAATGCAACCCCCTTTTATACCAATGAAAGGACACCACACAGATATATATTCAAAATATATATATATTTATTTCTCAAAGTAACCCCTAGTCTCTTTATGAGCACAGGAGCACAAATCGTCAAACAAGATTATCACAGAATACACAAAAGTTGCACTTTATATGGATAGGCCCTGGTGGCCACTCGAACCATATACTAAAATAGTGGTATAAGTACCACGAACAGAAAAGGGAAAAGGCCTAGGGCCTCTAGAATCGCTGGGCCTACAAGGAGCTAACGTCAGTTAGTGACCAGGAGGTCCACGGGTGGCGTGTGCAGAGCAAATAGTCACACGCGTGCTCCCATAGGTTTCAATGGGTGCGTAAAAAGTACAAAGTTACTGCAAAGGAGATCTTCCGGGTTGACTAGGAACTTAAGATTTGGAACACAGGCACTAGAGATGTAATACTACACTTGGGCACAGGTGTGCCAGCTTTACCTCACCCACAGGAAGCGGGTGCATAGGCCTCAAAGTGCGTCGGGTTTCTTCTATCTGTTCCGTTGAGCCTGGGACAAAGATGCTGCAGGCGGTCGGTCCGGGAGAGATGCGGTGGATCCAAGGGTGGATCGGAGTTGCAGAAGACCTGAAAGCAGAGGGGACAGTGTTCACAGTCACTAGCCAGTGACCGGCGTGGCACCAGGTAAGTACCAGGCGATGTCGGGTGCAAACAGGTGATGAGGGGTAGCTTGTCTCCGCAGCCACGTGGTCCCTGAAGGTCGACGACGTCCAGGAGTCGGCTCACGAGCTGTCCCACGCAGGCTCTCGCTGTCAGCGGTGTCGGTGACTTGGTCGAAGCAAACAAGCCTTGGCAAAAGCAATTGTAGGAGGATTCGGAAATCAGCTGTTGGTTCTGACCAGCAAGGTCAGAGGGATTGCTCCTTTGGAGAGGAGCAAGGGCCAGTCTGGAGCAACCAGACCAGCGGTGTTTTTTGTAGAGTTCGTCGCCAAGATGGCCACTAGCCAGCGGGCCAGCAACCGGTTAGGCGCGTCGAGTGGCAAAATGCAGAAGGGCCCCACGCAGATCGTGGAGATGCTGGAGGGCTCACCTTTGGTGCAAATGCTGCTCGAGAGTTGGGCTTCTCAGATCCCAAAGCACAACTTGGAGGGAGCCTCGGTTGTTGCACTTGTCAGCTTGTCGTAGTCGATCCAAGATGGCTGGCTCCACGTGTCTCGGTGCCTCCACGGGTCTCCTCTTTTCAGGGACTGTGGATCGGGCGGTGAGAGGTCTGGAGGTCCAGGTCTTGTCAGTCTCTGGGCTCGGGTTCCGGCGGGAGGGGGCGGCAAAGCAGACGTTGATTCGCTGGATGGTGCTTGCGTTAGCAAGGTGGTCACTCCCTGACCACAGGGGAGATTGGCTTCAGTCCTCTGTGCAGCAGAGCGTCGAAGTTCCCGTCTTCTTCTTAGTGTTAAGTTGATTTCAGGATGTCTGAAGTCTTAGGACACAGCTCCTACCTTTAAGCGGATTCTAGGGGCCGGACTACCTGCTAGGTCCCTCCCTATGGGTGGGACCAGGAAGGGGGGTGGTTACACCCCCAATCCTTTGTCCAGCTCGCCCCAGGCCCGGGACTGGTGTGCCCCAGGACCGGTTTGAACTGGCATATGCACCGAGGCTCCTTGTGAGCCACAGGCATGTCTGGTTTCTTTCAAGCCCTACCTGACCAATACACAAAATCCTGTCTGGGGTGGTGCACGCACCTCCCCTGGCAGGAAACCCTTTGTCCACACCTCCCAAGCTGGAAGGACTCCCAGCAGCAGGAGGGCAGACTTGTGTCTGTGGTGGCAGCATCCATTTTGTGGAGCTGAGGCTATGTCTGATTTTACCCGGGTTTCAGGTACTGTACATGTCGTGTCCCTCTAGAAGGGTGGAATGCTAACCCCGTCGCCAGAATTGGCGAGGGGTTAGTATTCCAATTCGTATGACACCTTACTCGACATGTTTTGATAAAGCCAAACCAAAGATAGCATTTAACCGCGAGGTTCATAATGCACTTAAGAGTATATGGTATGACGATATCTGGAAACAGTAGAAGGAAGTTGTTCCGACCACTGCAGACAGGCTCAGCTCATGCCAGAGCACCATCTCACATGGAACCAAGCACTCTGCCTTCAGGATTGTTAAGGCCTGCCATAGGAGTGACTTATAGGTTGCCATGTGTCCCATTTAAGGTTAGGTATAGGTATACTACACCTAAGTAAGAGGTGATTACACCAACTTACCCCAGCTGAGTGATCAGCCAGTTGTGTCAAATTGTTAGGCCAAGCCTGGGGTGGCATAATACATGCTTCAGCCCTTGGCAGGCCTTGGGTACACCAATGCCCTGGGTACCTAGTGTACACTGGTACAGGGGCTGACAGGGTGATCCACTTCCAATTGGTTATGCACCTAGGGTGCATAGTTTTAATTTAGTAGAGAGAACAGCAGGCTGGGGGTCTGATTGGCAGGCCCACAGCCTCAATATGTCAAAAACCAGTGAAGCAAAAAGCAAAAATTTGGGGTGACCATAGGATAGCAGACCCTACTCTCCTACACAACCCCCCCCCAAACGCTGGGACATTAAACTAGCCTTGACCAGTCTCGTCTTCATGTCCTAAGTGGAAGTACCTGGAGAGACCATCTGCATTCCCATGGTCAGTACCTGGCCGGTGCTCCACTGTAAAGTCCATCCCCTGTAGGGAAATGGACCACCTAAGCAGTTTGGGGTTTTCACCCTTCATCTGATTTAGCCACAAGAGGGGCTTATGGTCGGTCTGAATCTTGAAGTGAGTGCCAAACAAGTATGGCCTCAGCTTCTTCAGGGCCCACACCACAGCAAAGGCCTCCCTCTCAATAGCTGACCAATTCTTCTCTCTGGGGGTCAACCTTCTGCTAATAAAAGCAATGGGTTGGTCTTGACCATCTACATTAAGTTGTGACAGCACAGCTCCCACACCCAACTCAGAAGCATCTGTTTGGACAATAAACTCTTTGGAGTAGTCAGGACTTTTCAGGATAGGTGCAGAGCACATGGCCTCCTTCAGGTCATCAAATGCCTTTTGACAGCTTACTGTCCACTGAACCTTTTTGGGCATCTTCTTGGATGTCAGATCATTAAGAGGAGTCACAATGGACCCATAGTTCTTAACAAACTTCCTGTAGTACCCAGTCAAGCCCAAGAAAGCTCGAACTTGAGTCTGGGTGGTTGGAGGGGACCAGTCCTTGATGGATTGTATCTTACTCTCCAGTGGTTGAACTTGGCCTCCACCTACAAGGTGGCCCAAATATACAACCTTACTCTGCCCTATCTGGCACTTTGTAGCCTTGATAGTGAGGCCTGCCCTTTGCAGAGCCTCAAGAGCCTTCTTCAGGTGGATCAGGTGATCCTCCCAGGTGGAGCTAAAGACAGCAATGTCATCCAGATATGCTGCGCAAAAGTCATCCAACCCAGTAAGGACTTGGTTCACCAGCCTTTGGAAGGTGGCAGGTGCATTCTTCAGACCAAAGGGCATCACCACAAACTGGTAGTGCCCACCTGGGGTTGAGAATGCTGTTTTGGCCTTAGACTCCTCAGCTAATCTGATTTGCCAATAGCCAGCTGTTAAGTCAAATGTGCTCAAAAACTTTGCAGAAGCTAGTTTGTCTATGAGCTCATCTGCCCTTGGAATAGGGTGTGCATCTGTCCTGGTGACAGCATTGAGTCCTCTGTAATCCACACAGAACCTCATCTCTCTCTTGCCATCTTTGGTGTGAGGTTTGGGGACCAGAACCACTGGGCTAGCCCAGGGGCTCTCTGAGGGTTCAATGACACCTAATTCCAGCATTTTATGTACCTCAGCCTTTATACAGTCCCTGACGTGGTCAGGTTGTCTGTAAAGCTTGTTCTTTACAGGCAGACTGTCACCAGTGTCCACCACATGGGTACACCAGTCAGTTTGACTAGGTATCAAGGAAAACATATGTGAAAATGATTGTAGAACCTGTCTACATTCAGTCTGCTGATGGGCAGTGAGGTTGCCTCCAAGGGTCACTCCTTCAACTGAGCCATCTTCAGGGTTCTGAGACAACAGGTCTGGGAGAGGGTCACTCTCTTCCTCCTGTCCCTCATCTGTAGCCATGAGCAAGCCCATGTCTGCCCTGTCAACATATGCTTTAAGCCTGTTAACATGGAGTACCCTGTGGGGACTCCTGGGAGTTCCTAGGTCGACCAAGTAGGTGACCTCTCCCTTCTTTTCCAGGATTGTATGGGGTCCAGACCATTTGTCTTGGAGTGCTGCTGGGGCCACTGGCTCCAACACCCATACCTTCTGTCCTGGCTGAAACTCAACCAAGACAGCCTTTTGGTCATGCCAAGCTTTCTGTAAGGCCTGGCTTGCCTCAAGGTTTTTGGATGCCTTCTCCATATACTCAGCCATCCTGGAGCGGAGACCAAGTACATAGTCCACTATATCTAGCTTAGGCTTTTTGAGAGGTAACTCCCATCCTTCCTTCACCAAACACAGTGGGCCTCTCACAGGGTGCCCAAACAACAATTCAAAGGGGCTGTAGCCAACTCCTTTTTGTGGGACCTCTCTGTAAGCAAACAGAAGGCAGGGTAGAAGGATGTCCCATCTTCGCCTGAGCTTTTCAGGTAATCCTTTGATCATACCCTTTAGGGTCTTGTTGAATCTCTCAACAAGCCCATTGCATTGTGGGTGATAAGGGGTGGTGAACTTGTAGTTGACACCACATTCCTTCCACATAGCTGTTAAGTATCCTGACATAAAGTTGGTACCTCTGTCAGATACTACCTCCTTAGGAAACCCCACTCTGGAGAATACTCCCAGCAGGGCCCTGGCCACAACAGGTGCTGTAGTGGTCCTAAGGGGAATTGCCTCTGGATACCTGGTGGCATGATCCACTACCACCAGTATAAATCTGTGCCCAGATGCAGTGGGAGGATCCATGGGACCCACTATGTCTATTCCCACTCTTTCAAAGGGGACCCCCACCACAGGTAGTGGTATTAGGGGGGCCTTTGTTGTGCCACCTGATTTGCCACTGGCTTGGCAGGTAACACAGGAGCGACAAAACTCCTTTGTATCTTCATTCATGTGAGGCCAGTGAAAGTGAGGGACAAGTCTGTCCCAAGTCTTGTTCTGGCCTAAGTGTCCTGCTAAAGGAATGTCATGGGCCAAGGTGAGAAGGAAGCCCCTAAATTGCAGAGGTATAACCAACCTCCTGGTAGCACCAGGCTTGGGGTCTCTAGCCTCTGAATAAAGGAGCCCTTCATCCCAATACACTTTATGGGTACCTTGAGCATTCCCAGCAGCCTCAGCAGCAGCCAGCTGTCTGAGGGGTTCAAGAGAGGGACAGGATAACTGAGCCTGCCTCAAGTCAGCCCTTGAAGGTCCCCCTGTCCCCAGAAACTCAACCTGATCAGGTTCAAGCTCTTCAGGGACAGTTCCTTCAGGGTCCTCTAGATCAGCTTCCTGGGAAGGCTGATCATCACTCTGAGGCAGGGGGGAAGGCACAGCCTTGACCCTCCTGTTCTTCTTCTTGGTAGGTGCTTGGTCCATTGTTCCAGGATCCAAGACCTGAGGTTCAGTGAGGCACTTTTTGGCCTGTGACCTGGTCACAGCAAGGACATGTGATGATATACCTAACATCTCTGCATGAGTCCTGTACTCCACTTCTGACCATAGAGAACTCTCTAGGTCATTGCCCAACAAACATTCTACTGGGAGGTCTGCACTAACCACAACCCTTTTGAGGCCAGTTACCCCTCCCCATGAGAAGTTAACAACTGCCACACTATGTGAAGTAGTGGCATTGCTGGCATTGGTCACCAGGTAGTTCTCACCTGGTATGTACTGTCCAGGGTCCACAAAGCCTGGTGTCACCATAGTGACACTGGCACATGTGTCCCTGTAGGCTTGAGCCACTTTGTCATTAATTAAAGGAGTCTGTCTGTACTTGCCCAGGTTACTGGGGCTCACAGTCAGGGACAAATCAATGTCCCCATCACAGATCAAGACTGCCTGTGTCAGGGTTCTGTCTAAGTCAGAATCTCCTTCAGTTC
This sequence comes from Triturus cristatus, assembly GCF_964204655.1. Lineage (NCBI taxonomy): Eukaryota > Metazoa > Chordata > Amphibia > Caudata > Salamandridae > Triturus > Triturus cristatus. Next base: position 1,378,392,222 of record NC_140589.1, on the reverse strand, counting down.
CCATAGTGATTCCCACTACACCCTTTGTCTGGGGACCAACACTGCTAAAAGTAGTACTGGGAGCAGGTGCCTTAGGGGCAACAGTGTTGGGGGCTCCACCCTTTTTGCAATCACTAGTCCAGTGAGTTGTATTCTTGCAATGATTGCACCAGGGTTTCTTTTGACCTTCTTTCTTCTTTTTGGACTGTTGGGACCCACCCTCCTTAGCAGTAGTTTGGGGCCCTGTTGAAGACGTCTGGTCTTTAGGTTTCTGATCTCCACCCTTTTGGTCTGTTTTCTTCTGATCACCCCCTTGGCCCTGGTTCTGGTTCTTTTGCTTAACCCTGGTTCTGACCCATTTGTCTGCCTTCTTTCCCAATTCTTGGGGAGAGGTCAGATCAGAGTCAACCAAGTGTTGATGCAGTTGCTGGTTTTGACAGTTATTTAAAATCTGTTCTCTCATCATCAAATTATACAATCCTGTAAAATCAGATACCTTACTTCCCAGCAACCAACCCTCCAAAGCCTTAGTGGCACATTCAACATATTCAGACCAGTCCTGAGTCTGTGTCTTTTGGGTGTCTCTGAACATTAACCTGTACTGTTCAGTGGTTAAGCCTAACCCATCTACCAGAACACTCTTCAGGACTCTGTAATTTCTGACATCCTCTTCTCTAACAGTGAGGAGTCTGTCTCTGCCTCTTCCTTCAAAGGAGAGCCAGAGGATTGCTGCCCACTGGTCTTCAGGAACCTGCTGTACTTTGCAGGCTCTCTCAAGAGCAGTTATCCATTTGTGGATGTCATCCCCACTTTTGTAGGGGGGCACAACCTTAGACAGGTTCCTATTATCAAAGACCCTATCTTTGTCCTTAGGGACAATGCTGCCACCAGTGGGTATAGACCCACTCTCTCTAGGTTGCCTAGCCTTGTTCAGTTTTTCTTCCATCAGGGCTACTTCTAGCTCCTGCTTCCTGATCCTCAGCTGGGCTTCCTGCATTCTGGCCTCATGTTCCCTCCTCTGAGGGGTGGTCATCCTTTTCCTGGAGTGACCTTGAGAGCCTCTAGAGCCATGAGAAGCATTGGAGTCACCTGAGCGATTCCTTTGCCTCCCAAGCCCTGTGTTAAGTCCACTGGGGAGATCCAATGGGGTAAACCCATTGTCAGTCCCCAATAGCCTTAGTTTAGCTGGGCCAAGTATAATACTTGGGACTGGGCTAGTTCTCCCTTCATCATCACTACTTTCTGTATCCTCACCACTTTCCTCCCCTGTAGTATGATTCTCATCTAAGGGATGGCTATTGGAACTGGGTACCTCTGTAGTATCTTCAGAAGGGGGGCCTCCTGTTCCTGACCCTAAGGGGGCTAACTGGGAAGCTTTCCTGAGTTCTCTCTGATTCTCATCATTCTGTAAGAGTTCTCTGAGCTCAGCAGAGGTAGGGTTCTTGGGCTGTTTAAGGCCTCTAAGAGTTGCCAAATGCCTGAGCTCATTCTGGTTAAGGGTAGCAAAGCTGGATGGTGCCCTCTGGGGGTCACTCTCAACAGAGATGGGTACAGTGGACCCCTCTGCCCCGGCCATTGCTCTTAAGTGTGGGTGGATGTGTTGCAATCTACCTACACTTGGGTTTACCTACTAAACCTATCTAGTAGTTGTAGTCAGGGTGTGCTACTCCCTTTGCTCTACAACAACTAAGTTCAGTAGAACTTATGTATATCTAATCTTGTTTTATATGTACCTACAGGTACCTATGTGATCTTTCAATTGGTAACCAAGAGATTACAATGGTAAAACACAGCAAGCTCAAATCCAACCGCTGCTCACCAATGTGAGAAGTTGGCCTGGTATATGATGTTCACTAGTTAAAGTGACCACCTTGTACCATGCCAAGCAACCCTTATGGTGTGGTTGTAAGTCAACCTTTTCGGACTAGCTGCCCTAGTGGTAGCGTAGGCTAAGCAGTCTTTGAGGCTAAACTCGTGATGCGTGTTAAGCCAGCTGTTTTACCAAATGCAACCCCCTTTTATACCAATGAAAGGACACCACACAGATATATATTCAAAATATATATGTATTTATTTCTCAAAGTAACCCCTAGTCTCTTTATGAGCACAGGAGCACAAATCGTCAAACAAGATTATCACAGAATACACAGAAGTTGCACTTTATATGGATAGGCCCTGGTGGCCACTCGAACCATATACTAAAATAGTGGTATAAGTACCACGAACAGAAAAGGGAAAAGGCCTAGGGCCTCTAGAATCGCTGGGCCTACAAGGAGCTAACGTCAGTTAGTGACCAGGAGGTCCACGGGTGGCGTGTGCAGAGCAAATAGTCACACGCGTGCTCCCATAGGTTTCAATGGGTGCGTAAAAAGTACAAAGTTACTGCAAAGGAGATCTTCCGGGTTGACTAGGAACTTAAGATTTGGAACACAGGCACTAGAGATGTAATACTACACTTGGGCACAGGTGTGCCAGCTTTACCTCACCCACAGGAAGCGGGTGCATAGGCCTCAAAGTGCGTCGGGTTTCTTCTATCTGTTCCGTTGAGCCTGGGACAAAAATGCTGCAGGCGGTCGGTCCGGGAGAGATGCGGTGGATCCAAGGGTGGATCGGAGTTGCAGAAGACCTGAAAGCAGAGGGGACAGTGTTCACAGTCACTAGCCAGTGACCGGCGTGGCACCAGGTAAGTACCAGGCGATGTCGGGTGCAAACAGGTGATGAGGGGTAGCTTGTCTGCGCAGCCACGTGGTCCCTGAAGGTCGACGACGTCCAGGAGTCGGCTCACGAGCTGTCCCACGCAGGCTCTCGCTGTCGGCGGTGTCGGCGACTTGGTCGAAGCAAACAAGCCTTGGCAAAAGCAATTGTAGGAGGATTCGGAAATCAGCTGTTGGTTCTGACCAGCAAGGTCAGAGGGATTGCTCCTTTGGAGAGGAGCAAGGGCCAGTCTGGAGCAACCAGACCAGCGGTGTTTTTCGTAGAGTTCGTCGCCAAGATGGCCACTAGCCAGCGGGCCAGCAACCGGTTAGGCGCGTCGAGTGGCAAAATGCAGAAGGGCCCCACGCAGATCGTGGAGATGCTGGAGGGCTCACCTTTGGTGCAAATGCTGCTCGAGAGTTGGGCTTCTCAGATCCCAAAGCACAACTTGGAGGGAGCCTCGGTTGTTGCACTTGTCAGCTTGTCATAGTTGATCCAAGATGGCTGGCTCCACGTGTCTCGGTGCCTCCACGGGTCTCCTCTTTTCAGGGACTGTGGATCGGGCGGTGAGAGGTCTGGAGGTCCAGGTCTTGTCAGTCTCTGGGCTCGGGCTCCGGCGGGAGGCGGCGGCAAAGCAGACGTTGATTCGCTGGATGGTGCTTGCGTTAGCAAGGTGGTCACTCCCTGACCACAGGGGAGATTGGCTTCAGTCCTCTGTGCAGCAGAGCGTCGAAGTTCCCGTCTTCTTCTTAGTGTTAAGTTGATTTCAGGATGTCTGAAGTCTTAGGACACAGCTCCTACCTTTAAGCGGATTCTAGGGGCCGGACTACCTGCTAGGTCCCTCCCTATGGGTGGGACCAGGAAGGGGGGTGGTTACACCCCCAATCCTTTGTCCAGCTCGCCCCAGGCCCGGGACTGGTGTGCCCCAGGACCGGTTTGAACTGGCATATGCACCGAGGCTCCTTGTGAGCCACAGGCATGTCTGGTTTCTTTCAAGCCCTACCTGACCAATACACAAAATCCTGTCTGGGGTGGTGCACGCACCTCCCCTAGCAGGAAACCCTTTGTCCACACCTCCCAAGCTGGAAGGACTCCCAGCAGCAGGAGGGCAGACTTGTGTCTGTGGTGGCAGCATCCATTTTGTGGAGCTGAGGCTATGTCTGATTTTACCCGGGTTTCAGGTACTGTACATGTCGTGTCCCTCTAGAAGGGTGGAATGCTAACCCCGTCGCCAGAATTGGCGAGGGGTTAGTATTCCAATTCGTATGACACCTTACTCGACATGTTTTGATAAAGCCAAACCAAAGATAGCATTTAACCGCGAGGTTCATAATGCACTTACGAGTATATGGTATGACGATATCTGGAAACAGTAGAAGGAAGTTGTTCCGACCACTGCAGACAGGCTCAGCTCATGCCAGAGCACCATCTCACATGGAACCAAGCACTCTGCCTTCAGGATTGTTAAGGCCTGCCATAGGAGTGACTTATAGGTTACCATGTGTCCCATTTAAGGTTAGGTATAGGTATACTACACCTAAGTAAGAGGTGATTACACCAACTTACCCCAGCTGAGTGATCAGCCAGTTGTGTCAAATTGTTAGGCCAAGCCTGGGGTGGCATAATACATGCTTCAGCCCTTGGCAGGCCTTGGGTACACCAATGCCCTGGGTACCTAGTGTACACTGGTACAGGGGCTGACAGGGTGATCCACTTCCAATTGGTTATGCACCTAGGGTGCATAGTTTTAATTTAGTAGAGAGAACAGCAGGCTGGGGGTCTGATTGGCAGGCCCACAGCCTCAATATGTCAAAAACCAGTGAAGCAAAAAGCAAAAATTTGGGGTGACCATAGGATAGCAGACCCTACTCTCCTACAAGCATCCCTGTGATTGTTTCGTGCTCTTTTCTTTGCCTTCGCAATGGTTTTAGGAGGGTATTTCCGTATTTCAGTTTTTCTGATAGATCCTTCGCTTGTTTGTCATAATCCGATGTTTCTGTGCATTTCACTCTCGATCTGAGGAACTGTCCAAAAGGAAGGTTTTCTTTCAGATGATGCGGATGGAAGCTGTCGTATAGTAGGAGGCAGTTTTTTGCAGTTGGTTTGAAATGTGTTCTGGTTTTTAGCATGCCTTCTACAGCAAAAATGTTAAGATCTAGAAAAACTAACTCAGACCTGCTCATTGTGTGGGTGAACTTCAGGAAGGGATCTTGTATGTTTAACCATTCAATGAAGGTATTGGCTTCTGTTTCATCACCATTCCATATCACCACAATGTCATCAATGTATCTCTTCCATTCCAAAATCTTCTGGCGATGTGGGTTTTGGTCTGAGAGAATCTTCTGTTCCTCTAGGTGATGGACGTACAGACCCGGCACACTCTGCCCGAAAGTACTACCCATACTAGTACCATGTTGTTGTTGAAAAAGTAGCTCTTCAAAACGGAAGTAGTTCTCTGTCAGTGCCCTTTTACAACATTCAAGAACCACATGTTGTGGTGTATGGTAGGGGCATGCTGATCCGTATAGAATTTCTTCAAGGATATCCAATGTTTCTTTGTAGGGCAAGCTAGTATAAAGGCTCTCCACATCGAAGTCTATCAGGACGTGACATGTAGGGTCAAAATGGAGGTCCCTCAGTAAGCAGAGTACAGCTTTGGTGTCCTTCAGGTAGGTGTTAGTAGTTTGTATCAGTGGGCGTAGATAGGCATCCGCAAACTTGGAGAGTGGCTCTGGGGTGGATCCAATTCCTGAGACAATTGGTCGCCCTGGTGATTTTTCAATTGATTTGTGTATCTTGGGGATTGTGTAGAAGTAGGGTACTGTCGGTTGTTTGTTGATCATGATTTCCCCTTCTTTATTTGGTTATCCAATCATGGGCGAGTGCTTGTCCCACCATGCTGGTAATCCCGATCCTGATCCTATCAGTGGGGTCTTCTCTGAAGCGTCTGTAGTTTATTTCTCCAGACAGTAGTCTAAGGCATTCTTGGCGGTATGTTTCTGTGTCTTGTACAACGATACCCCCACCTTTATCAGCCGGCTTTATGGTGATGTTTTTGTCACTGGCCAAGATCCTGATGGCTTTGTGTTCTTGTTTTGATGTATTGTGGAAGGTTTTCATGGTTGTCGGATCCATTTCTCCCACTTCTCTCAAGACTGCCTTCTCAAAAGCCAGTAGTTCCACAGGTAGGGTGGCTGAGGTACTTTGTATTTTAGAGTGTGTGTATCAAAGGTTTAGTGGAAAAAAAAAAAAAAAAAAAAAATATATATATATATATATATATATATATATATATATATATATATATATATATATATATATATATATATATATATATATATATATATATATATATATATATATATATATATATATATATATATATATATATTTCCAATCAAAAAGGTTGCCCAAAAGAAACGAAGTCAACTGGCAGGTAAGTGTCTCTTTCTTTTTATTGCACACAACTTGCCAGCAAGCAGCAGCGAGGAAAAGGCACCCTCATGACACCAGACGCGTTTCGGGAACCACTGTTCCCTTCTTCAATGGCCGATGATGCTGAAATGGCAAACTGGTTCTCCTCGCATTCATAACTTCAACGAGCCCGCCTCAGTGGGCGTGGCCTTTTTCAAAGCCCTCCGGTACTCGTAGTACGGGAGTTGTAACCTCATGTGAGTACGTTTAACACACAGCAAAAGATAAAAGTTTTACCCTCGTGGGTTGGTGCAAAGTCCTGCTTCACTGCCTGCCCCGCTTTGTAGTTGTGATTCAGAGCTGCCTCCCATGTTCGCGCTAGCACCAACTGGATGCCAACACAGGGCCCGCTTTCAAGCGGCGAGCTTCGCTTCGCGGCCGGACCAGCCGCTCAAATCCAATCAAAAAGGTTGCCCAAAAGAAACGAAGTCAACTGGCAGGTAAGTGTCTCTTTCTTTTTATTGCACACAACTTGCCAGCAAGCAACAGCGAGGAAAAGGCACCCTCATGACACCAGACGCGTTTCGGGAACCACTGTTCCCTTCTTCAATGGCCGATGATGCTGAAATGGCAAACTGGTTCTCCTCGCATTCATAACTTCAACGAGCCCGCCTCAGTGGGCGTGGCCTTTTTCAAAGCCCTCTGGTACTCGTAGTACGGGAGTTGTAACCTCATGTGAGTACGTTTAACACACAGCAAAAGATAAAAGTTTTACCCTCGTGGGTTGGTGCAAAGTCCTGCTTCACTGCCTGCCCCGCTTTGTAGTTGTGATTCAGAGCTGCCTCCCATGTTCGCGCTAGCACCAACTGGATGCCTACACAGGGCCCGCTTTCAAGCGGTGAGCTCGCTTCGCGGCCGGACCAGCCGCTCAAATCCAATCAAAAAGGTTGCCCAAAAGAAACGAAGTCAACTGGCAGGTAAGTGTCTCTTTCTTTTTATTGCACACAACTTGCCAGCAAGCAGCAGCGAGGAAAAGGCACCCTCATGACACCAGACGCGTTTCGGGAACCACTGTTCCCTTCTTCAATGGCCTATGATGCTGAAATGGCAAACTGGTTCTCCTCGCATTCATAACTTCAACGAGCCCGCCTCAGTGGGCGTGGCCTTTTTCAAAGCCCTCTGGTACTCGCTTGAAGGCGGGCCCTGTGTTGGCATCCAGTTGGTGCTAGCGCGAACATGGGAGGCAGCTCTGAATCACAACTACAAAGCGGGGCAGGCAGTGAAGCAGGACTTTGCACCAACCCACGAGGGTAAAACTTTTATCTTTTGCTGTGTGTTAAACGTACTCACATGAGGTTACAACTCCCGCACTACGAGTACCAGAGGGCTTTGAAAAAGGCCACGCCCACTGAGGCGGGCTCGTTGAAGTTATGAATGCGAGGAGAACCAGTTTGCCATTTCAGCATCTTCGGCCATTGAAGAAGGGAACAGTGGTTCCCGAAACGCGTCTGGTGTCATGAGGGTGCCTTTTCCTCGCTGCTGCTTGCTGGCAAGTTGTGTGCAATAAAAAGAAAGAGACACTTACCTGCCAGTTGACATCGTTTCTTTTGGGCAACCTTTTTGATTGGATTTGAGCGGCTGGTCCGGCCGCGAAGCGAAGCTCACCGCTTGAAAGCGGGCCCTGTGTTGGCATCCAGTTGGTGCTAGCGCGAACATGGGAGGCAGCTCTGAATCACAACTACAAAGCGGGGCAGGCAGTGAAGCAGGACTTTGCACCAACCCACGAGGGTAAAACTTTTATCTTTTGCTGTGTGTTAAACGTACTCACATGAGGTTACAACTCCCGTACTACGAGTACCAGAGGGCTTTGAAAAAGGCCACGCCCACTGAGGCGGGCTCGTTGAAGTTATGAATGCGAGGAGAACCAGTTTGCCATTTCAGCATCATCGGCCATTGAAGAAGGGAACAGTGGTTCCCGAAACGCGTCTGGTGTCATGAGGGTGCCTTTTCCTCGCTGCTGCTTGCTGGCAAGTTGTGTGCAATAAAAAGAAAGAGACACTTACCTGCCAGTTGACTTCGTTTCTTTTGGGCAACCTTTTGATTGGATTTGAGCGGCTGGTCCGGCCGCGAAGCGAAGCTCACCGCTTGAAAGCGGGCCCTGTGTTGGCATCCAGTTGGTGCTAGCGCGAACATGGGAGGCAGCTCTGAATCACAACTACAAAGCGGGGCAGGCAGTGAAGCAGGACTTTGCACCAACCCACGAGGGTAAAACTTTTATCTTTTGCTGTGTGTTAAACGTACTCACATGAGGTTACAACTCCCGTACTACGAGTACCAGAGGGCTTTGAAAAAGGCCACGCCCACTGAGGCGGGCTCGTTGAAGTTATGAATGCGAGGAGAACCAGTTTGCCATTTCAGCATCATCGGCCATTGAAGAAGGGAACAGTGGTTCCCGACACGCGTCTGGTGTCATGAGGGTGCCTTTTCCTCGCTGCTGCTTGCTGGCAAGTTGTGTGCAATAAAAAGAAAGAGACACTTACCTGCCAGTTGACTTTGTTTCTTTTGGGCAACCTTTTTGATTGGATTTGAGCGGCTGGTCCGGCCGCGAAGCGAAGCTCACCGCTTGAAAGCGGGCCCTGTGTTGGCATCCAGTTGGTGCTAGCGCGAACATGGGAGGCAGCTCTGAATCACAACTACAAAGCGGGGCAGGCAGTGAAGCAGGACTTTGCACCAACCCACGAGGGTAAAACTTTTATCTTTTGCTGTGTGTTAAACGTACTCACATGAGGTTACAACTCCCGTACTACGAGTACCAGAGGGCTTTGAAAAAGGCCACGCCCACTGAGGCGGGCTCGTTGAAGTTATGAATGCGAGGAGAACCAGTTTGCCATTTCAGCATCATCGGCCATTGAAGAAGGGAACAGTGGTTCCCGAAACGCGTCTGGTGTCATGAGGGTGCCTTTTCCTCGCTGCTGCTTGCTGGCAAGTTGTGTGCAATAAAAAGAAAGAGACACTTACCTGCCAGTTGACTTCGTTTCTTCTGGGCAACCTTTTTGATTGGATTTGAGCGGCTGGTCCGGCCGCGAAGCGAAGCTCACCGCTTGAAAGCGGGCCCTGTGTTGGCATCCAGTTGGTGCTAGCGCGAACATGGGAGGCAGCTCTGAATCACAACTACAAAGCGGGGCAGGCAGTGAAGCAGGACTTTGCACCAACCCACGAGGGTAAAACTTTTATCTTTTGCTGTGTGTTAAACGTACTCACATGAGGTTACATCTCCCGTACTACGAGTACCAGAGGGCTTTGAAAAAGGCCACGCCCACTGAGGCGGGCTCGTTGAAGTTATGAATGCGAGGAGAACCAGTTTGCCATTTCAGCATCATCGGCCATTGAAGAAGGGAATAGTGGTTCCCGAAACGCGTCTGGTGTCATGAGGGTGCCTTTTCCTCGCTGCTGCTTGCTGGCAAGTTGTGTGCAATAAAAAGAAAGAGACACTTACCTGCCAGTTGACTTAGTTTCTTTTGGGCAACCTTTTTGATTGGATTTGAGCGGCTGGTCCGGCCGCGAAGCGAAGCTCACCGCTTGAAAGCGGGCCCTGTGTTGGCATCCAGTTGGTGCTAGCGCGAACATGGGAGGCAGCTCTGAATCACAACTACAAAGCGGGGCAGGCAGTGAAGCAGGACTTTGCACCAACCCACGAGGGTAAAACTTTTATCTTTTGCTGTGTGTTAAACGTACTCACATGAGGTTACATCTCCCGTACTACGAGTACCAGAGGGCTTTGAAAAAGGCCACGCCCACTGAGGCGGGCTCGTTGAAGTTATGAATGCGAGGAGAACCAGTTTGCCATTTCAGCATCATCGGCCATTGAAGAAGGGAATAGTGGTTCCCGAAACGCGTCTGGTGTCATGAGGGTGCCTTTTCCTCGCTGCTGCTTGCTGGCAAGTTGTGTGCAATAAAAAGAAAGAGACACTTACCTGCCAGTTGACTTAGTTTCTTTTGGGCAACCTTTTTGATTGGATTTGAGCGGCTGGTCCGGCCGCGAAGCGAAGCTCACCGCTTGAAAGCGGGCCCTGTGTTGGCATCCAGTTGGTGCTAGCGCGAACATGGGAGGCAGCTCTGAATCACAACTACAAAGCGGGGCAGGCAGTGAAGCAGGACTTTGCACCAACCCACGAGGGTAAAACTTTTTTTTTTTGCTGTGTGTTAAACGTACTCACATGAGGTTACAACTCCCGTACTACGAGTACCAGAGGGCGTTGAAAAAGGCCACGCCCACTGAGGCGGGCTCGTTGAAGTTATGAATGCGAGGAGAACCAGTTTGCCATTTCAGCATCATCGGCCATTGAAGAAGGGAACAGTGGTTCCCGAAACGCGTCTGGTGTCATGAGGGTGCCTTTTCCTCGCTGCTGCTTGCTGGCAAGTTGTGTGCAATAAAAAGAAAGAGACACTTACCTGCCAGTTGACTTCGTTTCTTTTGGGCAACCTTGTTGATTGGATATATATATATATATATATATTTTCACTAAACCTTTGATACACACACTCTATATATATATATATATATATATATATATATATATATATATATATATATATATATATATATATTCACTTAAAAAACCATAGGTTTCACACATGTTATAGTTAGCTGTACATTTCACTCGTAAAAAACCAATGAAATTCCACGTTATAGTTAGATCAGGTAACTATAACTTGCGCGCCAACAATAAACTGCTGATGACGTCACATATTACATCACTCATGACATAGTCAGTGACATCACTCATGACATCAATGATGACATCTGAAATTACACATTGTGGATTGCGGTCGCGCAAGTTATAGTTACCTGATCTAACTATAACGTGGAATTTCATTGTTTTTTTACGAGTGAAATGTACAGCTAACTATAACATGTGTGAAACCTATGGTTTTTTAAGTGAATTTGCAAGGTTTTTTAAATGATAATTCCTAACTATAACGTGTGTGAAACCTATAGTTTTTTCAGTGAATTTGTAACGTTTTTCAAATGCTAAGTTATATATATTTTTTTTCTGGTTTTTCACTTTGCGCACACCCTGCGCTCACGGTGCGCTTCGCGCACCGAGCGCCCACATTGCGCAGTCCATGCTGTGCGCACCTCGCCTTTTTTTTCTCAGTAACATTTGTTTTTTTCTCCCTTGTGGGTCCTTCAATTTATTTTTTAAATGTGATTGTTACTTCTTTATTTTTTTTTTTATTTTTTTTTGCCGTGCGCGTACGGTAAGCTTACCGTACGCGCACTCTGCGATTTTTTTTTTTAATTATTAAATGTATTTTTCGTACTTTTGGGTCCTTCTTGGACCCCCTGACAAACACTAGGGGGTCTGCAACTCTCTTCGTTGCCCCCTTTTCACGTTCCCCACCTTTGTTTCTCAGTGCGAGAGACAGAAAATGGCAGCCGACACTTCCTGATTTCGACCGATTCAAATGTTTACAGTCATGTAACCACCAATCAGAATTGAGCTCGCGCACGGCACCGTACGCGTACGGTAAGCTTACGGTAAGTGCACGGAGCGCGCTTACATATATATATATTGATTTAAATGCTATTTTCTCAGGACCTACTGAACAGATTTACACCAGACCTACAAAAGGCACATCCTTGACCTGAGGACTACCTCTCTGCCAAATTTCAAGTAATTCTGTTCAGCCGTTCGGGCTGTAGCTCGGACTAAAGGTCCTATGGGAAAATGCATGGGGAAAACGCGTTTTGGGACCCCCCTTTTTTCTCAGCCCCCGCTTGACGAATCCCCCGAGACTTTCAGGGTAGGAGCGGAGCGTAGCGCCCCATTAGCTTTGAAAATTTCACGAGGATTCGTCAACCGGCGCCAAAGTTATTCCAAATAGAATGTTGCGGATTTCCTATGGAAACACGGTCCTAACTATAACTATCTACTGGCGACCGCCAGTAGATAATATATATATGTAAATATATATATATATACATATATAAATTTAAATGTATTTAAAAATATATATTTATAGAAACTAATTTTACATATATTTACTGAAAAAAACATAGGTTTCAGGCACGTTATAGTTAGAAATTAGCATTTAGAAAATCTTAGAAATTCACTGAAAAAACCATAGGTTTCAGGGACGTTACAGTTAGTTGGACATTTCACTCATACAAAACCATAGAAATTCCCCCGTTATAGTTAGCTCAGCTAACTATAACTTGCGCCCCCACAATGCACTGCTAATGACATCACATATTACATCATTCATGACATGGTAAGTGACATCACTGATGACTTCACTGATGACATCTCAAATAACATCACTGCCCTGCCATAGCAAACTACAGTATCCCAGGGGTGGGCACCCCAGGACACTGCAGGAGCTGGCCCTGGGGGGTGGCGGCCCCAGGGCCACAACAAGGCTCCAGGAGGGGGGCCACATGGCCCCCCTCCCATATTTTACAAAGCCCCGGGGGTGGTGGTCCCCAGGGCTGGGGGGTCCATCACAGACCCCCCCAATTTGAATCTTTAGTGCCCCGGGGAGGTGGCAGTCCCCGGGGAGTGTGGGGGGCTTGAGCCCCCCACACAAAGTATATATTTATTTAGAAAAATCCCCAGGGGGTGGTGGGCCCCGGGGCTGTGGGGGGGCTGTGTGCCCCCTGCAATGTTAATAAAGTTGAGCCCCGGGGGCTGGTGGTCCCCAGGGCTCGGGGGGGGCCTTAGAGGCACCTTCACATTAAACTATTAAGTCCCGGGGGTGGCGGCGGTCCCCGGGACTGCGGGGAGCCATGAGCCCCCCCCGCAATTATTCCTACTTTACCCCAGGGATGGCGGTCCCCAGGGCAGTGTGGAGGGGGGTTGGGCCCCCCACACTGTATGTTTAACATGCCCCTGGGATTTGGCCCCCCCTGGGGCTAATTAGTATTGAAGCGCGGGAGCACGCTCTTTGTTTTTTTTTTATCGGCAGGATCCGCGCACCCAGTGCGGATTTTGCTGATTTAATTTAATTTTTCGGGCCTTGTGGGTCCTTGTGGGACCCCCTGAGCAGGCCTAGTGGTTCAGGGTGTTTCTACCCTGCCCCCTTTTTGCGTTTTGTGCGTTTTTTTATTAGGTTTCTTGTGCCTCTGCACAAGATGGCTGCTAACACTTCCTGATTTGGAGTGTTGACAGCCAATAAGAATACAGCTCGTGCATGGCAGGATGCGCGGATCCAGCGCGGCCATAGATATATATGTGATTTTGATTCTCTCAGGAACTACTGAACGGATTTACATCATTTAAGCAAAAGGCACGACTCTGAACCAAGGTCTACCTTTCTGCCAAATTTGGTGTAATTCCGTTCAGCAGTTCAGGCTGTAGCTGCGACTAACGGTCCCTATGGAAAATTGCATGGGGAAAACATGTTTTGGAACCCCCTTTTTACTCAGCCCTCGCTAGACGAATCACCCTGAGACTTTCAGCATAGTAGCGGACTGGAGCGGGCCACGAGTTTTGAAAATTTCGCGAAGATTCGTCAACCGGCGCCAAAGTTATTCCAAATAGAATGTTGCAGATTTCCTATGGATAATAGGTCCTAACTATAACTACCTACTGGCGACCGCCAGTAGGTTATATATATATAATATAGATAGATAGATAGATTGGAAATTCAAAAAATAAGAGTCAAAAAATCTATTTCCCACAGGAAACTTTAGCCAAGGCCACAGCCCGAACTGCTGAACGGAATTACACCACATTTGCCAAAACGGTAGTGCTTGGTTCAGAAAGCGACCTTTTTAAAAATGGTTTAAATCCGTTTAGTAGTTGCTGAGAAATTAAAAAAATATCGATATCTAGAGCCACGGTGGATCCGCGGGCCTTCCCGACCATGATATTTATTCTAATTGGCTGTCAACACTCCAAACCAGGAAGTGTTGGCAGTCATCAACAAACAGTGAAACAAACACGAAAAACAAGAAAAGGGGGCAGGGTAGAAAACCCCTGACCCCCTAGGCCTGCTCAGGGGGTCCCACAAGGACCCCCAGAGCCAAAAAAAGCATTTAAACAAAATAAAATCAGCCGAATTTGCGCTGGGTGCGCGAATCCGGCTGAGAAAATAAAAATCGTTGTATTGAAGCCCCCTGGTGGGCCAGGTCCCGGGGCCACTGAAAAAAATATCTGGGGAGCCCCAATCCCCCCACACTGCCCTGGGGACCGCCACCTTCGCAGGGCTTGATTTATGAGTTGCGGGGGAACGCAACTCATAAATCATTCTTGCACTACCCATATCACGTCATTTGGGGTGTGTTGTTTTTCATTGAAATGTGCTGTCATCCTTGTGCTTGCTCTGTGGCACCAGATGTTGCTTCGATGTACGCAGATTCTTGTGCTTATTTTTCTGGTGGTCATCCCTACATAGTGCAGGTCACAACAGCACGTTGTGAGGTACAAAACTCCCATGGTGTTACACGTGGTGAATTTACACAATTCCCATGTCTTTCCTGTATTGAAGACAACCTCTTTGGTAGTAGTAGTGAGATGGCATACACTACAGTTGCTGCATGGATGGTGGCCTGTAGGTAATGTACTAATTACCTGTTGATTATTTTTGTTTTGGGGCTTCAGGCGGGTGTGTACTAGTATGTCTTTTAGATTTTTTCCCCTCTTATGTGAGAACATCGGTGTTGATATATTCAAAGTACCACTATTCAGAATCCGCAAATGATTTTTCACCAGTTTGGAGACTTTGTCTGAGTCTATGCTGAAGGTAGTTATGCAGATTGGTCTTTTGTCTGTTTCTGTCTCATTTTTATCATAGGTTTCTAAAAGAGCATCCCTGTGATTGTTTCCTGCTCTTTTCTTTGCCTTCGCAATGGTTTTAGGAGGGTATTTCCGTATTTCAGTTTTTCTGCTAGATCCTTCGCTTGTTTGTCATAATCCGATGTTTCTGTGCATTTCACTCTCGATCTGAGGAACTGTCCAAAAGGAAGGTTTTCTTTCAGATGATGCGGATGGAAGCTGTCGTATAGTAGGAGGCAGTTTTTTGCAGTTGGTTTGAAATGTGTTGTGGTTTTTAGCATGCCTTCTACAGCAAAAATGTTAAGATCTAGAAAAACTAACTCAGACCTGCTCATTGTGTGGGTGAACTTCAGGAAGGGATCTTGTATGTTTAACCATTCAATGAAGGTATTGGCTTCTGTTTCATCACCATTCCATATCACCACAATGTCATCAATGTATCTCTTCCATTCCAAAATCTTCTGGCGATGTGGGTTTTGGTCTGAGAGAATCTTCTGTTCCTCTAGGTGATGGACGTACAGACCCGGCACACTCTGCCCGAAAGTACTACCCATACTAGTACCATGTTGTTGTTGAAAAAGTAGCTCTTCAAAACGGAAGTAGTTCTCTGTCAGTGCCCTTTTACAACATTCAAGAACCACATGTTGTGGTGTATGGTAGGGGCATGCTGATCCGTATAGAATTTCTTCAAGGATATCCAATGTTTCTTTGTAGGGCAAGCTAGTATAAAGGCTCTCCACATCGAAGTCTATCAGGACGTGACATGTAGGGTCAAAATGGAGGTCCCTCAGTAAGCAGAGTACAGCTTTGGTGTCCTTCAGATAGGTGTTAGTAGTTTGTATCAGTGGGCGTAGATAGGCATCCGCAAACTTGGAGAGTGGCTCTAGGGTGGATCCAATTCCTGAGACAATTGGTCGCCCTGGTGATTTTTCAATTGATTTGTGTATCTTGGGGATTGTGTAGAAGTAGGGTACTGTCGGTTGTTTGTTGATCATGATTTCCCCTTCTTTATTTGGTTATCCAATCATGGGCGAGTGCTTGTCCCACCATGCTGGTAATCCCGATCCTGATCCTATCAGTGGGGTCTTCTCTGAAGCGTCTGTAGTTTATTTCTCCAGACAGTAGTCTAAGGCATTCTTGGCGGTATGTTTCTGTGTCTTGTACAACGATACCCCCACCTTTATCAGCCGGTTTTATGGTGATGTTTTTGTCACTGGCCAAGATCCTGATGGCTTTGTGTTCTTGTTTTGATGTATTGTGGAACGTTTTCATGGTTGTCGGGTCCATTTCTCCCTTTTCTCTCAAGACTGCCTTCTCAAAAGCCAGTAGTTCCACTGGTAGGGTGGCTGAGGTACTTTGTATTTTATATATATATATATATTCACTTAAAAAACCATAGGTTTCACACATGTTATAGTTAGCTGTACATTTCACTCGTAAAAAACCAATGAAATTCCACGTTATAGTTAGATCAGGTAACTATAACTTGCGCGCACACAATAAACTGCTGATGACGTCACATATTACATCACTCATGACATGGTCAGTGACATCACTCATGACATCAATGATGACATCTGAAATTACACATTGTGGATTGCGGTCGCGCAAGTTATAGTTACCTGATCTAACTATAACGTGGAATTTCATTGGTTTTTTACGAGTGAAATGTACAGCTAACTATAACATGTGTGAAACCTATGGTTTTTTAAGTGAATTTGCAAGGTTTTTTAAATGATAATTCCTAACTATAACGTGTGTGAAACCTATGGTTTTTTCAGTGAATTTGTACGGTTTTTTAAATGCTAAGTTATATATATTATTTATTTTTTTTTCTGGTTTTTCACTTTGCGCATACCCTGCGCGCACAGAGCGCTTCGCGCACCGTGCGCGCGCTGTGGGCGCTCGATGCGCTTCGCTGCGCTCGATACGTTGCGCAGTCCATGCCGTGCGCACGTCGCCTTTTTTTTCTCAGTAACATTTGTTTTTTTGACCCTTGTGGGTCCTTCAATTTATTTTTTAAATGTGATTGTTACTTCTTTATTTTTTTTTTTTATTTTTTTTTGCCGTGCGCGTACGGTAAGCTTACCGTACGCGCACTCCGCGATTTTTTTTTTAAATTATTAAATGTATTTTTCGTACTTTTGGGTCCTTCATGGACCCCCTGACAAACACTAGGGGGTCTGCAACTCTCTTCGTTGCCCCCTTTTCACGTTCCCCACCTTTGTTTCTCAGTGCGAGAGACAGAAAATGGCGGCCGACACTTCCTGATTTCGACCGATTCGAATGTTTACAGTCATGTAACCACCAATCAGAATTGAGCTCGCGCATGGCACCGTACGCGTACGGTAAGCTTACGGTAAGCGCACGGAGCGCGCGTACAGATATATATATTGATTTAAATGCTATTTTCTCAGGACCTACTGAACAGATTTACACCAGACTAGGGGTGGGCGACAATTTCCGTTCCGCTCCCGGAAATTGCGACAATTCGACATTTCCGCGTTCCGACCGGAACGCGGAAATGCCGAATTGTCGCAATTTCCGGGAGGGAACGGAAATTGTTGCCTGGCCAAGCACTTGCAGATATAAATAAAGCAGGTGCCCGAGTTGAAGCTCAAATTCAGTAACGCATTCATCGGCACAATACATTCGGGAGCTAGGTCGAGGCTGGGCAGGTGTGCTGTTCTCCCCATATCGACCGTCAAAAACTAGCTGTGGTGACGGTCCTTACCTGTCGCGCAATCCCCGTGTAGTTCCTGACACCAGCTGCTCTGATCGGTCTCTGGCCCGCGGCGTCTCTGGCCCACGGGCGGCATGTGAACTGCATGGAAGCCCCGCCCCACACACCAGCGGTGGGCAACATCTTCCGCCCTTTCCCCCACTACGATGGACAGCTGACTCGAGGGACCCGCAACCTGTAGCGGGCGGCAGCGGCAGGCCGGAAGCACCAATTTCCGCGATCACGGAAATATCGCGTGATCGCGGAAATTGCTTGCATTCTCGCGAGAATTGGCGGAAGTGCCTTCCGCCAATTCCGGCCACCCCTACACCAGACCTACAAAAGGCACATCCTTGACCTGAGGACTACCTCTCTGCCAAATTTCAAGTAATTCTGTTCAGCTGTTCGGGCTGTAGCTCGGACTAAAGGTCCTATGGGAAAATGCATGGGGAAAACGCGTTTTGGGACCCCCTTTTTTCTCAGCCCCCGCTTGACGAATCCCCCCGAGACTTTCAGGGTAGGAGCGGAGTGTAGCGCCCCATTAGTTTTGAAAATTTCGCGAGGATTCGTCTACCGGCGCCAAAGTTATTCTAAATAGAATGTTGCGGATTTCCTATGGAAACACGGTCCTAACTATAACTATCTACTGGCGACCGCCAGTAGATAATATATATATATAAATATATATATATATATACATATATAAATTTAAATGTATTTAAAAATATATATTTATAGAAACTAATTTTACATATATTTACTGAAAAAAACATAGGTTTCAGGCACGTTATAGTTAGAAATTAGCATTTAGAAAATCTTAGAAATTCACTGAAAAAACCATAGGTTTCAGGGACGTTACAGCTAGTTGGACATTTCACTCATACAAAACCATAGAAATTCCCCCGTTATAGTTAGCTCAGCTAACTATAACTTGCGCCCCCACAATGCACTGCTAATGACATCACATATTACATCATTCATGACATGGTAAGTGACATCACTGATGACTTTACTGGTGACATCTCAAATGACATCACTGCCCTGCCATAGCAAACTACAGTATCCCAGGGGTGGGCACCCCAGGACACTGCAGGAGCTGGCCCTGGGGGGTGGAGGTCCCCAGGGCCACAACAAGGCTCCAGGAGGGGGGCCACACGGCCCCCTCCCATATTTTACAAAGCCCCGGGGGTGGTGGTCCCCAGGGCTGGGGGGTCTATCACAGACCCCCCCAATTTGAATCTTTAGTGCCCCGGGGAGGTGGCAGTCCCCGGGGAGTGTGGGGGGCTTGAGCCCCCCACACAAAGTATATATTTATTTAGAAAAATCCCCAGGGGGTGGTGGGCCCCGGGGCTGCGGGGGGGCTGTGTGCCCCCTGCAATGTTAATAAAGTTGAGCCCTGGGGGGTGGTGGTCCCCAGGGCTCGGGGGGGGCCTTAGAGGCACCCCCACATTAAACTATTAAGCCCCGGGGGTGGCGGCTGTCCCCGGGACTGCGGGGAGCCGTGAGCCCCCCCCGCAATTATTCATACTTTACCCCAGGGATGGCGGTCCCCAGGGCAGTGTGGAGGGGGGTTGGGCCCCACACACTTTATGTTTAACATGCCCCTGGGATTTGGCCCCCCTGGGGCTAAGTAGTATTGAAGCGCGGGAGCACGCTCTTCGTTTTTTTTTTTATCGGCAGGATCCGCGCACCCAGTGCGGATTTTGCTGATTTAATTTAATTTTTCGGGCCTTGTGGGTCCTTGTGGGACCCCCTGAGCAGGCCTAGTGGTTCAGGGTGTTTCTACCCTGCCCCCTTTTCGCGTTTTGTGCGTTTTTTTATTAGGTTTCTTGTGCCTCTGCACAAGATGGCTGCTAACACTTCCTGATTTGGAGTGTTGACAGCCAATAAGAATACAGCTCGTGCATGGCAGGATGCGCGGATCCAGCGCGGCCATAGATATATATGTGATTTTGATTCTCTCAGGAACTACTGAACGGATTTACATCATTTAAGCAAAAGGCACGACTCTGAACCAAGGTCTACCTTTCTGCCAAATTTGGTGTAATTCCGTTCAGCAGTTCAGGCTGTAGCTGCGACTAACGGTCCCTATGGAAAATTACATGGGGAAAACATGTTTTGGAACCCCCTTTTTACTCAGCCCTCGCTAGACGAATCACCCTGAGACTTTCAGCATAGTAGCGGACTGGAGCGGGCCACGAGTTTTGAAAATTTCGCGAAGATTCGTCAACCGGCGCCAAAGTTATTCCAAATAGAATGTTGCAGATTTCCTATGGATAATAGGTCCTAACTATAACTACCTACTGGCGACCGCCAGTAGGTTATATATATATAATATAGATAGATAGATAGATGGGAAATTCAAAAAATAAGAGTCAAAAAATCAATTTCCCACAGGAAACTTTAGCCAAGGCCACAGCCCGAACTGCTGAACGGAATTACACCACATTTGCCAAAACGGTAGTGCTTGGTTCAGAAAGCGACCTTTTTAAAAATGGTTTAAATCCGTTTAGTAGTTGCTGAGAAATTAAAAAAATATCGATATCTAGAGCCACGGTGGATCCGCGGGCCTTCCCGACCATGATATTTATTCTAATTGGCTGTCAACACTCCAAACCAGGAAGTGTTGGCAGTCATCAACAAACAGTGAAACAAACACGAAAAACAAGAAAAGGGGGCAGGGTAGAAAACCCCTGACCCCCTAGGCCTGCTCAGGGGGTCCCACAAGGACCCCCAGAGCCAAAAAAAGCATTTAAAAAAAATAAAATCAGCCGAATTTGCGCTGGGTGCGCGAATCCGGCTGAGAAAATAAAAATCGTTGTATTGAAGCCCCCTGGTGGGCCAGGTCCCGGGGCCACTGAAAAAAATATCTGGGGAGCCCCAATCCCCCCACACTGCCCTGGGGACCGCCACCTTCGCAGGGCTTGATTTATGAGTTGCGGGGGAACGCGCAGCCCCCTGCAGCCCCAGGGACCACCACCCCACGGGGCTAATTTTTAAATGTGTGGGGGCTTTTAATAATTATTTGTGGGGGCACATGGCCCCTGCGCTGCCCTGGGGACCGCCACCCCCCTGGGGATTTTGAATTAAATAAATAAACCTGTTTGGTGAGGCTCAAGCTCCCCCATACACCCCAGGGACCGCTACCTCCCCGGGGCACTAACATGCAAATGTGGGGGTCCGTTACGGACCCCCGAGCCCCGGGGACCACCACCTCCCCGGGGCTGTGCACTAGGTGGGAGGGGGCTGCACATCCCCCCTCCTGGAGCCCTTGATAGCCCTGGGGACCGCCACCGCCAGGGCCAGCTCCTGCAGTATCCTGGGGTGCCCACCCCTGGGACACTGCTGTTTGCTATGGCAGGTGAAAACAAGGAAGACTTGGGTCCTGTACTCCCCAGACTGGACCACCCAAATGCTGAAATTACAGAAAGGTGTCAAGGGAGGTTTATTTTAAATATTCACGATAAACCTGAGACCACTAATTCTGAGGTTTTTGAGCATTTATTCTGCTTAGTTGTGATAATTGAGAAAGACATTCATAAATCAATTCAACATGTCTTTTAAAAGGAAACACCACATTAGTAAATCACACAATTGCAACACATTTGTATGCGTGATTTAGAACCATTTAGTTTGAGAGACAATATATACAACACATACATAATACCAAACGTTATTTGTGGCAAAAATATGTACAACAAACTAATGATCACAAGACAAAGATCGATAAATTATATGTGCCAGCCTGAAACTAAACCAGTCCTGCATTTGCGCTGAAAGCACAAGGCGGACAATGGCTCATTCAAACACACATGTCTACTGTCCTGCCTGTGGGAGGGTGGGGATGCATATCCTACTTGAGGGTGCTGACAACCTAGAACAAGGGGTAATAATTTCTATTCAGTCCCCTCGTGGTCACCATGTCCTACCGTTCCCCACACTCAACAGCCAACATGTTTCAAATCCCCAACAATTCCGGGCTTCTCTTCAGGACTCGGACTTGGTTTGGTTTGGGCTGTCATTTGAGATGTCATCAGTGATGTCATGAGTGTTGTCACTGACCATGTCATGAGTGATGTCACTGACCATGTCATGAGTGATGTAATATGTGACATCATCAGCAGTGCATTGTGGGCGCGTGAGTTATAGTTAACTGAACTAACTATAACGGGGGAATTTCAATGGTTTTGTACGAGTGAAATGTCCAGCTAACTATAACGCCCCTAAAACCTATGTTTTTTTCAGTGAATATATATATATATATATACACACACACACACACACAGTGGAGGTGATTGTGAAGGGAAAGAGCGGAATACGAGTATCCTGTAAGACGTGGTGTCGGGCCACGAAGGACAAGCAACCGAACGTGGATTGTCTTCCTGTTTTCCAGCAGCTTGTAGGAGAGTCTCTGAATGGCGGCTGCTTCCAGGATCTGCACTGCTGGATTGTTGACGATTGGAGCTGACCTGTGGTGCCTAACACGGTAGGATGCTGCGGGTGTGAGGTGTGTTGTTGGTCTCCCTGGGTAGTCCTTCGGAGGGGGGCACTTGGTGGGTAGACCGCAGCGGATTTCCCCCACAGAGCTGCTTGCCACACTGTTCAGCCCACGGCCTTTTGCTCCTTTGCATGGAGGATTGCAGAGCGCAGATGCTGTAGTCCGGTTCCCAGGTGACATGGGCAAGGAACCGCAAGGAAAGAAAGCGGATTCCGTACTAACAGTGCCAGAGCCCCATAGGAGTTTACAGTTATGAGAGCAATACCAGGATAGCTACGGAAGAGATGAAGAAAAATATTAGTTCATTTTGGATTATGTGCTTGTAAAGGAACATTAAATAATAATATTGGCAACAACATTGACTCGAATTGCAATCAATTATATATAGTACAACCCCAATTTACAGAAAGAGCAAGAGGCTGCAAAACTCTTTTGAATCAAATGGCTGACAGGTGGAGTAAATGAGAACAGTTGCTCAAAGCAATGTTCGAGGATGAGGGTGAGCTGACTTCCACGCACAGTAAGACACACTCTTTTAAATTTGCCACTGTGACACACCAAGACAACAACTCAAAGAGCTCGAACAGGCTAGAATGTTTTTCCTCCTCACACTAAGTGATATAGATCCAGATATTTTATCTCTGTGGCAAAAGGATAATCAATACACTTATAATACATGCGGAAAGAAAGTTAGCACACGCAATTTAAAAGACCAAGAATTTCGAAAAATTTACGGAAAAATTAAAGGAATTGACTGAAGGCACTGAACTCTTTGAGGAACTGGAAAAGAGATTAGATAAACACGAAGTGGAAGTTCAAAACAAGAAAATCAGGAAGTTTCATCATGATAATGTAGATTTTGCCACAGGGAGAGTTTACACTTTTGTTCATAGATATGATGCAAATTACAACAAGTAATCTATGGACCGGATTCAAGAACAAGAACAAAACAGGATGTCAAGTGCGGAAAGTTCCGAAATAAGCTCAGGGGACAAAGGCCCCATCAACAGTCAACAAAGGGTGGATTTCTCCA
This sequence comes from Triturus cristatus, assembly GCF_964204655.1. Lineage (NCBI taxonomy): Eukaryota > Metazoa > Chordata > Amphibia > Caudata > Salamandridae > Triturus > Triturus cristatus. The sequence goes on along the minus strand of NC_140589.1, from coordinate 1,378,369,102 downwards.
GAGAGATGCAACTTCTCCAGATAATCACGCGGGGGAAATGTCTCATTACATTTCGTGCTTTTACAATGCGGTCATTACAATGACCGCATTGTTAGTACGCAATGCATTTCCATCGCAAGTCATTACAACGACTTGCAATAGGGGGCGCGCTGGACTTAGGAATAGTATTAATTACTACTCCTAGTCCAGTTTGCGCAACAGTAGGGAATTTGTTGGAAATAATTTCCAATACCTCAGCGCCCCCTAGTGCAAGTCGTTGTAATGATTTGTGATGTAAATGCATCGTGTACCAACAACGCGATCATTGTAACAACCGCGTTGTAATAGTGAACACAGCTCATCCATCAATTTTTTCATTTGCAGATGTCGCCCTAAATAGGAAGGGTATGCCCTGACGTGGATCCCGTGCTCACCAAACCACTGGATTCAAGCTAGCCTGGGTGATGCCCTGAAACCAGTCCCAGGATGCTTGTTTCCAGTCCTGGGAGGACCTGACTTGGCAGTTCGGGCTGGACTGTTCCCATAAGGAACAGGGTCAAGACTGATTTGCATATGGCTGAGTCTAAACTGGGGTGGTGTGGTGAGCAAAAGAATGATGGATTAAACCCAGCTCCATGTGACTGGGGGTGAATACTTGCATTGTCCAGCATTCCGTCATCAATTATTTCTTTTGCATATGTCGCCCTAAGTGGGAAGGGTATGCCCAGACTTGGGTCCCGTGCTCACCACACCACTGGATTCAAGCTAGCCTGGCTGATGAACGGTGATGCCCTGAAACCGGTCCCAGGATGCTTGTTTCCAAGCCAGGGAGGACCTGGCTTGGCAATTCGGGCTGGACTGTTCCCATAAGGAACAGGGTCAAGATTGATTTTCATGTGGCTGGGTCCAAACTAGGGTGGTGTGGTAAGCAAAAGAATGATGGATTAATTCCAGATCCTTGTGACTGGGGGTGAATTCTTGCATTGTCCAGCATTCCGTCCATCAATTGTTTCTTTTGCATATGTCGCCCTAAGTGGGATACCCAGACGGGGGTCCCGTGCTCACCACACCACTGGATTCAAGCTAGCCTGACTGATGAAGGGTGATGCCCTGAAACCGGTCCCAGGATGCTTGTTTCCGGTCCAGGGAGAACCTGGCTTGGCAGTTCAGGCTGGACTGTTCCCATAAGGAACAGAGTCAAGACTGATTTGCATATGGCTTGGTCCAAACTGGTGTGGGGTGTTGAGCAAAAGAATGATGGATTAAACCCAGATCCTTGTAACTGGGGGTGAATGCTTGCATTGCCCAGCATTCCGTCCATCAATTGTTTCTTTTGCACGCATTGTAATAGTAGCACGATGTAATGACAGTGCTGTAAATGCTGTTTCCCGGGAAAGGCAGAGGTTCACACCTAAAGGAAGACCATCAACCAAAGGCCCTTCAGACACACAATAACATAATTATTAAACGCTAAGACTAGGGTGGTAGCATCGTTGTGATGGACTCTCCAAAATATTTTCGAGAGGTGAAAAGACAACTGAATGATGTAAACAACTATGAGAGGCTCAAAGAGGATTTGACAAATCATGAGAACATATCATTACAAGTTGGTTAACTGGAATTATAGTGGCCCGATTGTGAGCTCCTGTAGCTCTCTGTTGGAAAACACATCCAGGTTATTAGACATCTTCCTCTTTCCATATGTTGAAAACGTACCCTCGTACATCCGTGATACGATAGATTTTTAAAATCAAATTGGGGGGATTCCATGGAAGGAGGACTATATAATGGCTGCTATTGATGTGGTCTCCTTCTATACTTCTATCAGACAGGATGATAGTATCAGAGCCAGCTTATTTTATCTGAGATCACGATCTTTGAGTTTACTTGATCAGACCCAGATGATCCTGGATACGATGCGCTTCTGTCTTACAAACAATGCTTTTGTTTTTTATAAAACATTTTATAGACAAACGAGGGGAACTGCTATGGGTACTTCTTTTGCACCCACTTATGCTAATCTCACCATGGGCTATTGGGAAGCGGAATACGTCTGTTCTGAAAGGAACAAAACAACAACAGACAAAGTGGTATTTTGGGTACATTATGATTTATTTTTAATCTGGGAAGGCGCTGCTGAGGAACTGGATCTCTTTCTGAAGTCCCTCAACAATAAAGCACTTTTTCTGAAATTCGTACTCCACCAGTCAGCAAGAAATAGACTACCTAGACATACATGTGTATATAAAGAATAAAATATGCACCACTTTGTTCCACAAACAACGGCTTGCAACAGCATCCTTGCAGCAAACATAGCTCACATAAAATCTCTTAAATGGAGTGTCTCCTACGGAGAATTCTTACGTGCCCGAAGAAATTGTTCAGAAGATAATGAGTTCTTTTCACAGATGGACCAGATGTATGTCAGATTTTTAAGAAGGGGGTACCTCACAGTGATTTTGGAGAATGTCAAACTAACAGGTATGAATAAGAAAAGGGAACATTTGTTATTCTCTAAAAGTTGAGAAAAAAGCAAGATAGACACTCAGGGAGATCTGGGGTTCATAACGCAATTCAACACATCCAGAGGAGCAATCTGTGATGCATTACAAAATCATTGAAAAGTACTAATAAAAGATGAGGACCTAAGAACTTGCACTTCAGATCACCCAAGCATTGCATACAGAAAGGCACCATCATTGGGGACTTCTTGACACATAGCTACTTCCAAAAATCTGAACCAGGAGGCAGTAAAGTGAATTGGTTAAGAACTAATGGATTTATCAAATGCCATAAATGCAAAGCATGCAAATATGGACAAAATCATCAAGACATAGTGACCCTTTCTGGAGAAAAGATAACATGTGAGACAACACATGTGGTTCTAGATTAACCATGTGGAAAACAACATATTGGAAGCACTATAAACAAATTGAAGTTGCGAATTGTACAACATATAAGAGCAATAATCAATAAAGACTTTTCATACGCTATGTCAAAACACATCTGAATAGGTTCTCGTTTTATGGCATTGAACACATCCCTTGGAGAATAAGAGGACCGTGAGCTTTTGTTGAGAAAAACTGAGTCCAAATGGATCATAACCATGGGAACAGAGATTCCATGGGGTCTCAACACCGACACTGAGCTTCATACATTTCTAAAACTCATTTGCAAACTCCACGTATAAGCATCACAACAGCACTCTTTGAACATGAACCTCGTTTATAACATGAGCAAATTGAATGTAATCTTGGTATTGATTTGGGTCTGTTATGCCAGAGAGATATATATGAACTTTCTCTCTTCTTTTTGTGTGGACATGTAATCTAATGATGAGGGCTTTTTTTGTTTTAGATACTTTATCTAGGATCATAATTATGTCTGACTCATTTTTATAAGTTTCTTACTTCGCGTCAGCACTTTAAGTCATAGTGGAATATTCTACATTATCAGATATGTTAACACGGTTGATACGAGCAAATGCAATTTGGACTCTGAATAATGGCAACTATGTATTCACCTCTTTGCCCCAATACAATCTCTGTATTCTTGTGATTTACATATATATTTGGGGGCAATGTTCTATATTCACATCTCTCTTTTATTGCAACTCATTTTTGCATACAATACTAGTGTAACTTAAGGCAATTGATATGTAACATAGTGACTATACTGAGATCGGCAACATCTAATTAGGTGGAACATCGTGTGCTAAAATCTACGATATAGATCCATTGAGTGGACCTTATATAGTACTGGTACCATTAGTTACAGCCACTTAATTATGCTACGTAATTTCAGATGGGCTATAGTTCGCAGAAATATTTGCCCCAATTTTTGAGTTTGCATCAGCACTTGGTTACAATCAATTTGGTATGTAAATGTATTGTGCCATATCTGACAGATTAGTCATTGGCACGTTACATTCATAAAGATAAACTAAGTAATCATAATAGTTTATCATGAATAATTGGTGCTTCACTGAAATGCTAAATATGATTATGTCATACCATGAGTGGTTACAAACATAACATTACTTTCTGCATTTGCAATTTGTTTCAATCGAGATGTTATATACAGAAATTGCACTTACATTGGAGACAAGGCATTTGCACTTAATATTTATGGATTAAATCTTTTTATTTTTGATTTAAAGAAACCAACAGGTGTCACAATTACACAGCCGAGGGCCTACAGCCCCAAATGTGCCGGCCGCAAAAAGTAAATATGGTAGACTACCCCTGGAGTAGGATCCAGCAAAACCCTGGATGGTGGGGATTACACAGCATGTCGCCTACAACCTGTAATGGGCTGGCCACGTAAAGGGGCATACCTAGGTTCAGGACAGTCCACGAGATGAACAGAGACCCCAGTGGGTGTACACAGTATTATGCCTTCATCATGCTGAGTGCGATAAATATATAGCATTACAATGAAAGAAAAAACATTTAAACGTATAGTTAACAACAAAAGAGGAACCCAAATGAAAAGAAAAACCTCCCTAGTCCACCTCCCTCCATCTCTCCGTGTGACAATGCCCGCCCCGGTGTAAGCGTGTGTTGGGAAAGCCGACAAGTGTCAGGGGTGTCACCCCAATGTGACCTAGCCCCATCTTAACCCAGCGGAATCAGTCTAAAGATATGTAAACATGCAGGGCAGCTTAGCTCTCTGAATTCATTAGACAGAATTTTAGTGAAAGGGGACCATATGTCTGCATACATAGAAGGGTCAGTATTAGCCGGCAAAGACAGTCACTCCAGGCCTAGAAGTGCCCAGAGTTGATGAAGCCATTGCCGATGATCCGGTAAGGTATGTGACCCCCCCAGATGGCCAGCAGGATCCTATGTGCAGTGTCATGGGCCATCGCCATCTGTCGGCCCCTAATGGACCGGAGTGGGTAAGTAAGAGCATTGGGAAGCCCCAGTAAAATATATGCAGGGAAACAGAGTATTTCTGTTTGGAATGCTTCGTCTAAGTCATCCAGTACTTGTTCCCAGAATCTCGTGAGCTTGTGGCAGTTCCAAAGCAGGTGAAGCAGAGACCTGGGATTCCCGCATCCCCTCCAACACTGGCCATCACAGAGTGGGTTCCAATTTTGCATGCCTGTGGGAGTGTAGTACCAACAAGAGGTAATTTTATACGCCCTTTCAGTATGACCAGCGTTGAATGTGGTATGGTGAGTCCTGTAAAATATATCCCCCCACTCTTTATTAGATAGGTCGCGTCTCAGTTCTACCTCCCATCGTCTTTGGCCTGGCATTTTGTGTGTGCAGGTGTTTGTCATTAGAAAGCGGTAGATTTTGGAGATTAACTTCTTGTCATCCGATTTCAGAAGAACCCATTTCTCAAAAGGAGTCGTGGGCCTACCGATGGTGGGGAGTACTTTGGGATGCAATAGCCAATGAGCAAGTTGGGTGTGCGTGTACCTGTGTTGGTCCAACAGTGAGTATTGGGCTTTGAGCTCGTCAAAGGTGTTGAGACCAGTGGAGACAAAGAAGCACCCTACTCTCTTGAAGCATCAGCTAACCAATGTTTAGCCACTTGCGTCGAGGTGCCCTTCGGAAAGGCAGAGTTAGCGAAGAGCAGGGTTAATGGAGATGAGAATGACGAAAGACCAGCTGTGCGTACCACTCTGTCCCAGATCTTGAGAGTAGTGCTTGTGACCGGGAATGAGTAAAGGCCCCAGGCCCTGTGAACCCGCGGGAGCCATACCTTCCTCCAAATGTGGGATCCCGTCACCGTTTGGTCCATTAAGACCCAATGCTTTTCAGTCATGGACGGTTCCATTCCACCAGAAATCTAAGTTGAGTGACTTGGAATTACCCCAGGACATCCGGGACCGCCAGGCCCCTCTTCTGTTTTGTACGACGTAGAAGCTGGTACTGAAGTCTTGGTTTTGACTTCTCCCAAATAAAGTGGTTTATGGTCTGCTGGAGCTGTCGAAGTGTGCCGGGTGGAGGGGTAAGCAGCAGTGTCTGGAAAACAAATAAGATCCTAGGGAGCACCTTAATTTTTACAGTGTCAATCCTACCCATCCAGGACAGGGGCAGCCCTTGCCAACGGTTTAGATCACCATGGATCGCCGCTCTAAGTGTAGAGTAGTTCACGTCGGCTGTCCTAATGAGATTCCGGTCTAATATGGAAGAGCCCCTCCACCCATTGAAACTCATATCGTGCTCGGAGGGCGTGTTCAGTGTCTAGAAGTGCAGTAAGATTCAGGATTTGCATTTTGGACAGATTCATCTTGAAGCTGGACACTGCTCCAAAAGCTTCAATTTCAGCGATGATCGCCTCTAGAGAAGAAAGGAGTTGGGTGCTAGAAAAAAGGATGTCATCTGCATATAGGCTAATGAGATGCTGATCCGCCCCAAATTTGATACCAGCCGCACCAGATTGTCCCTTAGCCTCTGAGCAAAGGGTTCCATATAGATGGCGAACAAGAGAGGGGAGAGTGGGCAGCCTTGTCTGGTGCCCCTTTCCACACCCAATCCCTCCGAGCTCACCCTGTTCACTCACACCGTTGGTTTGGGTGCACTGTAGATACTGCGGTTCCAATTCAGGAAACGGCCCCCCAACCCAAAATGCTGAAGGGTTGTGAACAGATAAGGCCAGTGCACCCTATCGAACGCCTTCTCCGCGTCCACAGCCAACAGTAAAGCCTCTTCTCGGGATCGTTGAACTTTGTCAATGAGGTGACAGAGACGCTTGGTGTTGTCCCCACATTGACAATAGGGAATAAACCCTGCTTGATCAGGATCGATCAAACCTGGCATCAATGGATTAAGACAGTGTACTAGGACCCCCGTGAAGGCTTTGCGTCGACATTCAGCAATGAAATCGGGTGGTATGAACTACAGAGCTCAGGGTCTTTACCTGGTTTCGCAATCATAGAGCTGGAGGCCTGAAGCATAGTGTCGGTGAGTGAGCCGGTCTCCGCGAAGGAACTAAATAATCTGGTCAGGACAGGAGCTAATTCTTTGCAAAAGATCTTATAAAAGGCGGCACTGAAACCATTGGGTCCCGGTGCTTTCATGGGCTTTAGTCTGGCGATTGCCGTGATCACCTCCTCTTTCTTAATGGGCTGATCAAGCGTGTCAGCTTCTTGAGATGGTAGCGGGGTGATCGCAGCCGACTGGAGGTAAGGAAGTGGATCAGGGACCATCAGGTGGACCTACGAGTATAGAGAAGAGTAGAATGCACGGGATTCTGCCGCTATACTAGTGGCCTCTTCTGCTTCCATGCCATTATGTGATTGGATGGTTTTAACTGTGCTGGCTTGCTTGGCACTACGCAGGCAGTGGGCCAACATTTGTCTCCCCTTTTTGGTGCCTACATGGAATTTGTGTTTTAAATGGTGCAAAGTATGTTCTGCCTTGTCCAGATCAAGGCGCTTAAGCTGGGTCCGAGCCTGTTCTAATTCCGGCCAGACACGAGGAGCACCTGTGCGGTCATGGATAGACTCCAGTTCCAGTACAGATTTCCCCAGTTCCTCCCTTTTGTCCTTTCTGAGTTTGTTTTCATGTGCAGATTGTGCAATGAGGGCCCCCCTAGTAACCAATTTAAGGGCCTCCTAGATAGACGCGAGTGAGACCTCTCCGGAGTAGTGTACTGCTAGGTAGTTAGTTATCACCTGCCAAATGGAAGAGACTGTATCTGGTGAAAGCAACAAGGATTCACAGAGGTGCCATGTGGGTCATTGGGAGCTGCACGTTGGGATAGAGAAGGTAAGAGTAATAGCAGCGTGGTCTGAAAGGGAGCTGGGTTCTATATAAGAGTTGGAGATAAGTCCCAAGCCGCAGGGTAAGCGAGGAAGTGATCTAACCTTGCGTTGGTCTTGTGGGCTGCGGAATAGTATGTGTAATCCCGGACCCCTGGGTGCTGCAAGCGCCATGCGTCATGTAGCCCGCATTCGGTCAGCCAAGCCAGCTACTCAGGAGTGAAGGCCCCCGTCTGTCCTGTCCATTGTGCAGAGCGGTCAGTCCCCCCATCTATAACTAGGTTGAAGTCCCCTCCTATAAAAAGAGTTTGGTCAGGGGATTGGAGTATCCCAGAGACTGCTTTGGTTAGAAAGGCTTCCTGACGTTCGTTAGGGGCATAGAGCGAAGCAACCGTAAAGTGAAAAGACGCAAGCTGAACCCGAACTGCCAATGCACGACCCTTCATTTCAAAGCAAGTGTCCGGGGCAATCCCTTGAAAGTGGTGGGACAGAAGAACCGCTACCCCACCTTTTTTCCCCTTCATAGACAACCAATCCTGTTTGGGGAATGTCCTTGAGTGCATTCTGTGGGTGTCTTGTGCCAGGAGGTGCGTTTCCTGGAGCAAACAGATATCCCCTTGCGATTGTTCCAGAAAGGAAACAATCGCTGCTCGTTTAGTGGGGTTATTAAGGCCCTTTACGTTTATGCTAAGAATTCTAACCTCCATGTGATAGACTAGAGGGAAAGCGTAGCTCTGACAGGGAGGTCATCGCATTGGCTAATCGGGAAGTCTCACACCGCACCCAAGCTATGCGAAGAGATACACGGGCGCACAAGCATGCTTGTTCAATGGAAGTAACGGTCAGAAGGGGAGTCCCAAAACCTTGTCCCAACCCCAAACCTTAATAAGAGAAAACATTGCGAGTCCTATTGTCTTTCAAGTAGAGAAAGTCTGAGTCCTGTGGGACAGCCATAGCGATCGCGCTCATCTCCAACCAGGTAGGTGCCAGGCCCGCATCCCTACTCATGAAGCATACCTCCATGCATAAACATACAGTACCTCAATGGGGGGGTCCAAGGCTTGTTGGTCTCCGCCTAATAGAGAGAGCGTAACACCTCCGATCTCTCCTTTGCCATGGTCGCAGGGTGAGGTCGAAAGGGCATAGATCTTAGGCCACGCCTGGAACCTCGGTTGTCCCCATCATGGGCTTTCTCTTCCAACAAAGATCGGCGAGATGGCGGGTCAGAGGAGTAATCTCAAGGACTTTATAAGCATCCGCCAGAGAGTGTAGTTGCATTGTCCTGCCGTTGAGTTGAAAGATGAGGCGAAACAGGTGGCCCCAAGCTTAGAATATTCCATGGGATCGAAGGTGGCTTGTGATCGGACAAAGTCCTTCCTCTTCATTAGTGTGGATGTAGCTAGGTTGTGAAAAAGATGGAGGGAGTGGCCGCAAAACTGGAGCCCCTGGTCTGACCGAGCTGCTTTAAGGATCGCTTCTTTTTCTGTAAAGTTGCGGACACACACCAGGATGTCCACTGGTGGTCTAGATAGCGCTCTGGGGGGGCCGACTCTGTGGCATCTGTCGATCTTGATAGTCTTGGGGGAAGATCCCCCCAGGATGTTCCCGAACAGCTCCTGCACAAATCCCACCAGGTCCGCTCCTTCGTCTTCTGTTGGTGCGCCCCTAATGCGAATGTTGTTCGTCCGCGATCTGTTTTCCAAGTCCTCAGCATGGGCCTGGAGGTCTAGATGTTGATCTTGAAGATGAATCATTTCGTGCTGGAGGGCCTCGATCTCCGCATCCCTGGTATGAGAGCCCTCCTCCTGTGTGGCCACCCTCTCTCCCACCTCGCCAATGTCTCTCCGTGCCTCTAGGAGCTCAGAAGTAAGGTCTTTTTTGACCGTTTGAAGGTCCTCTCATAGTGAGGCAAAGAGGGCTTCCATAAATTCGCGGGTGACACCACTATCTCCTCCTTCCATTCCGCTCATCAATTGGGAGCCCTCCCCTGTGGCTGACTCTTGTTGACTGGCTGCAGGGCCCTTGAGGAGAATGTCTTTGACTGAACGGTCTTTTTTAGCTTTGCCGGTTGCCATAGCCACACAGGGGCATGATGAGGTAAGTAGGCCCGGTACATGGGGTGCCAGCAATGAGTGGGGCAGCGAGCAGGACGTTCAGATGCGCAGGAGACTCGGATTTATCAAGGAGGACAAAGTAGGCCTCAGCTCACAGGATGGTGAGCACCGGGAGACCAGGTTAAGAGTGGCTCCCAGACAATTGTGATTCTTTAACAGGCCCCTCTCCAGAGGATCAGATGCCAGTTGCGTGAGAGGGGGTCTGCTGAAGGGCCCCAGCTGGTCCGCACACAGCCACTTTCTGGGTGCAAGCTGCTGGGCCACAACCAGCTCCTTGCGCGGGGGAGTGGGCCTCTGTTGTGTTTCCCGTGGACTTATATTTTCCCCCGGCCTCCACCCCATGGGTCTGACCTCTGGGGAAGGATCCAAAAGGCTGCATCTGTGCTACCACTGGGGGTTGAGATTGCGTGGCCCCAAGGCTTGGCTTCTAAAAGGGCAGGGGGGCCACATCTCCTCTGCAGGCCCAGTGGTCTCCGATGTCCTGGTGTTGCCCCCAGGGAGCCAACAGGAGGGTACCACAGGCCAGGACCAGGAGGCTTATTCTCTGTAGGGTGGGAGCGCGTTGCCGAAGTAGGGCCCACTGCGAACGCCACCCACCCACCCACGTTGAGGAATGCAATGAGGTCTATCTGCCTCTCGATTTTAGCTGCCCCATTGCTGTAGAGCGGTGGACAGCCTCGCGATGGCAGGGGTAGCTGAGGGCTGTAACGCAGCCGCTGCGCTGGGGGGGCCTCACTCACTCAAGTGTCCGCTGGTGCCTCCAAAAACCACACAGCCCACTGGAGCGCTCCTGCGGGATGCTGACGATGCGGTGTACCAGTCAGGACTCCGTCCCCAGGGCTTCGATGCAGCACTCCCTCTGAGGCCACTTCAAGGTAGGCGCTGTCCGGGTCCTCGAGCGGGAAACAGGGGTAATTGGCCCACCGGATCTGAGCCCCAGAACATCTTCCTGGTGGCAGAAGCTTAGGTTGCCTGGTCCACTGTTATGCAGCTCCGGACCCCCGAAGGAGGCCTCAACCTCTGGGCCGCACCTCTGTCCTAACTATTAGCCTGTGGGTGCCGATCGGTTTGCCGGAATGCACCACAGGCCTGCTGGTGCCGATATCCCCCTGTGTTCAAGATGTTGAGTGGGGGGGGCTATTCTAGGTGCTAAAGTTCCAGGTAGGGACGGAGCTCGCGGCAGGCACGTCTTCTCACGCCGCCATCTTAGACCCACCCCCTGCACTTTATATTTAAACTTATATTTATATATATATATTTACAAAGAATTGATTATGTTATCACTTGTTTGGATGAACGTTAACTGGTACTTTACCAAAATGCACCATTGACCACTTAACCTTATGTCTTACTACGTGAGAATACCCACTAGTTTTTCACCATCTTAACAAACTTGAAATGTTGATTGCATGTCACACTGAACTGTACAATTAAAAAAATCATGTGTATGTTCCTTTAATTGGATTTAAATTGGTGGAGGGAGGGACTGGTCAAGCCCCCTTTTAAGTAACACTCTGCACTTTGTCCTCTATGACCCGAATGAAGGCCTATGGCTGAAACGCGTAGGTCTGTTTTCCCACATGCACATGCACTTTGCTGATTTATAAGATGTGATGAAAAGATTATGAAACTTCGAACAGAAGATACAAACCCAGGAGTACTCTCTGACTGTATGGTGCTGTCTTCCTGTGTCCTTCCATACGGTGGAGGTGATTGTGAAGGGAAAGCGCGAGATACGAGTATCATATAAATATATATGTAAATATATAAATATATATGTTAAAAATATATGAATTATAGATTTATTTAAAAAACATATATAAATAACATATACATATAAAAATATATGTTTTTATACATCTGTATCTATCTATCTATCTATCTATCTATCTATCTATCTATCTATCTATCTATCTATCTATCTATTTATCTATCTATATATTCACTGAAAAAAACCATAGGTTTCAGGGGCGTTATAGTTAGCTGGACTTTTCACTCGTACAAAACCATTGAAATTCCCCCGTTATAGTTAGTTCAGCTAACTATAACTTGCGCGCCCGCAATGCACTGTTGATGACATCACATATTACATCACTCATGACATGGTCAGTGACATCACTCATCACTGATGACATCACTGATGACATCATCCAGTGAATGTGTGTTTTTCTGAAAATTACATATGTTTTATATATGTATATCTCAAGGTTGATGGAAGAATAAATGGGTATATAGGTGTCTAAATGGATGATTTGTTTTTGAAAAATTGATTGTATAACTAACTGATTAAGTGTATCTTAGTGAATACATGGCTTAGTGAGTAATGTTTAAATATGTAAATATCTGTATCAGTCTCTCACTTTGTGTATAAGTGTCTGCATGGGTTGGTGAGTAGCTACATGAGTGTCTATATAGGTTATTAGTTGGTTTTTTGAGTATCAGTATGAGTGTCTGAGTGTCTGTATGGTTCGGTGGGGGTATTACGTAGTGCATAGGTGAATGAATGAGTGACTCACTGTTTGTATGTGTTGAAGACAGCATGTTTGCAGAACTGTATGGGTGGATGAGTGTGTGCATGGGTGTGTTAGTGAGTGAATGACTGTCTCAATAGTGTCTTTATGAGTAACTACATGTGTTTTAAACTAGTATATGTGACTATTGGTGTATATAAGTGAGTATATGTGAGAGTGAGAGATTGGAAGAGTTCCTGTATGAATAAGTATGTGTTTCTATAAGTGATTGTTTAAAAGACTAAGTATGTGTAAGTTTATGTAGAAGTAAGTGTGGCGGTGTGTGTATAACTGTATATGCAAGTAAATGGATGTTTGATTCTTTATTAGATTGAGTGACTATGAGTGTGAGTAACTCTATGGATGAGTGGCGTTGTGTAACAGGATGTATAGGTGTATGAGTACATATGATGAGCGAGTACATGCATGAGTGACTGTATAGGACTGTTGGTGAATGAGTGGATGTGTATGTGGATCTTAGAATTACTGAACAGGTTGTTGTAACTGGTATTGGTATGTCCATTGTTTTGAAAACGTTAGTTTCTATTTTTGAATGTGTGTTTCAAAGGTTATATTGGGGGAGAGGATGTCTGCCACTCTATCACAAGGATGATGTCATCAGTGATGTCATCAGTGATGTCATTTGAGATGTCATCAGTGATGTCATCAGTGATGTCACTGACCATGTAATGAGTGATGTAATATGTAACGTCATCAGCAGTGCATTGCGGGCACGCAAGTTATAGTTAGCTGAACTAACTATAACGGGGGAATTTCAATGGTTTTGTAAGAGTGAAAAGTTCAGCTAACTATAACGCCCCTGAAACCTATGGTTTTTTCAGTGAATTTTTAAGGTTTTTTAAATGCTAATTCCTAACTGTAACGTGCCTGAAACCTATGGTCTTTTCAGTGAATTTCAAAGGTTTTTTAAATGCTAATTTCTAACTATGCCTACAGAGATAGGACATGCGAAGAAAGAAGAAAAAACGCACAGAAAGAAAAAAAAGAAATGCAGAAAGAAGCAACAGAAGTCCTCAAAGATGAAGAAAAGTGCAGGAAGAAGGATAACGTGCAGAAAGAACAAACAGAAGAGCAGAAAGAAGCCTTGTTGCAAAATCATCCTGTACCCTCAACTTTTTCAGATGGATACTGGTGGTAACTGAGTCTGACTAACCAGTCCTAGAGCCAGTGCTATGTTAAAAGACACTCAGATTACAGTGAAAACACCTACATACATTAGGGAACACTATGCGCTGGGGTCCCCCTGTGATTAGCATGACCTCCTCTGTAAGCCCCTAGTATATAATAGGGCAAGGGATTAAAACTACCTCTTAAAACGCACCACAGGGCGTGTTTGCACACGTCACCTCAGGCCCCGTCCCCTCCCTTCCCCACTGTGTAAACACGTCCTGTGGCCATTTTAAGTTGGGAGATTAAGTCCCCTTGAATCCTGAGGGACCCCAGGGTCCAACTAGACCACTAGGTACCTCCAGTAAGCGCCACAGAGCTGCGTTGCAGAGAGATGTAAAAATGGGCACGGCCTAGGCCACCTCTCTGCAATGCAGCGCAGTGGCGCTTACTGGAAGCACCTGGTGGGCTAGTTGGCCCCCAGGGTCCCTCAAGATTGAAGGGGAATTATTTCCCCAACTTAAAACGCGCCACAGGGCGCATTTGCACACGTTAACTCAGGCCCCGTCCCCTCCCTTCACCACTGTGTAAACACGCCCTGTGGCCGTTTTTAGTTGGGAGATTAAGTTCATTTGAATCCTGAGGGTCCCTAGGGTCCAACTAGCCCACTAGGTACCTCCAGTAGGCACCACAGAGCTGCGTTGCATAGAGGTGTAAAAAGTGGCACGGCCTGGACCACCTCTCTGCAACGCAGCTCAGTGGTGCTTACTGAAAGAACCTGGTGGGCTAGTTAGCCCCCAGGGGCCCTCAGGATTGAAGGGGAATTATTTCCCCAACTTAAAACGCGCCATAGGGCGTGTTTGCACACGTCACCTCAGGCCCCATCCCCTCCCTTCCCCACTGTGTAAACACGCCCTGTGGCCGTTTTAAGTTGGCAGATTAAGTCTCCTTGAATCCTGAGGGTCCCTAGGGGCAAAATAGCCCACTAGGTATGTCCAGTAAGCGCCATTGCAGAGAGGTGTAAAAAGGGGCACGGCCTGCACCACCTCTCTGCAACGCAGAGCAGTGGCGCTTACTGGAAGCACCTGGTGGGCTAGATGGCCCCCAGGGTCCCTCAGGATTGAAAGGGAATTATTTCCCCAACTTAAAACGCGCCACAGGGCGTGTTTGCACACTTCACCTCAGGCCCCGTCCCCTCCCTTCACCACTGTGTAAACGCGCCCTGTGGCCGTTCTAAGTTGAGAGATTAATTCCCTTGAATCCTAAGGGTCCCTAGGGTCAAACTAGCCCACTAGGTACCTCCAGTAAGCGCCACAGAGCTGCGTTGCATAGAGGTGTAAAAAGGGCCATGGCCTCAGAACACCTGTCTGCAACGCAGCTCCCTGGCGCATACTGGAGATACCTGTTAGGCTAGTTGGCCCTCAGGGACCCTCAGTATTAATTCCCCAACTTACAACTGGCCAGGGGGCGCGTTTGCAGAGTTTCTAATTTATTGTCCCTGTGGACCCCATCCCCCAGGGCCTGCACCCTAATTTTTTTTGTTGAAAAAAATAAATTTGGAAGTGGGCCCCCCTCCCAAGGCCTTAATCGGCCCCGGGGACCCGATCCTCGGGTCATGGGCTTTTTTTTTTATTCTTTAGGAGGGGGCTGCGTTGCCCCCCTTCACAGGCCACTTATGGCCCTGGGGATCCCATCTCCAGGGGCCGGCCTTTGTTTTTATTATTTAAAAAAAATATATATTTATAGAAGCACCTAGGACATGTTGGACAAACCGTATGTACCTATCACCATGACGATTTGCGTGATATTCATTAAAAGGCGACTATGCATACAATGAATCCACGTGGAATGTATTTACACCGCTAGTGAAGCTCTGACTTGTCTGACGTCCTACCGTGCCTAATCCCGCCACCCCCACCGGTGGGTACTCTCCAAGTAGACACCCTTGTCGTTTATTTATACAAACATGGGTAGCTATTGATGGGCACATTTAATACACAAGCACACCAAGCCATTCAAAGGGGATTCGACAAAAATTCGACCAAACTATGCAAGAAACCCCCCTGACAGATAATAAAACACACATCCACCGCCGGATGTGTAATACTTTTTATTTTACTCTCTGGAAAGGAGACGAACCTCACTTGAGAGTCACAGCGTGCTCCTGGTTGAGCCCAATGCTGTGTTACACCCACCAGTGCCCGCCGAGTGCCACACACCTCTGTGTTGTATTCCACCAGCTAGTGCGTATGCTATGACACTCTCTAGCCCATGTGCACTGTAACACCACCCCGTGAATATGTCATGCCACACTTGCCTTCGTACGGGTTATATTGCCCCACCTAACGTGCCTTCCTCGATGCCTATGTTATAACGCACAGCGCTATGCCATACATATTACAATCTGGGATCGATATTTTGGCACAGTGCATATGCAACGTTACACTACCCAGCACATATTTTATATTACAACTTTAGAGACTAGTTAGGTTACACAACACTGCCCTGTTCATATTACACTCCAAGGCGCATATCGCATAGCACGCGCTAGTGCCTGTGCTATCTCGCGCTCTCCAATGAATCTGTCATTGCGCACAATGTATTGCATATTATATTTCATGCCCCGGTTCATCTTATATCACATTTTTTGGTGCATAGTTTATTCCATATACTATATTTAGTTTTCATTTTCAATCGTGCTCTCAGGACTATGTTCTATATAACACTGCATCCACCTATCCGTTTCACGGGCATTACATTTAGCGATGGGGGGTGGAGGGTCAGGGGGTGTTTCTGCCAAGTGAGCCCGGAGTCACAATCACAAACGTCCTCTTCTTCCTGAATAAAAGTGAGATTATGCTGCATACTTGTTCATATTTTAAGTAGTTTGCAGACACACATTTTAAAAACAATAAAGTTCCTAATACCCACCTTCTCTGAACAGTTAGCTTGCTGCCCCATCCACCTCCTCCCTATCTTCTGTTGTCTGAATCCATGGACTAGCCTCCTCCCTCCTGCCATGCATGGTCTGATATGCTGCCACTGCCATCCATTTAGCATAAGGTACCAGTCCACTCCTCCTGCCCTCCATTGCCCAATTCTATGGCCCATCATTGACCTCCTGCTTAGCCTCTGTGCTTAGCTTGCTGCCCCTATTCTCCTTCCCCTGCTCTCCGATGTCTTTGTGCATGCCCCTGCTCCATCCTTTTTGCCCACCATGTTCCATGGACCTGCCACTCCTATCTACTCTGAGTGTTCTGTTGAGCTGCCACTCCCCTCCCACCTGCCTAGCATTGTCAGATGACTGTAACCTGTCCCTGCCACCTCCACCCTGCCTGTCCACATGCCATGCCCCTATCCCCTTCCTCCTGTCCTCCATGGTCCATTTTACTGCCACACCCTTCTGCCCTCCCTGGTCTGTTGTGCTGCAACTGCTCCTCCTGCCTGCCCTGCGCGGTCTGTTGTGAGGCCCCTTCCCCTGAACTCTCTTGTCTGTGCCCAGGTCCTGACCCTCCCTTCTATCCTCCATGGTCCTTTGTGCATGCCCCTCCTTCTTGCACCCTCCTTCTTGCCCATCATAGCCATTGTGCTGTCACTAACCCTCCCGCTTGCCATGCATGGTCTTCTGTGCTACCATGGCCCCTCCCACCTTCCTTGTGTGGTCAGCTAGCTGCTCATGACCCCATCCAACCTTCCCTCTATGATCTGTGTGTATGCCATCATAGTCTCATTGTTGCTCTCCATGCTGTGTCTTGTTTCTAGTGCCCATCCTGCCTGACCTCCATGGTCATCTTGCTGCTCCTGCCCTGCCCCCTTGCCCCCAGCCCTCTGTTTCCATGTGCAGACCCCTATTCCCACCCACCTGGCTTGTCTGTTCCATTGCAATGCCCCTGATCCGTCCCTCCTGTCCTTTATGGTCTGTTATGCTGCAGCTTTTTCTCCTGTCTGTCCATTATGGTCAGCTAGCTACCATTGCCTCTTTCCCCTCTGTTCTCTGTTGTCCATGTGCATGGTCCTGTCCCCTCCCTATTGCTTTCTATGGATTGTGGTGCTGCACTCCCGTCCCGCATGCCCTGTGTGGTGTATTGTGCTGCTGCAAACCCTGATGCCTGCCCTGTAGGGCCAGTTTGGGGCACCTCTCCATGCCCCTCCTGTCCTCTGTTATCCAAGTCCATGTCCCTACCCCGATTCCTCATGCCTACCATGATCCAATGTACCATACTTGGGAACATTTTGAACTTGGTAAGAGGGAGATTTTGAAAAAAAAACTGGGGTATTGATTTTCCCCTTTGAGTTACATTGAAAAAGAGGAGATTGTAGACAGGAGACAGATCAAATAAAGCCCATTTGAGCTTAAAAACATTGGACATTTCCTGGCTGAAACGGGTCTGTTGGCATGTATGGTTGTACTACCACTGCCTCTTCCTTCTGCCCACAATGGTCTATTATATTGCCACAGCCTCTCTTGCCAGTCTTGTATTGTTGGTTTGTTGCCCCTGCCCCCCTTTCCACTGCCCTCTATAGTCTGTTGTGCTGCAACTGCCCTTCCTGCCTGCCCAGTGTGGTCAAATTGTTGCCTCTGCACTCTCCTACCTGCCTTCAATTTTCAGAGTCCGTGCTCCTGGCCTCTGCCTCTCAACAGTATCCCAATGAACAACTAGATTGCTAACATTCTATATTTATTACAAAAGTGTGGAACGCCTGACGTCATCTTGATGTAATCAAAACTGTAATACCTAGAGCATTTCCTTTAGAAATTAAATATATGAGAGGGTCTTATTTGTATCAAAATTATGGTTAGGGCTCTAAAAAACTAAAATGAGGACATATTTTCTGAGTTTTCAAATAGCGACAAAGAACTTTTAAATTATTTGTAATCTTTATGTTTTTTTATCCAGTTGACCCCTTGATTAAATGTTGCACTTAGGGGAGAGGATGTGGTGTTACTTCCAGAGCTGCAGACTTTGCAACTGGGGAACCAGGTTGGAGTTTCTGCTTCAGCTCAACAGTCTGTGATTTTGGTCAAATCACTTAATCTCCCCATGTCTACAACCAAAATGAATTTGATCTTGTGTGATGTAACCAATGCTCATGTAAAGCACTCCAATACCTGACAAGTCTGCCCTATATAAAACTGCAAATACACAAAAAATAAGTGTTTTGCACACTTCTGTCATTAGGCTACATGTGGGCTACATCTGGGTGATATTTGTGCTACATTTGGGCTCTTTTGTCTCTGGTGGCCATTTTGGGAGACTTATTTGTTATGAAGTTTCCTCATTTCCTCATTTACTACAGTCTCTTCAGTAGGAAATACTTTCAGTTTTTTACTTTGATCCCATCAAGAAGGCATTCAGATGTGTCACACATTTGCCATAAATTCAGAATGTTAGCACTCTAGTTGCTTATCAGATCACTGTAGTAAAGCTACTGCTCACCATGGAAGTCTGCTGCTGGTATTGAAAGTGCATGTTTCAGTCTGCATGTCAGAATTTTTTTATGAAATAGAAGAGGATTTGAGAAGTCACTCAAAATGTGCCCTAATTTTTCTTTCTGCAGCACTAATCATACTTTCTATGGCAAAATGAACCCCTCATTGTGTTACTTTTTAAATTAAATTTTTTAAGAGTTACCACTTTCTTCCAATCAAGATGGCTTCAGGTATGCAATACGTTTGTCATAAGTAGGACTGTTAGCGCTCTAGTTGTTCTTTAGAACACTCTGGGAAGCTGCAGTAGAACACAAAGGACTCAACTGACAGTCTCTGCCCTTGTTGGATGTACATATTTTACTGAGAATGCCAGACTTCATTCTCACATGACTGAGAAAGATAATGTGAATTTACAGAAAATATGCTCTCAGTTTAGCTTATAGATCACCTTCCAAACCTCTGTGGGAAAAGCATGAGAAAATAGTTTTCTCTCAAACATGATTCATGATATCACAGCAAAAGGCTTTTTCACATGGTAAAATCACCTTAGAACACACCACAATTCCTAAAATGAGTATGGTACCATCAACAAATGATTTATAATGTAACTAAAGTCTTAAAACCTTCTATTAACTGCAATGCTTTTTAATGAGGTGCTATCATGTATATTGGTCCCAAGATGGCTGCCAACACTTCTTGGATGAAGTACTGACAGCCAATCAGATCTCACGCTGAGATGTGTGGTTAGGCTCCACCCAGATATATCTATCTTTTTAACTCTAATTTTCTCAGGAACTACTGAACGGATTTACACCATTTAAGCAAAAGGCATGAGTCTGAACTGAGGACTACCTCTTTGCCAAATTTGGTGTAATTCCGTTCAGCAGTTCGGGCTGAAGCTGCGTCAACAAGTCCTATTGGAAAATGCATGGGGAAAACATGTTTTGGGACCCCCTTTTTTTCTTGGCCCCCGCTTGACGAATCACCGTGAAATTTTCAGGATAGGAGCAGACCGGAGCTGGCCAAAAGTTTGGAAAATTTCGCGAAGATTTGTCAATTGGCGGTCGCCAGTAGATAGTTATAGTTAGGATTGTGTTTCCATAGGAAATCCGCAACATTGTATTTGGAATAACTTTGGCGCTGATTGACGAATCCTCACGAAATTTTCAAAATAGGTGGGGCGCTCCGCTCCGCTCCTTCCCTGAAAGTCTCGGGGGGATTCGTCAAGCGGGGGCTGAGAAAAAGGGGGGTCCCAAAACGCGTTTTCTCCATGCATTTTTCCATAGGACCTTTAGTCCAAGCTACAGCCCGAACGGCTGAACAGAATTACTTGAAATTTGGCAGAGAGGTAGTCCTCAGGTCAGGGATGTGCCTTTTGCAGGTCTGGTGTAAATCTGTTCAGTATTTCCTGAGAAAATAGCATGTAAAGCATATATATATCTATAAGCGCGCACCGTGCGCGTACGGTAAAACTTACCGTACGCGCACGCTGCCGTGCGCGAGCGCGATTCTGATTGGTTGTTCGATCTTAGTAAACATTTGAATCGGTCGAAACCAGGAAGTGTCGGCCGCCATTTTGTCTCTCGCAGTCAGAGGGGGTGAAAAACAAAGGTGGAGAACGTGAAAAGGGGGCAGGGTGGACAGTTCCTGACCCCCTAGCCTTTGTCAGGGGGTCCCAGAAGGACCCCTAAGGGCCAAAATTTCCTTTAATTTTTTTGCGAAAAATCGCGGAGTACGCGTAGCGTGCGCGTACGGTACACACGGAAAAATTCAGCGAACTGCGTACCGTGGGTGCGCGGTGCGTGAAGCGCACCGCGTGCCCACAGCGCACGCACCGTGCGCGTACGGTACGCGCACGGTGAAAAACCTTTCAAAAAAATAAAAATACATAACTTAGCATTTAAAAAACCGTACAAATTCACTGAAAAAACCATAGGTTTCACACACGTTATAGTTAGGAATTAGCATTTAAAAAACCTTGCAAATTCACTACAAAAACCATAGGTTTCACACATGTTATAGTTAGCTGGACATTTCACTCGTGAAAAACCATTGAAATTCCCCAGTTACAGTTAGTGCAGGCAACTATAACTCACGCGACCGCAATCCTCTGCTGATGACGTCAGATATTACATCACTGATGACATATGTGTCTTTCTGAAAAAAAATATTTGTAATATATGTATATCTAAAAATTAATAGAAGAAGACATGGGTAAATAAGTGTCTAAATACAGTGATGTAATATGAATGAAATGGAAACTTTGCAGCAAATTTAAAAAGAATTCACACAATGCAGCAGCCAAAATTATTACGCTGTGTTGCAGAAAAGGGAGAGCAGAATAGCATCATATCTATTAAGTTATGGCTCGCTTACTCTCTCTCTCTGCTAGTCACCTTAGGCTGCATTACACCAACACACTCACTCTCGCACTACAGTGCCAGGGGTTGTGCGTGATGTCTGGCATAGGTTTTGTCAGTGGTGCTGGAACAATTTTCAGAGAGTGGTATGTAGCCAGTGGTGGAATTTAGAGTACACTGTTGCAAATATATTACTAAAGTATGGTGTGGTAGCACACTATAATTTACAGACAGCAATTTTTCCATCAACAGGGCCACAAGGTTTCTGATGTAACTATATAGTTCACGGATGAGAAAGTGTGTAAATCATGCTTCAACAAATATTTAACATTTGTATATCTCCATGTAATTTGTATCCTATTAGACTTCAGAATAAAAAAAAAATCTTGATTTGTCCTTTCCTAATTGCTGATAGATGTTGAAATATTCAGACAGTTAATTTACAGTTTGTGAGGAGGTGGGCGAATCAGAAACTGGCGAGAGCCCCTACTTATCGATCATGCCATCAATGTCTCACACATCGTCCATGTTGATCATCCCTGAAAGAAATAGAGGAGAGGGAACAATGACAAAAAATGTAGAAGATAAAAAACAGACTCCCATTTTCCTGACATAAAGAAGGACATGAAGAGGAGGAGAATGTGAGAGAGGGGAAAGAAGGGAGGAGGGGTGTTGCACAAATGGGAGAGCAAGAAGCTGAAGAATTAGACTGTAGCGGACCGAATATGGGAGAAAAGTGAGACTCTGTAGATGACAAACCCCCAGACCCGCGGTGATGCTGTATTCTCCAGATTACAACTCATACCAGCCAAAGAAATGAAGAAGAAGCCGTCGGGAGGCTACCACTTTTGCCGCAGGGCCTCCCAGAAGTTGGAGGACTGGAGAGGCGTGGCTTGCCCAGGTTAGTGCATGTATGAAGGGCTAGTGACGAGATGGAGAGGGGTGGAGAAAGGGGAATTTTAGGGGGCGGACAGACTGGTCACTGAGACTCTCATTTCAAAGTTTGAATTGAAGGGTTAGCTGTAGTTTGTTTTGGTTTTTTTTCTCTGCGTTTATTCTGGCGCTAAAAAGGAGCCTTTGTATCTCAGAATTTATAACAGTTGGAATAACAGACTTTCTTTTCTGTAGAATGAGAGAGGCTCGTGGAGATAGACAGAATTCCATTAGTAAGGGCACCCAAGAGAACCCCGGACAGAAGAAACTAATGAGAAGAGAGTTGGGGCCGCCACCAGAGAACAGGGAAAGAAAAAAAGAAAGATTAATCAGGAAAGATAAGAAAAAGAAATAAGATCAAACCCTGCAGGGAAAAGAGAAAGGCTAAATAGGCAAAACAGGAAGAATACGTACTTACCATTGGTCTCTGTGCTCTTATATGAGTTATCCAGTCCCTGGAGCACGAGGACTTACCGCATAGGAAAAGATCAGAGTCATTTAGAGTGAACAAGAGAATACCACCTAGAAAGAAAAGTTGTGAAAAACCTTATCCTTACAGAAAACGAACATTCAATAAAGAATTTCCTTTAACTTTCAATCCTAGCTGAGTCAGTGTGACCCGTTAACACTTTCTAACACAGTTATTTATTTTTTATTGTGTGTTAGAAAGAACCTGCATCCTGTAGTAAGATTGTCAGATAATTCGCTTTACAAAATCTTATAATATTGCAGCCAGACAAAGGAAAGTAAACTCCAATTTTCATCCTAAAAGAATAGGCAGCAATCTGTCAGAAGACAGCCTGACATTTGACTTCTGTCTTTGCCGATTCCGATCCGTGAAAAAAATTTACTGTCCGACTCGTATCCGTATGTTTTTTACGTACGAATCGTACAAGTACCGTACAAACTGCAAAGTACATTCGTACATGAAAAATACATACGAATTGCGTCGGGAAAAGGGTACGAGAGGGAGCCGGAAATCTTTACGTCCGAATAGCGTCGGGAAAAGTGTCCGACAGGGAGCTGGACATTTTTACGTGCAAATCGTAAAACAGAAGTCCGAGCACGCAAGTACGATCCGTACCGCCCGTCCGAATACACAACCGCATATAAAAGGCCCCGTACGGAGCGAACGCTGTAGCCTACATGTACACGGGTAAACTTGTGCCCGAATACGAGTCGTACAGCCCCCTCACCCCGCACATGTCCGCACCGTACCCCCGTATGTCAGCACCGTACCCCCCCTCTGCACCGTACCCCAACACCATAGCACAGCCCCGCACATGTACGGGCCGCACCCCAGGCCCGTCTCCCAACCACGCACCTGTACGCCCCGTACCCCAGGACCGTACCCCAGCCCCCCACCTGTATGCTCCACACCCCAGGCCCATCTCCCAGCCCCGTACCCGTACGCACCATACCCCAACACCGTAGCCCAGCCCCGTACCTTTATGCACCATACCCCAACACCGTAGCCCAGACCCGTACCTGTACGCACCGTACCCCAACACCGTAGCACAGCCCCGCACCTGTACGCACCGTACCCCAACACCGTAGCCCAGCCCCGTACCTGTACACACCGTACCCCAACACCGTAGCACAGCCCGCACCTGTACGCGCCGCACCCCAACACCTTAGCACAGCCCCGTACCTGTACGCACCGTACCCCAACACCGTTGCCCAGCCCCGTACCTGTACGCACTGTACCCCAACACCGTAGCACAGCCCCGCACCTGTACGCACCGTACCCCAACACCGTAGCCCAGCCCCGTACCTGTACGCACTGTACCCCAACACCGTAGCACAGCCCGTTCCTGTACGCACCGCACGCCAACACCGTAGCACAGCCCGCACCTGTACGAGCCACACCCCAACACCGTAGCAAAGCCCCGCACCTGTACGCACCGTACCCCAACACCGTAGCACAGCCTGCACCTGTACGCGCCGCACCCCAACACCGCAGCACAGCCCGCACCTGTACGTGCCGCACCCCAACACCGTAGCACAGCCCCGCACCTGTACGCACCGTACCCCAACACCGTACCCCAGCACCCTCACCCAGCATCGCGTATGTACGGACCGTACCTACGTGAAAAAGACTCGTACAGAACCAGGACACTGTAAAACAGCACAAGGAGGGTCAATTCGACTCGCAAAACACCACAAAACACGTCAACATGACAAAAGACATCTCTATGACTGACCTGCCACATCCAAACAGGCAAACAGAGGACCAAATCACAACCACCTCTTATAACACACCCACCACAAATTCAAACACAGCCACACCCACAAATGGACCAATAAAAAGGGCCCACACACACAACCCATGAGCCATTGCAACAGACCCACTGCTCACAGACACCACAGACAAACAACTGCACCTTACTCACACCTTAACTACACCTTCACTTACACACCTTCACACAACCTCCTTCACAAACACCCCCTCTTCACCTTCACACACACACCGTCACATTCACACCCACACACCCTCAACCATCCACACCCACACCCCACACCATGCCCACTGACAAGAATCCAAAGTTCACAACGGCGGAGCTGGAGCTCCTTGTCAACGAAGTCATCAGAGTTGAGCCACAGCTGTTTGGAACATTGGTCAGACAGACCAGCATAGCCCAAAAAACCAGCCTGTGGCAGAGGATCGTCGATAAGGTGAATGCTGTTGCGCCCATCCAAAGGACCAGGCATGAATGTCAATGTGGTACGATCTGCGCAGGGCAGTCAAGAGGAAAATGAACGAGGAATACGCCCAGAGTAACATCACTGGAGGCGGGCTGCCCCACAGACCTGTATATTACCATCCCTGGGAGGAGAAGGTGATGGCCACGTTTCCGCCAGTGGGAGTACACGGAGTCGAAGGAGTCGCAGAGCCTGGTGAGTACACAAACAACTCACGTAACATGGGGGGAATGCCATCCACACCCCAACTACAACAAATGCACTCACCTACCCCCAAACCCTCACCGCACACAACCACACCCTAAAAACCACGCTCATGCCACTAACGTCTCCATGCCCCATTCACAAATAAAGGCAATGCCATATCCCAGGCCACACCAACCACAAACTCAAGACTGGATGTCCGGGATGCTGGGAGGGTGGGGCTCACACAACACATTGTGCAACTCAGAACCAGACACCAATGCCCACAGCGCATATGGCCTACGTACATACCCATGCACCATGCCCAATGCACAGGGACTGGCAAAGTAATGACAAGGTAGCTGACACTTGGCCCTGCTGTAGGTAGCACAAGGCCCTCCTGTGACCACGGTACACTCAAACAACAACTCCACTAGCTCAGATACCCAGCACAGGAACTCACACACACTGTCATGCCTGCATGCACCATGAGGGGACAGACACATCACCTGGGAGACCCAATGACAAATCACACTACACACAACAGCAGGCCTGGTCACACACCCCCCTTCACACAAGCACACACCCCCGGGGCAGGCAACGGATTTACCCACTCTCACAATGGACATGTGACACTACAAGACCAATCCATAGCCAAATAAGCATCCCAGCCAAAAATCTACTGGCAAACACTCAGGAGCACATACCAATCTGTCCCCCGCAACATACCCATCCCCAAGTGTAGATTGAGAGGAATGCTAGGCACATCCAACCACCTGGAGGAACTGTGACTACTTGAATATGTATTAAACATGGATGTGGCATGAAACAGCATTAACTTTGTCTCTCTCTCACACACAGGGCAACATCATCGACCTCCCCCCAACAATGGGGGGGGAACAATCACAGTCCCAGGCTCAGCGTGAAGATGATCCCACCGGCAGCGACAACTCTCACCACTCCGTGGATGACCCCGACCAACCTGGCACCTCTGGTGCCCAAGCCCCTGCAGCACCTGCGTCAGGTACATCTGTGCCAACCCCCACCCCCATTCCTGCCACATCCCAGGAGACACCCAGGAGCCCTGCTCGCACTGAACAACACAGCCAGTCTGACCAGGAGGGACAAGGTTCTCCGGGCACCCAGGAGGAGGCAGATGACCACGCTAATGCCATCCCTCAGGGGTCCCGTAGACCCGATGTGCCCACAACGGCAGGCCAGGCTCGTGTGAGCAGGGGTGGTGGGAGTGGAGGCAGGCGGAGGTGAAAACCTGACCAGCCAGCTGAGGGAACCGGTATGGCACACATGCGCCACATCCTGGACACATACCGGCGTGACACCAGGGGCATCAGCCAGGTTGTGTCGAGCCTCAGAGACATCAAGGGGACCCTCGACGAGATGAAGAACCTGCAGGCCGAGCAACATGCCAGTCAACAACAACACTAAGGACGGATGGAGGCAAGACTGGCTGAGCTTCTGGCGGTGCAAACGGACATGAGCCGTTCACTCCGTCGGATTGCCGACAACATGGGCAACCCTCCCTGTGACACCAGGCGAAGACCAGCACCAGCAACAGGGAGGGAGGAGGAGGAGGAGGATTCCTCCAACGGAGCATCACAGACATCGTCAAGGCCTGCATCTGAGGGTCCCCGGAGGAAGGTGGGTCGTCCACGGAAAAGACCGTGAGAGTCAGCGGACCATCCACATCTCCCAGGTCACCTGGCCTGGCACCTGGCCCTCTGGCGCAACAGCACCACCTCACCCAATGACATTCTCTGCCACATGGACTTGCTGGTCACAGTCTGACCACTGATGACCAACACTGTGGTCTGGACTCTGATGACTCCAACTGACAAGGATGCCATCTCCCCCTGTGAACTTTGGATTCTATGCACCCGGTAGAGCACCTTACTTCATCCACCAAAAGACTTACCCCACCAAAAAAAAATACTTTATTTTGTCATGAAATGTTGCTGTCATTTGGCATTATTCCCCAACATATGTGTGTGTAAATGTCAAACTATGCCTGAGTGTTGAACTAACTCCACACATCCATACCCTGGGATAGGAGTCTGGTACAGGACACACATGGGTCACAATGTATCATTCAATGCAGACATGGAGCACAATACTCACCTGTGATGGCCTCAAGCTGCTGAGGGGGTGCTAGGGAAACTGTGAGGACACACCTATTTGGACGAGTAACATTAAGGCGTAGAGGTCATGCCTCATTTGGAGGTTCCCGGGGAGGGAGTCCCAGGTATGTGTTCCCAGGTGGGAGAACTATGTCCTGCATGCAGAAGTACGGTGGATCAGAAGAATGGTGACCAGGTCAAGGTTGGATGCACGGATCCAACCCCAGCGCAGGAAACAACGACATCACCCCATCGCAAGACCTCTGCAACTCCCTCGCTTCATACATCCACAACAAGATCGCGGACATACACAACAGCTTCAACAACCAACCAAAGCACACCATGACCAGACAACCACCCCCCACCACCACCCTCCACGCCTGGACCCCGATCAGCACCGAAGACACCATCCGCACGATGAACTCCATCCACTCCGGATCACCGACCGACCCCTGCCCTCACCACGTCTTCAACAAGGCCGACGCTGTCATCGCACCCCACCTGCGAGACATCATCAACACATCCTTCGACACGGCCACCTTCCCTGAGAGCTGGAAGCACGCCGAACTCAGCGCTCTACTCAAGAAACCAACAGCGGACCCCACCGAACTCAAGAACTACCGCCCCATCTCGCTCCTCCCGTTTCCAGCCAAAGTCATCGAGAAGACCGTCAACAAGCAGATGGCCGCCTTCCTCGAGACGAATGGATCCCTCGACCCCTCACAGTCCGGCTTCCGAGCCAATCACAGCACCGAGACCGCCCTCATCGCCGCCACCGATGACATCCGAGCCCTGATGGACAACGGAGAAACAGCGGCCCTCATCCTCCTAGACCTCTCCGCGGCATTCGACACTGTCTGCCACCGCACCCTAGTACAGCGCCTCAGCAACATCGGAATCCAGGACAAGGCGCTGGAATGGATCACCTCCTTCCTCACCGGAAGAACACAGAGAGTCCGCCTACCACCGTACAAGTCAGAGGCCTCCGAAGTCATCTGCGGCGTCCCTCAAGGATCATCTCTGAGCCCCACCCTCTTCAACGTCTACATGAGCCCCCTCGCGGCCATCGCACGCAAACACAACCTCAGCATAATCTCCTACGCCGACGACACCCAGCTGATCCTCTCCCTGACCAACGACCCCGCCTCCGCCAGAGCCAACCTGCACGAAGGGATGAAAGAGGTAGCCGAGTGGATGACGACCAGCCGCCTGAAACTGAATTCTGACAAGACGGAGGTCCTCATCCTGGGCTCTTCACCCTCCGCCTGGGACGACTCCTGGTGGCCTCCCGCCCTGGGCACCGCACCCAAACCAACGGACCACGCACGCAACCTGGGCTTCATCCTGCACTCCTCCCTCTCTATGACCAGGCAAGTCAACAACGTCTCCTCGGCGTGCTTCAACATCCTACGCATGCTACGGAAGATCTTCTGGTGGATCCCCACCGAGACCAGGAAGACCGTCCCCCAGGCCCTCGTCACCAGCCGACTGGACTACGGCAACGCCCTCTACGCCGGTACCACCGCCAAGCTCCAGAAGAGACTCCAGCGGATCCAGAACGCCTCAGCCAGACTCATCCTCGACATCCCACGAACCAGCCACATCTCCGGACATCTGAGAGACCTTCACTGGCTCCCCGTCAACAAAAGAATCACCTTCCGCCTCCTCACCCACGCACACAAAGCCCTACACGACCAAGGCCCGAGCTACCTCAACAGCCGGATCAACTTCTACGCTCCCAAACGCCACCTCCGATCAGCCAACCACGCACTCGCCGCCGTCCCCCGCATCCGAAGAGCGACTACAGGAGGAAGGTCCTTCTCCTACCTGGCCGCCAAGACCTGGAACTCCCTCCCTCCCGACCTGCGCCTGACCCAAGACCACCTCTCCTTCAGGAAGAAGCTGAAGACCTGGCTGTTCGAGCAGTAGCGGCACCCCCCCCCCCAGCGCCTTGAGACCCTACGGGTATGTAGCGCGCTCTATAAGTGTCATTGATTGATTGATTGATTGATTGATGGCACTACAGGGTCTCGGATGACAGTGGTACAAGGTTGGTTTTGGGTCAGGGTTGTGGCCTGCCTCCTGAGTGTGGGTGAGGAGTCTGAAGGTCATCCTGCAGCACACAGTGATCCATTGCAGCTATCTCTGCTGGACGGTGATGTGGCTGGGGCACGGGATGTTGACACTGAGGTGTGCAGATGCAGCCTGGATGTGGACAAGTGTCCCTGGATTTTGGATGTGGCTGCTCCGTAGAGGGCAGGGCAGTATTTGACACAGATGTTGTCGTGGACCTGGGGGATGGTCTGTCTTACCTTGGAGTGGATCTATCTTGGGATCATGTGCATACTGCTGAGGGTGTTGCAGTGTGAGGTACAGATGCTAGTGATTACCATGGCAAATTAGAGCAAGCAATCCATGATGCACAACATCTTGTGTGCGTGGACACTGGGTGCCTGTGCGGGGCTTCTGTGGGTGGGACACAAGCAGTTGAGCCAGCTGTAAGGGGACAATCCTCAGATGTTGACCTCCGTCCTGTTCAAATCCAGCCTCAGGTGGCTGCTGTTCTGCCATTCATCTATGGATCCCATGCAATCTTGAATATTGGAACTGGAAATGTCTGCGTCCTTGGTGAGGGTGAGGAGCGCCTGGCTGTCAATGGCATACGAGTTGATGATGAGGTCGTGTGCGCATGTGATGGTGGATAGGGGGGTCCTGGACGACAGTGTAGATTGACACGCTGAAAGATGATACCTGTGCCATGTGCCTCACGACGAAAGCATACTACATGCCGAAGGCTTGAGTCCCACTCCCATGGCTTTGCAGGGGTACAGATCTGGTGGGGAATAGGAGGGACATGACCTGGTGGATGTAACAGGTCCTGGAAGGTGTGGCAGCGCTGTGTAGGCAGTCGGAGTTGCACACTCATCATGCAAAGGTGTTGTGTGTGCGCTCAGTGCATGCCTGAGAGCAGGCGGGAGATGTGTGGATGGACCTTGCTTGGAGGGTGGCTGCAACATCACACTGTAGTGTGATGTGGGTCATGCAAGGACCTGAGGGTCGTGCAATGTGCACGTTGCATGTGCAGACGCTCCAGCCTTTGGTACCGCGTGGCCGCAACTGTGGCACAGACAAGCTGAAGACAGCCAAATGAATGTGTTGAGGGAGGAAGGGAGGAGCACCTTTGATGTGTGTGTGTTGCCAAATCTGGAAACTATGTGTGCCCTTGCTGCAGTGGCTGCAACAGCAGGCGGCATGTCCTGGGAATTATGCCACAATATCCACACAAAGACTAGGATGTCAGAAAGGACTACTGCAACAGGTGTATGTCAAGGAAGGAGTTAACGGTTTGCTATGGCACACCCAGAGACAAAGGATGCACAATCACCAAAAATGACTGACACCAGGTCATGAAACTGAAGGCCGAGCTGCGCACAGAAAACACACCCCAGAAGGTGTTGACGGCCCGTGGGGGGGGACTAACATGCCAAACACATACACAGCCATGGACATCATGCACAATAGAGAATCAAATACATGAAGAACAGCATGCAGGTTGCTAATCTACACATAGACTCATATGCACAATCCTTGACAACCATGCCAGAGATGCCGCATGCACAGTGGCAAGAGACCTGCATTGACAAAGATGAGGCACCTTGGAGGCTGAGGAACACCTTTATTACTCAGGCTCACACCTATGCAAAAGCATCAACATTAACAGACTCACAGGTCTATTGGATTAACATGTGGGACCTATACTGGACACCCCCTTTGCACCACAGATGCTGTAAATCCATTGTACTGGCACACAAGTGAAGGGGTTGAGCCAAACATCCCCTGCTGCACCCGCAGAGGCTGCAATTCCCCATTGAGCATCATATGGGGATGTCCCACAATATGTCCACCCGTAGCCTCCCGTACGTTTCTGAGGGAAGTTGCACACACATTGATGCCTTCATCACAAACCACAATCCCATAACAGATGACTGTCACGAAGTGTGACTATCAATTCATGTGAGTCATGCCACATGTCATGTGCCCCATGATGAGTCGACATGTATGCATAGTAACAAAACCTGCACAGGAGCAGTGCCCACACATTACAAACAACTAACACACCCAAAAAGCCCTGCTGCAATCCTTACCCAAAGGAGAATTTTCACCATGTCCTTGCATGTAACGCTGATTCAGCACACGTTGCATTACTCATAAAGAATAGCAGGAGCACAACGATGCCACGAGCAGACAGCATGCGCAACTACCTGGGGATGAGAGACACACAAGAAGTCAGAAAAAACATAGTCATCCGCATGCATGGTCATGTACTCTACATTAATAAGGTTGACACCATGCTAGTTGTCAATTGAGTGTGTCAGCTAAAATGTGTGGAATGACATCAGCACTCGAGTGACACATCAGCACACACCCCAAAGTCACTTAGCATACAGTCAGCTGGACACACACATTGCAACACATGCCACACAAGGCTCCAAGCGTGCACACTCAGACCCAGGGACTCACCATTATGAGAAGAAGTTTCGTATGAGCTGACTCCGGATGTCCTCCTCCTCCTCCTCCTCCTCACTTGCCCCATGACCAAGGCCGTCATCCTCCACGGGTGGATGTTCCTGCTCATCGGGATCCAGGATGAGTGGCACAGCTTTCTCCACTGCCATGTTGTGCAGCATGCAGCACACAAGGAAGATTTTGCAGACCTTCACCGGTGCATATGGGAGGGACCCGCCGGTCTTGTGGAGGCACCGGAATCGGCTCTTCAGGGGGCCAAACGTCCTCTCAATCACTCGCCTGGTTTGCCCATGGGCGTTGTTGTAACGGTGATCTGCAGCTGTTCTCGGGTTGCGGAGAGGCGTCACCCGCCATGGCATGTTGGGATAGCCAGAGTCCCCTACATGGAAACATCATGTAAAGAAGTGGGTCAGGAGATGCCGTCACATACTAAGATACCGCTGAATACTGGGCAAACAGAGTCTACTCACCAACAAGACATGCTCGTTTGTTGTGCAGCTGCAGCATCATTTCTGGCACCCTGCTACGCCTCATGATGAAGGCATCGTGTGCTGACCCTGGAAAACTTGCACAGACATGGGAAATCACCATGTTAGCAAGACACACCACAAGGGCATTAATGGAGTGGTAATGTTTACGGTTACGGAAGGCTACCTCCTGTGCCTGTGGTGGTACCAAAGCAACATGTGTCCCATCAATGGACCCAATTACATGGGGCATCCCTCCCAGGGCATAGAACTCACCCTTGATACCTGTCAACTGCTCACAAGTTGGAAAATGGATGGATTCATCCAGGTGCTCCAACATGGCTTCTAAAACATCATGCAGGACATGGCTGAACATGGTCTGAGACATGCCACCCACATCAGCTATGGTCAATTGAAACGTACCGGTGGCGAAGAAATGTAGGGCTGACATCACCTTCATCTTGAGGGTCAGCGCAGTCGGATAACTGTGTCGCGGTTGGAGGTGTGGGGCCAGCCTGTTTGTCAGGTCCACAATTAACCATTGGGGAAATCTGTAGCGGCGTATGCAGTCACGTTCCCTCATGGCAGCCAAGTCTGGCATTGGTCGGGGGAGAGGCGGTGCCCTGCAGAAAATTGGAAGGAATAACGAAGATTGAGTACATCACTACACCAATGTCAATGAACTGAGCACATGTTCAACAGCTAATACACATATGCCACATACAGAGTCTGGTCTGTGCAATACATCCTGCACATGTATGCCAGCCAGGTGATACTCCTACCAAGAGCCAGCTACAAACATGGATTGTCAAGGTCTACATGACATGGCATGAAAGTAGCTGTGGGCCAGTGTGAGTGAACAGCCAGACACATTACAGGAGTGACATACATCCACATATGTGCATTTGAAGGATGTCATCTCATACAGACAGCTGCCGGCAAGCTAGACGCACAGGTCACATGTCATGGAAAAAGGACAGACCACACACCTTGCCATGAAGGGGTACATGTCAATTATGATCACACAGACATTGAGACTACGCAGATATGTCCTAAGCTCGCAAGTCCCTGTTAGATGCATACAGACACACGTCACGTGTTATTCCACATGTGTCCTGGTGTGCGTAATAGTGTGACATGGGCATCTACACACAGACACATGTTGGATGCAGGTACAGCAGATGGCGTTGACGGAGCACCAACAGCAAGATCATGGGAACACATGACACACACATGACATAGTCTCATCGTGGCACGCTGGTAGTGAGATGTCAGGTGTCATCATCCGTGTACCTGGCATCAGGGGACAGTTGCGGGTGTTGGGGACTATGCCATGCCAGTGATGCAGTGCTTGACAAGTTTGATCTACATGCACACATGTAAAAGGTGTGAAGGGGAAGTGCGCCACATGGTGCCCCATCACACATGACATGTGTACACAGGTCATCACACAACTATTGGGTTAAAACATGAGGAGACATGTACCAGCTCACTGCCTGACACACCTAGGCCCTACACATGATGCACTGCACTGACAATGACTTGATGTCCATCCTTGTGCGAGTCATACACCTCCATTCCTTTCCCGTGCGCCTCCTATCACCAGTGTAAGCTGTGAAACGCACAGTACACACGCTCTGAGGGCGTGTGTACGGTCGTATCGCAATATGGGGTTTGGGTAGGAGTACGCGTGTGTGCAAGGACCGTACAGACGTACGTGTACACACTGGTCCTATCCCCATGGTAGTGTTGGCGTAGGCGTACGCCATGGAGATACGGCTCGTACCTGCGTATGTACGGCCCGTAGCACCATGGCGTACGCCTACGTCAATACTACCATAGTGCTACGGGCCCTACACACATGGGTACGGCCTGTAGTACTAGGGTAGTGTCGGCGTAGGCGTACACCATAGAGATACGGCTCGTACCCGTGTATGTACGGCCCGTAGCACCATGGCGTACGCCTACGGCAACACTACCATAGTGCTACGAGCCCTACACACATGGGTATGGCCTGTAGCACTAGGGTAGTGTCGGCGTAGGCGTATGCCATAGAGATACGGCTTGTACCCGCGTATGTACGGCCCGTAGCACCATGGCGTACGCCTATGGAAACACTACCATAGTGCTACAGGCCCTACACACGCGGGTACAGCCCGTAGCATTAGGGTAGTGTCGGCGTAGGCGTACGCCATAGAGATACGGCTCGTACCCGCGTATGTACGGCCCGTAGCACCATGGCGTACGCCTACGGCAACACTACCGTAGTGATACGGACCCTACACACACGTGTACGGACTGTATCACTGGAGTAGTGGTGCCCTAGGGGTACGTGTGGAACGCACCGTACCTGTGTGTGGATAGTGAAATTACATAGGGGACACATGAGGGACAAGTATAAGGGCCTGAATGCATGCTGGTTGTCATGGAGACCGAGTTTCCAGTTCAACATTTTTCATCAGGTGGCCAGCAAAAGTCGGTTGGAGACAATATTCTATGTTGTAAAGTGGTTGTTGACTTGACATCATGCTCAAATTTTGAACCATGCAAAGGCCCTCACTGGGGTAGGTTTAAAGGGATTGGAGGAAACGTAGGATGCAAATGAGATTGACCAATCACTCTGTACTCCTGTAAATGAAACAGCCCAGTAAGGCAGATATAAGGCAGACAGGACCCATGAGAGAGCACTTGCCTGCACAACCTTTCATTCCACACCACTGCTGCTGCTTGCGATTCCTCTGGCACCATGTCCAGGTCTGTGGAGAGGGTCCAGCCTTTCACCCAAGAGGAGAATGAGGCGTTGCTGGACGTCATCCTCCCACAGTACCCCTGAATGTATGGGAGACCAGGGGAGCAGGTGAGTGCTGACTCCACTAGCTTTGACTGTGCCCCTTTTTTGTGTCTGTCACTTCTGGCATTGTGTTCAGGTGTGACATACATGCAATGTTGTTCATGGTGGGTCCCGGGGGGGGAATGCCTAATGTCTCCCATGCAGAGCATGATGTGGTCCATATCTGTACTCCTCAATTGCATTGTGCTTACTGTGACTATCACTGCAAAGTGCATGCCACTTTCAGCCTGGCTAATCCTCTTGGGAATGTTGTTTCTATAGTCCTGATGTGATTCTGTGGTCCCCCCAGTGTGACAGGTGACTGTACCCACAGATGTGTGTGAGTTGAGTGTACCTGTGGTGAGAGTGTCCAAATGATCAAATGATGTGTACGGGCCATGGACATTGGTGTGTGTGTAAGTCCCCTGTCATGTGGGTGAGTGTCTATGTGGAGTGTTGCACCCCAGTTGCATGGATGATGCATATGCTCTACCCATCTGATGTGAGCAGAGAGCCGTGCTGTGTGTCTGACGTGCGAGCTAGCCCCACACCTGTGACACCCCCCAGTCAAGTGGCACATGTGCAGCGTGAGGTTTTTACCCGCAGTTGCCAATGGCAGATGATTGGCCTGTGGCTGCGTGTGTCTGTGTACTCCGCTGAGGTTGCGTGAGTGGCCTGGGGCATGTGACTGCTTTGATGTGCTGTCCATAATCCTGGTGTTGCGTGTGATGCACAGTGTGAGCCATGATCAGTGATTGTGTCGCACCCCTCATGCCACCTGTGTACTTTCAATGCCACGCAGTGCTTTTGGCCTTCCCCAGAGGACAATGTCCCTATGACAAAGGTGCAATGAGTTGGCTGCATACTATGCCCTGTTCAAACAAGCCAAATTGTTCTAATGTGTGTCTCTGTGACATGGAGCAGGTGTATTGATGTTGTCTCACTTTGTCATCCTCACAGGTAGCCACCTACGCCAAGGGGGAGATCTGGAAGTGGGCCGTCAGGGCCGTGAGGTCAATGGAGGGTCGCAGTCGGCGCCTGGCCCAGGTGAGGAAACGCTGGCAGGACAGCCGGTGCTGGACCAGGATGATCGCCCGGGTCCTGCTGGGGGACTCACCTCCACGCAAACACGGCGGGAGCCGGTGCCTAACCCACCAAATGAAGTGTGTCCTGGCAGTGGTCTTCCCTGACATAGATGGGCGGCTACAGGAGAAGCAGCAGCAGGATGGGGGTAGGTACATGTGTGTTTGTTGTGTGTCACCAGCTTTTGGAAGTGCTCAGTCGCCTGGATCACTGCCAGGGTTTATATGTACAGTGCATATCCTGTTCCCCCAAGTCACCCGGTGCTGTTCTTCCTCCCTTCCCCTCCTTGACATGTGTTCCCTGGTCTGTGTGTAGTCACTCTTGCACAAGGTAATCTAGGCTGCCAGTTAATCCAAGTGCCCAAAGGTTGCAGCATCATGTGTGGGGGTGGTCTGTGACATGTGTTGGGACCTTGCCTCTGCCCTGTCCAGTTCAGTCATTTTGGGGTCCATGATTGTTGGCACTGATGCTGAGTCTCAACATAGGAGTGTGAGGCTTGAAATGACCAGACTTGCAGCATGCATGACCGATGTTGTGGCCTCAGACATGATGTGCACAAGGGGGAGATATGCATAGTGCGGGACTGTTGCTCATGTTGCAGTCAGATCTATCCAGGACCATGGAGCAGTGTGGCCACTACAGTCCCCTGAGACACCTTTTCCTAGGAATCATGTGTGTCATCCAACACTGTGGACATTCTCTGTGTCTTCAGCATAGGTTGGGCTCTGTGGCATTTTACCCTGGCCTCATTTGTATTTACGTAAAGTGTGCTACATGTGTCCACTGTACAGGGTGACCCAATGTGGCTTGTGCATACTCACTGTGGCCAGTGCCTGTGTGTCTCGGTACAACTATCTGATGATGGTTGTTTGTCAATAATATGTGTGGTCAGCCCCACGAGGGGTAGTTAGAGTGCACTTTGGATTTCAAGAAGCACATTTTTTGATCCCAGATGAAGAAGTGTAAGTCCTTCCTCTGTCTCAATCACATAGTCTCAGGTAGGGGGGGGTTTGTGCGGCCAAGGCCTACATGTCCAAACCTTATGTCTCCTTTCCAGGTCTGGCCTGTGTGTGATGACAGTCTGAACAGACACTCAACAAGTATTGACCCAGTCATGTTGTGCAGGGTTTAATGTTTGTGCTTTGCAGCATGTGTCTAAAGTTTAAAGACATGGTTCATGCTCATCCTTTTTTGGCAACGGTGTGTGGTCCAGATGCTGTGCTCGACTGTCCACAGACACTTGCTTCTCTGTATAATTCGATATCAAGTTATTTGCTGTTGTGTCATGCTCTCCATTGTTTCCAAGTGGCATGGTGGGTCAACCAACTGTGTAGTGCAGGGCCTACATATGTGCGTAGTATTGTAGATGTTACTCATGATGCTTTTTATGCTATGCACTGTGACCTATGTAGTTTGGACTCATGTGTCATATGTATACAGGTGTCTGATTATTTCCTGTCTCTTCACCTTGCCCACAGCATCGTCGGGGGTCACCGAGGGAGACACCGGCACGGACGTGGAGGAGGGATCCAGCACCGGTGCCACCAGTGCTGGGGAGTCTGGCGCAGCAAGTGGCACGGAGGGCGAGGGGAGTCAGGCGGAGGACCTGTCCAGTCCCAACACCGACTATGACGCTGATGGGTCCGAGGCTGAGCTCCCAGAGGGGGCGTAGGCTGGTCCCACCGCTGAAAGCAGCACTCCATCTCTCGCCGCCCCCTCCATTCCCATCACCGCCCTCCCACTTGCTCGGGTCCCTTCTGTCGTGCTAGGCGACAACATGTCTCCTTCGTGCCAGGCACCGCACTCCCTGCCCCTGTCTCCCCTGCTGCCATCAATGCCGAGTCTGTGGACATCCTGCGGCAGTTGCAGGTTGGTCAGACATCGCTGCTTAATGTCCTCCATGGCCACACCAGACTGCTGACACAGATGGTGTCGTACATGGAGGGCATGTCAGCAGCGATTTCTGACCAACGGATGTTGCTGAGGTCCATGGACTCATCACTGATGGCATCAGTGGGTCTCCTGCAGCGCTCCGTCCCCCCCTACCCCTGCACCATCCACACTTCCCACTCCCATGCCTGTCCCAAGCACACCCAGACAACCCCATGCATGCACCCCACCAGACACAGGCAGCACACCAACAGGGAAGGCCAAGCGCACACCTCCTGTCACGCACACACAGGGGGAAGTAGGCACACCCACTGGGTCGGGGGGAAACGGCAGACACGCAGCCACAGTGGGAGTCCGCAGTCCTCACGGCCCACTTCCTCCAAAACCACTCCCCTTAGCTCCCCTGCCCAACAGTCAGACAAAGAGTCCTTCGTGGCCAGTCTGTCCCTCAGCCCCAGTGTGACACCACCCCGCAAGCGGTCGAGGAAGTCCCCGGGCAGGGGAGTTGAGTCCCCCCCCTGTCCACACCCTCCCCCAGTAGCGCTGCAACCCATCCCTCTGTCCCCCCCTCCTTGGGGCCTGTGGTTCCTTCGGGTGCAGGGGAGACGCTGGAAGACCTTGTGACCGTGTGCAGTGCCATCCTAACCACCACCTTTGGTGCTGCCCCACCCCCTGTGGTGGAGTCGTGTGTCCCTGCACCCACAACACCTACCCTTGCCCCTCCTGTCCCTGCGGTGCCTGGTCCTTCCCCCCCACATGATGCCCCCCCGTGGATAAAAATGAACTCTGAACTGTGCAGGCAAGCTAGGGGAGACGCGTTCCAATGTGTCCCCCCCCCGGAATTCGCATATGGACTGGCCTATGGGCCTTGTATATAGTGTACATTTCGAATCCATTCTTTTTTTTATGCTGAATAAAGCATTTTGTTTTTCATTTGCACACAAATGCTTTTCTGGTATTGCTGTTGGTGCTGCTGCTCCCTGAGTTGGGGTGGTGATAATGTGTTAGGTGTCTGTGAAATGTTGTAGTGTGCTGCTCATGGGGAGGAACCTGGTATCTGCGTGCCATCACAAGGTCTCTGCAAATAATCTTTGGTCCTGTAAGCTCTTACTGTATCGTGACATTGTCCCAAGGAGTGTTCCTTCCTCTGTGGCACCTGACTTCTTCCCTGCAGGGTGTTTCCCAATTGTTGTGCTGACCTGTGTCTACATTTCCTTGCTGTGTGAGGGATCCCTTCAACTTTGCCCATGCCTGCTCAGCAATGTCTCCGCCTGCATCGTCTGTGCCATGCTTGGTAGTCACTGTACTTGTGTATGGAGTATGTTGCCATGGCGTAATGTGGACATGGTCCCTTTTCCGCACTATGCATGTGTGTACTCCCAGCCTAGCACACATGTGTTACTTGTTCTGCAGGGTATTTGGGCACCTGACTGACAATTGTGGGCATTGTATCTGTGGGTACTCCACCCTTTTCCCTCCATGGGAGGCAACAACTTGTTGGCAGCCCCAGCACCTGTACATTCCTATCAGTCCTGGAATGTGGGTGACCGTGTATGTTCCCTTAGGCTCTCTTAGTTGAGTGGGGTTTAACATGAGGATACAGTCTTGTTGCATGATCTCAGTGTGTGTATTGTGCTGCCACCACCAGGGGTGGGTATGCATGTGTAATTTGTCATCACGCCCACATGTGGTGTGTCATGCAGTGGGGGAAGGACATCCATCCTCATGGGAGTGGGACACTGTTGTCAGTGATGTGTTGTCATGGCACTATCAACATAGTCGCTCATTGTGGATGCCTTCATGCACCCATGGAGTTTTGCTAATGGGAGGATGATGTACACACCCCCATGTCTCTGTCCACTGCTGGGAGTCTTCTGCACCCACCCCTCATTTGTCTGGGTACTGCTGGGAGTCCTCTGCACCCACCCCTCATATGTCTGGGCACTGCTGGGAGTGATAGGCACCCACCCCTCATATGTCTGGGCACTGCTGGGGGTCCTCTGCACCCACCCCTCATATGTCTGGGCACTGCTGGGGGTCCTCTGCACCCACCCCTCATATGTCTGGGCACTGCTGAGAGTGATAGGCACCCACCCCTCATATGTCTGGGCAATGCTGGGGGTCCTCTGCACCCACCCCTCATATGTCTGGGCACTGCTGGGGGTCCTCTGCACCCACCCCTCACATGTCTGGGCACTGCTGGGGGTCCTCTGCACCCACCCCTCATATGTCTGGGCACTGCTGGGTGTGATAGGCACCCACCCCCCATGTCTCTGTCCACTGCTGGGAGGCCTCTGCACCCACCCCTCATTTGTCTGGGCACTGCTGAGAGTGATAGGCACCCACCCCTCATATGTCTGGGCACTGCTGGGGGTCCTCTGCACCCACCCCTCATATGTCTGGGCACTGCTGGGAGTGATAGGCACCCACCCCTCATATGTCTGGGCACTGCTGGGAGTGATAGGCACCCACCCCTATGTCTCTGTCCACTGATGTGGATCGTGGCACGACACCCACCCACCCGCCCACACGCTCTTCAGGCCTGGGTACAGGCCGTACCCCATATGTTGGGGTGCCGTAGGGGTACGGCCCGTACCCAGGCCTTAAGAGCGTGGGTACGGGCCGTACCACCATTGTTGGGGTGACATAGGGGTACACGTGGTGCGACCCGTACCCACGCTCTTCAGGCCTGGGTATGGGCCGTACCCCTACGTCACCCCAACAATGGTGGTACGGCCCGTACCCAGGCCTGAGGAGCGTGGGTATGGGCCGTACCACCATTGTTGGGGTGACGTAGGGGTACGACCCGTACCCGGGCCTTCAGAGCATGGGTACGGTCGCACCACGCGTACCCCTGCGTCACCCCAAGAATGGTTGTACGGCCCGTACCCAGGCCTGAAGAGCGTGGGTACGGGCCGTACCACCATTGTTGGGGTGCCGTAGGGGTACGGCCCGTACCCAGGCCTACAGAACATGGGTACAGGCCGTACCACCATTGTTGGGGTGACATAGGGGTAGGCGTGGTATGACCCGTACCCACGCTCGTCAGGCCTGGGTATGGGCCGTACCCCCAATGTTGGGGTGACGTAGGGGTAGGCATGGTATGACCCATACCCACGCTCTTAAGGCCTGGGTACGGGCCGTACCCCCTATGTTGGGGTGCCGTAGGGGTACGGCCCGTACCCAGGCCTTAAGAGCGTGGGTACGGGCCATACCACACCTACCCCTACGTCACCCCAAGAATGGTGGTACGGCCCGTACCCAGGCCTGAGGAGCGTGGGTACGGGCCGTACCACCATTGTTGGGGTGACGTAGGGGTACAGCCCGTACCCGGGCCTGCAGAGCGTGGGTACGGCCGCACCACGCGTACCCCTGCGTCTACCCAAGAATGGTGGTACGGCCCGTACCCAGGCCTGAAAAGCGTGGGTACGGGCCGTACCACCATTGTTGGGGTGCCGTAGGGGTACGGCCCTTACCCAGGCCTACAGAACGTGGGTACGGGCCGTACCACCATTGTTGGGGTTCCGTAGGGGTACGGCCCGTACCCAGGCCTACAGAACGTGGGTACGGCCCGTACCACCATTGTTGGGGTGACGTAGGGGTAGGCGTGGTACAACCCGTACCCACGCTCTTCAGGCCTGGGTACGGGCCTTACCCCCAATGTTGGGGTGACATAGGGGTAGGCGTGGTACGACCCGTACCCACGCTCTTAAGGCCTGGGAACAGGCCGTACCCCCAATGTTGGGGTGACGTA
Organism: Triturus cristatus; assembly: GCF_964204655.1. Classification (NCBI taxonomy): domain Eukaryota; kingdom Metazoa; phylum Chordata; class Amphibia; order Caudata; family Salamandridae; genus Triturus; species Triturus cristatus. The sequence continues at coordinate 1,378,327,355 of NC_140589.1, read as the reverse complement.
GGGGTAGGCGTGGTACGACCCGTACCCACGCTCTTAAGGCGTGGGTATGGTGCATACCACAATTGTTGTGGTGACGGGACGCGTCCACGTCCACTTCCGTTGTGGCGGGACACAGGCCTTGGTGGACACACCCCCCCCCCGGATTGACCTGTCCCTGGAGGTATGGTATGTACAGGGCATGTATATATTTTGCCTTGGGTGGGGGTTATGTTTCCTGGCCCTGCCCCCCACCTTTGCCCCTGGGTGTTGTTCTGACCTTCTGTGGCATCTGCGTCGGTTCCTGTGCACCAGGTCGTAGGCTATGAGGGCCGGGATGGGGTCCACGGCTGTCCGTCGCATACAGGTGCTCCTTCCTCGCATCCTCCTCAATTTCCTGGCAGTTTTTGGCTCCCGTAAAAAATGCTACGTGCGTATTGACTTAGGCACGAATCGTACTTGCTGGTTCGTAAAACGCTGCCTGACTCGGTCCGGACGTCACGTACGCGGTGTCCGGGATCGGAATTGTGGGTATATTTTGGCCGGTCGGTGTTTTGTACGAATCGTACGGAAATGGTATTTCTGTACGAATCGTATTTGCGGGTTTGTAAGGTGGTTTTCCCGGGTACAAGTCAGACGGAGAAAACGCTCCGTACGACGGTTCGTACCTGGGTTTTACAGGATCGGAATCGGCACCTTAATGTGCAAAGATACAAAATTAAAAAAACTTAAAGGCAACTTTATTACCCATACATTGAACTTCAGTACCGTTATTTTGTACTTGAAGGTACCTTTTTAGGACAAAATACTATGTTTCGACATAGTTTAACACTTTTCCCACTTTCTAAGTGTGCTGCACAGTACAGCATGCATGTGAAGTGGGGGAAAACCGCATACAAAAATAAACCGTTTCTCAAACTTTATACCTGCCTCGAGGATCCATACGTTTTTGGTACAAATCCCTTTCTACCAATTTCAGTAGATAGGAATTCGTGCCAAGATCCGTGGATGGTTGCATGAGAACGACCGTTTGCCACCCTTGGAATACCATCTTCTTGTAAAGTCCGCATAGCATTACTTAGCGTTACTTTGGACTGATTTCCAATGCAAATCAAGATTTGCGTTGGGACGGAAGTCCAATTACAAAAGTTTACATTACACCTGCACAAAGTGTAAGTAAATTTCTCTCTCACTATCAAGATACATTTGTTTTACCAAAATCCACCAAAGGAAGCTAATGCAGCATAATCTTGCTGAATATTGGTATTGTCTTTTACTTTAAAAGGTGGCCTTAAGAAACATGCAAATGAATTTGCACTATATGATACCATATAAAATCATAAATTAAATGAAGTCTGCTTTATATAACCATAAAAAAGAGACATCATCTACCAAGGTGTATTTGGATCTCATTTTTGAAGATAGATTGCTATGCCTGAGGGAAGAAGGCAGGACAGATCATTAAAAAAATGCCCACCAGGGAGTAGCAAAAAGGAATGTGATTGTGGTGAAGAGCAACAAGTGATGGTAGCCAAAAGGTTTTTATGCCGCTATTTTATTTTTCTAATATACAACTAGTTGGAACCAGGATTTATCAAACAGAGAATCTATAAAAGTGAGTTTGCAATGATGCTGTTTCTTACAGGGAGTATATCTATGATGTTTCCTCAACAGGTTGGAATATCAAAAATTTCTAGTACATGAAATATTTAGAAAATAATCAATGGATTTTTTTACACTGGTTGCCAATTTAACTCCGTTTTATGGGAGTTTCTTGGGCCGTATCACAAAATGTTTTTACTGCCTCTTGTTAATGTCAGTGGTGGTAAGTTAGATAGATAGAATTTATTTTGCGCAATTAATTAAAATCATTGCAATCGCTAATAATGAGGTACAGAGTAAAGTGCATAAGTATCAATATTAAAAGGTTTTTGGGCATTTACATTAAAAAGATTAAAACTGATGATGGTGGATTGAGCTTTCTAGTTCTATGGCTTTTTCGAAGGTCAAAATGTCCTTTGCGGCCATCAAGAATTTCATGACGCACGCCAACAACTGTACTGAATCACTCTTCAAACATTGGACCTGGGCACCTTGACATGTACGAATATTTAAAATGCGTCAGATGGGTCGGAGCCAATAAATTGTTAATGGGCGCAGTGTCTCGCGAATGCATATGAGTTAACAATTCTTCTTCTCGCCCACAAGCGTGGCACTGCGTACCTGCCATTTCTTTTTAACCTTTTCCATACTTGTATGCCAATAGGGGAATCAAGCCAAATCATAGCCTCATTATTTGGCACTTCATTGTTGGCTTTAGGTGGGAAGACAGATAGTACGGTATGCCTCTGCTTTTGTATAAGTTTTGAGCCTAGCCTCCATGTATGAGTTTTTTCAAGCCTGTTGCATCATTGTCCTGTGACAGTATTTTTGCCTGTTTCATTAAAAGTCTAGCTGCCGCCGGTATAGGCATGGGGGCGGCCCAAATTTTACAGGCTTACAATGTTTCAACTGAGTGTGTAAAAAAATTGTGCCAAGATGACCTAGGTTTGTTTACCATTAGCCAGATGTAATTCTTTAATGAGTTTTTCTGTGCTTGTTTGGCCTTTGGGCAGAATGCTATGAATCATGCTTTGAGTATCCACTTTTGAGATGCCAGGTTGAATTCCTTCCAAATTTGTACATGCCGAGTAGAAGAATGTAAGAGGAAAACTTTACGGAAGCAGGCTGATTGGGCTCTGTCCAGCCACGATGACATCTTATCTTTAAAGACTATAGCGCCATGGGACACAGCCGGTAGAAATTTTGCCCCCATTGCTTGAATTAAGGGGGTAAGATCGGGTGAGCACATAGCTTTCCTTGCTCTGCAAAAGGCAACTGTAACATTCCATAAAATAAAAGTGAATACTTAGTTGCTGTGTCCAAGGGGTAGATTTATTGACTAAATGAAATCAGGGAAGTTCCAGCAAAGGCTTCAGTAAAGGCCTCACCAGGAGCAGCTGCCCTGCTGCTCAGCCTCCAAGGTAACAGACAATACACTCAAACATACATGTGAGCATAAATAAAACTGAGCACCTTAAATGCTCCTCACAAATAAAACTGAGCACCTCTACGGCTCCTCACCAATAAAACTGAGCACCTCTACGGCTCCTCACAAATAAACTGAGCACCTCTACGGCTCCTCACAAATAAAACTGAGCACCTCTACGGCTCCTCACCAATAAACTGAGCACCTCCACGGCTCATCACCAGTAAGCAAAACACGAATTGAGTACCTCAACAAAAGTCGAGCAAATTAATGGCTCAAAAGCAATAAGAAATAAAACTAAGCACACCTATGGCTCATCAGAAACACTGAGCCCTCTGTGGCCCATCATCAGTAAGCAAAACCCAAACTGAACACCTCAACATAAGTTGAGCAAATAAATGGCTCTAGTAAGCATAACAGAAATTGTACACTTCCACACATCATGGCAAAAATAAATGTAAATGAGTACCTCAATAAAAATTTGCATGAAAGTGACTACGCACAAGTACGCATTAACAGAATCAAATACCTCCAAAACACATCACCAGAACATACAAATGGAAATGAACTCCTCAAATAAATTGAGCATCAAATGGTTAATTTCAATACAAGTAAACATAGAAAGGAGCACCTCAATTTACATATTGAGCAAATAAATGGCTCTTCACAAAAAGGTTAGAATGCCCAGCTCTGACATTAATGAAAAGGTTTGCATAAAACAATATAACAGGTAATTAATAACAATAAACTGTAAATCATAAAATCAACAACACAGTTCGTAAAATAATTAAAATGCAAGGTGCAGTTAACAATATTTTAAACATAACACATTAAAATAATAAATGTAGTCACCGTTGTCTGATTTTCGGAGACAGCTCCCTCCCTGCCTTGTAGAATGAAGCATGAACGCCAGTAATCTATTAGTTATACAGGTAGTCATCTACTCTAACACGGTGCTGCAGAAAATTCCAATTCCCAGGTGACTCGAATCCAACGACGTTACAATGGAAGATCGATCATGAAATATGACTAAAGACTGAATAAAAGTGCCTCAACTTGAAATAACTGCAATATCATTCTAAACAAGATTAACAGGAAACGTGGTTGGCAGAGTGCATAGTGTGCCTATTGTGCCTCAAACGAGAACGAATGCGCCAATCATAAAATGGCGGCACGTTTACAGATGCTGAGCCAGGTGGCTCACAGGTGTCGGAGCAGCAGAGCGTCCAGAAGCAGCAATGAGGAACAAATTCCTAGCGACGTCACGGGATCCATGGGGATCTCCTAGCAAGGACCGCACAGAAGGAAAGACATGAATAAGGAGGAAGGAAAGGGCACGCGGCTCTGTGTGCCCTCGAGACACGCTTCATTATGTGGCAGATGGTGGTTGAACTGCCATGGAAAAGCGCGCATGGGGAGGCAAAGTAGAAATTTAAATCAATAAAGTACTCACAGCACATGTCCCAAAACATCGATAACAGTCCCTCTATGCCAACAAAAGTACTGGATGACAACACAGTTCGATGAGTTTGTTCGTGAAACTCCTTCAGTTTGAAAGCTGTAGGGCAGAGTAGAGCCACAATCATGTTAGGACAGTTACATTGTAGAAATGCACAGCAAAGGCACCTTCTCCATGATCGCAGGAGTTAGCAATGATGAAAACACAGTGGAATGGAATATCAGACAACACAAAAGGAGAAACTGGCAAGACCTCACACCGCAGTTGTGACAAGCCAGTCCAAAGGTCACAGGGTGAATGACAGGATCTGATATGAAAGCTTCATCCAGTTGTAAAAAAGTATTCAATAAATCAGAGCACGCAACATCACCATTTGTAGCAGATGTATAAGACACAGCAGGATCATGGCCAGTTTCACACATCAACTCGCACATTGAAGGCAGATCGGATGTAACGCCGAAAACCTACTTCTGTAGGCTGTCTGATGTTACAGACACCAGTGGGGCATCCAGGTCATTAGGCATAAAGTTCAGTTACTTCTCTTTAATTTTGTCACGCGTGGTTTCTTTTTTCAATCGTCGCCAGTGTAACATTCCATAAAATAAGAGAGAATCCTTAGTTGCTGTGTCTAAGGGGTAGATTTATTGACTAAATGAAATTACAAGGTGGACAGGTACAGCATATAATGTAGATGGTAAGTTCCAGCAAAGGCTTCAGTAAAGGCCCCACCGGGAGCAGCTGCCCTGCTGCTCAGCCTCCAAGGTAACAGACAATACACTCAAACATACACTAAGAACTAAGGATGACATCATAGAGACTGGCTGAGCAGCAGAGTACATGAGACTAAGAAAGGACAAGGAAAGAGGAAAAGCAGGATGCAACAGCAACCTCCAGGGATTTTGCCAGGCCGTGCATCGCTGTGATGTGTGTGGACTGCCTACTTTCATGGTCGATCCATACACCAAGGTACTTGTAAGTTGAGACTGACTCAATGGATTTACTGTCTACTTGCCATAAACCTCTTCTCTTCGTTTGTCTGGAAATTGTCATTGTCTTTGTTTTTGTCTTGTTTATTTTTCAATTTGTTTACTTTGCAATATGATGACCACTCAGTTAAGAGTCGCTGTGGACCAATTTGGGTTTGATCGAGCAGAATAGTATCATCTGCATATTGCAGCTATTGGATTTTGGATCCAGCGAGCTTGGGTGGGAATGCTCGGACCTCTGCCAGGAAATCAGGTAGATCGGCTAAATACATGTTAAAAAGCATTGGGGCCATTATACAACCTTGCTTTAGGCCTTTGTTAGTTTGTATCTTTTTCGTAGTTGACCAATCGGCGGACACTCTGATTGTGACCCAGGTTTCAGAGTATAGGGCAACTAGTGCATTTAATAGTGAGTTGTCAATGCCACAGTTTTTTTTGTTTTATCCACAATCTTGAACTATCCACGCTATCGAAGGCTGTTTGAAAATCAACATAAGCTAGATAGAGTGCCTTCCCTTTCGTGTGCAGAGTTGTTTCTATTAAGTAGGACACACAGATCAGATTATCTTCAATACTAGATCCTACTTCTTTTAGTAGGAGGAGGCTAGAGTAGCATTTCCCATCCACATCTAAAAGGGCAATCATATGATAATTTTCTGGGTTTGATCGCATCCCTTTTTTGTGAATTGGGACTAGAAGGGAGCCTGTCCATGACTCGGGAATGTGCCTTACTAATATATACCCCGAGAATAGCAGCGCCATGATGGTTCCCCATTTGCGAACTGTTCCCTTATATACCACTGGAGGAATGCCGTTTGGGCCTGGTGGCCCACCAGGGGGCATTTTGTTAATGATGGGTATTACCATATCTGCTGTTATTTCCTTCTGGTCACTTGGTCCATGCTGTGGCTCAAAGTGCTGTGGTATATATTAGGAGGTAGTCGATTTATGACGTATACTGTCTTTGCTGGACGGGTCCATTTAGAGAACTTCTATGTGAATTTCCCACGCTTGGGCCGAGATATTTGTGACAGTGGGATGCAAATTTGATTTGAAGCAGTTGTTCATCCACTTCCAGAATCTCTTCTGATCTCGAGATTTTATTATCTCATGAGCTTTGATCCAGTGACTTTCTTCATTCATTCTTCGAAGAGAGAATCTTGCTTTCTTATAGCTCTGATGAATTGTTGTCACCTTTTCCTGGACTAATCTATGCTCAGAAATTTCATTGGTGGTATTTGTGTGGTTTAATTTGAGTTTGATTGCCGATATTAACTCTTTTTGTTTTTTGAGACAACCAACTTTTAAGTGTGATGTACATGAACTTCGCTTTGTCCCTGTAAGTTTTTCCCTAAACTCTAGCAGAACTTGTTCCCAAAATATTGTGGGGATTAGATTACCATTTTCCTCAGTTGCTCTAGGCAGGATTAATTCTACTACTCCTTCCATTTTGTCTTTATGTTCAGTCGACCACCTTATTTTCTTGATTGGCTCCAGATTGGCCTCCTCTCCGATCAATTTGATTTTTGGGCATTGGCACTGCGATGATAGAATATGGCAGGCGATAATGGAGTGGTCGCTTGCCGCTGAGGTAATTGCATCAAAATCGTGAGCAGCATGAAAATGTGCAATCGAGATCCAAATGTAGTCTAGAGTGGCCAGTCTGGAGTGAGAGAAGTGGGTGTAAGCAGCTGGTGAGTCTGAGGGTGATCTCCCATTTAAGATTCAAAAGCCCAGTCCGTTAAAATAGGCTGACAATTTGAGTCAATGGTTGTCCTTTTGTTGATACTGGCTGCTTATTATCATATATGTCAGGAATTGGCTCTATTCTAGAGCCCCTATCCACCTTTGTAGATTACTTTTTATGCCTGATTGTTAAAACCATGCCTACTGTCTTGCAAGACACGAAAGACGTGTTACGTCTATTACCAGACACAGAATTCGACCCAGAACAAGATTACTTGGTGTCATTAGACGTTGAATCACTGTACACGTCAATTCCTAAGGATGAGACTTTGGACACTATATCCTCCAGTCTGACTACCACTATTTTGGACTCCATAACTCCGGTCCACTTCATACTGTCACTAGCTCAATTAGCTATGAAAGACAATTTTTTCAAACATGAAGATACCATCTATTTACAAGTGTCCGGGACTAGCATGGGCAGTATTTTTGCGCCAAGTTTGGCAAATATATACGTCCATGTATTTGAGCAACAACATGTCCTGACTAGAGTCAATCCGCTTATGGAAGCGGTATATTGACGATGTTCTAGTCATCTGGCGGGCCAATTTAGAGTCTATCACATGTTTTAAAGACTGGCTCAATACAAGGAACAATTTCTTAAAATTTACTGTAGAAGCAGACAAAGAAAGGATAGCGTTTTTAGACCTGTCCATCTTTAGCACACCTACGGGATTACAAAGTGAATTATATCGTAAACCAATGGCCCGTAATTCACTTCTTCGTTTTGATAGTCAACACCCGAACTCTCTTCGAGAAAATTTGCCATATGGACAGTTCCTCCGGGTTCGGAGAAACTGTTCCACTTTGGACAAATTCGAAGAACGTTCAATAAAACTTGCTGAACAGCTCAAAGAAAAACAATATCCTAAAAGACTAATCAGACAACCTCATAAAAGAGCTCTTAATAACAATCGTGAGGCCTTATTAGAACTCTCTGTAGCTAAACCACCAGTAGAACGCCTCACGTTTGTAAGTACTTTCAGTTCCTTGACCAATGATATACAAAAAACTGTCAGAAAACATTGGCGTATTTTGAACTGCTGCACAGACAAGATACTACTGCCTCTGTTTTCATTAAAAAGAGGCAGAAATCTGCGGGATAAACTTGTCCACAAACGACCTTTTGGCAACAAACCTCGTACAGTAGGAACATTGTGGGACTTACCGGCAGTACAAGGCCACCATCCATGTGGCTCCTGTGCCATTTGTCCGCAAACTCGACAGTCGAAATCTGTGGATATTGGGACAAATCGTCCCTGGATTCAAAGAAACTTCACCAACTGTGATAGTGATAATTTAATATATCTCATCACATGCCCGTGCAATTCACTATACATAGGGATGACAACTATATATATCTTCAAAATGTCATTTCCTACCAACTGAACGAAGTGCCGGATAGTGACCAAAGCCAACAAATAATGAAAATAAAACTATGTTGTCCAAAACCTCAAATATATTTGACAATGCAAGGACACATTTATACTATCAATTATATGAAACTTATATGGAAACCAAATAATGTGGACGATACAAAGGATAAAACACAAAACCTAGTTAATGAGTGTTTTAAAGAAATTGCGATGAAAACAGTAATAGAGCAATGGGAAAATTTTATACGGAAAATAGTGAAGTCTAAAGAAAAAACTGTATGTGTACAAGCAAAACAAGCAAAACAAGTGACTCGGACTGAAAGCAGAGAAAATAACATCATTCTCCCGTATATTGTGAGAAAAATTAGATGCATCCGCAACAGACTTAGGAAACAGCTAACTAGGTGTCCGTTAAATGAAAATAAAAGGGTACAATTAAGAAATACTAACCACAACCTGAGGAAATTAATTTGGAATGAACAAAATAAAGTTAGACAAGAATTGTGGACAAAAGTTTTTTATGCAAGTACTCAAACAAACTCAAGGGAATTTTGGAGACTGATTAACGGTCTGGCTCGACCAAATAAATCTAAATCTACGTTTCTTATAAAACATCTAAACCCAGTGTCATCATCAAATATTGAATGTAACATACAAAAAAAGATGGATAAAAATGTTATAGAATGTAAATATGAAATTAATATAACTCAATTACAAGTGGTTAAACTGATAAAGAAACAAAAGGATGGGGCACCTGGCCCCAACGGCATACCGTTTGCTTTATATAAAGAAGATCCAGAATTTTGGTCTGTATATCTTACTGCTGTGTTTAATGAAGTGGTTCAGAGTGGCTTAATTCCGGAATCGTGGAGAGGGTCTCTAATATCTCCTATCTTTAAGAAAGGAAATTGGCAATTGCCGGAAAATTACCGTTTAATTACCCTTCAAGATACTGATGCGAAATTATTTGCTGGGATTTTATTGATGATTTTAATAGATTGGGCAAAGGAAAAGCAGGTGTTGCCCCCGAACCAAACAGGCTTTATTAAAGGTCTGGGAACCTCCACAAATATATTAATATTATCCATATTAATGGATAAGGCAATTTTAGCGAAACAGCCTTTATATCTCTGTTTTGTGGACTTTAAATCTGCTTTTGATTATGTTGATAGAAATCTTCTGTGGATAAAACTTGAGAAACAAGGAATTCCTGATACATTGTTAAAAATTATTAAGCTTCTGCACTATGATACCTGGAGCAGGGTGAGGATTGGCGATGGACGCACACTAACGAAAGAAATCCCCACGTCTAGAGGACTAAAACAAGGGTGCATCCTCACCCCTCTACTTTTTAATTTATTTTTAGCCGATCTTTCTACGGCTCTGAACAAAATGAATGCGCATTCCCCGAAGCTTGCAGACAAATACATTTCCAATTAGTTATATGCAGATGATGTTATACTCTTAAGTCACACTAAAATTGGATTGCAACGACTAATCAACTGTATTTTAAAGTTTTCAAAGGAAAATGGTATGATAATAAATGAAGCTAAGACCAAGGTAATGGTTATTACCAAAAATACGCAACTTAAATATAAATATAAATGGTTTTTGGAAGGCAACAAACTGAACAAGTTGTCTCCTATAAATACCTGGGTGTTATTTTTAATGATAATGGCAACTTCTTGCCACAAAAAATGGATATTACAAGGAAAGCAAATTCTCTGGTTGCGGCATTTAGGACCATTCAGAAATCTATAAGTGACTTGTCTTACCGTCCGTTTTTGAAAGTAATTGCTGCAAAACTGCTACCAACTTTAACGTATGGGAGTGAGGCAATGAATGGGAAAGATGCAGAGACTATTAATAATGCGGTTGCAAAAACCTATAAAATGTTATTCTCCCTGCCAAAGAATGCCTCACAAGCACAGGTGAGATTAGAATTTTGATTAAATAATCAGCAATATGCAAGGAAAGGACAAGTACTTAAAGTATGGAATGGAATAATAAATGACCAAGAGAACCAAATATCCCGGCCGTTGTGGCAAGAAGTAAAAAATAACAGAAAATTACATGCCTGGTCCTACCCAAATACAGCAATAGAGGAATATGGTATAACTTCGATTTGGAAGAATACAATTGCTCAGGAAAGATTCAAAAAAACTATTAATAAACTTACCAACCACCTATCATTGATAAAAGATAAAGACATACTAGTGAAAAGGAATCATGCATGGCCAATCATAAATGGATTTAAGGGAAAGAAGGTTCAAAAATATCTCGAATCATCATGGTTTAAGAAAAATAAATACATCTTTATTAAAGCTAGAATTGGTTGTTTGCCAGGATTATTCCACTTACCTGCATGGAAGAGGACAGAGGAGGACAAACTATGCAGGCTATGTAAATCCGGCCAGGAGAACATTATTCACCTACTGTGTCTTTGTCCGGAGTTGGAATATGAAAGAAAATCCACTTTTAAGAAATTATTTAATAATCGTGGTGTAAGGACATGTAGGCAAGCCCTGATAGCATGTCTTAACCCTGAAGATTTATTAATGAACTCTGCATTTGTAAAATTTATATGTGCTGTTGGAAAAAAGCTGGATGTATTTATTTGATTTTATAATGGATTGTGCCAATATATTTTATGTAAGTAAGCTTTCTTCATATAAATATGATTGATTGTTTTATTGATCTTGATGATATTTTAGCAATTTTTGTAAGATTTTAATTAATCAAACAAATAAAATAAAATGTGAAAAATTTGACATAGGGATGACAACTAGAAAAGTGAAATTACGAATGCTGGAACATAAAAGCACATTTAGATGCAAAAAAACAATGACCAAATTAACAAGACACTTTGTAGATCAAGCTCACAGTGCAGATGATTTTTCATTTACTGTATTGGAGAAACCTTTTATTTCGGTCCACATCAGTGACATATCTAATTTTATCTTCATACGAGAACAGAAGTGGATATACAAATTATCAAGTGATACCCAAGGAATGAATGATGCAATACCATGGGTCTCTCTTCATAGAAAATAATGATTATTGCAATAATGTGAAAGTAAACGTACAACAAGCAGCTTCTGTTCTGACCTGAGAGCAGAAATAATAAACTAAGTAATTAGTGTTGTCCTCATTATGCATTATTTCTATAGAATTAATCAAAGAATGATTAAGCCATTTCCATCCTGGCACATTACCTTTGACCGTCTGTGCGAGCAAATATATATATATTTTTAAAATAAACCCGCCAATATAGCTTGACTGTAGCAAGTCCTTAGAAAGTGCGAGACAACATACTCGATCAACAATGAATAGGATCCTTATCCTTTTCTTGACAAAATATTTTTGTATGAACTATGATATTTTGTTAGAAACTCAATCATAGAAATAATTATTATCATTTTTGACGATAAGGTCCACATCTCTATAACTTTCCCCAATGAGGACTACTAATCCCAAGTAAAGTGACATCATTTAGTAGTTCTTAATTTTTTAGTAGGGCTAGTCAAAACACTCACTAGGCTGTCACAAACATTTAAATACTGTTTGTATCATGTAAGCACACGTGGATGACAACCCAGCCGTTAAGATCGCTGATATTTGAGATGGCAACATACGCTATACTTTATACTTAATCTTTTGTAAGCCTACACGGAGGACAATGTAGCCGATAAGAGCGCTGACTTTTGAGATAGCAATACATGCTATATTTTAGCTGGCTTAATTTGAATCTTTACTCAATTTCGAAACTTTATCAATACTTGATAAAGTCACAAAATATACACCCGTTGAGTGGATTAGTGAAGCAGAATAAAAAACTACAATTCCCGATACAAGTGATGCAATTTTGTAGTTTATTATGACGTTTTTTTCCTGCGACTTCCTAGCGTCAATGCACTCCACCTGTGGGCGTTTCTAAACATATAAAAACAATGGCTGGTTACCATCCTCGTTACCTCCATCCCAGTTATGTCTACACTCGAGGCAACGACGGACAGGTAAGGCTAAAACCCAGCACTTTCTTCGTAGTTTTTTCTTAGTTCTCTCTTAGTGTAGCCTCTCATAGTGTAGCTGTTGTAATTCTCTGTAACTTTTCCAAAAAAGAACGAATGATCTAGCGGTGATACCGTGATCTCACATTGGTCCTATAGGTGGTACACTACCTTATACCTAAATATACTATTGCTCTCTAAGGTGTAGTAAGCGGTTTTCCGACCATTTTGGTGGATACAATTGATTACGAAATCTGAGATAATGTTGGATATTAACAATATTTTGATAATTTCAAGATAACGCGAACGCGCATTTTCATACTTTTCCACAAATTGCACAAATTATATGTTCCAAGATCTGGGGTTCACTGCTTTTGTGACATTGTTTGTACATAGACGACTGGAGTTTATCAGATAGCCTTACGCCATTTTCGCCATTTAAATGGTGAATGTTGTGATACACTATCCATAAATGATACACTTGATTTACACTTAATAGTTTTAAGTGATGAAGGTGATTAGAACACCTGCAAGAAATGCATTAAACTTAGTTTTTTTGCATCTACTTTTATTATTATTTTTTTATTATTAATTTTTCATTTTTTCTATGTGTACCTTTATGGACGCATTATAGAGAGGGGCCTCACTGACAAGAGCTGGAGCCGGGTGAGGTGAGGTCTATTCCTCGTATTTAACGGGTGAGCATTGGACTTTATGATTGTCAAGACCGCTCTAAGATAATAATGAAAATAACTGTATTCTAAGACACAGATATGACTTCTATTGAATTTGCAATCTTACTTTATTTTAGATGTTCAACACATCTTGTAAATACTGGGGATCAGAAAAAGACAACTGTTGGACCTGTCAGCCCTAGGGTGGTCTCCCCTTCTATTTTTGTATCGTGCCTCATTTTTTCCACCCTCATTTTTATGTTGGACTAGGTCTCCGGGCGCCTTTTCATTGCCAGGCAGGGTTAAGGTGCAGGTGCTCCCTTCTCCCAAGATGGCTGCCACAGACCCCTGCTACTGCAGGGTGGTCGTTTTTGATAGTAGCACCCTAGCTGCCAGGAGCTGGCTGGGACCCACAACAATGTTGCGACACCAGCCCGCCTTTTTGTCCCATAGTTAGAGTGGGGAAGCTCCTGGAAGAAGCTGGAACCTTCTAGAAGGGAGGTGGGGTTTTACTTTTGCCGCCTTGGCTAGAGGTCACCTGACCTAGGGCTACTTAAGAGTGGGAGGGAAACTTGTGTGGTGAGTTGGCCATTGGGGTGAAGCAGAGCTGGAAGAATCCACCAGGAGTGTAGGCGGTAGGGCCTAGCCAGGGACTTATGCCTCTGAGAGTGACAGGATTTAGGTACTGCCTCTTAAGTGAGTGAGGTGCCCTGTGAATCCCACTGATCTTGCCCAGTAGTAGGAGGACCCAGTGACTCTCTGCCAACCTGACTAGGAAGGATCTAGTCGCCCTCTCCATCCCTAGCCCTGTAGCAGAACCCCTTAAGGGCGCCAGATACATCTGCGCCACAAGACTTTATCTGTCAACTGAGAACTGAAATCTAACTTCAAGAACTGAAACTGCATGACAAGAGCGAGCTGTAAGCCTTGAATGCCAGAGCTGAGACTGCGTGTCCAAGCTACTCTAGTGAACCAAATACTAAGCTGATTGCCAAGACACCGGGGATCGACCAGGTACTAGCGCTGTGACCCCCGCGCTTCCTACCCTGGTCTGGGACCCCCGGCAGCGTGCTCCGCTGAGCACTTTACCCCATCCTTAATTTGAGCCCCCCCCCTGCGACGACGAAGCCAGCGCGCTCACCGCTGCGGCCTGGAGGCCTGGAGGAGTGCCCTGCTGTGTCGCGAGGCCCAGGAGAAGCCCGGGGCCCCGTCGCTGCCGTCGCAGCCGAGTGAGGAGGTGCGCAAGGTCGGGGCCAAGTTCCCCCAACGTCGTGAGGACGGACGCCTGCTGACGCCGAGACGGAGGTAAGCCCGGAGGCCGAGATCCCCCCTGGTGCGCCCCCTGCTGGTCCGGAAACCGCACCGCACTTGGCCCGGGTCTTCCCCTCCGTGGGAATCCCCTCCCCTGCCTGCGCGACGGAGAGACCCCGCCGAGGGATCCTGTCCGTGTTTCCCCTTCCGTAAGACTGAGAGCGGTGCTTAGTGAACTGCACCGGAGCATAGGGACCCGCTCCGCAAGTCCTGTCAGTCTCCCCGCTGGAAGCCGCCTAAAGGAACTGACTAACATTACCCTCGTGTGGCGCTTCCCGCCACCGACCCTGCTTCCCCCGGTGGAGTGACAAGGGATGCGAGTAGCGCACTGTATGACCTGTTCCGCTCGAAAGTATTCACATGCCCGCGATCGCGAGTAGTGCCTTGTGTTATATGCTCTACTCGATCGTGATTACCTTAAAAGGAAATGCGAGTAGCGCCTTGTGTTACATGCTCTACTCGAACGAAGTTGTTTGCCAGGAGATGCGAGTAGCGCACTGTGTTCCATGCTCTACTCGATAGTAATTGTTTTGCCAGGAAATGCGAGTAGCGCCTTGTGTTATATGCTCTACTCGGCAGTAATTACATGCTAAGGGATGCGCGTAGCGCATTGTGTTTTATGTTCTGCACGAAGGAAATTCTACACCAGGATCACGAGTAACGTATTGTATTATATGCTCTGCTCGACTGTAATTACCTACAAATGGTTGCGCGTAGCGCTTTGTTTCATATGCTTTACTTCACAGGATTAGGGGCCATTGATTACGAGGAGCGCTCAGTTCCACAGGCGCCATGTTAGTGAGCCCCATGTGTCCCCGTTCAAGTATCATGCTTAGTTAGACGGCTCGTTCAGGGAAAGACTTTACGTAAGCGCGCACAGCGCTAGAACAAGGTTAGGCACTGCATAAGTATCACCCAGAGTGTCGAATGTAATGTCCTGATGGTATTATAATTCATGTATTACCTTGTTATTTCCTGAACTGCATCTGACCAACTAAACTTGGATAAACTCGAAGTATTTGCATAATTGAACGGTGTGGCGTCCCTTATTGTGTGTGTTCCTAGTCCATGAGAAGCGTGTGGTGTATGGTTGCTTAACGCATAGCCCTCTGGTTGCCCGACCGGCTCGCGCCACGCTACCGCCTATAGGGCCTGGTGACCCCGGGTTCCTACATTGTTGGCCAGCGGTGGGATCCTTGGGACTTGTGACCATACAGCACCCTTCCGTGAGGCGAAGGGCGCCACAGTTAAACGCCTATCCTACATTTTTTTTGTTCCACAGCTCAGAAACCATTGTTGCTGGATCATTAGTTCCACTGTCCAGGTAGAGAGTGCAAGAAGCCTGGTTAGCTATTGACTGTTGCCTACACCCTAGGAATTTTCTCCTTAGAGTCTAGGTCCCCACCTGCCAGAATGGAATCCCGGCTAGCTGACCTCGAGGGGTACACTGTGAGGCAACTGAGGGAGTTCGCGCAGGAGTTGGGGGTGCCTGGGATGCGGAGGGCCAAGGCGCCGGAACTCCGTACCGCCATTAGGGCATGGGTAGAAGCCCACCCAGAAGGGAGAGGGGATGAGGGACAGGAGGCGCCAGATGCACCTCAGGAGGAGAGCGCCCAGGAAGTCCTAGATATCCTGAATGTAGACATGTCCGAGAATGTGCCCCCAGGAAGACGTTCTGGGGCCAGTAGTAAGACAGGGTCTAGCAGGAGCGCGTCTCCAAGGGAGTATGAGGACAGAAGGGAAGAGAGGCAGTTAAAATGGGAGCTGGCCTGGCAGGAGAAAGAAAGAGAAATGGCCAGATTGGAACAGGAAAAGGAATTAGCCAAATTGGAATGGGCAATGGAGGAGAAGAAGCTGGCGCACGAGCTTCAGTTAAAAGAGCTGGAGTTACGTGCCCTCCAATTGAATGCGTCTAACAAAGACAATGGTGGCAGCATACCCAGGGAACCTCAAGAACCAAAAATCTACCTACCCAAAGAAGTCATAGCCAATTATACAATAGGGGATGACATCATGAAGTGGTTGGAGGCATACGAGGTAGCCTTAACGGCCCATGGGGTACCCGAGAGTAACTGGGGAGGTGGTCTCTACCGGTATATACCTCCCACTGTTAGGGACACCCTGTTATATTTGGCCAAGGCGGATCAGGTTAAGTACGCCCCCATGAAAGAGGCCTTGTTAAAGAAGTTTGGCCTGAACCCCGAAAAGTATAGGCAGAAGTTTCGTGGCAGCCATAAGCTGTCCACCCAGACATGGGTAGATTTTTTTGATTACGTGAGGAAGGCACTAGATGGTTGGGTGCGTGGCAGCGAGGTACAGGACTACCAAGGGTTGTACGATCTTTTTTTAAGGGAGCACCTCTTGGATAAGAGCTTTCCGGAGCTGCGCCAACATCTGGTGGACCGCAAGCTGAAGGATCCTCGAGAGCTTGCGGAGGAGGCAGATATTTGGGTGAGCACCCGGGTGTCTCACAAGGGCCCCGGGGGAGATGGCTCGAAAGGTGGACAGGGTTTCCCCCAGAAGAAAGAGGGGGGAGATAAAAAGGTGGAGTTCTCAAAAGGTCCCCAAAATAAGTTTGGGAAGGGAGTAGGAACCCCACCCCCGTCCAATTCCACAAGACCCACTTACCCTGACAGGAGTCAGCAGCCAAGGATTGTGCGGTGCTACGAGTGTGGGGAGATTGGACACTACAGAGGAGATCCCAAGTGTCGCAAGCGACCACCAGCCCCATCGGGCGTGAAGAGTCCCGGGGTGAGTAGTATAGCGCTTGGGGTGGAGCTGCCCTTAGATAGGGAAGGGGAGTGGACAGGCCTGACACTGGTTTCACTCGGGGATAGAGAGGTGGTCCCCGTAGTGTCCCTGCCCCCGAACACTGCTAAATATCAGCAGAGGGTGAGAATTAATGGGGAGGAGGTGGAAGCTCTGAGGGACACAGGGGCCAGCATGACCACTGTCGTGCGGCGGCTGGTGTCCCCAGACCAAGTAGTCCCCGAGGAGTTCCATCCGGCCGTATTGGCTGACGGCAGTTTGAGTCACTATCCAGTGGCTCGTGTTCCATTCGAGTGGGGAGGAGTCAAAGGCCTACTGCGAGTTGCTGTGAGCCCTGCCTTGCCTGTGGGGTGTTTGCTAGGGAACGACCTGGAGCACACCAAATGGAAGGACGTCGAGTTTCATGCTCACACTGAGATGCTGGGATTACCAGGGTGGACTTGCGTGAGCACGCGGTCCATGGCTGCCCGGCACGGAACTCACCCGGAGTTGGAGCCTGGAATCATGGCCCAACCCAAACCCAAACGTGGGAAGAAGAAGGAGGTAGAGGACATGCCCCGTGAGTCGGATGTGGAGGCCGCAGAGGTGCCCCCGGAGTCCGCGGAGGTAGATGTCGTTCCTGTGGAGGACTTGCCGACCCTTGCTGACTGGCAAGTGGGAGGAGGGCCTACCCGGGAAGAATTTTGTCAAGCACAGAGGACGTGCCCCACTCTTGAGGGTATGCGGCGGCAGGCCGACGCTCAAGTGGCTAGTCAGGAACTGGGAGGTTATCATGTGTATTGGGAGGATGGTCTCCTATACAGTGAGCCCAGGGTGCCGGTACATGGATCTTCGAGGGCCATAGTGGTCCCCCAGTGTTACCGGGCCTTCCTGCTGGAGTTAGCGCACGAGATCCCCTTAGCTGGACACCTGGGCCAGGACAAAACCTTTGCACGGTTAGTCCCCCATTTTTATTGGCCCAGGATGAGGATTGCCTCAGATGCCTTTTGCAAGACCTGCAAGTCTTGTCAGGCTAGTGGCAAGACTGGGACGAAGTTGAAAGTCCCGTTGGAACCGCTCCCCGTGGTCGGGACCCCTTTTGAGAGGGTCGGTATCGATATTGTTGGGCCATTGGACCCTCCGACCGCAGCGGGACACCGGTTTATCTTGGTTTTGGTGGACCACGCCACAAGGTACCCAGAGGCTATTCCTCTGAGGACCATCACTGCACCGGTGGTGGCGCGGGCACTGTTGGGAATTTTTACCCGAGTGGGATTCCCGAAGGTCGTGGTGTCGGACAGAGGCACCAATTTCATGTCGGCCTACATGCAGGCCATGTGGAAGGAGTGTGGAGTGACCTACCGGTTCTCCACCCCTTACCACCCCCAGACTAACGGACTTGTAGAGCGCTTCAATAAGACATTGAAGGGGATGATCCGAAGCCTTCCCGAAGGCTTGAGGCGTAAATGGGACGTCCTCCTCCCCTGCTTGTTATTCTCCTATCGGGAGGTACCGCAGAAGGGAGTCGGGTTCAGCCCGTTTGAATTGCTCTATGGCCATCCCGTTAGGGGTCCCCTCAGTTTAGTGAAAGAGGGGTGGGAGAAGACTTCACAGAAGCTTCCCCGTGACATTGTCAGCTACATGCTGGCGTTCCGCAGCCAGATGGCCAAGCTGTGGAAGGCAGCCACAGAGAACCTGGAGGCTAGCCAGACCGTAATGAAGGAGTGGTATGACCGCAACGCTCGGACGGTCGAGTTGGACGTTGGACAGAAGGTGTGGGTTATGGAACCTGGAGAGCTTTGTGCCCTCCAGGACCGGTGGACTGGCCCGTTCGACATTGTGGAGCGGCGAGGCCAGACCACATACGTTGTGGATGTAAAAACCCCCCGTCAACCCCTCAGGGTGCTCCACGTCAACCGCCTGAAGCCGCACCATGAGCGATCGGAGCTTGCTCTCCTTATGGTGACGGATGGGAGCGAGGAGGAAGAAAGTGAAGCTCTTCCTGACCTTCTTGCGGCACAAGAGAAGGATGGTTCGGTGGAAGGTGTAGTCCTCTCCCCATCCTTGACCCCAGAGCAGCAGAGGGACTGTCGCCATGTCCTGGGACAGTTCGCCTCGTTGTTCTCCCTCACGCCTGGAATCACTCATTGGTGTACCCATGATGTGGACACAGGGGATAGCCCCCCGGTAAAGAACATGTCTTACCGGCTTTCTGATCGAGTGAAGGATAGCATCCAGCGTGAGGTGGCAAAGATGCTGGAGCTGGGGGTGATAGAACCTTCCAGCAGCCCGTGGGCTAGTCCAGTGGTGTTGGTGCCGAAAGCGGCCCCACCGGGTACGACGCCAGAACTTCGGTTCTGTGTGGACTACCGGGGGTTGAACTCTGTCACGAAGACAGATGCTCACCCCATCCCACGTGCAGATGAGCTGGTGGACCGGCTGGGAGCAGCCCGGTACCTCAGCACCATTGACCTGACATCCGGATATTGGCAGATTGCCATGGCCGACGGAGCACGGGAGAAGACAGCGTTCTCCACCCCAGAGGGCAACTACCAATTTCGAGTGATGCCCTTTAGGCTCAAAAATGCTCCGGCCACATTCCAGCGGTTAGTGAATCAGGTACTATCTGGCCTGGAGTCCTTCTCAGCAGCCTACTTGGATGACATAGCTGTCTTCAGTAGCAGCTGGGAGGACCATCTGCAACACCTCCAGGAGGTATTGCAGGCGCTGCAACGCGCTGGCTTAACCATTAAAGCCAGCAAGTGCCAGATTGGACAGGGATCTGTCGTGTACCTGGGACACCTGGTGGGCGGAGGTAAGGTGCAACCCCTCCAGGCCAAAATTGAAACCATCTTGGCTTGGGAACCCCCCAAGACCCAAACAGAGGTCCGAGCTTTCCTCGGCCTCACTGGGTATTACCGCCGGTTCGTCAAGGGATATGGTACCATCGTGACCCCCTTGACGGAGTTGACCTCAAAGAAACAACCTCGCAAGGTCATATGGACAGCTGCATGTCAAGAAGCCTTTGATACGCTGAAAAATGCGATGTGTACAGCTCCAGTACTAGCAACACCCGATTTCAGCAAGGAATTTATTGTACAGACCGACGCCTCAGAGCACGGCATAGGTGCAGTGCTCTCACAACTCAACACCGAGGGCCAAGACCAACCTGTGGCCTTCATATCTCGAAGACTCCTCCCTCGGGAACGGCGATGGAGCACCATTGAGAGAGAAGCCTTCGCGGTGGTATGGGCTCTGAAGAAGTTGAGGCCATACCTCTTTGGCACTCACTTCCTTATCCAGACCGATCACCGCCCCCTTCGCTGGCTCATGCAGATGAGAGGCAAAAACCCCAAGTTGTTGAGGTGGTCCATTTCCCTCCAGGGGATGGACTTTCGGGTGGAACATCGGCCCGGAGTTGACCACGCCAATGCTGACGGTCTCTCCAGGTTTTTCCGCCTTAGTGAAGAGAACTCCCTAGAGGTTGGGTAGCTCTCCCCTCTTTCGGCTGGGGGGGACGCATGTTGGACCTGTCAGCCCTAGGGTGGTCTCCCCTTCTATTTTTGTATCGTGCCTCATTTTTTCCACCCTCATTTTTATGTTGGACTAGGTCTCCGGGCGCCTTTTCATTGCCAGGCAGTGTTAAGGTGCAGGTGCTCCCTTCTCCCAAGATGGCTGCCACAGACCCCTGCTACTGCAGGGTGGTCGTTTTTGATAGTAGCACCCTAGCTGCCAGGAGCTGGCTGGGACCCACAACAATGTTGCGACACCAGCCCGCCTTTTTGTCCCATAGTTAGAGTGGGGAAGCTCCTGGAAGAAGCTGGAACCTTCTAGAAGGGAGGTGGGGTTTTACTTTTGCCGCCTTGGCTAGAGGTCACCTGACCTAGGGCTACTTAAGAGTGGGAGGGAAACTTGTGTGGTGAGTTGGCCATTGGGGTGAAGCAGAGCTGGAAGAATCCACCAGGAGTGTAGGCGGTAGGGCCTAGCCAGGGACTTATGCCTCTGAGAGTGACAGGATTTAGGTACTGCCTCTTAAGTGAGTGAGGTGCCCTGTGAATCCCACTGATCTTGCCCAGTAGTAGGAGGACCCAGAGACTCTCTGCCAACCTGACTAGGAAGGATCTAGTCACCCTCTCCATCCCTACCCCTGTAACAGAACCCCTTAAGGGCGCCAGATACATCTGCGCCACAAGACTTCATCTGTCAACTGAGAACTGAAATCTAACTTCAAGAACTGAAACTGCATGACAAGAGCGAGCTGTAAGCCTTGAATGCCAGAGCTGAGACTGCGTGTCCAAGCTACTCTAGTGAACCAAATACTAAGCTGATTGCCAAGACACCGGGGATCGACCAGGTACTAGCGCTGTGACCCCCGCGCTTCCTACCCTGGTCTGGGACCCCCGGCAGCGTGCTCCGCTGAGCACTTTACCCCATCCTTAATTTGAGCCCCCCCCTGCGACGACGAAGCCAGCGCGCTCACCGCTGCGGCCTGGAGGAGTGCCCTGCTGTGTCGCGAGGCCCAGGAGAAGCCCGGGGCCCCGTCGCTGCCGTCGCAGCCGAGTGAGGAGGTGCGCAAGGTCGGGGCCGAGTTCCCCCAACGTCGTGAGGACGGACGCCTGCTGACGCCGAGACGGAGGTAAGCCCGGAGGCCGAGATCCCCCCTGGTGCACCCCCTGCTGGTCCGGAAACCGCACCGCACTTGGCCCGGGTCGTCCCCTCCGTGGGAATCCCCTCCCCTGCCTGCGCGACGGAGAGACCCCGCCGAGGGATCCTGTCCGTGTCCCCCCTTCCGTAAGACTGAGAGCGGTGCTTAGTGAACTGCACCGGAGCATAGGGACCCGCTCCGCAAGTCCTGTCAGTCTCCCCGCTGGAAGCCGCCTAAAGGAACTGACTAACATTACCCTCGTGTGGCGCTTCCCGCCACCGACCCTGCTTCCCCCGCTGGAGTGACAAGGGATGCGAGTAGCGCACTGTATGACCTGTTCCGCTCGAAAGTATTCACATGCCCGCGATCGCGAGTAGTGCCTTGTGTTATATGCTCTACTCGATCGTGATTACCTTAAAAGGAAATGCGAGTAGCGCCTTGTGTTACATGCTCTACTCGAACGAAGTTGTTTGCCAGGAGATGCGAGTAGCGCACTGTGTTCCATGCTCTACTCGATAGTAATTGTTTTGCCAGGAAATGCGAGTAGCGCCTTGTGTTATATGCTCTACTCGGCAGTAATTACATGCTAAGGGATGCGTGTAGCGCATTGTGTTTTATGTTCTGCACGAAGGAAATTCTACACCAGGATCACGAGTAACGTATTGTATTATATGCTCTGCTCGACTGTAATTACCTACAAATGGTTGCGCGTAGCGCTTTGTTTCATATGCTTTACTTCACAGGATTAGGGGCCATTGATTACGAGGAGCGCTCAGTTCCACAGGCGCCATGTTAGTGAGCCCCATGTGTCCCCGTTCAAGTATCATGCTTAGTTAGACGGCTCGTTCAGGGAAAGACTTTACGTAAGCGAGCACAGCGCTAGAACAAGGTTAGGCACTGCATAAGTATCACCCAGAGTGTCGAATGTAATGTCCTGATGGTATTATAATTCATGTATTACCTTGTTATTTCCTGAACTGCATCTGACCAACTAAACTTGGATAAAATCGAAGTATTTGCATAATTGAACGGTGTGGCGTCCCTTATTGTGTGTGTTCCTAGTCCATGAGAAGCGTGTGGTGTATGGTTGCTTAACACATAGCCCTCTGGTTGCCCGACCGGCTCGCGCCACGCTACCGCCTATAGGGCCTGGTGACCCCGGGTTCCTACAACAACTATATCCCATCTGTATGTATTTTTATTTATATATATTCAAATGAATTATTGCAGTAGCGGAGAACGTATTACAGCGAGGTCCTGAAGAAAGCCTGGGAGAGGTATCCCGCTGGCTGAAACATGTCGACCCAATACTAGCAGTGACTGTTTTTGAACTGCTTTTTCTTGCACTGGCTTTTACATAGGAAAGCAATTGAGATAACTGACAAGAATAGATTTTATTTTCTCTTGCAGCAACTCTGGCAAAATAGGTCCGGCTGTCAAACTTCCATTTCAGGGCAGTTGGCCACCACAAATTCTAGAAAACCCACTCCGTCCACAAAAGAAAAAGGGAGGAGGCCCAGCACTGATGTTTTTTAGCCAGCTTCCCATTGTACAAACGTGCCAATGGATGGTTGCTTATATACAGACCCTCCTGCCTAAACATGCCAGGAATAGCAGCCTGGATTTTTTTCTTTTCTGGTGCCACTGACGTAGCTGACTTTTGGAAAGACGAACTAGCAGGTAGACACAATGCAGGACTTGGGGCAGTCACTGTATGCTGTTGCTGTGGTGTCGCCAATTGACTCTGAGTCTTATGACCTTTTCGACATTACTGATGCGGGCAATACTGGTGCACTGCTGGGGACAGGGCTTCTATGGTAACAATGTCACCCTCTTCTTCCTCATCACCTTCCCCTTCCACTGTGATTGGAGCAGATTCCCTGCTCTCATCACATTCACCACCACCACCTTCAGCTACTTTGCTCTTAAGGTACACCTCCTGGCTGTTTTTTCATATGAGTCATTTGGCCTCCAGTACTATGGTGCGAACCAGGCTTACATTTACAAACACACACACAGCAAATGTACCAAATGGCAATGTTGTCCTCCTGCTTGCTAATCGTAAAGAAGTCCCAAACTTGAGAGGTGAACTTTCTCAGTGGACCACTGGTGTCAGTGCCAATGACTGAAAGAGTGGAGGGTCTTGGGGAAGTCGATGATTGCCTCTATGCAGTGCATACTTCTACAGAGGTAGCTGTGGATGCAGGTCTCAGGAGCTTAATAAATATGGGAGATGCACTGGCACTTTGATGCTATCAGTAACACATCCCTCAGAACAGGTTGAGGAGGGGCAATGTCAGTCTCCTCTGGGCTGGTTTCCATGAGGATGACTGGCCCATCATCGTTCTTCTCATCCATAATTCTTAGGCTTTCATGAACTTTCATTGTCCTTTGCCTCTCCTGGCATGTCTCAGAATGCAAGCGGATTCCAATCCACTTCTTGATCATCAGAAGGGGGACTTGTAGAAGATGGTGTAGTACCCTTACTTTTTCTTCTTGGACATTTGGAAGCCAATGGATCTTCTGAAAGAGGAGGTTCTTGCTCAGAAGGAAGCTAAATCTCCTGTTCTGCTCCTACTTCAGAAAGATCTACTATTGTTGGCTGTGGCTGTTGTTATCCATTTAGCTCAGTTTCTAGCAATGATTGGGATCTACTTTGTGAAAGAGGCAAATCCAATTAAACATCACTGCTCATCAGTGTTGGAATGATTGCAGTGGCTGCCACGGTGCCAGACATGGGCTTGGGTTTAGGTTGGGTTGGTGGTGGTGATGCAGGAGTGCTGCTCCCAGCTTGCTCTCTGGAAAAAGGTTGATGTTGGCATTCCACTTTCTTGGCAGCATCTTTCTTTGGGGCCATCTTGAAGCTGTCAGTTGGCAGTGGCACTTAGCTGCACAAGCTTAAGTTATTGGAGGACTGACGTCACATGTTGTGAGTCACGTGATCAAGTTTGTACAGGCCTTCTGTCTGGAAGTACTGTGGGTGATGTCTCTTCTCTTGTGCACCTAATTCAAACAAGCAAGAAAAATATTAATGAAATGTGACATTGTTGCAGTTTGAATAAGTACAGACAAAGACAATAAAATGTAGGGGGGTTATGAATAATTAACAATAAGACAAGGTATCCATTCCAAGTTCAAGTCACACCACCATAACATAACATTTCCTTTTTATTCAGAAACGAGAACAACATACATATGCAACTGTGTGTATTATGTGCATCTAAGGGAGACACCTGTGGCAGTTAGGGAGGTGCAAGGGGAAATGGAATAATCCTTAAAAATGAATGGTGGTGTGTGTGCACCTATGGTAGGCAGGTGGCACACAGGTACATGGAATAAACCTTTAAAAATGAATGCACCTGTGCAGTTGTGTACCTATGGCAGGCAAAGGGTGGATGGATGGTGGGAAACTGCAAAACAAACATTGTTTTAAAAAAAAGAAAAAAAAGAACAAAAACAAATTAACATGTTTTTTTTCAAATATTAAGAGAAACAAATTAATTGCTGGTGTACCAGGGGACTATGGGAAACCCATTAAGACTTGGGAGGCAAGGAGGTGCATGTAAAAAAATGCAAAAAAAATGCATCTAATATAAAACACAGTGTACATAATCATAATATACATAATATTCTAATGACTAGGTCTCAAGCATCTTAATACTACACTATCAGGGAACAGTAAAAAAATTAACACAAAGAAAAAGGCATAAACCTCTCCTATCAATCTCTATTGAAAAGGGCTTTCACAACAGGACAAAGGGGGGTGCACAAAATGATCACCAGACACATGGTCAACTGACAAAGAACAAAAAATAACACATGCAGGAGTACGGCTAAAGCACAATGACTGACTAGTCATAAGGGTCAAACAACAGCAAGCAAGGAGGCATGGCCACAGCAAAAACACTTGTAGGCCTATGGCAAAAAGCACACTGGCTGGTTGCACAAAATGTGCACATGCCACATGGTAAAACAACAACAGCAAGCAAGGAGGCATGACCACAACAAAGATTAAATGCAGGTCTTTGGCTAAAAGCACAATGGCTGGCTGCACAAAATAGCCAATGGCCACATGATCAAACAACAGCAAGCAAGTAGGTATGGCCACACATGCAGACCTATGGTTCAAGCATACTGGCTGGCTAGAAAAAATGCCCACCGTCCACATGGGCAGCCAACAAAGAACAACAAAGAACGCATGCAGGCCTATGGAAAAAGCATAATGGCTGGCTACACAAAATGGCTGCTGGCCACTCGGTCAAGCAACAAAAAGCAGGAGGCATGGCCACAACAAAGAACACATGCAGGCCTATGGCTAAATCACACTTGCTGGCAAAACAAAAGGCCGCCAGTCACATGCTCAAACAACAGCAAGCAAAGAGGCATGGCCACAACAAAGAACACATGACGTCAATGGCAAAAAGCACACTGGTTGGCTACACAAAATGGCCATTGGCCACATGGTCAAACAGCAAGCTAGGTGGCAAGGAAAACAAAGAACAAATGCAGGCCTATGAACACTGACAACTCAAAATCCCCCCCGGCCACATGGCATGGAGTACAAAGACAAATGGTGGCCTATGACACGCACTGGCCAAACAAAGAAGGCATGATAACACTGAAGAAAACACCAGCATTAATTCAGCAATGCCAAAAATGAGAATTAACTGAGCTATAAACCTTTTACAAACGCACACATCCTCCCAAGGTGTCAATTATATATTACCCCTATACAGTTTTTGCAGAAAACCAAATGTGGAATACAAAAAAAACACAACATTTTTTATTTAATCCAATGCCATCCCTGCCCTAAATGATGTTTTAATTCAACAGTTGTTTCATGCACTAATGACTAGTACTGGACCTGCTGGCTGGATGGCCCATTAGCAGACTAAGCCACATAAAAAAATGAATATTTCAAATGTATTAACCAGAATAGAGAAAGTGTACTGAGCTGTTCAACATTTATACTTTACAAAATATTAAAAATAAAATGCAAAATACCAATACCTAGGCCCCTACTGAACCTGCAGGCCACCTACCAGAATACATTTTAAAAATTCAATAAAAGTACAGGTGTATGCCCTCTATCAACCCTTATACAACACTTTTTGAGTCCTTAAACCCAATGGTATATATGCAACAGACAAAGAGAGTGATCCTTCAAGCTCCAAATCCAAATGGAAAGTGACCAGGAGATGGACAAAGCACTGGATGTAGCTTGCTGAGCAGAAACAGGAAGTTAACGTCTCTGGGGCACTTCCTTCTTGTTGAGAAAAAAGTAAAATAAAAAAAAGCTTCTTGTACTATAAAACAACTTGAATGGTCCGTTGGAGTGGAATATTAACTCAAAATATCTTTTCAAATAGATTTAGCTGCTTCTTGAGTAGATAATCAACTAGAGGTGTAGCTGCAGTTATTCACTCATGATAGCATCATGAAAAAGGCAACAGAAGTTGCAGTTGGGGCTGGAAGCCACACTAGCGGCTGGCTAATCTTGCGCGTGCTCGTGAGTGGCTGGCAAGTCTTGTCACACTTGTCAGTGCATTCCAAAACAAGTCCTCCAATCACTAACAGAAAAGAATTCTGCCACTCGGTGAATGGCGGAATTTAGTGGGCACTCTATACTACCCGTGTAGCATGGAGTTCCTAAATTCCACAAACTCTAGAAGCGGAATTGTATGTCCAGGCCTAGTCATCAGTGGCAGCAATCAGGGTGGTCTCTGTGCTGTGGTTGGCGCAGAAACTGGATTGTGAGTTGGTGGTTGATATCTTTCTCAAGGATTTTGGCGGGGAAGGGGAGCAGAGAAATGGGGCAGTAGTTTGCTGTGGTCGGCGGAGGGTTTTTTGAGGACCGGTGTGAGTTCTGTGTAATTCCATCCTTCTGGGAAGGCGGCCATGGTGATGGTGTGTTGAGAATGGAGGTGAGTTCATAGCTTATTTTGTTGATTCAAAGGTTAAAGAGGAGGTGAGGATAAGGTTCCGTGGGTGCTCTCGAGTGGGTGGAGTTCATGGTTCTCTGTGTGGTGAGCTGTTCCCATGCGGAGAGCCGGTGACCATGGCTGGCATCAGTTAGTATAAGGAGGTTGCAGAGGTAGGTGGGCTGAGAGTTCGCGGTTTCTGTAAATGGTGGATATCTTGCTGTGGAAGTAGTCCGCCAGGGTGTCACAGAGCTCCTGGGAGGAGGAAATAATGTTCTTGGTTTCTGACAGGCAAGAAAACTCTCTGAAGAGTTCCTTGCTGTGGTTGAAGCTTGCTTCGATGCGGTCTCAGAGGGTGCTTTTTTAAATGTTTTTTATTCATTGGTGGTATTTGTTGAGGGCTGTCTTGAAAGTGACTTGGTCTGTGGGTTTTCGCTGGTATGCCATCTTCTTTCTATCTGTCTGCAGTTGACTTTCATAGGCCTGATTTCTGGTGCATACCAACTGCCTTGTTTGGTCGATCTGTTGGTTTTGGCGGGCTTGATAGTTGCGACTCTGTCAGCACAGTTGGTGATCCAGGTGGAGAAATTTCGGATGGGCTGGTTGCAGAGTCTGGGTGGTGGGTGTTGAGGGTGTCCTTCCATTGGATTTCTGTCACTTTGTTCCAATTTTGATGGGAGAAGCTGGGAGGCTTGGTGGTGATGCCTGAGGATCCTTCTATAGTGAAGTGGACGATGGCATGATTGGTCCAGGTGAGTTCGGTGACATGACTGTACTTAACTATATCGCTGGCATTGATGATTGGGTTGAGTGTGTGTCCTTCGCTATGTGGGGGATTGGTTACCATTTGGGTGAGGCCGATGTTGCTCATGCTTTCCAGGAGGTTGGTGAAGCTTGCATCTGTAGGGTCTTCGTGGTAGAAGTTGAGGTCACTGAGGAAGTTGTAGGTGCTTGGAGTCGATAGTGAGTGGGACAATTAATTCAGGCCTGTCGTTGCAGTAGTAGGGTCATGGTCCTCAGGGTTTGTAGGTGAGGATGCCTCTGATGGTCGTTTGCAAAAGACCATCAGTTTGGAGTTGGAAGTTGAGGTGTTCCATTATCAGTGTTGTGTCATCTCCAGTGGCGGTGCAACAGATGTTGTCTTAGTAGAAAATGGCAATGCTGCCTTATTGTTTGTTGATGCATCCCCGGTGTATAATTTTTTAGACATCTGGTGTCACAGTTGTGATGTCGGGGGTGGAGGAGGGATTGAGCCTGGTCTCTGGGATGAAGATAACATCAGGGGTGAGGGTGGTGATGGTGTCCCAGAGTACGGTAAAGTTTTTTCAGAGTGATCTGTCGTTGAGCAGGAGGCAGCGGTGTTTTTCTGGGGCAGTCATGGTAGTTGAAGGAGGTATGGTGATGGTTTCCGAGAGTGCAGGAGGTCCTAGGTTGCAAGTGAAGATGCAGCAGTGACAGGTCCTACTGTTGAACATGAAGATGCAATGCGGCAGTTATTTTTGCTGCATCTGCACTCCAGGGTTTGGAGCTCAGTGGCAGAGTATTTGTGGGTGTCCAGAGGGCTAGGGTTCCTGGTGCTGGGCATGGTCCAGGCATGGATCGGTGCAGATGGGCTTGCCTTTGATGTGTCTTCGGCCTTTGGCATGCCTTCAGCCACCTAAAGATTGTGCACCTTGACATCGAAGACCTAGGCACAATTACTTGGGTAGGACTGGAAATCCTAATGAAGGACACCTTTGGCACATTAATGACACTTTTCCCGCAAACTGCCTGGGTGTTCTCTAACATTTGACAAAGACAAAAGTGCCAGCGGTAAATCCAATTTTAGTCCACAGATAGAGAAAACCAGGAAATACGTCAAGAAGCTGTTTCTGCATTTCTGTGAGACCACAACATGGGCTCTATATACCATAACAACCAACACTTCGACATGGATGGAATATATCGAAAAGACAGAGTCCATTTCACAGAGACAGGCAACAGGGTGTTCCTTAACAACTTAAAAGACTGCATCCTGTTCTAAGTGAAGGTATTATCCACACACACCAAAAACACAATGGCTCTTTTTAGAGCCAACCATTTTGTTTTCAGAACCGTTTCTCAAATCTCTCACTCACTCCGATGTGTGGATCTTCCATGGATCCTCTGCCAAATAAGGGGTCTGCTGGCTATATTGCAGACAGATATACCCAACCAAAAGCAAACATTTAATAGAAAACAACAGCAGATTTAATACAGTGGGTGTGTGAGTTGGTCTCTGAGGGGCAGTATGGGTGTGTGAGTGGTTGTGTGGGTGTGTAACTAGGTGTGTGAGTGGGCATGTGAGTGCCCGTGTGGGTCTGTAGTGGGTATGTGAGTGGGTCTCTGAGTCGATGTATCAGTGACTTTATAGGTTTGTGATTGGCTGTATGAATGTTTGACTGGGTGAGTGAGTGTCTGTATGGGTGTGTGAGTGGTTTTCAGGGTCTCTTAGTGGGTGTATGGGTGTGTGAGTGGGTGCAAGATCTGTTGTGGGGTTGTGTAAGTGGGTGTGTGAGTGTTTGATGGGTAGGTGTATGACTAGGTGTGTTTGAATGTGGGTGTTTGAATGTCTCTGTGGATCTGTGACTGGGTACACCGGTGGTTCTCTAGGTCTGTGAGTAGATGTATCATTGACTGTATGGATATATGAGAGGGTGTGTGAGTGACTTTATGTGTGTGTGAGTGACTGCATGGGTAGGTGAGTGGGTGTAGGGATGTGTGACTGGGTGCATGATTGGTTGTGTGGGTGGGTGTGGGTGGGTGTGTAAGAGAGTGTGTGAGTAGGTCTGTGATTGGGTGCATTTTTTTAATTGGGATCCAGATTCATAGAACCATTATAGTTTCATAAGGGGGACACACTGAGCACCGCCATGGATACACAAATCCTAGAGCTCTAAAAGAAAATAAGTGGTGGCAATTTCTTCCCCATGAGGGGTCCCTCACAGACACCTCCTTCAGCCCCATGGGGTCAGTATACCTCTATCATGACTCCTTATTTCTTATTTACATTTTATTCCCCTCCCCCTGGGAACCGAGTTCCGACACACCAAATGGCATCCCCAATTTTTTTTCTCAGGTTGCGGCCAGCGAAACACAGCATTACTGTTGGCGTGTGGATCCACAATTCTAGATATACAGAAAAAAAATATTTTGATAACTTCTAAACTACTGAACAGATTAGCACAGCATGTAAGAGCTGATGGATCTTTTGCAGGCCGTAACCTTTTCACAAATTATAATCCCCTATTATCCATACCATACCAACTAGTCTCAATTCATTAGTCAGATATAATGCCACAATATGCTAATTTATATCATATCAGAGCTAAAGTATGGAATAGGATCACAATCAGGTAGAAATATTAAATGGCAAGGGCCAGTAGCCTACAGAGGGCATCCTCATAGATTTACGAAAATACTAATTGATATATATAATATAACAGTGTCATCATATTTGATTGCATAGACAAATATTGCCCATGACTCCACAGGATTGCCCTTTCAAGATATTATGGAATTCATTACCTACTCTACAAAATCCTCTATTAAAAGGATTGAAATAAAATGAAACAATGAAGAACACAACAATTGAAAATTCAAAAGTAAAAAATTACAAATCAGACCGAATAAGAGCAGTACCGTTATGGCGAATATCCTAACACCCTATGTGTGTGGCTAATTCTTCTCCACTAGTAAGACCATTTGGAATGTTGGTATTTAGATCAATTATATACCTTGATTCCATAATGTGGAGCTGTTTTTCTCTGTCTCTGCCTCTGGGATATGTCAGGATTCTATCAATACCAAAAATGTGTAACAGGCTGCTGTGCTTCTTATAGAAATGTTTGGCCATGGGATAACTAAAATCCCGATTGCTTACTGCTCTCAGATGTTGGAGAATTCTAGTTTTCAGCTGAAGTTTCATGCTGCCAATGTACAATGTAGGCCGCAAGGACACTCTAATGCGTACACTACAGAATCACTAGTACACAAAATGAATTTACCAATGTGTTTTATCCTACCACTTTGGATCTTATAGTCACTGCGATTTTTGCTATTTTTGCAAGCTTTGCAGGAATTCCATTTGATAAAGCCTTTGGGTGAGCCTAACCAGGTGTTGGTGATTTGTTCACCCTGGTAGCTGTGGACTAATCGGTCCTTTAGTGATCTGGGCTTCTTGTATGTGATAGAAGGCGAGTTGCCAATGTCTTTGCCGGATCTGTTTCGAATAAACCCCAGTGACGTTTCATGATTCTTCTCAGTTGATTCGATCTCTTATTAAATGTGGAAATCATTCTAGGGGCATTGAATTTAGTTTTGTAATTTTTCTTATACTTGTTGCTGAACAGGGCCTCCTCTTGTGTCATACTAACAATTTTCTTATTTTCTTCCGACGGCACCTTGGCACTGGATCCCCATTGTCTAAATCGTATCTCCATATTGTTTTGCTCTGTTTTATAACCAGCCTCTGAACTACAGTTGCCGCAAGCTCTTAAAAATTCACCAAATGGAATGCAATGAAGTAATGAAGCAGGATGGTTACTGTGGGCATGTAGAATCGAATTGCCCACGGTGTCCTTTCTGAAAAGACTGGTAGTGATTTGACTATCCTCAATAAGGATGGCCACATCGAGGAATTCACAATAGTTCATATTAATTTTATGTGTGAAGCTTAAATTTAAATCATTCGTTCCAAAGAGCTAGATCGTATGGTCCATCACAAATCAGAAAAAAGTCATCTATGTACCTTATCCAGATTGGGATGTGTTCCGTATATTTCTTGTATTATTCCACCCACACCACCTGTTCCTCCCACCACCCTAGGAACAAATTCACCAGAGTGGGGCTGAAGCAGGTGCCCATGGCTGTCCCTGATTTCTGTCCGTACAAGATCTCATCAAAGAGAAAAATGTTATGCTGAAGACAAAATAAGATCATAGTTTTCAACATAGCAGTATGTTCCCATAGGGATATGTGTCGGCCCCAAAAGAAATACATACAGGCTTCCACTTCCTTCCTCTGATCAACACACGTATACAGGGAGCAAACATCCAATGCTATCATCATGTAGTTGTTTTCTCATTTATCATCATGTATTCTCTTTAAGAAATCTGTACTGTCCTGACAATAAGACGCAAGATTGATTACAAAAGGTGATAGAAAAAGATCAAGAAAAATTGACGAATTTTTTAGGAGCCCCTCGTTTGAAGAAACAATTGGCCTTCCTGGTGGCCTGGTGGGATGTTTATGAATTTTCAGTAACAAGTATAGACATGGTACCCGTCTTGAGAAAACTATATTCACTATCATCTAATAAGCCAAGGCACTACCAATTCTTCAAGAGGTTATGATATTCGGTAATTGACGATCTGTACAATTCCCATCCAATATGCTCATAACAATTGGTATCACTCAACTGCCTTCGGGCTTAATTTCTATAAAAGTCAATGTCCAGTATTACTATATTCCCTCCCTTATCGGAAGGCTTTATGATAATCCTGGGATCATTTTACGAATCTGTAAGTGCATTTCTTTGTTCCCTAGTCAAGTTGCCCCCTTGATAGTTGGAAAGCTGTTCTCTGATTTTCATTAGTTCATTTTCATTAGCTCCTGGACCACTGTGGTGCTGAAAGCTTTGATGTTATCATGTGGAACATTTGGGTTAAATTTAGACTTGGGTTTAAGGCCGCTGTGGCTAGACCTGTCCAGAACAAAAGCTAGCTGTACCAAAGTTGTTCCTCAATTGTCATGTGTAATCTCTTTGATATTTTGCTCAAGTTCATATAAATTAAGAATAGAATCAACATCTTCCAACTGGAATTCCGAGGGATCCCCAACATGAAATTTCAAACAGGTTCCTTTTTGTGCCCCACTGTCATCTTATATAGTTTCATGAGTTTCAATTTTCTTATGTACAAAAATAAATCTATACATGTGTCAACATAATTCGTATCATTGGTGGGGCAGAATGATAGGCCTAATTTCAGGACTGATTCTTCTTCTGCAGTAAGTGTCCGTGATGACAGATTTATGATAGAATTGTCCTTGTTTTGTTGTTATACGAAACAGACAATTTTTTGGTTCTTCCACCTCTCCTGTTAGAATCTTTTTTGGTTCCTTTGCCTTTTCCTCTTTTGGGACCTTTGCCTCTTCCCCTGCCTCTTGCGGGTGTCTTTTTGTAAGGTCCCTGCTCCTTCTTTTGTTTCTGTAATTAGAATTCATGGAGAACACTTTTTGAGTCCTTAAACCCAATGGTATATATGCAACAGACAAAGAGAGTGATCCTTCAAGCTCCAAATCCAAATGGAAAGTGACCAGGAGATGGACAAAGCACTGGATGTAGCTTGCTGAGCAGAAACAGGAAGTTAACGTCTCTGGGGCACTTCCTTCTTGTTGAGAAAAAAGTAAAATAAAAAAAAGCTTCTTGTACTATAAAACAACTTGAATGGTCCGTTGGAGTGGAATATTAACTCAAAATATCTTTTCAAATAGATTTAGCTGCTTCTTGAGTAGATAATCAACTAGAGGTGTAGCTGCAGTTATTCACTCATGATAGCATCATGAAAAAGGCAACAGAAGTTGCAGTTGGGGCTGGAAGCCACACTAGCGGCTGGCTAATCTTGCGCGTGCTCGTGAGTGGCTGGCAAGTCTTGTCACACTTGTCAGTGCATTCCAAAACAAGTCCTCCAATCACTAACAGAAAAGAATTCTGCCACTCGGTGAATGGCGGAATTTAGTGGGCACTCTATACTACCCGTGTAGCATGGAGTTCCTAAATTCCACAAACTCTAGAAGCGGAATTGTATGTCCAGGCCTAGTCATCAGTGGCAGCAATCAGGGTGGTCTCTGTGCTGTGGTTGGCGCAGAAACTGGATTGTGAGTTGGTGGTTGATATCTTTCTCAAGGATTTTGGCGGGGAAGGGGAGCAGAGAAATGGGGCAGTAGTTTGCTGTGGTCGGCGGAGGGTTTTTTGAGGACCGGTGTGAGTTCTGTGTAATTCCATCCTTCTGGGAAGGCGGCCATGGTGATGGTGTGTTGAGAATGGAGGTGAGTTCATAGCTTATTTTGTTGATTCAAAGGTTAAAGAGGAGGTGAGGATAAGGTTCCGTGGGTGCTCTCGAGTGGGTGGAGTTCATGGTTCTCTGTGTGGTGAGCTGTTCCCATGCGGAGAGCCGGTGACCATGGCTGGCATCAGTTAGTATAAGGAGGTTGCAGAGGTAGGTGGGCTGAGAGTTCGCGGTTTCTGTAAATGGTGGATATCTTGCTGTGGAAGTAGTCCGCCAGGGTGTCACAGAGCTCCTGGGAGGAGGAAATAATGTTCTTGGTTTCTGACAGGCAAGAAAACTCTCTGAAGAGTTCCTTGCTGTGGTTGAAGCTTGCTTCGATGCGGTCTCAGAGGGTGCTTTTTTAAATGTTTTTTATTCATTGGTGGTATTTGTTGAGGGCTGTCTTGAAAGTGACTTGGTCTGTGGGTTTTCGCTGGTATGCCATCTTCTTTCTATCTGTCTGCAGTTGACTTTCATAGGCCTGATTTCTGGTGCATACCAACTGCCTTGTTTGGTCGATCTGTTGGTTTTGGCGGGCTTGATAGTTGCGACTCTGTCAGCACAGTTGGTGATCCAGGTGGAGAAATTTCGGATGGGCTGGTTGCAGAGTCTGGGTGGTGGGTGTTGAGGGTGTCCTTCCATTGGATTTCTGTCACTTTGTTCCAATTTTGATGGGAGAAGCTGGGAGGCTTGGTGGTGATGCCTGAGGATCCTTCTATAGTGAAGTGGACGATGGCATGATTGGTCCAGGTGAGTTCGGTGACATGACTGTACTTAACTATATCGCTGGCATTGATGATTGGGTTGAGTGTGTGTCCTTCGCTATGTGGGGGATTGGTTACCATTTGGGTGAGGCCGATGTTGCTCATGCTTTCCAGGAGGTTGGTGAAGCTTGCATCTGTAGGGTCTTCGTGGTAGAAGTTGAGGTCACTGAGGAAGTTGTAGGTGCTTGGAGTCGATAGTGAGTGGGACAATTAATTCAGGCCTGTCGTTGCAGTAGTAGGGTCATGGTCCTCAGGGTTTGTAGGTGAGGATGCCTCTGATGGTCGTTTGCAAAAGACCATCAGTTTGGAGTTGGAAGTTGAGGTGTTCCATTATCAGTGTTGTGTCATCTCCAGTGGCGGTGCAACAGATGTTGTCTTAGTAGAAAATGGCAATGCTGCCTTATTGTTTGTTGATGCATCCCCGGTGTATAATTTTTTAGACATCTGGTGTCACAGTTGTGATGTCGGGGGTGGAGGAGGGATTGAGCCTGGTCTCTGGGATGAAGATAACATCAGGGGTGAGGGTGGTGATGGTGTCCCAGAGTACGGTAAAGTTTTTTCAGAGTGATCTGTCGTTGAGCAGGAGGCAGCGGTGTTTTTCTGGGGCAGTCATGGTAGTTGAAGGAGGTATGGTGAT
Organism: Triturus cristatus; assembly: GCF_964204655.1. Lineage (NCBI taxonomy): Eukaryota > Metazoa > Chordata > Amphibia > Caudata > Salamandridae > Triturus > Triturus cristatus. Next base: position 1,378,291,007 of record NC_140589.1, on the reverse strand, counting down.
GGTTTCCGAGAGTGCAGGAGGTCCTAGGTTGCAAGTGAAGATGCAGCAGTGACAGGTCCTACTGTTGAACATGAAGATGCAATGCGGCAGTTATTTTTGCTGCATCTGCACTCCAGGGTTTGGAGCTCAGTGGCAGAGTATTTGTGGGTGTCCAGAGGGCTAGGGTTCCTGGTGCTGGGCATGGTCCAGGCATGGATCGGTGCAGATGGGCTTGCCTTTGATGTGTCTTCGGCCTTTGGCATGCCTTCAGCCACCTAAAGATTGTGCACCTTGACATCGAAGACCTAGGCACAATTACTTGGGTAGGACTGGAAATCCTAATGAAGGACACCTTTGGCACATTAATGACACTTTTCCCGCAAACTGCCTGGGTGTTCTCTAACATTTGACAAAGACAAAAGTGCCAGCGGTAAATCCAATTTTAGTCCACAGATAGAGAAAACCAGGAAATACGTCAAGAAGCTGTTTCTGCATTTCTGTGAGACCACAACATGGGCTCTATATACCATAACAACCAACACTTCGACATGGATGGAATATATCGAAAAGACAGAGTCCATTTCACAGAGACAGGCAACAGGGTGTTCCTTAACAACTTAAAAGACTGCATCCTGTTCTAAGTGAAGGTATTATCCACACACACCAAAAACACAATGGCTCTTTTTAGAGCCAACCATTTTGTTTTCAGAACCGTTTCTCAAATCTCTCACTCACTCCGATGTGTGGATCTTCCATGGATCCTCTGCCAAATAAGGGGTCTGCTGGCTATATTGCAGACAGATATACCCAACCAAAAGCAAACATTTAATAGAAAACAACAGCAGATTTAATACAGTGGGTGTGTGAGTTGGTCTCTGAGGGGCAGTATGGGTGTGTGAGTGGTTGTGTGGGTGTGTAACTAGGTGTGTGAGTGGGCATGTGAGTGCCCGTGTGGGTCTGTAGTGGGTATGTGAGTGGGTCTCTGAGTCGATGTATCAGTGACTTTATAGGTTTGTGATTGGCTGTATGAATGTTTGACTGGGTGAGTGAGTGTCTGTATGGGTGTGTGAGTGGTTTTCAGGGTCTCTTAGTGGGTGTATGGGTGTGTGAGTGGGTGCAAGATCTGTTGTGGGGTTGTGTAAGTGGGTGTGTGAGTGTTTGATGGGTAGGTGTATGACTAGGTGTGTTTGAATGTGGGTGTTTGAATGTCTCTGTGGATCTGTGACTGGGTACACCGGTGGTTCTCTAGGTCTGTGAGTAGATGTATCATTGACTGTATGGATATATGAGAGGGTGTGTGAGTGACTTTATGTGTGTGTGAGTGACTGCATGGGTAGGTGAGTGGGTGTAGGGATGTGTGACTGGGTGCATGATTGGTTGTGTGGGTGGGTGTGGGTGGGTGTGTAAGAGAGTGTGTGAGTAGGTCTGTGATTGGGTGCATTTTTTTAATTGGGATCCAGATTCATAGAACCATTATAGTTTCATAAGGGGGACACACTGAGCACCGCCATGGATACACAAATCCTAGAGCTCTAAAAGAAAATAAGTGGTGGCAATTTCTTCCCCATGAGGGGTCCCTCACAGACACCTCCTTCAGCCCCATGGGGTCAGTATACCTCTATCATGACTCCTTATTTCTTATTTACATTTTATTCCCCTCCCCCTGGGAACCGAGTTCCGACACACCAAATGGCATCCCCAATTTTTTTTCTCAGGTTGCGGCCAGCGAAACACAGCATTACTGTTGGCGTGTGGATCCACAATTCTAGATATACAGAAAAAAAATATTTTGATAACTTCTAAACTACTGAACAGATTAGCACAGCATGTAAGAGCTGATGGATCTTTTGCAGGCCGTAACCTTTTCACAAATTATAATCCCCTATTATCCATACCATACCAACTAGTCTCAATTCATTAGTCAGATATAATGCCACAATATGCTAATTTATATCATATCAGAGCTAAAGTATGGAATAGGATCACAATCAGGTAGAAATATTAAATGGCAAGGGCCAGTAGCCTACAGAGGGCATCCTCATAGATTTACGAAAATACTAATTGATATATATAATATAACAGTGTCATCATATTTGATTGCATAGACAAATATTGCCCATGACTCCACAGGATTGCCCTTTCAAGATATTATGGAATTCATTACCTACTCTACAAAATCCTCTATTAAAAGGATTGAAATAAAATGAAACAATGAAGAACACAACAATTGAAAATTCAAAAGTAAAAAATTACAAATCAGACCGAATAAGAGCAGTACCGTTATGGCGAATATCCTAACACCCTATGTGTGTGGCTAATTCTTCTCCACTAGTAAGACCATTTGGAATGTTGGTATTTAGATCAATTATATACCTTGATTCCATAATGTGGAGCTGTTTTTCTCTGTCTCTGCCTCTGGGATATGTCAGGATTCTATCAATACCAAAAATGTGTAACAGGCTGCTGTGCTTCTTATAGAAATGTTTGGCCATGGGATAACTAAAATCCCGATTGCTTACTGCTCTCAGATGTTGGAGAATTCTAGTTTTCAGCTGAAGTTTCATGCTGCCAATGTACAATGTAGGCCGCAAGGACACTCTAATGCGTACACTACAGAATCACTAGTACACAAAATGAATTTACCAATGTGTTTTATCCTACCACTTTGGATCTTATAGTCACTGCGATTTTTGCTATTTTTGCAAGCTTTGCAGGAATTCCATTTGATAAAGCCTTTGGGTGAGCCTAACCAGGTGTTGGTGATTTGTTCACCCTGGTAGCTGTGGACTAATCGGTCCTTTAGTGATCTGGGCTTCTTGTATGTGATAGAAGGCGAGTTGCCAATGTCTTTGCCGGATCTGTTTCGAATAAACCCCAGTGACGTTTCATGATTCTTCTCAGTTGATTCGATCTCTTATTAAATGTGGAAATCATTCTAGGGGCATTGAATTTAGTTTTGTAATTTTTCTTATACTTGTTGCTGAACAGGGCCTCCTCTTGTGTCATACTAACAATTTTCTTATTTTCTTCCGACGGCACCTTGGCACTGGATCCCCATTGTCTAAATCGTATCTCCATATTGTTTTGCTCTGTTTTATAACCAGCCTCTGAACTACAGTTGCCGCAAGCTCTTAAAAATTCACCAAATGGAATGCAATGAAGTAATGAAGCAGGATGGTTACTGTGGGCATGTAGAATCGAATTGCCCACGGTGTCCTTTCTGAAAAGACTGGTAGTGATTTGACTATCCTCAATAAGGATGGCCACATCGAGGAATTCACAATAGTTCATATTAATTTTATGTGTGAAGCTTAAATTTAAATCATTCGTTCCAAAGAGCTAGATCGTATGGTCCATCACAAATCAGAAAAAAGTCATCTATGTACCTTATCCAGATTGGGATGTGTTCCGTATATTTCTTGTATTATTCCACCCACACCACCTGTTCCTCCCACCACCCTAGGAACAAATTCACCAGAGTGGGGCTGAAGCAGGTGCCCATGGCTGTCCCTGATTTCTGTCCGTACAAGATCTCATCAAAGAGAAAAATGTTATGCTGAAGACAAAATAAGATCATAGTTTTCAACATAGCAGTATGTTCCCATAGGGATATGTGTCGGCCCCAAAAGAAATACATACAGGCTTCCACTTCCTTCCTCTGATCAACACACGTATACAGGGAGCAAACATCCAATGCTATCATCATGTAGTTGTTTTCTCATTTATCATCATGTATTCTCTTTAAGAAATCTGTACTGTCCTGACAATAAGACGCAAGATTGATTACAAAAGGTGATAGAAAAAGATCAAGAAAAATTGACGAATTTTTTAGGAGCCCCTCGTTTGAAGAAACAATTGGCCTTCCTGGTGGCCTGGTGGGATGTTTATGAATTTTCAGTAACAAGTATAGACATGGTACCCGTCTTGAGAAAACTATATTCACTATCATCTAATAAGCCAAGGCACTACCAATTCTTCAAGAGGTTATGATATTCGGTAATTGACGATCTGTACAATTCCCATCCAATATGCTCATAACAATTGGTATCACTCAACTGCCTTCGGGCTTAATTTCTATAAAAGTCAATGTCCAGTATTACTATATTCCCTCCCTTATCGGAAGGCTTTATGATAATCCTGGGATCATTTTACGAATCTGTAAGTGCATTTCTTTGTTCCCTAGTCAAGTTGCCCCCTTGATAGTTGGAAAGCTGTTCTCTGATTTTCATTAGTTCATTTTCATTAGCTCCTGGACCACTGTGGTGCTGAAAGCTTTGATGTTATCATGTGGAACATTTGGGTTAAATTTAGACTTGGGTTTAAGGCCGCTGTGGCTAGACCTGTCCAGAACAAAAGCTAGCTGTACCAAAGTTGTTCCTCAATTGTCATGTGTAATCTCTTTGATATTTTGCTCAAGTTCATATAAATTAAGAATAGAATCAACATCTTCCAACTGGAATTCCGAGGGATCCCCAACATGAAATTTCAAACAGGTTCCTTTTTGTGCCCCACTGTCATCTTATATAGTTTCATGAGTTTCAATTTTCTTATGTACAAAAATAAATCTATACATGTGTCAACATAATTCGTATCATTGGTGGGGCAGAATGATAGGCCTAATTTCAGGACTGATTCTTCTTCTGCAGTAAGTGTCCGTGATGACAGATTTATGATAGAATTGTCCTTGTTTTGTTGTTATACGAAACAGACAATTTTTTGGTTCTTCCACCTCTCCTGTTAGAATCTTTTTTGGTTCCTTTGCCTTTTCCTCTTTTGGGACCTTTGCCTCTTCCCCTGCCTCTTGCGGGTGTCTTTTTGTAAGGTCCCTGCTCCTTCTTTTGTTTCTGTAATTAGAATTCATGGAGAAAGGTTAAAGGACGTACTCCTAAAGGGATATTTGAGTTTAATCCCTCTGTATCAGAGCTTAGGTCTGAGTTTTAGCCAGTCGACAATATTTCTTGTTGTCTTTGTTTGTGTGAGACTTGAAGATCTCTTTGTGCCTAATCAAAGCATTTCCTATATGTTAGTATTCGACCCTTAGCATAATCCTTTTCGTCTCGCAGAAATTTGCGTTGCTTCTTGGCCTTAATTTTGTCCTCATATGCTCTTAACCTACCTTCTAGACCCTTCAAAAACTCAGGAACAGTGTTGTAGTTTTTAGATTTTTCAAGGTCTTGCCTGATTACAGTCAGTTCCTTCCGCGTAGAATCTAGGTCAATTTTGGGGTATTTCACCAGCATTTCAAGCATACCTTTACATGTTTTAGCCATATAAGCTGCCCATTCCTTTAGTAACTCTGGGTTCTGGTTTTCGTAAGTTGGAATAATAGATATCCTAAGGCCCCTGGGAACCCGGCCCATGTAATTGGTCAATGATGTTACCTCCCACCACTTGTTCAGTTCACGTTTTGATAGTTTTTCCAAGAGGGCAAGTTTTTGTTTCAGGTGAAGATTCCGTTATGTTGGTAATGCTACTTAATTTAGTCTGCACTTGTCTAACATTGAGTTCCTCTTCAAATAATGAGAGAGCAACAGCTTTCCTTTCGGTCTCCCAATCACTCATGTTTCTCCGCTGTAAATAAGTAAACAACAGTTTGTCCACCGATGCCAATAGTTAAGTAAAACTATGGTGTTGCACCTGCTCCGATATTATACCACAATATGTACGGTAGTGGAATGCGATTCTGTGGACAGGACGAGTGGGTGCAGTCCAATGCCCTAGTCCTCCGACTCAGAGTCAGAACAGCAACCCAAACCAACCCCCACTTCACCCCCTAATGTAGTGAATTCCGCTCAAGGCATATGCTGCTGCTGCGTGATCAGAGCAGCAGCAGCAGCCTCAGTAAGTAAACTTAGGATTGGCCTCAATTTCCATTGTATCATAAATACAGTCAATGTTTGCATAAATTAAATGATGTATGCTTTTTCAGTAATACTGATTGTGTATATATGTATATATATTTACAAGTGTTTACAAATGTTTACAATTGTTTACAAATGTTTACAAAAGTCTACAATAGTTTAAATTAGCACTATTATGTTTATATTGCACTGGTTATTTCAGGAATTGTTCCTTTATCAATACGAATAATGATGGACCTATGCAGCCTTTTTTGAATGCTTTGCATCATTACAATTACACAAAGTGACACTGGTCTGAGGAAAGACTTGTTTAACAATAGTATTTCTTTCATGTTAATTTTTGTTTACTGGTTGCCAAGTAACCTGGGGGTGTGTGTTACGTGCACGTAATCAGTTTATAAGCATTGCATCTGAACCGGGTCTGACACAGTGAGCAAGGCGGACTTGTTCGCCGAAACGCGTCTGGGCCACAGCTTTTTGAAATAAAGCATTATCTTTAGAACCTATCCCACGGAGTCAGTGCCTGTTTCGTATGCATGGAACCCGGTTTGGAGCTAATATTAGAGGCGTTCCGGTGCCTCTTACACCGACCCACCTTGGTTTGGCGCTTTCCGTTACCGGAGTCAAGCTTTGGATCATCTTTGTGTGCAAGGAAAACGGAGAGCCCCCCGCAGCCTGAATCTTGGAGTATCGTACGCGGTTTGGATTGCTTAAGTGGGAGCGTCCTGTTTCTCGTGAATGTCGGAGGGCAGACCGGGATACAGGTAAGCCCATTGTGTGATTCACTGCGGTTTTTGATACTCCCAGAGGTGGCTGATGGGAGGGGTAGTCCTGTAGGTCTTTATCTACGGGCTGTGGGTGTTAAAGACAATAACTATTTCAACAGCAATGGCCGAGGATTGGATCAAGGACCGCGAAGAGGCAGCACTTGATATCTTCAGCGAAAAGGAAAGCCAAGATGAAACGCCGTCAACCAGCGGCAAAACGCAATCACCGACTAGAGGACATAATATGAAAAAACTACTTTGCGAATTAGAGAAGCTTTGGAGACATGAAATAGCCAAATGGTGGGAATGCACATCATTGAAAAAATACCTCGAAGTGAATCGTATTCCGAGGGGTTTGAGGATTTTAGTAGCGCCAACTTATGAAAATCCGGATCCCGCTATGTTACAGGAGTGGGCTGATAACAGTGCCCAATCATCTCGCAACATGTTACAAATACTTATCAAATTCGCCACAACGGATAGAGACAAAATTCTGGTACGAATTAATGAAATATATAAAGAACTTGAAGAAATAACCAATCAAGATCAGGTAAATAAAGGTCTAGCGGAGATAAAAAACCGTGTTCTGAAATACGAACAAATAATCAAAGAAAGGAAAGCCAGCAAGTTTCAGCGTGACAGAAATGACTATCTACATGGTAGAATTTACACTTTCTCGAGACGCTTTGAAAACATACGTCGCCAGGAGCTATCGAAAACAATGGCGGGCCCCCCAAGCCAACGGGAACCAAGTGCCACAGATTTGAGTTCAGAAATTGAATCCGAACCTGAAATAAGCGGCACCAAGGAACAAGCACATCAGGCGCCTACACCAATTCAAGAACTCGTTTTTTTACGAGTCGAGCGTTTGATGAGCCTACGCTCAAGACCCCAGAGACAGGCGTACCCATCAAACAGGGCTCAAAATCAAGGAACAGAAGGAGGAAAAATCGCAGATGGGGCAAACAAAACACAGCAAAAAAACGTATGCAGACGGAACAATAGGAAATGAATAACAATAAAGAGAAACCAGATAATACAGTTGTAAACTTAACTAATATGGCCCTGACTCCGGATGAAGAACAAATTCTTGCTTTGGGATTATCGTATTGCAAGACAACCAATTTTGACTATACCCAAACCAGAATAGACCTTTACCACTTTACACGGAAATTGAAATTGCGTAAACATTTTTTTAACACCAAAGAAAAAATGAACATGAAAGACCAAGGAGCAATTGTAGATCAAGAACCAGATAGTTTATCCGCAGCGGATTTATCTTTCCTGAAAGACATGGCGGAACTTGAGAAGGAATGTTTAACAGAGGTACCAATTTTGGATGATACAGGAATGAATTTGGATTGTAATATATCTACATCTGTGACAACACCGTTTCGACCAAAATCTATTTTTAATCCTCTAATGCCAAGGGATAATATTGATATCTTTGCGGACAAAATGATTCAGGATCTTAGAGTTTTGGCAACTGAAAGCAGCAATACATTCAACATGTTAAAAAACAGAGAACCAGTTGGATATTCCAAGACAATGCTAAAAATCAAAGAACGTTCCGACATCGTGGTACGTTGGTCGGACAAAGGAGGCAACATCGTACTTTGGCCTTTAGATATGTACAACAAGGAAGCATTGAATCAACTATCAGACATGAACTGCTATGTACGGATCAGTGCCACTAACATCATCAGTACTAAAGAAAAATTCCACGGATGTTTATATGAATGGAAAGGGAATGATTTAATAACTAGAAATGAACTTGATTTTCTAAAAAATGATTACCCTGTGACACCGCAATTATATTTGCTACCAAAAATTCATAAAAATGCAGTGTGTCCTCCCGGCAGACCAATCATATCTGCCATTGAGAGTTTATTTGAAAATACCAGCAAGTTCATAGACTTTTTCCTTCAGCCATTTGTATGGACCTTACCATCCTATACTAAAGACACTGGTGATTTTCTCACTAAGATTTTTGATTTTAAATGGCAAGAGGATTATTTGTTTGTTACACTAGATGTACAGAGTTTGTACACTAGTATAAGACATCATGATGGCATGAGAGCTACTAAACACTACTTGAGCACAAGAGATTCAAGTTTACATGAACACACAGTGATGTTGTTACATATGGTGGAGTGGTGCTTAACAAATAACATTTTCTTGTTTGACAGGCTATTACATAAACAGGTACAAGGTACAGCCATGGGTACTTGCTTCGCCCCTAGCTATGCGAATTTGCAGATGGGCTGGTGGGAGGAGCAAGTACTCATGAAAAAGTGCAATACTCAAATGTATGAAAATGTTGTCATATATCAACGTTACATTGATGACATCTTTATTGTGTGGAAGGGCAGTGAGTTAAGTGCCATTGATTTTGTAAATGTCATTAATACCAACGACTTAAATCCTAAGTTTACAGGCACTATAGACAAGCAGTCCATTGTGTTTCTTGATTTAGAACTTTACACTATGAACAACCGAATACATTCACGCACACACCGTAAACTGACATCAGGGAATGCCATTTTACATGCTCAGAGTTTTCACCCTGTTAAACTCATTGAGAGCATTCCCTTTGCTGAGTGCCTTCGTATGAAGAGAAACTGTAGCACCACTGAGAGCCTTATTGAATCAACCAACAATCTATGTACAAGACTTAGGAATAGAGGCTACAAAGAAAAGACTCTTAAACAAGCTAAGGAGAAGTGCCAAAATATCCAAAGAAAAGATCTGACGTCATCAGCAGAGGATTGCGGTCGCGTGAGTTATAGTTGCCTGCACTAACTATAACGGGGGAATTTCATTGGTTTTTTACGAGTGAAATGTCCAGCTAACTATAACATGTGTGAAACCTATGGTTTTTTAAGTGAATTTGCAAGGTTTTTTAAATGCTAATTCGTAACTATAACGTGTGTGAAACCTATGGTTTTTTCAGTGAATATATATATATATATATATACATTCACATATACAATATATATATATATATATATATCTAAAGATCCTGTTTCTCTCCTCCAAAGTCTGTGGTAAAAATGGATACGGACCACAAAGTAAGTGCTATATTATTCTTTAATGGTGCAAGTCGCCATGACGTGTTTCAGCCCCTCCTCGGGCCTTGATCACATATATATATATATATATATATATATATTCCCAACAGAAATGCCCATGCATTCGGACACGCACTCCTCCAGCTGGTGATTTAACAAAATCATTTTATTCAAAAGGAACAGGCATCCTTACTCTGATAGTTTTGTCCTGTTGCCTGACGCGTTTCAGAGCTAACGAGCTCTTTCTTCAGAGGCAGTTCGAAAAGGCACATTTTTCTCTCCCACAGTTCCCTGCATTTCATTTGGTTTAATGAGCCTCCGGTGTGCTCTTCTCAGTGAAATAATTGTGATGCATGCCGGAACTTGTGGTCACATTTAAAGTTATTTACATCCTCCAGTGGATTCGTGCAATTTCAAAACCTTTACCAGGATACCAAAAGAAAACCCTCCAGTGGGCCTCAGAGTTAAAATCCTGTTCCTGCAGTACAAGGAACCAGCTGCGCCGTATTTCCTCCCCAAAGATTCAGGTAAGACGGGCCCCTCATGATATTTCTGAAGGGTGGTGCGACCTTCCCACGGCTTGGACTTGCCGTGATTTATATTCCCAACAGAAATGCCCATGCATTCGGACACGCACTCCTCCAGCTGGTGATTTAACAAAATCATTTTATTCAAAAGGAACAGGCATCCTTACTCTGATAGTTTTGTCCTGTTGCCTGACGCGTTTCAGAGCTAACGAGCTCTTTCTTCAGAGGCAGTTCGAAAAGGCACATTTTTCTCTCCCACAGTTCCCTGCATTTCATTTGGTTTAATGAGCCTCCGGTGTGCTCTTCTCAGTGAAATAATTGTGATGCATGCCGGAACTTGTGGTCACATTTAAAGTTATTTACATCCTCCAGTGGATTCGTGCAATTTCAAAACCTTTACCAGGATACCAAAAGAAAACCCTCCAGTGGGCCTCAGAGTTAAAATCCTGTTCCTGCAGTACAAGGAACCAGCTGCGCCGTATTTCCTCCCCAAAGATTCAGGTAAGACGGGCCCCTCGTGATATTTCTGAAGGGTGGTGCGACCTTCCCACGGCTTGGACTTGCCGTGATTTATATTCCCAACAGAAATGCCCATGCATTCGGACACGCACTCCTCCAGCTGGTGATTTAACAAAATCATTTTATTCAAAAGGAACAGGCATCCTTACTCTGATAGTTTTGTCCTGTTGCCTGACGCGTTTCAGAGCTAACGAGCTCTTTCTTCAGAGGCAGTTCGAAAAGGCACATTTTTCTCTCCCACAGTTCCCTGCATTTCATTTGGTTTAATGAGCCTCCGGTGTGCTCTTCTCAGTGAAATAATTGTGATGCATGCCGGAACTTGTGGTCACATTTAAAGTTATTTACATCCTCCAGTGGATTCGTGCAATTTCAAAACCTTTACCAGGATACCAAAAGAAAACCCTCCAGTGGGCCTCAGAGTTAAATCACCAGCTGGAGGAGTGCGTGTCCGAATGCATGGGCATTTCTGTTGGGAATATAAATCACGGCAAGTCCAAGCCGTGGGAAGGTCGCACCACCCTTCAGAAATATCATGAGGGGCCCGTCTTACCTGAATCTTTGGGGAGGAAATACGGCGCAGCTGGTTCCTTGTACTGCAGGAACAGGATTTTAACTCTGAGGCCCACTGGAGGGTTTTCTTTTGGTATCCTGGTAAAGGTTTTGAAATTGCACGAATCCACTGGAGGATGTAAATAACTTTAAATGTGACCACAAGTTCCGGCATGCATCACAATTATTTCACTGAGAAGAGCACACCGGAGGCTCATTAAACCAAATGAAATGCAGGGAACTGTGGGAGAGAAAAATGTGCCTTTTCGAACTGCCTCTGAAGAAAGAGCTCGTTAGCTCTGAAACGCGTCAGGCAACAGGACAAAACTATCAGAGTAAGGATGCCTGTTCCTTTTGAATAAAATGATTTTGTTAAATCACCAGCTGGAGGAGTGCGTGTCCGAATGCATGGGCATTTCTGTTGGGAATATAAATCACGGCAAGTCCAAGCCGTGGGAAGGTCGCACCACCCTTCAGAAATATCATGAGGGGCCCGTCTTACCTGAATCTTTGGGGAGGAAATACGGCGCAGCTGGTTCCTTGTACTGCAGGAACAGGATTTTAACTCTGAGGCCCACTGGAGGGTTTTCTTTTGGTATCCTGGTAAAGGTTTTGAAATTGCACGAATCCACTGGAGGATGTAAATAACTTTAAATGTGACCACAAGTTCCGGCATGCATCACAATTATTTCACTGAGAAGAGCACACCGGAGGCTCATTAAACCAAATGAAATGCAGGGAACTGTGGGAGAGAAAAATGTGCCTTTTCGAACTGCCTCTGAAGAAAGAGCTCATTAGCTCTGAAACGCGTCAGGCAACAGGACAAAACTATCAGAGTAAGGATGCCTGTTCCTTTTGAATAAAATGATTTTGTTAAATCACCAGCTGGAGGAGTGCGTGTCCGAATGCATGGGCATTTCTGTTGGGAATATATATATATATATATATTACGGGCGAATACCGTGTTCTAATTGAATTAGAAAACTTTATTGATCAACCTTTTTCAATTATGAAAGGATAAAACATTCACAATATAATTTGCATTTACAATTATCGTAACAAATTAGAAATGGTGATTGCAACCCCAAATGTATATAGTTTATTGATTATATATAATCTGTTTATTGGCATTTATCAAGGTTTACAGCACACATTGAAGCCAGAGCAACTTAAAGCAATAGCGATATCAACGGCATTAACCCAAGCAGATACACTTGAAGTATCGGAAGGTAGGCATATGTCCAGGTCTCATATCGATATTCAAGGCATCTCAGCTGCGGGGGAACTATAAGGCCCCTGTCAAGTTCTTGCTGCCGAGAGACCTTCCTCCCATAGGGGCCTGTCAACGTTCCGGCCACCTTCCCCAGATGCCTTTCCATAAACAGTTAGTGAATCAAGACATAATGGGGTAGAACTTCAGATACCCAAGCAAAAACAACAACAGCCCCCGCAACATCTGGCGTATGTTCTACCGTCACTTAACTCAGTCCCCCGATCCGTCCCCCCATCTTGATGCCCCTTATATAACTACTCTATTGGCAATGTCATATTCGCTTTGCGCCCCACCTGTGTGACTAGGCCCTCATCGCAGTACTGTCCACCTCGTCCCTGGGTTGGCCACTATCCGGCTGCTCTAGGGGGGTGCCCACCCCGCACCCATGACCGATCCCCATACACTCCATAGTCTCACCATGGCCTGCAATAGTGCCTCCCACTGATGTGCTATAGGCATCTTCCTGAGGCCCAGTGTTTCCTCCCTTGAAAGGGCCATACCCTCCGCCTTGGCCCACACTAGGAATGATCCCCGCCATGCCCGTGCATGAGGTGGGTCAGATGCTTTCCATCGCTTAGTGAGCAGCCACTTCGCTACCACCATCCCCAGATCGATAAACTGAGAGGCGGTCTTCGTGGAGGGAGTCCTGGGGAAAAGGTGCAGCAGGTAGGTATGCCATTTGAACGGAATGTTATGTCCTGTGCATGTGTAGAGTGCCTTGTGCACCACCTGCCAGTACGAGCAAAGTGCGGGACAGCTCCATAACATGTGAACCAATCCGGCCTCTAGTTCTGCACAGCGAGGACAGTCCGCGTCCGCACATGGAAATATCTGTTAATGGATTCGGGCGTAAGGTACGCTCTATGTAGAATAAAAAATTGTATTTGGCGGAAGCGCATGTTCCGGGGAATCTTCATCGGGCCCTGCAACACTCTGTCCCATTCTTTATCAGCCATGGGTCGGGCCAGATCCGCCTCCCACTTACAACGCAGTGGAGTCAGACTGATCGCTGCATGCGTGTGCAGGGAGGCCGTGAACCATCGGACCAGGTGCCTCCCTCGCCCCATCACATGAAGGTATTGCATCGTGAGATGCTGTTCTGGTTCCTCCCGAAGATCTCCCCATCGACACGCGAGCGTCGCCACTAGAGACCGGTGGCGAAGGAAGTGGCCAGGCGGAAGCCCTGTCTCCTCCGCCAGAGAGGCGAACGGGAGGAGAACACCATCTCGGTAAAGGTCCCCCATCGTTTGTATATCTGCCACGGTCCAGTCCGCCAGCTCCGAGGCACTAAGCACTCCCAGTCCGCTAGGGGAGCCCTCAATCGGTATAGCCGGGGCATAAGGGGTCCGAGCCCGAGTAAGGTAGAGAGCGCGACGGTAGCACTTGTAGGCCACCACCATAAGGAGGGGCACAGGTCTCACTACTTTCGCATCCGGGTGGAATAGGTTGAGGAGACCAGCTAGGGGGAGGGGTGTGCCGTGGTCGACGTATCGTCCCGCCCTCTATCCGCCAACCAGCGGGCTATCCATTGCAGCTGCGCGGCCAGGTAATAATGCTCAAAACACGGCATCGCAGGGCCTCCCTGGTCAGTGGGGAGATATAGCTTGGGCAACGCGACTCTGTGACGGGCGTTACCCCATATAAAGTCCCGAAGGGACCGTGTAAGGGTTGTAAAAAAGGAGGCCGGGATATAGGTGGGCAAATTAGCGAAGTAGTACAGGAGCCGGGGTAGAATGCACCATTTTGACTAAGGCGATTCGCCCCGTGACCGCCAAGGGGAGGGTGCCCCAGAACCGCATCTGGATCCTGACCGCTGTCACAGCTCTGCCCAGGTTGCCCTCCACTAGGTCTGCTGGTTGTTTATATATCTGGATACCCAGATAACGGAAGGTGTCCGGCTGCCATTTGACCTGCACGCCTCCGAGATGGTAGCTCGGGTCCTGGGTGTCAGCTCGAAGCGCGTAGAGGCATGACTTAGTAGCATTCACCCTGAGGCCCGAAAGAGCGGCAAAGTCGAGCAGAATGCGCTCCAGTTCGGCCAGGATGTGTGCCACATCCCTGATGAAGACCAGTAGATCGTCCGCATAAAGCGATACCTGGTGCGTCGCATCCCCCAACGGGATTCCATCAGCCAGCACCTTGCGAAGCGTGGCGGCAAGGGATTCTATTGCCAGCGCGAACAGGAGGGGTGAGAGCGGGCACCCCTGCCTGGTGCCACGACATATCGGAATGGCATCAGATATATATGGCCCTGTTCTTACCCTCACCGTGGGGTCCTTGTACAATAGGGCCGCCATTTGGAGAAACCCAAGGCCCAGCCCATAGTGCGACAGCGCCGCTACCAAGTATCCCCACTCTAGGCAATCAAAGTCTTTCTCAAGATCTAGGACCAGACAGCCCGCCCTAGGCCATTGCTGCACACTGTCATGGGCCACCCGGAAAAACCGTTGCAGATTAAGAGAGGTACTACGCTTATGTACAAAACCGTTTTGGTCCCCATGTATTAGCACCGACACCGTTGGGGCCAGCCGCTCCGCTAGCACCTTAGCCAAAATTGTATAATCCGCATTAAGTAGAGCAAGAGGACGATATGACCCCAGGTTGGTGGGATCCCGTCCAGGTTTGAGCAGGGACACCAAGTGGGCCTCTCGCACAGAGGCGGGCAAGGTGCACTCCTCAAGGGCCGTAATGTAAAGAGCGTGCAACCTGGGCACAAGTGACTCCCGATAGGCCTTTTAGTATTCTGCTGGTAACCCGTCCGGCCCCGGCGGCTTCCCAGAGGCCAAAGAGGACACTGCGTCTCCGATCTCCTCCTCGGTGAGGGGGCATTCAAGCGTTTCCTGATGCTCCTCTGGAACCGTGGGCAAACAGGCAGCCTCCAAAATCCTATCCAGGTCCTGCGCCTGCCGGCGCCCTGTCGAACGATATAGGGCCGCATAATATTCCGTCATTACCAGTTATGGTTAGCAACACGCATCATAACTCATGCCACCCGCTATTGCACCATGTTGATATCTTTTGTTTGTTTCTGTATTTCCCACTGTGTGTGCTTGAGCGACCCGTCGGGCCTACTAAGTGCGTCTATCGGCGTGTGAGCGGCTTCCCGTCTGAGCAGCCAGGCCAGCAACCATCCCGCCCTGTCAGACGTGGCGTGACCGTGAGCTGAATGAGCCGCGTAATTGTGGCAGCGCAAGCTCTCCAGCAACTCAGCATGGTGTGCCCAAAGCCGCGTCAGCTGTACCGAGTCACGACCCCCACCCTCGCCATGAAGCTCACAAGAGAGAAAGCGCGACTCCAGGCCCGCAAGCGACAGCGCGAGACGCTTTTGTATATTCCACGTCGCACCCAGACAGTGTCCCCTGATAGTGGATTTATGAGTGTCCCACTCTACTAATTCATTACTCGCCGTTCTCTCATTCAGATCAAAGAATTGTTCGATCGCTGTGCCTAGCGAGGCGCGAAATTCAGCATCCTCCAAAGCCGCCGGTTGAAGCCGCCACGTAGGGACAGGGGGCCGACCTGAGTCCCATGCGAGACGCAACCTAAGAGGGTTGTGGTCTGAATGGGTCCGACCCAGATACTTCGCTTGGCCCAACAGGGGAGTCAAAGAGTGGGAGCCCACCACCCTGTCTATACGAACGTGTAGGTCATGCACCACTGAATAATACGAGTAGATGCGATCGTCAGGGTGTAAAGTGCGCCACAGATCGCATAATGCCCAACGCGACAGCCAGTCGGTGAGGGTCCGCGCATTAGAGACCGCCTGTGTGTTGCGGAGGGGCGGAAAGGACCTATCTAGTCGTGTGTCAAGGACAGAGTTAAAGTCCCCACCCAGTAGCCAGGGAAGACCCGCATATGGCGCCAGCACCTTGGACTAGTGGGCCAAAAACGACGGTTGGTCGACATTCGGAGTGTATACTGAACCTAGTAACATATGTTGGCGGTTCAGTTTCCCACGAACCAGTGTGTATCGCCCTGCTGTGTAAGCTACTACCTCTGTGCATGCGAACGGAGTGCCCGCTCTCACCCAGATTAATGTACCACGGGCATGTGCAGACTATATGGTCCCAAATAGCTGGCCCCTCCAACGAGCGCGTTGCCGGTCGAGCTCAGGCTGCGTCATGTGAGTCTCTTGGAGAAGGGCGATGGCCGCCTTATGCCGCTGCAGGGAAGCGAAAATGGAGTATCGTCGTGCAGGCGTGTGCATTCCCCTTATATTCCATGTGATCACATCAGTTGCAGCCATCTAGAACGATTGAGATCTACAGCGGCCACTGGGGCAGGTGCGAATCAGTTGAAGGGTTGAATATAGACTCTGTACGTCATGCCAGTGTGTTGTAACAGAAACCCCCTAACAAAAGAACACTTACGTACTGCTGAGTACATGTAATAAAGAACAATAACAGTGTAACTACCAGGGCTAACCCCCAACTAGGCATTCGTCCAAAACGAAGCCAGGTAATGACGGGTGCGCTATGTGGCTGTAGCTGATGCAACCTGCACTTTCCCTGCGCTACTCCTACATACGCCAGGTGTGCCTCTGATGTCACAAGTGGTGCTAAGCATGCGTGGGTGGCCTCACCGCACCTCCCTACACTGCCCGCCGCTGACCCCCCACAGCACTCAGGCCCCCCCCGACGAGGGGGGGCTCCCCCTCCACCCCATCTACCTAGCAGAAGCCAGCAGACTTGTGCATGCCCATATTCGACACTGCACCACATCTTACAGGGGAATAGGGAGAGACCCCTCCAGCTGTCCCCGCAACATCTTGTCCCAGTCATGTCGGCCCTCGTTTCAGCAGTTGCCACCACCCCAACACCCTGGGCTCATACAATGTGGTCAGCAGTTTCGGGCATCACCAGCGGGAGGACTTGATCATCTGAAAGTACGGTGGACGGGGAAGACGACCTGCTAGTTTCAGGGTCACTATGTTCATGAACAGCTGTTGCACCTTGGCTGCTCGTGGACCCCGGGGTTGCCACCGCCTCCAGGGCTTCCTGATGCTCTTGCCGCATCCTTTCAGGGCTGGGCGCCACAGCGGGGCTTGGCTTCGCGGGCCTCCTTCCGTCGTCGCCATCTCGGTCTCTTCTCCTGGCGTCCATTAGCTCCCAGGTCCAGAGGTCTCCGGCCTCCGCTCAACCCTGCCTCCTCCAGCCAATCCCAGACGTCAGATGGGGCATCGAAGAACCGGGTCCCTTCCTCCATAATCACTCTGAGGCGCGACGGGAACAGCAGGGAGTATGGGATCCCCAGGTCCCGCAACTGGCGCTTCACCGCCAGATAGTTAATTCTCCGCTTTTGGACTGTAGCAGAATAATCCGGAAAAAGCATCACCTGTCCTCCGCCTACTGTGATGGTGTCCAGTTTCCTGGCCTCACGATGCACGACATCCATGTCTCGGAAGTTGATGAGTCTGAAGAGAAAGGGGCGCGGTCGTGCCCCGGGATGAGGCTTCCGCGCCGGGACCCGGTGCACGCGCTCCACCACGAACTGCTGAGAGAGCATCCCCGGGGGAGGAGGTCGCGAATCCACCCTTCAACAAACTGCTCCAGGTTCCGTCCCTCCTCACCTTCCGGCAGACCCACCACTCGGACGTTATTGCACCGAGAGCGCCCTTCCGCGTCCTCAGCATGGTCCTCCAAGGCATGGACACGGTCGAGCAGGTCCTGCAGGGCCGCGGTGTGGTGGCGCACTACAGGGTGGACCTCCTGGAGCGTTTTGCGTTGCTGGGTGACAGAATCCGCCAACTTACGATGGTCCGCGTGAAGGAGGGTGAAGTCCACCGTGACTTTGTCTATCCGGGACTCCAAGGAGGCCCTAGTCTGTTCCAGTGTAGTACCCAGTCGCTCCACCGCCGCCAATACTGTGTCCATTTTCGCCTCGAGCGCTGTTGCCAGAAGTTTCATATCGCCATCATGACGCCCGGGTGTGGTGCCCAGCTTCTCCGTCTGTGACCGGCCCACAGGCAGCTTGTTCCGTAGCTGGCCCATGGCCAGCTGCTGTGCGGAGGGCATTCAACGTCAACCCCCATCCCTTACGTGCAGTCCAGCTTCCCTTTTCTACCTTGCCAAGGTGCGACAGAATGAACACCATGTTCTCCTTGCTGGCACGGGGGAAGGAAAGGAGGGCGGGGGGAAGGCAGAGACCCCTCCCGGGATGGCGTGGGCACCTTCTATCCAAGGCCCACTGCTCTGTATCCACCGGGCTCCGGGGCCGCTGGTACCGTCTCACACTGCCCACACAATGTATTGGTGTTCCCAGCCTGGCACCGCTCCTCCACCACAGCGTCCGTGTCCCGCAACTGCCAGGCTAGACACTATGCCACCTCCGCCTCCAATACCCACTATGCCTGGGTCACTAGCGAACTGGCCACCCTTCCTTTGCCACCGGATGCGCATATATAGCGGTGCAGTCCGGGCAGGGGCTCACGTGTCATCCAAGGCCGGGTCCCCTACACAGTTGCCACCAGCTGGAATGCCCCCTGTGTGCACTGGGTACACAGGGGCGCAAATCTCTCCTCAGTGTGCCAGCTTCGTAGGGGTGCACACCGAATACTGCCACTGGTCTCGTTTTGGAGCCGAGCAGCCCCCCTCTGCCTTCTCAGCCGTGTACCACTTGGGCTGCGTGTAGTGGCCTGGGCACCAGTCACAAGTCCCGCAGGCCCCGGGTCCCCGATGGTGTGTCCGCTAGGGGTGGGGCATCCCGACACTCCCCAATCGGTCGCAGCAGTCGCCGCCAGGCCCCCCACGGTGCCACAGCCTTCAGGGATGGGCACCTCGCTCCCAGGCCTCTCCGCCGCACCTTACGTCCACACTGGTGTGCTGGCGCAGGACCGCACAACTCACCCGGGCAGTTCTGGAGGGGGGGGGGGCATCCAGGTCACTCCGCAAGGTCCTCTGGGCCAGGGTCGTGCATAGGGCCTCAGGGGCAGCCTCACCAACTCGCTCCGTGGCGGTGCTTCGCCAGCGCAGGACCTGCTAGGCCGAGAGTGAGCCGCCGCCTCTCTCGGGCTTGCACCGCCTTCAATGCCGTGTCAGCCCTGCAGTCTGGGTCCCCGTAACGGCAGGCAGTCACCAGGGTCATCACTGCCCACCTCCGCTGGCACCGGCCTCCGTGCCCCGGGTGGCCGGCCGCCGCCTCGTCTTCACTGCCAGAAGCACTGCCCCTGCGGCCCAGCTGCCTCATGGCGAGCCACGGGCTAGAGTAGTTCCCGCGGCCGGCCGAGGTCTAGGTCCCACTCCGCACCTCCTGCCGGCTCCAGACTCAGAGCGGTTCGGCTTGGGGCTGCAGGCTATCTCCGGCTCCGAGTACCTCCGTGAGGTTGCGGGAGGTCCTTGGTCCACGGCTGGCGGCATCAGCTGCGGCCACCCACGCCACAGGCAGGAGAATTCCCAGGATTATGGCATCTGATGGCAGGAGCTTCACGCTCCAGCGTCCATCTTGTCAGGGCGTCACCTAGAGCCCCCCAATGTATATAGTTTATTGATGAACTAAAAAACTGAATTTAAAATGATTTTGTATATATAGTATGCTGTCACTATCTATGAGCAGCAACAGCTATTTTAACAGGCAATGTAGCACATTGTATCACATGACAAAGGCTCACCGCCGAAACGCATCGTTTGTGTGCACAAAAAAAGTATTGTGCTGTCCTCAGGTGCGCCGCATCATTCTTTCCTATATTTACTGGAATCTCTGATAGATTGTATATTGACGGTATGAATGGTTGAACGGCCTGGTGCAGCAAATTTCGTATATATATATATATATATATATATATATATATATATATATTACCTACTGGCGGTCGCCAGTAGGTGGTTATAGTTAGGACCTATTTTCCATAGGAAATCCGCAACATTCTATTTGGAATAACGTTGGCGCCGATTGATGAATCCTTGCGAAATTTTCCAAACTTTTGGCCAGCTCCGCTCCGCTCCTACCCTGAAAGTTTCGTGGTGATTCATCAAGCGGGGGCCGAGAAAAAAGGGGGGTCCCAAAACACGTTTTCCCCATGCAATTTCCCATAGGATCTGTTGTTGCAGCTACAGCCCGAACCGCTGAAGGGAATGACACCAAATTTGGCAAAGAGGTAGTCCTTAGTTCGGACTCGTGCCTTTTGCATATATGGTGTGAATCCGTTCAGTAGTTCCTAAGAAAATTAGAGTTAAAAGTACATAAATATCTATGGCCGCGGAGGATCCGGGGACCGTACACGCACCGTAAGTGCACCCTCCCCGAACTGAGCGCGCACCCTCCCGATCGTGCGCTGAATGCTAATTGGCTGTCGACTGTCTCTCTACATTCGAAACCAGAAACTGTTGGAGGCCATTTTCTGCCTCGGTAGAAGCGAGGCTGAAGAAGCAAGGGGAATAAGTGTGTAAAACATATAGGGGGCACAGTAGAAATACTCTGACCCTCTAGAGGTGCTTAGGGGGTCCCAGAAGGACCCTCTGGGGCACCCTTTAAAAAAAAAAAGAACAGCGAAATGCGCGCACGGTGCGCGCATCCTATCGCGTTGGGTGCACGGATTCTCACGCGTTGGGTGCGCGGATCCACGGCAATTTTTTTTTTTAAAAAGACAAGAAATCATTGGTTGTATGACTACTTTCTACACTGAAAGGTAGGGTGTATATTTCTGTTTTTTAAAGGTATGATTCTTATTGGTTAACAAAAACAGATTGTAAGGAACATATATATATGATAAGCTCATATGTTGAAAAGTCAAGCACACTTCCTGTCTTGTTTAGTAACATTGTGTGCTGAACTTGTGACCTGTGAGCTCAGTGCAGTGTTCCATGAGCTGTTTC
Source organism: Triturus cristatus (assembly GCF_964204655.1). Lineage (NCBI taxonomy): Eukaryota > Metazoa > Chordata > Amphibia > Caudata > Salamandridae > Triturus > Triturus cristatus. Next base: position 1,378,269,651 of record NC_140589.1, on the reverse strand, counting down.
TATGGTAACAGGCAGAAGGCAGATTGGGGGAAGGGTTGAAATGAATTTCAGTTGGAAAGGTTTGAAGTGTTTAACCAATAGAAATGTGTGTTTGCTTTTGAGTTTATGTGTGAAGGATTGTGATTTGATGTTTACATGTATATGTGTGGAAAATGAAAGGGAAACTTTTCCATTCTTTGTTTTTGCTGAGAGGTGCACAGTGCAGAGATTCTGTAAAAGAAAATATGGTGAGTGACTGATATACTTCTTAATCTACAAAAGAACTTGAAAGATGAGTTATTTAATTGTGAGGGGATGTATGTCGACTATTTTGATTTTAATCAGACTAATGTATTTCTCCTGCTAAAGTGCAGGGAGTACTTTTTTTCTCCACAATCTTATTGACAGTGTGTGTGCATGTAGAAACCATTTTGTGATAAGCATTTGTGTTTTTCATGTGTTTGCAGACAGATAACTGTGTTGTTTTTATATTTTGGTAGAATTAGAAACCAGTCATTGTTTATGAATTTGTGAAATGAGTTATGTTATGTTTCTATACTAAAATGTAGTACTACTTCTAGATGAAGAACTGTGTTTTGGTATAGTGCAAGGGATAGTGTTGTTTGTCTAGAATCACACAGTGAGTCTGTGTGCATTTGGGAACCACTGTGAGAGAAGCATTTGGTAACATCGTGTATTTGCTGACAGATAACTGTTTTAACTTGTCATGTTGTGAAGTTTTAGTAGCATTAGAAGACAGTTGTGGCGTATGATTTGATTAAATGAGTCAGGCTTTGACAGAAAAGTGCAGTCCTGAAATATGTAGATTGTGTGCAGTTCCGTTACCAGTTGCACTGTAGTGAATGAGTTTTGGTAAACTCCTAGGGATAGTGGTGCTTGTCTAGAATCACAGTGTGAGTTAGTGTGTATTTGGGATCAGTGTGAGAGAAGCATTTGGTGACATCATGTGTTTGCTGACAGATAACTTTTTAAAAACCTGTCATGTTGTGAAGTTTTAGTAGCATTAGAATCCAGTCTTTGTTTATGCGTTGATTAACCCCTTCACTGCGGCGCGAATTCCGCCCGCAGCGCTGGGGGGGTTTGGGGGGTTTGCGGCGCCGCTATGCTCATGACGGAACCACGCCGTCATGAGTCACGGGCGAGCTGTGCTCATGACGGCGTGGTTCCGTCATGACTCCACCCACTGCGCTAATCGCCCGCACAGGCGGTGAATTAGCGCCGCGTTGGAGGAGCGGCCGCGAACAGCCGCAGCATGACGGAACCACTCCGTCATGAGCACACGGCGCCCGTGGCTCATGACGGAATGGTTCCGTCAAAGGCATGCAAGGGGTTAAATGAGTCATGCTTTGACACTGATGTGCTGTACTTAAATATGTAGATTGTGTTCAGTACCATTAACTCTTCTAGACTAGTGAATGAGCTTTGGTAAACTCCTAGGATAGTGTTGATTGTCTAAAATCGCATTGTGAGTCTGTGTGCATTTGGGTAAGGGTTGTGAGAGAAGCATTTGATAACATCGTGTATTTGCTGACAGATAACTGTTTTAAAACTGGTCATGTTGTCAAGTTTTAGTAGCATTAGAAGCCAGTCTTTGCTTATGCTTTGATTAAATGAGTCAGGCTTTGACACAAAAGTGCAGTCCTGAAATATGAAGATTGTGTGCAGTTCCCTTACCACTTTCACAGTAGTGAATGTTTTTGGTAAACTCCTAGGTATAGTGGTTGTTGTCTAGAATCACACTGAGTCTGTGTGCATTTGGGAACCACTGTGAGAGAAGCATTTGGTAACATCGTGTATTTGCTGACAGATAACTATTTTAAAACCTGTCATGTTGCCAAGTTTTAGTAGCATTAGAAGCCAGTCATTGCTTATGCGTTGATTAAATGAGTCAGGCATTGACACAAAAGTGCAGTCCTGAAATATGAAGATTGTGTGCAGTTCCCCTACCACTTTCACAGTAGTGAATGATTTTTGGTAAACTCCTAGGGATAGTGGTGCTTGTCTAGAATCACACTGTGAGTCTGTGTGCATTTGGGAACCACTGTGAGAGAAGTGTTTGGTAACATTGTGTATTTGCTGACAGATAACTGTTTTAAAACATGTCATGTTGTCAAGCTTTAGTAGCATTAGAAGACAGTTATGGCTTATGCTTTCATTAAATGAGTCAGGCATTGACAGTAAATTGCAGTCGTGAAATATGTAGATTGTGTGCAGTTCCCTTACCACTTGCACGGTAGTAAATGAGTTTTGGTAAACTCCTAGGGATAGTGGTGCTTGTCTAGAATCACACTGTGAGTTAGTGTGTATTTGAGATCACTGTGAGAGAAGCATTTGGTAACATCATGTATTTGCTGACAGATAACTGTTTTAAAACCTGTCATGTTGTGAAGTTTTAGTAGCATTAGAATCCAGTCTTTGCTTATGCGTTGATTAAATTAGTGAGGCTTTGACACAAAAGTGCAGTCCTGAAATATGAAGATTGTGTGCAGTTCCCTTACCACTTCTACAGTAGTGAATGATTTTTGGTAAACTCCTATGTATAGTGGTTGTTGTCTAGAATCACACTGTGAGTCTGTGTGCATTTGGGAACCACTGTGAGAGAAGCATTTGGTAACATCGTGTATTTGCTGACAGATATCTGTTTTAAAACATGTCATGTTGTCAATTTTTAGTAGCATTAGAAGACAGTTATGGCTTATGCTTTCTTTAAATGAGTCAGGCATTGACAGTATATTGCAGTCGTGAAATATGTAGATTGTGTGCAGTTCCCTTACCACTTGCACTGTAGTGAATTAAGCCTGGGCGTTGAACTACGCTCCGTTCGCGGAGCTTGTGAAGTTTAGGCAACTTCGCGCTTCGCACAGAGCGCGAAGTTGCAGATTGCTATGCAATCTAACGCGTAGTGTAGTAGTTTTGCTTCCTCGCACGCTCAATATTCATTCTCGCGCGCGTGGTAATGTCTTACCGTGATTCTGCGATCGCCTACTTGCTTTTCTGTCCGTTCGCGAGCGCCACGAGATTTGTAAAATGGCTGCCCTAGCCCGAGAGAGTGTGCGAACACGAGCACGTCATTCGGGCGCGCGAGCTGACTTCCGGCGGCTGTCTTGGTAAGATCGCGATCCCGAACATGCAAAAACTACAATCTGGCGAAGAATATCTCGCGATCTTCATAAAACCTTCTCTAAAATGATCATTTTGCTCAGAAAAACACCTCAGATTGTGATTTTGCTGTAGTCTTTTGTGTAAGGAGGAGTCCTTTAATTTTTTTAACTCTTTTTTTCAAGAGGAAGGAAGTGCCCCTGAGTCTACAACTTCCTGTTCCTGTCCAGCAGGCTCCTCCCAGTGCTTTGTGCATGTGCTGTTCACTTTCATTTGGATTTGGAGCTAGAAGGATCACTTTTTGTGTCTGTCTGCTGCATCATACCATTGGATTGGATTTATTTGAGGACTTTTTGATTTGAGATTTAATTTACTAATTACTACAAGTTGGAGAATTGGTGTGTTTGTTTCATTGGGGCTTGTATTACCTACATATTTCTGGGTTTTTCATTGTTTTTTTAAAATTATTGTTCTGGCGGGTGGCCTGTGCTTTCAATAGGGGCCTAGTTGTTTTTCTCTGCAATTTCAGCCAGTAGGGTACCCATGGGTCCATGTTTCGTGGTGTCTGTAGAATTGTCAACATCATGTAGGGCATGGATGGCATAGGATTATTTGAAATGCTAAATGTGGCTGTGGTGTATTTCACTGTTGGTGTGTGTGTGAAATACCTTTGTTGGATGTGTGTGCTTGATGTGTAACTTCTTTCCAATCCTTTCGTAGCCCTGTTGATTTTCATTTTTGTATTAAAGCTGTGTTTAGCAGGCCTCCTTTGTCCGGTCATATATTATAGGCCTGCTTCAGTTCATTGTTTTCCATGGCCTGTTGTGACTGTGAGTGCCCATGTGGCTTGTGGCAATTTTGTGGTGGTAGTTTAGTTAGTAGTGTGTGCTTCTTTTTCCATAAAGGCCTGCATTTCTTTTCTTTGTTCCCCTTGGCTTATGCTTGTTGTGTGTGGCGGCCATTTTGTGGAGGCAGGCATTGTGCTTTTTGCATAGGCCTCCAAGCTTGTGGCCTAGTCGTACAGCAGGCCCAGGGGTACTACTCATCAATCATCACAGGTGCATGGAATTTAAACAACTGTTTTTGTGTTGTGCGTTAACTTTCAACATCATGTATGGCTTTGGATTCAATTGTAAAATGTGGCCTTTACTTTTTTACGGGGGTAGATTTCACTTTTTATGTGTTGTAAATAAATGCTTTTAGTTTTTGTGTATATGTTCGTTGTGTTGCTCCCTGATGCTGCATCCATCCCATAAGATGCACACATTTTTATTTAGGGCAAACAGGCTAGACTACATTTATGTTTTTGTTCTTTGCTATTCTTATTCCTGAGTTTACACAGTACGAATACAACAGGATCCCTGGCCTTGTCAGTCTCTTAATGGCTGGCTATACTGTTGTTGTTCACTGACTTCATAACATTTAATGATTGTGACCATCCACCAGACACTAAAAAGTTATATATTATATTATGGATCTTTTGACAGATGTTCTTCTGGCTTTTTTGCTTTTAGGTGCACAAACGACAGAGGAGGTGTCATCATCATCCACCGTTGTGGTGCCAGACCGACGTCCTGCTGCTGTACACAACGTGACGTGTGTGACCTGACCAGGCATCTCTGCAACTTGTGCAACTGAGTTCTGTTTTGACATCTGAAGAAGATGCCCCCAAAGAAAGCAGGTAGCAGGTCCTCCGGTACCAAGAAAGTTGCCATGGAGAAGAAGGAACAGAAGAAGAAGGAAGTGTTACTTAAGTCTGGTGTGCCTCCCAAAACCTTTTTTGGAACACCAAAAATGACGCCTGCAGCAGCGGTGTCGGGGGGCCAAGCTGGGGGCAGCACCTCCACATCAGTGGGCCCAACCCACCAACCCAGGCCCAAGCAGATGAGTGTAGAAGAGGTAGCCAGCCTTATGGTGGAAAGCAGTGATGTTGAGCCTGAACTAAACTTATCGCTATCTCAAAGTAGTACACAATCAACGCAGGAGGGAACACAGCAGATAAGTGGTCAACTGCCGCAACCACCGCCTGCAATAGTACCTGTAGTTCCTCCAGAAGTAGAGGCAGTTCAGGAAATTGAGCCTCATGCAGAGGAAGAAGAGGAAGCCACTCCTTTAGAAGTTCCATTGGCTTCCAAATCCCCAGGAAGGAAAAGGAGGGTTAGTACATCAAGTTCTTCACCAAGCCCCCCTTCTGATGATCTAGATGCCACTTGGAAGCCACAAACTGAGTCTGAGAGGGAAACACATCACAAGAGAATTCATGGGAAAAGGAAGGTTCCAGAAAGCCTTACACTTATGGATGTTGATGTAGAAGAGCAGGATAATGATGCTGATGATGATGATGAGCCAGTCATCACAAACATCACTCCCGGGCCTGAGGAGATGGAGACCAACATTTTTACACTATCCAAAATGGCTGCGAGGGATGTAGCACACATACCTCCAACACAGGTAACACCAACACAACCTCCAGCTTCCATATTTACATTAGCACAGTGGGAGAAACGACTCACACTTACCTTACCAATCCGCATCAGGCAGGCAGTGGTACCCAAGATTGATGTGCGGAGTGTCCATGGAAGGGATGACCAAGAGGAATGACGAGAATGCTGCAACTCCACATGTGGACCACGATAATACAGTAACTTTAGTATCATTCATCATTCGTCTTTAAAAATTTGAATGCTTTTGTCTCTTCAATCATTACGACTGTGTGTTGTGGTTTGTTTGGTAATTGATCCCTACAACTATTTTTTAATTTGCTTTGCTAGCTTGAAAAATAAAAGTAAGCCCGGTACAGCATGTAATTGGGTTCGGTCTGAGCTCTGAGGGCGGCAGACAGGCAAGGCAAATTTCCATTTCTTCCCTGACTGTACTGTCTCATTGTGTAATAGTAGTTATAGTAAGTACAACTCATTATCATTAACCATCAAGTTCTATTCCTCAGCATGCATGCATTTGCTTTTTCTCACTTTATACTTTGATTTCTTTGATAATGGATCATGGTCGTCTTACAAGATTGTGTTTTACTTTTGTTGTGTCCATGCATACTATCTGTTTTTCTTTCTCAAACCTTTCCCAAAACCCCACTTCCCATCCATTCATCAATCCCTAACCCTCTTCCCCCGGGCTGTGTGATTTATATTGTGGTGTGATGTGATGACTACATTAAATGTACACCAATTGATCACACGCTTGCTGTGGCAGATGTGGTGAAAGCAACACTAATTGAATTTCAACTAAGGCAGGGCAAGGATCTTCTTCTGCTTGCCCACCCATGCTGTAGTTTACTTTGTGTTCTGTTCTACTACTCCTACCACAGTCTCTCAGTCAATTGACTTTCTATTTCTTTTTTCAAATGCTATTGCCAGTGTCTACTACTACCACCACAATAATGGCATCTTGTCCGTTATTTTGGGAAACCAACCATGCAGCCATCAGTGTGCCGAACTTCATCATCAATCACAGGTAAGATAAGTGGGAGGTATGGACTAGGAGGAGAGACTGACAGTACTATTATGACGATTAAAAATAACTCAGTGAGGGGTACTGCATCTATCGGTTTGTGTGTTACAAAATCGGCAGATCTTTTAAATCAAACACCGGCTGTGGGCATGCAGCAGCACGGAAACAAAGTAACAAACCATGTAACTTAGATTGAATTCGGAAAACTGTAACCCACCACAAAACATTAACTTCGTATAAGTAAATAGTAAATATAATTTAATATCCCCTAACAAAAATAAACTATCCCAATCTGACCTAACCCACCCCCCTCCCTAACCCCAACCAATGTCCAAAACGAAACGAAAGTTAAAGAGTCCCAATGTCCGAAAGAATCCCCAACGCCCAAAAACCCACCCACCAACAAAAGGAATTAAAAAAGGGGCAAATGACGAGGTCCTCTATTGTCGGCGGGCCTTAAGGTGTTTGTCCACCAGGATCTTTACCCGCTCCTCCATGTTCTCCTCTAAGCGGGCCATCCGGCGGAGCAGCTGGCGGCGAAATGCCCTGCAGTTACATGCAGGGTGGGGGGCAGCAGTGCTTGAAATCGAGGCACGGCGGCGTGCGGATGCCGGACCACAGCACCGTGAAAGTGGAGGCAGGGCCTGACTGGGGCCCGGGACATTGGAGGAGGCTGCAGCTGCAGCCGCCTCCTCCTCCTCCGCCTGAGCCACCAGCCGGCGATAATATTCGCAGATGGCCTCCAGTTTCCGGCGCCGGGCCCTAGCGGCCAACTCCTTCCTTGATGGTTTAGTGGATGTGGAAGGAGTATCTATATCAAGAAAGAAAAAGAACATGTTGTAGCCAATACTCTTAGCAAAACAGAAACACTAAAATCATTCAACACATAGTGTCACAGTATCACTAGCAAGCACAGTTCATAACATTTGTGATTTGGTGGTAAGTATCTCTACTCCTACTTCCTTGGACTCTAACATTTGTGGGTGTTTCCGACATTATCAATATAATCATACTATGTACTCTGGTACACCAGTCGTGTTGTTCTTATCATGAGGGCAAATGGCATGCACAATTTCACTTACACCCTGCCATGGGTACTACAAAAAGGCTGATTATTTATCTGATCCAATGATCATTGCTTATATTCATATTATAGATGCTAATACGATACGACATCAGGTCAGTAGCGGTCGGTGGTAGGAGTGCTGCCAGGCGGTGAGTCGGTGACGTGGGAAGGTGCAGGGTGGGGATAGTAAACTATGGATTAAGGACAATCACAGGTAATTAAACAATACATTAAAAAAAAAAATTGTTGCACGCACTGCATCGCATTCGGCGGTGCAGTGCGCCCATTGAAAATAATTTTATTTATTTTTATGTTGATTACCTGTATTTGGCCGTAATACACAGTTTACTCGCCAGTGCCACCCACCCGTCCCATCCCCATGTCACCGCCTGCCAACACTCCCACCACCAACTGCTACTGCAGAGGGTACTTTACTTTCATTGATTGGGTAACCAATAACCATAACCAACAGGTAAGCCACCCTTTGCAGGCTGGCTGCCCCAATCGAAAATACATTAATAATAATAGGTAGGGAGTGGTCCCCAGAGTGGGAGGAAGGGGCTTCCGCTTGATAATATATATATATATATATATATATATATATATATATATATATATATATATATATATATATATATATATATATATATATATTACCTACTGGCGGTCGCCAGTAGGTAGTTATAGTTAGGACCACGTTTCCATAGGAAAACCTCAACATTCTATTTTGAATAACTTTGGCGCCGGTCGACGAATCCTCGCGAATTTCTCAAAATAGGTGGGGCGCTACGCTCCGCTCCTACCCTGAAAGTCTCGGGGGGATCCGTCAAGCGGGGGCTGAGATAAAAGGGGGGTCCCAAAACGCGTTTTTCCCATGCATTTTTCCATAGGACCTTTAGAACGAGCTACAGCCCGAACGGCTGAACAGAATTACTCAAAATTTGGCAGAGAGGTAGTCCCTAGGTCAAGGAAGTGCCTTTTGTAGGTTTGGTGTAAATCTGTTCAGTAGATTCTGAGAAAATAGCCTTTAAATCAATATATATATCTGAGCCCGCTTACGGTACGCTTACCGTACGCTTACGGTAAGCGTACGGCGGCGTGCGCGAGCGCGATTCTGATTGGCTGTTAGATCTTAGTAAACATTCGAATCGGCCGAAACCAGGAAGCGGCGGCCGCCATTTTGTGTATTTCACTCTGAAAAAAAAGAGTGAAAACAAGGAAAGGGGGCAATGAGGAGAGTTACAGACCCCCTAACATTTGTAAGGGGGTCAAAGAAGGACAGAAAAGTACAAAAAAAACATTTATTGATTTTAAAAAAAATCACGGGGTACGCGTACGGTAAGCTTACGGTAAGCGTACGGTAGAAAAATAAAAATAGATAAATGAAAAGCAGATTTAAGAGTTTAGAAATTAGGGAGCTCTAAAAAGAGCTGTTGTGTTTATGAAGTCATTTTTTTAGTGGTACCTACAAGTAAGTACCGATGCAGAGTCTAAGGTTCAAGAGGAAGACTCTGTTCCCTTCATCATTGAAGTGCACACCATCTCCTCTATAAATGTCTTGCATGTCATAACGCAAGTTGTTGTGGTAAATGGCACCCATACCATAGTCACGGAGGAAAGCAGAAACAGATTTGTTGACGTGCTTTCTTGCTTTGTCAATCTGTGGACAGAAATGATTGGACCAGTTCCATTTTTGCCTTTGGCATATGTTGGAAAACACAAAGGCAGTTTTAGGGAAAAGTGTAAACAGTTGTGCAAAGGTGTCCTTCATAAGCATTTCCAGACCTACCCCAGTCAAAGTGCCTAGGTCATTGCCACCACAGTGCACTATTATGAGGTCAGGGTGTTGGATTTGAATGAAGGATTTCACCAATGGCATCAATTGGTGCCACTTTAACCCTCTCTGACCAATCCATTTAATGTCTACATTTGGCAAAGCAAGGTCTCTCACCATATCTGTTTTCTCTGCAAACTTTTCACTCCAGAAGACATAGCTGTGCCCTACAATCCACACTGTGAACATCTTCAAAGGAGAACTGGATGCACTCAGGAGGTGTCTTTCAGTAGAATGGCAATATGAAAAGAAAGACAGTTTGGAAATGGAGGCATACATATTTTTTTAAAACAAAAAGAACTGATTGGCTGTTTCATACCATTCTAGAATAAAAACTAGGCTGTATGTGAAAATTAATAGAAGCATGTTTTGTATTGGTACAAAAAAATGTGTAACCAAAGAACAGTACTATGGATTTGCTGTAAGGTTTGAAAAGTCAAGCACTCTTGCTCTGTGGAATTGAAACATTGTGTGTCGAACTTCTGACCTAACTGCACACAGCAGTGTTCCATGAGCTGTTGCTATGGTAGCAGGCAGAAGTCAAGTTGGGGGAAGGGTACTAGGCAGAAGTCAAGTTGGGGGCAGGGTACTTTTGGAAAAGGGTTGGTTTTCAACCAATAGAAATGTGTGATTACATTTGAAAAAAAGGGGGAAGCACTGAGATTTGAAACTTACATGTATATGTGTGGAAAAATAGAGGGAAAGTTTGCCATTATCTGGTTCTGCTGAGAGGAGAGAGGTGAACACAACAGAGATCCTGGCTCTGATAATCTGCTGTTTGAGTGTCACATTTCTTTCACAACTAACTAATTTTAAAGGTGAGTTTAGAGTTTGAGAGGGGATGTATGTGGTAACTTAAGAAATGAATAATAGAAATGGGAATTGTTTTTGTTGTAGTTACACATGGTGGTTTCATAATGTGACAGTGTGTAAAAGTGATTTACACTTGCCCCGAAAAAAAAAAGAGCAGTAAGTGTGCTTTCAAATTGGCAAAGAAATTTCGTTTTGGGACTAATGTGAAAACATGACTCTGTGTGCATAGAAGAATTATAGGCAGAGATTTATTGCGTCTTGCTCTGGTGATTTCACAGTTGCATTAGATGGAAAGGGGGAGCGAATTTTTTGGGGAAGAAGCAGAGGCTTAGCACACACCCATGTGCTTGCCATGTATAGTCATGCACAGTATTTAGAAGCCAGTGGGGTTTTCAGGTTTAAGTCTGTAATGCAAATACATTCAGCATCACTAAGGCTGGTTGCCCTTGGTGGAGTGTAGGCAGTCACAGAGAATGCACATGGTGGTGGTCTGAAAAAAAAACAGCTTGGACACGTGCAATTAAATAAATCAAAAATAGTGGTTTCATAATGTGTCAGTCTGTAAAAGTGATTTCAAATTGTAAAAAGAGATTTTCACTTGGCCCGAAAAAAAAAGAGCAGTAAGTGTGCTTTCAAATTGGCAAAGAAATTTCGTTTTGGGACTAATGTGAAAACATGACTCTGTGTGCATAGAAGAATTATAGGCAGAGATTTATTGCGTCTTGCTCTGGTGATTTCACAGTTGCATTAGATGGAAAGGGGGAGCGAATTTTTTGGGGAAGAAGCAGAGGCTTAGCACACACCCATGTGCTTGCCATGTATAGTCATGCACAGTATTTAGAAGCCACTGGGGTTTTCAGGTTTAAGTCTGTAATGCAAATACATTCAGCATCACTAAGGCTGGTTGCCCTTGCTGGAGTGTAGGCAGACACAGAGAATACACATGGTGTTGGTCTGAAAAAAAAACAGCTTGGACACGTGCAATTAAATAAATCAAAAATAGTGGTTTCATAATGTGTCAGTCTGTAAAAGTGATTTCAAATTGTAAAAAGAGATTTTCACTTGGCCCTAAAAAAAAAGAGCAGTAAGTGTGCTTTCAAATTGGCAAAGAAATTTCGTTTTAGGACTAATGTGAAAACATGACTCTGTGTGCATAGAGGAATTATAGGCAGAGATTTATTGCGTCTTGCTCTGGTGATTTCACAGTTGCATTAGATGGAAAGGGGGAGCGAATTTTTTTGGGAAGAAGCAGAGGCTTAGCACACACCCATGTGCTTGCCATGTATAGTCATGCACAGTATTTAGAAGCCACTGGGGTTTTCAGGTTTAAGTCTGTAATGCAAATACATTCAGCATCACTAAGGCTGGTTGCCCTTGGTGGAGTGTAGGCAGTCACAGAGAATGCACATGGTGGTGGTCTGAAAAAAAAACAGTTTGTACACGTGCAATTAAATAAATCAAAAATAGTGGTTTCATAATGTGTCAGTCTGTAAAAGTGATTTCAAATTGTAAAAAGAGATTTTCACTTGGCCCTAAAAAAAAAGAGCAGTAAGTGTGCTTTCAAATTGGCAAAGAAATTTCGTTTTAGGACTAATGTGAAAACATGACTCTGTGTGCATAGAGGAATTATAGGCAGAGATTTATTGCGTCTTGCTCTGGTGATTTCACAGTTGCATTAGATGGAAAGGGGGAGCGAATTTTTTGGGGAAGAAGCAGAGGCTTAGCACACACCCATGTGCTTGCCATGTATAGTCATGCACAGTATTTAGAAGCCAGTGGGGTTTTCAGGTTTAAGTCTGTAATGCAAATACATTCAGCATCACTAAGGCTGGTTGCCCTTGGTGGAGTGTAGTCAGTCACAGAGAATGCACATGGTGGTGGTCTGAAAAAAAAACAGCTTGGACACGTGCAATTAAATAAATCAAAAATAGTGGTTTCATAATGTGTCAGTCTGTAAAAGTGATTTCAAATTGTAAAAAGAGATTTTCACTTGGCCCGAAAAAAAAAGAGCAGTAAGTGTGCTTTCAAATTGGCAAAGAAATTTCGTTTTGGGACTAATGTGAAAACATGACTCTGTGTGCATAGAAGAATTATAGGCAGAGATTTATTGCGTCTTGCTCTGGTGATTTCACAGTTGCATTAGATGGAAAGGGGGAGCGAATTTTTTGGGGAAGAAGCAGAGGCTTAGCACACACCCATGTGCTTGCCATGTATAGTCATGCACAGTATTTAGAAGCCACTGGGGTTTTCAGGTTTAAGTCTGTAATGCAAATACATTCAGCATCACTAAGGCTGGTTGCCCTTGCTGGAGTGTAGGCAGACACAGAGAATAGACATGGTGTTGGTCTGAAAAAAAAACAGCTTGGACACGTGCAATTAAATAAATCAAAAATAGTGGTTTCATAATGTGTCAGTCTGTAAAAGTGATTTCAAATTGTAAAAAGAGATTTTCACTTGGCCCTAAAAAAAAAGAGCAGTAAGTGTGCTTTCAAATTGGCAAAGAAATTTCGTTTTAGGACTAATGTGAAAACATGACTCTGTGTGCATAGAGGAATTATAGGCAGAGATTTATTGCGTCTTGCTCTGGTGATTTCACAGTTGCATTAGATGGAAAGGGGGAGCGAATTTTTTGGGGAAGAAGCAGACGCTTAGCACACACCCATGTGCTTGCCATGTATAGTCATGCACAGTATTTAGAAGCCAGTGGGGTTTTCAGGTTTAAGTCTGTAATGCAAATACATTCAGCATCACTAAGGCTGGTTGCCCTTGGTGGAGTGTAGGCAGTCACAGAGAATGCACATGGTGGTGGTCTGAAAAAAAAACAGTTTGTACACGTGCAATTAAATAAATCAAAAATAGTGGTTTCATAATGTGTCAGTCTGTAAAAGTGATTTCAAATTGTAAAAAGAGATTTTCACTTGGCCCTAAAAAAAAAGAGCAGTAAGTGTGCTTTCAAATTGGCAAAGAAATTTCGTTTTAGGACTAATGTGAAAACATGACTCTGTGTGCATAGAGCAATTATAGGCAGAGATTTATTGCGTCTTGCTCTGGTGATTTCACAGTTGCATTAGATGGAAAGGGGGAGCGAATTTTTGGGGGAAGAAGCAGAGGCTTAGCACACACCCATGTGCTTGCCATGTATAGTCATGCACAGTATTTAGAAGCCAGTGGGGTTTTCAGGTTTAAGTCTGTAATGCAAATACATTCAGCATCACTAAGGCTGGTTGCCCTTGGTGGAGTGTAGGCAGTCACAGAGAATGCACATGGTGGTGGTCTGAAAAAAAAACAGTTTGTACACGTGCAATTAAATAAATCAAAAATAGTGGTTTCATAATGTGTCAGTCTGTAAAAGTGATTTCAAATTGTAAAAAGAGATTTTCACTTGGCCCTAAAAAAAAAGAGCAGTAAGTGTGCTTTCAAATTGGCAAAGAAATTTCGTTTTAGGACTAATGTGAAAACATGACTCTGTGTGCATAGAGGAATTATAGGCAGAGATTTATTGCGTCTTGCTCTGGTGATTTCACAGTTGCATTAGATGGAAAGGGGGAGCGAATTTTTGGGGGAAGAAGCAGAGGCTTAGCACACACCCATGTGCTTGCCGTGTATAGTCATGCACAGTATTTAGAAGCCAGTGGGGTTTTCAGGTTTAAGTCTGTAATGCAAATACATTCAGCATCACTAAGGCTGGTTGCCCTTGGTGGAGTGTAGGCAGTCACAGAGAATGCACATGGTGGTGGTCTGAAAAAACAGCTTGGACATGTGCATTTAAATAAAAGAAAAAAAAGTGGTTTCATAATGTGTCAGTCTGTAAAAGTGATTTCAAATTGTAAAAAGAGATTTTCACTTGGCCCGAAAAAAAAAGAGCAGTAAGTGTGCTTTCAAATTGGCAAAGAAATTTCGTTTTAGGACTAATGTGAAAACATGACTCTGTGTGCATAGAGGAATTATAGGCAGAGATTTATTGCGTCTTGCTCTGGTGATTTCACAGTTGCATTAGATGGAAAGGGGGAGCGAATTTTTGGGGGAAGAAGCAGAGGCTTAGCACACACCCATGTGCTTGCCGTGTATAGTCATGCACAGTATTTAGAAGCCAGTGGGGTTTTCAGGTTTAAGTCTGTAATGCAAATACATTCAGCATCACTAAGGCTGGTTGCCCTTGCTGGAGTGTAGGCAGACACAGAGAATACACATGGTGGTGGTCTGAAAAAAAAACAGCTTGGACATGTGCAATTAAATAAATTTTTAAAAAAGGTTTCATAATGTGTCAGTCTGTAAAAGTGATTTTCACTCGGCCCGAAAAAAAAAGAGCAGTAAGTGTGCTTTCAAAATGGCAAAGAAATTTCGTTTTGGGACTAATGTGAAAACATGACTCTGTGTGCATAGAGGAATTATAGGCAGAGATTTATTGCGTCTTGCTCTGGTGATTTCACAGTTGCATTAGATGGAAAGGGGGAGCGAATTTTTTGGGGAAGAAGCAGAGGCTTAGCACACACCCATGTGCTTGCCATGTATAGTCATGCACAGTATTTAGAAGCCAGTGGGGTTTTCAGGTTTAAGTCTGTAATGCAAATACATTCAGCATCACTAAGACTGGTTGCCCTTGCTGGAGTGTAGGCAGACACAGAGAATACACATGGTGTTGGTCTGAAAAAAAAACAGCTTGGACACGTGCAATTAAATAAATCAAAAATAGTGGTTTCATAATGTGTCAGTCTGTAAAAGTGATTTCAAATTGTAAAAAGAGATTTTCACTTGGCCCTAAAAAAAAAGAGCAGTAAGTGTGCTTTCAAATTGGCAAAGAAATTTCGTTTTAGGACTAATGTGAAAACATGACTCTGTGTGCATAGAGGAATTATAGGCAGAGATTTATTGCGTCTTGCTCTGGTGATTTCACAGTTGCATTACATGGAAAGGGGGAGCGAATTTTTTGGGGAAGAAGCAGAGGCTTAGCACACACCCATGTGCTTGCCATGTATAGTCATGCACAGTATTTAGAAGCCAGTGGGGTTTTCAGGTTTAAGTCTGTAATGCACATACATTCAGCATCACTAAGGCTGGTTGCCCTTGGTGGAGTGTAGGCAGTCACAGAGAATGCACATGGTGGTGGTCTGAAAAAAAAACAGTTTGTACACGTGCAATTAAATAAATCAAAAATAGTGGTTTCATAATGTGTCAGTCTGTAAAAGTGATTTTCACTCGGCCCGAAAAAAAAAGAGCAGTAAGTGTGCTTTCAAAATGGCAAAGAAATTTCGTTTTGGGACTAATGTGAAAACATGACTCTGTGTGCATAGAGGAATTATAGGCAGAGATTTATTGCGTCTTGCTCTGGTGATTTCACAGTTGCATTAGATGGAAAGGGGGAGCGAATTTTTGGGGGAAGAAGCAGAGTCTTAGCACACACCCATGTGCTTGCCGTGTATAGTCATGCAAAGTATTTACAAGCGAGTGGGGTTTTCAGGTTTCAGTCTGTAATGCAAATACATTGAGCTTCACTAAGGCTGGTTGCCCTTGCTGGAGTGTAGCACTGTGGACATGGGCTTTTTAAAAAATCTGAAAAGTGGTTTCATAATGTGACAGTTTGTAAAAGAGATTTTCACTTCCCCAAAAAAAAGAGCAGTTTGTGTGCATTCAAATTGGCAAAGAAATTTTGTTTTATGACTATTGTGAAAACAAATGTAGTAATATATTTAAATACAATAAAGGATTTTTTTTTTAGTTTTTTTCAGGTATTGCTGAAGAACAGTGAACAAAATTTAAGATGCCTACAAAATCTCGAGCTCAAAAAACGCTAAAAAAAAAACTATATTTGAAGACAACTGGAGGACCAAAGTTAGTAGAAGATGCTCATGTTGGGAAAAAGAAAAAATCTTCTGGTAAGCAGAAAAAACAATTTCTTAACAAAATATTCAAAACAAAGAAAAATGTACAAAATGTCTGTCCTCGGAAAAATGTAACAAAACATAGAGAACAGCAAAAAATTGAGAATTTAGTTAATGCAAATATACCTTCTGCAATTGAAAAGTTTAACATAAACAGAAAAACAGCGTTTAAAGAGATACGTAGAAAAATGTTTCAGAGAAGAGTTATGTCCAATTTGATAAAGGATGTAAAGAAATATAAGCAAAAGGCAAAATATTACAAGAGAAAAAAAGAAATTGAAGCCATTGCAGCAAAAGCATTAGAATTAAAAAGGAAACTATTCATATTAATTTTGAATAGGATGCGTACATTAGATAAAATGGTTAATGTACTGAAATCACAAAGCAAAAGCAAAAGAGTAGTGAACAGAACAAACTTTTGTAAAGTGTTTTTAGGAAAGTGGATGCATAGTTCAAGTAGTGAACCTTTTTTTAATGAAGAGAGCTATTTTCAAAGTAATAGTTTGCTGCATGCAGTTGACACCAGAGGTCGTTCATACGAAGTAAAAAATGGTTGCATAATGGAGAAGGAGATAATGGTTCCAAGAGATGAGGTACAAGTGATGGCAGATGAGGCAATGGGGAGACGTCCTAAAGCCCCAGTGTACACTTGGAATTGTAGTAGTATTTGCACTGTGCGTCAGGAATCTATTGACAGATTTCGAGAGTTTCTAAGAGAATATAGTAAAAAAAGTGTAAAACAAAAGATTAAGGTGCTTCAAAGTCTGGATCCATGCAGAGTGAGAGAGAATACTGGTTTGCAGGGTCATTCTCTTGCTTGTCTATCTACAAAAGTGTGCAATAGTGTTTTCCATCATTTTAGGATGCTGGCTGTTCATCATACTGAAATGAGAAAGTTTGTGAGACGGTTGTATTTTGCCAAAAGTCCAGCAATAAAGTTAAATGAATTGAATAGGGCTCTGTTCCGAGGAACGGTATCAGATGTAGAGAAGGTTGTTGATGAAATTCAGTTTTGTTACTTTGGTCCTGAACAAAACAGTGCAGAGAAGGACACAGTAAATGAGGCAGAAGTGGAAGAGAATGTAGAACCCTCTGTAAGTAACACATTTAATGATCACATAACAAAATTTGCAATAGTCTCTAATGAAAGACCAAATGTTACTTGTATTTGTTGCCGCAGAACTCATTATAGAAAACAAACTAGGAATGTTGATCTCTACAGAAAGAGTGAAAATGAAGATAATTATAAGTGGATGGATTTTGCCACATATATATTTCTTGAAAATTGTTTTGAATTGGGTGAAGATCAGCGTATTTGTAAATACTGTTACAACAAGTTAGAGGAAAATAGAATGCCGACCAGAGCTGTACATAATAATTTAGAATTGGATGCTATTCCTGCTGAACTTTCTGAATTAAATACATATGAGTCTATACTCATTCAATGTGTTCATCCGTTCCAGACCATAGTACGTATGGAGCCCAAAACTGGTAAATTACCTCCTTCAGATTTACTGAGAGGTTTAAAAGGTAGAGTGGTGTATTTGCCCTTGGATTTGAAAAAAAATATGGAAACTATTGATGCGGATACTTTGGAAACTGAACCATTAATTATTCTGGTTAATGGTGTACCTACAAAGAATAAGAAGATTTGGCAGGAGCTGGTAGATGTGCGGAAAGTACAAAGAGCAAATTTGTATTTGAAAAAAAATAACAAATGGTATGAATCAATTTATATAGAAGAAGAAGAAGAAGAAGAAGATTTTCAAGAACACACAGAAACACCAACTGGACAAATTGAAAAAGTGGACAAGTCAAAGGAAGAAGAAATTTATGAACATTTTAGCATACATCCTCTCCATTCGAAAGAAGTTATGGGAGACAATATTGATCTCTTTCAGATGAAGAAAGCAAAAGGAAATCCCGTGAGTGTATGGGAGGAGAGCTTGGAAGCTCGATGTTTTCCCCAGCTGTTTCCTAAAGGAAAAGGAGGACGATACGATGAACGTCCAGAACAGATTCCAGCTTCAGAGTATCGGACTACAAGACTATATGCTGAAGATCCCAGATTTCGACAAAGTATTCCTTATTTGTTCCATCTTTTATTTGAAAGCGACTTGTCTGCACTGTCTTATGCAGTAAATCACATTTTAAAAAGTGGAGTACATTTACAAAATGTGTCTGCTAAGGATTTTATGGAGAAAGTGCAGCACCAAGATGATCATTTGGAAACACAACTGATCAATCTGATGGCTTGTCAGCGTGGGACAAATGAATATTGGTACCGACGCCATGGTGAACTAAAATGCATGTTACGCAATTTAGGAACACCAACATGGTTCCTTACCCTAAGCTGTGCCGAGTACGCTTGGGATGATTTACTGGATTTTCTACGAGAGGCCAATTCAAACATTAAAAACATCGAATACAAGACAGCAGGAGAACTGTGCTCATTGGATCCGGTTAATGTTTGCAGATATTTCAATCATAGATTTGAGGCTATGATGTCCTTCATCTGCAATAAAAAAAATCCACCCCTTGGAGAAGTAGTGGATTTCTTTTGGAGAAAAGAGTACCAGGCAAGAGGTGCTCCTCATATTCATATGCTGCTGTGGATCAAGGATGCCCCAAAGTTTGGAACAGATACTGATGAAGCAGTGTTATCTTACATTGAAGAATATGCAACATGTGGTATACCAAAAAGCAAAGAAGAGAACAAGTTAAAGGAGCAAGTTCTACGTTTCCAAAGTCATCGGTGTGGAAAATACTGTCGACGGAAATACAAGAGCAAAGAAAAATACTACACTAAATGTCGATTTGGATTTCCTAGACCTGTTCTTTCAAATGGAAGAGTCAACAGTTTTATGTCAGCTGTGAGACATACTATCACAAGAAAATCACCTAAGAATACCTACAACCTTAAAAGAAAAGAAGAATCAAAAAATATAAATGACTACAACCCAGTCATTTTATCCATGTGGAACGCTAACATGGATATACAGTATGTAGCTGACAATTCCATTGCTGTTGCACGATATGTAACGTCTTACATTACGAAATCAGAAAAAACAGAATTAAAGGAAATGTGGGAAGAGATTTCTCACGAGAAGACTGTCAGTAAGAAGCTGTACAGTTTCAGTTTGAAGATGTTATCGCATCGAGAAATTGGATCCTACGAATGTTCAGATAGGTTATCTTCTGCAAGTCTCTACTCGAAGTCAAGAAGAATAATTTGGGCAAGTTTAGGCCTTGCAGCAATGAGAAATCGGGTACTGAAATCTGTTGGAGAAATTGAATATTTGGCCGAGAATGACCCAGAAAGTACAGATATATTGAAAACAAACATGTTGGACACATATTATCCCAAGAGAAGTCATCATCTGGAGAACATGTGTCTCTATGAAGTGCTGCAGAACTACATTTATTCACGGAAAGCTGCAGAAGACATCAACAGTGGAAAATATAAAGTTGTTGGTGAAGAAGGATGTTTGGTGAAGCAAACCAAAGGAAGTTTGATAAATCACCGGAAGCTGAGTTGCGACACAACCGACAAGAAAGAATTTTACTACTTGGCTCTTTTACAGTTGTTTAAACCATGGCGTACAGAGGATGAACTACTGGGAGAATTCCAGAGCTATGAAGATTCTTTTAATGCTTGCAAAGACAGCATACAATGCAGTACATTCTCAACTTATCTGCAAATGTTAAATGAAGAAATTGAACAGGAAACTACAATTGCAGCAGAAATAGCTAGAGACAGTTCTCAGGACAGCCAAAGTTCAGGAACATACAGTCAAGATCCCCTAGGACAACAAATCGTTGAAAATGAAGCATCAATAGCCATGAATGAAGTGGAAACGGCTATGAATCAAGCTCAAGAAGAATTTATAGACTTACAAAATTTGGAAAGACAACTGAATCAAGAGCAGCAACACATTTATGAAGAGATCAAAAACAAAATTGATCACGGATTTCTACATATAAAAAAAGAGTGCTCATGCACATCATTTCATCCAATCAGGATGTATGTAAGCGGACAAGCTGGCACTGGAAAAAGTTTCCTAATTAAAGTCATCAGAAGCTACCTAAAGCAAAAAACGGATTCTACTTTGTCTTGTGTGGTTACTGCTCCAACTGGGTTAGCAGCATATAACATAAAAGGAATCACCTTACATCGTTTGCTAATGTTACCAGTGGAGCATGAGAACAAAATACAATTCAACAAGCTAACTGGAGAAGCATCCTTGGAAGTTTCAAGAGTATTGAAGAAGATGCAAGTTCTCATTATTGATGAGGTGAGCATGGTATCAAACTTAATGCTTGCCTTTGTGCATTTAAGAATGCAGCAAATTTTGAAGACAGACTATGACGTGTTATTTGGTGGAAAACACGTCATAGTTTTTGGGGATCTTTTGCAACTTACTCCAGTTAAAGGACAACCAGTGTTTAATACTGTGACACATGAAGACACGAAGAAGTCATTGGGAAGCATTGGAAATACAAATATTTGGTCCTTCTTTGAGTACAAGGAACTTACAACTAATATGAGGCAAGCAAACGATGAAGAATATGGAAGTATTCTGAAAGATATCAGAATTGGACTACTCACAGAAGTTGGGAAAAAAGCATTACAGAGTCGGCTGCTACATAATTTATTTCCAAAGGAAGAAATAGTTGCAGAGAAAATATACAAGAATATTGCAGAAAACAAAAGTGTCATCTGCTTAATGCCAACTCTACGTGAATGCTCAATATTTAATGAGGAGCTGTTGAAATTGGAAAAGGAAGAGATCAGGAAATTGGAAGCAGTGGACAAAATTGAGGATGGAAGAATTACTGTCACAGTAACAGGCAAACTGAAAAATAAATTGGACTCACTAGAGAAGAACATCTCCAAAACAGCAGGATTAGAAAAAAATCTATATGTTTGCATGAACTGTAGAGTATTTTTAAGGAGACATTTGGATGTTGAGAAAGGCTTAGTGAATGGAGCGATGGGAAGAGTTGTGGGTTTTATTAATTATCAGAAAAAAGAAGGAATTGAATGTTTACAGATAAAATTTGATCAGATAGATGAAGTTAAAGATATTTGTCGTTGTACAGTTCGTTTTATGCTTGTGAAAGACTTATATGTACGTAGGAAGCAGTTTCCGTTTTCTCTAGCATATGCTGTAACTATCCACAAGTCTCAAGGATTGACTGTAGATTGTGCATTTGTGAACATTGGTTCAACTGTGTTCAAAGAAGGTATGGCATATGTAGCTTTGTCACGAGTCAAAACATTATCAGGTTTATTCATGATAGACTTTGATGACTCAAAAGTTAGTGCTGATACAAACTGTGTAAAGGAGTATAATAGATTAAGAAGAAGCTATGCTCCTCATTTAGGTCAGTATCCTGTGTTGGAGAAACGTGTAGTTTCTCGTAAAAGGAGAAATGAGAATATCTGTAATGAAGATATAGAGAAGAGGAAAAAAAAGAGGAGTGATGTAATTGCAAGCAAAAAGAAAAAGGACAATGAAGAACAGGTTGTAGGATGTCATTTTGAAAATAGCTCTGGTGTCAACTGCTACGCTAATGTAGTGCTGAATGTTGCATTTTATCTGGAAAGTTTGCAAGAGCAGATAATAGTAAATCAGGGAAAAAGATTCTGTTCAGAGCTGAGTCTCCTTTTTCAAAAGCTGAGTAAAGATAAAACTCAAATAGAAAGTGCTACTGATATTAGAAAACTTTTAGATGTATGTTCAGGACGAACACAGTTTTCTCAAAATGAACAGCAAGATGCACACGAATTTTTGATGTATTTTCTTCAGGTAGTGGAAGAAGAAGGAGTTCCCATTGACATTTTTTTTGGTCTCTCTTATAAATGGGAACATAGTTGTGATAATTGTTATAATATATGTGGCTCTATTGTTGATAATGAAAGGTTTATTTATTTGACATTGCCAGAGAGTAAAACAGTCACTTTTGCAAAATTAGTTAAAGATGCTAATCATAGCATGAAATGTGGTGAGTGTAATTCTGACATGTTTTCAACATTAATTTTAAGGGAATACGGACAGTATGTAATTTTAATGATGCAACGATGTAGAGCTGATGGTTCAAAATTGGATACTTTAATAAAGAAGTTTACAGGACAGCAATTATCAATTTCAGGAAAAACTTTTGTAACTGTTGCAATAATTTTCCATGATGGACCTACTGTTACTTCTGGACATTACACAGTTTATCTAAAATGTGAAAAAGGCTGCACACTGTGTAATGATTCCCAATTGATTTTCAAACAACGTTTGCCTTTTGATTTAGCAAATTCCTATCTAATCTTCCTGAAACCTAAATTTTAGAGAGACTTGGCAAGATCTGGACAAAATAATTTTACCATTTTACTGAATTACCATTGCAATTTTGTAGAAAAAATATTTTTAAAATTATCATTTGGCCTAAAGGAAAGATAACCAATTGTAATGTGGACTTTTTTAATTTTTAATGCAATTTTGAAAAACCAATAATTTATAGATAATCGGTAACTTCTGCACATTTTAAATTTTGGAATGCTATTGGACTGCCATTGGAAAATTTTTCAAAAATGATTTAAAAAATTACTATTTGGCCATGTGGAAAAGTAAGCAATTCTATTGTGGACTAAATAAATTATTCAAAAAATTTTTGTGAACCAAAATGTTACAGAGAATCGGTGAGATCTGGACAGATTAAACTTTAGAATTTTAATGGATTTCCCTTGGAAATTTATTCCAAAAAAAAAAAAAAAAATACTATTTGGCCTAAAGGAAATGAAATCAGATGTATTTTGGAGTTATTTGAGATATAATATTGTGATTATACTTCTGAAACAAACATATCAGACGGTATTTTAAAGAAATAAGTATTGTTTTTAGATGATATTTTTTTAGAATAATATGCATTTCTGTAATGATAAGTTTAAGTGAGAAGAGATTCTGGGCTTTTTTAATACAATCTTTGAGATTGTTATTTTTTTTTGCCCGCTGTAAAATGATGAATGCAATTGCTTTCACAATTTATAGTGAAATGCAATATATTCTGAAAACAGCAAAAATAAGGCAAAAATATTTTTTTGAAAAAAATGTAAATATGTATACTGTATTATAAATTGTTAAAAAAATATTAATACTTTTTTCTTTTTTTTCAGATCGATATAGAAAATTTTCGAAAACTACAACCATTTTTAAAACTATTTTTTAAAAAAACAAATGAATAAATATTTTTTTGAGTGAGTATGGTAAGTCAATAATAATAATTGTAGTCTCTCAAGGACCTTGTAATGTGATAATTGATTTTTAGTGTTTTTTTTAAAAAATAAAAAAAAGGTACGCGCACCGTACGCGTACGGTAAAAAAAAAAAAAAAAAGGTTTTAAAAAACATATGTAAAAAAAAGATGAAAGATAAGGTTGGCTCTTAAAAGAACCGTTGTGTTCATGCAGGGACAGAGGAAAGGAAGCATGGGAAAATCATTCAAAGCTACAAATGTGCTGATCTATTTTGTTGTTCACTAGGGAAACACTGGTCTCCCTATGACAAATTAGACCTTTACAAAATGTGCAATGAATATCAACCTTCCGAAATCGAAGGTTCATTTCCAGAGGGCCAGCAAAAGGAGATTCTCCCCCCACAAATGAAGGGCTCACCTGACCTGCAGAAGAAGGAGTCAGCCCTGCAGATGATGGTCCAGGCTGAGCTGCTGTGGATGTACTGGCTCGTCTTTCTGAAGAGTTACCTCCAAAAAGATGACCATGTGTCCTTCTGTGTACATCCTGGAGGTGTCTCTTCATGGTGTGATTCCCAAAGGAATACTTCCTGTTAGGATTACCTCTAGAAAGTACACGCTTACACAGCTTGCAAGTAACTAAGGGTGCATTCACCTTTTGCTGGCCTTCTGGAAAAGTAAAATAATCCCAAACATAAGAAGGCTTTTGTTTCCTCGATCTCTGCCTCAAGACAGTGCTGCTGGTGCTAGCCTCACTCTCAGAAGAGCTCTGCTGTTCTGCCATCGTATCCCAAAGACAAACCAGCTCCTTCTCCCAAGGGATCACAAGCAGAAATGAGGGGAATGGGTGTGGTGTAGGAGAGTTCTAGAACTGAAAGTAGTTTCAACCAATCAAAAGTTGTGTTTCAAGATCACATGACCTACCGTACGCTTACGGTACGCTTACGGTACGCTTACGGCAAAAAGTACGCGTGCGCGTAAAAAAGACACGCGCTTGCGCGCATGCGCATAACAGTCACTCCCGGGCACTTCCGCGTAACGTGCGCGTGTGGCGTAAGCGCGCACGCGTCCCACGCGCAGTACGCGCGGCTACGCAAAGTGCGTAACTATACGCAAGCAGCGTAGATAGATTACGGATGTTGCGTAAACCGTACGCTTACCGTGAGCTTACGGTACGCGTACTATAAAAAAAAAAAAAAAAAAAAAAAAAAAAAATCTGGTAATAAATTTTACATGTTTATTTTAAAAAATATATTAAAAAAAAATATTTAAGGATTTTAAAAATTTAAGCATAGTCTTTATAAAATGAAAGAAAATTAAATTAAAAATATGTTTGAAAAAAATGAAGAATAAAAAAAAAAATTAGCATTTAAAAAACCTTGCAAATTCACTGAAAAAACCATGGGTTACACACACGTTATAGTTAGGAATTAGCATTTAAAAAACCTTGCAAATTCACTGAAAAAACCATGGGTTTCACACACGTTATAGTTAGGAATTAGCATTTAAAAAACCTTAGAAATTCACTGAAAAAACCATAGGTTTCACACACGTTATAGTTAGGAATTAGCATTTAAAAAACCTTAGAAATTCAGTGAAAAAACCATAGGTTTCACACATGTTATAGTTAGCTGGACATTTTACTCGTAAAAAACCAATGAAATTGCCCCGTTATAGTTAGTTCAGCTAACTATAACTCAAGCGCCCGCAATGCACTGCTGATGACGTCACATATTACATCACTCATGACATGGTCAGTGACATCACTCATGACATCACTGATGACATCTCAAATGACATCACTGATGACATCACTGATGACATCATCCTTGTGATAGAGTGGCAGACCTCCTCTCACCTTAATATAAGCTTTGATACACACATTCAAAAATAGAGACTAAAATTTTCAAAACAATGGACATACCAATACCAGTTACAACAACCTCTTCAGTAATTCTAAGATCCACATACACATCCACTCATTCACCAACAGTCCTATACAGTCACTCATACATGTACTCACTCATCATATGTACTCATACACCTATACATCCTGTTACATAATGCCACTCATCCATAGAGTTACTCACACACATAGTCACTCATGCTAATAAAGAATCAAACATACATTCACCTGCATATACAGTTATACACACACCACCACACTTACTTCTACGGAAACTTACACATACTTAGTCTTTTAAACAATCACTTATAGAAACACATACTTATTCATACAGGAACTCTTTCAATCTCTCCCTCTCACATATACTCACATATATACACCAATAGTCACATATACTAGTTTAAAACATATGTAGTTACTCCTGAAGACACTATTGGGACAGTCATTCACTCACTAACACACCCATACACACACTCATCCACCCATACAGTCCTGCACACATGCTGTCTTCAACACATACAAACAGTGAGTCACTCATTCATGCACCTATGCACTACGTAATACCCCCCACCGAACCATACAGACACTCAGACTGATACTCAAAAAAACAACTACTAACCTATATAGACACCCATGTAGCTACTCACCAACCCATGCAGCCACTTATACACAAAGTGAGAGATACACTTAATCAGTCAGTTACACAATCAATTTTTTAAAAACAAATCATCCATTTAGACACTTATATACCCATTTATTCTTCCATCGACCTTGAGATATACATATATAAAACATATTTAATTTTCAGAAAAACACACATTCACTGGATGATGTCATCAGTGAGGTCATCAGTGATGTCATTTGAGATGTCATCAGTGATGTCATGAGTGATGTCACTGACCATGTCATGAGTGATGTAATATGTGACGTCATCAGCAGTGCATTGCGGGCGCGTGAGTTATAGTTAGCTGAACTAACTATAACGGGGCAATTTCATTGGTTTTTTACGAGTAAAATGTCCAGCTAACTATAACATGTGTGAAACCTATGGTTTTTTCACTGAATTTCTAAGGTTTTTTAAATGCTAATTCCTAACTATAACGTGTGTGAAACCTATGGTTTATTCAGTGAATTTCTAAGGTTTTTTAAATGCTAATTCCTAACTATAACGTGTGTGAAACCCATGGTTTTTTCAGTGAATATATATATATATATATATATATATATATATATATATATATATATATATATATATATATATAAATATATATGACGTGCTTGCAAACTACTGCAAGTGTACTATATTCTGATAATACTACCTATACTCCCCTAGGCTTTGCTACTGTCGCGCAGTTTCTTTTACATTTTCTTCAAAGTAAGAATCTCCAGTGACACTTTCCACCTATACTGTCTATTGATGATAGTACATCCAGGCATACATCCATTAAAGTAAACGTTTATCCTTCTTTTTTATATCTCTCATACTTAGTTGGTTTCACCAACAACCACCCATGCTTCCGCTCCTTCCTTGCTTGCCTTGGCTTTGAATTTGAACCAAACAACGCTGATTTTTGCTATCTAGCACTATCCACCCATACAGTGTCGCCCACCCAGGCAGGCATTCTTTCACCTTCCACCCATCCTTCAACAACCCATGCATCTGATCTGAATACTATCAGCCACCTATGCATGGTTCCAACAACATATCCTTCTCTGCCAGTCAGTCATATTATTTATCTCGCCCGTCCTTCCACCCTTAGTTCTTTCCCTCTTTGTTCAACACATCCATCAAGGTCATCTGATCTGAGTTTGTCTTCTCCATAAAACCTTCACAGCTGATTTTGGAGTCAAATAGAAGAGGCCATTGGCTACTCTACTCACGCTGCTAATGCTAAGTAAAGGGTGTCTTCTTCAACCGTTGTATAATAATAAGTTGCACAGTACAGTGAAATAGTGAACACACTTCCATCTAGTAGTAATGTCAAGAAGTAATTTATATAACTTACCGCCGCCGGCCACTGCTGCTGGATCACCCCCTGTCTCTCCTGCAGGTGCCGCCAGTTCGCCTGCCCCCTCCGGAATGGCCGCATCGCTGACCCCGACGGCACTGGTGGATGGTAGTGTGCCTAGAAAAAAACATCACAAATTTTTGGATGCCTGGAAACCTCCCCCTATTTTAAGTGTTCACTTGGAACATTGAAAAAAAAGTTAATACAACATACATCAGCACTAGACAGTAAGTACAGTCAGTAGACAGACACTAGTAGTGATATGGTTCCACTTCCTAGGGTCATCTAGTCCTACTCTACTCTTTTGAAAGTTCGCCTGAGCCATGTGTAACCTCTTTTGGCGCATATTTATTTACACCTGCCAGCTTATTGACATGTGCAGTAGATGCCTTTGAGGCCACTTGACTGTTGCGTACAAGCGAAGAGGTCGAAAAAAAAACCACTTATTGAGTTTGTTTAGTTCATATTGCTTAGCCATCACATACATGTTACACTTTTTGCCATGACTGCAAAATGCTTGCATTCACCAGTATACTATCTAACGGCTAACTCGCAGCATTTTTCTCATATAATAGGCTGAAGATTCGCTTCTACAAACCAGAGATTTACAGAACATATTATGATGCAAGATGATGTAACCAGTATTTCTACGTTCTACGGTGAGGGGTCTTCCAAAATTCTAAAGATCTTGGCTCTTGTTCTTGTTGTCATGCACTTGTAAATGTTTACTGTTTTATCTTAGGCTTTTTGCTGGCTTATTGACTATTGCTGTAGTAAATTAAATTTCATATTAACGATGTACAGAGTTTGATACTTGTTTCAAATAAACCTTTTGAACTTACACATAGACTCTGTGGTATTTGGTGTGGTGGGGTGGACTTGCACAACTGAGTGAGCAAAATGGTGTTATTATGTTCTGGGTTGTCTGTCTCAGTCATCATCAACATTGTGTATCTTCTTCGGGGGGGGGGGGGGTCGGGAGTGGGACCCGAATGTGAGACACTATAGCTAGTCGGTCAGGGGATCCTGGGTTCTTCGGACTGAAGTGTGATCAGTAAGGTCCAACCTCCCATCAGCAACATCCTAGTTTGCTGTGCGTAGTTCTGTATGTGGCTCTGCAGAATCACTAGACAAGAGTAGTATCATGTACTATCCGATCAAAAATACTAGTCAAATATCTGGTTGGCCATTTTGTTTGTGGTAATTGTCAAAGCCTCAACATTGAGAAGACTTGAAGAGGACAACCCAAAGGACAGGACACAGTGGCTAGAGCTATTGGTCAATCAGAGTTTTATTATTCCAAAGAAAACCTTCTATAAAGAGTGGGCAACTGTGCAAGCTTCGCTACAGAAAGAGTAATATAATAGTAGTAGTAGTAGTACAGAGAGTCATAGCAGAGGCAGTTAGAAGCAACTTAGTTAGAGGCAGGGATTAACAGAATTTGGAAACAGATAGTCAAGGTCAAAGAAGTAAGCTTTTGTAAAAAATAGAATTAGAAAGTGGAATCATAATTTAAAGTTCGGAAAAAAAAGATGCAGTAAAAGTTAGGGAAATATAAATGTCAATATAACCACTGGAGGCCTTACTGGGGCCAGCAGCAGGAGCCTCGGTAGAGGAGCGGTCCTCTGGTTCCCCCGCCGACTCTGACCCCATCTTTTTGCCCCTGGGTGGTGCTGATGATCATGTAAAATATAATAAAGAAAGAGACAAACATTAAGGAGTGCTGTGCAACAAATAATAATAAATCATTTTGAAGAATAAGTAAAACAACATCTTAGGAAACAACAATTGCAATAAAATTGACCTATCTAATCAGATCATGGATCGACTACTGGCTTCTTCCTGCATTCACGGATCGTCTAATTATTTATGATCGCTACAGTGTTCCATAATCATTCGGATTACAATACGAAGCCTGGTAAGTACCACCTGACCTACACCACCTATTCCAGACGGGCCAATTGTTCATTAAGTCTGCATTCCCATTTTTTTTTCCAGCCATCAAATGCATAGATGAGATTGAGGACAAATGCATACATTAGTGCATACATAATTATGACAAATTGTGGGTTGGTTGCATGATTCGGATCTAGTTCTGCTACTGACTGACCATGCTAAGCCTACCACTCACTAAACAAAGTGCAAAAGGTTCGACGCAGGTAAGCACTGAAGCAGCACTCGGTGACAGAGGAGGCGTCACGCAGACCGCAAAAAACAATTATTAACTAATACTAACAAACTAAACCTAGTATCCAATATCCATCCACCACTATTTCACAGTAGGACAATGGAAGGACTAGAGTCTCTCTAGCAAATCGCATTACCTAACTTCAGTTCTGTAAAATAAACTCTTACATAATCAGCAGCATCAGCAGCACAAGCTAGCGCGAACTAAGTTGCAAACAAGTAAGAGTACCACCGAGCACCTGGGTCCTTAAATCAAAGAACATTTTGCTTTTTGGAACGTAATTTACCAGCAACGCTTGGCACGCAGCAGTAATCTTGTTGTTCATCAAATTTAATATACACAATAAGTTACTCACCAAGCCCGACGACCTCGACACCTAGCAGGTCCAACAGGTCCTGCTCCCGGTCCAGGATGTCAGACCATCGGTGGGCTAGCTGGTTTTGGGTGCGCCGGACCCCAGCGCACCGGAACACGGCCCGGCGCACCTTCGCCCACCGACGGTGCCGCTCCTGGGTAGCATACCCGGAGCCGGGCCTGCCGCCTGCTGCCAAGGTCAAGGGGAGGTGGCGCTGGATGAAGAAAACAAGGGCGGCCACCTCCTCCTCCCCAAACAGTTGCCGGGCCTGCACCCCTGCAGGACGCATTCTGCCGCAAGGCAGGCGGACCTTCTCTGCTCCTGCAGGTCCCTTGCCCTTGGCACTCTGAGTTGGTGTGCCCTTGGCCATGGTTCTGGGGTGGGTGGGAGGCGGAAAAGAAAAGTTAGAAGGGGAAAAAATAGTTAGGGGGAAGAAGATAGAGTGAACTTTATAAAAGTAACAAAAACACAGTAAAAGTAGAAATAAAATGCAAAATATAAACTTAGGCAAAGAGAGAGATAGATAATAACTAAAAAAAGTCAGAAAAAATACTATAAAGACAAAGGATTAAAAAGATAAAGGGAGGATACAAAAGTAGGCCCAGAACCATAGCATAGAGTGAAAAACAAGATGGCCGCTCCCATTCGCGACCGCGTGGGTAAGTTCGCGCGATATTTCTCGCAAACATGTACTATTCATCGCGAACAAGTAAAATGCGCTCCCGAACACGTCAATGCACATCGCAAACACGCTATCCGTGACCCGGAACAGGAAATAATGCTGGGACGAGCGGGCGGGACAATAGAAAAACAAGATGGCCGCGCCCATTGGCGACCGCATGGGTAAGATCGCGAGATATATCCCCTGAGCATGCAAACAGCACCCCGAACATGCTCACCACGCTCGCGAACAAGAAAAAGCCATCGTGAACGGGCGCCCCAAGCAACTACGCAAGCTCGCGAAGCTACGCGAAGGTCGCGTAGTGCAAGAACATCTTCGCGTAGCTTCGCGTAGCGCGGCTATGCGAACTACGCCCAGGGTTACTGCTAATACTCTCATGGATTGTGATCTTGCCTTCTTATGATTGATATATGTACCATTCAACATAATCTCTGACCTGACTGGGACATGATGATGTTAGAGCTCTGAAAGCTCTCTTTAATTCCCTCCATTTGGTGGATTTCTGTCTCTTTGCAGCAACCCAATGAGCCTGAGTCAGCAAATCCTCCATTTACCACTCTCCAGCCCATAGCCCATTGAACTTGTATTTGTTGTTAACATCCTTGCGCATACTGTTAGAAGACAAGTTCCTTTTTCCAGCAAAGCTGGGACATCCACCATTTCATATATTCTCAAATCTCCTCTCTTACAGGGACAATCTGGGTTCCAGAAAGTGGCAGCTGATTCAGCAATTGGTACAGGTGGAGGTGTGCCTACATAACTGCGAGGATGCATGCAATCATGTGACCTTCTACCTTCAAACAAAATCTTGCTGGGGCTTCTTCTCTACAGTGAAGACCTGATACTAAATTCCAGTGTCTCTTTGCGCCTTCTTGTGGAAGAAACACATTCTTCACATTTGTTCTATAATGAGCCCCTTTGAATGGTCGTTCATATGAAGATGCCATCTGACATTTCTTGTTGTTGAGAAGATACCCATGTTTCTTCAAGCAAAACTTCATAATTGCTATACCGTTCAAAATCTCTTGCAATGTTGGGATATCAAGCAATAAAACATCCAGATATAGGTAGACTGCCAGCTCATCAAGTCATCAAAGCGATGATAACAGTGTTACCAACACTTTCGTGAACAGCCTGGGAGCTGATTTCAGTCTGAGTGGCATGACCTGCAAATGATATTGCTTGTTTTGAACACAGACCCTAGTAAATCTTTGACGTTGTCCTGCCTTCAGAATTTTAAAATAGGCATCCTGTACATTTAGCATTATCGTGTAATTGCCTGGATGATCAAAAGATTTATAGTTTGAAGTGTCAGTCCTGAAACCTCATGATAACTTTAGTACTAGCAACATGATTGAATAGAATATTTTACCTTTTTTCTTCTCCAGGACTGTAGTACGGACTTTTTCTGGAGCATTGTCTGGGTAGCTTCTGACAATGCTTGCCTTTTCATTGGACACTGAGGCCATGAGGTTGAATTAAATTGTGTAAATCTGCTTCCCTATTTGCAGTACCCAATTATCCGAGATCGATTCTTCCCTTGCTTCCACACAATGGCAAATCGACCTCCTACTGGAAATTCGTCCTCTTATCTGGTATTGTTAGGATTTCTGCTTTCCTTTAGAGGATTGTTTCTGTTTCTGGAACCCCTTGTCGGAGGATGAGGTTCGCTTCGATTTTTTGGATCATGAAGAGGCTTGCTGTTTTCTTAGATGGTTGACAAATGCACTTTTTCATCTCTCCCAAAGATGAAGTTTATTGCTGCTTGAAAGAAGTGTTTCTTTTCTTTGAATATCTTATACAAGTTCTTTTCCAGCTCTGAATCAAAAAGCCTGGTACCCATGAAAGGAACTAAATGCGATTGTTTTTTGTGAGAGACAGTATGCCATTCCTTCAGCAACAAATTCCTCTATATTCCTATAGTTACTCCACTGGCAGGAGGTGACACCCTAACGACATCATAAGAAGCATCTGAATGAAACTCTACTTGTTTCTCCATCCTCTCTGGTAGGGATGAACACTAGAAACAATTTTTGATTGCTTTCAACAACCCTTTCAATTCTGATATTACCCATTGTGCTGCACATACACCATACATTCTAGCCTTCATTGCCAACTTTGAACCGCCATAGACTTTTTTCAATGAAGAGTCAATCTTATTCTTTGTAGGATCGTTTAGGATATAGTTCTCTGCCACTGAAGTTGGACAAACTCAGCTAGCTAACTGTGAGTCCACGTGCACCACATCTGGTAACTTTTCATTGATTTTCTTTAATTTATATGATTTTGCCATGAAAATATGCATAGGTATTTTCTTAATATCTTTACATTTCTTATGGATGATGTCTAGTATGTGGTTATAAATGGGCAAATCCCATTCTGAAATTATCATACCAAAGTGTCTGATTGTGTGCCTGGTTCTTTTTGAATGACAACCCTCATATTGCTTTGTATATGAATTAAAATCTCTACTAACAAGTCTTTTCCTTTCTGTTCTTTAGAGAAATCTTCAACCTCTTCTCCAATGATACTTGTAGAGTCAGAAGTGGTATTCTGTTTGCTTTTTTAGAACTGTTGTAGCTTAGAATGTTCTTTATTTAAATATAAGGTCTCCATAACAATCTTCCAGACCCTCTCTTTGCCGGAATAATGTTGTTGTGAAGGAAAGGGAGAAGCCAGGTAAGTTGAACACAACGTTTATTGTATCAGCAACTGGACAATCAGGGCAGAGCAGCGGAGGCGACAGCAAACACCAACTGACACTGCTCGAGCACCCGGTACAGAACTCTCACACAGTGAGGTTCCAAACCGAGGAACATTCCACAAAACAAGCATAGATTACTACATGGGTCTTCCCTTAAAAAAACAATAAAATGAAACTTATACAAGAGGAATAAAATTTGAGAAACGGAGAAAATAAAAGAAAGATAAAGCACAAGACGAGCTAACAGTACCTGTGAAGGAAAAGAGTTAAAACGAACACTGCAAAACACATACATGTTAACACAACAGCCTCTGAAGCAAAAGAGCTACTAAAGAAAACACATCAGATTCTGTAACGAGAAGGAAGTTTCTTAACCCGAGAACTGCGTCTCAAGCCAGGCTGGCCTGCACACTTAAAATTCCTCTCATCACCTACACTATCAGAACCTTCACCAAAAACACGGCTTTTCACAAGAAAACACTTAGTCCACCACTGTCCATTCACAAGTTTCACAGAATCGCCCTTCATCTCCACAACTTTAACCGAAGGACCAAACTTGGAACAACCCTTCCACACATGGACGGGTTTCTTCACACGAACACACTCCCCAATGACAATTTTCATCTCTTTCACATTCTCCTTGCAAAAGTACCTTTTCTGCTTATTTTGAGTCATACTTACACAACTTCTCACACAGACAGCCGACCACTGTCTACCTTTGACCCACTTGCTCATCCAACTTGGACAAAAGGAAGTAGTGGCTCTCCCACCACGTAAAAACTCGAAAGGTGAAACACCAGTGGTTGAACGTGGAGTGGTACGATAAAACCAAAGCATGTTTTTCACAGAATTAGCAACGACACATCTGTTAGCAAGTGCCCACTGTATGCACTCCCCCAACACCCTATTCATGCGCTCAACTAAACCATTGGTCTGGGGGTGATACAGTGAACTTTTGAGATGCTTTATTCCACAAATGTGATGAAACTCCTCAACCTCACTAGCAACAAACTGGGCACCATTATCAGTAACAAGAAACTCAGGGAATCCTTCCTTCAAAAAGACGTAATTTAAAAATTCAACTACAGTCCTTGAGGTCACCTCCCTCACAAACTTGACCTCTGGCCACTTGGAATAATAGTCCATTAGGACCAAGGCAAACTTAGATGATGGATCAAGTTCATAAAAAGGACCAACAATATAAAGCCATAACTCCACCCAGGGTGTAGAGGGAAACTCAATGGGAGAAAGGGGTGTGTGTGCAACTTGGCAGTCTTGTCACAACTAGGACAAATCACACATAACTTGACAATTGCATCCACTTCCCTGTCCACGGAGGGCCACCAAAAGGAGAGACACACTCTACTTTTAGTCATAGTAGCTCCTAAATGACCCTCATGAGCATGCCTAATTAAAGCAGCTCTCAAATAAAGAGGAGGGACAAGCTTGTCAGCTCTCATCAACAAACCATCCTCAATGGACAATTCATCCACCACTTGAAGATATGTTTTAAACCCAAAACTCAGATTCCTCTCCCTAGGCCACCCCATCTCCACATACTTCATGACCAAAGCCGAAGAAACATCAGCACTAAGGGCCTGAAGCCACTCACACTCAGAAACTGCATACAACTGTGAAAGATCCACAGCCACAACAATGAGCCCCTCCTTGTCCTCCTCACCCAAGACTTGCCCATCTTCTACTATGTCAGAAGAACGTGAAAGGTAATCTGCACATCCATTCTTACTTCCAGGAATGTACTCAGCACAAAAATCAAATTGTAGAAGTTTAGAAGACAAACGTGCAATGCGAGGAGTAAAATGTCTGACATTCTTCCCACTCAGAAAAAGTACTAAAGGCTTGTGGCCAGTTTGCAGGCAAAACCTTACCCCCCAAATGAAATTTCGAAACTTCATCACTGCCCACCAGCACGCCAATAGTTCTTTCTCAATAACCGAATACTTTTTCTCGGCGGGAGATAGCACCCTAGAGGCAAACCCAATGGTTCTAACCTCCCCACTTTTGTTCTGGTACAATTCAGCCCCCACACTAACATTGCTAGCATCCACTGTCAAAGTGCAAGGTAGAGAAGGATCTTAGGGGCCTATGCATCAACAATGCCATTTGCGATTCCTTATTAGCGAAAAATAAGGAATCGCTAATAAGGAATAGCAAAAGGCTATGCATGTAGGAATCGCTATTCAAATAGCGATTCCTTAATATTCCTTATTACCGAATCGGTAATACCGAATCGGTAATAAGGAATACCTACCCATTCATTCCTATGGGCTTGGAGGCCCATAGGAATGAATGTAAAGCCATTCTGTATTAGCGAATCGGTATTACCGAATCGCTAATAGCGGGAGCACTTTCAAGGGTGCCAGGGTGTCAAAAGGACACCCTGTTGCACCCCTGAAAATGATATGTGCACATATGTTGCACACACACATGCTCTAAGGGCATGTGTGTGCGCAACATGAAACTTTGAAAAATGCACAAAAGTGCATTTTTCAAAGTTTTTGCAAATTACCATGCAGTTCATCTTCATGGTAATTTGCTCCCCCTATTAGCGAAATCGCTAATTTTTTAACTTTGATGCATTGCATTTAAGGAATCTCACTTTGGGATTCCTTAAATGCAATCGCTATTTAAGGAATCGGTATTTAAGGAATCCCTATTTAAAGAATCGCTATTTAAGGATTCCTTAAATAGCGATTTCTGCTTTTGGGTTGATGCATTGGGATTGGGTATTTTTTACTTAATACCTGGAGCTATTACCGAATCGGTATTTTACCGACTGGATTTTGGGTTGATGCATGAGGCTGAATATCTTTGAAATCTGGAGTGTCCCTTACAACAAGGACCTGTTCAGTTGTCCCAGGCATGAGTACCATGCCAAATAACCCTTCGTAAAACTAGCCCAGAATGTTTAAACTTTTGCGTGCAACATACACTTTTCCTGCAATCCTAATACCCCTGAACTCCATAATATCCTCAATGTACCCTGACAATTTGATCTCACACCCTTTGTTCGAGACGGCTTTGCGATCAGGGGGTAAAAGGGACCTGGAAGGCCAAGTCTTGTCAAAAAGTTCCTGCGTGATCATTGAAATACGAGCACCAGAGTCAACTAAAAGTTTCAGAACCTTGTCCCCGACCAGGAACTCCACATAAGTATGAACACACATCTACGGATTGCCCACCCTGACCCCGTCAACTTGTACTACCACTAACATGTTACTAAGATCCTTAGTAACAAATTCTTCATCATCACCAAGCATCCCTTCATCAACAACACACTTGACTGATGATGATTGTGGGGATGACTTGCTCCTACTAGCTTGACACACTTTAGAAAAGTGCCCAGTTTTGTTACCAATTCTATAAGTCGCAAACTTAGCTGGGCATTTGCCACCTCTCATGTGTGACTTATACCCACATCTAAAACAAATGTTATTTTCAGAAAAAAATGCATTTTGCTTTTCACCAAAACTGGGATGTGGTCTGTCAGTGGTTTTACAGTCTCTATCCTTAACGTCCTTGACTTTTGCAGCAGAAACTGCCTCATTCTTTCTGGTCTTCAACTCCTTTGCCGATAATTGTGAAGTCTCAATGCTTTTTGCCACTCTAATAGTTTCATACAAAGTTGGATTTCCCATAGAAAGAAGTTTTTGTTTGATGGTTTTATCCGTACAATGACAAATCAATTGATCCCGCACTAACTGGTCCGCAAAATTCTCAAATTGACATTCCAACACTAACCTCCACAGAGCGGTAATGTAATTGTCCACACCTTCACCAGTGATTTGTACATGTAAAAAAAAATTGTGACACTGGACAACTAGACTGGGTTGGACATCAAACCTTGTCTGAAGTCTTTTTACAGTGTCTTGGTACTCATCGAGGATGTTTCCTCCATCAATGAGAGGTGATGGAAGATCTTTCAAGATTGCTCTCCTTTCAAAACCCAAGGAATGCAGTAAAAGGCACTTCCTGCACTCAGGTCTGAATAGAATCGCACCAATTGC
This sequence comes from Triturus cristatus, assembly GCF_964204655.1. Taxonomy (NCBI): domain Eukaryota; kingdom Metazoa; phylum Chordata; class Amphibia; order Caudata; family Salamandridae; genus Triturus; species Triturus cristatus. Next base: position 1,378,232,379 of record NC_140589.1, on the reverse strand, counting down.
CCCGAGATATGTCTCAAACCCATCAAACCACTGTTTCCATTTGATGGGTGGTTCACCAGGTGTCTTCAGAAATGGTGGAGGAGGTGTGACAGCTTGCATATTTGAACAGACACAAGAAAATCTGGTAAAAATGTAAACCACAAACAGATATATTGTGACAGAGTATTAAACTCTCAAAAGGGAAAGGGAATATTAAATTGTCTCCAGCACAATGCGCACTCCCCAAAATGTTTACTTTGACCCAATAAGTCACTGTGTTTACTAAACTTGAAGTGACAAATCAGCATACAACAGTATATATACCGGTAATACTTTGCTGCACACCAGTAAGTCACCATGAAAATTGCTGTCTCTGTGTAAACACTGCACTTTCTACCACAATACCTTACACTGGATGTACTTGCTGCATGTCCGTACACATAAAAATTGCTGTCTCCGTTGCACTTCCCAAGGCTTTGTGAGTTTCCCAGCACCAAAACCCGAGAAACAGGCTCTGTTACATTTCTCCCTGCTGTGTAACAAAGGAAGATTTGTGACATAGGGAATTTCTCAGCGTTCCCTAATCCTTGAAACTGGCGCACTGGGAAGTGAAGTCTGCATTCCAGACTTGAAACGCAGCAACGCGGTGATGCTACGTATACGTCTTGACGTCATCAATGCCTCCACGTCATCTTTGTTGAAACGCAAGACTCCTCTTGCGTTCCAGGTCGCGCACTGACCTTAATTTTGATCGCTATGCCCAAAATGCCGTGATGGAGTGTTGAAACGAGTACCTCATCGATGCGGAAAGTTGCCAAGATTCAGCTCCATGCCAAAAATGCTGAACATAGATAAATCAATTGAAGATGAGGTCATTTGATCCGAGACATGCAGGTCAGTGTTGATGGCCCAGCACTCGTCGCCAAAAACAATGTGGTGAAGGAAAGGGAGAAGCCAGGTAATTTGAACACATTTATTGTATCAGCAACTGGACCATCAGGGCAGCGCAGCGTAGGCGACCGTAAACACCAACTGACACTGCTCGACCGCCCGGTACGGAACTCTCACACGGTGAGGTTCCAAACCGAGAAACATTCCACAAAACAAGCATAGATTACTACAAATGCCTTGCCCTCTTTTTGTTTGGCGAAAGAGACCCCAAACTAGACGAAGCCTAGACATAATTGTACTAACTTTTGAGCTTTCACTTCATGAAACATTAACAGCATTTTAAAAAGTGCCACAATATTTATTTTCCTGCTCCAAAAAACAAACCACCTCTTACCTCTGTCTTCCTGGGATCTTAAAATTGCTGATATTTCCATTAACATGGAATGTGGACAAAATGAAAGTCATGCTTCTCAATAACACTTTCTCATACTGAGCATGCACAGTACGGGAACACTGCTCCTCACGGCTCACACAGAAGCTACACTTTCCTTCACCACATCAGATTCCAAGAAATCTGTAAGGAAATAAAATTACTTTATCCTAAATTATTTGTATGCCAATACCATTAGGAGAAATAGGAAACAGCTCAAAATAAGCAGAGCAAAGTATAGTATACAGATAAAAACAGGCCACTTACCAATGGCGTCTTTCATTTTTGTATGGACCAACAAATCACTGCAGCTCTGCATACTGAAGTCACAGCCATAACTCTCCAAGCCCAGAAGGGTATGTTCCAAGGCTCTTCAACCTGGAATAAACTCCTACATAAGTGTAAACCCAGCAAGGACCTATTCTTTGTTTTATTTCCTACGGCATCAGTCAACGACAGAAAAATCCAGGTGGATGCTGGGAATTTAATCCCTTCTTATAACATTCCAGCAGGAATGGATAGTCCTGAGTTTCAAGCATACTATCTGTGTGCCTCTGTCTCACAGAGTGATAAAGGGAGAATTACAGTCCAGGTGCAGTATCACACAAATCGTCTGGTGTTATAGACATCTCTCTGCCTTATTACAGATGTAGGGACAGAAGCAAAAGAGCTGTCGCAAGGCACACTTTCTGTTTACCACAAAGAGGTGCTATACTGTCTGTGCGCCCCAAGGAGGACCCCCTGAAATGGGTTGAAGGGTGTCTTATGGACCTTGTGGACATCCCGTTGAAAGAGAGTGCTGTCATTCACTGCACCTGTCTGCATGGGTATCCCTGAGGAGGAACTTCGATTTTCGATCACGATCGAATCGACCCGCCATTTTGTGACCCGCCGCCATTTTGTGTTGCCATCACTCAGGCAGCACGGCGAACGAAGTCTATTCTGCTTTTCCCGTAGCTTGGTGTGGAAATACGTCCTCGGTCTTATTTGCGAAGCTGGTGTTTGGACTAGCCGAGTACACTAATCCTTGTCTGGCTTTCCTAAGCCCTGTTTCAACTATCTGTAGGCTCACACTATTCTTTCCTGATCATATCTTATCAACTGGCCTTCACTGTCTCCTGCTAGCATTCTCTCGTGTCACGACTGTCCTCCAATAGACACAAGCGTATCTCACCACCTGCAAGTTAGTTATAATCTGTTAATGAATTAGTTCGGGGGTGGGATGACAAACACAGTTGGAGGAGAGGTCTCTTCGAGTCATCTGATATTTCTGTTTTCAAACCTTTCTTATTGGTTCCACTTTGTTGTTCCACTTACCCTATTGGCTCTTTTCTTCTATGCTTGGGGAATGTGTCTCGTTAATAATTATGTACTGTATAGTATTTAATCTGATGCGCCACAGAGTGAAGTGGCAGTCTCCTGAGAACCTACTTTGTGTACTTCTAGGATAACTGTACTAGCTGCAGCTAAATAAATCCAATCTTCTAACTCCGACAGAGTGTCCCGTGTCTCTGTGTAGCGAAGCAGGTGAACTCCGAGGACAGAGGGCGTACCCTGCGCCGCCAGACCCAAAAGGTTCTGGTTCTTCAATTGGCGCCCAACGTGGGGCGGCTTCAGTGGTACCGGTTCTGCTCGAATGTCGTGAGGCACCCCGCAAGAAAATTCCGGAGGGTTCGCGAGCCACACTAAGTGAACCCTGCATGTCGAAAGTGGTCCAAAGGTCTTTTGCAGCGCGGTTACTCCTTCCTGACGGCTACTGACGACCGCTGCCCTGACTGCCGCCCTGCTTTGGCCCATTCATTTGGTGATGTATGATAAGGCGAGACGATAGACGGGCCTCTGTTGGTGGAAGAAGACGTCCTTAGTTAAGTATTTTCGTGGGTTGCGCCCACAATTTGGTTCTTTGTTTTATGTCCTTAGGTTACTTAGATTTAGCGTTTGCAAAGGCTAAAGCCGAGGGTAAGTGCATTTGTACTGCGTAAACTGAGTTTTACTCCCTTGAAGTTTGTGAACAGACAGGAAATATCGTGAGATGCCTGGTCTGACTAAGTTTGGAAGAATTTGTTGTCTTGGTTGTAATAGGGACTCCCGACTTGAGGACTCTTGTCCGATTCCTTCGGTTGGAACTCCCACATATGAGCTCTATTCGAGACATGATATTGGCCCCTTTGCCTATAACGAGACATGGACTCGATACACAAAGAAAGATGGTGTTCTCAAATGGCCAGAAAATGGTAGTTTTGATCCTGATGTGCTAGATAATTTGGAAGCAATATTATTCAAAAGAAAAGCCCGGCCGGCAATGTTTGACTCTTTCCGCCTTTGGCGTAAGGAAGCCAAACAGAAAGAAATTAAACAAGCAAAATGAGATAGGAAAGCACAGGGTATGACAATTATACAGGCTGTCCAACAGTTCAAAAATGATGAAATTAACAATGCGACTGAAATTTCAGAAAGACAACTTCGTATGGCGATAGATAAATGCTATCCGGTGTTGCCTGTTTCTCCTTCTGATAATAAGAAAGATATAGAAGAGGATCCGCTAATGTCTCATTTATTCAGGTTGCCTCCACCCTATGCGCAAAATGCCAATGTACCTCAGCCGTTACAGCCTGCCCAGCTGCTGGTAGTACCTCCGCTGGTTCCGGCTCTTCAGTATTTGCCTCCTCCAGTATTACCGCCCTTGCCGGTTTTACCATTAGTCTCAACTTCTCAGCCTTCATCTCCTGATCTTAGCTCTCCTTTGCCTTCTGCTCCTCCTGTAACTTCCAGTCCTTCTCCTGTTAGTTCTCCTAATACTCTGTCTCCAATTCTAATGTCTAATTCACCGTCTGTGCGTAAGCGTCTCACAGATTCTGTCACTAGTATTCTATCTCCTTTCTTTGGTGCTTTTAATGTGTCTCCGGCTTTTGCTCGAAGACAATTTCGTAGTCAGTTTCCAGATTTTGAGGAACGAGAGAAGCTAGACTCTCTTGCACAAAGATGGATCAAGAAGGGTCCACAATATAGTGTACTTGATATTTTGCCTACCTTTTCGCAATGGAATGCGCCTAGGCAGAGATATGTTTTTAATGTAATGTGCGACATTCTCATTAAAGAATGGGAAGATGTGAGTTCGAGTCCGATCTCACAAGATCTGATAGATGTTCAAGCTGATTTTGAAAAAGGACTTATTGTAGGTTCCAAAGTTGAGGAAGCTGTAAGGACACTTATCTCTCATAGATCCTTATTGTTTTCTCAGATTTTTCTTGATTCCGATCCGTCGGTTAAACGGACGTCAAAAAATTACCCTATGAGAGAGGTTCCTCCAGTGTGGAAGGAAGAGGTTGCGAGAGTAGGTGCTAATCCAGCTATTCCTGCTTACTTTCAGCGTATATGGGTACATGTGCCATGGAAGAGATCTGAAGTTTTGGCTCTTAAGCAGACTCTACCAGATCCTCGTAAGAACCCTGCAGGTTATTATAAAGAATTATCGCAGACAATCGATGCTTGTATTATGAATCTAGCAGACATCGATATGTTGATGGGTAATGTCGTCCCACAGACAATATGGGCTAAGATTCGTAGAGAGGATCACGCACAGCAACTAGGTGCTACTTGGAATGTTATAGCTGATACAGATAGAGACCAAGTGGGTGGCGCAAAGCCTGACGCTTTGATCTCGGAACTTCCTGGTAGAATAATTACGTTAATGAAAACTATGATGCCTGCACTGAGAGTTAATTGGGATAAGTTAGCAGCATGCAAGCAAAAGAAAGATGAAAGTGTCTCTGACTTCTTTACTCGTTTCGAAGAGACATTTATCGATCACAGTGGTCAGGACATGGCTACCGAGGGTGGACAGCGATTATTCGTGGATAAATTTGTATTCAATTTACTTCCCGAGCTGTCACACAAATTAAAAGATTCAGAAAGTTCTTGGGCTGTTTCTTCTTCTGCTCAGATATTGGCTACTGCACAATATTATGAGAATAGGGATAAAGAAGAAAAAGAAAAGCAAGAGAAAAAGACGAAAGATTTAAAAACGAAGGTTCTCTTGCAGCAAGCTTATCCTCCACGTTATGTTCAGCCTCAGACTCAACAGCCACCGCAGTTTCAAAGGTTGTATCAGAAACCTGAGTCATACATTCCGCGACCTTTGTTAGGTCCTAATCAATGTGCCTATTGTAAAGAGGAAGGTCATTTTAAGAGTAGTTGTCCGGTTTTATTACAGCGCAATGGAGCGTTATCTGCTCCACGAGGTCGTGCTGGCCTCCAGTCAGCAAACAGAGGTAGAGGTCGAGGTGTGTTAACTCAAGAACAGTGTGCCCTTCCTTCTCCCAATTCCATGAATTACTTTGATCAGCAGAACGTGAGATCTACTCAGTATTATAATGAAGATCATTATGTTGAAGGCGAGAATGAGAGTCTTCATGCCAACTAGGACAGCCATAGACAAAGTAGAGGAGTTGTGCCAATCCCAGTAGATCAAAATGGTCCTTATGTTAACGTCACTACAATGGGTGTATCAGAGCCATTTCTTTTGGATACTGGAGCAATGAGAAGTTCTATCATTCATTCTAAACTCCATGGGGCACCTTTGTCTGGCTTAACAAATGTTTCTGTAGGATTCTCTGGCGCCCCTGTTCGCAATCCGGTTTCTTGTCCTCTGCCTATTTCTCTGCCTATTTCAGTTGGTCCTTGGTTGTGGTGAGAATCTGTTGGGTCTAGACCTATTGAAAAGAATGCATGCTACAATATATTGTTCTCCTTCTGGCGTACATCTCACTCTAGGTCAGAAGTTGATCTCCCCAATGTATCTGTCCAAAGATCAGTTTCCTCCTGAGTTGCTTTCTCTTCCAACAGCACTTTGGGCCACGGGTCCGAATGATGTAGGTTGTCTTGAGATACCGCCTTATGTTGTTACTCTCAAGCCCAATGTTGAATTACCACGTGTCCCACAATATAGAAATTCTGCTGAAGGTGAAAAAGCGCTTTTGGAAATCATTCATGACCTAATTCGGAAGGATGTGGTTGAAGAAACGAAAGGTAACACATGCAATAGTCCTATTCTTCCTGTTCTTAAACGTACTGATCCTTCTCAGCCTCCTGTGTACCGGTTTGTGATTGATCTGCGAGAAGTAAACAAAATTGTGATTCCACAATTCCCTGTTGTTCCAGATATCACTGCCTTGTTGACTATTGAATGGTACCCCGGAAACCATTCAAGAAGATAGTGTAACCCTCTCTGAGCATGGCACACTTCTGTCCTGGAATATCGCAGGATTGAAATCTAAGTTGAATGATCCTAACTGGGTACGATTCATTAATTCTTATGACATTTGCTTATTCCAAGAGACCTGGCTACTGGAGGCTCAGTTTGTAGCGGGTTTTTTGAATTTTAACGTCTTGGCCGTAAAGGGCAAAAAGGGGCGTCCTTCAGGTGGTCTCACCACCTGGATTAGACAGGACCTAGGTATTATTGTTAAGGAGCTTCCCACCTCTCACCCAGATATCCAGCTACTTAAGCTTAAGTTTAGAAACGGTAAATCGCTGGATATCTACAATGTCTATGCTAGAAGTACTGGGGGCAAGAAATCAGATATTATAGCACGTTTGGAGGAACTCTTGCTTCTTCATTCCCACCACTCTCATGTAATTGTAGGTGGTGATTTTAATCTAACCTTTGAACCCCTTTCTGGTATTGATTGGAGTATCTCGAAGGTTGAGGATGACTTATGGGGTGTCCCATGTTTAGATCTTGAACCTGTCACTCGTTGGTCTGAACTGGCAATCCAGATCAACGCCCTTTGCTTAAGCAAGGGGCTTCGTGCAACTAACGGAAGGACTGAACAGGATAAATCCGGATCTATCACCTTTAAGAGTGGTTCCCGTACAAGCAGGATAGATTACATCCTACTATCTTTAGATCTATGGGAATCCCTGAAGGGCATGGAAGTTATAGCCAGATTGGAGAGTGATCACAACCCTCTCTCTCTGACTACCTCGCTTTGGGTGACTCCCATTGCCCATAATAATCTTTCTCCTCAGCTCCTTCAAGACGTGGTTATTTCTAATGATATGCGTCATGTAAAGTGGGCAAAGGTTGCTCAAAGCCAAGAAAGCCTTACTCATATTTTTAATAGATTAGTGCTTGCCATTCAGGATATGGGGGCCGTACTTAACCAGTGCCCATTGGCATCTCATTGTAACCTGGGAACTTCGATCCATGAAACCTTCTTCTCAGAACTTAAAGATATCTTTGTTAGACCCATCAAAAAAACTAAACCTAATGTCGACTCCTCACTACGTTGGTATTCTACCGATTGTAGAGAAGCTCGTGCTAATCTGGGCACCGCACTGGAATCTGGTGACATCTCCTTAGTTCGTCCCGCTAGGTATGCATACAAGCAAGCCATCTTTAAAGCCAAGAGAGCATGGGACTTCCAAAGATGGCAGGAACTTAGGGAAGCAGGCGCCCATAAAGACATGAGACGATTCTGGTCAGTTTTTAAATGGGGGGCTGGTGGTAACCCTGATAAACCACAAAATTGGGTTACACAAGATGACTGGGTCAAGCATTTTGAATCCTTATATGCAATTGACGAAAACACATGCCCATCTTTAAATTATCAATATACTTTCTACAATGAAGATGCCTTTAGCTTGGGTGATGTTGTTATTGCCCTTAAGTCATTGGTTCCTGGGAGGGCTCCTGGGATGGATGGAGTTCCTGCTGATATTTTCTCCTGTAATAGTGAGTCATGGGGTAACTACATTTTAATTTTAGCCAATTTGATTGCTAGAGGCGCTCCGATTCCGACGTCCTGGAAGGGAGCAGAAATTATTCCAGTGTTCAAGAAGGGGGACAAGTCTCTCCCCGCTAATTATCGTCCTATCAGCCTGATTGATACTACACAAAAGATCTTAGGCAGGTTGATCCTGAACAAAGTGTTGGATTGGGCCCTAGACAATGCAATCCTTTCCCATCTACAAGCTGGCTTCAGAGCAAGAATAAGCACCATCGATCAGGTGCTGCATTTTGCTATGCTCTATTGGAAGGTGGTTTACTTGGGGGGAGGCAGCCTATATGCAGCTTTTATTGATCTTAGGGCAGCCTTTGATTTAGTTCCTCGGCAAACCCTATGGGCTGTCTTAGACAACCTGGGGATGCCAGCTGTTCTAGTTTCTCTAATTGCTAGACTCCATTTAGATAACTTTGCGCAGATTAGATGGGGTGGTGTTGGACAAGTAACTAGGCAGTTCCCCATCCAAAAGGGGGTCAGGCAGGGCTGCGTCCTCGCGCCAACCTTATTTTCTCTATATATCAATGACATAGCAAAACTATTAATAGATGCGAAAGTGGATGCCCCTTCTCTGGCAGGTGCGAAAATTCCTATTTTAATGTTTGCCGACGATTGCCTAATAATTTCTAAAACCCCGAGTGGCCTACAGAGGTCCTTAGGTTTGTTCGAGGAGTTCTGTTTAGCCCGTGGGCTCGAAATTAATGTTTTAAAATCCAAATTCATGTCTTTTAATCAACCAAAATCTTTTAAATGTAAGATATTTATGAATAGTTTGTTACTGGACCAGGTCCAAGATTTTACTTATTTGGGCATTTGTATTCAGCATGACTTGAGCTGGAAAAAGCAGGTTAACCTGGCATCTCTTAAGCACTCTCAACTCTCTGGTGCTTTGAGTAAAGAACATGCCAAATCTTTGACCAAACCTATTGATCCTGCTCTTCGGGTGTATGATGCAAAAGTGGTTGGAGCTGCACTTTATGGAGTTGAATTGTGGGGATTTGAAAATGTACATAAGTTATCTTCCTCTGAAAATAATTTCTTTCGAAATTTAACTAGTCTACCTCAGAGCACTCCCCTTTGCCCTCTATTCTATGACCTTGGTATGAGACCGATAGCATTAATTGCCTCATTCCGCCCTATTCTATACTGGAGGCGGTTATGGGTCACCCCCGAACTTAGGCTTTTTGCTCTTGGCCTCATGGACATTATCAAACTGGACATTTGCCGAAAGGTCAAGTGGCTCCGCAGGATCTATGAGTCGCTTCGGGACCTGGGTCTAAAAAACCTGTGGGAGGATCCTCAAAATGCTTGTTTCCCTACCAAACAAGTCCTGAAGGCTTTGTACTGGGAAATGGTAGCATCCAGAGTTTTCAGATCAACAGCACCGCTTTCACTATCTGGCATCTTCTTGGACTTTAAGGACACCATTTCCTTGGCACCTTTTTGGGATGATATAACCAGTCCTTTGGACAGGAAGCTTTATTTTCAGTTCAGAGTTGGTAGTCTCCCAGTAAGAGAGTTTACATCTAGATGGTCCACAGAAAATGTACTTAATTGTCCTGGATGTACTGCATCTATCGAATCTGTTAATCACTTTTTGTTCCAATGCCCTTCCTATATAATCCCTCGACAGACCTGGCTTAAACCAATGTGCCGGACCTTGGGTACCATGAATACCAAGGTGGCAGTTCGCATTTTACGATCTGCTGAAACTTCATTTGTCTATATATCTGTTGCAAAGTTTCTTGGCAGGGCATGGGTGATTAGGAGCAAAATGTTGTCTTGATTAATTTTCCTTCCCGTGAATTGCTAAATTAGTCTGTAAATATCTCTATTTATTTATTGTTTTAAACCATTTTAAAATATCTTAAAATGTTTTATGTAAATGTATGGTATAAATATGCTTTTATGACAATCGTCGAATAAAGCTTTCTTGACTTGATACCTTCCACAGCGACTTGGTTTTCTGTTATCGATCTAAAGAATGCTTTCTTCAGTATTCCCATTGCAGAAGAGAGTAGGGACATTTTTGGTTTTTCTCTTGGAGGCCGAAGCTTCCGGTTTAAACGCGCACCTCAAGGCTATTGTGAAAGTCCCTACATTTATAGTCAAGCTTTGAAATGTCATCTTGATACTTTTCATTTGCCGTCTGGTGCTGCTCTCATCCAGTATATGGATGACTTGTTAGTAGCCACTGACTCAGAAGAGATTTGTAAAAATGTCACTGTTGCACTGCTACGCCACTTGTTTAAACTGAATCACAAGGTTTCACCTTCCAAACTACAGTATGTTTGTCGAGAGGTTACCTACTTGGGTCATCTCCTATCAAAGGAGGGACGGCGATTGACACCAGAACGAATTCAAGCGATTGCACGAATGTCTGTACCATCCACACAAAGGGAAGTACGTGCTTTTCTGGGTATCACTTCTTATTGTAGACAGTGGATCCCTAACTTCTCTTTGGTCGCCAAACCTATATTAGCACTCACTTTAAAAGATACGCCTCAGCCCCTTCCTTGGACTGATGAGTGCCAAAAGAGTTTCACTGATTTACGCACTGCTCTCTGTTCTGCTCCTGTACTAGGCACCCCAGATTACACTAAGCCTTTTACGCTGTATGTTCACGAAAGAGAAGGTTGTGCATTGTCAGTCTTGACACAGCAATTTGGAGACAGACAGCGGCCATGTGCCTATTTTTCGGCTACATTAGATCCCGTAGCTAAAGCATTGCCCAGTTGTCTCAAAGCCACAGCAGCCGCAGCAATTTCTATCCGACAGTCTGCTGGAATGGTGTTAGATAACACTCTCATTGTCATGGTGCCACATGCAGTGGATACTTTGCTAAACAGAACGAAAACACAACATCTTACGAGTGCACGTTTAACTGGTTACGAGCTGATGCTTTTGGCTAGTCACGTACACATCAAACGATGTAATACCCTGAATCCAGCTACTTTGTTGCCCCTTCCAAATGAGGAGAGTGTTGAGGATCAGCATGATTGTTTCTTCCGTACTGAAGAAGAGAGAAAAGGGAGAATTGACCTGAGAGACACACCGTTAGAGAATCCAGATGTGACTTTATGGGTAGATGGTTCTTGTTTTAAAATGCCTAATGGAGATACGGTTTCAGCCTATGCTGTAACTACCTTACATACGATTGTGGAAACTGCACGTATAAGACACAATTCAGCGCAAGCAGCAGAGTTGATAGCACTGACGAGAGCTTGTGGATTATCGAAAGGGAAAAGAGTGAACGTGTACGCTGACAGTCAGTATGCCTTTGGTGTCGCATTCAGTTTTGGGCGTCTCTGGAAGGAAAGGGGATTCCTAACTTCACATGGCACCAAAATACAGCATGGTCAGTTAATGACTGATCTCCTTGAGTCACTTGCTTTACCCGTCCAAATAGCGATAGTGAAGTGTAGCGCACACAAGAAGATTACGGATGATGTTGGGCGAGGAAATGCATTTGCTGATGAAACAGCAAAGTAAACAGCGAGAGATTCAACGAGTCGAATGTATATGGCAGGTCCTGCAAATTGGGTCAGAGAGAGAGGAATGTGTGAGAATACAGTGGAAAGCGTGTAAATGATTCAGAAAGAGGCTTCAGAAAGAGAGTTGAGCAAGTGGAGAGAAAGTACGGGAATGTTGGATGAGATGGGTTGTTGGATAGAATTATCCGAACATCAACGTTGGTTGTTACCGGATGCTTATGTACTCCCAGTGGTTACTATGGCTCATGGTCCAGCTCACCTTAGTGCAAAAGGCATTTGTAAACTTTTGGCCCCAGTGTGGCAAAATGAGAACATCCCAAAATGTGCAGACAATGTAGTAAAGCATTGTATTGTTTGTCTAATGTACAATCCAGGAAAGGGAACTCCAACTCCAGCAGGTCACTTTGCTCCTCCGACATACCATTTGAAGTGTTGCAAATCGATTACATCCATATGGATCGATGCAACAATCTCAAATATGTTCTGGTGGTAGTATGTGCCTTTTCAAGATGGATAGAAGCATACCCTTTGAAAGATAATACAGCTTTATCCACAGCTAAAATCCTACTAAAAGAGCTCTTTCCCAGGTTTGGTTTGCCACGCATTGTCTGGAGTGACAATGGGAGCGAATTTGTTGGCCAAGTTATGCAGAAAGTTTGTGCAGGTCTTGGAATCAAGCAAAAGTTCCATGCGGCAAATCATCCACAATCAGCGGGTTTGGTAGATTGTTACAATGGAACTCTGAAGTTGAAATAAGCGAAGATTCAAGCAAGTACGGGACTTAATTGGCCTGATGCTTTGCCGTTAGCTCTGCTATCCACCAGAACTGCAGTACACTCTCGTTTGGGACTTAGCCCTTATGAAGTGGTATTTGGCCGTCCGGCCAACGTATGGGGAATACCTCGCCCTAAAAAATTCTCTGACTTGCCCTATCCAATGTTGATTGACTATCTGCATGACCTTACAACTAAATTGCGTGTTCTTCATCAACAGGTTCAGAGTGCTTTGCCGGAGGCCTCCACAGACCCAGGTCATTCCATCCGACCAGGTGACTGGGTCTGTGTGAAGAATTTTCAAAAGACGAAAAATCTGCAGCCCAGGTGGCGTGAGCCTCGAGTGGTGTTACTTACGACAAGAACAGCCGTCAAAGTTGAAGGAAAAAAGAACTGGATTCACGGTGTGCATTGCAAGAAAGTACCTTTGCCTTTGCCTTTTGATCAGTGGGTTCGTAGAGGGGTTGGTGACTGTGAAGGCGAAACAGTTCCACGATTTGTACCCTTTAGCAATGCACACCTGAATGGGACATTGTCTGAGAAAGAGAACAACAACATTTTACAAGAAGCAATTCCATTGCATCGTCGCTTGAAAACGACTGAACCCAGAACATTGTTTCGAGATCAGAGTGTTCTGGGGAAGGAGCGCTACAACCTTAGGCCCAGACAAAAGAACAATTGAGACTTTCTTCTCCCTTGTGTAGTGTTCTGTTTAGGTTGCAGGGTCACGGTAGGAGTCTAGGTCACGACCTGAGTAGTGACAATAGGTCTGCAGGATCCTCAGTGTCATAGGACGGTAGAGCATCGTGACTTCAGTGATTGAGGAAGATTGCCGTGAGCATCCACTAGTAAAAATGGAAACTACACCAAGTAATAAAGAGAGAAGAAATGAGATGAAGAAAGCATCTTGTAAAATAATGTACAGTCGTTTTAGTATAACTCTATGTGTTTTTATATAATTATGTATTGCTTTGGCGATTATTGGTTGGATAGTTTATGTTTTGCAGCCAAGAAATACCTCCCCTTCTTCCTCTTTACCTTCTTCTACTATCTCTCCACACCTCTTTCATACTTTTCCTTCACATGAACTTGTCAGAAGAACCGAGTATTACAATAATTCCTTTATCCAACTATTACACCAGCATCAACTAGTGGTTAACACAACTGATTGTTGGGTATGTGGTCTTATGCCACATACCACCGAGAAAGGAATGCCATATCTAGTTCTTCCTTTTTCCTATGAGGGTTCTGCTTGGGCATTCTTCGTTATTTTCTCCAATGCATATCAAAGCAAATTCAGACGGTCTGTTACTTCACAAATTAATTATCTGGATTTTAGTCATAGTTCCTTGATTAAGGGTATGGTAGTTATGGCTAAAATCATGGAGAACAGCAAAATTTCCATTGACGAAAGGAAAGCATACACCAATTGGAACATCACCTAATACATGTCGAGTCTTAATAATAAAGTAGGAAAGGGAAAATCCTCGCCAATCTGGACTATACCGCATCAAGGTAACTTCTGTTTACAGATAAACGATCGTTCTTCTGACACTGCACAAAAGAGTAACTGTTCCTACACGTACATTTATTCCTCTCCAAACTCGCCTCCTCTAGTACCGTCTCAAGGCACCTATTTAATTTGCTATGATAGAGCTTATACTTGGTTACCAACGGGTTTCTCTGGTACTTGCTACATAGCCTTCCTTCTTCCTCCTACTTACACTGCCTCTGCCAATTATCACCGAACCCGTTTCAGCCGAGGAATTATTGACTCAAAAGACACCGCGGGACAAGAGGGAGGAGATTTCCTTAAAGGTTTCCTTCCCTTCTGGGGTCCAATGGCCAACAGCAGAAATGTAAGGCAACTGGTCCGTGTCGTAGAGACTACAATAGATATCACTGTAGGAGCCTTAAGTAATATCACGGCGGAACTACAGGCGGATCGTCTTATGACCTTACAAAACCGAGTTGCCTTAGACTTTATTCTTGCCGATCGTGGTGGAGTATGTAAATTGATCGGGTTAAGCTGCTGTATTTTCATTCCTAATGACGCTCCGACAGTATACCAAGCTATCTCCAAGTTGCACATAATCTCCGAGTCTATTCATCAGGATGAAGGAGATTGGTCTTTAACGGAATGGTTTTGGGGACTACTGTCCAAATGGGGTTGGAAAGCATTGACATTCCTTGGAATAATCTTGACCATTGTGTTGTGATCTCTGAAGATAGACACCTGGAGCCAGGAGGTATTATTAAGTCTTCTTTATTCAGTCTCCAGTACAGGTCACATCTGTCTTTAATCCAGCCAGCCTAGTGTGGTACCAGCCCCACCAGGAGCAGCCTGCCTAGCTGCTCAGCCCATCTCTAACTGCCAACACTCATCCACTCAGACACCCAGGCATTCCACGCATCACAGGCACACCAACATTCCATGACCATCTCACGCTCTGGCTGAGCAGCTAGAGGCAGCAGGGCTGGAGTACATGTTATACAATTAAGTAGGGTATAACACATTGTATTTTCTGTGCATCCCAAAACCCAAACCACCGGTAACGGAAAACATAAGAATGATGTTACAGCAACAGCTCGATGATCTCATGGCTATTGACGTGAGTCTATCTTGCCTGAGTTCTGGCAAAAGGGGGGTCTGAGGAACTTCGATTTTCGATCACGATCGAATCGACCCGCCATTTTGTGACCCGCCGCCATTTTGTGTTGCCATCACTCAGGCAGCACGGCGAACGAAGTCTATTCTGCTTTTCCCGTAGCTTGGTGTCGAAATACGTCCTCGGCCTTATTTGCGAAGCTGGTGTTTGGACTAGCCGAGTACACTAATCCTTGTCTGGCTTTCCTAATCCCTGTTTCAACTATCTGTAGGCTCACACTATTCTTTCCTGATCATATCTTATCAACTGGCCTTCACTGTCTCCTGCTAGCATTCTCTCGTGTCACAACTGTCCTCCAATACACACAAGCGTATCTCACCACCTGCAAGTTAGTTATAATCTGTTAATGAATTAGTTCGGGGTGGGATGACAAACACAGTTGGAGGAGAGGTCTTTTCGAGTCATCTGATATTTCTGTTTTCAAACCTTTCTTATTGGTTCCACTTTGTTTTTCCACTTACCCTATTGGCTCATTTCTTCTATGCTTGGGGAGTGTGTCTCGTTAATAATTATGTACTGTATAGTATTTAATCTGATGCACCACAGAGTGAAGTGGCAGTCTCCTGAGAACCTACTTTGTGTACTTCTTGGATAACTGTACTAGCCGCAGCTAAATAAATCCAATCTTCTAACGCCGACAGAGTGTCCCGTGTCTCTGTGTAGCGAAGCAGGTGAACTCCGAGGACAGAGGGCGTACCCTGCGCCGCCAGACCCAAAAGGTTCTGGTTCGTCACTGCCCACTTCTCAAATGCAGGCCAATGCCCGTCTGCACAGCGAAAGGCAGACCTGCTGCTTCAAACAGACGATCAGCCTTTCACTACTGTACTGACCACAGGACAGGCACCAGTTTGTTGCTGCTCTGGTACAGCGCATGATCTGTAACATGGCACACTGGCCAGGTTTGCACCCGGCACACACAGCTAATGGACCCCATGATGCTGGCCATGTCAGTACGACCTGTGTATTATACAATCCCAGGTCTCAAAGGAGAAGGGAAGCAAAAAGGTCACTTAACAACTCTCATCCTCCTGATAAAAAATACTGAAAGAGTTGAGATCAACCCCTCCTGAAGATCATCTACCTATCACTGATGAAGTATGAGAAGGCCATACCAGTGTTTGCAAGGGGCTGTTTCCCCGATGTTTATTGACTTTTTGACTTTGCTGTCACAACTGAGAACCCCCAGCTAGCTGCCCAAGAATGAAGAGTCTGGAACGTCCTACCTTACAGCCCCTGATACAATAGCCTTCTTGTTCTTCCTGCATCAAGCTAACTGTGAGAGCATTCCAAGCCTGCATTATGGATGTATAAGTTAGTTTAACTTAGTGACCCACCTGTCACAATTATTCTGGGTCCGCCAACTACTGAAAAGGCTTTGAACCAGAAGGGTAGTCAAGCGGGTAAACAGCATGGTATAATGACCCAGGATAGGAGACTCTAGTCCACATGGGCTTCTAATATTGGTCTTAAATGGCTTACTGGTGTCACTACAGCATCGTCATGATGGCGCATCCACTAAGTCCACTTACCCCTAAGTGCCGGGGCATACCTATCAACAGTGCAGGGGGTTCAGTGACACTGAGGCCCAGAGGTGCAAGGGGCCCTCTAGACTCCAAATATAGGTCGACTTGTACTACCAAACTATGTGTGGGGGGCTCATTTTTGTCTTGCTTGCACCAGGGCCTACAGCTCTCTTGACGACCTTCAGCTGATTACCTGTGCACTGACTCTCCTACTACTAATCACAAGCACAAAATCCCGTACATTTCATAATGTATAAACTACAGGGGCAAATATCCCCAAAACCTGAAAAAATCATAACTTGGACATTTTAGCCACTTCTTTGCCTGAAGTCTATATCTATACTGTACATACATTCATACACTACAACTTGACTCTTTGATGCTATTAGATAATGTGTTCAGTTGTTTTGTTCCTAGAAAATAAGAATTGCTGAGCATTCTTACATTTGTTTTAATCTAACCTCTCGCTCCGTGTTAAGTAGTGATGTCTTCTATTCTCCTCCAGCTTGCTTATATATGGATGCTGTACAAGTGGACAGCAAGTATTCATTTCGGAATTTGAGGTGCGGTTCTGTCAGTGGGGCAGTGTTTAACGCATCCGGGTTACTGGCATGCGTTTCTTCATTCAAGCTCGAACATCTGCTACTGCTTCCGGAGGCGCGAGCCCTGTGGACCCTGCCTGTGCATGTTTTGTTTGTGCCTCCGGAGCACGGGTTTACGAGGGGGCTTGAAGTTATGGGATGCTGTGGCTTTATGTGCATATTACCTCCGAGGATTTAGCCTGAAGAATCAATAACTGCTGCTGACCTTGCACTGAACTCCATGCTCGGTGCCTGTTCCTTCTTAATCCTCCCCATGGACGGGTATGTTTAAGAACACGCGGGAAGCATCGTCACCATGTGCTGTGTTATATGCCAGCTCTGCTAGTATGCAGCTTCTAAATAAATACAATTTTACCTATAAACAGAAGGCCGCTTCTTTCAAGCTGGGTTGTGCAGTACCATATTGTTTATACCAGGTGCAAAAGGGTGATAAAAAGTTTTTATGTGAACTGTCTCTTGGGTCTTACTTGGATAGTGCACACTAATTAAGTTTCTTGAGGCCTAAAGTTTGTTTATTTATATTTTCAGATGCAAAGTAGATGCTACTGGCTGTTCCATGAGTTGTCTTATTCGCAACTAAAAGGGTTACACATTTTACTTTTAACAGCTTCAGCTATAACATCGTTTGTCAATAAATGTAATCAAAATGTACAAGTTATGCGGGATGTTTTTTAATAAAAGTGTCAAAACGTTTACTAGAAAGCTCCCTTTAAAACATTCAGATCGTCACATTCAAACATTTAGAATGAAACCAGTGTTGCAGATTTAAACAAAGGCGATTGCAGGCATATTCCTTCTTTCAGATGCAGCTATCCGAGAATCAAGCTCCCAATTTCCAGTACAATTTAATATTCTCATAGCGCTATGATTACATCTTTTCTAGACCCTTGTATAAAAGAAGAGGGTTATGCGTTCCCTTTTCCACAGCTTCATTTATTGTACATAGCAGCTATCTATATGCGGCACTCCATTTTGTCAATGTTATCAAAAGCGCTTTCTGCGTTTGTCTTTTTGCATTAAACCTACCTGGTCTAAATTACCACATGGAAATCCATACTTCCCTTCTGTTTGCATTGCACTTTATTCTTTCCTTGCTAAAGTGATACATGCAGTGCTGAGATCCACCCTCCGGCCCCCTTGTGGCAATAGTTCGCAATGAACAAACGCTTGCACTCCAGGGTTTTTTTTTTTTTTATAAAGCATGTGAAGTCCTCAGTTGTCAGGCACACATCACACTTCAATGAGGAAGATTCAGACTGGTGCATTTTCACTGTAACACCCTTGTGATTAAAAGATTTGCCATCAACATCCTGTGCATGTTATATGTATAAACAAAAGTATCATTTAGTAGATAGATTTACAAAACAACTAAAAAGTGTTGGGTATAATGCTTGCTAAGGTCTCAGCCACTGGAAATCTCTTTGGCCACATTCTAGTCCTTCATTTGTTCTGAGCCACTGGCAATTGCTTGGAATGCATTATAGTCTGTTGTTTTTTGGCCCATTGTGCCACTCCAGGCAGTGAGCAACCATTTGCAACTCAATATTGTTATGTTCCAGTAGGAACAACCCAGCCCGAAATACCAGGCCGCCTCCATTCTGAAAGTGATGGACCCAATTTTTATGGTGCAGGTTTGTTAGGAATAGTCCAATGTCTGATCACACCTGTTGCACTTTGGGTGTCACATTAAAACAACAGGAAATTATGGGTAGAATGCTTGCACAAAGTACCAGCCAATGGAGATTGCTCTGCGATGCATTGTTGTCCATTATTCTTTTGCCCACTTCACGACTCCACATGGAGAGAATCTATTTGTGCATCAGTTTTGGTCCTGTTTCCATAGGAATCATCCAGTCCGAACTGCCAGGCCACGTCCCCTCTGAATGGGAGCCCCAGCAACTCCTCTGGAAACCAATTTCACCCTTGTTGTCTTCCAGACATTGATTAAAAGAAGGCTTAGTGATAGTGGCATTTTTAAAATGCTTTTACAGAGCAGGAGTCCCCTGGCCTGCACCTTCCTGTTTAAGTGCTGCAGCAGAATCTAGGGCTTCAGTGTCAGTTCCCAAGGTGGTTCTGACTTTACCTATAGAGCCGTAAGCAAGAACACAGGAGGTAAAATAGGATTGACGATCCTTTTTCCCTAACACCAAAGACTCTGGCAGATTAATTTATCTTATCAAACAATTTAGGTAAATACTGCAATATTCCCCTTCAATATTTGCCCTCATAGAAAATGATGCTCTGAATAATTCTAAATAGTGAATTCAGATTAGATAGGGTTTCAAGCCGATAAGCCTAAACATTTATTCTTAGCAGAGTTTTTTGCGTGGCTGGTTGTATTTAACTTTGAAGTTAGTAGGACAAATTAATAATACCCTTACAATACACGGGGTAATTAGCTGTAAGCATACCTCCAAATAACAAGCTTCAACAAACGTATTTAAACTATGCCATCTCCTGATAGATATACCTCAACCGGCTAGCACTACCCCCAATTTCTTAAACTTTGTGGTCCCTTTACTGCCACACTGGCATCACAATTCACCTATTTGTTGTGCCTTTTTTCTGTGTATCACTCTTTTGCATATGGTGATCCAGTCATATAGTCTACCGTACCCTTGATTTTATGGCATGACACGGAGACTAACATTATGCAAATCTCCTTAATTTCCAGCACACAGCAGCGACAATTGAAGAATCTAGAACTTCAATAACATTCCAACAACTTATAAAGTCCTCCAACACACAGCCAACTCCCTTCTTTGTAGCTGCTGCTCACAGATAAGTACATTTCCTACCAACCATTCTATTAGCACTGCATACCAATTAAGCTACTTAAGGGTACAAGTACCACCCCACCCTACTGCTCTAACTATACTACTTTTCCTCGCGTACCTCTAATGTATTGCAAATTAGCATGTACCTCTAATGTATTGCAAATTAGCATGTAACACAGAAGAAGGATGTCGCCTTTTGAGATCAGCAACTTTAATTAAGGGACTCGGGCAGGAGGTCTTTCCACCTCCGCACCGAGCTCACGCGATGTCTCTTTCGGCCCTTTAAGGCTGAAACCGAGCTTTTACCCAGCGCGTCAATCTCCCCTTCGATAGAGATCTTGCGCTTCACTCAGGCCTTTGGAAATATATAAAGACTGTACCCGTCACTACAGCAACAGGACTTCAAGGGTAAACAACCCACGAGCCGGACTCAGCAACCTGAGACTGATTCGTGAAAGTCAATACCCTGAGGCTGAAGAGCACAAGAGCAGCGAGTGTCAAACAATGCTTCGCGAGCCTTGCCGGCCTCGATAAAAATAATGATATAAACATTCCTTACAGTTACGAAGCCCAGAGGTGGCCAATCACTGGATCTCCTCACCCGTGCGACGCATAAGCACCACACGCTACACAACCCCAAATAAAAATAAAAAAATGGAAACCAGGAGATAGATCCCTGCATAAAAATAAAGAAAGGACTTTAGAGGAAAAGCCCTGAGAGACACACAGTGGCCATTTCAAGAGATTGGGGCCTAATATTAAAAATACTACAGCTGCCATTTGGATAGCTTGGGAAACCAACTGTACTCTGGCAGATATAGTCAAACCAACTGACATCAGCTGCTTCCTCGTACAGAGCCCGACAACACTGGTACCTACTTACCTGTCATCATGTCCCTTGACCCCCTCAGTAAGCACTTTGGAGGATAGGATGGTAGGGCTGATAAATAAATCTATAAATAAAGTAATTGGCTTGTTAGACAACACAATCAATAAAAAACTGGAGGCTCTCTCCAAAAAGGCTGGCCGACTGTTAGCACAAGACATCCTGAAGGGGTAGACAGGGAGAACAAGGCCCAGAGAAAATGAAGCGCAGCAGATAACATAACAAAAAGGGTTGAAAAATCAAAACTATCTAACCAAGTGACATCACGCATTGGTGGTGAATCAGACGGTGCCCTGGGCACTACAGGAGGGCAAGCAAAAAAAGGCCCAGCCACTACCCCTATTGATAGTGAGGATGATTTGGAGGATACAATTAACCTGTCCTACTCCTCCGACTTGGATACAGGCATTTAGGAAATTGAACAAAGGAATATTGAAACAAGTGACGAGGCACCAAAGGCCTCTGGGTCGAAAAATGGGAATTGTGGGCCCATTTGGCAAAAGTATGTTTGACCCACTCCTCATCAAACATCTAACACCCCCTGTCTCCGGAATGTGCCCCTTCCCAACATATTGCTGAATACCTCTCCTTCTGGCTCCACAAAGAAATACTCAAAGAAGTCAGATCTCACCTGAGGTCCGAATGCCCACACCCCTCCCTATCAGACAAAGCTGCCTCAACCCTGGAATTGGACCCAAAGGTGGTTGCATTTATTGCTAAAGGGGGAAAAGACCCTAGGAAAGGCTTTGACAAAGGCCTAAAGTCCTGTCAGGATCACCTACTTGATATTATCGTCCCACTGACCAAAAGGTTTGAAATTGCCAAGGGGGCTGAGCTTGATGACTCTCACATTGACCCGAAGGAATTGCAGCAGTGGGCGCAAAGAGGCATTTGCCAGGTAATGCCAACACAGCCCTCTCCAACGAGAGAAGAAAAAGTGTCCTACTCAAGATAGACCCAAAACTGGTTGAACTGGTCACGAAAGAAGGAGGAGCAGCATAACAAGGCCTACTCTTTGGGGACGACTTCATTAGAAACATGGCAAAGTATGTAGGAGTATTCAGCTCCATCCGAAACTCCAAGAAGGACATCAAAACAGTATTTCAGGATAGGGTTTTTGGCAGGGCCGGAAGAACAAGGGGTCTGTTCCTCAGCCGTGGCCAAAGCCCTTCAAAACCCTACTTGGGGCTTGGCCAAAGACTTAAACATCCAAGCTTCGCTTCCTACTCCACCTTCTACCCATATCCATATAAAAGCGGGAGGGAGACTGGCCCAATTCTCTGGGAACTGGAAACTGGTAACTCAGGACCCTTGGATCCTAGGCACAGTCAGGGGATACAAAATAGAATTCATTGCCACATCAGTGCAAAGAAAAATGCCCCGGTAAATGGTATTCTCACAAGAAGAAACACTCCTAGTATCACAAGAAGCAGAGGACTTACTGACCAAAGGGGCAATCGAGAAGGCCATGGGTTCTGGCTTTATCAGCAATATCTTTCTGGTGGAAAAGAAGGACAAAGGGTTAAGACCAGTGATCATCCTGAAAGAATTGAACAAATGCATGGTTTACCACCCTTTCAAAATGGTTAACCTGTCTAGACCTCAAAGACGCATGCCTGTTACTAGCGCTACTGATAATGTGTTAAATGCACTTTAAATTTCATAATATTAGCCTCTGTGTCATGCGATAAAATGTAGATTTATTTCTCACCCTGATGGGCAGAAAAACTGGATTTTATTAAAGACATGGAGACTAAGATTATCCCTCCACAAACTACCCTCCTCAGTGGAGTAAATGTTACTGATTGTATTCTGGTTATATTTTTCAGAATAGAAACCTTTTATTGAGGAAATAAATCTTATATGGAAGTCAAAAGTATTAGATGTTATCCTGTTTGCAACACCAACAAAGAAGGGAGAAGGCTGCTTGTTGGAGGATTTTATAAGTTGTTTGAATGTTATTGAAGTTCTAGATTCTTCAATTGTTGCTGCTGTGATCTGGCAAGAGACTTGCCTAATCTTAGCCTCCGTGTCTTTAATAAAATCCAGATTTTCTGCCCATCATCTACATTTTCCACTTAACTTCCTCAACTCCTCGAAGAAGGGTTTAATTAGAAACTTAAAGTGGGAACTCCCAGAATAAAAAGGGCATCCATCAAAGCCTTTAGGGAGGCGATATTCATTCACTGTCATTTTTGCATCATATCTCCTGAAAGAGATGTCCCTAAATCATCCAAAAATGTGACATAAAGCTTCAATTCCAGTCATGTCCATAGTTTTGGCAGGTCTCCAACCTGAGTCAGTCAAACTTATACTGCTCAAAGGTGTGTCTCTAAAAAGCATTTTTCCAGTGCCATAACCTCAGTCAGATGTTTGGAGTTGTTCGGGTTAATTGTTTCCGGACCAATTTATGTTAAAAATTTTCAGTACGTACCAGTTCTAGACCATCCCCCAACTTCTTACCTAAGGTTGCTTCTGTATTTCATAGACAAGAAGAGATCCTTTTTATTCCCCATCAAACGTGAAACAAGACGGACCTTAAAAGGTGTCCTCTCTGTTGATTTATGTAAATTAGTGGAAAAACAAAAAATGAGAAACCACATTGGAGGAAACCACATAATGAAAAACCAGTTTTAAGGAAATACAAATAGATCAAACATTTGAGGAAACATTTTGAAGGAAAGATAATTTTAGGGAAAAACACAAATGTACATTAAACTTTGGTGGCGTTTAGGACCAGTGAGGGGTTTTTGGGTTCAGGGATGGGTAATGTTTAGGTATGATGAGGGATTTTTAGGGGTTATGAATGGGTGGAATTCAGACATGGACAGGGATTTCTAGGGTTCAAGGATGGATGGAGTTTAAGGTTTATGATGGTTTTTTTAGGTACATGGAATCTGTTTTTAGGGTTGAAGGATGAGTGACATTTGGGTGTGGAAGATGTTTTTTTATAGTTCAGGGATGGGTGGAGTGTAAGGGTGTTGAGAGGTTTTTAGGGTTTGTGGAAGGGCAGAATTTAGGGCTAGTAAAGGTTTTAAAGGTTCAGTGCTGGGTAGAGGTCAGGGGTGCTGAAGAGTTTTTAGGGTTCAAGATTTGGTAGAGTTTAGGGTGGTGAGAGGTTTTTAAGAATTCAGGGATGGGTGGAGTTGAGGTGTTGAAAGGGGTTTTTAGAATTCAGGGATGCGTAGTGTTTAAGGGTGATAAGGGGTTTTTAGTGGTCATGGATGAGTGATGTTTAAGGATGGTGCGTTTTATTTTAGGGTTCAGGGATAGGTGGAGTTTGGGGGCAGTGAAAGGTTATAAGGGGTCAGGGATGGGCGACATTTAGATGTTGAAAGGGGTAATAGGGTTCAGGAATGGGTGGAGTTTAATAGTAGTGAGAGGCTTTAGGTTTCTGGTGTTAGTAAAGTTTAAGGGTAGAAGGGGCTTTTAGGGTTTAGGGATGGGTGTAGTTTAGGTGTAGTGTGGGTGTTTCGGGGGCAGGGATAGATGGAATTTAGAGATTGTGAGGGGTCAGGGATGGATGGTGTTTAGGGGTGGTGAGGGGTCAGCAAATTAAAAGCATCTGAAGTAATTGTTTGACAATGTAAAATATATAAATCTGAAATCAGGTCCCCTGAAGTAAAGCACTGAAATGAATACCTCCAACAAAACTGTTTCGGAAAGTAAATGCAACCATTACATGCAAAAGCCAATTTCGAACGAAAAGACATTCTATGAATTGGTATCTATGAAATGGTAAATGTCATTCACTTACAAAATTTCCTTTAAACAGTTTAGATGAAATGGTCTTTCTCAGTAATGGTATTCCAAGAAAGAATTTAAATATGAAATCACATATAATAGTCTTCTCCACATTAATTTCCAGTCCAACTACTCAAACATCAGTTACAATGCACAGAAGGGTATGGTGGGTGGGTGATGACCACTTACCAGTCACCACTTACACAGTCATTAGATAAGATGAGGGCTTGAAGTCTGGCTATCGGCTTAACTATTGATTGCGATTAACATAATCCCTACATGTGGCTGGCGGGCAAATAACCAATAGCCCTCTCTTTTCAAGAATTGTGCATGCAAAAAAAGTTCATTCTAAGGGTAAAAGAGTAATTGAAAGAGTAAGTATTCTTTATTGCGTGATTATTAATACAGCACAATAGCACTGCACAATAAAAGAATAAAAAAACATATATCCAAAAGATTACATTTAAAATGTTTTATAAAACAGACAGATGGTCCCATCGCCATTGGTTTTTAAGAGACAGAACTCTGGAAAGAGACTCACTTCCTATCCTGTAGATTAAGGTGAAACTGCCCCAAGCCTATTACCTGATATCTTTGGGTCTAGTTTGCGCTATAAAAAATAAAAAATACCATTACCCGAGGGGGGGAAGTGAACAAATAATTAATACACAACAGTAGAGTGTGAACAGTTTTCTTAGTGAACTTCTACTGCCCCAAAGTGTACCTGGCAGGTCTAACAATGTTTCTAGAACTCTTCCTGGGACAGGTTTTGTCTATACGAGGAAGAACCATTGTCTCTGAAGATGAGGTGGCGTCCCTTGCCCAAACCTTCACCACCCTCTTGATGTTTCACCAATGACCTCCCTCAACCTTTACCGCATTGCCAAGAATCTTGAGAACTTTGACTGGCTGACTGAATTTACTGTCAAAAGGAAGAAGGGTACGAAGTTCCTTGGTGCCTTAAAAATCATCTTGGTCAGAGTCCTAGTTATAGTCACTTGAGGCAGGTTGACCTGTCAGCTGAGTAGTGGGAGGAGAGGAATTCCTCCTTTCGGAACAAGTGCCTTCACACATCCAGCAAGCTAGGTGTCATGCTTCATCATACGGGCCTGCTCCTGGTTGGGTCGGCGCTGCAATACCAGACGGACACTCATAGAGGGGCTCTTTATCGGAGATCTTTTGTTCCTTGCCGTTTGGTGCCGTGGGTGTGAGGGCCCTAGTGAATTTACTGTCACCCTTCTTAGCATGAACAGCAGTTTTGATTTTAATCATGTCCCCCACTTCAAGCGGAGCTACTTTAACACATCTACGGGAGTCGAACCAAAGCTTCTTTTTAGATTGCGAAGCATACATGTTTTTACTCGCCAAAGACATTAGCTGGGAAACATCAGTTTCAGCCCTGACCCACTTGCTCATCCATGGAGGCCTGAAACAAGTGTTCGGCTTTCGTCCCCTCAAAAGTTCAAAGGGAGAAATTTTTGTGGCAGACTGTGGGGTAGTTCTATAGAACCAAACCATGGCGTCTAGAGCTTTGCCAGCTCTGACCCACCTAATACACTCCCCCACCACCCAGTTCATTCTCTCAACTAAACCATTCGTTTGCTGGTGATAAAGGGAGCTTTTGTGGTGTTTCATGCCAGATTCAAGGAGGAAAGACTTGAATTCTGTACTAACGAATTGCTTTCCATTGTCTGAGACTAAAGTCTCAGGAAAACCCTCTCTCAACCACATGTTTTGAGAAAACTCCATAATAGTCTTTGTGTTGGCTTCTTTCACCATCTTGACCTCTGGCCACTTTGAAGCATAGTCCATGCGGACCAAAATGAAACAGGATCCACCGGGAAGAACCTCATACGGGCCCATAACATCAATACCAAATTTCAACCACGGACCTTTGAGGCATTCGATAGGCATCATTGGGGAACAGACACTTTCAAACTTCTGTCAGCTGCACCGCAAGCACAGCAATTGGTAACCACAAGACCAATTTCAGCATCCATCCCTGGCCACCAATAGGTGTCCCTGTTGTGCCACATGGTGAGTGTGGAACCAAGATGACCTTCGTGGGCTCTTTCAATGATGGTTTTGCGGAAAACATCAGGGGGTACAAACTTGTCTGCACTGAGCAACAAACCATCTTCAATGGAGAGTTCACCTTCAACCTTCCAGAAAGGTTGGAGAGGGGCAGGCAGCCCTTTCTCTCTGGGCCACCCATTTCTGATGAAAGCACACACCTCATGTATGATGCAATCAGATTCCAGCGCTTGCACCCAATCAGTCTAAGAACCCATACTCACATCAGGTAGGTTCAGGACAGCAACTAGACAATCATCACAATATTCACTAGAGAACTCGTCCAAATTGACGTCATTATGTTCACTCGACTTAATGGGAAAACGGGATAGGAAATCCACCCTTCCATTCTCACCACCTGCAATATGTTTCACTCCAAACTGATACTAAAGGAGCTTCATCACCATACGCATAATTCTAGGGGAACAGCACTTATTCACACTTCCCCCCAAAATGTTTACTAGGGGCTTGTGATCAGTCAAAAGCAGGAACCGCTTACCCCAGATATAAGGTGAAATTTCTCAATTGCCTATGCACAGGCCAACAGCTCCTTTTCAATGATGGAGTACTGGAGCTCGGGAGTTCTTAGCACTCTGGAGGCAAAGCATACAGTGTTTTCACAATTGTTATCCAATTGAGTAAGGGTAAAAATGCAAATCCAGTATTTGTAAAGTGCGAACAGTTACCCGAAGGCATCCCATGCTAGGGGCCATCGGGAAGATTAAGCAAGCTATTGCCCAGAGTCACATTGTGCTGGGCTGACCTGCCGCCAGGGATCGAACCGTGAGCCCCAGATTCCAGCGTCAGTCGCCCTGGCCGCGACACCACACCTCTTCCCTAGTTGAGTAAAGGTGGCGCCAATACCTACTTGACTGGCGTCGACAGTCACGCAACATGGTAAACTCGGGTCAAAAGGTTTCAAAATGGGACCGTCCCATTAAGCAGACTTCACAGACTTGAGAGCCACCACACATTCATTGCACCATTCAAACTTGACTCCCTTTTTGAGAAGGTTGCTTATGGGACGTACTATGGATGCAAAGTTAGGAATAAACTGTGAGAAGTACTCACATAGCCCCAGTAATGACTTGACACCAGCTTTGTCCTCTGGTTCAGGGGCATCAACTATAGCTTGAAGTAATCCCGGTCGGGAACTGACCCCATCATGAGAAATAACATGTCCTAAGTATTCAACTTTTGAGCACAAAAATTGACACTTCTCCTCCATCAACCCAACACCACATTTTCTAAACAATGTTAAAACTTTTTCTAAGACAGAATTATGTGATGCAACATCCTTACCGAAAATGAGAACATCATCCTGAAACACAAGGACGCCATCAACATCCCTGAGTATATTGCTCATTATCCTCTGGAAAACAGACGCTGCTGACGCAGGCCCAAAGGGCATGTGACGGTAGTGAAATGTACCCAAAGGTGACACAAATGGGGTAAGATGATCTGATTCAGGATCCAGTTCCACCTAGTGATAAACGCTGGCTAGATCGAGCTTCATGAAAAAGCTTGCTCAATTGGTGGGCGAGAATAGGTCATTAATTTATGGTAGGGGATGGGAATCTACCCATATCTCCTTATTAAGAGATCTCAAATTGACACATACACGGAGATCTCCTCCCCTTTTTCTGGCTACGACCAAGGGAGAAAGCCATAATGAAAATTCTGTCGGTTCAATGATCCCTTTGGCACACAGACCCTTTAATTCTTTTTCCAAAGCCTCCCTCGATCAGGTGGAGATAGAGGTTGAGACTCCTTCCAAGTCTGTTCAAACAATTTTTGAGTGATCATTGTGATCTTTGACCCTGAATCCACTAACAATTTCACATTGTGATCCCCAATATTAATGTCCACAATAGGATCAACACACGAAGACGAATCACCTATAACCACATCTACAGAGGAAGCAGGTTTGAAAGAATCTACCTCATCAGAACTCCTAACAACAGAAATAACCTCAGGGTCAGACTCGTAATCAGATTCAACCGTGCAAATGGATTGTTTTCTAACATTCTTTTTTTAAAGCAAACTTTGGCAAAATGCCCCATCTTTTTGCAATAATTGCACATGATGTTACTAGCGGGACATCGGGAACCCCTGATATGTGGAGGATTCCCACATCTGATGCACATATTGTTACCATTAGCCCTGGTGGAATTGGCTAGATTGGACTTGGGTTTAAAAGGCAGATGGACTGCTTGGCTAGGCTTAACACGATACTTAACAAGATTATTAGTATTGACAACATGAACAGCATCTAAAGGTTTGACATCCAGTTCTTTCAGTGAAACTATGGATGTTTGTATGCTTTCGCGATTTTAATAGTCTCATCAAGGGATGGATCACCCAAACTCAACAGTTTTTGCCTTATGTTCTTATCTTTGCACTGGCAAACAAACTGAGCTCTGATGAGTTGATCCGTAAAGTTTTCGACTTGCAGTCAGCCTCTAGTCTGCGCAAGGAGGAAATGTAAGCGTCCACATCTTCTCCTTCAGCTTGCTTCCTTTTAAAGAATTTGTGCCTTAGGACCATAAGGCTCGGTTGTTTGTCAAATCTGGTTTCCAACTTAATGATGGTTTCCTCAAATTCATCTATGCCGTGAAGTTGTTCTTGAGAAAGAGGTGGTAGATGTTTATAGATACACCTTACCTCAAATCCTAGGGAGTGGAGGAGACATTTATTTCTCTCTGCACTGAAACGTAGAGCACTTATGGCACCCAAGTACGTTTGAAAGGCGTCATACCAGATTTCCCACCTGACTGGGGGATCACTAGGGGAGTCAAGAAATGAAGGTGGCGGATTGACAGATTGCATAGTGCACAAATCTGCTAAGGTTGGCAAATTTGAGAAAGAAATAGTGCAGTAAAATGGCAAACAAAGTAATACACAAATAATACACACAACGTATGAGAGTACACACTATTGATGAGAAATGCATATACAACAGAATTATGTCTTGATAAAGGTGTGTGTATCACCGTAGATGTACAGTGAAAACACACTGTAGTAGTCTAGAAGTTGAGAAAAAGACAAGTGGCAATTTGTAAACACAGTACTTGTAAGTGTGTGTATTACTGTGGATACATCAATGATGAAGTAGATGCAGCACACTTGAAACGCTGTTTGACTATTGCTGCAAACAGAGAAAATGCTGTATAACTATTGAAGATGAAGTTAGAATGATGTGTGTATCATAGTTTGTGTTGCGGTAATTACACACTGTTGGGCTGTACAAAGGTAGGTGTGTGTATCACCGCGTATGTTATGGTAAGTACACTTGACTTCCTGGCAGCTTTAAAGACGATAATAATGGGTGTGTGTGTCACCGATGATGATCAAGATACACGCCAACAGGTAGTCATGGAGATGAAGCGTGAGCGAAAAGTTACGAAAAACAAGTTCGGGGCTTCCTGACTTAACTAAAATGGCTGCGACATTGCATGCGTGTAGAGATGAAGCATTCCAAATTGCTAGTATGGACGCCGTGACGCAGCGTGATGTGACGCGTTTTAGGTCATGGTGTGAATAGACTAGGTGAATAGGTCGCCAAATGCAGGTTGGAGCAAGGCTGAAAGCGCGAGCACGCTGGGATCGCGAGTAGGCTGCGTGAGGAAATGACAGTTGCAGGAGGTATGAATGTAAACACTTTCTCTCCAGGGCTAAAATTGAAGGCTTTAAAAGTAGATGATAGCGCAGGGCAGCACAGGAAAGAAAGGCTGAAAAACACCTTGTAGGCAGGAGTCCAGCGGCGGCACGTCTGTGCCAAAGCTCAGCAAGAGTCAATGCTCGAAGTAGAAGTGGAGTCAGGAGTCATGAAATCCCCTGCGTGGGTTCCTCCATGTAGACAAATATCGTTGCCATAAATTTGTAGTAACCAGGCAGACGCTGGAGGTAGTATGCTGGTTATTTATTGGCTACATGGGTAGCAGAGCCAGAAGGACAAGCTCTGCCAACAGCTCCAACAGGAATGAATCTTCATACAGTTGCTAGGAGACCATACATTCTAGAGCCTAAACATAATCACAGGTGTAAAGGCAAACAACTTAAGATGCAGTACAACACATAGCACTGCTGGTTCAAATAAGCAGATACTTGTAAACCATGAACCTGGAAAAGTGCGGGTGCAGCAGATAAAATGACAAAAACTGTTGTCATTAAAAGGTGCATATACAAAAGACCCAGGTGTCTGGAGACCTTAGCGGATTGGGGGACCTGTGCAATGAATAAAGTGTAACGTGCTGAAGCTAGAAGAATTTAAAAAGCTTTAAGCTGCTAACACTAAAACAAATAAAGTGCAATATGGTTCAGCTAGAATAGTTTAAAAAGCTTAAGCTGTCAACACTAATACAAGTGTTTGTGCAAGGTCTAGATGTCTGGAGGCTGTAGCCGACTGATATAGCTACGTGCACCTGATAAAACATTAGAGGGAAGGACTTTAAAAGTAATCCAAGAGATGTTCATTAAGGGGACAAAAACCAGAGCTGTTAATTGTCTATTCACACCCCTTTCCTTTAGCTGCTAGAGCCGGGGCTTCCAGCTTTTTTAAGAAACAATGAAAACAATTCACTAGTGCACAGTTTAGTCTAGTGTCCGATGGTTCAAAGCAGACCAACACTGCCTCCCTGCAGGACCCTATGCCACAGACGCTCCACCCTCTTTGTAGCTGCTCCCCCGGTCCTCCATAAGAGTGGGGTACAAGAACAGTATATTAATTATATCTTCCTTATGCTGGTTGCATAGCTGACAGTTCGCCTGTTCCTTACATCTATTCCACGAAGGGTTAAAATTTGGATAGGAGTTATCCCCATTCTGAGTTTCATGAACTGTATCAAATCATTAAAAAGTTTGCTTAGATAAAGCTGCTGTTTCAGACACTTATAGGTGTGCAGTGTCATACAACTGTGTTTGCGTTGAGACAGGCAAGCCTTGCCCTCTAGTAGTGAGAGCTGTTGTGTGCTTGTTTTATCCACCCTTTTAAACTCCTGTTGGCTGATTGTTAGGTCCCAGGCACTCATTAGACCAAGCGTTCTTAAGGCCTGGGACGGGTAGGACCTTACAGAGGACCTTTGCTTTGTTTCCTGTTTACCCAAAGGTGGT
Organism: Triturus cristatus; assembly: GCF_964204655.1. Lineage (NCBI taxonomy): Eukaryota > Metazoa > Chordata > Amphibia > Caudata > Salamandridae > Triturus > Triturus cristatus. Next base: position 1,378,200,641 of record NC_140589.1, on the reverse strand, counting down.
GACCCAGCGAATCTTCTTTTGCTGATCTGAGTTTGTAACAACATATTGCAAAGTTCACCTTCTGTGCCAGTGCCTTCTTAGAAATTCCAAACTCCAGCCTTATGTGAGCTGATGATGTATAGGAAATAAGCTGACAAATTGTTCTATAGATCTTAAGAAGCATTCTGTCCATTGTTGCACTGTCCCACCTCTGAGATCCTCGCTTCCGTATGCTTAGGTTGGGAGAATCTTTACTTGGGCCACTTGGATGATAGGCGTAAGCGTAGGGCCTTTTTGTTTTGTGTAAAGAGACCTAAGGGCAAAGGGTAGTGCAATGCCCTTATTCTAATTTCATTCAATTGGTCGCTATATATCTCATTAACATTGATGTGGACTCCAAGGTACTTCAAACTTTTAGTTGACCTTAACTTTTCTTGGTCCAGGAACCACATTGGATTTTGTAGTCTAGTCCCTCTGACCACGAGGATCTTAGTTTTTTTTTATTGGTTGTCCAGCCATTCCAAGTTGAGAAGGCTGAGGTAGCATCCAGATTGAGTTGCAGGCCGACCTTGGTTCTACTAATAGGAACAAGGTTGTCCGCATTCAGCTGGTTCGAAAGATGGAAGCCACCCATATTGGGCCAATGGGAATTAACTGAATTCAAAGTAGTGGTCAGATCAGATAAGAGCAGGGTAAATAATGTTGGTGCAAGGACACAACCCTGCTTCAGACATTGCATAGTGTTAATTGGCCCAGACAAGTGAGAACCATCTCTGATTTTTATTCTAACACATGTTTCTCAATGCAGTAGCTGCAAGGCCACCTGGGATGTTCAAGTGAGCCAGTATTTGCCAAAGCGTTCCCCTGTCGAACCTATTGGATGCAGATTTGTAATCGATAAAGCCCAGGTATACTGGTTGGCTGTTAGGTTCCACCCGATCAAATATAAGGGAGAGTACCATAAGGTTCACAGAGGTCCCTGTGTGCTTAGTGAACCCAGTTTGGTTTGGCAGGATGATTTTATTTGTCTTGATCCATAGCTGTAGCTCATCTAGTAGCACACCTGCAAAGTATTTGGCGTAATTGTCAATTAAAGCTATTAAAGCAATTAAAGCTACCAAACGATAGTTCCCAGGGACCCCTTTGAATCCCCCCCTTAAATTTTGGTAGAAGTACCACGCCACACCATGAAGTTCTGCCTCAAAATGGTGGAAAAGAGCGGCGTTAGTTGTGCAGCTCAGAATGTTGGATCTTTCTTGTAAATGGCTGGTGGTATTCTGCCTGGAGCCCCCTCTCTATGGCCCTTTCCAACTTGTCACTGGACTAAAGTATCAGTAATGGGGCACCAAGATGTTTCATGATCACTGCTCCTGAGAAGGGATTCCGGAGATTTGATAGCCTCCATGTCATCTCCCTGTACATGGAACTGGTCTGGTTGAGCCGACTGACTAAAGTGATCATACAGGAAGTGGTACCAGGTTGGCTCTAGGATGTTAGAGAAGGCCCCATTTGGGAGATTTCTACCCACTCCATTTACAGTCTGCCAAAAGTTCATGGCATTGTTTGACCTGATGTCATGCTATAATGTTGTCCAAAAGGAGCTCTAGCTCTCCCTTTGATTTTTCTTTTTTTCCTCCTACCAAGGATGTGAACTATATGTATTCACCTTCACACACAGGCAAATTGTTCCCCAGATCCCTCTCACTTATTGGCTGAAACTCTCTGGCAGTCCCAGCCATGAGCAGTGTAGTCAGGGAACTGGACAGGGCAAGCATACACTATAATTCCTAACACCTACTCCCTTTCTTTGCACCCATACTGCTCCTCTGGGTTCATGGTTGGGAATGGAGATAGACAATCTCCAGTACATTGGAAGGAAGTATGTGGATGAAGAGATTTAGCATGTCTGAATGTGTGTTCGTCTAAGTAATTAAATATGTGTGAATATATGCAGGTTTGTGCTTGTAGGGGGTGTGCCTATATGTAATCGTTAGTATGGCGAGTTCATTGTAAAGCCCTAAGTGCAATGTGTATGCCCAGACATGGGTCCCATGCACCTTGTGCCACTGAAATGAAGCTGCACACGACTGAAGAGGACCAAATAGGGCAAACCAGTCCTGATGTGCTGGTGTTGTGGTTCAAAGAGAACCTGGCTTGGCAGTTTGAGCTGGATTGTTCCTATTGGAGTAGGACCAAGACTGACCTGCCTTTGGTTGGGACTAACCTGACGTGGCATGGTGGGCAAAGAAATTATGGATTGTGATTTGGGCCTAGTGATTACCAGTGACTGAGGTTAATTCAAGCATTCCGTAAATCACTTTTTTGTATTCTTCACAAATAACAATTTACAAATCAGGACAGCCATTTGTACCCCACACAATGTAAAAAGGATTGTCCCAATCCTGAGGAAGACTTAGCCCCAATGAAATTAACTGCAGGGTAGGATCATGTTGACTTAGAAGGATAATATAGAATCACAAAATCAGTCTAACTGCAGAATAATATTATCTAGTTTGGAGAAAACATCCTGTTGCCTAAAACACAATGCTCTTTAGTATATTGATACTCGTGTTATATACGTTGTATGTGTAGAATTCCTAATAACTTTGGTACCATTTTACATATCTGCATGAAAATACAAAAAATTTTCATCCAATTTGGGTTCACCATGCAGATTTTCATGCAGATCCATCAAGAGGACATAAATATATGAAAGAAGGGGTGGTAAAAAATACATTTTAACTCTCTTATAAATCTTTGCTATCCACTACCAAAAAAACAGCAGAATGGAATTATACCAAACTTGGCTTGAAAGCAGAACTGTAGTCAAAGACCAATGCTTGGTTTGGTATATGTCTGTTCAGTTTTTTGGGGGGAAATTGCAATTGAAAAGATGTGTTGGTGGGCTTCAAAGAGACAGAAAGTGAAAAAGGATTAAATAGTTAGATGCTGCAGAACAGTCCTTTGTAGTTTGGTAGAGGGAAGAATTGGATGCATTGTGTAGAGAACCACACAGATCTAAGACCCCAGACCCCCATGCAAATCTTTTCAGTTAGAGATAGTTTCAAACTTATTTATTTATTTATAAAGTTTTATATAGCGCGAACATGACCCACGAGGGTATCAGAGTGCTTTACAGTCAAGAACATAAATGTATGAGGTGTTATGCACACATTCAGAAGTGTCAATACGAACAAAAGCACTAGTAAAATATGAGAATAACATACATAGAGGACCATGGAACCACAGGACGTTTTACAATAGACAGTTAGTGAAAGTTAGGTGATTGTGTTTGCAAACATATATACATATTAAGACCACAGTCGATTCACAGTAGAAATGACGTGTATAGTAGACCAAGAGTGACCCACCGCCAGCTAAACGTTACATAGCATACAGTTGATGAGCAGTATGCTAATGGTCAGAAGACTCGACCAATCACATGGGATAGGTAAAGACATTTGGGTCATGTAGAAAACTCTGTGACATCCTAGAGTTGAAAATTAAGGCAAGTGTTTGTTCATTAGATGTATTTGTACTTCTTTTTTGAAGGCGGTAAGGGAAGTGATTCCACGCACTAATGGAGGTAGGGAGTTCCAAATCTTAGGTGCAATCCCTGAAAAGGCTCTACAGCCGGTTCTCTTCTTGTGGAAGTATTGAGGTTTCAGAAGGAAAGTGTTCGCACTTCGCAATTGTCTCCAACCTCCAGACCTTTCTAACTTTTGAGCCAAGTAGCTGGGTGAATTGTTGTGAATTGCATTGTGTGTCATGCAAGCCACTTTAAGGTGTATTCTTGCCTCGTAAGGTAACCCATTTAGGGCTTTCAAGGTTGGCGAAATGTGAGTATTTCTTTTTGTTCCTGCTACCAGTCTGGCCGCGGCATTCAGTGCGGCTCTTAACGGCGCCAGCTTGTATTTAGGAAGGCCACAGAGGGTAGTGCTTCCGTAATCTAATCTTGGTAACACTAAGGCTTGAACTGCCATTTTTAAATCAGCCTGGGGGAGGAAGGGTTTGAGTTTCCTTAATATACTCAGCTTATGATTAGCACCCTTGGTGGCGATAGAGATGTGCGACTGCATATTCAAATGTTTGTCTATAGCGATTCCAAGCGATTTTGCTGAGTCACCGATGACGGGGACACAATCGAAGGAGGTTAGGTGTTTTAACCATAGGTCTAGCTTTGGTGTGTGGCTCGGTGGCGAAATGAGAATGAATTCAGTTTTTTTAGTATTTAGCATGAGGTGGTTGTTTGCGAGCCAGTTTTGTGTTTTCAGTAGAGTATTGTTGAGGGCAATGATGTCTTCTGGAGAGGTGATTTTCAGATACAACTGGGTGTCATCCGCATAAGATGTTCGTTGAATTTAGAGCGTTCGCCAGAGGCTCCATTAGGAGGTTGAAAAGAATTGGTGATAGGGCCGATCCCTGAGGAACACCCAGGGAGACCGCAGAGGGCAGCGAGAACGAATTTTGCATCTTGAATCTTTGCGTTCTGTTATTCAAGAAGGAGGAGAACCATTGCAACACTGTGCCTGTAATAAATGACAGGCCTGTACATGGAAACAAATGGGTAAAGCAATGGGGTCAGCAGAAATAGACAGTACATCACACATTAGTTCTAGGAAATATTTTGTGATTCGTTCAAGATGAGTTGATGCATGAAAATAGGTCATTTTCTCTTCAGTTGGATGAAACTTGATAGAATATTTAGTGGTGAGTTCAGATAAGCCATTGTACCAGATAAGTCACAAATAGGTTACCACAATCCCTATTGCTAGGGGTATGAGGCGAGATTCACCAATCACATAAGAGCCTGCTTCCTCTAAAGTGCTGCTGTCTCTTACACCTTTTACTCAAGCACATGTATACGAAGAAATAACAGGTAGCGCATCCTGCCTTGAAACATACTGACACCCATGTGCATGCTTCTTCAGAAAGCCACACTTCCACATGTAAAAGTCAGATAGTTTGCCCCAGTTAGCACTTTAGTAAGATATGACCATGAGCTTTTGCATGCTTATATTCCAAGAACCAAAACCCACACTTGGGCTTCCACTCATCATGTGAGGCTAGGCCCACACTCATGCGTTTCTGTTTCAGAGAATTTGCTAAATCTACTGATGTTTTCTTATATGTCCTGTGTGATCATTGCTTACCCAAACGATGAACTTGTAACCTTTTCTTTTGCGGTTTGAGAACTTTAATAGGCTTTGAGCTGTATTTCGGACATCAGACTCATTTTCATGGAAGTGACACTGATCTCCCCTTCAGCAAGATGGTCATGTAAGGAGGGAGACTGCTTGAGCATCCCCTGCTAACAACAGCAGGCACTCAAATGGTAAGGTGGATCTCTGGCTCCTCTGGAAGATAAGAAAGGAAGGGGGCCCCTTTGGAGGCAGTACCCAGTGGCTCACTAGAGACTTGGACAGATGAGAAGGTGCAGACCGGAAAGGCCTTCCCAGGTGCCCTCTCCCCCGCAATGCTAGACAATCTTCCTGCAATCACAACTAGTGCATTGCTTGAAATGTGTGCAGATAGACAGGTGGGGGCAGCCCACCAGTGGCAAAACTAGACTTGATCCTGCAGGCACTAGTGGAATGATTTTAATAAATGGGAATGCCAGAAGGAGCTGAGACCGCTCCCATTGCTTTTATTGAGAACTGGTGTTCTTCGCGAGTCATTCCGATAGGCCTTTCCTCCTTCTTTACTGTAGAGCATGCAGATCAGGAGTCCACACTGCGTCCTCCACCGGAGGACCTACCGAGACAAGTAGTGGCTAAGACACTTTAATACAAGGACAAGGACACACTCCTGAGAGCCACCAGGGAGGTTGACCCTATGATAATGCCTGAGTGTTACTGTTTCCCAAATACACAGTCTTGGTGCAAAATTGCTGTGCTCCTCTTCTCATAGTGAAAAGTAAGTGAAGAGAGGTTGTACTTAAGTACACCCTGCTCTACCCTGTAAAACTTACATTCATGGTTAATCAATGCACATACTTCTTTACAGAACCCATGGACCCTGGGATTGAATGGAAAAATGCCAAAATGCCCCTTAACAGAACATTGCCGCCCGACGGGTCTGGAACCATTCAGCTCGTACTGGGCACTGTGCCTGGGTCAGAGCACACCCAAACCATTCCACCACTAGCACTCCCTCACCATTGCATTCACAATTAGAGCATCCTTGACGGGCATCTGGACTGAGGGGCTTGGCCTCCAGCAGAGATCCCAATGATTCTGACAGTGCTTCTTCAGACACATTTTCCATTCTCTCTAGCTCCTCATCAGTGATTCCACCATCCGTTACCCCTCAAACTTCAGATGTAATCATATATGCTCAAAGACTCTTTACCGACGTATGTATGATACAAAATGGCTACCCACAGTCTGGGACTTTCCTGACATTGAACATCTCCAATGCAGCCCAGGTGTCCCATTGTTTGAGCCGTTGACACTCTCAGCCCTCCATGAGGACCTGTGTTATGCCCTCAAGATAAAACATTCACGTATCATGCTTGTGCAGCACCCAGCCTGGGGGGAGGGGGGAGAGTAGGTTGGAACCCACCCCACATCCTTCTCTTGTTTATGACTCCTTTACAGGGCCTGGTCTCTAGCCAACTGCTCCTTCCAACGAATCCCTTTAGATGTAAAACCATGGTGATTGGTACTGACATGTTGGCGGAGGGTGTCTTGAATTGCACTGCAGTGCTCTTAGGCAGCATTTACTCTCCCAAAACTGAACAACCACAGCTGCTTGCTGAGCTTTTGCTGCATCTCACTCGCTTGGCACATCTCCCATGGATATTAGGGGGATTATTAGGGGGGACTTCAATTGTGTGTTGGAGGTGCATTTGGATAGGCCACACCCCACTACCCCACATGCCCACTACAACTGCCACTTCCTATTTTACACAATGGCTTTTGCAACTGTCCATTACGGACACCTGGAGAGCCTGCCACCCAGAAAAGAAGGAATTCCCATTCTATTCCCCCCACACGATCTACATGTACTTGACCGTTTTCTGTGCTCACCATCCATCTAATCACCACAAGCAACTCAGAATAGCTTGGTAAGACCATCTCTGATCACAACCCCCTGTTTCTGGGCCTGAAGTGGGGGGAGAATGTATCTCCAGTTCTGACCTGGCAACTCCAGTCTTCTACGCTGGAGAACCAAGGGGCATATTATCAAGGTCAGCGTTAAAAAAAGCGGCGATAATGGGCTTGATAATATGCCGCAGAGAATTCCAATAGAAGCCCATGTTCTGGTGTGAACATGGGCTTCTATTGGAATTCTCTGTGGCATATTATCAAGCCCATTATCGTCGCTTTAGCGGCAGTTTCCTGCCGCTAAAGCGGCAATGATTTTAACGACGTCCTTGATAATATGCCCCTAAGCTTTCTGTGAGGCTCTTTGCGAGACTATAGTACATTACTCTGCTGAAAACTGAGGTACAACTTCCTTATTGATTGGGATGCTTTCAATACAGTGGTGAGAGGTCAATGCATGGTGGGGGAGGCACTTAACACAGTAGAGCAGGAACTAACTGACCTTGAGCTCACTCTAGGTGATCTGAGCGACCCGTGATGACAAGTGACTCCGCCGAAAGAGACCTTCTGGCAACCAGAGAAAAACACGCACTATTACTTGAGACTGTGTTGTGCATTGATTGCAAGGCGCAGCTAGCTAAGAAGTACGCTGAGGAAGATAAGTCTGGAAAGCTCTTGGTGTGGTTAATTTAACAAGACGCTGTTAATGCCCCCATCACTGCAATATGATTTCCCCAACTATGTGGCCAGTGCAGAAATGGAGATCCATGAGACTTTCCGGACACACTACCAGACACTGTGTGGCCTCATGTGCTCCCTCTCTAATGCCCACTTAGCTGACTTTCTTGATGAAGTTGAAATGTCAGGGCTACTTTTGGCCTGAGTAACTGCCTTGGACAGCACAATCATGTAGCAGGAAATGTGTGATGCTGTCCGGGAGTTTCTCACTGGGAAAACCTCTGGAATTGATGGCCTGCCAATAGAATTCTACAAAACGTACATAGATATACTGGCATCAAGGTTGACCGAGTGTTTTAAGGCAGTGCTCGAAGTTGGAGAGAGGCAGGCATCCCTTCTGGTCTCCCTCCATAAACCAGGCTGGGACCCGTTGGACAATCACTCCTATTGGCAGTTGGCCAAACCTGGCAGTGATTACAAAATACTAAGCAAAATCCTTGCACACCGTTTGATGGAAGCCATGCTTGGGTCCATCCACCACAAGCAAAACGGGTTTATACTGGAAGATCCCCATCCCTTAGTATATGCCGATTACACCGGTTTATGGAGGAGGCACTGCCCCAATGGCCCTATTCTGCCTGTATGGTATTGAACATGCCTGACTGAGACTATATGTTTACAGTAGTACGCAAGATGGTCATAGGCCAAAGGATGTGACAACTGATTAAATTATTGAATGCAATGTCCACTGCTAGGGTTACAATTGGCAGGCTCACATCTGAACCTTTCCCCATCAATAGGGGCACGTGGCAGGAATGCTCGCTATCACCTCTCCTTTATGCAGTGGCTGTTGAACCTCTGGCTGCCTTTCTGCATCAGATTTGCTGAGATTGGGGCATACGGCTATGAGATGGCACACATGGTGTCCCTCTATGGCAGTGATATACTGATTTACTTCAAGGACATCTGTGCAGGAGTAGATGCGGCCTCACAGGCCCTTCACAGATATGAGCAGGCCTGGGGGTCAATTGGAAAAATTTGAGTTTGTTCCCCCTATGTCCTGAATGTCTCATACAGACCCTGCTAGGGGAGGGTTGCTTGCTGAAGTTGAGCACCTCTACCTTTCGCTACCTCAGCATTATTATTTACCACTCCAGCAAAGACTTATTAGATGGGAACCTTATGAAGACAGTGTCCAGTTTGCAAGCTCAAATTGCATTCTGGTTCTCCCTGCCACTGTTGGTTCAGGGTTGCATTGCATTGGCCAAATGGTGACGCTACAGAGGCTGCTTTACCATTTTTCCAACTTACCAATAGCAGTGCCAAAGAGTCTCTTCTGCACCGTTGATGCTACGGTAGGCAACCTCATTTTGAACAATGGCTGTCATAAGGCGGCGTTATCCATGCTGAAACTCTGAACCAACAAGGATAAGACGGGTGCCTTAGACTTTTAACATTACTAACTAGAGACACAGCTCCAATGCCCTGTTTGCTGGTTGTCTAGTCACTGTCCACTGGAGGTGGGACATGCTGGGTCCCGGCTTTACCATAACGTGGTCTGAGAACTCTTTTAATACCCCACTCGCTCCTACTTGTAGCCTCTAACAAATCGCTGAGGATCACCTATGACAGCTATTGCAGAGCCCTAAAAGCCCCACCCAATTTGAGGCCATTCGCACAAGAGATTCACAAGGAAGCATACACATGTTAATGTTAATGTTAATGTTAATGTTAATGTTAATGTCATTTATAGAGCGCAACAATTACCCGGAGGTGTCCTGGCGCTTCTTGATTCTCTAAAGACTGGCAGGAAACAATAAAAGGAGGCAGACTACTCTTTGGAAAAGAGCCACGTTTTTAATTCCTTACGAAAGGGTAAAAGCTCGGTGAAGGATCTCAGATGGCGAGGTAATTCATTCCAAGCCTTCGCTGTGCCATAGATAAAACTTTTGCCTCCCCAACGGGCTTTCTTTATACGAGGCACCCAAACCAGGTTGGCCTCTTCAGAACGCAGGTGTCTGCCTGGAACGTACCAGCGCAGTCTTTGCTGTAGAAACTCTGGACCTATGCCATGTAAGGCCTTAAAGGCCAGGCATAGTACTTTAAATTGTATACGGCTTTTTACTGGGAGCCAGTGTAAAGCTTTCCTCTCTTTGGAAACGGAACAGGGTTTTGAAGAGTCCATAAGTAATCTAACTGCTGCATTTTGCAGTAACTGCAGTTTCTTTAATCCTTTTAGTTGCATATTCAGATAAAGTCCATTACAGTAGTCCAATCTGGACATTACCGTAGCACCAACTACAGTTTGTCTACTGTCCTTAGGCAGTAAGGGCAGGACTTTTCTCAGCATTTTAATGGTATAGCTGATTTTAGAGGCTAGTGCGTTTACTTGCAGTCCTAAGGTCAATTTGTCATCCAGTATGATCCCCAGGTTCTTAACCTTTCTAGTTGGCACCGGGGCTTTCCCCATTCGGTCTGGCCACCAGGAAGGAGTCCAAAAGCTGGTGTTATTCCCAAACAATATAACTTCAGTTTTCTCTGAGTTTAGTTTGAGACAATTGTTTGCCATCCAGTTATCTACTGCTAGCATACACTCTTGAAAACGACCTTCTACATCAGCCTCGTACTCCGGTGTCAGTGATACCACAATTTGAGTGTCGTCGGCTTATGATGTGAGGCCGAAACCAAAGGTGTCTATTATTGGGGCCAGTGCACTAACATAAACATTAAAAAGAGTCGGACTGAGTGAGGACCCTTGCGGGACCCCACAAGGCAATGAAAAGGGATTGGACTGAAAATCTCCGAGGGCAACAATCTGTTTCCTGTCCTCGAGGAATGACCTGAGGAGTTCCCAGGCCTTCCCCTGAATACCACAGGTATTTAGACGGTTCAACAGTATGGAATGGTGAACCGTATCAAATGCTGCGGACAGGTCTAACAGGATTAGTGCCGCCCTCCCTCCCTGATCCACAGCAACCCTGATTTCTTCCGTAGCCTTTATAAGAGCCGATTCCGTACTATGACCAGATCTGAAACCAAACTGGGTCGGGTCAAGTACTTGGTTCTCATTCAAGAATAGGCTAAGCTGCTTATTCATGATTTTCTCCACCACCTTAGCTGGTAATGGCAGTCTGGAGATTGGCCGAAAGCTACTGGGATCCGTAACTGGGAGCTTAGGCTTTTTTAGGAGTGGCAAGACCGATGCCAGTTTCCATTGACTGGGAAAGAGTCCAGTTGCAAACATGAGGTTAACAATAGTGGTGAGAGATTCCGCAATTGGACTCAGTGCCAATTTCACCACTTTTACGGGGCAAGGGTCCAGAGGCGAGCCAGATTTAGCTTCCATAAGGAGCTGTTGAGTTTCCCTAGAAAGTATTGGCCGGAAATTCCGAAACGTCTGGCTAGACACCTTTGTTATTGTGGAAATCTCGGTGCAACTGTCTACTTTCTCAGCCCTAAGGGAGCTAAAGGCCGTATAGATAGATTCAACCTTGGATAAAAAGAACTTGGCCAGGTCTTCACAAAGTTCTTGACTAGGCTGTACTAACACAGGCTTCGGCACGGTAAGGGCAGTCACTGTCTTAAAAAGTTCTTTACTAGAATTTTTAGCGTTCTTAATCTGAACAGCGAAAAATGTTTGTTTGGCTGCCACTATTGCTTGTTTATAGGACTGCAGGTGGACTTTATACATTTTTTTCTCCTTATCATTATAGTTCCTCCTCCAGCTTCTTTCAGACTGTTTACACTTAAGTTTAAGGTTCCTAAGTTCCTCAGAATACCAAGGGGCTGAGGGTTGTAATCTCATAGGACGAAGAAGTTTGGTTGGCGCTACACTGTCACAGGCTAGCTCCAGCCACCTTGAATATCTTAGACTGGCTTCATTCACTTCAAAAGGAAGTTGTGTTGTGGTCGAGACCAACACTTCGTTAAAGGTGGCTGCATCCACCTTATTCCATGCTCTTCTCTCAACACATTTCTTTGGGCCTAGGTTTTTTCTGGGCGCTTTTGGCAGCAGAATCTCAAATTGGACCGCCGCGTGGTCTGACCATACCAGAGGGAGACAGCCCTTAAAATGTAAGTTCTGATAACTAGAGAAAATCCCATCAAGGGCATGTCCTCCCCTATGCGTGGACCCCACCACCTGTTGTTTCAGTTCGGCGGTCATCATCAGGTCAGTCAATGTCATAGTGTCCGCATCTTCTGTCAGCTCTAAATGAAAGTTAAAATCTCCCATAATAGAGAAGGCTTCTGTAAGCATACCTTCTTCTATGAGGGTGTCCAGAGAGGTGAGAAACGCCTTCCTGGATCCCGGAGGTCTATACAGAAGACATCCCTTAAAGGAGTGATGATGGGTAAGGGAAAGGTTAAAAGATAATGCCTCACAGGTATCCATAGGGAGTGGCCTAAAGGCAGCTTTAATTGACTTATGATAAATCACTGCCAGACCTCCGCCTCTCCCTATAGGTCTATCCAAGGTCTGGCATAAAAAGTCGGGAGGTGTGGCAACCACAATATCCGGCCCGGAAGCTGCATCTGTCCAGGTTTCTGTGATGAAAGCCACCATGACCCCTAGATCACTCATGAGTCTGGCAACTTCTATGCTATGTTTGACCAGAGATCTTACATTGACTAAAATGCATTTTATCACTTGGGTTTCCTTGCTAATTTCCTCTCTCATCCTCTCTTTATTTCTGGAGATAGGTAGATTAAGGATTCTCGGGATGTCAAGACCACAGCTCGGACAGACCTTAAGACTCTCTGAGGTTGGGACATTAGGAAATATGCAGGGACATTCTTTATTCAGGGAAGTCCCTCTTAGTTTAAGCAGGCTTGCGCTATCATACCTCCATGTCTGCTGAACCTCTGAGCGTGACCGACCAGGGTCCCTGGCGCTGTGCGCTGAGCGTGCGCGGACGGGCGCAGACGGGCTTGCCTTTGGCGCGCCTTCGGCACGCCAGCGGCGCGCCCGCTGCGCGCGTCCGCTGCGCGCTCGCGCCAGCTTCTTTTTTATATGTGGGTTGAGTAGCCTGGTCCGCTGACCTCGACTACTCTCAAGATGGCGGCGCTTCCGGTTACTCGATCCCGAGTAAATCCCAGACACCACTTATTTGCCTGCCGGAAACCACGTTAAGGACACCTGTGCCTGAGAAGGCTGGCAACTGCTTGGGCTGACACTGGGATCACCTGTCTATGTGATTTGTTTTAGGACGGAGTTCTGATCCCCTTTGGCACACTGATGGAGCAGTTTGGCCTCCTAATGGGACAATTCCTTATTCATAGATACCTTCCTGCACAGCTAGAACACACTGGGGGTATCACCACCATGGAACCACCCCACATCCATTAACATGCACCATGTACATGATAGGGGTGGGTAAAAAGCTCCAATGGCCTGCGTGCTGGTTGTCGGGCCACTGTCTACTGGAGGTAGGACATGCAAGGGGTCAGGTCTTACATAATGTGGTCTGAGAACTCTTAATACCCCACTCACTCTTATCAGTAGCCTCTAGGAAATTGCTGCTGATCACCTTCGCTAACTTTTTTAGTGCCCTAAAAGGTACACCCAATTTAAGGCCATTTGCTCCATAGACCCCACCAGAAAGCATATGCACGTTCAGGACACCTGTGCCGGAGGAGGTGGAGACTGCATGGGCTGACACTGGGATTACCTGTCTAGGTGAATTGTTTCAGGATGGGACAATTCCTTATTCATAGAGACCTCACTGTGCAGCTAGAACGCACCTGGGGCATCACCACCATGGAACCACTGCCACATCAATTAACACACACCATGTACACGTTAGGGGTGGGTAAAAAGTTGATCTTCTGGCTAGTCCGGTCTAACCTGGATACTACATTTCCCCCACTGCTTGACCTCTGTGAAAATGGGAGGAGGATGTTGAACGCCCCTTCACATCGAAAGAGTGGGAGTGCAGCATATCCCTTCAGCACAAAATATACAGGAATGCATGGTTCCAACACATACAGCACAACAGCCTTCACTGAGCTTATCTGATACTGGCTCGTATTCATAGGATTTATCCGACAGCCTTTTCCGACTGCCCAAGATGTGCCACCCCACAGGCTGATATCAAACACATGTTCTGGGATTGCCCAACTGCACAACACTTCGGGAAACTGTATGCGCTACACTCTCACCCACCACTGGTCAAAACAAAGTACGCACATTAGACGGCTGCATTCTGGGACTCTCCAAGCATCAGAAAACCAGTAGGATAGGGAATCATTTTGGGGATTTGGACCTCCTTCTCAGAGAAATGCCCATAACTATGTGGAGGGAGGCAAGGTCCTTGCCTGGGCTGACCCACTGGAACACAACTGTGACCCACTGGGATGAATTGGAGGCAGTGGGACTCAGGCAATAAGATGCCAGAGGACTTGACAGACATCAATAATGATGCACTGGGACAATCTATTGCTCTTCTTCAAAGACTGTGTCAAGAACAATATCAGATCATCTTAGGCATGTCCACGCATGACTGACCCACACTGCCATTAATGGCTATGTACTGGTCCCCACCCAATAGACCCCAAAGGCAGCTCCTGCATAGCCCAGGGCATGTACGTTACAATGCACCTGAGACCATGTCCCCACCCTAGACTAAACCCCTGCACACACTCTTAGCATACACAGACCAGGTCTGTAACAGTTTGTTACCTTTTAAGGTTTGTTCTTACTTTTACTCTATGTCTTACCAGACATTTGTCAACATACAGTATACTTAATCTACCCCCACACACCAGCAGATATTGATACACCTGTGTCATATGATATACATCACTCAGAGACAATGAGGGTCATTAGTATGGCGGGCGGGCTATGTCCACCCGCCATAACCCCAGGAATCGGGACCACCCGCAATGCTAGTGGCGGTCCCACACCCTCCATTAGGATGCGCCCGCCACAGTGGCGGGCGCATCGCGCATTTGAAACATTGCGGCAGGCGGTGCTGAAAGCACCGCCCGCCGCAATGCCACAAAGGCAGGTTGTGCCTTTCAATGCACAACGTGACAGGCACCGCGCAGTGCCTGCCACCTTGTACATTGAAATGCAGGGGGGGTACCATAGGTACCCCCAATGTGTACCCCCCAGAGTCCCTGGGGGCCCGCAACGGGCCCCCACAAGTAAACTCTGCATGCCTTTCCATGGCGGTAATGCCGCCATGGAAAGGCATGTTTCTGCCCCATTGTATATGTATATATAGTGAACCTGATGGTGGGGGTGGTGTCTTGGGGAAGTGGTTCTTTTCTAAAAGAATGTGTGCTGGTGCCCAAAGTTCTGCCCAGAAGACTGCGACTGGTGCTATTAAATGTATGTGCCCCAAATACCAAGGCGGTGTAGTCTTAAATCAACCTCATGCCTTTTAATCCACTACTAGGCACTCCCTGATCCTTTATATCACTCTTGCAGGTTCATGATTTCTCCCTTTGCAACGTTTGTTCCTTCTTTTCCTTCCTCCTGCCTTCTCCTTTGTGGTTTTTCCCTCACCTGCTCACTGTCAATGTTTGATGAGGAAAAATATGTCCTGGTCCCCAAAATGAGTGCCGGTGGGCCCCTCCTGCAACCACTGGTTCAATTTAAGCACTGTCTCAGGGAGGGTAATGTGATGATAACTCCATTTAGTGTTGTTTTTATTGTAACTGAGCTTAGTCCTTTTGAGGAGAAGGCATCAAGGGTGTGGCCACTAAATCAGTTGGACCTGTGACCCACTGAAGGAAGTTCACTCCTAGGAGACAAATGTAGAGGCATGAGATCTGATGCACTGCTGACTTCTCAAACAGTTGTGAAATCTCCTAAGATAGAGAAGTTTAGATGGACAATAGTAATGTCAGATTTCTGGTCCAGTAGAGCATCAGCACCTTCTGGGTTGTTTCAGGGTATTCTATAGATTATAAGGAAGGAGGGTGTGAAAGTTGAGAAGGTTGAGTAGAGAACCTATAATGAATCACATTTCTTGACAGAATATTCTATGACAGTTTGAGGCTGGTAAAGTGTTTTTCTGAGCTGTTGCTTTTGGAGTGGACTGGCTCTGTATTGGGTTTTGTATCCATCAGAGACTGCTTCATGTAGAAGAGGTGCAGTATAATCTCCTAGCCAGGTCTGATGATGATGTGAAGGTCAGGGCTGAGATCAGGTAAAAGGTCATAGATGTGCATTGTGTTGTAGCTTTTTGCTCTGACATTGATGACTATACGAGATGCATGGCTGGTAGGAAATGTATTCTCTAGCTGCTTAACTTATGGTAATTGTTGCTTTTGTTCATGATGCGCTATAGGGTGACGCGATGTTGGACCTGGGTGTGGTTCTGAAGTAATTGATGAAGTTTGTAGTGACTACTTAGGTGGTTCCTTTGAAGATGTAATAGGCATATAACCTTGCAATTTGTTTTAAGCACATATTACCAAAACAACACAATAAGGTTTTGATAGTACTTTCCGTTAAAATGGTACTGAACTAGATATACTTTGGGAATTTGTCCTTTCACCCAGTCTGGTGGAACCATGCCCGACATAAGATTATGTTCAGTTTTAGGTGAAAATGGAAAATATGTATTTCTCTCTGATTTCCCATAACTACACTCTACACAACTATGCAGAAACTCTTTGTGCAGACAGCAGGATTTCCAGAGTTACAGTTATGGAAATGATACAATGAAAGGGCTGTCCCTTTAAGTAGAACACAACTTGCTGAGGCCTCATTAGTAGGCCTATATCCATCGTGTAGTTCAAAACAAAAGATGTCCAGAGAGAAAACAGCAAAATGACAGTTGTTCCTAGGCCTGCATATCAGCGTAAATGACAAATTATGACAGCTTCGTGCTGGGACCAGGAATAAAAATAAATAGTCAGGTTACTGGAATACAGTTGGATTATATGACAAATTATCAAAAAATATATTGGATAGTCAAAAATTCTAGAAATGGGATGGTAGTTTGTCATAGCTGCTGGGTTAAAGTAGTTTTTTTAGAGGACAGATAGCTTGGCTACAATCTCTGCAAGGTGAAAGAAAAACCAACGATGATAATGACGACGTTGGCAGGTATTTTAGCACAATTTATGACAAAAAATATGGGATATCCTGGGACCTGAGGAGGTCATAGGTGTTGAGTAAGGTTTTTAAATGCTGGGACTGTCCTATCTTTTTATGTGTGGAGATTCCACAGCCATAAATACACTACTCGTGAAATAGCATTGTGAATAGCAAACAATTGCAAACTTACACAAAGGTGTAAGTTTACCTTTGTGAATTAGGTCCTGGGTGCACATCTTGGTTCAATCCAGGGCAACAGAAATGTTGCTGAACTTCTTCGTATCTAGGTGACTTGGCTGCTAACACCAAATTGGGAGCAAAATATTTGTTGCTCCTGTTTTAACATTGCTAAATTTGAGCATTCCTGAGTTTATCACCCCATACAATTTCCTCCAGGTAGTACCTTCCAAAATGTAGACAGGAAACATGTTGTAAAGAGGAAATCATCAATAGTAATGAAGTGCACACATATTGATATCACGGTTTATGTTTATCTCTCATAATTACCTTATTAACTTAGAATGGGGATTCAATTTCGTGCAGGATTAATACCATAACCCAAACAGGCGCTGCCAGCACAGGAGAGGTGGGGCGGGGCGGTTGGCAATGTGGGGCTTGGGGGACAAGTCGACAGAAGACAACCACTTACCTTGCCAAGTCGGCGATGCAGCGAGCGCAAGGTAAGTGGTTTTATTTATTTTTTATTTAATTTTACCTTTACTGTCATCTGTCGACTTGTCCCCCAAGCACCGCTCTTTCCAGTGCTGGCTGCAACTGAACACAAAGTATCGGATTTAGACCAAATTAGATCCAGCCAACTAAGAAATGAGGCACTTGGGGGCATATTATCAAGGACGACGTTAAAATTATTGCCGCCTCTAGAGCGGCGATAATGGGCTTGATAATAAGCCCTCGAGAATTCCCATAGAAGCCCATGTTCTGGTGTCAACATGAGCTTCTATTGGAATTCTCTGCGGCATATTACCAAGCCCATTATCGCCGCTTTAGCTAAAGCGGCGATAATTTTAACGCCGTGCTTGATAACATGCCCCTTGGTGTGTAAATTGTAATATGCAGTAACGTGGAAAAAGTTATCATTTTATATTTGAAAAGCAACTTCAAAACCAAGGAACCTTACATTTGAAAATGCTATCATAAACATGGATTCAATTGGTACTATCCCACAAGAATGTTATGAAATGATGCTGATTCATAAACTGAAAATAGAAGCACCTGTGACTTCACTGGATGGCCCACTTTTTTAATGTTCTTTCTAATTGTATTGGAACGATACTCAAAAAACTAAAAAATATCGGCAAATCTGCAAAGAATCCTAGCAGTATTTTGCCAAGTGCACAGAAAATATGAATATTGGGCTTGCATGATCTATCTGCTGTGAGCAGTGCAGCTGACGCTGCAGATGCTGAGAAGAAGACACAGTAAAATAAATGAAACCCACTGGTACAAGTAACTTCAAAGAAAATGCCTTGCTCTGCAATCAGTCATCAGCAATAGCAAGTGTATAAAGCATATGTCACGTGGAATTTCGAAATACAAGACAGAGAGCTTACACTTTTTAACATTCTATTTTTTTAGACTTATTGATTTTGATGTCATGCTGCTTTTCTCAGTTTGTTACCTTTTTTGCAGTCTGGAATGTATCTGTTTTATTTTAATAAGTGCTTTAAATGGGCCGTACTGAGTACCTGCACTTTTGAATACTCCCCCTATGAGTACCAGAATTTCTCCTAGGCGAAATAGAGTACCAGTACTGTTAGGGGGCAGCAGAACAACGTCTGTTTTAATTGGTACATTTATTTATTTATTTGCATAGTTAATCAAACCCATTGCAACGTTCGACCAGAGAAAAATCCATTATTTGTGTTTTTTATACAGTTATAAACAGTCATTTGTGCCGAAGGGCAAGGTGCTAATTTTCAAATCAAGAACAGTTTTGTCATATATATTAACATAAGCATTTGTGCAAAAGGGCAAAGGTGCTAATTTTTAGATAAAAAATGCAGTTCTGTCTTATATAAAGTTTAAAAACAATCATTTATACAGTGAGAATAAAACTGCACGGTTTAAGATCAAAAATGCAATTCAGGGATCAATAAGATCAGTGGCAGCTGTCATGGTTTATGGGTGGGGTGGTGGTGAGCGTGGGTGGGAGGGTCGTGTGAGGGTGCATATAGTAAAAGAAAATTAACTTACCTTCCTGCTGGGCCCACATCTCTGCTCCTGCTCTCTTCAAGGGACAGGAAGCACAAACAGGCCCCCCTGACCAATCACAACAGTGCAATGCAGCGTTGTGATTGGTAGGCACCCTGGTTCTCCTAGCCAATCACAATGCTCAACCAGGGAATGGGGGCCTGGGAATGTTCTCCAAGCAGGCTGTAATGCAGCCTGCATGGAGAACTGGGAAAGTGTGCATGACTGATTTGGGTGGCCCCAGAGGGCTGACCAAGCAGACATTGTGCACCTAGGAGTGGGGAAATCACTCCTCCCCTGCCCTGCTCTGAGAGCAGAGCTTTCCCGCCCACCCGCCCACACAAATATAAAATGATAATAACTGAAAGTTATTATCAATTTATGTTTCTACTTCTCGTCTCACACTGCTTGAAAGCAGTGGGGCAACGCTCCTCCACCACAGCTGAGGAGCCGCCACTGATTAAGATCCGTATAAAACATCTGGTAGATAAACAAAACTCCAAATATCAGCAGGCCCATAAGCCTATCCCACCCCTGTGAAGACAAGAAGACAGGATTCAAAAGCATTATGCATATAAATAGGAGAAGTAAAAAGAAAAGACAAAAAAGAGAGAGAAAAGAAATAAAATACTTTCTTCCCATAAATATTGCAAGTGTAACCTGACCTCAGTTCTCAGTGAGTTCATGTAGAGGACTTTGTAGCCCTGGGAATAGGAGCACCGTCAGGGCATGGTCCAGCTGCAAAGCTGATCCATTGAAAACGGGGCTCTTTTCCACTGCCCATTCTAGTCTTCCTGCTAGTCTTCAGGATGTATTTCTGCGAATTAGTCTCCTTACAATCCTGGTCAAATTTCCCACAAGACGATTATTTACCTGCAAGTCATTTGTGACAAGAAGCTGCCTCCCCACCCATCTTGGTCTTCTGTCGTATCCCCAAGAAGTATTTCTATCAACTAGTCAAACAGATATCTTACAAGGCCACATTTCATCTAAAGGTCCTCTTTGGCGAAACATGCCATGACTGCCTACCTGTAAATGTGAATGCCCTTGTGATTAAAAAGAGGGTGAATCAGTGCTCTTTGTTTGCTCAAGAGTTCTTTGCACATGTATATTAAATGAGGGATATATTCTCTCTCTTCCCACACAGGCGGCAGCAAGGCTTCACAGAAGTGCTTTTCCAAGGTGGAAGATGGAGCAGTGAAGGAAGAAGACCAAGACGATAATGCAGATCTTTCTCCTTTGTGGCTTTAGCAAACCCCGTTCTTAGATGGGGCTGAGGTGCTGCCTTGGGTTAGCTGTGAAGGACGAACCAACCATGTGCTCTTCCTGTCAGTCTTGCTTTGTCCTCTACCAGTTAGACTTGTTTGATGGTCTTATAGATCAGCCATTTGAAACTTCCATGTGTTCCTGATCCCTCCCACAGTCTTAATTGCTCAATTGATTCGTGGAAGTAGGCCCTTGCGGTACAATTTTTCCTGGGCGCCAGTTCAGGCCACAGATGAGCATTCAAGGTCCCTGGCTGCATGCCCTTAATTTTATGCCAGTAATTAATGTAATTAATTGGCCTCTGCAGGCCAAACCCTGTTTCTGCATGCCAAACTCTAGTCTTATTTGAACAGGTGATGTATACCTAGGAAGACAGAAAATCATTTTGAATACACCAGTTAGTATCATGTCTAAAGTAGCACCGTCTCTCCCCCTCATTGACTCGCTGCCATAAATTATTTTTAGGGGAAGCTTTGCCTGGATCACTTGAAGTAGTGGAGTAAAGATGACCGCTTTGTTGTTTAGATTTTTTTGCGCCAATACAACTGCATTTCCTCCCCCTTCAGAACTTCTTTCTGAACGGAAAATGAGCCCTTGCTATCTATTGTCACACCAACGAGGTGTCTCTTTTCCATTTCTTTTTCTCAAGACCATGATCTTGGTCTTGTCTAAATTGATTCTCAGGCCATTTTCTTCTGAGTAGTCTTGAGTGGTGTCTAATATATACTGAAGGCCTACAGGGGTACAGCTCATGAGCACTAAGTAATCGGCATATAGTAAGTTCGAAAGGAAAAGGCCCCCCATCTTCAGGGCATGAGAATTACACCTGTCTAACCCAGATGTTAAGTTTGCCATGAAGAGGTTGCACTGGGTTGGAGTTAAGACACAGCCCTGTTTCAACCATTTAATAGTTTTGATGTGTCTAAAAAGATGGGTTCCTGGACCCCAGCTTTACTTGTACACAGATGTCTTTATGTAGCAAAATTAGATGTTTCAAGAAGACAGATGGGATCTTCAAATTATTCAGTTTGAGTCATAATTTACTCCTATCAATAGGATCAAAAGCATATCTATTTTCTCTAAAACAGAGATACAGGGGTAGCTTGACAGCTTTTGTGGCATTGACCAGTAAGGAAAGTGTTAGAATGCTAGTAGTAGTACCGGTGTGCTTGGAGAAACCTGTCTGATTAAGAAGGAAGAGGGATTTTCTGGCTTTTACATTTAATTATTTTATTGTTCACTGCATAGAAAGAATGAGGAGCTTCTACTGGCTGAGTTGGCATTAAAATGCACTCTGTAAGTGTGATTTCTTGTGGGAGATGATTACTATTGTCCTTCTCTCCCAAGTGGTAGGCAGCAAATTTGCGGAATAAAGGTAGACTTGCAAAGGTGTTATGTTAATTGATTTTTGTATAGCGCCTAATCACCGCCAGGTCTCTAAGCGCCTTTGAGAGAGTTGCCAAAGGTCGTAAGCGGATGCATGGCAGCGCAGGGAGGTAAGTTAAACAGTATCCAAAGCCTCCCTGAACAGGATCATTTTGAGCTGTTTCCTGAAGGGGAGGCGTGCCGGTTCCTTGCGCAGGTAATTGGGCAGTTGGTTCCATAGTTGTGGGAGTAAGACGGAGAAGGCTCTGCCCCCTTATTGTACTGGCTGTCGCTGTGTGAAATGCTGCTGCTGGCGGCAATCATCAGGGACATTATCAATAAGGGCTACCAATCTATAATTGTTTGCATTGTTCTTGTTGCTCTGTTTATAGATTAGTGAGATGACCAAGCCCCTCCATGAATCCGGGATTACTTCTTATCATAAAATTTCCTGGAAGACTGACTCCAGGGCTTCAGGCCAGTAAGACGCGTCTAGTTTAAATAAGACAGGAGGTACGCCGTTGGGGCCTGGTGCCCCCTCTCATCTTCCTTTGGATATCCACCTAGTGATTTGCAGAGCCAAGATTGAGATTGTAGATGTTGCAAGGTTGCTGTGTGAATCATGAGTTGGTGCTTTTTTCAACAGTTTCTGCACTGGTTTTAGTTTTCAGGTCACCATTGAAATGTTCCCAGAGAAACCTCACCCAAGACTCCTCCATTAGGTGTGAGATGACTCCGCAAACAGTGGGATTTGGTAGTAGGTTGATTATCTGCCAGAAGGGCACGCTATTATTATTCTTCACGTTGTGGAGAAGCTTTGCCCAGAGCATTACTTCCATTTCTTTTTTAAAGGACTAGTTTAGCTTTTAACGGTTTGCTTTGAGTTGTCTCAGCTCCCTTTGCACGTTGACTTCCAACACATGTAAACGGAACTTCCGTAGTGCTTTGTTTTTTGATTCCTTGAAAAACCTAATGTGCCCATTCTGGGCATTGGTGCTTCTCCCCTGACAATGCCCTTCCTGTGTCCTAGTTTTAGGCTCAACCAAGGTTGCATGAGCTTCACCTAATGCCTTTGTGAAGCTTTCTCAACAGTCTATAGGATTCATACTTGGCCTTTGTGCTTGCAATAGGATCTTTGCTGCTGCCAGCAGATTTTCTGGCTTTTACATTTAATTATTTTATTGTTCACTGCATAGAAAGAATGAGGAGCTTCTACTGGCTGAGTTGGCATTAAAACGTACTCTGTAAGTGTGATTTCTTGTGGGAGATGATCACTATTGTCCTTCTCTCCCAAGTGGTAGGCAGCAAATTTGCGGAATAAAGGTAGACTTGCAAAGGTGTTGTGTTAATTGATTTTTGTATAGCGCCTAATCACCGGCAGGTCTCTAAGCACCTTTGAGAGAGTTGCCAAAGGTCGTAAGCGGATGCATGGCAGCGCAGGGAGGTAAGTTAAACAGTATCCAAAGCCTCCCTGACCAGGATCATTTTGAGCTGTTTCCTGAAGGGGAGGAGTGCCGGTTCCTTGCGCAGGTAATCGGGCAGTTGGTTCCATAGTTGTGGGAGTAAGACAGAGAAGGCTCTGCCCCCTTATTGTACTGGCTGTCGCTGTGTGAAATGCTGCTGATGGCGGCAATCATCAGGGAACTGGCTATTCAAGGCATGAAAGCTGAGATGTTCAAGATCCCCAGTAGTTTCCTAGTGGATCTGTTCTGCCTACGCATTTGTTGCCTGCCTGGGGTGGGTTGTGCCATAGAAGTGACTGATGTGCTAAAAAATTATCATCCGCTTTTGTCCCCAGCAGGTGTAAATTAATGTCCTCCATAATTAATAATGTTAGATGTTTTCTTCTCTTCGAGCAGCCTTGTTACATCACCTACCAGTAAGTTGCCTGCCTTGGCCTTGTCTCTAGGGTGGAAATATGCATTTATTATGCCAGCAACCACTCGCCAGAGCTATGTCTTTTCTCGTGTGCTGCCACAAACTAAGGTCATCGAAGGAGGGAAGTTTAGGCAACCACCTTTGGGCCAGTCTCGACACAAACACATGGCGAGCAGGTCACAACTACTTGGCAAAAGGCTTAACAACCTTAGGCCTAAACGATCTCTGGAGCATGCACATAAGCCAGAAGGAATTCAAACGGCTAGCGAAAACAAGCACAAAACAACTTTCAATAGTGGAAGACAAGGCTCGCCTAGCCAAAAGAAGACACGGGTGGCTGACGCTGCAATCCTATGCCTCGTTGATTCCACAGCAGTACCTAACTGTACCCTTTACTGCACGAACAAAATTAAGCTTTTTAAAATTGAGACTGGGTGTCATTAACTTGTTGGTTCACTTGCCAAAATGGAAAAGAGAGCATGGAAGAGATCTCTGCCGACTTTGTGGGGATCATAAAGAAGACATTATACACATCATATGTCTATGCCCAAAACTACTGACTAAAAGACGGGCCCTCCTTAAGCACCACTGGAACACAAAAAAGATTAGAACTTGTAGAGCAGCAGTCTTGGCCTGCTTTGATCCTAAGAACACTAAATTAAACTGTACCCTGGTAAGGTTCATGGCTCATGCAGAAAAAAAACTCTGTGAGGGACCCCCGGTCAGTGATCCTCCGTCGGCATAATGTTTTGGCAGGCGCCACCCGACACCCCTACTCTTACCGGACTAAATTAGTTCTACTTTAAATGAACTTTTGATATTTTAATTTTGCACTTGCAATGGTTTTTTTTTTAATCACGCAATAAAGTATTATTATTAAAAAAAAAAATATTATCACCAGCTGCATGTCTTTGTTTTCACTTTTGACTCTCACACTAACAGCCTGTATTGCATTTGTCGAAAAAGACTTTAAGTCCAGCTCTGTGATGATGTTAATGCTTGCTATTGAAGAAAATATTGAGAGGCCTCCTTTGAGATGGCCAAATCTGGCCCCTTTACTGACAGGGAGATGGTAAGACATAAAGTCCTGTAGATGAAATGGCTGGTCCATCCAAGTCTCCTATAAGAGAATAAGATTGGAGGTAGAGCAGCAGTTGGGGGTCTGATGTTTTGTTTCCCAGGCCATTTATATTCCAAAGAGCATAGGCACAGAGCATCCTTGCAGGTTTGTATATGGCTGCTGCTGTGTCAGGGGTTGGTGCTTCGACTGCTTATTGCACTTGCAACAGCCCACACAGTACAGCTGCTCCCACTGTTCTTGCTCCCAGCTCACCTCCTCACGGCTGTGCTGTGTTGCGTCCCCATCAGAGCTGACCTGGTGTGGGGAGCCACGAAGTGAAATGGCTGAGTGGGCCAGGAAGGCAGACTAGAGGAGACTTGGACACCCACAATGCACCTTTCGCAGCTTTTCACAGCCCTTCGGGGCAGCCAGGCCCAGTCCACAACTAAGGGGAACAACGACTGGCCGGGCTGCGGCGACAAGCCAAGAGCCATGGAGGCAAGGAGAAAGAGGCGGGATGCAAGGTGCAGAGGGAGCGAGCAGCATGTCAGCTCCGACAACTCCCGCTGCAACAGCAGTATCAGCTCCAATGTGGCTTCAATGGCTTCAACGCCCTGCTCCAACGGCACAGCGGCATAACAGCACTCTTCAAGCAGCCTTGAGAATAACTTTGGTGGAACTGGCAATTGAGCAGCAAAGCAGATAGCAGCTCTGCTGTGAAAAACGAAAAGGCTACCAAACTAAAGTGAGAAAAGCGGGGCGAGCCCTGCACAGAGCCGATGCTGAATTAGTAGGCAGAGGCTCATTTACATCTCTTATCTCCAGGGAGGCCAAGGTAGTGCAACCGGAACTTATCTTTTTTTAGAGAATCAAGGGGCATATTTCCAACGAGGCGATAAAAAATTATCGCCGCTTTAGCGGCCGTTTTCGGCCGAAAAGCGGCGATAATTTTATCGCTATATTAGCAAGGTCACTCTAACGCGTGAAACCTTGCTTTAGCATGGGGATTTCTAACGCCCAGCTTTGCATCTCTAATGAGATGCAAAGTGGGCGTTCCTGACATGATAGGAGAAATGTCGCTAAGCGACATTTCTCCTATCATCAAGCCCCACGCTATGAAGCATAGCGTCAGGAAAAGTAGCGATAACACCTGTTATCGCTACTTTCCTAACACCTGCTTCAGGACTGACTTAGCCATGATATCCTATGGAAGGTGGATATCATGGCTAAGTTTGTGAGTCCCTATCAGCAAGCTAACATGAGATTATCGCTGGGTTTCCAGCGATAATCTCACGTTAGCCAGTTAGTGCTAGGATTTTTATCGCTGATGAGATAAGCGTTGCTCATAGCACGCTATCTCAGCGATAAATATTGGCGCTAGCCGGCGATAATTATCCGAGCGCTAAGTGCGCTCAGCGATAATTATTGCCGGTCGTTGTTGATATGCCCCTAAGTAGCTTGAGAGAAGGGAGTATTCAACATAACAGACTCTTGTGTCACATACTGACTTTGATCCTTATACCAACTGTGATTATGTCCATTTGTAACAACCTCACATTTAGCTGTCTTTTTTTTGTTAAAAAACTGTTGTTCAAACTTAGCCCCTCAAATCATAAGCGAACTTACGCACAGTGCTTTTAATTCAGAGAAAAAAAAAGTTATTGTTACCTAGTCCTACATCTCTAACAATCCCCAACAAATTAAACATTCTAGAATGTTTGTTTGATGTTGTCTCCTCTGGGTTGAGATTTAGTTTGACATCATTTACTGTATGACCTCTTCAGGTTTTTTTTAATCATAGCATGCAAGGCACAGAGTTGGTTTTGCCTGGGTTTTATATTGCAGTGTAGTATAACTTTATTACATTTAGTGAAAAAAAACAGTTTTTGCATCTCTGGCTAGCATTCTAGCCTGCATCTTTTATATTCTTAAGAAAGTCAGATGAATTTACACTGTTTTGTTGCTGGTACACTGCGTTGCAAAAAAGAGAGCCAGTGGTCAAACCTTCGCTATTGTCAGCTCCTTGCCTATAAAAACATTTTTCGAAATTCAAAATGTTTTTCCCGTGTCTTATCTTTTTGCCCCACTTTATTTTCTTGCTGTTATGTTGTTTTCAGATCGCTGTTTTGGGAAACGTCCAAATGCTATACAATTGTTCTAAATTCTTATTTTTAGCACTCTGATGCCCCCGAGGCCTGATCAACACTGTAAAAATATTTTTAAAAAACCCTAGTTCCCCTGACCTTTCTTATACCCAAAGTACCTAAAATGGAATGGGCATATCCAGTCTGTTTTTGCCTTGCACGTTTTGTGCTAACCTTTTGCTAGTTCTGGTTAACTTTTTTCACAGACCTACCATGCTTGCTTTACTCAACCTGTGCTCGCCTGGACCGTCTTGTTCTCACATGGCCCACCCTGCACTCTACTCACCCACTGTGTTTTTACCTTGCAAATCTTTGCTTACAACATGCAAGCTGTGCTTATCTCTTCCACTTTACACTTAACCCATTATGCTTGCTCTAATAAGCCGGATTTGAAATTTAGAATATATTAAATGTAACCTGTTATACAGCAGAATACTTAACAGATGGTAAAAATATCTCTGTATTACCATCCACAATTCCACACCAAAAAACTCTCAAGCCCATTAAATGCTGGTCTCCTAACCCCACCCATAGCCCCACCCCAAACTCCTCCTCCTTCCTTCCACTGCTCAATTTGGTGAGAGCCTCCACTTATTTTTTTCTATTTAAAGTACTGATTTTAATCATGTTCTATAGTGCCAACCAAGCTACACAACAGCGCTGTTTTGAGATATTTTTGCAGCAGAGACTAGGAACATCTTTTGCGCCACTCTCCTTTTTTCTTTGCACTTGCGAAATGGGCAATGCTCCCCCTATTTTTGTTACATCCCTGGGAGAGCAGGCTTGCTGCAGGAAATGGGTGAGTAAATGCATAAATGAAGCAAGACTTTAAAACTCCCACAAAGGCTCAGTGCAATAAGTATTTTCGGTTGAGATCTTTGTGTAACCTATCGATCATAAGTTTGAATCCCTGTAGTGCTGATTTAGTAGTTCATCCATCTGATGTCTATATATTGATGCCCAGTACACTGGGACAGTCTAGCATGTGTTTTTACAGGATTTACAAATTGCAAAACTATAGCACCAAGTTTTATTTAAAAAACAAGTTGAGGTTAATATAGAACATATCATACATATCCCAAATTCGGTTGCAAACGTACCTTTGAACAGGCACTCAACCCACTGAGCTATCCTGCTGGGATTGATGCTTGCAAGCTACAAGGCACAGAAGGACCTGAGTAGAGATTGTGGGCCCTATCACGTAAAGTAAGCACTAGGCAGATACGTTTAGACCTAGGGCCTTATTATGACTTTGTCGGTGAGATGCGTCATCTGCTGTAAAACCGCCAAAGCTGTGGTGCTGCCGCCTGCCAAATTAGGACGTCAATCCTCGTCTGGCAGGCGGTCCTGCGGCGGTTTGACAGAGGTGGTCTGTGAGGCTTATAGAAGAGCCTCACATGCAGACCTTCTGCTGCCAGAGGGCCAACTGCACCTTCCTGTATGGTGTGGCATGCATGCAATACATGCAGGAAATGGGGGTGCAAATACAGGGGGCACTACATGTGCCCACCGCATGCACCCCCAGGCCCAATTCTTGCTCTTTTGTAGTAACTTACACCTTTGTTGTAAGTCCAGCACTACACATGGCCAACTACTTGTACTATAACACCATCCCAAAGAAATTAAGGGAGGTAATTACTTAAAATTAAACCCCATAGAAACAATGTGACATTAAATGAAGTCATTTCAAATTGTGAAAAATATAAATAAATGTAAATTCATGTTACAAAATCGAAATAGGTTTTAAAATATTTGATAATTAAATAAGAAATACGTGCTCTATGTATATATTTTTAACAATATTTTATATTGATTGTATTTTTAAGTAACCTAAATAATGAAATAAAATGTATCATTATTTCCTATGGGTTTTTTTAAGTCCCTACTCATATTATTTTATATGAGAGGGTGTTGCAGTACCAGTGGTTGGACTTGTGTAGTATTAGACTTTATAGAAATTGCAAGTTATTACAAAAGTGCAGTTTGTGAATACTGAAAAGAGGTAAACCTACTCAAAAATGCAAACTTACTCAGAAGTGCACTTTGTGAATCAGGTCCTCAGAGTTTTCAACTTAAGTTACACCAGGGAGTGTCAGAGTATGCAAACAACCACTCAATTTTAGCGTGAAGTTGAATCCAAAACAGTATGCCAAGACATTCTTCACACTTTTGAGCTTATGAAAAATGCAGGTGTAAATGCTGCTGAAAGTATAGGAAAGTGCACCAACTTTTCAAGTAATGTGATATTCTGAGATTGCCCTCCACATCTTTGTACAGTTTTTTGGGAAAATGTCAGAATTTTCTCAATCTTTACAAAGCTTGTGAAAATCACCCCAATAGAAATGGTGGCTATACTGAAACTAGGATTGCTGGTACACATCTCTGAAAAAAATCTTTTTGGAGGACCTTTGCTTCACAAATGTATGACAACATTCTCCCGCAAAAACCTATTTAGTTATATTGTAATAATAAAACTATAGCAGCCCTGTCGAGAAGTGTTGGCATTGTCTAATAAACGTATAACAGCCTTGCTGAGAAGTTTTGATCTTGTCTATGAGAAATCAATTTTATGGGAAATGGCACTGTTCAAAAACGGTGTGTTAGCCCTAATAGAAATTGTTGGTACTTTCCAAAAAACGTATAATAACTCTGCTTAGAAATTGGGTTATTGTCCATGAAACGTACAGGAGCCTTCTTAGAAGTGTTATTACTCTCTGCCAAATCCATAGTTACTGAGATGTCACAGTAAATTATGAACTCGAAACTCAAACAGTGAAAACAGCAGAATGAAGAATGAAATATATGATATTTTTATTATGGTTCGAGTCCTGTAAAATTGTATAGGTCCAGCCCATAAAAAGTGTTGCAGCCCTGCTGAGAAGTATTATAATTGTGCAGTGAAACCACTCTAGCTCTGTAGAGAAGCAGTATTACTGCCCAATAATTATATATGGCAGCCCTGATGAGAATTGTTGCCATTGTCACTATGACGAGAAAATGTAACACTGTCCAATAAAAGTATTATATCCCTGATGTGAAGTATTGGCCTTCTGAAGGAAAATATCCCAGAAATGTTGTTTCCATTACACAAAATGTGAAGCAGCGCGTGTGTGTCATTAAAGGTATGGCAGCCCTGCAAAAAAGTGGTAGGACTGATGTTGAAAGCATAACAGGTATTTTCAGAGCACAGGTTAATTTCGGGCACAAGCCTTACCCTGACACTGTGAGGAGTGCAGATGATATTGTCTTTACATGACTTTGCCATCAAGTATTAGAATTAGATAAAAACATCTTAAATATTTTACAAAACAAATCAGTGCTTGTATTTTAAAAGATGTCAATTTTTTTAACATGATGCTACAGATAAAAAGTAAATATATTTTTTGTATTTCTCTATACTGCTCTTAAACGTATGGACTCCCCCCACCCCCTCGCAAATAATAAATATTTGCCTCGTTCTTCATTTATCAATATATATTTAGGCAATAACAGTTTTAAAATAACCAAATGTTTTTCCACACTAGAAGGTACAGTTAATATCATTGTAGAATCGTTTTTAATGAAGTAATAATAACAACAATTAGATGTCAATGAAAATATTTTTGGTTTAAATTTAAGAAAGTGAAATCCGACCGTCCTGTAATTGAGGAGACTGTGCTACCATTTCGAAGGCAAAAATTTGCAAAAGCCATCAAGCAACTATATCTTGAGTAAAATATGAATATTTAACAAACCTTCAAACAATATCACCGCTAACCCTTTTTTCTTCAAAAGCAGGCATTAAAAAACCTCACTATATATGCCTTTTGAAAATATACTTAGGGCCTAATTACGACTTTAGCAGTCATCGAGAAGGCTGCCATGCCAGAGCTCCACTCCCACACCACCAAAGAACTGACACCCCCGCCAGATTATGAGTTTCCTCATGTCTTTCGGGCGGTGCTTTGGCGCTCCCACGGCGGTGCCCATTAAAAGGGCACCGCAATGGGAGAACCAAAGGCCGTTCCTGCATGACAAGGCATGGACTGTGCAGTCCATGCTGTGCAGGGTAGGGGGTGAATGCACACAGGGAGGCACAACATGTGCCCCCATGCAGACCCCCCAAGGGCCTGTGTAGGGCTCCCTTTGTTTCCTCACCACCACAGTTTTCCTGGTGGAGTCTCCACCATGAAAACAGTGGCAGTGAGGAAACTCCTAATATGCTCAGCATTGGCAGCATATTAGGGCCTCTCACTGCTTCACGACCGAATCGGGATCCATGATCCCCGGCGGTTGCGGCAGGCCTGTGGCAGTCACGACGAGCCTGTGGCAGTCGATGGACTGCCAAACTCGTAATCAGCACCTTAGTCTTCGGGGACCGTATTATGCATTGTCATTGTTTGCACCGTGTGCACCTTTTAAAAGATGTGCCAGGCACAACCTATGACATTGAGCCCTATTATGATGTATGGCCTGCCGGCACCAGGTCAGTCGCAAACTCGCACTGCCCTGGGGGCAGTGCATTTATGTGAAAACATGGAGTGGCTGCTGGCAGCCACTCTGTGTTTTCACAGTGCAGGCTGCAATCCACCTGCACCTTTAAAGGGGATTAGAAATCCCCTTGCTGGCAGGTGCAGTCAGTGACTGCACCCGCCTGCAAGGGGATGCCTGAGGGCTCCATAAGTTCCCCATTCTCTCATCTAGAGGGCTGCTCTCAAGGCGAGCACTCACAGTGCGCCACCTAGAAGGTGGCACACTATGAGTGCGCCCCCTGAGATCTTCTTTCCCTCTGCGCATGCAAGACGGCGTGGGCGCAGAGGCAAAGGAATTCCCTCATTTGAATGGGGCACACCCCTATGCAAATGAGGGAATGCCCCCTGAAGGTAGTGCTGGTGCTTTAAGTGCACCAGAGCTATTGTTATTACTGAAGGGAAGCACAAGTGTCTGCACCCCTTCTGTAATGCCAAAGTGTCCCGAGGGTGTGCAAAGCGGGCGCAAACGCCTGTTGCGCCCCGGAGCACCTATTGTAATAAGGCCCTGGTGCTAATATTACTAATCTTTTGCACAACCTCATTTGAAAACTAAAATAATAAGAAAGAGCCAACAGTAAATATTTTAAAATTAAACTGAACTAATAATTCTTTGTTCTTCTTCTTTCCCAGATCAATACAAGAAAGAACGAGTTGGATTGTCACGCTGCCGCTGCCGCTTCTGAATTACTGCTGTACTTTTAAATATTGTCGGAGCACTTTGCTCCTTTTTAAAATTGGACTTGTTGTGTTGTTAATTTTTTTCATAAATCGTAATTGGTGGTAACCTCATTTTTAAATTCATCCTCCTTACTCCCCCCATGTTCGCATTGCCTGCACATTAATAGAAATTAACACGACTCACCACTTGGGTGGAGTTCGCGCCGCCTCACTCCCGACCGCCATCTTGGGTGTGGGCTTGGAGACGCTCCCGGGACGCCTCTGGGGGTAGCGCTCTAGTCTTCCCGAGTGCTCTTTGGCAAATACTATTTAGGGGACTAGTTGGCTGCGCGAGGACAACAAATTGGATTGTCACGCTGCCGCTGCCGCTTCTGAATTACTGCTGTACTTTTAAATATTGTTGGAGCACTTTGCTCCTTTTTAAAATTGGTCTTGTTGTGTTGTTAATTTTTTTCATAAATCGTAATTGGTGGTAACCTCATTTTTAAATTCATCCTCCTTACTCCCCCCATGTTCGCATTGCCTGCACATTAATAGAAATTAACACGACTCACCACTTGGGTGAAATTTGCGCCGCCTCACTCCCGATCGCCATCTTGAGTGTGGGCTTAGAGACGCTCCCAAGACGCCTCTGGGGTAGCGCTCTAGTCTTCCCGAGTGCTCTTTGGCAAATACTATTTATGGGACTAGTTGGCTGCGCGAGGACAACGAATTGGATTGTCACGCTGCCGCTGCCGCTTCTGAATTACTGCTGTACTTTTAAATATTGTCGGAGCACTTTGCTCCTTTTTAAAGTTGGACTTGTTGTGTTGTTAATTTTTTTCATAAATCGTAATTGGTGGTAACCTCATTTTTAAATTCATCCTCCTTACTCCCCCCATGTTCGCATTGCCTGCACATTAATAGAAATTAACACGACTCACCACTTGGGTGAAATTCGCGCCGCCTCACTCCCGACCGCCATCTTGAGTGTGGGCTTAGAGACGCTCCCAAGACGCCTCTGGGGGTAGCGCTCTAGTCTTCCCGAGTGCTCTTTGCCATACACTATTTAAAGGACTAGAACGCAAGCGCGCAGCGCACGCGCGCAGCGGTGCGCCGGAGGAGCGCCAGAGGAAAGCCCGTCTGCGCCAGGACGGGCCCAGGGGCCAGTACCCCTCGTCTGCCTTATATTTACTCTATGGATACCCTTCGGGCTCTAAGGACAGGTAATACGGGGCTAGGCACTACAACACTAGCCACGCTTCGAGAAGAAGCTTTGCTGCCGGGAGAAGGCGAACCTAGACGATCCAGGAGTTCGCCACACCCCCTTAGGTTCCGAGGGCTAAAAATTGCGACGCTGAACGCGCGCTCTTTGCAAAAACACCATCTGGAGGTTTTTTCACTCCTTGTTGATGGCGAGATTGATATCCTTGCCCTTATGGAGACCTGGCTAGACACTTCATCTACGCCGGACATACTGGCGGCATTGCCTCCCGATTTTGATGCGCTATGGTATAATCGCCTCAATGATTGTAGAGGGGGGGGTCGCCATTTTATTTTAAAAAAGTCTCAAGGTGACACAGGTCGTAGCTGAAAACTGTGACCGTGCGGAGCTCCTGGGGATAAAAATCTCACTTAAATCCTCCTGGGGATAAAACTCTCACTGAAATCCCTGTATTATGTTGCTGGTAGTGGACCGCCCACCACAGAGCTCGCCAGATTTTAATGACGCCTTCCTGGAGCTCTTGACGGATTTGGGCTCCAGATATAAATCCCTTATGGTGGTAGGTGACTTCAACTACCACTGGGATAAGGTACCTAGAGACCTCACAGAGGTAGAGTTCGAAAATAATCTTTCCTCGCTTAACTTACAGCAACTAGTAGTACGACCAACGCATGTGAAGGGCCATACACTAGACTTAATTTGGTCTTCCATTTCCCAGACAGAAATAACTGAGGTCAGTCCCTGCATATGGTCAGACCATTTCCTGATCAAGTGCTGGGTTCCAGGAGACCCCTCACCTGCAGTGTCCAGTCAATTGTGGAGAAAGGTCCGGTCTTGGAAGAAGATAGAGGCAGACTTTCTACTTTCCACGCTGCTTTCCACTTCACTTCCTAAGATGAGGGAGACGAACCTAGACTCCGATACTACAGCCTTTATGGCCTGGATCCATGCTGCTCTGGACAAACTGGCCCCTGAGCGGCTGGAGAAGACCAGAGCAAAAGGAAAGGGGACACCGTGGTTTGATGCCTTGCTCAGGGAAAAGAAACAAGCCCTCCGTAAGGTGGAAAGAAGGTGGAGACTCAGCTATAGCCCAGCGGAGTTAGAAACCTATAAATTCCTTCTCTCAAAATACAAGGCGGATATCCTGGTGAGGAAGTCAGCCTTCTATGAGAATAGAATTAGAGGGGCCACGAACAAACAAAGGGAGACCTTCGCGATCCTAAGGGAATTGACGCAGCTGGATGGGAAGATTCCTGCTAGTGACCAACCCGACTGTGACACCTTTCAGAGGTTCTTTCTTCAGAAAGTACAGGACATTATTAGGGACATCACGGAGATCCCAGCTGAACCTCTGCTGTCATCTTGCCCTGCTAGTCAGGAGACGATAGGGATGTTGAACAGTTTTCCATGTATTGACGAGGAGAGCTTGGCTGAGCTTGTCGGCCTAGTCAAGTCAGGCTCCAGCACGGATCCATGCCCCCCGAGAATCTTTCAAATGGCCCTGCCTGGTATTCAAACTCAGCTGTTGAGCCTACTGAACGATTCATTAGAGGCGGGCTATCTCCCAGTCCAGCTGAAGGAAGCTAGGGTTTCTCCACTCTTAAAGAAAGCAGGAGCAGACACCAAGGCTTTAAAGAACTATAGGCCTATCTCGCAACTGCCATTCCTGGGCAAAATCCTGGAAAAACATGTTCTGAACACACTGGCTAGCTACCTGGAGGAACATGGTTTACTCCATGCCAGGCAGGCGGGCTTTCGGCCCCAACACAGCACAGAACTAGTAATGGCCACTGTCACTGATGAGCTGAGAATCAGGGCGGACAATAAACAGCCTTGTGCCCTGATTCTACTGGACTTGTCAGCGGCATTCGATACGGTCAGCCATACCATCTTGCTGGACCGTATCGCAAAGCTGGGACTAACAGGACAAGCGCTCAAGTGGCTTGAATCTTTCCTGACGGGTCGAACCCAGAGGGTGCAGCTGAGAGACCAGTTATCTGAGGCAAGTGATGTGACCTGGGGCGTACCCCAGGGGTCCACACTTTCTCCCTTGCTCTTTAACATTTACCTACAACCTTTGGTGGAGGAGTTAATGCATAGGAATTGTCAAATTTTCAACTATGCTGACGATACCCAGCTATTGGTCCAGCTGGAAGATACAAGGGAAGCACAGGAATCGGTAAGGACTTTGCTCCGATTCACTGTAAATTGGATGGCCAATAACCTTCTAAAAGTGAACGCTGATAAAACAGAGGTGCTGGTCATCACAAACCGAGTCAATCCCTGGTGCGATCTGTTCTGGACCCCAGAACTAGGTATAACACCTATTCCTGGTAGGGTGGTCAAAAGCCTAGGGCTAAAGGTTGATGTAGACCTTTCCATGGCCCCTCAAGTCTCGGCGGTGGTGGGGTCTTGCACGGGGGTGCTGAGGCAACTGCAAAAGTTAGCACCTATTCTATCAGCCCCCACTCTGCAGTCCATCGTGTCCACCACAGTCATCTCGAGGCTGGATTATGGAAATGCTTTATATCTTGGCCTGCCGCAGAAGTTGTTGAGGAAACTGCAGGTGGTGCAGAACGATGCGGCCAGGCTGATCTATTCCCTACCTAGGAATTCGCATGCAACCCCACTTCTCCGGATGCTGCACTGGCTGCCTGTTAAGTTTAGAGTGCAGTTTAAGTGTCTTTGCATGGCTCACAAGGCAATTTTCGGCAAAGCCCCAGAATACATTAAACAGTGCCTGAGGAAGTACATTCCAGGAGGAACCTTGCGTTCGGGCAAGGCCTTCAATCTGATCCAACCCAGATTTAAGTTAAAATCTAAAGGGGGCAGGGCTCTTTCTGTACTTCTCCCGCAATTGTGGAATGAGCTACCGGCCAGCCTGAAGGAAGACTCGCAGCTACTGTCCTTCAGGAAGAACTTGAAGACTCATCTGTTTAAAAAGTCAACATCTTCGCCCTAATTGGGGCGGACGGCGGAGTGATCTAGGAGACAGCAGGTTATGTTCCTTTTCTGTGTGAGCGCTTAGAGACCGGCGGTGATAGGCGCTATACAAAAACACTATAACATAACATAACAGAACAGAACAGTCTTAAAAATGCAGAACATATTTGTTGAAATGAATACAATGTAAGCACTTTTCCAATTATTTATAACATGTTAAATGGAAAACATACCAAAAGCCACTTTCAATTTTAGGGGTACATTTATTGTTATGACAGAAACACTGAACCAAGGACTGATTGGAGTGTGTACATTATTTCTCATCTCCCTGCAGAGGTTACAATTTGGGGCCATGTTGAGAGAACTAGTGAACATAGCCACTCTGCCTCTGCAACAGAGTTGGAAATTAAGGCACAGTCCAGGAAATACAGCCTTTAGCCAGGACCTACAGCGAACCCTCTGGTTCAGCGCTAAGGGAGGTAGCTAGAAACATTCCTACACATGTTGCAACAGAAATACCCATATCCCTAATTAGAAAAGATTGATCTGTAGAAAAAGACAGGCTAGTAAAATGCTACCTACTCAACCTAGCAAAATTAACATACATCCTCAATTAACTTAAACCTTTAAGCATGAGCCTTTTCCACTTAATGATAATAACAGACTTGATAAAAAATAATAATAATTTATACTTTTCACAATCATGTAACATTGGAGAATACCTGATCAGCTCACCAAAATACATTATTCATAGAACAACTTAACAGCACCACTATGCTTGTTGTGTGTCCATTACTGCCAGACAAGGAATCTTCCATGTACCGTGAATTTTTGTCAATAATTAAAAATAAGGGGGGCGTGGCTTGGCGCCGACAGTGATGGCCGCTTAACGTGCTCGCTCCGCCGCAGCCGGGGCTTTCAAACCCCGTAAATCCGTCCAAATCCTGATTGCGCGGAGTTGGAGCGGCGCCCCAGGTGTCGGAGGGGGCACAGACCCCAGACATCCTACTTCTAGCCCGTAAGATCCTCGGACGGGGCCCGGGACAGCCGGGAAAGAGTGGCATCGGTGCTGCGACTGAGCGGCGGCGCCCGGCTACCAGGAGGGCGGGCAGGAGAGTCACGTGAGGACCCGGCGGCGGAGCGCGAGAGGCCGTGAGGAGCGCGGCAGCTGTGGGGCTCTCCCGGACGTTCCTTGCCTCTGCCGGGGCAGGCGCGGGACATCCTTCAGCCGGGGACCCGGGAATCATACCGAACGGCTGGCTGATGAGGAGGCGGAGCACGTAACGGCCCCAGGGAGAGAGAGGTGCTACTGGGCCTCTACGGACACAAGAGGGCATCCGGCGTGTCTCAGGCAGACCGCCCTGGTGTGGTGAGCGGTGCCCGGAAAATCAGCGTGGCTACGGAGGTGAGCGAGATATATGGCGTTCCAGGGAGGTGCGTGCTCGCCTTGGATCAGCGGTGTCTGGTGAGCGGGGACGGTACATAAGCCGAAACTACGGCGACAGGGGCCTACTCACGGTGCGACGTGGGACAAGCTTTGGGGCAACGCCACCGGGACAGTTGGTCACATATTGGGGCAATCGCAACCTGCGCGGACAATAGCGCTGGACCGGATATCAGACCCCGGGGGCGGCCGTATTTGTAACCGTGACGCACTAGCCGGGCTGCGATCCCAAGACAGCGGAGGGGCTCACAGGCACAGAGTGCGGTGGGAGGACTCTTGCTGGTGGCGCAACATTGACCAGTGTCCGGGGAAGAGGCTGAGGGAAGGAAACCACGCGGACCGCGGGGGTACCTGGCGCGAGCCGGACGACGAGTGACTCAACGCCCCGCGTGTCGAGCCTGCGCCGAGGGACAACAGGGGCTAGCCACTGGAGGCATACCAGCAGGCGGACGAGCCACAGCGATGAGGCCAAAAAATAGCGCCGCGGTGCAATCGAACAAGCTTGACAAATACGCCCTTCCTAAGCTGGCGACGCAGCCCGACGGCGCGCAGGAGGAGCTGCGGGGGGAGCCGGAGCCCTCCCTGCAATCCATTATGGCGGCCATAAAGGGGCTGGGGACCACCCTAGAAACTAAAATGGACAAAATGTCGATAGAAATTAACCTTATGAGGGCCGACATGACCAAAACTACGGACCGAGTCAAGGAGACCGAGATACATGTCACGGACCTGCAGACAACCACTAAACGCCTGGAAGAGAGAATAAACGCCCTCACTCATCAACACCGTCAGATGGCGGTGAAGCTCGAGGACCAAGAAGGGAGGGCCCGGCGCAGTAACGTTAGAGTGGTGGGGTCCCCGAGGGACGGGAGGGCCAGAGCATTGACCTCTTCCTGGAAGACCTCATCCTGAACCACCTCAAGCCTGCCAGACTATCGTTGCTATTCACGGTGGAAAGGGCCCATAGAGCGCCAGTTCCCAAACCACGGCCGGGAGCGCCTCCCAGAACTATTATCGCAAAGATCCTAAACTACAGAGACCGGGACGCCGTCTTGCAGGCAGCCAGGACCCGGCGGGACGTTAAATTGGACAACACCATCATTCAGTTCTTTCCGGACTTCACGCTGAAGGTACAGCAGGAGAGACGCTCCTTTGAAGGGGTAAAAGCATCTTTACGACAGCAAGGGATTAAATATATGATGTTCTTCCCTGCGAAGCTCAAAATCCTTGTAGATGGGAAGTCGCTCTATTTCGCCGAGCCCCAGGAGGTTCGGGACTGGTTGGAGGGGCGCTCGGATCAAAGGAAGGGGCCTGGAGTCACGGCAAAGCGCAGGGACTCAGGGCCTCGTGAGGGAGCATCCACGGGAGAACTTCTGGACCAGGAACACTGTACGGGGCGCACGTGGAGATCAAGGTCCAACAGCCCGGGCCCGGCGACATGATGGCAGATCAGATGTAACCGGCGCTGCCATGACCCGCCAGGGACGGATGGTGAAAAACTGTAATGTATACCCTGGGGGAGCAGACCCGGGGGGCGGCGGAGTATGGTCTTGCTGGACTGTGTAGGTCACATACTTTTGGTGCTGCGCTTTTGGGGGTGCTTCATGTGTTATCACAACCAGACACACCTGGGGGCGGAGGAGCCGCTCTGCTCCCCATGACTGGCAGTTATGCTACTGTGTCGCCGGGGTTACGGCTGCGGGCGGCTGGAGTCTGCCATTGACCGTTGCCCCCAGGCATAGTTGTTCACCTGTTGGGGCGATAGGCGCTCTGCTGATTGGGGATGTGGGTAGTTTGGAACGTACGTGGCAGGGTAGCAGGGAGGGGGGGGCGGGAGGATGGAGTTCTTAAGTTTGTTGTTGAGGTATGTTGGGTGGCGGGCAGGGGGGGGAAGGGGAGGAGGGGGGATTGTTTATCTGTCATGCGAATCCGAAGTGATCATACACCAAAGAGTGGGCAGGGTACACGAATGGTTTGAGGCAAGCTACTTTCACAACAACCATGCACTGGGATAAAAGTCTTAAACTTATCAGTTGGAATGTAAACGGGTTGGGGGACAAAATAAAAAGAAGTATTGTACTACAACACCTCAGGCGACACTCCCCAGATGTGGCACTACTGCAAGAAACCCATCTAATGGGTAACACATGTAAAGCACTCAACCGATGGGGCTACCGGCTGGAATGCTCATGCGGGGTTCACTACCGGCTCTAGGGGAGTAGGAGTCTTGTTGCGCCATAGCTTCCCCTTCGAGGCCCAGCAAAACTGGGCGGACCCGCTTGGACGGTTTGTGGCGGTCGCGGGGAAATGGGAGGGGCGCGTGCTTGTACTCGTGGCGGTGTATATTCCGCCTGGACTGCAAGTCCAATCATATAGGGACCTGGGCACCTTTCTGCTGGGGCTGCCGGAGGGACACCTGGTGATTGGAGGTGATTTCAACGCCGTCCTTTCGGGGGCGTTAGATAGACACCCTCCCCGGGACATAGCGCCGGGACAGCAGTGGCTCCCCGCATTTCTTGACGCCTTCGGCTTTGTGGATCTTTGGAGAAGGCTACACCCCAATAGTAAAGAATACACATTCCTGTCGGGTGCTCATCGCACGCTCTCGCGAATCGACTATATTCTGTCTCCCGTGCAAGCGGACATGCGAACCACGGCAATTAAACACCTGCCTAGGGGTATCTCTGACCACTCACCGTTGTGGGCCCACCTCACGATTCGGGACCACCGTGTGGAGGGTGTACCGCGTATCAACCCTTGGTATCTGAGGGGGCCGGAAACTAGGGCAGCACTGGGTAGAGTAGTGGAACAATATTTTCTTGATAACGAAGGCACTGTAGACTCCCCCGCTACTCTGTGGGAGGCATTCAAGACAGTGCTCCGGGGCCAGGCCCTCTCGGTGATCGCAGGTAGACGGGCAGATAAAGAAGCACAGCTGAGGGAGATCGAGTGCGACGTCACTAGACTAGAGGAAAGTTCAGGAAGCGGCCTGGATGACGATCTCACCCATCAACTGCAGCTAAGGGCGGCAGAATACAAATCCATAGCTACAGACGAGGCGCGGGCTCTGGCGCGTGAGAGGGATGGGTGCATATACGATCATGGAGACAAGGCGGGTAAGCTTATAGCCTGGCTCGATAAAAAAGAGAAGGCGCAGCGTGTGGTCTCTGAGGTTAAGAGTGCATCGGGTGTTCTCCTCTCTGAGCCCCACGATATTGCGGGGGAATTTGCCAGACATTTTGAACGGGTGTACCGTGGAGACTCTGAGCTCACGGAGAATGACTCAGCCGAGTTTTTAGCAGACATTAAACTGCCCACCCTCTCGGAACACGACCGTGATGAGCTGGAGGGAGATCTCACTGCAGAAGAGCTGACTAAGGCGATGGGGGATCTCAAGGTAGGCAAGGCGATGGGGCCAAACGGTCTTCCTATCGAACTGTACAAACTCAAGCCAGATAAAATAGCCCTACATTTGAAAGCTATGTTCGATGACAGTAAGAAGCTCGGGAAGCTGCCGAGGGATCAGCGCATTGCGACATTCTGGTCACCATTCCCAAGCCTGGGAAGCCTAGGGACGAGTGTGCCTCCTATAGACCAATATCCCTTCTGAATGCAGAGCCCAAAACACTGGCGAAATTGCTAGCGAACAGACTTCGGCCTGCCATCACGAAGTTGGTGCACCCGGACCAATCGGGATTTATACCACATCGGAATACAGCTCTTAACCTGCGGCGCCTGCATGGCGTTCTGGGGCGTATCCAGGAAGATGCAGTGGTGGTCTCGTTGGACGCCACCATGGCATTTGACACGTTAGAGTGGGCATACCTCTTGGAGAAGCTGGGATTTGGACCCAATTTCGTGGGGTGGATCCGCCTTCTGTATGTCGACCCACTGGCGCAAGTAGCGGTCAATAATAAAAGGTCGGAGGTGTTTGCCCTGGGAAGGGGGACCAGACAGGGATGCCCCCTTTCACCGCTATTGTTTGCCATCTCCCTTGAGCCGCTCGCGGCGTGGATCCGGAGTGATGTCTCTGTCCGCGGACTTCGCTGGACTGAGGGTTGGGAGGATCGAATTTCGCTCTATGCCGATGATATTCTTCTCTACCTCTCTTCCCCTGCGCGCTCGCTGAGGGTAGTGTTAGACATCTTTGCCAGTTTTGGCCGCAACTCTGGTTTCCGTATCAATTGGAGCAAGTCGACAATCTATGTGCTTCACGGGGCGGCCCCCCCCCTCCCTAGAGACTGCGCGATACAGGTGGCGGTTGAGGGATTCCGGTACCTAGGCTTCTATATCACTACCAATCCCAGACTTAGATACGAGGAGAACTTGATCCCTCCGCTGCGGCGGCTGCGCCGGGATGTTGAGGTCTGGAAGAAACTCCCCCTGTCCCTGCTCGGGAGGGCTGCACTGTTTAAGATGATGGCCCTGCCCCGATTCCTATATGCTCTTCAGAATTATCCAGAGGTGGTACCGAGGGCCTTTTTTCACGAAGTCGAGTCCCTGCAGCGGGAACTGTTATGGGACGGCAAGCCGCGGATAGCACTCGTTAAGCTCACGCTCGGCTGGTACGACGGAGGCATCGCCCTCCCCGACATAAAAAAGTACTACTGGGCGGCACAGCTGGCCGCTATCAATCAATGCCAATACGGGGATGGGGATGACCCGGCGTATAGTATGGATAGGTGGTTGCTGCCCGGTGGTGACTTCACAAGAGCACTTTACTCCAAACCGGCTAGATATATGCTTACCGGGCCCACGAAGCATGCAGTGCAGCTGTGGCACATAGTCACCAAAGCGTTAGGATGGGCCAACAAGCTCACTATGGCCACCCCACTATGGGATGCTGAACAGCTGGGAACATTGGGGCACACAAAAGGTTTCGCCAAGTGGGATCTAATAGGTATTTCGCACATCAGAGACCTCTGGGAAGGGGCAGGGGTAGTCCCCTTTTCGACATTGCAGCAGACATACGAAATGGCTGACTCGGAGCGCTTCCGATATGCACAGATTAAGCACTCACTGCAGGCTAATATCCCCGCTGGTACGGCATTGCCTGAGTCGTCCCCGCTCGAGGACCGGCTGCTTGACGGACACCTACCCGATAAGTCTATATCGCTCACATACAAGAAGCTCATTAACAACACCCCCGATCCCCTCACTGCGCTACGGGAGAAATGGGTGCGAGATGGCCTCGAAATGGACGATGAGGACTGGCAGGTGGCAGTCTCATCGCCAAAGGAAGTGGCCATATCCGCCAAACTCCGCCTAGTCCAACTAAAAATCCTGCACAGGGCATACCTCTCAGACACACACTTGCTGATGATGGGCAAAAGCGCTGATGGGCACTGTAGGAGACGGTGTGGGATGGAAGGCGGATTCATGCACATTCTGTGGGAATGCCCGCTAATTCAATGTTACTGGGGGAAAGTCTTGAATTGCATGAGCGGGATCTGGGATGTTCCATTGCGGCCTGAGGCCAAGAGATGCCTATTGAACGTCTGGGAGCCCACAGATCTGGGTGTGAGGGGGAGACTGTGGGTCACTTTAGGGCAGATGATTGCTAAACATAACATTGCACAGGCATGGGGGGCCACCATGCCACCCACACTGAAGAAGTGGAAGGTGGACATGGACTGGTGTATGTTGAGGGAGAAAACGGTCTATGTTGCTTGGGGGTGCCCTCAAAAATGGATTGCATTGTGGACTAAATGGAATGATTACCGGGGAGGACTATGTGAGCCACCGAAGGTCCCCGCACCCGAAGAACACTGTATGATATAAATACCATTGCATGGATCCCGGAGCAGCCGGGGAAATTTGTGTCAGCCTCTAAGCCCTTTGTACCTTTGTGCTGTATGAAGTAATTATTTGTAAACATGACAGACTTGTTTAATTTCAATAAACAGAATTATTTAAAAAAAAAAAAAAAAAAAAACAATTGATATTATTTCAGTGACTTAGAAATTCCCTTGATTTTTTACAATTAGAAAACTATATCATGACAGAAATTTAAGGTTATGTTTCCATTTTACACAGGCTATGTGGTGTAAAATTAACAAACATACTTAGCTGGGGATTTCATGACTGACAGTAAACTACAATTTGAACTCAAGAAATTAATAGCCTTAGGGCCTGATTACGAGTTTGGTGGTCCATGGGACCACAAAACCCGTAGTGGTTGTCCTACCACCGCTGCACTGTGGGACCGCCTGAAGCATTACAACTGCAGCAGACTGCCACAGGACCCAGGGATCCAGGGTCACGCTGTTTTCGTGCAGCAGTCAGAGGCATAAATATGCTAGCAGTGCCGCATTGGCACCACCGGGCATATTTTGAGGTGCCTCAACACCACTCTTTTCATGGCGGTAAGCCTGCCACGAGAAGGGTGGTGGTGAGGCAACTA
Organism: Triturus cristatus; assembly: GCF_964204655.1. Classification (NCBI taxonomy): domain Eukaryota; kingdom Metazoa; phylum Chordata; class Amphibia; order Caudata; family Salamandridae; genus Triturus; species Triturus cristatus. The sequence goes on along the minus strand of NC_140589.1, from coordinate 1,378,156,776 downwards.
AGAAGGCCCTAATAGGGCCCCCTGCCACTATGGGACCCGGGGGTTCAGGGGGGCATATAAGTGTCCCCCTTGATTTGCGCTCTCAGTTCCTGCAAGTGTGGCATGTATGCCACGACTTGCAGGAAGGTGCAGGTGGTGAACTGTGAGTGGCGGTCTACAAGGCAGGCTCTTCTATGAGCCTACCAGACACCAACTGTCAAACTGCTGCTGGACCGCCCGCCAGACCAGGAATAAACTCCTGATTTGGCGGGCGGTCGCACCATGGGTTTGGCAGTCCTGCAGCAGACGGCGCATTGCAATGTCCACTGTAGGACGACCAAGCTCATAATCAGGCCCTTAGCCTTTGCTCCCACTGGACGTGTAGACGAGTTATGCACTGCATTCATGCAATCTGAATATTTTACACAAAAGAAAGAATAATTGGCATCCTTACTAAATTATTTACAACAAATATGTGTTGGCTATTTAGATAGTTTGAGTTGCAGAAGACTTCCACATTATAGGATTGCATGTCAGAACTATTACTTGACCAGTTTAGAAGGAGGGGACTAACAATGTCATAGAGAGATGGTGTAACTCTTTTTTCTAGTTCCATAGGAAAATCTCACCCCATATTTTACAAATTCCAGTACATTTTGAAAAAGGATCAAACATTCCAGGAAATGAGACATGCACAATCTTTTTTCTTGTAATCTACAGCTCTGAGTTACAAAGCAAACCATAGAAATGAATGCTCAATTTGCTTCTAAAATTCATAATTTTGGAATGTTTAGGGGAACAGACTACTTGGAAAGCATAGCCTATATTTTAAATTACCAAGTACAAGAAATTGGGTTACTGGTTGACTGGGATGTTAGCCCTGGTCAAGCAGTAGCCATAATCCTTGTCAGGGTAAGGCACGAGCAAACCCCAAATTAACCTGTGCTCAACCCCCTGATAGCTTGGCACACAGTCAGTTAACATAGCAGCAATGTGAAAAGTATTTGTGCAACACTCCAAACAGTAACACAGTAAAAACACACAACAAAGGGATCTCACGCCAGTTTAGACAAATAGAACAACCTTTTATAAATAAAACAAGACCAAAACAACAAAAATCCAATCAGTAAGAACTGGAGATATGAATTTTTAAAGTATTTATGGGAAATAGTGCCAAGAAGCACAAAGAGCCAACTCGGGATATCTGGCTGCGCTGGATCAGGTTTAAAGTCCCAAGTTCAAGCCAAACACAATGAAGCTCAGGTTCACTACAGTCCCCAGATTAATTCCACTGAAGTTTAACATCCATGCCAATAGTCATGTTCATGTTGAAGAGGGCTGCGAGGAACTGAGAGAGTATCTCAGGAGGCTCTCAGGGTAGTATGAAGAGCCAGCCAGTGTCACGGGTGGACTTTGCTTGAGCTTCTTGTTGGAGGTTCCCACGAGCCGTTGATGCTGGAGCACAAAGAGTCGGGCTACCAGAGCTTTGCACTCAATCAGGGAGGAGTGGTGAGGTCTTGGTGGGAACAGGTCTCTTTGCAATCGCAAACAGCCCAAAAGCTTTATGCCAGCTCACTGAGCCACATCAATGGTCCAGGACCCGGGGGTCACCACTTGGGGATCAGGAACCCACTGCAGCTGTGTACAGGGGCTGGATCAGGATGTTTGGGGGACTTTTAGGATTCTAAGGCTCAGATCAAGCGACCAGCAGACTAGCCCTTTGAGTCATTCTGGGAGCCCTGGGTTCAAGATGGAGTTGCAGGTCCAGTTCTTCCTCCCCAGGCAAGAGGACAGCAGGGCAGCAGGGTAGCAGTTCCTTCAGAGCTCCGATCCAGCAGAGTGGCAGTCCTTGCAGCAGCACAGCAGTTCTTCTTAGTGAAAGAGTATCCACAGGTCTAGGATTGTACTGAGGTAGTGGTGTCTGAGGGCCAGTATGTTTAGTACTCAAGTGTGCCTTTGAAGTGGGGGAGAAGTTTCTAGAGGTTTCCCTTTGAAGCCTCCAGGCATCCTGTCACTCCTGTCCGGGCTTCAGACTAACTATGAGGGTATACAGGCCTTTCTGTGGAGGCAGTACTCAGCCTATTCAGGTGTAAGTAAAGCTGAGCATATCCGGCCAGTGATGGTTCATACAGACACCGCTAAGCTCCCTATTGTGTGTGGCTGTCTAGGAGGAATTCACAAAGCTCAACATTCAGCTACAACCAGTCATGTGACCAGAGACAGGCTACAGGCACTAGATGACTAAGGCAGGAAAATGACAAGTGGAATTTTCAAAATTGCAATTTAAAATCCAACTGCACCATAAGTTAGAATTTTAAGTTTCAATTCCAGAGACACCAAACATGAACTAGGTACCTGTTTCCATTTGGAATTTAAACTTATAAAATATAATAAGGTAACTTTAATGTTATCCTATGGGAGAGGTAGGCCTTAAAGTAGTGAAAAATTAATTTAAGAGTTTTTCACTACCAGGATATGTAAAACTGAAACGCACATGTCCTACATTTTAAATACACTGCACCGTGCCTTCTGGGGTGTTCAGGACCTACCCTAAGGGTGACATATTTATTACAAAGGAAGGTTTGCGCCTGGCAAAATGTTTACTTACTAGTTCGGAATGGCATTTTAAAACTGCACACACACAAGTTGCAATGGCAGGCCTGGGACAAGTTTAAAGGGCCCCTTAAGTGGGTGGCACAATCAGCGCCAGAGGTCTACTAGTAGCAGTTAATTTACAGCCCCTGGGCACAAGTAATGCCTCTTTTCTAGGGACTAACAAGTAAATTATATATTCCAATTGGGTATAAGCCAATTCTATTGTGTTTTAAGGAGAAAGCACAGCACTTTAGCACTGGTTAGCAGTGGTAAAATGCACAGAGTTCTAAGGCTAGCAAAATTAATTCAGAAAGAAAAGTGGAGCTTAAAGGCTAAAGGTTTAAGGGTGACCCTGCAGAGAGGGTCAGGTCTAACACCAAGTACATACAATACACAGCCTATTACTTTTGTGACATGGCAGTATCCTATAATATTTTTTTAATCTGCTAACCCTATTCCAAAGAAAATTTCTTAAAATTGGTTCCCTTCCATTAACTTTTTCTCCTACACAATGTTAAAAGAACATGATTGTCCTACCTATTCTTTCTTTGAGTGTTGGTAAGAGTTTAAAATCCTCACACCAACTATCCTAAACATTCCACAAAAAATCCACAGAGTCCCTTGTTATCCACAATGAAGCCAAACAAAAATAAAGATCCAGTTTTTATTTTTTTTAATTCACAAGTATAATATCTGGTTTGCAAGATTTCTGATTTGTTTTCCTACATTGGGAATGAAATCAAAATCCACGTAAGCCAAGAAAAACCCTAAAACAATATTCATGAAAAAAATCCCTTTGCAAACGAGCAAAGATATATATAGGGAGGGTACTTAAGTCATGTATTTATATGACACCACCCTACATACCAGCAATCTTCAGATATGAGTACATCTACCATACGAATCCACAAAAGTCAAAACATCAACAATCAAAAAATATTTTTTGCAACAAAATTAAACTTCCTGTTCGAAAGACGTATCCTTCATTCAATTATACACCAATAATCCAAACACCTACTTGGTCCGGCATAGTAATCCATATGCCCAAACCTGTCAAAAACCGGAGCAAAAGTAAGGTAAGATTGGAATGGAAATCTTCTTTAAAAGATAAAGCATACAAGTTTTTTGAACTTTTTAAAAATACACCAAAAATCACATAAATCATTCGCCAACAAAAATTTGAATGGTGGGTGTCTTCTTCGCTCATCCTACCTAAATGCAACATTTCTAGCATTTATCTGGTCTTGCTTATCGCTCTTAGTTTGTCCTAACATTGTTCTAACAGTATATTCATCCGCTAGTACCTCTATTATAAAAATGAAAAAGATAGTACTTGCCCCAGCAATAAGTAGCATGGTTCTGTCCTTGACCACACACTTTCACTGACTAACGTACAGCAGTTGAAAGTAGAATAACAAAATGCCTGCTGTAAAAATAAAAACAGGACAATTTATTCTATATAAAGTAATGGAAAAGTATTGAAAAACTAACAAGATAAACCTCTGAACTGACCTATATTACTTTAGATGTGGCCATAAGTGGCTCAAAACTACCACAATCCCAATCCAACACAATTGATCACACAAATATATTTTTAATTCGTTTTTTCTTTATACAATTATTTTTTTTTTTTATAATTGTTATTATCATTGTACAGTTGCTTAAAAGAGAAAAATTTATCATTGTCTACACGTACATATACACGGACATTAAATGCAACCAGCAATTACTTAGAAAGATATTTAATCACAAACATTTGGGTGTACAATAGTCACATATCATTTCATCCCTGGAATCATAAGTTGGTCTTTGAATTATTTCATGTATCCTTATATGCAAACTAGGTAATCACCCAAGCAATTCTTAAATCAACATATAATAACTAAGAAACACAGATCAATACATGACTAAATAACCCCACAATCACCATCCGCAAATCACTCTCACCATTCAGGCTTCCTCATTCCTCATGCAATGCTGACAACAGTGCCACCTGGGGCAAAGTATTAGATCTCCCATTGGATCGGATGTGAAATTTGTCTATAAATGAAAAGAAGCCGTAAGTGTAATGAGTATCTGAAAGGTATACTCTAATAAACTGTCTTTTAGAATGATTAATTAGAAGACATATTACCCTCATAAGAGCCTTTGATCGGGCTCCCACAAAGAGGCTTGTTATGGCGAGTATATTGATGCAGTGTCTGCCATGTTATTTAGACATCTGTCATACTTCAAAGCGAAAGAGAAATTTTGTTTATACAAATATGTCGGCATTTTGCTCAAAATGCCCACAGACATGTTTAATAGTCTGGTTTTATTCACTAAGACTCTCTCTTGTATCTAACATCTAACTTAACCTTTAAGAAAATGTCATCCTCTCTGAAGTGTCATTCCTATATGACTATTGGGAAGTTACCATATAGGAGTGACCAGCTCTGTATCTTGATACAGTTCAGAGAAAGAGATGCACTCCTCATTATCCATGTTTATAATCCTTTCTTTTACCATTTCTTTTGCCATTGTACTTTTAACGGCGTCCAAAACCCGCTTTGCACTCTGTTTCTTTGCGCTGCAAAATTACATCTCCTCAATTGGAATCTACAGACAGATCCCATCAGGCTGCACTGCATCTTACCCATGAATCCCACGACTAAATTCTACATTAAGAAGAAAACATAGCAGCACTCATTATAAACTCCCTTTCTGCATATGCCTTATTAGAAACCACTTCATGGATGTCAAGATGTCAGATTCTTCGCTATTAAGTTTAAAAAAACAGTCTTGACATGTCGAGTTGTGCTGCTTAAAGCTCTACACGCTACGGTACGATGTCTAAAGGTATTGAATGCGTACTGCACATGGAGTTACCTACTAGGGGTCCTAGTAACAGAGACGGAATTTTACTGCCCCCCGGCCCCTATCCCATTCTTACCTGGTTATTGCGCGATCCTGCAACAAAAAAGAAGTCTCTCGCCGAGCACACGCTGTCGATTTCAGCAGTTCTCAATTGCGTGGAATTAGGGTCCTTATATATGGCGTCAGCGTGAGGCACACTAGGTCCCCTCGCAGTGTGTTGATGACGTCACATGTCATGTGACCAGTATTGCGAGCGTATTCTTCCTCTTTCACGGCCGCCATGTTACCAAGATAAGGTAAGATAAGATGTCTTCTAATTAATCATTCTAAAAGACAGTTTATCAGAGTATACCTTTCAAGTACTCATTACACTTACCGCTTCTTTTCATTTTTAGACTAATTTCACATCCGATCTAATGGGAGATCTGATACTTTGCCCCAGGTGGCACTGTTGTCAGCATTGCAAGAACTCCTGGTTCATTGTGAATATGATTGTAGTGTTTGCTGGTAAAATGTATACTAAGCTAAATAGTCATGCATGCCTTACTGAGTTGAAATTCTTTCTTGATTTTTTCTGACTGAAATATTGCACTCCAGTCACTTGGTGAAGGCTGTTTTCTTTTTGTTTCTTCAATATTCCTTATATTGAATTTCTCAATATTCCTCACAGCAAGCTCTTTTCCGGTCACTTGTTCTGCCTTCATGACACATTGTGGTTTGGCCTGAGGCACTGTGTTTCTGCGTCACAGACACCTTGCGCACAAAAGATGTTAGTATGTGAGTACATGCCTTGAATACGGTTGGTAGCATTTCTTGCTAAACAGTTTCATAAAGTGCTGTCATTGATGTATGTCTTTATTTCACAGATAACCCCCGGCCACTTCATTTGAGATTCCTTTTTATCTTTTCTTGGTCCTGAGGAAGGTGTTTAAATGCAGATCCACCGAAACGTGCGCTGACCATCATTACATATGAGGAGAGTTCCTTTAGAGACAGACACACCAGAGGCATCTGATGGGTGTGATTCACATCACCAACAACTACAGAGTCTGTCAATCAATCAATCAATGATCTTTATTCAGGTATAAAAATATCCATAAAAGAGCATGACATAAACAATCAGAATTCCATAATAAGTTAAACTGATATACACAGATACAAACGTTAAAATATACCCGGTTACTACAAAAAATAATAAAAAATACAAAGTATTAACAATTTAAAAACGAGACACTATGTGCTAACCCAAGCTAATCCAGCAGCATAAAGTTTCACCATTAAAATAAGAGGACAAAGCCATTCATCATACGCGAAACTCAGAAGAGAAACTGAGGGTCTAGCCTATATAGTGTCCTAATAACCTTCCATGCCTCGGTAGACCCAAGGGGCTAGTCCTCTCCTATGGTATTCCTTATTTTTACCGCTAGTCTTAAAAAATGTACAGTACTAAACAAAGTAAAAGGGTCGGAGGAGAGTTTTAAAAATAGGAGAGCCACATTAGCCTGTCTAATTTTGGAGCATCTTAAAATGTTTTTTAAAAACAAAGACCTGGGACGTGCATAAAAAGGACAAATTAGAACAAAATGAAGAGTATCTTGCGGAGATCTCAGATCGCAGCCGCAATGCCCTTTTATGTTTAAATCTGTTACAAACCCAGCCTGACCCGATAAAATGTGGTGCAGAAGATTTAACCTGAATCTAGTCATTAAAAATCTATCCTGTCTATTATATATATTAGAGAGATAAAATTCCATACCCGGTCGTGATTTTGTTAACAGGTAGGCTCTTACTGTAACTTTCCGCCCTTCTCTGTCCTCTATTTCCCTGGCTATGCTCCGCGAGAATTCTGCCTTTATGACACCCTTATCTCTGGGGGATAATGTGAGTGGTTCGTCGAAGAAATTAGCATAACCCAACCGACTCAAGGTGTCCCTTACATATTTAAGCCAGGGTATCCGGTGACCTTTGTCCCCCACAATGCAGTCCTCGAGAATATGTCTACTTAGACTTGCCTCTGGGTTCGGCCACATTTTTATCCAGCAAATGATGGGTTTAAGACTTGCCCTCTCACTAGAGTAAGTAATACCAAGCTCCTCATGAGCTATAAAGGAAGGCGTACTTTGGGGGCACTTGCAAAAGCCTTCTTAGGAACTTGTTTTCCTCCGTTTGAATTTTTGATATATCTGTAAAACCCCATACCTCGCTCCCATACAAGGTCTTGGCACAACATACCGAGCTATATAATTGCACTATTTCATGAGGTGACCAACGACCAAGTCTAGTAGCATAGTTCATAAGTGAGCCCACCGAACTGGTTTGTTGACTACATTTGTCCATGACCAGTGGTTTAAAGTTAAGATCCTTATCAAATAAAATCCCCAGGTTGATGAGTACAGGCCCCAGCAAGGCCCGCAAGTACAAAGGGTTCGCCCTTCTGCGTACAAAATACTAGAAGGAAGTTGGCACGGAAACTGCAAATACAAAGACAAAGTTTATTAACCTTCAAAGGTGGTCCTACAACCTACGCAACACTCTACAGCATTGCACAGAGTAGTACAAAGAACTTGCGCACATGGTCCCCTTTTATACACAATAGTGGGGCTCATGAGTAGGCGGATACAACGCGAAGCAAGATTTGTGACCTTATATGGACATGTTCAGTGCATGTTCAATATGTGGGCGGAGTTAACAGTTACTTGAAACCCGTAAAAACATATTGGAGCAAGGCCTAATTAGTGGCAGATGTGATCAGTTCTGGACATGCGCCAAACACACAAAGGGGTTATTTATAGACTGTTGCTAGGCAGATCTCAGGAGTGACTGGCGAAGAGGTAGGACTCTAATGGAGTCGGAACATTGGTCAATATAAAGCAGAAAACGTAACTTCAGACATGAAGAGCACATGTCTTCAATAAATGCTTAATCATATCGCTGTTTTATTTACAACAGACGACCCTTTGCTGAAGACAGTCGGCTTGCCAGGATAGTCGAGATAATCATCATTTATATCGATTCTCATCATCTCAGTTATTTCTTTGTTTATGCTCTTTTGATAGGTGACATCAGCAACAGCTTTCTTATTGGGGATGCAGAGTGAAACACATAGAGTACACATCATAGGACCGCATTGAATACACATACAACATGTGAACAATATTGCTACAATAATGCATAGACCAGTAAGAACTTTCCATCCCCACGTAGTAATTAAAGTCCAGAACCATCCCGAAAAGGTCCAAGTACCGTTTTCTGTATGAAGGTCAGCAGCAATTTTATGCAATTTATTAATAGCTTGATAAACTGATGGTGCATGGTCAGGGATGAACACACAACAGCTACTCCCTATAATCCTACAGGCTCCACCTCTATCTGCTAACATAACATCTAGGACCATACGATTCTGTAATGCAACAATTCTTGTGATTTGCAATTCTTCTGTAATGTTCCCAAGAGCAGCAGCAGTTTAATTCGTTACAGCCTCAAAAACCCTGGTTAATCGGCGAATCTTCCTACTATTCAGGGCAGCTCCAACGAAGAAAAACAGTCCTAGATTAAAATCAATATACTGTTGCAAACTAGTATCCGTCTGATCAACATCATCAACAGATAGAGTGCGTTTATACCTGTTTACAGTCACATTGTTTAATAACTTCAAGTCTTTGTGATAAGACGCAGGTGCTAAGAATACAGGGGGTAATAAAAAGGCCACATAGCATACCCCGGACCATCCGGCAGGCAAACGATAGTAACCTTTATTGCCGCACACAAAATAGGTATTGTGGGAGGCCAGAAAGGTACTGTTATTTAATCCGTCTATATTTAGCAAAACAATGCAGTCACTAACACCAACAGGAATATAACCAACACTTTGGATACACAAGTCTGCTTGGGCTTGTGCCACTGAAATTACAAATTTCTCATTTCCATTAGTGTCTCTAGTGTTCGTGAAGATATAGGGAATTGATTCATTGTCGGGTCGGTATTCTTCCCATTCCCATATTGTTCCATTGGCTTGTGGATAGCCTTCTTTATCCTGATGACACTCTTTGTTAAGTCTGAAGAGTAATCGTCCCACTGTAGGTTTTCGTGTGGCAAAAAGCAAAGTATACCATGCCCTACAAGAGCCATTGTGCAAGAAAGGGAGAGGTATAAATGGTGTTCTCCCTTTCTTCTGATGGGCTGGCATCATGCCACATATCCAACAGTTCGTAGCATTTGTAGCAACGTGGGTATGATGCAGCATCTGGATAAAAGTATTATTCAGATAAGACTGGCGATGCTTCAATTCCTGGTATGGAAGGGTGTAGAAATAGTGCTCCTTGGGCACTGGAGTAGACACAACAAACAACTCACGGGCAGGAATTGAATCCTCTATAAACCACGTGGTTGTAGCAGCAATTGCTATAGCAGCAACGAAACCTATCACACAGAAAATTTTCTTCTTCTCCATTTTCAAAACAAATATCAATATCTTCCTGAAACTTGGAAAAGGTTGTCAGAACTCTTCCCCCTAGGCAGCGGTTGAATTCTTCACCATCGGGCCAAGACGGGTGTCACTACACTAATGCAGGGCTGATCCCCCCCCCTTGCCTCATTGGCTCTCCGTTTCACCAACCTAGGGGCCGCTCTGACAACGCATGGCGATACTCAGAAATCCTCGGTCTGAGGTGATATCTTCTTACTCCAGGAGTCGATTGGTCCGGGAAGAGCTCCTCAGTGTCGTCCGGGTCAACAGCACGGCCTTTCTTCGCAGTCAAGATTTCTCGATGGTCGGTCAGCACAGCAGGTTCCACCAATCCGGGTGGCACTCTACGACAATGTATGGAGTGAATCCAATTTTTCCGGTTAGAGACCCAGACAGCCGTTCTCGTCGCAAGCAAAACCTGCTCAGGACCGCACCATCTTGGTTCTAAACTGCTCGTCCTTTCAAAGGCTTTGATCAAAACAAAATCGCCGGGCCGAAGATTGTGGCCCTCACCTGTGGACCGGTCAGGGAGCGCTTCTTGAACCTGTTGATGAATAGAGACCAACTTGTCAGTTAACTGTGCCAAATAATCACTCATCATTACACAAGGTACATCATACACTGACTTCGGTTTTGGTGGACCCCAAATATTCATCGGACGCCCAAACACGATCTCATATGGCGTGAGATCGGTGCGAGAATGTGGCACTGATCTGATTGACAATAATGCCAGGGGTAAAGCATCTGGCCAAGTCAGGGAAGTGGAAGCTTGTATCTTCGCTAATTTAAGTTTCAAAGTCCCATTATACTTCTCAACCAATCCCGCAGACTGAGGGTGAAACACTGCGTGGAATTTCTGCGTAATTCCTAATCCTTTCAGGACATATTTGATAACGTCCGCTATAAAATGAGGTCCGTTATCACTCCACAACAATCTGCAAACACCATATCGAGGGAAGAACTCCTTCAATAACACCTTAGCTGTAGTAATTGCAGTATTGTCTTTCGTAGGGTATGCCTCAATCCATTTGCTGAAGGCACAAACCACTACTAGAACATACTTCAGATTATTACAGCGTTCAAGCTGAATATAATCCATTTGCAAAACTTCAAAAGGTGCAGCGGGTGTTGCAAATCCTCCTGCTGGAGTTCGTGTCCCCTTTCCTGGATTGTACTTTAGAAAAATCATGCAAGTTTGCACCACTCTCTTTGCCGTGCTAGCAATCTCTGGATGCTCCCAAACTTGGGTGAGCAATTTTACAATTGCGGAAGCTCCAACATGTGCTAGCCCATGTGCCATCTGAACCATAGGTTGTACAAAAGCTATGGGTAACTTACCATTTATCCATTTGCTTATTTCTCCAACAACCTTCATCGTCCAATTCTCCGTCAGTAGACCATTGCTCCCGTTCTTTGTCAGAAGCTGTCCTCTGTATCTCTAACACTTCTCTCCTAGCATCGTGCCATTGTTCTGCCTGCGACTTCACAACATACATTGCAGTGGAGTCAGGCTGCATCGCAGTATCTCGTGCTACTTGATCCGCCAGAGCATTCCCTTCCCCCACTCTATCTATCACTTTCTTATGTGCACTGCATTTAACTATGGCAATCTTCTTTGGATATGTTAATGCAGTCAAGAGGTTGTGAACTAACTCTCCATGCATTATCTGTGCTCCATGTGATGTTAGAAACCCTCTCTCCTTCCAGAGCAACCCAAAGTCATGAGCTACCCCGAAGGCATAGCGGCTATCCGTATAGACATTTACACACAATCCTGCACTAAGCTCACATGCTCGTGTTAAAGCTATCAGTTCCGCTGCTTGAGCTGATTTCTGCGGTATGCGTGCTGTCTCCACTATTGTTTGTAGCGTGGTGATTGCATATGCTGCTGAAGTCGTACCATCTGGTGTCTGTTCCTCAGTTACGAAAATGCAATCATGTGTTTCCTGTGCCTCAGACAGAGTCTCCGGAAACGGCAATAATGTGGCCGGATTTAGTGTTGCGCATCTCTTCAATGTAATATGAGGAGCCAACAATGTTAGTTCATATCCTGTTAGACGAGCACTAGTTAAGTGCTGCGTCTTTGTCTGATTCAGCAGAGCATCAACAGCATGGGGGACCAGCACCAATAGCTTATGAGATAACACAAGTCCTTCACTTTGGCGTATTGACACAGCTGTCGCCGCAACCGAGCGAAAACACCCAGGCAGTGCTCGGGCGACAGGATCAAGTACTGCCGAAAAATATGCACAAGGGCGCTGCTTGTCGCCGTGCATCTGTACTAAAACTGATAACGCACATCCATCTCTTTCATGTACATACAATGTAAAGGGCTTCGTATAGCCAGGGGTGCCTAACACTGGTGCTGAACAAAGGGCTTGTCGTAATTGTTGAAAAGCATTTCCACACTCATCTGACCAGGGAAGGGGAGTTGGAGTGTCTTTCGTCAAAAGTGCCAACAATGGTTTAACTATATGTGAAAAACCCAATATCCATTGCCTACAGAAAGAAGTGAGTCCCAAAAAGGCATGCACGTCTTTCTGTGTGGAAGGTACTGGAGTGTCCAAAATCGCTTGAATGCGATCTAATGTGAGTGCACGCCCCTCCTTAGACAAAAGGTGACCTAGGTAGGTCACCTTTGGTCTACAGAATTGTAATTTCTTCTTCGATACCTTGTGATTGTGCGATGCCAAAAAGGAAAGCAAGGACAATGTGCATGTCTCACATTGCTTAGGAGTATCGGCCGCCAACAAGATGTCATCGACATATTGTATGAGGGCCACCCCTTCAGGTAAAACAAAGGAATCCAACTGACGTTTCAATGCTTGACTGTAAATGCTAGGACTTTCCGTGTAACCCTGAGGAACTCTACAGAATCGATATGAACGATTATTCAAAGTGAAACCGAAAAGATATCGGCTATCAGAATGAATGGGAATCGAGAAGAAAGCATTTTTCAAATCAATAACAGAGAACGTGGTGGCCGTTGGCGGGACCATAGTAAGTAATGTCGTAATGTCAGAAACCACTGGGTATTGGGGTATCACTATCTTATTCACCTCCCTCAAATCAATAATGAAGCGATAAATCCGAGTATCAGTATCTTTTTTCAAAATCGGAAGGATAGGACTATTGCATACATTATAGGAAACCTCCTCCACTACCCCCGCCTTAATGAGATCCTGCACTATCCGTGTGAGTGCCTCCTCCCCCTCCTGCGAAATACGATATTGGGGTAGGCGTGGTAACACAGCTCCCTCCTTTACCCTAATGTGTACCGGGGGAATAACCATCTGTCCCACATCAGTATCCGAAGTAGCCCACAGAGTGCGGGGTAAAGAAGCCAATACGGTATCCTCTGCAACCACACACATCCTTTCAACCCTTGAATAATTATCATTTAGGATCACACGCACTCCTTCAGGGGAGCAACGGATTGTGGCTCGAAAATGTTTGAGCATATCCAAGCCCAGAATGTTATCAGGTGTGTTCGGGGAGAGCAAAAATGGACAGGATGCAGAAACCTCATTAACATGAAATTCAAGGGGTTGTGATAATGGGCTAAGTGAAGGTGTGCCATCGAACCCTATCGATGTAACCGTTAAGCCAGACAGGGGAGCCCTCGGAACCAATTGTTTGGACAAAGCGCTACGAGTAGCTCCTGTATCAACCAGAAACCGATCAGTAGAACCCATCACACGTGCTGTAACATAAGGACCCCTCTGATCTACTGGCACTTCAACTGATTCCTCCCCCCATCCTACGCAATCCTATGCAATTTGGGAATCATGATACCCGGGGCGTTCACGGTCGGATATTTGATACTGGTTTTGTCGGTCAAACACATTCGGGCCATCGCGTGGCCGCATATTAGAATCAGAACGACCACGGTCAGATAAATGTCCTCTAGGGCCCGAAAGACCTCCTCTACCTCTCATCGGCCCCTGCCCCCGCCCCTGGCGCTATGCATATAATACCGGGCAATCCCTGGCCCAATGACCCAACTGTTTGCAATACGCACATTGGTCCTTAGTTACATCTGGGTGACCAAAAGGAGGACCATAAAATCCTCTTCCACCTCTCTCAGCACCCCGGCGAGGCGGACCATACACTTGCGCTAGCATCACCTTTGTTTTCAAATCTTTCGACTTTTTCTCTTCGTTACCCTTCGCTTCTTGTTCCTGACGCTCGTAATACTGAGCCATCGTCAGGAGGGATGCCGGAGACGATGTTGTCCAAGAGCTTTCACTCGCTTTTAATCGAGCTGCTACTCCTGATAATAAATTCGACACATATTTGTCAACGAAAAGATGTCGACCCGTATCATCCATAAGTGACTCACCGCTAAAATCATGAAATGTTTCCTCAAATCGCGTAAAGAAATCAGATACGGATTCATCAACCTTCTGTTTACATGAGGCTAACATATTCCAATCAATCTTTTTGGGGGGGATAATCGTTTTTAACTTAGTCAAAATAGCAGTTGGGAGATCTAAAATAAGCTGAGGCGGCTTTTGTGCGGGTTTTCTGTCTCTATCCTCATCCTCTATGCCAGACCATTTCGCCTTGAAAGCAGTCAGATCATCTACTTTCCGTACGGATCTCCACATATCCGGTGGTAAAATAAGCCCAAAGAACAAATCTATGTCTGCTAAGGTCATAGTACAAGAATTCAAAGCCCCCTCAACTTCCTCGTAAAAGGCGGCAGGATTCTTTCGGGGATCAGGTAATGCTTTCTTCAATGCCATAACATCAGCCCTATGCCAAGGGGTATAAACCCATTTGTACACAAAATACCCCTTAGCATCAGGGGAAGACATATCCGAACTAGTACCTGCCCCTTTGGGAGGAACGTACAGAGGCGCTGCCTCTCGCATCGGTTTAGCATGCACTAATTCAATCTTACCTGAATGAAGGATAGACGACTGCTTTCCGTCTCCATTTGGATTCGATTGCTCCTCCTCCCCTTTCTTTTGGCGCGCTTTCTCTTTGAGTTCAAACGTCGCGTCCCGTAACGCAAACAGCCGTTGAACCGCATCGGGTACCTTGGAGGGAGAAAAGACACCGTTACGTAATGCTTTAGAATCTAATACTATATCGTCAGCCTCAAGAACATCGGAATATTTCCGAAAGGCAGTGACCACTTCGTTAGAAAAAATTTCCGCAAAGTATAACTTTTCCCTATCCTGCCAATCTTTCAAAGATGACAATAATTCAGTAAGAGATAGCTTATCTTTAAGCGCACGAAAAGAAATTTTCCGAAGCTCACCCATACCATCAGTTGATAACATGGACCGCGTGTCTACCTGTTCCTTAAGCAATCCAGGATCCTTGACTCCCAGAGCGGACGGGCCAACATAAGGTGGCGGAGAGCGATCTAACAGAGAAAAATCATCTTCAAGATTATTAAGGACAGGATAAAGAGGCTGCCGAACAGCATATTGACCCGATATTTGCAACCTATGCTCTTTCTCCTGTTTTTCCGCCAGTTCTTTTTCCTCACGCTGTCTCGCTTCCTGTGCTATCACATGATCCTTTTTCCGTCGTTCTTTGTCACTCAGCGCTTTTTCACGTTTCTCGCGCTCACGTACTTCTTTAACCCACAATCGTATACATTCAAACATGTCTTGTCTCGCACGCCGCTTACAGATACACTGCTCCACATACTCAATCTTACGCATATCAAACGATCCATACAAAGGCCATCGCAACTCAGGATCCTTTTTGGTATATTTCCTCCACAATGTGCTGTACATTATAGGGGAAAGACCGTATTTCACGTACATGTCCCTATTAGGAGTCCCCTCTGGGGGGGCTGGTTCAGATTCCTCAAGACTTAACCGGTTTCCAAAACAGCAGCACCACTTACGGAGTGCGCTCAAAGCAGGCATGTTCAAGAATAGAGCAAAATATGCAATATTATCAAAAAAAATGGCACTTAAACGTTGCGCCGTTCAAATTCAAACGCCCCCGGAGAAATATCTCCACATTACCTGCCTATATGTGTTGCAACGCATATATTTTCACATTACTTATCTCAAAACATGACCGGTCATCACAAATCAAATCAAATAGCCTGGTCCACTCAGGCTTCAAAAAGCTTGCAGCAAGCACCGTACAACGGTTCTTACCAATCAAGAGCGCCCAGATTCCAACTGCCAAGTTCCAAATTCGCCCAAACGGCCATTGCACGACAGAACCGACAGAAGGGGTCTCAGTTGAGGACCGGCGCCACCCAGATGGTCAGCTCGGAAGGGAAGGAAGAAAGCCTCGGGATGCCAGGACTAAAACCACCGCTGGCAGTGATCACATCCCCGGCAAGGTTCCACTCCTTCGTCACGACCAATCCTTCGAGTATCCGAGTCGCCGATGAGCCCCACGTGACGGGCGCCAATTGATGAGTACAGGCCCCAGCAAGGCCCGCAAGTACAAAGGGTTCGCCCTTCTGCGTACAAAATACTAGAAGGAAGTTGGCACGAAAACTGCAAATACAAAGACAAAGTTTATTAACCTTCAAAGGTGGTCCTACAACCTACGCAACACTATACAGCATTGCACAGAGTAGTACAAAGAACTTGCGCACATGGTCTCCTTTTATACACAATAGAGGGGCTCATGAGTAGGCGGATACAACGCGAAGCAAGATTTGTGACCTTATATGGACATGTTCAGTGCATGATCAATATGTGGGCGGAGTTAACAGTTACTTGAAACCCGTAAAAACATATTGGAGCAAGGCCTAATTAGTGGCAGATGTGATCAGTTCTGGACATGCGCCAAACACACAAAGGGGTTATTTATAGACTGTTGCTAGGCAGATCTCAGGAGTGACTGGCGTAGAGGTAGGACTCTTCTCGTGCAAAGCACATGGTTTCATGGTCATACAAGATGGCGGACAGCTAAACATAATGGAGTCTGAACATTGGTCAATATAAAGCAGAAAACGTAACTTCAGACATAAAGAGCACATGTCTTCAGTAAATGCTTAATCATATCGCTGTTTTATTTACAACAAGGTAGTTAAAAACTTTTACTTTTTCTAATTTATGTGCCCCAATTGTAAAAATAAATTTCTTAGAAGGGGTTTTACCTGCTTCCATGACATATGACTTGGAGAGGTTAGGAACTAAGTCTGTCACTACTAGATTGTTTTTGGAATCCCCCCTATGCTCGAATTTCTTTTTAAGTATGAGTGTAAGTGTGAATGAGCAAGCCTGAATGGTGAGAGTGATTTGCGGATGATGATTGTGGAGTTATTTATTCATGTATTGATCTGTGTTTCTTAGTTATTATATGTTGATTTAAGAATTGCCTGGGTGATTACCTAGTTTCAATATAAGGATATATGAAAGAATTCAAAGACCAACTTATGATTCCAGGGATGAAATGATATGTGACTATTGTAAACCCAACTTTTTGTGATTATATATCTTTCTAAGTAATTGCTGGTTGCATTTAATGTTTGTGTATAATTACGTATAGACAATGAGGAATTTGCATCTTTTAAGCAACTGTAAAATGATAATAACAATTAAAAAAATCACAAAATAATTTTGTATAAAGAAAAACACTAAGGGGCCGATTCCAATCCGGGTCGGAAGGGCACCGAACGTGATCCAGCCGGAAAAACTACGAGCCGTACGTTTGTGTTTTCCGGCCGACTCGTACACAAACGTACGGCTCGTAGTTTGCAGCTGTACGAGTGAGCAAGTACGATGCGAGCTACATGAAATTACCGCTCCGTACATCTCGGTCGTAAGCTAACCGTGGTGTGCAATGGATGCGATTCACGACTGAGCCAGTACGATGCACGTGTCGGACAGCCTGTGCGAGCCGGATTGTCTGGCTTGCAAATTGTCCGGGTGGTTGCCTTTGGGGGTCCGCGTCGGACCCCCTGTCACCCGCAGCCCTACGACTCAGACACAGGGGGAGACCCATGGGTCTCCCCAACACGGGCATGTACGGTGCGGATGGCACCGACGCCTGCCCACTGTAGGGGGCGCCCGTGTCTGCGACGTACCCATTCAGTCAATGGGAGCCCATGTACGCGTCGTACGACCGGCTCCATTGACTTCTATGGGAGTCCGACCGAACCGAGTCCGACAGCATACGGCCGCATCGTACTCGCTCGGTCAGACTGCAGGATTTCGGCTCGGTCAGAAAACACTACGGATCCAGCTCGGTCGGAGTGCTTTCCGACCCGGATCGGAATCAGCCCCTTAATTAAAATATATTTTTGTGATCAATTGTGTTGGATGACAGTTACATTGGGGTTGTGGTGGTTTTGAGCCACGTATGGCAACATATAAAGTAATATAGGTCAGCTCAGAGGTTTCTCTTGTTAGTTTTTGCTTCCTCTTCCTCTTAGACCTCAAAATAATTAGGGAGTACCTTTTTCTTACTGTTAAAGTATTGAAAAACTGCTTTAAAAAAAGTTAATATGTTTCTAATATGATGAAAATATATATTGTAGTTTATTTGACTAGACTATATTAATATTTATTACTGTATTTATTTCAAAGATTTTTTTAATTGCTCATCATTTTTTAATAATATCATTTATTTACTAATCACAATGGGCCCGACTTTGATGTTGGGCGAAAAGCCATCCCACAGCTAGTCTTAGGCTTTGCGCCCAACATTGATGGTTTCCCTCTGAACACGGTCAGAGGGCAACCCGCGAGGGAGTCTGCTGTGCTTCCAACGAGCTCCAGGAGCCCGTCGGAGCATCACAATGACTCATAAACCCATAAAGATGGCAGAGCCTGCCTCGGCTCCGACGTTGGGATTATGACGTTGCTCTCTATCTTCCCTTTCATGGAGGACCGCCCATCATGAAAAGGCAGGCAGAAAGTGACTTTGGGGGCCCTAGCAAGCCCCATTCCCTCCTGGCCCTCCGCTATGGTGCCAGGGGGGCACTTATGGTGCCCCTCTAAACATCCCAGCACTGTGCGGTGCCTGCCACACACTGCAGGGATGTTTAAAAACATCCATTTTACAATTGTAGCTCGAGCCCTGGGCCTTTTCCTCCTGTCGCACAAACGACAGTTGTAAAATGGCTGTTTCCAACCTCCCATAGGGCGGTCACATCCAAATTCTGCATTCAGAATCGCCGACCTATGGGCGGTTTCATTCCACAACTGCCCAATGTGTATGTATGTTAATTTGAAATTGTAAATGCTTTTACTATGCAATAAATGTGTCTATTTTCATTGTTAGATTAGTTAAGCATTTTATTCAAAGATATATATTATTTAGGGAAGTTTTAGAAGAATAAAATGTAAATGGATAATGAGATTTAAATACCGATAAATAGCTTTAAACCCCTCACCCTATAAAAATAAAACCCCAAAACAAATACCCTCATCCCAAAAATTAAAATACATCTCCAAACTTAACAGCTCTCCGCCTTTACCCGCGAAAACCCATGTATTTAGTTGCTAGAAAAGGTGAAAATAATTGGTTGTAAAATAATAATAATTGAAATAGCATGCCATTTTAAAAATAGCACTCATATATTAAACTGTCACATGCCATTATTTAAAAAAAATCCCAAAATAAATGATCCCAAAATTTAAAGCACTCCGTTATGACCCTTGCATCCCCCTCCTTGGTAAAAGTGGAGACATTTTTTGTTGCAGATAACATTCTTTAAAAAAATTAATACTTAATCATTAAATTGCCACCTTAATTTTTACTTAAATGTTAATTATAAAATGAATATTTTCATCCATTTACAAAACTTAAATACCCTAAAATTTAACACTTCTCAACCTTATCTCCTATAGCCCTTGTATCTCGTTCCTTACATAATATGTGCATGCAATCGATTGAAGAATTTAAAACAAATCAAAAACCTTTTAAAAAGTACAAGCTCAAGAATTAAACTGCCACTTGTCGTAAAAAAACAATAAATACTCTCCCCTCTAAAAAACATAAACAGCCCAAAATGAATAGACACCCCACCCTCATTTCCTATAGGCCTTACATTCCACTCCTAAAAAAAGTATGGAATATTTGGTTATGAAATAACTTTCATTTGTTTATATAAAAAACCTAAAATCCTTTAAAAAAACATAATACTTGAGAATGAAATTGCAAATCCATTTTTGTACTACAAGAACCTCAAAAAAGAAACCTCAACCGTTTACAAAAAAGAAACATCACTAAATGAATACAATTCCCAATCTTATCCCCTATAACCTTTGCCACCTGCTCCTAAAAAGAAAAAAAATTAAATAAGTAGAAACTCTTTCCTTTTAAAAATGCTCTCTCATTAAACAGCCACATACTAATATTAAAAAAGATAAAAACCCAAATATAAATGCCCTAACCCCTAAAAAGTATAGAGCCCAATATTCTCCTCTACTCCTTACAATTGTGGAGGGTAAACCCCGTGCTCATTTTTTAAAAGATATTGCTGCTTTACTCCCTACTATTCGGGGTAGACCTCACTAAACTTTCTTTTTTTTTAATAATACTCTTTCCCTCCTCACTATGGCTGGTAAATTTAGGCCTTACTTTTATTCCTAAATAATCTACTCCTTTTCACCTCTCACAATCCTGCCTGGCCTCTACTTACCACTACACAAGTTAAAGTCGTGTGGTAAATGCATGCATCATAAAAGCATGGGCACAAAATGTATCTGCGGGTAAAGACAGTGTGGTAAAGGCAGCACGTGGCAAATCCGGCATAGTAAAGGTAGCATACTGATATATGATATGACGATGGCCCATACTAGGAAGCTCTCACATTCCAAGTCTGATGATGGGGTGCTAGACTACGTATTTTCTATTACTAGTAATAAATGGCCTTTGAGCTGTATGCAGTTATAATGCAGTAAAGAGGTGCGCCAGTCACACCCACCATGTATGTTTGAACAACGAAGAAATGGTGGCTTCCAAGTATGCACCACCTTTAAGTAAACAAAGTGGAAGTGGTATGCACCAATATGAAGAAAGAGAAAGAGAGAGAGAGAAAGAAAAAAACCGAGTATGAGGCTGGACCCAACTGTAGAAATGTTCAACAGGAACTGACCTGCAGGAACTAGTAAGGACCTTTGCTCTTTTGTCTTGCTATATGTATAAGGAGTACCTGCTTGTATATATGTAAATGTGTGTCCACCTTTAAATACCTGTATGTTTGAAAACTGCATTTTAAATGCCTTTAGAACCTATACAGTTTTTATGGGCGCTTTGGCAAAATCTTCTTAAACATGTACAATTTTCTACACATTTTCCAGCATTTCTTTGTAAGGTGGATTTACAAATCTGGAAAAAATTGTTTTAAACGACTGAGCAGTTTTGACAATGACCCTATGCAGTGTAATGAGCATGTTTGTGACCTTTGCATCTAGAATGTAATGAAGTCAAGGTATAACCACCCACCCACAAAACATTCTGTCAAGCTTTTGCTATTTTACTTTGTCCACTGTGCTCCTTAGCGCTGTATTTTACAAGACTCTCACACATTCCCGATAACTAAAGTCAGTTGCCATGGCAGGCTCAGTACACAAATTATGTTTCAACACCACGGGCACCCTGCTCTGGTGGTTTTGCATCTACATGTGGTCACCCATGGTGGCGACTTCTCATGATGTGCCCGTGCCAGTGAGAGGTGTAAAGAAAGTGGTCCCAGCTTAAGGGACAGTGTGCATGTACAGGGTGAGGTATGGATTTACATAAGTATGCATTTAGCCAATGCCATACGTACTGCAATTCACTTGTTAGAAGTAACTAGTAGGAGAACTTGTCTGTAGAATGAGGCTTCTGGGCTCTCAATGCTGGCAGAACTGGGTATTCTGCAAATAGAGACTTTGGGAACAGTTGCAAAAGAGACGTCCTGCCTCAAATTTCAGCCTCTTTTTCTCCGCAGAAATATTTTGATTGAAAATTTAACAGAGAATCTCCAAAGGTGCAATGCAAGGAAGTTTAAGACACCTTGGGGCAAATGTGCAAGGAAATGTTGGAGCACGAGCGAGCTGCGCCAATTTTGGTAGCGCAGCGCTCCGACATTTTCAAAATGCAGGGATGCGCCATATTTACAACAATACAGTGCACCCCTGTGTTTTCCTCAGCACTAGCACTACGATTAGCTGCCGAGCAGCAACGCAGGCACCCTTCTAGTGCAAGGGTGCTTGCATTGCCGGGAATTATTGTTGATGTGCAGGAAGATGTCCCTTCCTGCACATAAACAATCAATAGTGGTGATTTGTTACTTCTATGTGAATGCAGCACACATAGAAGTAGCAAACTGTCATTATTAAATGATTGTTTATGTGCAAGAAGGGATATCTTCCGGCACATAAACAATCATTTGTCGCGTTTTGCTCTTTCTGTGTGCTGCAGAATGCAGCACATATAGAGAAAGCAAAAACGGGGAGAAATAAACGTATCGCAATTGTAACACCTGCTCTTGCATGGCATTAGTTTTTGGCGCTGCCTCAGATTTACACGTTCCTGTAAGCCCGGGGCGTTAAAAAGCAAAGGGTGTTGCGGTGGAATGCCCACTGCAACATCCATTGCACGCCCCTTTCATGAAAAAAAACTGTGAAAATGAATCATATTTACAAAGCGGCGTCAAGCCACAAAAAGTGGCTTACTGCCACTTTGTAAATATGGAGCAGGGTATTGCAGCCCACAGGAATGTCGTGAAGAGTGACATTTGTTAATTGCAACTATAGGTCCCAGTGTGTCTTAACTCTAAAATAGAAGCATGGAGCCATTCAGCTTCTGAGCAGGAGGCATGCCATGTCATTCCTTTCCCCCACAAGATATTAAATATCATTATATATCACATATACTATATATCACACAAGTGTAGGTTAATATTCTTCAGGAGGATTTATGACTAGAACGTTACTTCTTAATAATACCTTCCACTAATAAATCCAGACGTTTGTGCTTTTAAATTTGATTTATATGCACAAATTGCTCAAAAATCGGGGCCGCCCTATTTGCCAAACACTACACAATAATAGGAGCAACAAAAAACGTATAGAAAACTATTTTTAAAAGCATAATCTTCAACCTAAACTTCGTGAAACATAAGAACCATAAGTACCAGTTTTATCCTAAATAAATGATAGGTGCAAAATATGTGGCAAATTCAGTCTTCTTTATGTTACTGTGGGGAATTATCAGTTGCACAGTTCAGACAGAGAAAGGTAATTTTAAGAACAAATCTCTGAGTCAACAAGAGTAGATCTACGAGTAACTCTGGGTACTATCAAGAATTTAAAAAATCAAGAAATCTAGCAAAAAAAAAACAATAGGTCATCATACCTGAGTGTATGTTCAACTGCTGACATACAGTTGTATTTCAAAATAACCCTATGATGTGAACTATATTTTTCTGTACAAGATCACAAGCCAATGATCCACTGACGACTAGAATTTAAAAGTGGTGGAGAGTAAGGCCAAATACTTCAGTTATGTGTGGGAGAGGCCCATTTTCCCATCTGTGTTAGAGGGGTACTTCCCCCGAGAAGATTTGTAAAAATTGCTTTACGTAGGTGCCATTTTCAGCACTATTTCTCTGGTAAATGGCCCAAAAATGCTGTTCTTGTAGTCATTTATAAAGGAAATCCCATACAACTGTGTATTTGTGTATTTTCTTTTTACTTGTGGTTTTTGCAGCTTATTACACTTGTATAGTGTGTGATTTGAACTGAGTGACCTGCAGGCAACGGTCAAGAGTTCTGGAGTTGAGGCTAAGGGCAGTGCCAGTCCCTCAGAGTGCCTGCCACGCAGATAAAAAGGTGTTCAGAAAACATGATCATCCAATCATTGGCCTCTCTGCAGAGTGCACAGAGCAATGGTCACACATTCCAATTGCAATTATGTTTCTGTGAGAATGCACATGATGGACGTATACAGTTACCAAAATATTAATAAGATAAAAGTAAAACAATGTAGTGTTTACAGGTGAGTGGATGCGTTGTCTGTTTTGTGGTTGGTTAAGTGAAGGAGATGTGAGGAAGTGCATTGACGGGAGAGTGAAAAGAGGGGTGCTGAAGAGGAAAGAGATGAATTGTAAGACATGTTGGTGGACGAGATGTGAGGAGAAAAAGGGAGTCATAAAGAGTGAACATAACAGAAGTGATTGAGACAGTCTGGAGACCACTACCAGTCCTGCAGGCCCAGTAATATTTAATTCGCAATCTGATAATTTCAGAATAAATATATCTGGATGCACCAAAATACAGGTTGATTGGCACATGATAGAAATCACAGAAATTTAATTTATTTTTGTATGCCAAGGAAAGCTTTTGATTTCTTCCCTGTCCCATCCAAAGATAAACACTTGCAACCTTTCTATTTTAAGCCCATATGTAAGCAGCCAAAAGTTAAAAAGGAAAAATATTATTGCACTCCACTTCCCAAAAAATTCACACATTATTGTTCACATCTCATTGATGTCATAACCAATCCCTAAAGCTTTATGGAGCCTAAGTACATTACAATTGGGACACTTATAAAAATAAACTTGCACTCACTTTCAAATATGTGGCCGCTAACGTCAAAAAATGTAACTCTCCCTAGCTGCACATTAATCATAAATTAACTCTTTTCAACGGTGCCTCCTTACCTCGGTATCATTAATTCAATTTTCAATCAGCAAACCCATTCACTTGACTGGATTGTGCCCTGTGCATGTAAAACAGTTATTTTAAACACTCCCTTGGCTTTTGTTTTATAGTGCCTGCGCCGCCGTATTAATATCTTATATTGTGCTAGCAGCTGAGGCTCCATAAGGGGCAGCAATGGGGACTTTTTACCGCCACAAGTTCTCTTACCGGCAGCATGCACCCATTGGCATAACGCAGGCCCCGCATCCCCCGCTGTGCGGTGTCCCCCTAGCTCCAGGGGGACCTTTGTGGGCAGGTGGGTGGGGCTGCCTTGCTTACGCGGAGCAGGAGAGGAGTGGTTTGCTCACTCCTAAGTGCACAATGACTGTTTGAGCAGCCCTCTGTGTCCGCCCAAACCATCATGCGCACTTTCCCAGTTCTCCATGCAGGCTGCATTACAGCATGCATGGAGAACACGCCCAGGCTCCAATTCACTGGTTGAGCGTCCCAACAGGATGCTCAAAACCAATCACAAAGCTACTTTGCATTGTTGTGATTGGTCAGGGGAGCCTGGCTTCCTGTCCCATGATGAGAGCAGGAGCAAGGAGGAGAGACGCAGTGGCAGGAATAGCGGCAAGGTAAGTGTTGACATTTTTTTCGCCGCACATGCAGCCCTCCACCCCCTCCCCCTCACCCCAGCCCCTGCTACACCACCCGTGAGCCATGCCAGCCGCCACTGGCAACAATATGTCATTTAGATATAGACCGGGCTCATTATAATGTCCATACACTACCATGCACCAGTAGAGTTTCACAGATCGCATTATGAGTTTTAAAATGCGTCAATCCACCACACCTTTACATGAAAAGTATTAGGGAGCTGCCTAAGGATTTTGCTCATCTGCCAAACCAGCTCATTTACTAACTCTAGATGTTAGCAACTCCCTGTATTTTAGAGAGCTAACATGAATGTCCACCACTCTCATCCTGAAAATTGTTCCAGCACCACAGAGAGGAGATTGGAATGTAGACAATCCATGCTCAGCTAATGCTTTTTAACATGGTTATTGGTTTCTACACTGCAAAGACAATAAATCTCAATGGGCTGTGTGTAGTACTTTGTCATTACAGTGCTTTTGCTTTGTCAGGGGTAGTATGTGGTGGATACCCTACCATCAGTAAAATGAGTTATAAAAAAAGTGTGCAGATTTCTGGGTTTCACCAGCCTGTGAGTGGGGGATACTAGAACACACTTCTAGTTCCTCTCTAACCAATGAAGTAAAGGCTTTCAGGCCCTGAGCTACTTACATTTGCAGTAGCTCCTGTTTGCTCCACTGTAACCAGGCCCAAACTGCCATGTGTCTGGGCATTATCAGGCTGGTGAAAGTCTTCAGCCACACTAAACTTAGGCTTTTAGGGCTGGGGTGAGTGGGGAGTGTACTATGGTAACCCTAGTGTCCTCTCACATCTAACACTAAAATACAGTTCGAAGCAGGAACTGTAACCACAACAAACCCGTAAACAGAAGTCCAGTAGAACCAAAGCAGATTACTTCAGCATCCAGATAAGCTATACACAAGAATTGTCCTAGCATCCTGTTTGCTCCCTTTGAAGGGTGTAAAACCTTTGCATGTGCATCGGACAGACCTGTCACACAGAATTTGACACTAGGGTGTCAACAGGAGGGTTCCAGCCCCTACCTGGCACATTCTATTTGACCTCAGAGTAGTTATCTCTGCCCATTCAATTGTGTGCTACTGGGAGGAATCTAATACATCCTTCACCCCTTATTTGAGACTGAGCACTGGATGTGAGTAGCTGGAGAGCTAGTGCAAATTAACCCCAGAAACCTCAGGCAGGTGAAGGGTAACTTTCTAAAAGTTACTTTTCCTTAATACTTATTGAAAACCCCAAAATCAAACTTCACCATTGAATTGGATTTTTATAAACTATTAAAAAAAGTGGTTTAATTAAATTTGAAGCTAGTCCTTTTCCCTAGTTAGCAGTACAAGCATTTTAATCTGCACTCTGATTTTATACATAGGACAGCTATGCCAAACATAGTGAAAATACCTGTTTAGGTCTTGTCACTGTATGGATTTACTACATGTCCCACTTTTAAATACCATACAACCTACCTTGATGGCTACAAGATCTGTACAGGGGTCACTTACCAATATTTAAATTGGAGGTGTTTACAATCAAAAGTTTTTTTTTTAACAGGCCACACTTGCAGTCAGGCTACATTTGTAGGCCTCAAGCCATGTTTTGCTTGTCACACTAGCGCAGAGGTCATCAAACTATGGGGTGCCTCAGCAAGTACTAGTAAATGAAGATGGGCTGGAGGCACGACTTTGTTCATTTAGCGCTTTTCCCGACTGTTTTCATTTACAAGCAATAGCTGAAGTGCAATAAGAAAGGTGTCAGCACTGTGACCCTGAGCGCCATGGCGGCTAGGTAAAAGACATTTTTTTAAAAGCAAAATTTGCATTAAGTCTTTTGTTGTGTTTTTTTGACTTTCCTTTAACAGCAGACAAAATAATACACAAACCTTAAATGAAAAAAAAACAAAAGTTAAACTAATCAGTTGGACATGCACTCTTTATTAGGAAACCTCAATTGGTTAATGTACTCACTGCAGATGTCTGTGTGTAAGGCAAGAGAGTAACAAAATTGAATCGTGATTGGCACAGTGGGTAGCAGGGGCTGTGCATTTATAGTGCTATCAGGTCACAATTTATAAACAGTTGTATGACTGAACCATGGATGCCACTTCAACGCATGCCTTTACAACGCATCCTTAACAACACATATGCTGTTACAATGCATTTCTTTACCACGCTAAAGGTCACCATGCATGTGCCTTCACAATGAAAATGTAAGTATTTTGCCTGGTAGGTAAAAAACCTATATATATATATATATATATTCCCAAAGAATGCCCCGTAGCTTCAAGGACGCCACTCCACTCAGGATCGTTCACAAGAGCCTTTATTCAAACCGGAAACACTTCCCCAATTATGCACGTTCCCTGACGCGTTTCGGTGCAGCTGCACCTTAATCATAGGGAGGGGGAGTATGCAAAACCTGGGACACACTTCAATTTTTCACTTATTTGCATCCCGTCTCCAGTGAACAGCATGCCGGTATTTGAAGTGCCAATTTCCCCCGTTAGTGGAGCCCATCTGTTTTGCAGTTCTTTACAGTCCCCAATTCATAAAATTATTTCGCAGCCCTCCCTATGATTAAGGTGCAGCTGCACCGAAACGCGTCAGGGAACGTGCATAATTGGGGAAGTGTTTCCGGTTTGAATAAAGGCTCTTGTGAACGATCCTGAGTGGAGTGGCGTCCTTGAAGCTACGGGGCATTCTTTGGGAATATATATATATATATATATATATATATATATATATATATTATCTACTGGCGGTCGCCAGTAGATAGTTATAGTTAGGATCGTGTTTCCAGAGGAAATCTCAAAATTCTATTTTGAATAACTTTTGCGCCGGTTGACGAATCCTCGTGAAATTTTCAAAACTAATGGGGCGCTCCGTTCAGCTCCTACCCTAAAAGTCTCGGGGTGATTCGTCTAGTAGGGGTTGAGAAAAAAGGGGGGTCCCAAAACGCGTTTTCCCCATGCATTTTCCCATAGGACCTTTAGACACAGCTACAGCCCGAACGGCTGAACAGAATTACTTGAAATTTGGCAGAGAGGTAGCCATAAGGTCAAGGAAGTGCCTTTCGCAGGTCTGGTGTAAATCTGTTCAGTATTTCCTGAGAAAATAGCATTTAAAAGCCTATCAATATCTATACGCTCGCAGGTTGCGCGCACTGTGCAAGCCCTGTGCGCGCACCCTGCCGTGCGCGAGCGTAATTTTGATTGGTTGTTAGATGTCAGTAAACATTCGAATCGGTCGAAATCAGGAAGTGTCGGTCGCCATTTTGTCTGTCGCACTGAAAAGGAAAGGTGGAGACCGTGAATAGGGGGCAGGGTAGGGAGTTATTGACCCCTAGCCATTGTGAGGGGGTCACAGTAGGAGCACGAAGGGGGAAAAAAAAGATTTACATTTTTTTAAAAAACATCGCGAGGTGCGCGCACTCTGCTCGCACCCAAAACCCCCCCCCCCCCAAAAAAAAGAAATAAAAATCACGTTTAAGTGTTTAGATATTAAGTGGCTCTATAAAGAGCCCTTGTGTTTATTGAGTGTTTTTCGGTACCTACAAGTAAGTACCGATGCAGAGTCTAAAGTTCAAGAGGAAGACTCTGTTCCCTTCATCACTGAAATGTACACCGTCTCCTCTATAAATGTCTTGCATGTTGTAACGCAAGTTGTTGTGGTATATAGAACCCATACCATAGTCTCTGAGGAAAGCAGAAACAGACTTATCGACGTGCTTTCTTGCTTTGTCAATTTGCGGACAAAATTGGTTGGACCAGTTCCACTTTTGCCTTTGGCATATATTAGAATATACAAAGGCAGTTTGTGGGTGGAAAAAGTGACATCAATTGCAGAAAGGTGTCCTTAATAAGCATTTCCAGACCTACCCCAGTTAAAGTGCCTAGGTCATTACCACCACAGTGCACAATAATAAGGTTAGGCTGTGGGAGATGTAGAAAGGTTTTCACCAAAGGCATTAATTGGTGCCACTTTAACCCTCTCTGACCAATCCATTTAATGTCTACATTTGGCAAAGCAAGGTCTTTGAAAATACCTCTTTTTTCTGCATACTTTTCACTCCAGAAGACATAGCTGTGACCTACAATCCACACTGTGAACATCTTCCAAGGAGAACAGGATGCACTCAGGAGGTGTCTTTCAGTAGAATGGCAATATGAAAAGAAAGACAGTTGAAAAATGGAGGCATACATACTTTTTTTTAATAAAAATAACTCATTGGCTGATTCAAACCATTTTACAGTTAAAACTAGGCTGTATGTTTATATTTTTAAAAGCATGTTTTGGATTGGTACAGAAAAATGTGTTCCCACTGAACATTACTTTGGATTTGCTGTTAGGTTTGAAAAGTCAAGCAGTCTTGCTCTAAGGATTAGAAACATTGTGTGCTGAACTTCTGACCTCTCTGCTCACACCAGTGTTCCATGAGCTGTTGCTATGGTAGCAGGCAGAAGTCATGTTGGGGAAAGGGATGATTTGGAAAGGGGTTGAAAGTTGCAACCAATAGAAATGTGTGATTCCATTTGAAAAAATGTGGGAAGGACTGTGATTTTACATTAACATGTATATGTGGGAAAAAAGAGAGGGAAAATTGCCATTTACTGGTTGTGGAGAGAGGAGAGAGGTGTACAGCTCTGAGATTCTGGCTCTGATAATCTGCTGTTTGAGTGCCACATTTCTTTCTCAACTAATTAATTTTAAAGGTGAGTTATGAGTTTGAGAGGGGAAGTATGTGGTGTATTTTGATATAAATAATAGAATTGTCATTCTTGTTTTAAAGTTGTGTTTTACATTTTGTGATTTAGGAGAAATGTAACTGTCTTGAACTTGTAACATATTATGGAGTATGTCTTCACTGTAAGTTAAGGAATACTGTTTCGTGCCTAGAATCACATCATGAGTCTGTGTGCACACAGGATTTGTTGTCAGAGATTTAATTTGTGTTGCTCTTGTTCTGTTAGCCTTGCACTCGCAGAAAAGGGGCAGTTTGTTTGCTTAAAGTGTGATGGTTAGCATTCAGCAGAAATTAGTTACTCACAAAAAAGAGGCAAATGCAAACACATTTGAAAATAGCATGGTACATTTTCCTACCACTTTAACAGTTGTGTTTTACATTTTATGTTAAGGAAGATATTTTGGTGCCTTGAACATGTTAGATATTATGGAGTATGTCTTCACTATAAGTTAAGGTGTACTGGTATCACCCAGGAATACTGTTTTCTGCCTAGAATCACACCATGACACAGTGTGCACACAGGAATTGTTATCAGAGATTTAATTCGTGTTGGTCTTCCTCTATTACCCTTGGACTCGCAGGAAAGTGGCAGCTTGTTTTTTGTAATACATGATCATGGTGTCAAGGAGCTTTTAGGACATGTGCTCTTTTCTGCTTGTCTAAAATATAAGAAAAAAGTGTCAGGCTGTCACAGTAATTATCACTTACTCCACCACAGTACTAAATGTGCTTTCAAATTGCCAAAGAAAATATCGCTTTGTGCCTAGAATCACACCATGAGTCTGTGTGCACACAGGAATTGTTGTCAGAGATTTAATTTGTGTTGCTGTTGTTTTGTAAAACTTGCACTTTTAAGAAAGGGCAGTTTCTTTTTTTCAACTGTGTTGCTTAGCACTCAGCAGAAATCACTATCTGAAAAATGAGAGGCAAAAGCAAACACATTTGAAAATAGCATGGTACTTTTTCCAACCAATTTAAAAGTTGTGTTTTACATTTTATGTTAAGGAAGATATTTAAGTGCCTTGAACTTGAAAGATATTATGGAGTATGTCTTCACCATAAGTTAAGGTGTACTGGTATGACCCAGGAATACTGTTTTCTGTCTAGAATCACACCATGAGACAACATGCACACAGGAATTGTTGTCAGAGATTTAATTTGTGTTTCTGTTGTTCTGTAAAACTTGCACTTTCAGGAAAGGGCCTGGTATCACCCAGGAATACTGTTTTGTGCCTAGAATCACACCATGAGACAGTGTGCACACAGGAATTGTTGTCAGAGATTTAATTTGTGTTGCTGTTGTTCTGTAAAACTTGCACTCGCAGGAAAAGGGCAGCTTGTTTTCTTCAATTGTGATGGTTAGCACTCAGCAGAAATCACTATCTCACAAATGAGAGGTAAATGCTAACACATTTGAAAACCACAGGGTAGATTGTCCTTCCACTCCTGCAATGGGTGAGGTAGTTCCTACATGTTCAAAACTCCAATTAACCTTTACCAAACATGTACTCTTACACACATATCTGCAGTCTTCATGCAGTTGAAAAAGTCTCCATGCAGATCTCTCTTGCAACTGACAATACACAGTCTCCAGAAACACACTCTTTGCACACATGCAGCAGCTTCTCCTACACTCCCATGCATAATACTCAGCTGTGTGTTGTGTTTCAGATAGCAGTGTGTAACGCAAACAGATTGAATGTCACTAAGGCTCTTTTCCTTTGCTCTACTCTAATCACTCACCCTGTAACACATGCTGATGGTCTCAAGTAGCTATTAGGACATGTGCTCTTTTTTGCTTCTCTAAAATATAAGGAAAATGTGTGAGGCTGTCTCAGTAATTATCACTTGCTCCATCCACAGTACTAAATGTGCTTTCAAATTGCCAAAGGAAATATCGTTTTCTGCCTAGAATCACAGCATGAGTCTGTGTGGATAGAGGAATTGTTGTCAGAGATTTTATTTGTGTTGCTGTTGTTCTGCAAAATTTGCACTTTCAGGAAAGGGCCAGCTTGTTTTGTTCAAATGTGTTGGTTAGTACTCAGCAGAAATCACTATCAGAAAAATGAGAGGCAAATGGTAACACATTTCAAATCAACAGGGTAGATTTTCCTTTCAATCTTGTAATGGGTGAGGTAGTTCCTACATGTACAAAACTCCAATTAACCTTTACCAAACATGTACTCTTACACACATATCTGCAGTCTTCATGCAGTTGAAAAAGTCTCCATGCAGATCTCTTTTGCAACTGACAATACACAGTCTCCAGAAACACACTCTTTGCACACATGCAGCAGCTTCTCCTACACTCCCATACATAATACTCAGCTCTGTGTTGTGTTTCAGATAGCAGTGTGTAACGCAAACAGATTGAATGTCACTAAGGCTCTTTTCCTTTGCTCTACTCTAATCACTCACCCTGTAACACATGGTCATGGTCTCAAATAGGTGTAAGGACATGTGCTCTTTTCTGCTTCTCTAAAATATAAGAAAAATGTGTCAGGCTGTCACAGTAATTATCATTTGCTCCTCAACAGGAGTAAATGTGCTTTCAAATTGCCAATCAAATATCGTTTTCTGCCTAGAATCACACCATGAGTCTGTGTGCACACAGGAATTGTTGTGAGAGATTTAATTCATGTTTCTCTTGTTTTGTAAGACTTGGATTCATAGGAAAGGATCAGCTCATGTGATAGGATTTGAAAAGTTGAATAAAAAAATTGTAATGAATTAAAATTACATAAAGGTATTTTTTTTTTGTTTTTTGCAGGTATTGCTGTGCAACAGTGAAAAAATATAAAGATGCCTATAAAGTCAAGAAAGAGAAAAGAAAAGAAACAACAACTATATTTGAAGACAACTGGTAAAAAAAAAAAGGAGGAGAAGCGTGTGTTGGAAAACAGAAAAAGTCTTCTGGTAAGCAAACTAAAGAATTTTTAAAAAATATCTTCCCAAAAAAAAAAATGATCGAAAGATAAATTCGAACAGTGTTTCAAGTACAAAACAACAACAGTCAACAGCAAAAACAAAATGCTAATGTAGACTCAGAAGTAAGAAAGAGTGACTTAACACGGAAAATAGATTTTAAAAACATTAGTCGAAAAATGTTTCAGAGAAGAGTGATGTTAAATTTGCTAAAGGATGTGAAAAAATATAAGAAAAAAAACAAATTTTATAAGAAAAAGAAATTAATTGAAAGTATTGTTACTAAGGCATTAGAAATAAAAAA
This sequence comes from Triturus cristatus, assembly GCF_964204655.1. Lineage (NCBI taxonomy): Eukaryota > Metazoa > Chordata > Amphibia > Caudata > Salamandridae > Triturus > Triturus cristatus. The sequence goes on along the minus strand of NC_140589.1, from coordinate 1,378,123,670 downwards.
AAACTATTCATTTTAATTTTGAACAGGATGCGTAGATTAGATCAATTAGTCAATGCAATGAAGTCACAAAGCAAAAGGAAAAGAGAAGTAAAAAAAAATAACTTTTGTAAAGTGTTCTTAGGAGAATGGAAGCATAGTTCAAGTACTGAACCATTTTTTAATGAAGAGAGTTATCTTCAAAGTAATAGTTTGCTGCATGCAGTTGACACCAATGGAAGAGCATATGAAGTTAAGGATGGTTGTGTAATGGAAAAGGAGAAAATGGTTCCAAGAAATGAGGAAGAAGTGATGGCTGATGAGGTTATGGGGAGACGTCCTAAAGCCCCAGTGTACACTTGGAATTGTAGTAGTATTTGTACTGTGCGTCAGGAATCTATTGATAAATTACGTGACTTTCTAAGAGAATATAGTAAAAAGAGTGTTAAACAGAAAATTAAGGTGCTTCAAAGACTGGATCCATGCAGAGTGAGAGAGAATACTGGTTTGCAAGGACATTCTCTGGCTTGTCGATCTAGGAAAGTGTGTCAAAGTGTTTTTCACCATTTTAGGATGCTCGCTGTTCATCATACTGAAATGAGAAAGTTTGTGAGAACATTGTATTTTGCTAAAAGTCCAGCACTAAAGTTGAATGAGTTGAATAATGCTCTGTTCCGTGGATCTGTATCAGATGTAGTGAAGGTTACTGATGAGATTCAGTTTTGTTACTTTGGTCCAGAACATGAAAGTGCAGAAAATGACACAGTTATTGATGAAAATGTGGAAGAGAATGTAGAACTTACTGTTAGTAAAAATTTTGAAGATGAAATGACAAAATTTACTATCATCTCTAATGAAAGACCAAGTATTATTTGTATTTGTTGCCGGAGAAGCCATTACAAAATTCAAACAAGGAATGTTGATTTGTATAAAAAAAGTGAAAATGAAGATAATTATAAGTGGAAGGATTTTGCAACATATATATTTCTGGAAAATAGTTTTGATTTGGGTGAAGATCAGCGTATTTGTAAATACTGTTATAACAAGTTAGAAGAAAATAGAATGCCATCAAGAGCTGTACTTAATAAATTAGAATTGGTTGATATTCCTCCAGAACTTTCTGATTTAAATACGTATGAGTCTATACTCATTCAATGTGTCCATCCGTTTGAGACCATAGTGCGTATGGAGCCAAAAACAGGTAAATTACCTCCTTCGGATTTACAAAGAGATTTAAAAGGAAGAGTTGTCTATTTGCCATTGGATTTGAAAAAAAATATGGAAACAATTGATGCAGATACTTTGGAAGCTGAACCATTAGTTATTCTGGTTAATGGAGTACCAACAAAGAATAAGAAAATTTGGCAGGAGCTGGAGGATGTACGAAAAGTACAATGAGCAAATTTGTATTTGAAAAAAAATAATAAATGGTATGAAGCCATTTATATGGATGAAGATGAAGAAGAAATACTAGAAGACACAGGAATACCAACTGGGCAAATTGAAAAAGTGGATAAGTCAAAAGAAGAAGAAATTTATGAACATTTCAGCATACATCCTCTTCATTCTAAAGAAGTTATGGGAAACGCTATTGATCTGTTTCAGATGAAGAAAGCAAAAGGAACTCCTGTGAGTGTATGGGAGGAGAGCTTGGAAGCTCGTTGTTTTCCCCAACTGTTTCCTACAGGAGAAGGTGGACGATATGATGAACGTCCAGTACAGATTCCTGCTTCGGAGTATCGGACTACAAGATTATATGCAGAAGATCCCAGATTTCGTCAAAGTATTCCTTATTTGTTCCATCTTTTATTTGAAAGTGACTTGTCTGCACTACCTTATGCAGTAAATCACATTTTAAAAACTGGAGTACATCTACATAATGTGTCAGCAAAGGACTTTCTCAACAAAGTGCAACAGCGAGATGATCATTTGGAATCTCAATTGATCAATTTGATGGCTTGTCAGCGTGGAACTAATGAATATTGGTACCGACGCCATGGAGAATTGAAGTGTATGTTACGGAATTTAGGAACTCCTACATGGTTCCTTACCCTGAGCTTTGCTGAGTACGCTTGGGATGATTTACTGGATTTTCTGCGAGAGGCAAATTCAAACATTGAAAACATCCAATACAAGACAGCAGGAGAATTGTGCTCATTAGATCCGGTTAATGTTTGCAGATATTTCAATCATAGATTTGAGGCTATGATGTCCTTCATCTGCAATAAAAAAATCCACCTCTTGGAGAAGTTGTGGATTTCTTTTGGAGAAAAGAGTACCAAGCAAGAGGTGCTCCTCATATTCATATGCTGTTGTGGATCAAGGATGCCCCAAAATTTGGAACAGATGCTGATGAAGCAGTTTTATCTTTCATTGAAGGATATGCAACATGTGCTATACCTAAAAGCACAGAAGAGAAAAACTTAAAAGAGCAAGTTTTACGTTTCCAAAGTCATCGGTGTGGAAAATACTGTCGACGAAAGTACAAGAGTAAAGATAAATTCTACACAAAATGTCGATTTGGATTTCCATGACCTGTTCTTTCAAAAGGAAGAGTAAACAGTTTTATGTCAGCTGTGCGACATACTATTACAAGAAAATCGCCTAAGAATACCTACAACCTAAGAAGAAAAGAAGAGTCAAAATATATAAATGACTACAACCCAGTCATTTTATCCATGTGGAATGCTAACATGGATATACAGTATGTGGCTGACAATTCTATTGCTGTTGCTCGGTATGTCATATCTTACATCACTAAATCTGAGAAAACGGAATTGAAGGAAATGTGGGAAGAAATTTCTCACGAGAAGACTGTCAGTAAGAAGCTATACAGTTTCAGTTTAAAGATGTTATCGCATCGAGAAATTGGATCCTACGAATGCTCAGATAGATTATCATCTGCAAGTCTGTACTCGAAATCCAGAAGAATAATTTGGGTAAGTTTAGGCCTTGCAGGAATGCGAAATCGGGTACTGAAATTTATTCGAGAAATTGAATATTTAGCAGAGTTCATACCAGAAAGTACAGACATTTTAAGAACAAACATGTTGGACACATATTACCCACAAAGAAGTCATCACCTTGAGGACATGTGTCTTTATGAAGTGCTGCAGAACTTCATTTTTAAACGGAATGCCACAGAAGATATCAACAATTGAAAATATAAAGTCAGTGGTGAGGAGGGATGTTTGGTGAAGCAAACAAAAGGAAGTTTGATAAATCACCGGAAGCTGAGTTGCGACACTCCTGACGAAAAGGAATTTTACTACTTGGCACTTTTGCAGCTGTTTAAACCATGGCGTTCAGAGGATGAATTACTTGGAGATTTTCAGAGTTATGAAGATTCCTTCAATGCTAGGAAAGACAGCATAGAATGCAGTACTTTCACAACTAATGTTCAAATGTTAAATGAAGAAATTGAACAAGAAGCAACAATTGCAGCTGAAGTAGCTAGAGACAGTTCTCAAGACAGTCAAAGTTCTGGTACATTCAGTTAAGATCCTCTAGGACAACCAATCGTAGAAAATGAAGCAGCAATAGCCATGAATGAAGTGGAAACAGCTATGAATCAAGCTCAGGAAGATTTAGTAGACTTAACATATTTGGAGCATCAACTGAATGAAGAACAAAAACAAATTTATGAAGAAGTCAGGAAAGAAATTGATCACGGATTACTACATGAAAATAAAGAGTGCTCATGCACATCTTTTGAACCAATGAGAATGTATGTAAGTGGACAAGCTGGAACTGGAAAAAGTTTCTTAATTAATGTAATTAGAAGCTACCTACAGAAGAAAATGGATTCCATTTTGTCTTGTCTTGTTACTGCTCCAACTGGGTTAGCAGCGTATAACATAAAAGGAGTTACCTTACATCGTTTGCTAATGTTACCAGTAGAGCATGAGAACAAAATACAGTACCACAAACTAGCAGGAGAAGCATGCTTGGAAGTTTCAAGTGTATTGAAGAAATTGAAAGTATTCATTATTGATGAGGTAAGAATGGTATCAAACTTAATGCTTGCCTTTGTGCATTTAAGAATGCAGCAAATTCTGAAGACAGAGTATGACGTGTTATTTGGAGGAAAACACGTCATAGTTTTTGGGGATCTTTTGCAACTTACTCCAGTTAAAGGACAACCGGTATTCCATACTCTTACACATGAAGACACGAAAAAGTCGTTAGGAAGTATAGGTAATGTAAATAGTTGGACATATTTTGAGTATAAGGAACTCATTACCAATATGAGGCAAGCCAATGATGAGGACTATGCAAGCATTCTGAAAGATATAAGAATTGGACTACTCACAGAACATGGCAGAAAAGCATTACAGAGTCGATTGCTGAGTAATTTGTTTACAACAGAAGAAATAGTTCCAGAGAAAATATACAAGAAAATTGCTGAAAAAAATACTGTAATCTGCTTAATGCCAACACTACATGAATGCTCTGTATTCAATCAAGAACTTTTGACATTGGAAAATGAAGAGATCATAAAACTGGAAGCTGTGGATAAAATTCAACATGAACGAATAACTATTATATTGACAGGCAAATTGGCTACAAAATTGGATTCTCTGTAGAAAAACATTTCAAAAACAGCTGGTTTGGAAAAGAATCTTTATGTGTGTATGAACTGTAGAGTAGTTTTAAGACGCAATTTGGATGTAGAAAAAGGTTTAGTGAATGGAGCTATGGGTAAAGTTGTGGGTTTTGTAAAGTACCAGAAAAAAGATGGAATTGAATTCTTAAAAATAAAATTTGATCAGATTGAAGAGGTTAAAGTCATTAGTCGTTGTTCAGTTTGTTTTTTGCTGGTGAAAGACTTATATGTACGTAGGAAGCAGTTTTCGATTTCTCTAGCATATGCTGTAACTATTCACAAGTCTCAAGGATTAACTATTGATAGTGCTTTTGTAAACATTGGGTCTACAGTGTTCAAAGAAGGTATGGCATATGTTGCTTTGTCACACGTGAACAAATTATCTGGTTTATTCATGATAGACTTTGATGACTCAAAAGTAAGTGCTGATGCAAACTGTGTAAAGGAGTATAATAGATTAAGAAAAAGCTATGCTCCTCATTTAGGTCAGTATCCTGTGTTTGAAAAAGATGTTGTTTGTCGGAAAAGGAGATTTGAGAATATCTGTAATGAGGATGTACAGAAGAGAAAACAAAAAGATAGTGATGTGACTGTAAGCAAAAAGAAAAAGGACAGTGTGGAAGAGGTTGTTGGTTGTCATTTTGAAAATAGCTCTGGTGTCAACTGCTACGCAAATGTAGTGCTGAATGTTGTATTTTATCTTGAAACTTTGCAAGAGCAGATAATACTAAATCATGAAAAAAGATTCTGTTCTTTGCTGAGTCTCCTTTATGAGAAGCTGAGTAATGATAAAAATAAAATAGAAAGTGCTTCTGATGTTAGAAATCTTTTAGATGTATGTTCTGGATGTACACAGTTTACACAAAATGTCCAGCAAGATGCACAGGAATTCTTGATGTATATCCTGATGGTACTGGAAGATGAAGGAGTAGAAGTAGAAAATGTATTTGGTGTCTCTTATACATGGGAACATTGTTGTGATAACTGTATGAACACAAGCAGTAGTAATGTAGATTCTGAAAGGTTCATATATTTACCATTACCAGAAAGTAAAACAGTGACTTTTAGTAAATTAGTTAAAGATGCTAATCACAACATGGAATGTTCTAAATGTAAATCTGAAATGTTGTCAACATTATTTTTAAAGAAATATGGACAGTATGTAATTTTAATGGTACAATGTTGTAGAGCTGATGGAACAAAATTGGAAACTTTACTAAAGAAGTTTGTTGGCAACCAATTATCTATATCTGGAAAAACTTTTGTAGCAGTTGCAATAATTTTTCATGATGGTCCTTCTATAACTTCTGGTCATTACACAGTTTATCTTAAATGTGAAAAAGGATGGACACTGTGTAATGATTCTCAATTGATTTTCAAGCAACGTTTGCCTTATGATTTACCCAATTGTTACTTAATTTTTCTGAAACCCAAATTTTAAAAACTAAAATCAGCATCAGAAGAAAGCATTATTAAAATTTAAAAGGATTAAAATTGGATATTTCACTCAAAAGGGATTTTAAACTTACCATTTGGCCTCAAGGAAAGGTAAAACAAACAATTGTGGACTTCTTTGACAGATATTATTTTGGAAAATGTTCTTTTGCAACAAGGTTTACAGACGTTATTTCTTGTAAATTGTTATTGTTCTTAAAAGGTATTTTTGACATTTCTATTAAGGTATGTTTTAGTGAGGATACATTTGGGGCTTTTTTAAACAATCTTTCAGATTGGTTTTTTTTTGCCCGCTGTTTAATGATGAATACAATTGATTTCACTATTTTCAGTGAAAATCAAAACATTCTGAAAACAGCAAAAAAAGGGCAAAAAATTGCTTTGCTAAATATGAAAAAACATGTACTGTTTAATAAGGTGTATTGTTGAATATTAATACTTTTTTTCTTTTTTTCAGAACTAGAAAGAAAATTTAGAAGATGTAGTTCAGTTTCCTTGCAATTAAATAAAAACATTTTTTTCTAAATAATTTACTTTGATGGTCAGGTAAGTTTAACATATCTGTATGTTTCACTGCTTTTGTTTCATGCTTCCTTTTCTTCATGTCTCCTTACTCTGCTTTTCTCATTTCTCTTCTCACTCTCTCTTCCTGCTTTACTACTCTTTTGTAACTCCCTCACTCCTTCTCTACTACTCCCCTACCTTTACTACCTCCATCACTAATTTTTCATCCATGTTTCTTTCTCTGTATCCATATGTCTTAGTCTTTTTAACTGCCTTACTCCTTCTCAGTTGTTTGCTCTCTGTCTCTGTATCTGTCAATCTCGGTTTGTCTGTTTTACCCTTAATTTCCTTAACATCTCTGGGGCACATTTACAGGCCACCTGCACCACCACTACGTCACTTTTCTTGACGTACTAGTGGCGCAGGGTGCTTTTCCATATTTACAAGGAGAGAATAAGCCACTCTGTGTGTCTTTTCCTCTCCTTGTAAAAACAGCCAATTCAAATGCAGCACTAAAATGAGCTATTATCTTTTTTGATAGGTTTGGGGTACCTATAGGTAAGTACTGATGCAGAGTTTAAAGTTTAATAGGAAGACTTTCTTCCCTTCATCTGTGAAATGTACACCATCTCTTTTTTAATTACTTTGCCACTCCCCTCTCTTTGTCAGGGAGTCCCTGAAGGTTTACTAAAGGTGAAAAAAATGATTATTTTTTTTTAAAAAAACCCCATTGGGTGCGCGCAGGGTGCGCGCACCCCCCCAAAAAAATGACAAATAGATTCAAAAAACAAGTTTTTGTGTTTTGATTTTAGGTGGCTCTAAAAAGAGCCCTTGAGTTAATGTAGGGACAGAGGAAGAGAAAAACGAAAAAAAAAAAAAAAAAACTATGGCCTAGTGCAAGGGTGCTCCTCAAATTTTCTTTGAATGAGATCAATACTGCTCTCACCCATAGTAATAAGAGTAGCACAATCCATGCACCGTGTACTCATCCTCCCAAAACAAGGACGAATATCCAGAGGTGTGTTAGAAGGTGAAGGCACCATTGCAGAAGAAGTGCTCGGCTGAGCTGCCGAAGATGTGCTCGGCTGAGCTGCTGCAGATGTCATCGGCTGAGCAGGTGGAGGGTTTGTTCCAGAAGCTTGATGAAAAGTCACAGGATGCATTTTCTCAACGTGCCTCATCATAGTGTGAATACTAAAAGAGTACTTCTTATTAGCATTCCCATGTGACAAGATGCGTTGACAAAGTATGCAGGTGACCTTTGGTGCATTCACCTTCTTTTGTCCCTCAGGAAAAGTGAAAAACTGCCATATAAAGGAGTCTTTCTGCTTCCTCTGCCTCTGTCTCTCAAGAGTGTCCTGCTCACTCTGAGAAGGTGGCTGGTGCTCTGCCATTGTCTCACAAAAACAGAGTAGCTCCTTCTCCAAGGGAATCAGAACTAACAATGAGGGGAGTGGGTGTAGTTTTGGAAGAATCTGGAACTGAAAGTACTTTGAACCAATGAAAAGTGATGGTTCTTGATCACATGACTTACCATGAGGGGATTGGGTGTGGTGTTGAAACAATCTGAAACTGAAAGTAATGTAAACCAATTAAATGTGTTGTTTTATTAATCACATAACCCGAGGTGCGCGCACGGAGCAAGCTCAGAGCGCGCACCGTGCAATTACACATGCGCAAACGCGTACGCGCGCATGCACATAAGTATTATGAGCGTACGTAACGCGTATACGCAGCACGCGCGAATGTCAGCGCACGTACTCTACGCGTATACGCGAGTGTAGCGCATGGAGCACGTACGACGCACGCGTACGTACGCATGCGTACTGGGTGCACCCTATGAGCGCGTACTAAAACGTACGTATGCATACGTATATAACGTACGCATGCGTACACAAAAAACGTACGCATGCGTACTAGGTGCGCGCTGCGAGCGCGCACTAAAACGTATGTATGCGTACGTAGATAATGTACGCCTGCATACATGAAAAACGTATGCAAACGTACTAGGTTCGCGCTCAGTGCGCGCACCCTAAAAATTTATAGAAAAAAAAAAAGAAATAAAGTGGATATAAGTTAATAGAAGATATTAACTATGCTGTTCAACTTTATCCAAATTCAAAGTAAAAAAAAAATGACCCACACAAAATTAAAGGATACAGATAATTTATAAATGTATACATAGGGAAATTTTTGAAAAAGAAATATATAAAAAATATATTAAAAAAATAAAAAATTAGCATTTAAAAAACCTTTGAAATTCACTGAAAAAACCATAGGTTTCACACACGTTATAGTTAGGAACTAGCATTTAAAAAACCTTGCAAATTCACTGAAAAAACCATAGGTTTCACACACGTTATAGTTAGGAATTAGCATTTAAAAAACCTTACAAATTCACTGAAAAAACCATAGGTTTCACACATGTTATAGTTAGCTGGACATTTCACTCATAAAAAACCAATGAAATTCCCCCGTTATAGTTAGTTCAGCTAACTATAACTCGCGCGCCCGCAATCCACTGCTGATGACGTCACATATTACATCACTCATGATATGGTCAGTGACATCACTCATGACATCACTGATGACATCTCAAATGACATCACTGATGACATCACTGATGATGTCATCCATGTGATAAATTAGCACACCCTAATGTAACCTTTGATACACCGACTCAAAATTTAAGAGTTCCATTCTCAAAACCATACATACTGCAATACCAATAACTACATACCCACTTATTAACTCTTAGGTCTACATACACCTCCACTCATTCACCTGTACAGTCACTCATACTTACAGTCACTCCATACAAAACTATCATATGCATTTATACACCTATATAGACACTCACACAATCAATCAATCAATCAATCATAGGCATTTGTATAGCGCACTGCTCACCCGGAGGGTCTCAAGGCGCTGGGGGGGGGAACGCTACTGCTCGAACAGCCAGGTCTTGAGTTGCTTCCTGAAGGCGAGATGGTCTTGCGTTGTCCGGAGGTGGATGGGGAGGGAGTTCCATGTCTTGGCTGCCAGGTAGGAGAAGGATCTTCCTCCGGCGGTGGCTCTGCGGATGCGGGGGACAGTGGCGAGAGCGAGGCTGGCAGAGCGGAGCTGGCGGGTGGGCTTGTGGAAGGTCAGGCGGCTGTTGAGGAACTTGGGGCCCAGGTCATGGAGGGCCTTGTGTGCGTGGGTGAGGAGTCGGAACGTGATTCTTTTGTTGACGGGGAGCCAGTGCAGGTCTCTCAGGTGTCCGGAGATGTGGCTGTGTCGGGGGATGTCCAGGATGAGTCGTGCTGAGGCGTTCTGGATCCGTTGGAGTTTCTTCTGGAGTTTGGCGGCGGTGCCGGCGTAGAGAGCGTTCTCGTAGTCCAGCCGACTGGTGACGAGGGCCTGGGTGACCGTCTTCCTGGTATCAGTGGGGATCCACTGGAAGATCTTTCGAAGCATGCACAGGGTGTTGAAGCATGAAGACGAGACGGTGTTGACTTGTCTGGTCATCGAGAGGGAGGAGTCCAGGATGAAGCCTAGGTTGCATGCATGGTCCGTTGGCTTTGGGGTGGCTCCCAGGGCGGGGGGCCACCAGGAGTCGTCCCAGGCGGAGGGTGATGATCCCAGGATGAGGACCTCCGTCTTGTCTGAGTTCAGTTTCAGGTGGCTGTTCTTCATCCATTCGGCGATGTCTTTCATCCCTTTGTGTAGGCTGGCTCTGGCGGTGTCCGGGTCGCTGGTGAGGGAGAGGATCAGCTGGGTGTCGTCGGCGTAGGTGATGATCTTGAGGTTGTGTTGACGTGCGATGGTTGCGAGGGGGCTCATGTAGACGTTGAAGAGGGTGGGGCTGAGCGATGACCCTTGTGGAACGCCGCAGATGACTTCGGTGGCCGCTGACCGGAACGGGGGAGGCGGACTCTCTGGGTTCTTCCGGCGAGGAATGAGGTGATCCACTCCAGGGCCTTCTTCTGGATGCCGGTGTTGTTCAGGCGCTGTACCAGGGTGCGGTGGCAGACAGTGTCGAACGCTGCGGAGAGGTCCAGGAGGATGAGGGCCGCAGTTTCCCTGTTGTCCATTAGGGATCTGATGTCGTCTGTGGCTGCGATGAGGGCGGTCTCCGTGCTGTGGTTGGCTCGGAAGCCGGATTGCGAGTGGTCGAGGGATCCGTTGGTCTCGAGGAAGGCGGCTAGCTGTCTGTTGACGGTCTTCTCGATGACTTTGGCAGGAAACGGGAGGAGCGAGATGGGGCGGTAGTTCTTGAGTTCGGAGGGGTCTGCAGTTGGTTTCTTCAGCAGGGCACTGATCTTGGCGTGTTTCCAGCACTCCGGGAAGGTGGCGGTGTTGAAGGAGGCGTTGATGATGTCGCGGAGGTGGGATGCGATGATGTGGTCGGCCGTGTTGAAGATGTGGTGTGGGCAGGGGTCCATAGGGGATCCGGAGTGGATGGTGTTCATTGTGCGTGTTGTGTCTTCGGTGCTGACTGGGGTCCAGGTGCAGAGGGTGGCGGTGGGGGGCATCGGTTCGGTGGTGGGGTTCGTGGTTGGTGGGCCGAAGCTGTTGTGAATGTTGGCGATCTTGTCGTGGAAGAAGGCTGCGAGGGAGTCGCAGAGGTCTTGCGAGGGAGTGATGTCATTGTTTCCGGCGTCGGGGTTGGAGAGCTCTTTGACGATGCTGAAGAGTTCCTTGCTGTTGTGGGTGTTGTTGTTCAGTCGTTCCTTGAAGGCTGTCTTCTTTGTGGCGCGGATCAGTTGGTGGTGTTTGCGGGTGGCGTGTTTGAGGGCCGTCATGTTGTCTGTGGTCTGGTTGGTGTGCCGGGTGTTCTCCAGGGAGCGGCAGTTCTTCTTGGAGGTGATGAGCTCGTCGGTGAACCAGGAGGCTTTCTTGCTGCCGCGTCTGCTGGGGGGGTTCTTCTTCAGTGGTGCGAGGGCGTCTGCGCAGTTGGTGATCCACTGTGTGAGGTTGTTGGCGGCTTCGTTGGGGTCCGTTGAGCTGGTGGGGGGGGTTCTGGCTGAGGAAGGTGGTGAGCTGGTCGCCGGTGATCTTGTTCCAGCTCCTGCAGGGGGCTTGTTGAGGGTGGTGGTGAGTCGTCGTTTTACTGAAGCTGAAGTGGACGCAGCTGTGGTCAGTCCACTGGAGATTGGTGGAGTGGCTGAAGGTGACGTATTTGCTGGATGAGAAGACTGGGTCAAGCGTGTGGCCGGTGTAGTGGGTGGGGGTGGTTACCAGTTGCTTGAGTCCGAGGTTGGCCAGGTTGTCCAGCAGAGCAGTGGTGTTGCGGTCCTTGTTGTCCTCCAGGTGGAAGTTGAGGTCCCCCAGGAGGATGTAGTCGGTGGAATTGATGGCGTGCGGGCTGACGAAGTCTGTGATGTCTTCGCTAAACTGTGTGCATGGTCCCGGTCGTCTGTAGACGAGGATGCCTCTGAGCGTGGTCTTGGGGTCGGTGTGTATCTGGAAGTGGAGGTGTTTGACGGAGGTGAAGGTGTCATCGGAGTTGGTCGTGATGCGGATGGTGTTCTTGTGGATGATGGCGATGCCTCCTCCTGTCTGGTTGATGCGGTCCTTCCTGGTGATTTTATAGCCTTCCGAGACGGCGATGGCGACGTAGGGCGCTGAGGAGGCGTTCATCCAGGTTTCCGTCAGGAAGGCGATGTCTGGTGCTGTCGAGTCGAGGAGGTTCCAGAGTTCGACGGCATGCCTGTGAACGGAGCGGGTGTTGAGCAGGATGCACATCAGGTGTTTGTTGCTGGGGCTCGGTTTAGCAGGTGCGGTGTTGGGTCGGAGGCCGGTGAAGCGGCAGGTCAGGCAGGTGAAGGGTCCGTGGGTGCGTCTCGGGGTGGCTCGGTAGCAGGCGGTGTTTCGGCCGGCGTTGAGTGCGTGGAGGGTTCTGGCGTCGTAGATGTGCAGGGTGTGCTGGCGAGGGCGAGGACCAGGGGGTCTGGCGCTGGGCGCGGTCCAGGCGCAGACGGGCACAGACGGGCTTATCTTTGGCGCACCTTCGGCGCTCATTCGGCGCTCCCGCTGCGCGGTCGCTCTGGGGGCGTCATAAGTAAGGAGCCGGGAGGGAGGAGCAGCTGGGTGGCGGGAGCGGGGCGGCGAATGGAATCACAGGGGGGCGGGGCCGCAGGGAGGCATCGGTGGGAAATTCCAAGAAGCAGCGGGCAGCGGGAAATTCCCAGGAGCAGCGGGAAATTCCCAGGAGCAGCGGGCAGCGAGCGAAGGAATCTGCAGGCAGAAGGCGGCAAAGGCAGGCAGGAGCGGCAGCAGTGAGTGGGGCGACCAAGCCCTGTGGAGGGCTGAGCAGTCACACCACCAATCATCCATGGAGGTACTCTCACACCTAGTCAGTCATGCAAATAATCACACTCCCATTTACTCACCTATGCGGTTATACACACTCAAGTTCACTTAGTCATAAAAATAGTACCACATTCTTACGCTCTTATAGAATCATTGATAAAAGCACACACTCATCCATACAGTCACTCTCACAATCACACACTCTCACATCTACCCACTTATATACTCTTACACGCATATATACTGCCTTTCACATATGTAGTTAGTCACAAATGTACCACTGAGATATACATTCAATCCCTAACACACCCATACATACACTCACTCAACCATACAGTCCATCACAGATGCACTCTTAAAACCATGCACCCATAGAATCACCCACTCACACATCTATGCATAGAGTCACACACACCCTACCCACACAAACACTCAGGAACCCATACAGATACTGAGACAAGAAATCAATAACTCATATAGACACTCATGTAGCTATTCACAAAACCATGCAGCCACTTATACACCAACATACAGACACATACAGACATTTACACAGTTTAGTTACTAGTCTACAGTAAGATACATTTAGTGACTCACTTACAGAATCATGTTACGCACCACAGAAAATAATACATTTACACACTTGTACACCCACTCATTCTTCAACAGGCCTTTCCCTATATATATTAAACATATTAAAATTGTTCAGAAACACATACTCAATGGATGATGTCATCAGTGATGTCATCAGTGATGTCATTTGAGATGTCATGAGTGATGTCATGAGTGATTTTTTACGAGTGAAATGTCCAGCTAACTATAACATGTGTGAAACCTATGGTTTTTTCAGTGAATATATATATATATATATATGTGTGCCAGCCATTGGATTTCCGAGGAGAATTATGGCACTGCAAGTGAGAAAGGGAGAAGAGAGAGGCCTCGGTCTGTCTCGGAAGATTCCGCAGTTTGAGCAAGTATAATTACAGCGTGGCAGCCACTATGCACTTTTCAAATTATTTTTAACAGTGTGCACCAGGGGACTATGGCAGCAATATACGTGACATTGATGCTTTGCAAATAACGCTATTGAGCATTAACGAATTTAGCACCATGTCACGTCACGACACCATTATTGTGATGCATTCTGGGGCTGGTATGAACTTGAGAAACAGCCATGTGACCACTGGGGTTGAATACATACACTCACCTGTGAACAAGGCGATTAGCTGAAACATGTTAGGTATAAATGAGTGATCTCATTGCTGCCACGCTTTTGACGAAATAAAGTCAGCTTTAATGGAAGTCGGAATTGGGCTCTGCTTGTTCTGGTGAAACCCATGTTTACAGGATTCTCCGCTCCTGTTACAAGAGCCCGCCCTGCAAGGTTGGGGGCCCCCGGCAAAACGGAGTTTATTTGGAACATGTCGCCAGTAGATAGTTATAGTTAGGACCGTGTTTCCATAGGAAATCTGCAACATTCTATTTGGAATAACTTTGGCGCCGGTTGACGAATCCTCGCGAAATTTTCGAAATAGGTGGGGCGCTCCGCTCCGCTCCTACCCTGAAAGTCTCGGGGGATTCGTCAAGCGGGGGCTGAGAAAAAAGGGGGGTCCCAAAACGCGTTTTCCCCATCCAATTTTCCATGGGGACCTTTAGTCCAAGGTACAGCCCGAACAGCTGAACAGAATTACTTGAAATTTGGCAGAGAGGTAGTCCTCAGCTCAGGGAAGTGCCTTTTGCAGGTCTGGTGTCAATCTGTTCAGTAGTTCCTGAGAAAATCAAAAGTAAAATCATATATATATATATGTGGGCGGAGCCTAACCACACATCTCATCCTGAGATCTGATTGGCTGTCAGCACTTCATCCAAGAAGTGTTGGCAGCCATCTTGGGACCAATATACATGATAGCACATCATTAAAAAGCATTGCAGTTAATAGAAGGTTTTAAGACTTTAGTTACATTATAAATCATTTGTTGATGGTACCATACTAATTTTAGGAATTGTGGTATGTTCTAAGGTGATTTCACCATGTGAAAAAGCCTTCTGCTGGGATATCATGATTGAGAGAAAAATATTCTCTCATGCTTTTCCCACAGAGATTTGGAAGGTGATCTATAATCTAAACTGAGAACTTATTTTCTGTAAATTCACATTATCTTTCTCAGTCATGTGAGAATGAAGTCTGACATTCTCAGTAAAACATGTACATCCAACAAGGGCAGAGACTGTCAGTTGATTCCTTTGTGTTCTACTGCAGCTTCCCAGAGTGTTCCAAAGAACAACTAGAGCGCTAACAGTCCTACTTATGATAAACGTATGGCACACCTGAAGCCATCTTGCTTGGATTAAAGTGGTAACTCTTAAAACATTTAATTTAAAAAGGAACAAAATGAGGGGGTTCATTTTTCCATAACAAGTATGATTAGTGCTGCAGAAAGAAAAACTAGGGCACATTTTGACTTCTGAAATCCTCTTTTATTTCATTAAAAAATTCTGACATGCAGACTGAAACATGCACTTTCAATACCAGCAGCAGTTTTCCCTGGTGAGCAGTAGCTTTACTACAGTGATCTAATGAGCAAAAAGAGTGCTAACATTCTGAATTTATGGCAAATGTGTGACACGTCTGAATGCCTTTTTGATGGAATCAAAGTAAAAAGCTGAAAGTATTTCCTACTGAGGAGACTGCAGTAAATGAGGAAATTAGGAAACTTCATAACAAATAAGTCTCCCAAGATGGCCACCAGAGACAAAAGAGCCCAAATGTAGCCCAAATATCACCCAGATGTAGCCCAAGTATAGCCCAATGACAGAATGTCCCAGAGTGTTCTTAAAAACAACTAGAGCGCTTACTGTCTTCATTATGACAAAAGTATGGCACACCTGAAGCCATCTTGATTGGAATAAACTGGTAACACTTAAAACATTTAATTTAAAAAGGAACACAATGAGGGGGTTCATTTTGCCATAGAAATTATGATTAATACTGAAGAAAGAAAATGAGGGAACATTTTGAGTGACTTCTCAAATCCTCTTCTATTTCATGAAAAAATTCTGACATGCAGACTGAAACATGCACTTTTAATACCAGGAGCAGACTTCCATGGTGAACAGTAGTTTTACTACAGTGATCTAATGAGCAACTAGAGTGCTAACTTTCAGAATTTATGGCAAATATGTGACATATCTGAATACCTTCATGATGGAATCAAAGTAAAAAACTGAAAGCATTTCCTACTGAGGAGACTGCAGTACATGAGGAAATTAGGAAACTTCATAACAAATAAATTTCCCAAGATGGCCACCGGAGACAAAAGAGCCCAAATGTAGCCCAAAATCACCCAGATGTAGCCCAAATATAGCCCAATGACAGAAGTGTGCAAAACACTTATTATTTTGTGTTTTTGCAGTGTTATATAGTGCAGACTTGTCAGGTATTGGAGTGCTTTACATGAGCATTGGTTACATCACACAAGAACAAATTCATTTTGGTTGTAGACATGGGGAGACTAAGTGATTTGACCAGAATCACAGAATGTCGAGCTGAAGCAGAAACTCCTACCTGGTTCCCCAGTTGCAAAGTCTGCAGTTCTGGAAGTAACACCACATCCTCTCCCCTAAGTGCAACATTTAATCAAGTGGTCAACTGGATAAAAAAAACATAAAGATAACAAATAATTTAAAAGTGCTTTGACGCTGTTTGAAAACTCAGAAAATATATCCTTATTTTAGTCTTTTAGAGCACTAACCATAATTTTGATGCCAATAAGACCCTCTCATATATGTAATTTCTAAAGGAAATGCTCTAGGTATTACAGTTTTGATTACATCAAGATGACGTCAGGCGTTCCACACTTTTGTAATAAATATAGAATGTTAGCAATCTAGTTGTTCATTAGGATACTGTTGAGAGGCATAGGCCAGGGGCACAGACTCTGAAAATTGAAGGCAGGTAGGAGGGTGCAAAGGCAACAATTTAACCACACTGAGCAGGCAGGAAGGGCCGTGGCAGCACAACAGACTATGGAGGGAAGTGGAAAGGGGGGCAGGGGCAACAAACCAACAATACAGGACTTGCAAGAGAGGCTGTGGCAATGTAATAGATCATTGTGGGCAGAAGGAAGAGGCAATGGTAGTACAACCATACATGCCAACAGACCCGATTCAGCCAGGAAACGTCCAATGTTTAAGCTCAAATGGGCTTTATTTGATCTGTCTACAATCTCCTCTTTTTCAATGTAACTCAAAGGGGAAAATCAATACCCCAGTTTTTTTTCAAACTCCCTCTTACCAAGTTCAAAATGTTCGCAAGTATGGTACATTGGATCATGGAAGGAAATGGGGTAGGGACATGGACTTGGATAACATAGGACAGGAGGGACATGGAGAGGTGCACCAAACTGACCCTGCAGGGCAGGTATCAGGGTTTGCAGCAGCACAATACACCACACAGGGCATGCGGGATGGGAGTGCAGCACAACAATCCATAGAAAGCAAGAGGGAGGGGACAGGACCATGCTCATGGACAACAGAGAACAGAGGGGCAAGAGGCAATGGTAGCTAGCTGACCATAATGGACAGACAGGAGAGAAAGCTGCAGCATAACAGACCATAAAGGGCAGGAGGGACAGATCAGGGGCATTACAATGGAACAGACAAGCCAGGAGGGAGAGAGTAGGGGTCTGCACATGTAAACAGAGGGCTGGGGGCAAGGGGGCAGGGCAGGAGCAGCAAGATAGCCATGGAGGTTAGGCAGGATGGGCACTAGAAGCAAGACACACCATGAAGAGCAACAGTGAGACTGTGATGGCATACACACAGACCATGGAGGGAAGGTGGGAGGGGGTCAGGGGCAGCTAACTGACCACACAGGGAAGGTGGGAGGGGCCATGGCAGCACAGAAGACCATGCATGGCAAGTGGGAGGGTTAGTGGCAGCACAATGGCTATGATGGGCAAGAAGGAGGGTGCAGGGGCATGCACAAAGGACGATGGAGGATAGAAGGGAGGGTCAGGACCTGTGCACAGACAAGAAAGTTCAGGGGAAGGGGCCTCACAACAGACCGCACGGGGCAGGCAGGAGGAGCAGTTGCAGCACAACAGACCAGGGAGGGCAGAAGGGTGTGGCAGTACAATGGACCATGTAGGACAGGAGGAAGAGGATAGGGGCATGGCATGTGGACAGGCAGGGTGGAGGTGGCAGGGACAGGTTACAGTCATCTGACAATGCTAGGCAGGTGGGAGGGAAGTGGCAGCTCAACAGAACACTCAGAATAGATAGGAGTGGCAGGTCCATGGAACATGGTAGGCAAAAAGGATGGAGCAGGGGCCTGCACAAAGACATCGGAGGGCAGGGGGAAGGAGACTAGGGGCAGCAAGCTAAGCACAGAGTTTAAGCAGGAGGTCAATGATGGGGCATAGAATTGGGCAATGGAGGGCAGGAGGAGGGGACTGGTACATCATACTAAATTGAGGGCAGTGGCAGCACATCAGACCACGCATGGCAGGAGGGAGGAGGCTAGTCCATGGATTCACACAACAGAGGATAGGGAGGAGGGGGATGGGGCAGCAAGCTAACTGTTCAGAGAAGGCGGGTATTAGGAACTTTATTGTTTTTAAAACGTGTGTCTGTGCGAACTACTTAAAATATGAACAAGTATGCAGCATAATCTCACTTTTATTCAGGAAGAAGAGGACGTTTGTGACTGTGACTCCGGGCTCACTTGGCAGAAACACCCCCTGACCCTCCACCCCCTATCGCAAAATGTAATGTCTGTGAAAAGGGTAGGTGAACACAGTGTTATATAGAACATAGTCCTGAGAGCACGATTGAAAATGAAAACTAGATATAGTGTATGGTATAAACTATGCATCAAAAAGTGTGATATAAGATGAACCGGGCGTGAAATATAATATGCAATACATTGTGCGCAATGACAGATTCATTGGAGAGCGCGAGATAGCACAGGCACTAGCGCGTGCTATGTGATGTGCGCCTTGGAGTGTAATATGCACAGGGCAGTGTTGTGTAACCTAACTAGTCTCTAAAGTTGTAATATAAAATATGTGCTGGGGAGTGTAACGTTGCATATGCACTGTGACAAAGATATGGATCCCAGATTGTAATATGTATGGCATAGCACTGTGCGTTATAACATAGGCATCGAGGAAGGCACGTTAGATGGGGCAATATAACCCGTGCGAAGACAAGTGTGGCATGACATATTCACGGGGTGGTGCTACAGTGCACATGGGCTAGAGAGTGTCATAGCATATGCACTAGCTGGTGGAATACAACACAGAGGTGTGTGGCACTCGGCAGGCAATGGTGGGTGTAACACAGCATTGGGCTCTGCCAGGAGCGCGCTGTGACTCTCAAGTGATGTTCGTCCCCTTTCCAGAGAGTAAAATAAAAAGTATTACACATCCGGCAGTGGATGTGTGTTTTATTAACCGTGAGGGGGGTTTCTTACATAGTTTTGGTCAAATTTTTGTCGAATCCCCTTTGAATGGCTTGGTGTGCATGTGTATTAAATGTGCCTGTCCATAGCTACCCATGTTTGTATAAATAAACGACAAGGGTGTCTACCGGGATTAGGCACGGTAGGGCCTCAGACATGTCAGAGCTTCACTAGTGGTGTATATACATTCCACGGGGAATCATTGTCTGCATAGTCGCCTTTTAATGAATATCACTCAAATCGTCATGGTGATAGGTACGTACGGTTTGTCCAGCATGTCCTAGTTGTGTCTATAAATACATATTTTTTTAAAATAATAAAAAACAGTGGCCGGCAACTGGGGATTGGGGTAAAAAAATATAATTAGGAGACAGGCCCTGGGGGATGGGGTCATCAGGGCCAATAAATTAGAATAAGAAGGGGAACCACACAGCCCCCCTTCTTAAAAAATTAAAATAAATAAAAGACTGGCATCGTGCTGGAGGCCACGCCCCCTCCTTGCAGCACTCTGCAAACGCGCCCCCTGGCGAGTTGTAAGTTGGGGAATTAATTCCTCTTCAATACTGAGGGTCCCTGAGGGCCAACTAGCCCAACGGGCATCTCCAGTATGCGCCAGGGAGCTGCGCTGCAGACAGGTGTTCTGAGGCCAAGCCCCTTTTTACACCTCTCTGCAACGCAGCTCTGTTGCGCTTACTAGAGGTACCTAGTGGTCTAGTTTGACCCTAGGTACCCTTAG
The DNA here is from genome assembly GCF_964204655.1 of Triturus cristatus. Lineage (NCBI taxonomy): Eukaryota > Metazoa > Chordata > Amphibia > Caudata > Salamandridae > Triturus > Triturus cristatus. Next base: position 1,378,103,630 of record NC_140589.1, on the reverse strand, counting down.
GATTCAAGGGGACTTAATCTCTCAACTTAGAACAGCCACAGGGCGCGTTTACACAGTGGTGAAGGGAGGGGACGGGGCCTGAGGTGACGTGTGCAAACACGCACTATGGCAGGTTTTAAATTGGGGATATAATTTCCCTTCAAAACTGAGGGCCCCTGGGGGCTAACTAGCCCACCAAGTGCTTCCAGTAAGCGCCACTGAGCTGCATTGCAGAGAGGGGGTCCAGGCTGTGCCACTTTTTAAACCTCTCTGCAACGCAGCTCTGTGGCACTTACTGGAGGTACCTGGTGGGCTAGTTGGACCCTAGGGACCCTCAGGATTCAAATGAACTTAATCTCCCAACTAAAAACGGACACAGGGCGTGTTTACACAGTGGTGAAGGGAGGGGACGGGGCCTGAGTTAACTTGTGCAAAAACGCCCTGTGGCCTGTTTTAAGAGGTAGTTTTAATCCCCCTGCCCTATTATATACTAGGGGCTTACAGAGGAGGTCATGCTAATCACAGGGGGACCCCAACGCATAATGTTCCCTAGTGTATGTAGGTGTTTTCACTGTATTCTAAGTGTCTTTTAACATAGCACTGGCTCTAGGACTGGTTAGTCAGACTCAGTTACCACCAGTATCCGTCTGAAAAAGTTGAGGGTACAGGATGATTTGGCAACAAGGATTCTTTCTGCTCTTCTTTTTGTTCTTTCTGCACGTTATCCTTCTTCCTGCACTTTTCTTTGTCTTTGAGGACTTCTGTTGCTTCTTTCTGCACTTCTTTTTTTTCTTTCTGTGCATTTTTTCTTCTTTCTTCACATGTCCTATCTCTGTAGGCATAGTTAGAAATTAGCATTTAAAAAACCTTTGAAATTCACAGAAAAAACCATAGGTTTCAGGCACGTTTTAGTTAGGAATTAGCATTTAAAAAACCTCAGAAATTCACTGAAAAAACCATAGCTGTCAGGGGTGTTATAGTTAGCTGGACTTTTCACTTGTACAAAACCATTGAAATTCCCCCGTTATAGTTAGTTCAGCTAACTATAACTCGCGCGCCCGCAATGCACTGCTGATGACGTCACATATTACATCACTCATGACATGGTCAGTGACATCACTCATGACATCACTGATGACATCTCAAATGACATCACTGATGTTATCACTGATTACATCATCCTTGTGATAGAGTGGCAGACCTCCTCTCACCCTAATATAACCTTTGATACACACATTCAAAAATAGAGACTAAAATTTTCAAAACAATGGACATACCAATACCAGTTACAACAACCTCTTCAGTAATTCTAAGATCCACATACACATCCACTCATTCACCAACAGTCCTATACAGTCACTCATACATGTACTCACTTATCATATGTACTCATACACCTATACATCCTGTTCCACAATGCCACTCATCCATAGAGTTACTCACACATATAGTCACTCATGCTAATAAAGAATCAAACATACATTTACTTGCATATACAGTTATACACACACCACCACACTTACTTCTACGGAAACTTACACATACTTAGTCTTTTAAACAATCACTTATAGAAACACATACTTATTCATACAGGAACTCTTTCAATCTCTCACTCTCACATATACTCACTTATATACACCAATAGTCCCATATACTAGTTTAAAACATATGTAGTTACTCATAAAGACACTATTGAGACAGTCATTCACTCTCTAACACACCCATACACACACTCATCCACCCATACAGTCCTGCACACATGCTGTCTTCAACACATACAAACAGTGAGTCACTCATTCATGCACCTATGCACTACGTAATACCCCCCACCGAACCATGCAGACACTCAGACTGATACTCAAAAAACCAACTAATAACCTATATAGACACCCATGTAGCTACTCACCAACCCATGCAGCCACTTATACACAAAGTGTGAGACTGATACAGATATTTACATATTTAAACATTACTCACTAAGCCATGTATTCACTATGATACACTTAATCAGTCAGTTACACAATCAATTTTTCAAAAACAAATCATCCATTTAGACACTTATATACCCATTTATTCTTCCATCGACCTTGAGATATACATATATAAAACATTTAATTTTCAGAAAAACAGACATTCACTGGATGATGTAATCAGTGATGTCATCAGTGATGCCATTTGAGATGTCATCAGTGATGTCATGAGTGATGTCACTGACCATGTCATGAGTGATGTAATATGTGACGTCATCAGCAGTGCATTGCGGGCGCGCGAGTTATAGTTAGCTGAACTAACTATAACGGGGGAATTTCAATGGTTTTGTACAAGTGAAAAGTCCAGCTAACTATAACACCCCTGAAAGCTATGGTTTTTTCAGTGAATATATATATATACATAACAAACTGCCTCTGATGAAATGCTGTCAAGCATGAAACGCGTCAGGCTGCTTATCTTTTGGCAAGTTTCCTTTCTACTATGATGCAGCTTCTACAATTAAAACGAAAATTTTACCTGCCTAAGTGTGTGGCTCTCCTTAATGGGAAAAACTTTGTTCTGGATTTAAAACGGCTGGTCCCGGTCGTGGGAGAAGCCCTGCCACAGTGTAGTGGACCGCGTTGGAGTCAACCGACAACCAGCAAAGCGGACAGGAGCTTGTTGTGTAGGAGTTATAAGATGCACGAAGTATGAAAAGGACACTTTTTCATACCCACTGGGGTTTCTGAACGTTTTAACTTTCTTCGTGCAAGCAGCTCACTGGAGTTTATATATATGGCACTACAGAGACCATCAGGCTCAGTGGGAGCCGACGCCCACTGAGGCGGGTGGCTGGAGAGATAAGTACTGCCATTTTGCTGCACGGAAAATCATAACGAACTGCCTCTGTTGAAATGCTGTCAAGCATGAAACGCGTCAGGCTGCTTATCTTTTGGCAAGTTTCCTTTCTACTACGATGCAGCTTCTACAATTAAAACGAAAATTTTATCTGCCTAAGTGTGTGGCTGTCCTTAATGGGAAAAACTTTGTTCTGGATATATATATATATATATATATATATATATATATATATATATATATATATATATATATATATATATATATATATATATATATATATATATATATTCACTTAAAAAACCATAGGTTTCACACATGTTATAGTTAGCTGGACATTTCACTCATAAAAAACCAATGAAATTCCCCCGTTATAGTTACTGCAGGCAACTATAACTCACGCGACCGCAATCCTCTGCTGATGCTAATACTGTATTTAGACACTTATTTACCCATGTCTTCTTCCATTAATCTTTAGCTATACATATATTACAAATATTTATTTTTCAGAAAGACACATATGTCATCAGTGATGTAATATCTGACGTCATCAGCAGAGGATTGCGGTCGCGTGAGTTATAGTTGCCTGCAGTAACTATAACGGGGGAATTTCATTGGTTTTTTATGAGTGAAATGTCCAGCTAACTATAACATGTGTGAAACCTATGGTTTTTTAAGTGAATTTGCAAGGTTTTTTAAATGCTAATTCCTAACTATAACGTGTGTGAAACCTATGGTTTATTCAGTGAATTTGTACGGTTTTTTAAATGCTAATTTATTTATGTATTATTTTTTTTATATATTTATTTTACAATAAACTACGTATTAAAAATTATTATTTTTTTTTTTTTTGGTTTTCACCCTGCGAATAATTTTTTTTTTTTTGTAAAAATTTTTTTTTGTTTTTTTTGTTTTTCAGGGTGCGCGCACTGTGCGCGCACCCACGCGATTTTTTAAAAAAAAATTTTTTTTTTGCCTTCGGGGTCCTTCAGGGACCCCCTGACAAAGGCTAGGGGGTCAGGAACTCTCTACCCTGCCCCCTTTTCACGTTCGCCACCTTCCTTTTTCACTCTCGCACTGAAAACAAACAAAATGGCGGCCGACACTTCCTGATTTCGACCGATTCGAACGTTGACTAACATGTAACCACCAATCAGAATTACGCTCGCGCACGTTAGGGTGCTCGCACGGTGCTCGCACGGTGCGCGCACCCTGCGCGCATATAGATATATATATGCTTTTAAATGCTATTTTCTCCGGAAATACTGAACAGATTTACACCAGACCTGCAAAAGGCACTTCCTTGACCTTATGGCTACCTCTCTGCCAAATTTCAAGTAATTCTGTTCAGCCGTTCGGGCTGTAGCTGTGTCTAAAGGTCCTATGGAAAAATGCATGGGAAAAACGTGTTTTGGGACCCCCCTTTTATCTCAGCCCCCGCTTGACGAATCCCCCCGAGACTTTCAGGGTAGGAGCGGAGCGTAGCGCCCCACCTATTTTGAAAAATTCGCGAGGATTCGTCGACCGGCGCCAAAGTTATTCAAAATAGAATGTTGCGGATTTCCTATGGAAACGTGGTCCTAACTATAACTACCTACTGGCGACCGCCAGTAGGTAATATATATATATATATATATATATATATTTTTTTTTTTTTACTTTTTCAAAGAAATTTGAAGCAGTTAAACGACAGGCCTTGACCTCCAAAGCACCACCGATCCTTGTTCAGAATCAGGAAGAGCACATAATTTCTGACACAGATCTGAGTTCAGCATTCAGCAGTACTGATTCAGATGAGAGTTGTTCAACATCAGACCAGTTACAACCCAAGCATAATTTTACCTCGTCAGATGAATTGGGGTTTATAATAGAAGACTGGAGACATACTTTAGGGCCGCGAGTACCCCAAATAACAGCAGGAGAAACTACCGCCGCAAACAGAGGCGCAAGAGGAGGAAACAACAGGAGAGGAAAGAGGGGGAGAGGCAAGTTCCATCCAAGCCTATAAATTCAAATATTGATAACATTAACAACACTGTTATCAATTTAACTACTTTGAATTTAAATGCCGCAGAACTTCAACTTTCATTTTGCCCTAAAAATGGTTTCAAATATGTCCAATCACGAATAGACATCTTCAAGTTCATACGCAAACTAAAGTTAATTAAATATCACAAGCTCAATAAAGCAAATGTCATGACTACTTCAAGAAATATAGAAAATCAACCAAGTGTACAATTACATGTATCGGATGTCTCTATGCTTAAAACCATGTACTTCTTGGCAGGACACACTGGTGAAGACCCAAGTGATACTCAGCAAGAACTTCACCAAATGGGAATAATAAGCACTAGCCCAGCAGTAAATCCATTTCGTCCTCCTTCTTCGTTTTGTCCTATGATGCCGAGAGATGCCATAGACATTTTTAGCGATTGCGTCATTGAAGATTTAAAGGAGTTAAATAGAACAGTCATACAGAGGAACAAACACCGCAGTTATTCAGAACAACAATATTCCAAATTAATGAGAAAAAGTAAGGATAACAATAATGTTATAGTCAACAAAGCCGACAAAGGTGGCAACATTGTGCTTTGGCCTCGTGAAGCATACTTGAATGAGGCCATTAAACATCTTAGTGATCCGTCATGTTATAAAAAAGCTACATTTAATGACCTTAAAATAACAAAGGATCAAGTATTCAAGGAATTATCGCAATGGAAGAGGGAAGGTCTAATAAATAAAGATGAACATAACTTTTTGAGAACAGATCATCCAATCACTCCGACTTTGTATTTCATTCCTAAAATACATAAACAAACTAATCCTGTGCCAAGTCGACCAATAATTTCCGCTCAGCGAGGCCTGTTGGAATCCATGTCAAAGTATGTGGATTTTTTTCTTCATGAACATGTGGAAGCTCTTCCCTCTTACATTAAAGACACGGGCCACTTTTTAAGCAAAATAAGAGAGGTCTCTTGGGATACTGAATACTGTTTTTTAATTATGGATATTTGTTCCCTTTATACCAGCATCAATCACATTGATGGGTTAAATGCTATACGATGTTACCTGTCTAGCAGAGAAGTACAATTTAATCAACATAACAAAATGTTATTGAGAATGATTGAAATATGTTTGACTAAAAATTTATTTTTATTTAACAAAGAGATATACCAACAACTTCCAGGTGTGGCTATGGGGGCATGTTTTTATCCCAGCTACGCATGTTTGCACGTTGGCTGGTGGGAGAAGTATGTCCTCGGCCACACCTACAATGACGCTCTTGTGAATAATATTGTCAGATGGTGGCGATTTATAGACGACGTGTGTGTGATTTGGAAGGGATCTAAAGAATCCGCACAGAAGTTTGTCGATGAAATTAATAACAAGAATTTGAACTTGGAGTTTACAGCGAGTATTAGCAATGAGAGGGTTGAATTTTTGGATGTCGAATTATATGTGAGTAATAACATCGTTCATTCTAAACTCCATAGAAAGGCCACGGCCGGTAATTCGACACTACATGCTAGTAGCACACATCCCAGACATCTTATCAAGAGCATCCCCTATGGGGAATTTTTAAGGATAAAAAGAATTTGCAGTAATGAGAAAGATCTGACAGATTGCCTAGATGATTCAGTACATAGATTTTTGGCACGAGTGTATAGGATGAAGGACTTGCAGTCAGCTCTGATCAAAATGAAAGGCATAGATAGAGACACAACAATACCTAATGATCAAATTAGTGAAGCATCTATTGAAACCAATAATTCTGAAACCAAAAAGTCCGTGGTTAGGCTCATCACGACTTTTAATTGTCAAGAGAAACAAGTAAGGAGAATTATCAATAAAAGCTGGCCGATTCTTAAATCTGATATTACTCTTGCACCTGAATTGAATGCCCTGCCAGCTATCACATTTAGAAGGGCACCCTCTATGAGGGATGCCCTAGTAAAAACCAGTCCAGAAGTATGCAATACCAGTCACTGGCTATCCAACAGAAAAGGTTTTTTACAAATGCAGCTCGTGCAGGGCATGTAAAAGATGCTTTTTCTCTTACCCCTTTTAAAATCCAGGGACTATTTACATGCAAAACTGATTATGCTATCTATGTGTTAGAATGCACTTGCCATTTGAAGTACATAGGTAGCACTAAACTGCAGGTTTTTAATCGTATTTTACAACACTTACGTGCCATTGTAAATTCGGACTCCACTTACCCTGCTGCGCGTCATTTTAAATTAGTACATCACAATAACTTGAATGATCTCAGTTATTTTGTTATTGACGCAGTTCCCAAATCAATAAGAGGAGGCAACAGAGAGAAAAAACTACGACAATTGGAGAGCCAATACATCTTACAATTTGACACTAAGATGCCAAATGGTCTAAATACTGGAGAGGATTTATACAACTTCTTATAAACTAGCCTTTTATCTTTGAATATTTATCGGTGTTTTGGTCTTGCATTTTATCAGATTTTTTACTGGTTTTATTGCTTTTCCAAAAGAAATCCAGGACACGCAGGAGTGTATGTTGCAAGATTTAATGGGCAAGGTAGCGCCTCACCAACGCGTTTCGCTTTGCAGCTTTATCACGGTGTGGCTAACATTTTACATTTCCTGTATTTACATCCTCCCTCATTCAATGACATTGAAGAAGGACCTCAAAGGTAGACTACGCTTGCTGGTACAAACGTCAGCGCCATCTTAGCATATTGTAAAATACAATATAACGTTTTCACACTAGCTGAATATTATCAACTACGAGAACAAACAGTGAGTAATGAACATCACATTAATCAATAAATTACTTAAACAATTTACTCGCAAAATTTGATATATGAACACTGATGTCAGCAAAAACACAGGACTTCATTGTGTTTTAAACTAAAACATTAAATGTCAAAACATGGTTATGCTATATAAGCACATGAACAATTCGTGGATTAATAATAACCATAATGAGTTATAACCAAGCTAGCCCCAGTGGGCTGCAATTCAAATAACATCTCACTAAGCATCACATTGTAGGTGCAGAAAAGAGGAGGAGTCTCGCCCCAGTGGGCCCAAATTTCATTACATGAAAAGTATATAATCCAAAAAATTAAATCCATAAACAATTGTATCAAAAGAAACCATCATGTTGACAATCTGGCACACATTCGTCTGATTCGTATCAGCTCATAATAACTATCTTTGAAAAGGGAAAAAGAAACACGCATTTTTATATACATCTCAACCTTTGATGTTGTAATACAACAACTAATTCTATCCTCAATAGAATACTGCTTCATATATTTTCATACAAAATTTCCTTATATTGCAAAAAATCTTTTTACAGAAACCTCTCATATTGTCAAATTTACAGATGTACAGCCATCTCTTCACTGGAATTGAGTCCTTAAGGCATCATGGTGTCAAAATCAATAATGTACCTTGATTCCAAACATCTTAGCTGGCGCTCTCTGTCACCACCTCTTTCCTGTCGCACAATTGCATCTAGAATAACATAAGATAATAGTTTTTCATTTTGCTTATGTGTATTAAAAAAATGGCGAGCTACAGGGTATTGAATATCATGTTTTTTGATTGCACGTAGATGCTCCAGAACTCTTTTCTTTGCTTGATGCACTGTACTGCCTATATAAAACTTACCACATGGGCAGATTAAACAGTACACACTATAGTCTGTTTTGCAATTAAAATTCCCTCTGATGACAAAATCCCTTTTTGTCCTGGGTAAACTTAGTGTCTTGCAGTCTACACTATGAGCACAAGCCTTACAGTGTTTATAAGTCTTAAAGCCTGTATAACATTTGGACTGACTTGATTCTTTAGCAGTTATAGTATTCTTGCATAGATCATATTTCAAGGATTTACTCCTCCGAAAAGTTATCTGCGGGGTATCATTTAGATATCCGCTGAGAACTAGATCACTTTTTAAGATGTGCCAGTTTTTTTCAAATAGTTGTCTGATCTTGAACGTACTTTTTGAGAAGGTGGTTATAAACCTAACTGAATCAGTGGATTCAGGTAACATTGGTTTCGGGCGTAATAGATCTGATCTGATCAGTGCATCAGCCTTGAATATAGCTTGTTTAATGATTTTTTCGCTATACCCCCGTTGTTTAAATCTAGCACTCATAGTTCTTTTTTCCTCTTCATATTCTTCTGCTGTGCTGCAGTTGCGTTTGGCTCTGATTAACTCCCCATAAGGAATGCTTTGGATCAAGCTAGACGGGTGAGCACTTTGGGCATTTAAAAGACTATTACCAGCAGTTTGCTTTCTGTGTAGTTTGGTAACTAGTGTGTTGTTAAATACTGATATTTCCACATCCAAAAACACAATATTACAATGACTTATCTGAAAAGTAAAATGTAAATTTCTGTCATTGTTATTAAGGGAATCAATGAATGATTTAGCCGACTTCTCATCCCCTCTCCAGATCAGGAATATGTCGTCTATAAATCTAGCCCATGTGACAATGCTGTCCCCCTGGGTTTCCCAGCAATGGGACACCTGCTCCTCCCACCAGCCCATGTATAAATTTGCATAGCTGGGGGCGAAGCAGGTGCCCATCGCTGTCCCTTGTATTTGTTTGTATGTGTTTTGGTTGAACAAAAAATAGTTGTTTGTCAAGCAATATCTTATAATTTCTAACAACATTTCAGTGTGTGCCAGCAATGAAATCGATCTAGCTCTCAAAAAGTGTCTTATGGCCTGGATCCCCAGGTCATGCGGTATGCTGGTATAAAGGCTGGTTACGTCTAAGGTAACCAGCAAAAAATCTTTCTCCCATACTACACCATCAATTAGTGTTAGAAAAGGAGTGGTGTCCTTAAGATATGCAGGTAAAGCACTAACAAAAGGTCATAAATAATAATCAATAAACTTGGATGTAACTTCAAGTTGAGAACCCATAGAAGACACAATAGGTCTGCCCGGGGGTTTTTGACAATGTTTGTGTAATTTAGGGAGCAGGTACAAAATTGGTAGTCTAGGATGTTTGCAATACAAGCTACGAAACTCGTCCCATTCTAGTAAGCCTTGATCTTTCCAGTTCACCAGCATTTCATTATACTGGGAGTACAAGGCTAACACTTCTGATTGGTTACTGGATATGTAACATGAGGCATCACTAAGCTGTCTTAAGCCTTCATTCAAATATTCCGTCTTGCTCCATACCACCACATGACCCCCCTTATCAGAACATCTGATGACAATGGAGCTATCATTACGTAGATTTTCAATTGCTTTAAATTGTTTTTGATTCAGATTACATCTAGAACTGCCATTAGAATTGAACCTCATTTTCTTAAGTTCTTTGGTGAAACTTTTCTCCAACACCTCAATTGCATCACTGTGCACAGTTGGCGTAAATGTCGATTTAGATTTGAATCCGCTTGACTCAGTCGAATCAACTACTAAGTCTAGTATATTCAAATTACTCACAGGATCTTCATGGTGCACTATATCTTCATTGAGCTGTGCCAAGGTATGTAGAGTTTCAATATCAGAAATACACAATACCTCAGGGCCCACATTGGGGATATTTTTACGCTTTGAGGCAGCTTGAGTGTGAAACCATTTTTTCAACTTGAGTTTCCTCAAAAAACAGAAAATGTCAATACGGGTCTGTACATAATCCAAATGTCTAGATGGACAAAAAGACAATCCTAAGGAAAGTAAATTAATATCTGAAGTTGATAACTTACGATCCGACAGGTTGACCACATTCATTTGGCACCCCTCTTTGCACATGTTGACAATGCTACTGTTGTGATTGGCTCTCCTTTTTCTTCTCCTTGACCTGGCTTCTTGGTTCCTGCGGTTCCTCCACGCCCCTATATATATACACACATATGTATATATGTGGGTGTATGTGTATGTATGTCTCTATATATAGCAATGTTAGTGCCTGGTAACTGTCATGTTGTAAAAGCTGTTTCCCTTCTAAAACTTTATTTTACGCAATATAAGACAGGCTCCCAAATAATTATTTAGAGACAGATATAACAAGCTTTTTGGCGTTCGCAAATGGGACGATTTGCAGAATTGACCCATTTGCCACTGAAAAAAGGCATTTTTCTATGAATCAAACTCAAATTGTGATTCAGTAACACATTATACCACTCCCATCCCCTCCCACTTCACTTTCACCCTTCGGCACCTTAATGTCCACATTTGCAGTTCAGGGACAACAGTTTTTGTAACAAAACGTATGGGAACTGTTTATTTGTAATTAAAATACAATGAGCACATCGGTCCCCATAGATCCCACCCACTTTGTGATGCACATGTTCTTTCAGGTGAGTTGCAGGATGGCCAGCAGGGCTTCATTCAGAAGCCGAGCCCTGATTGTAAGGACACCTGGGGATTCAGAATAATGGCCCAGGAGAAAGAGGAAAGGAACAAGACCCAGAAGTAGTGTCAAAAACATAACCCACAGGAGGGGTGCCAACTGGAGCTAAGTGTTATGTCTTTAAACTGACAGAGACATATTTCCCAGAGAGATTCCCATAGGACAGTGGCCTGATATGGGGGCACATGTTTATTTTCTAAGAAAGGGTAATCGCTACTATTAATACTGCAGGTGCAGCTAGGACCAAAGGACTGAGGTGGCAACTGCACCTCAATTATGGCTGTCTTTCTAGGAAAAGTGGATTGGGGCCCATTGTTCTTGCTAGGATTAAGGCCCAGGTCACCCTTGTTGTGCAGGAAAACAGGGCTTAATGGATGGGGAGAAGAAGATGTTTTTTTCCCTTTTCTGTATTACACAAAGGGGCAGACAGCCTACTCTGGGCCTCAGGCCTAGATGTGACTGTCCTGTGTAGTGGGCAGAGGAGAAAGCCTGTTTATTTGGCTGTAGGTATCACCGTATGTTGCAGGTTAAGAGGCACAGGGCCCCACAGATGTGAGAGGCCAGCTAAACTTGAATTATGGCTGTTTTACTATCCATTAATGTTTACTGCCAGTGTTGCTTTGGGCCTCATAGCTAAGGCCCAAGGGAGGGGAATATTGAAGCAGTTGGGACACTTTAGCTTGGGCCTCAGAGAGATGGCAGGAATGGGATAGGCAAGATTGGAGTCTATGTTTTTAACAAAGAGCAGAAGAGACTGCCTGCTTTGCAAGGCAGTAGCTATCACTAGTGAAGCAACTAAAGTGGCATTGGGACCCAGGGGTCTGAGGGGCTCCACTGCATTAAAATCATGACTGTCTTACTTTTCAAAGGAGGCATGGGGACTTACAAGTATTAAAGCTGGGGAACCCTTGCTGCAAAATGATGGAGGGGGCAACACAAAGCAGCTATTTGTTGTCTGAGAGGGACAGAGAGTTAATTGCAAGATTGGTGTGATGGCCAGACATGGTGGGGAAGGTGTGACAAAAGATAGCTTGCTACTCAAGGCTGCAACTATTATTAGTGCAGCAGGTGCAGTTGCATTGGGCCCTGAAAGTGTGAGGGGCTCATAACATTTCAATCGGAATCCATTTCTGTTTTTGTTTGACAAATTTGCTGTGTTACAATTCTCACGTTTTGTGCCAATTTTGAGCTACAGAAAAGTAACCCTGAAATCATCTTATAAGCACGACCCCTGACTTCAGCCCTCGCTACTCCCTCTTCCGTCAATTCTTGCCATAACGTTTTGGAGGGTCGCATAGGGGCTCAGAGCAAAAAAGGTTTGAAGACCTCTGCACTAGTGGATGCCACAATATGTGCTCCAGTTCACAGGTGACATTTAACTTTCCATGCAATGGGTGCAGGTTCTATACCATGTTTTATGGCCGTGTAGGAGAGTTTAATATGCCAATCTGGGATTAGCCAATTTGTATATTATGGGATAGGAGCACTTACACTGGGGACAGAGCAGAGTCTAAAAAACAGCAAAAAAAGTAAAAAAACGTTGGCAAGAAAATGGGGTTGCGAAAAGATGCATTTTCTCACAGATTTTCTTCTGAATTTTATTGCTTACTAGACTCTCTTTGGCCTGCACATTGGTAATCAGGCATGAATAATAGAGATTTTATCCTAGCTTCTGCATAACCAGCAGACTTATTTCTTCTTTGCTATGACATCATGCCAGAAGTTGTTTCTCCTGGTTACATTTGATGTCTCGCCATTGTACCAGATTCTGCAATAAGGCAAACCATGTAGTATCCTTCCACATAGGTCATGTCATGCGACCTCAGTTATATAATAGCTTTAAGGCCTTTAATCGTATCCTAGGACGTTTACCTCGCCATATCAGTGAATTCAGCAATTGATTCCCTCACTTACTTTTCAGACTTGAACTTTGACTAAAAATGCCTTGCAAAATATATAGACTATGGAGCGGGATCATCATTTTAATTAATGCTATCTTTCCTGTTACAGATAGTGAAAAGGAGTACCAAAATCGAACAAATTCCCTCACCCAGGCAAACACCCTAGCAATATTAACGACTTGGGAGAATATCATCAAGGGGCGACGATAATATTATCGCTGCTTTAGAGCCCGTCTTCGGGTGAAAAGCGGCAATAATATTATCGCATTATCATCAAGGGCATGCAAGCGCGTGATTCCTTGACGTATCGCCCCTTTTTCACACGCCTCGCCTCGATAATGAGATGCAAAAGAGGCGTGGCTGTGAAAACAACATGGGATAATATCGCGAAGGCAGCTTCGCGATATTATCAAGGAGGGTTAGCGATATATAAAATCGCGTTAAGTATGCCTTAACGCAGGAATTTAACGTCTGTTAAATTCCTGACTAAGGCATACCTAACATGGGGGGTGGATTCTGTGGCTAAGACCACAGGCCCTATCATCGAGGATATCACCGTTTTCCACCATGGAAAACGGCGATATCCCAGCTATCTCTGGAATTTTTATTGCTTCGGCGATGCGCATTGTTGATAACGCGCTAACCGGGCGATAAATTCCATATATAGCCGGTGATAAATATGCAAGCGCTAAGCGCGCTTTGCGATATTTATCGCCGGCCTCTGATAATATGCCCCTAACTTGTCTATAAGGGTAGAAATTAACTGCATTCCTACATACTTAAGCTTGTGTGACTCCCTTGCCAGCCCACTATCTGTTAATTTGGAGCTGTGTTTTCCCACCAGGATTACCAGCAAGAGCAAATGAGACTTGAACTCTGATTACGAGTAAACTGGGTAAAGTAAAATTACACCCAATCTTACCATTATGGGTCAGTAAAATTGTCCAAGGGCCTAGAGGATCACAAGCGATTTTTCTGGCGGGTAAGATCTCATGATAACTGCTCATGTGCACAGTGTTGACAGAAAATGACATGAAACAAGAAGTTTGGATTTCCTGCTTCACATCTCATTTGCAGTGCAGAAGAGAGTGTTTTGCTAGAAGAGGCATACAGCCGTTTGACTCTGATAGCCATATTCCGAACGTTAACCATCTGGCAAGCAGTCTTTTTTATTTTCATTCCATCCAAATACACAATTTGAAGAACCATCCATCAATTTTTCTGGATTACATTATCCATCTTGGCTCGTGAGAGAGGCAGACAGTACATAGTCAGTGGGGCAGTGCTAAAAGTTCTTTCAGTGGAGGTGGTGAAACAGGACCTGCAACTAATAGGGCACTTGGGGCCGTATTACTGGAGTGCCCTGGGGCGCAGTGGGGATTTGCACCAACTTTAAGTGCCTCCAGGCCACTTTGGTATTACAGAGGGCACCACAGATGCTTGTGCGTCCCCTTCTGTAATACCGATAGCGCTGGCGCACATAAAGCACCAGCGCTATCATCAGAGGGTGTTCGCTCATTTGCATGGGGGCGTGGCCCCATGTAAATGAGGGAATCCCTTTGCCTTTGAGCCCGTGCCATATTACAGATGTGGGCGCAGAGGCAAAGAAGATGCAAGGAGGAGCACTGACAGTGACCCCTCTGGAGGGGAAAGGGGGTACCATGCCCCCCCGAGACATCAAAATTACGCTTGCAGGTGGGTGTAGTCACTGACAGCACCAGCCTGCTAGGGGATCTCTAACCCCCCTTCAAAGTGCAGGCGGGTTTCCAACTGCATAGTGAAACATGGAGCGTCTGCTTTGAAGTCGCTCTGTTTTTCACCTGAATGCACTGCCCCTAGCACATTCACTATAATATGGAGCATTTTCCTGCTTAGTGATGGGCACACCTTTTGAAAGGTCTTCCCAGCGCTCACCAGGAAAATGCACCGCATACGTAACATGGCCATTGGTGCCTAAAACAACAGTACCAAAACTTGATCTAACCTGTGGCAACAAATCACATATAATTTCAATGCTGTGTCGGCAGAGCCCCGGACAGTGGAGGAGTGACAAAAGGTTTCAAGACCTCCAGGGTCAAGTTCTGGACCTCCTCTCCAAACACAATAGGTGAGGCCTGGCCATTGGTTGTATACCTGCTCCTGAACTAAAGCTGACTCTATGGGAGGAAGAGGTGCACATTATCATTAACATTTCAGGCATTAAGGAGATTGAATAAAGATCAGAGGTTGGAGGTGTAGAGTAACCAGGCAAATGGTGCAACACAATATCATATATGCATAAACATCAAGGAAAAACATGTCTATATATTATGTTGAACAATAATGAATAATATGTTCATGCCTTCCAAAACAAATTGAAAACAGATAGAAAAGTGTTTTGCAAAGGATAAGGAAATCAATATGTGTTTGAGTTTTTCAACAAGAATGCAAAATCATAGTGATATCATATATTTCTAATATGTAAATGTTTAATAATTGACTTGTTCAACAAAGTAGACTCATCATAAATGACTGCACAGAGACAATAGTCCTCTAAGAACTGGTTCTGGGGCAGGTGTTGTTAACAGCATCACAGCCTGCTTACATCAAACACCATCTGCATTCTTGAGGGAACATATAATGATACCCATGCACATTATAAAGTTTAAGCCCCAACCCCCACTTCAGCCTGGTTCAAGGCACTTATGCTACCTTTGGTAAGAACTGTGTAACAAGCTATAATTCAAATAATATGCCAACAAAAACTAGGAACATCAATAGCTTTGATTTAAATACAAATCAAAGGCAAGATGAAAAAGGATTAATCAAAATATTGTTATATTTAAATTCTTCTGGTCATTTTTTTTTAATATGAAAAGTTCATATATCTATTTCTTCAAAGATGAGACAAAATTATACAGTACTAAATAGTTTATACAGTTATGTCACTTAAATATATACAAAAAATTGAATCACATGATCTGTTTTACAAAGAATGGTTTTACGATCAATATATAATCGATCAGAGCAATGCGGTAGATGGAGACTACACACGTTTCGGCAAAACTGCCTTCATCAGGAGACCGTCTATTGCAATACAGTATGGCATGTACAGCTTCACATAACTTGAAAATGATTCTCAGGGTTGTTTGGTGAATGTTAGGACAATATATGGATATGAGATCTAAGGATTCCTATAGTATGTCAGCCAAAGTCTTTGATAGCATCTGATTTGTTAAGGTACTGACTGCTGTTGGAGTCTGTTGGTATCCTTTTTAAGACTATATTGGCCGTCCACTGTCAAAGCATATTATGGGAGATTTCAATAAATGGATCCCGAATAAAGAATAGATTTTCTCGAATGGAAATGCCCTATATTTAAATCATTTTTCGGTGTGGCTCAACATAATTATTGATGGTATCAAAGTGCGTATACTTGACTCTGAATAAAGAGTGATATAACCCACGAAAAAAGGAACCGCTGAATGATGTGGACCCAACCGTCTTTAGATATGGCTCAACATAAATGTCAGTGGTATCGCAATGTATGCACTATATTCTTGTTTATAGTGTGATAACCTCCGAGCGAAGCTTCTGGAAGGTAAAAACGCGAACCCCCTCTTCAGCCTGGTTCAAGGCACTTATGCTACCTTTCACAGAAAAATCATATAATAGTGTTGTTTTAAATGTGATACCTTAACATTGAATCATGGAAACAGAGCCACTATTATACCTGCAAGAAAAACATGTATATCGTTTGTCATGTTGAAAAGGAAATATATTATTTATTGATTTGCTTATATAAAAAAGTATTAAATATGTTTGCAACAATTATGCTCCGCAACCACCATCTGCAAAGCGCCCAATCAAAAATGGCCACAAGCAGCAAGTGGCACTACTGCTACATAGACCTTACCAATTCACAGCTCTCTGCAACTCACTCTGTGTCCTCAATCACTGTGCCTGCAGTAACCAAAAGCTCAATGGCACCAAGCCAGCCAGCCTTACCAATCTTCGCCCCCCTCGGGAAACATGGCGGCCGTGAGCTATGCGGTCACGGCCGCGGACGCTGTCAGGGGAAAGCAATACGCATTGTTTAAGAGAGATGTGACGGGAGCTACGAAGTGACATAACGTACCGCATTATATTGTACTGCACGAAGATGGTAGTGACACGGGCTCCCTCGGTCGAGCTTCCCAGGGGCCAAGCAGTAGACTGCAGATCTCCAAGTACACGATGGAAGGATGCGGCAGCAGAGCTGCGGCGTTCCTGGGAGGCCGGTGTTAGGACAGGGGGCAGGGGCAGAACAAGTTGTGACTGCCAGCAGCTCCCTGTGGAAACTGAGCAGACGGTTGAGCAGGCGGCTGGGGGTCGGAACAACACACCAGGAACACGGAGGTGGAGGAGGGGAGAGTACAACAAGAGAGCGAGGTACTCCTCGCATATGGAGACAGTTATTGCCCCGGAAGGTGAGGCTGGAGATAAACCCTCCAGGTATACCTAAAGGATTAGGAACATTGGAGGAGGTAAGACAAATTTTATTCCTATCATATCAGAACCGTCTACAGCGCCAGCACAAGGAGCAAAAATTACTGTTAAGGGAAGGAGGGGTCGGCAAGGTGGAGCGAGTCTTCCGTGAAGGGGAGCTGGCAAATCATCAGGAGAAGATAGTGGGTCTAAAAATAGAAAATTAAAATCACTCCCTCATTAAAATCATTTTTTCGCAGACTACCAAGTATGCAGAAAGACGGAGGTGCAGACTCAAACCTGGGAGCATATAACCTTAGTAGTCGTGGGAATGGGTAGGAAATTGAAAAAACTTTAAATAAGGGCATCAATCTCGGTGATGGATCCCCAAAACAAAATCAAAATCAGTTAAGCTGTAAGACCATGGCACCTGAAGAAGAAGCTCCTGTAACTCTTGTCAGTAATAGGTTTGTTGTGTTGGCATTAATGGATGACCCAGGAGCCCCCGAACAAGCTGAGCAAGTTGAACAAACTGGGACTGGATATAGTCAGAGCAGTATGGATATGGTAAACTTCGAAATGGCCCAGGGAGGCTCAGAAGACTCGCTGGCAAGCATTTTACTGGGCTTAAAAAGCTAAATTAAGCAACGCTATGAAGTTTCAGAAGCAAACCAGATAGGCATACAAGCCTCTTGCCCGGAGTTAACTCAGAAACTAGACAAAGTTACTCTTCGCACAAGGAGGTTGGAGGAAGAGGTGGTTACGGTAAAGCAGGCTGTGACAAAGAACACAACTGATCTCTCTAAACTAACTAGACAAAATCAATCCTTTAAAGAAGATCTTGAGAGACTGGAAAACCACTCCCAAAGGAATAATCTGGGATTTTTTAACATTCCGGAGGCTGAGGAGGGGTCGGATATGAAGGCCTTCATCATCAAGCTGCTACAGAACACGGTCTTAAAAGACAAGGAAGGGATACATCTTGACTACGAAATCCAAAGAGTTCATAGAGAGCCCTTTCGCCGCAACTTGCAAAGGGTCAAACCCAGGAAGATTCTTGTAAATTTCCTCTCCTATACCATCAAAGAGGAGAGCCTCAGTAGTGCCCTAAAAAATGGTCCATATTTAGTGGATGGCTGCTCATTGCTAGTCAGGTCTGATCTATGTATATCTACAGAGCAGAAGCATTGGGAGCTAGGGCATAAGATGGAAGAACTAAGGAAGTTAGGAGCTACGGTCCAATAAAAATTTCCCGCAATGTTGCGTATTATGTGGGACAACCAAAAGTATAATTACCGTGCAGTAGAAGATGTTGAGGCATTAATCGATATGATAATAAAGAAGAGAGATTTTGCTAAGTGACCTCGTATAATAGAGTTATGTGACCGTTAGCTCTCCTATATATTCTGAATCAGCTTATTTGCCCAAATGGTGCGTCCAATAGGCATTCCCATGCCTAAAACGATAGGGAGGTTTCTCGGGGTTGGACAAGGAGGAGGGGTGAGATGGTGATGGGGAAGATTGGGCACCAGTGGGGAGCAGTGGGTTAAAAAAACTAAAAAAGTCCTCAGAACCACGAGAAAGTCTGCATAAGTTAGGAATGAAGGAGGGTGAATTAGAGAGGAAGCAATATGGTGAAAGTCCCTAGTATCGATATACTCACATGGAATGTGAATAGTCTCAGGTCAAAGCCTAGACAGAGGGTAGTGTTGAAGTATCTGGAATATAGTTTGGTGCAAATTATGATCTTACAGGAAAAACATCTGTTAGCAAGGGAAAGTAAGGATCTGTTAGCCAGGTGTGGTTGGGTCCAGAACTTCATAGTTTCTGACCAAGCGCAATGTTGTAAGGGTGTTGCAATATTAATAGGAAGAGGCAGTGGGACCAAGCTTAGGTCCTCAAGTATGGATAGCTCCGGTAGATGGGTCTTAGCCCATCTGAAGTGTGCAAATAGTGAGTTTGTATGCGCCGGTTTTTATGGACCTAATGAGGATGACCCGCAGCACATTATTGAATTGGAACTAAGATTGGTGGATAATTCTGCTCCTGTGATTGTGGGCGGGGATTTCAATGTATTCTTGGATTCTGTGATAAATCGATCTACACGAAGGGATAGTGCTCCAGCTCCCAGAATGAGGTATGCCTTGAAAAAATTGATGCAGGACCTAGGACTGGTAGACGTTTGGAGACATTTGAGAGGGAAGGTGAGAGAGTATAGATTTCATAGCAAAAAACATCATCTTTTCTTTTAGATTATTTCTTGGTGGATAAGTGTCTTGCCTCTAGCATTATTAGGAATGAGCACCTTCCAGCCCATATATCGGACCATTCTGCATTTACTATGATGCTACACGCCCCAGGCCCGCAGCCCTGTAAGAGGTGGACAATAAAGCGTGCCCTTCTCTTAGATGAGGGGGCAGGGTCTCCCTTGAAAGAGGCCTTAAAAATCTTGGGTGTGCCAAAAGTAGAGAAGAAAGGGCAGAATTAGCAAAGATCGAAAGAGAAGTTGGAAATCTTGAAGAAGCCCTGTACTCTATAGACGCGGGAGAAGGAAGGGAGAGGATGGTTAGAAGGTTAGAAGGTTGGAAGAGGCCCAACTAAAATACATGATCAAGTTGGAGCTAGAGTGTAAGGCAAGGTGGCAGGCCTCAAATGTTAGGGAATTTGAGTATGGAGAGAAAGCTGGGGCTCTGCTAGCATGGAAATCCAGGGTAGAAAGAACTAGAAATGAGATAAAGGAGTTGAGGGGGCCGTCAGGGGAGGCGCTTGATAAGTGGGAAGACATGCAGAATCATGTAGTGGTACTTTTTGCGCAGCTCTATAAGGAAGATGTGAAACCTGAGCCCCAAAAGCTTAAAAGTTGGCTTAAGTCACTTGGTCTCCCTACATTGAATGGCGAAGGGGAGCAGACGATGGAAGCTGAAATCACCCAGGAGGAAATTAGGGGGGCAATAAAAAGAGCTAAGAACAGGAAGGCTGCTGGCCTAGATATCATCCCCTCAGAAGTATACAAAATTCTAATAGAGGAGGTCCTCCCTGTCTGGGAAAATTTGTTTAATATGGGATATAGGGGAGAGGCACACTTTGCAGAATCATGGAGAGAGGCCTCCATAGTTTTGATTTTTAAACCAGCAAAGAACCCCGGGAAAGCTGAGTCGTATCGACCGATATCCCTGCTTATTGCGGACTATAAAATCTTTGTTAGCATTTTAGCAGGCAGGCTGTCTAAATTAGCCCCTCAGCTTATCCACGCGGATCAAAAGGGATTTATCCCTGGGAGGCAGATTCATGAATTGACTCAGCAGCTAATAGGTAGTATTGATCTAGCAACATCAAGGGCGGTCCACTTGGCGGTAATTATGTTGGATGCCGCCAAGGCGTTTGATTGTGTCTGTTGGAATTATCTTTGGGAAGTATTGGAGGCCATGAGGTTCGGGCCACTTTTTGTAACAACACTGAAAGCCCTGTATCATCGTACAACAGCTAGAATCCTCCTTAAAGGCACCCTTACTAGTAGCTTCCCGATTTCCATTTTTGTTCCATATTTATATTGAACCATTTGCCCAGATGCTTCGTCAGGATGAACGGGTGATTGCTTTCTGTGCAGGCGCATATAATAAGAAAATTACGTTATATGTGGATGATCTCGTCATCTATACAGCAGACCCCGCTTCAATGATCCCCAGGATGGAACTATTAGCTAGAAAGTTCGGGGCTTTCTCATGGCATCTGGTAAACAATGAAAAAAACTGGACTTTATGTTGGAATATCCCAGACTGGAATGGAAGGGTACAGAGAGAGATCAGGTATCTTGGAATAGACATTATTATTCATTGGAGTAAATCCCTCAGCATAATTTAGAAAGGGTGCTAAGGAAATTGAAAAAACACTTATCAGATGGAAACATCTACCGCTTTCATTATATGGAAGAGTAAATTTAATTAAAAAGGTGGTATTACCCAAGCTGACATACCTTTTTAACTGTATCCCTCTTACGTTCCCCAAAGGCATGAGAGATAAACTACAGGGGAAATTGGGTAGTTTTGTCTGGGTAGCTAGAGAAGTAAGGTTGTTTTGGAAAAAATTAGGACGAAAACTAGGAAAAGACGAGCTGACACTCCCAGACTTAAGATTATATTGCATGGCCTTCTAGTTTAAAAACTGCAGAATACTCTTAGGCAAGCCAGGCCCCTTGGACTGGGGTGGGCTATTGGAGGAAATGGTGAAGGAGCAGGGCTCAAAGGGGTTTCCCTATAAGTTTGGGGCAAGGAATTTTTTTAAAAAAAGTAAGACTTTAGATACTTAAGGCAGCACTTACCTTGTCAGTAGGCATAAGGAAAATACTCAGAATGGAATACTTCTCGGATGGGGCACCAATATGGCACTCACCAGGCACGCCAGAATGTCTACAAGATCAGCTAAGCATCCCGTTAAGGAGAGCAGGAATTGACCAGTGGGGGCATCTCCTGGTGATGAAGGAGGTAGTCCCATGGGAAATCTTGATGGTAAAGACAGGCGGTTCCCTCTCAAGGTTTAAATACCTACAGGTGTTATTATGGGCTAAAGTAAATAGGAGGGAGATTAGCGGAGTCTGGGATTTTGAAAAGAAATTGCAGAAAGAGGCCTCTCGGAGCAAGGAAGTTAGCGACTGGTATTGGACATTAGTGTCCGCGGAAGATAAGAAGTTAAAAGCACCATACGAGAACTGGCATGGTATAATTCAGATGACGGAGCCGCAGAAAATGTGGCAACTTTCACTCAAACTACTCTATAAAGTAGTTAAACCGCAAACCTGAAGGGAAACCACTTCTTTGCAATTAATCGGCTCTATTGAACCCCTCAGAAACTGGCAACATTTGTAATCACTGTAGCCCCAAGATGCCATAGATGTGGTATGTTAAGTGCAGACCATAGGCATATGTTTTTTGAATGCCACAAACTACAGGAGTATTGGCATATGGTCGGAAAAGTAATTAATGAAATTCTGCAGACCAATATTAGACTGAGCCTCACATTGATCCTGATAGGCCTGGAAGATCAGCCAACATTTTTTCTATCGGCAAATAGGAGGGCTCTACTTTTCTATCTGATTCTCCTCGCTAGAAGAGAGATTTGCAAGAGATGGATAGATTCTGTACCACCAAATGGTTTTCAAGGGCTTCAAGCGGTAAAAACTATTTGTAAAATGGACATGGGAATTGAAGGTGGAACATGTAATAAGATATGGGAAGACCATCTGATTTGGAATGAAATAACAAGATCTCAACTTTCCCATGTCCTATGATTACACCTGCGTGGGAGCAGTATCCAGGGAACTGGATGGACTGGATTGCAGGACTATATGTTAAAAAGCAAACAGGTGGGGTGGCACACATTCGATATCCAGCTTGACTTTGCAAACAATAGTGGTATGAGGACAAAAAAAGACCCAATCTTCGCTCCGTCAAAACTCCATCTCAGAGCAGTACTACAGCCACAATGTCCATTAATCAACCACTGTTGTCAGCGCACATTCCCCAAAGTGTTGAAGATGTTCCCAAAGATGATGAGAAAGAGGAAGTCGATGAAGTGCTGATAAGAGAAACAGATAAGGGGCTGACATAGATTGGTCCTTATCTGGTGTGAAAAAATAACAGGCTGTTTCTTCTGACATTCCACCACATGTGGCCACAACCTCAGTAGGAAACACGTTTTCACATATGTTATATATAATTTCACTTCTGAACGAACCACATTCTTTCTTCTACAGTTTTTCCTTACAGCAGAATGGAGGCCATGTTAAAACATGAGTATAATATCCAGGCTACAACAGCAACAAAATAGAGCTACAGCACACCACAGGACACAGTTGTCAACTCAACATCAAAGATTGGTGAACCTTGCTGAGCAAAAGACCAATCACCATGCAGTCCTGCGCAAGGCACATGCAGTTAGTTCACAAGTATGTTTGCAGAATGATATGTCACTGTAGGACTTGGTCCTTTTTGTCTAAAGTTCCCTAAACGTTTTGCTTTCCCCCTAGACCTTTTTTCTGACATGGTGTTGCCAACTTAGATGCTTTGGACACTTTGCCACTGCTATGTGTTCTGACAAGTGCATCCACTTGCCAGACCTTACCCTTCCCTTTCTGTGCACATCAGACACCCCTATGGTAGGTCCAGGGTACCCCCGGGGCAGGGTGCAATGCATGTGAAAGGTAAGACATGTACTAAGGTGTGTACCATGTCCTGACAGTGAAATAATCTCCATTTCATTTTTCACTGTCAAAAGGCCATCTTGCCCATAGAATAGAATGGGAAGGCTGTGTAATATGTTTTCCAGCCTATCTTCCCACAGGCTTAAGATGGAGAGGTGAAGTTTAGTATGCCTGAACTCACAATGTTATAACACATCTTTTTATGAAGGTGGTTTTTGCATTGTGTGTTGAGAAGCCACTCTTTTAGAAGTGGCTGGGTTTTTGTGCTCTATCATTTATGTGTGTCTGTCTGGTTGTGGATTGACTGTCTGGATTTGAAAGCGATAGGATCTGGGGAATGTCTTGACCCAGGGGAGGAGGTGAGACAGCAACAGTCTGAGCTGCAGCTGGAGTGTAGGGGGAGGAGTAGCCCCAAGAGGTGAAGAGGCCTGGGTTGCAGCTATAAAACAATTGTCCCATCTCCTGCTGAGTGATTGAGAATCCAGACCCCCACTAATCAAAGGAAGAAGGTGTCACTGGCAGGGAGGCACCCAGAACTGGTTTGAACAGGGGTCAGTGCCCCCTGAAACACAAAGACTTTAAAGCCATTGAGGGGTATAACTATGAGGGCTGAAGCCCCTGAACTTTGGAGAATGGCTTGATCAAGATTGAACAAGACTGGAGCTACTTCGTGGTCAAGAGGAACCTTTGCCAAGGAAAAAACAACTGAATAGACTGAAGGAAAGGACTGACCCTTGCTGTGTGTTCTGGGGCTGGCCTGCAGTTTGCTGTTTTAACCAAGGAAAGGTTAAAGGGACTTTGCTGTGTGCTTTGTCCACCTGCTTGAAAGGACTTTGCTGTGATGTGTCCTGAAGTAACTTATCCCCAAGGGCCCGAGGTGAGCTGGCTCCCTATTGCGGAAACTCAGAAACACAAAAATTTCCAGGAGAGTCTCTGCGGCGCTGTGTGGGTGTGCTTGTTGCAGCCTGAGACCCTCGTAAGGTGTGCCCTGTGATCGTGGGCACCTGGAGTCCAAACGAGGATCAGCCACACTGTGCGTGTGCTTTTTGCAGCCAGACCCTTTTGCGAGGATTGTCCAGTTATTGTGTGCACCGGAATCCAAGTAAGTCTCCACGACGCTGTGGACCTGTGCTTTGTGCAGCAGGAGACCTTCGTGAGGATTACCTTGTTATCGTGCACTGGAATCCAAGTGAGTCTCCACGATGTTGTATGGGTGTGCTTTGTGCAGCGGGAGACCTTCGTGAGGATTGCCTTGTTATCGTGCACCTAGAGTAAAAGTGAGTGTCAGTGACGCTGCGTGCGTGTTCATCATGCAGCCTGAGACCGTCGTGTGGAGTGCCTGGTGATCGTGCACCCGAAACTCAAGGGAGTCTCAGCAACGCTGAGTGCGTGTGCCCTGTGGCAGCCTGAGATGTTCGTAGCAGTAGCGGCCCGGACCGGCAGCCCTGGAGGAGCTGAGCCGCCAGCCCGAGCCCGCCGTTGCCAAGTCCCACAGATTGCATCGGAGGCCCAAGTCGCTGGACGAGGAGAGGAGAGTGAGTTTGCCCCCCCAGGTAACGTGTGTCGACTCCTGGGGCGGGGCAGGGTGCGGGCTCAGAGGGAGACGCTCTCGGCCTCTTTCTCATTTAAGCAGCGCGAGCCTCTGCTTCGGCTCTTATCGCGGCTTGTATTGCCAAGGAAGTGACAGTACCGGGCCGGAGTGTGGAGCTGCACTTTTTGAGTTATACCATACCCGTGTGGGGGGCAACTGTTGTCTAAGGCTACCTGTGAGTCAGCACGAGTGACTGCCTGAGGCACCGTGATCAGTGCCGAAGTGTATTACAGATTACTCTATTTCTGCATAACGGAGTACCTGATTGTCGTAGTACACATTGCATCATTTCTGCATTACGAAGTACCTGATTAGAGTATTACGCATTGCATTATTCCTACATAACGAACTGTCTGATTAGTGTGTGACACATGGCATTATTTCTGCATAACGAACCACTTGATTGTCGTTTGACGCATTACATTGTTTCTGCATAACAAACTACCTGATTAGCATATTAAGCATTGCATTATTCCTGCCTAACAAACTACCTGATTACTGTATTACGCATTGCCTTATTTCTGCATAACAACGTACCTGGTGGTTGTATTACGCATTGCATTACTTTTACATTGTAAAGTACCGGATTGTTGTGTTACCCATTGCATTATTTTGACATTGCAAAGTGCCTGATTGTTGCGTACGCAATGCATTATTTTTACATTGCAAAAGTGCCTGATTCTAGCATTACGATCCACCGAACATGGTGTTAGGATTACAGTAGACTACTTAGAAGTGCTCATTAATATCGCCAGTACTTACAAGTGCTGGCTGGCCTAACAACCGGCCAGAAGGAATATTACAAATACGCATATGTTGGATTTATATTGTGTGGTCTATTTGTGGTGTCATCATTGGGTTGCTGTGAGCGTGGTTGCAAATACTTTACACATTTGCCTTGAATATAAGCCTGGCTGCTCGTGCCAAGATACCAAGGGGGTGAACGGGGCTATCGCAAGAGGTGATCTTCCTTTCCCTTACGTGGAACCGCGGGTCCCTATTTGGCCTAAGGTACTTAACTCAGCCAAACAGGGATTCCGGGGTCTAACAGTCACCATCCTAAGTTTATAGTAGCATATACTTGTACTCTTCAGGAGGACGTTTTTAAACAACTTGCAGGCAGACAAATCAGTCCACCCACCACAAGATCAAGTAGCAATTCATCAATCACCATTATCAAGTTTTTCAACACCTTCTGAACAGGTGTCCCCTGTCATGCCTCAAAGAAGATCCGCCTGTATGTGGAGAAAACATGGACATGATGCTACTCCTGCAAAAAAGACAGTGCAGTGTTGCTAATAGTAAAGTTCTCTATTATGGAGTTGTATTATATATATTTATGTATTTTTGTGTTCATTTTTTTCTTCTATTATGCGTATCCAGCAATAATATTTTGTAAAAATTGTTTGTCGTTTTTTTTTTTAATTATATACTTTAAATAATCTTTGTGATGGAACAAAGATTTTTTTCAGATATCTATTCAATATAAAATGTTATTTTTTAAATTAAATATATATTTTCAGTATACATCCAAATTTAAGAATCATTATTCAATTAATTATTAATTTAAAAACATTTAAAAATAAATAGAAGTTACTTTTTTGTGTCTGTTTGTTTATTTTTAACATTGTAATTTACACACACCTTGCTAAAAAAAACTCTTTTTTAATTATGATAAAACTTTTGAAATTTAAAGCTGTGGAAATTGTTTTTCTAATTTCAAATTAAAATATTCCATATGTTAATGTTAAATACATTAATTTAAACTTGATTTTTATGTTTTAAAATATTTATACCCCTGTATTTTATATTTACCACCTGGTCTGGGCAGTAAATTTAGATTCTAATTCCACTTGAAGCTTTCCTCCCAGTTTTAATAGCAGTTTCCCTTTTCCACAAGTGGATTTTACTGCATGATAAAATTGCAAACAGTTTTATCCCGTGCAATTTTTTGCATGTGATTTTACTGCACTTGAAATAAGACGGAGCGAAATTAAAACATAAAGTAGTGCTGTCATTGTATTCTATTTGAGAGTATTCAGCATGCGTGGAAATGTCTCATCTGAGGGACTTAAATATATTAAAGTGTCCTCCGAATAAAAAGATGCACTATGGGTCATTCAACCCACAACAATACCCCATTGCTCCAGCTCACTTCATAAATAAGCCACCAGGGGCTCCAAGGCAAGCAAAAGTGGGGCAGTGGGCACCACTGTCTAGTGACTCCTAATAATACCCAACTATCACTGAGCTTTGCTTGCGGTGGTGTGTGGAAAAGTGTGGTCACTTTCATGAATGCTATTCCAAAATAAATTCTCAAGAGCACTTTGAGTGAATGTTACCAACCCACCACAGAATATCTTCTCTATGTCTAAGGCCGTTCTAGCATGGTCTTCTTTACTCAGATTAAGAAATAATTTTAAGAAAACCTGATGAGTTACATTAATTATAGCATTCTTATGAGTGATAAATCCCAACTGATCTGGATGAATCAGCTGAGGAGTACGTCAGTAAGCAGCTGGCAAGAATATGAATGGAAATTTTGGAACCTACATTGAGCATCGATAAGCATCTATCCAAGATCAAGTTTTTGTGTGGCCTTTATCAAGTTGTCATATGCCCACTATTAAAGCTGGTCTCTTTGAGCCCAATAGGCTGTGTCTGTGATAGGCCTTCATACACACTTTGTTTGGCCTATCTTACCAACTGGTGCTATTCCTTAAAATTCGGAAAGGAAGCCATCTGGTACTGGGGGTCTTACTCCTTAGTATGCCTTCAAAAGATATAGTCAATTCCTATTTCTTTATAGGAGCACCCAAAGTACCTCTCTGTTGACCTAAATGTCTTGGGAAATCAACACTATTTGGGAATTATTTTATCAGTTCCGATTAGAGGGATTGCTTTGTGAATTCAGTTGTCTAAAGTAGCCACAGGAAACTAAGCAGCAGACTGAGAGATGCGTCTGTCCCTGATCATCTATTATCTGTTAGGTTTTTGCTGATTTTGCTATCTTAGCAGTAGCCAAGGCATGAGCCTCCCGGATTTATCACCATCCATGTACCATCGCTTTGCAGTTGCGGTATAAGTGTATCAGTCTTGGGACACATTCAAGTCTGTCCACTTACCCTTAAGTGATATTTATAAAGAAAAAACAGTTTGGAGGAGGAAAATTATAAAATAACTTCTTTATTCTATTGATATGTTAGTTGTGACCTGCCGGTGTCTAACTACATAAATTTAGGTGGAGGCATGTGTGGGTTGTAAATTAATCAACCGTTATGTAGATGTGTTTTAATGTGTGGAAAGCAGTGCATAATTTGAGCCGGTAGTTGCCGGTGCTAAGCACTGGCCCTTAATTGTCAACACTGGCTCTAGGGACAGTCTGCCACAAGGTGGTGCTGTCTGGCTAATTTAAGAGATTGCCACAAATTACTTCAATATACATCACAATGACTATTACCTGCCACCCAAGCCATTCTTCTAGCTTTGGGGACCGCATTGCCACACTTATAGAAGTGTGAAGGTTATTAGTTGTGTTGTTACGATTATTTGCAGCATAGCAGGGTTAATGTGTAGTGCAAGCTACAGTGGCCTCCTGATGAGAGCCCTGACACGTATTTTTTTTTTTACAAACTATGCACTGGTGCAAAGATATTTTAAATCACTCACCCATGGTTTTTGTTGGCAACCAGACCATGAAGGGACACTTACTAGTGAGAGAAGAGGATAAAACAGACAAGTGTCCCATGAGCCCCTCCTTTATATTGTATTGGAGAATAAACTCATTTGGGGATAGACGGACAAGACACACCGTGTCTTGCCACTCACACTAAAAATGAGGCATTGGGTTTGGAAACTATGGTTGTTCATTATTCATTAAGCTAGTACAGAACATATGTAGCATAATGGTGCCAAAGATAATGACTTTATTGGCAGTAGCAGAAATTATAAAAGTAGCCAGAATGAAGACCAGAAGCATAGTATGTCTCTACAGTATATTTCCTATGTATCCTAGCCCTGAAACCCTTTAGGTATGTTCTGCCATCATAGCAAGTCAGATAGAGAGTTGCATATCTGAACGAGTTAGAACACTGCTTTTGGCCTGAATAACCAAAGCAAAGAATAGGATGGGGCTCTATCAGTGGCAGATGCCAAGCCTCTTCATAGAGTTGCTCCCTGGGTGCTTTCATTCCTCAGCGTTCGACTTATCATCTAATTTCTGATGGGATGCATGAAAAATGACCCTTTATAATAGTGATCTGTGGTGAGAACAGCAGCATGAACATTTGTACTGAGAGTGTGCTCCCACTGTGGGCTCTGTACCCAAATGTATTTGTTATATATATATATATATATGTTCCACAGGTGAATGGGAGCACCCGTTGCCTCCAGAACGAAGGGCGCGTCGACGAAAGACCTCCCAAACAAGGTCACAATATTCAGCCAAACTTCTCCAAGAAAAGCAGTCGACGCCGTGTCTGTGCAAAAGAATGAATTTAATGTCAGCTGAAAATGCTATATATATATACAAATTCACTTAAAAAAACATAGGTTTCACATGTTATAGTTAGGTGGATATTTCACTCGTAAAAAACCAATGAAAGTCCCCCGTTATAGTTAGTTCAGATAACTATAACTCGCGCGCCCGCAATCCTGCTCATGACGTCACATATTACATCACTCATGACATGGTCAGTGGCATCACTCATGACATCACTGATGACATCATCCTTGTGATAGAGTGGCGGTCGCGCGAGTTATAGTTATCTGAACTAACTATAACGGGGGAATTTCATTGGTTTTTTACGAGTGAAATATCCACCTAACTATAACATGTGTGAAACCTATGGTTTTTTAAGTGAATTTGCAAGGTTTTTAAAATGCTAATTCCTAACTATAACGTGTGTAAAACCTATGGTTTTTTAAGTGAATTTGTACGGTTTTTTAAATGCAATTTATTTTTTATGCAAATTTTTTTTTTTCATGGTTTGTCACCGTGCTGCGATTTTAAAAAAAAAAAATGTTTTTTTCATCCTTAGGGGTCCTTCAGGGACCCCCTGACAAAGGCTAGGGGGTCAGGAACTCTCTACCCTGCCCCCTTTTCACGTTCACCACCTCTCTTTTTCACTCTCACACCGACAACAAACAAAATGGCGGCCAACACTTCCTGATTTCGACCGATTGGAATGTTGACTGTCATAAATCCACCAATCAGAATTACGCTCGCGCACGTTAGGGTTCGCGCACGGTGCGCGCACGGTGCGCGCCTATAGATACGTATGCACTTTTAACTGCAATTTTCTCAGGAACTACTAAACAGATTGACTCCAGATATTCAAAAGGCACATCCCTGACCTGAGGACTTTCTCTTTCCCAAATTTCAAATAATTCTGTTTAGCCGTTCGGGCTGTACCTTGGACTAAAGGTCCCTATGGAAAAATGCATGGGGAAAACGCGTTTTGGGACCTCCCTTTTTTCTCGCCCCCGCTTGACGAATCTCCCCGAGACTTTTAGGGTACAAGCGGAGCGGAGCACCCCACCTATTTTGAAAATTTCACAAGGATTCGTCAACCGGCGCCAAAGTTATTCAAAATAGAATTTTCAGATTTCCTATGGAAACACGGTCCTAACTATAACTATCTACTGGCGACTGCCAGTAGATAATATATATCTATATATATATATATATATAGATATATATTACCTACTGGCGGTCGCCAGTAGGTAGTTATAGTTAGGACCACGTTTCCATAGGAAATCCGCAACATTCTATTTTGAATAACTTTGGCGCCGGTCGACGAATCCTCGCGAATTTTTCAAAATAGGTGGGGCGCTACGCTCCGCTCCTTCCCTGAAAGTCTCGGGGGGATTCGTCAAGCGGGGGCTGAGATAAAAGGGGGGTCCCAAAACGTGTTTTTCCCATGCATTTTTCCATAGGACCTTTAGACAGGGCTACAGCCCGAACGGCTGAACAGAATTACTAGAAATTTGGCAGAGAGGTAGTCCTCAGGTCAAGGAAGTGCCTTTTGTAGGTTTGGTGTAAATCTGTTCAGTAGATTCTGAGAAAATAGCCTTTAAATCAATATATATATCTGAGCCAGCTTACGGTGCGCTTACGGTACGCTTACCGTACGTGTACGGTGGCGTGCGCGAGCGCGATTCTGATTGGCTCTTAGATCTTAGTAAACATTCGAATCGGCCGAAACCAGGAAGCGGCGGCCGCCATTTTCTCTCTCGCACTGAGAGTGATGTTTAAAATATAAAGCACAAAAACATGTAAAGGGGCTGTTTAGACAGCTCCCACACACATAGCAATGTTGAGGGAGTCCCCCAAGATCCCCCAAGGCCAAAAACGGAATTTTTATTTTTTCGCTAATTTCGCCGATTACGCTTACCGTACGCGTACGGAAAAAATTATAAAAAAAAAAAAATTATCCACACTCTCCCCACCCCGTGTGCAATTGGTGTCTGAAGGGCACCAATTGTGCATGGCTTATTATATTTGAGTTAAACTAAAATATTAAAAAAAATAATAATAAAAAAAAAAATTAGCCACACTCTCTCCACCCCGTGTGCAAATGGTGCCTGAAGGGCACCATTTGTGCATGGCTTATAACATATACGAAAAATTAAAATATTACCTTTCAAAACGAAGTGCATCATATGTCCTCCATGTGCGCACGGTGCGCGAAGCGCATCGTGCGTACATGGCCCATCTAACGTAACGTGGGCACGCGGTGCGCGTAGCGCACCGCGTGCCCACCGTGCGTGCACGGCACTAACTGCCTAAAGTGGGCGCGCGGTGCGCGTAGCGCACCGCGTGCTCACTGTGCGCGCACGGTGCGCGAAGCGCACCGTGCGCGCACGGAACGAACTGCGTTAAGTGGGCGCGCACGCCACGAATGGCGTAAAGTAACTTAGCATTTAAAAAACCGTACAAATTCACTGAAAAAACCATAGGTTTCACACACGTTATAGTTAGGAATTAGCATTTAAAAAACCTTGCAAATTCACTGAAAAAACCATAGGTTTCACACATGTTATAGTTAGCGGAAATTTTACTGATAAAAAACCAATGAAATTCCCCCGTTATAGTTAGTGCAGGCAACTATAACTCACGCAACCGCAATCTTCTGCTGATGACATATGTGTCTTTATGAAAAAAAAATATTTGTAATATATGTATAGCTAAAAATGTATGGAAGAAGACATGGGCAAATAAGTGTCTAAATACAGTATTAGCATCAGCAGAGGATTGCGGTCGCGTGAGTTATAGTTGCCTGCACTAACTATAACGGGGGAATTTCATTGGTTTTTTATCAGTAAAATTTCCGCTAACTATAACATGTGTGAAACCTATGGTTTTTTCAGTGAATATATATATATATATATATCTTTTAATTGTTAATAATAAGAATCACAAGCATTATATTAGGTCATATGCCAGACCGGAATCCCAAGACTAGAAGACAGATGTTAGAAATAGGGTTATATTTCACAGGCCAGTGATCACATAGGCCTCACATTTTAAAAATAGTGATGAAAGTGTGACAGTTTGATGCCTGTGCTGTGACAGATGGCCCACAACATTGTAATGACGTTATGACTATTTAAAGACACAGTCCATTATTGTGATAGTGAATTACATGAAATGGTTTCCAAGCCTGAAGATTAATTAGACTGACATGGGACAGGTTATATGTGATGTGTACTTTTTTATTTATTTATTGAAATTGTATTATGTAGATTTTAGATTGACGGATGAATTACTTATTCTCTTTATGTTTGCACTTGTAACCTTTTCTGGATAAATTGCTACTTTTATGGTATTTTTATATACCGAATAAAGAATTTCTATATATACATGCGATAATTCGTGTTGTTTTAGTATGTGTGCTTAGGATTGGTCCTGGAGTATTCAAGCAAAGACACCGGATATGATGAAATGGTATATTAACACATTGAAACAATGTACTTAGATGCTACCTTAATTTTTGAATATCTTCAAGATGGCACAATTTAAGAGTAGTACATCAGCAAACAGTAATCTTTTAAACAGGTACAGTAAAATGTGCAGAAGGCAACATGAGGTCGTCCATTCATAGATATTCTATAGGTTATTAGATTAAGACCTTCTTTGTAGCATTTGTTTCCAAACATCTCAGTGTAGCATACCCAGGCCTTAATTGGTTCCTAAAGGGAAAAGAGGATGTGGTCCGTCGGCTACGATGCCGACTTTGGTGCAGGAAACAAGGGTTAAAGCCTCGAGGTCGCGTCCACATCGTGTGATTCTGGGCAAATCACTTAATCTCTCCGTGCCTGAATGTGTAATGTAAATACGGTGCTATGTAAAGCACTCCAATACCTTCGGGTCGAGTTCGCTCTATGTAAATATGCAAGCAAATAAATAAAAAATAAACTTGTCGTTGTCTGAAAAATTGGAGCCTGGTAAAATCTGGCTTCATTGATCAGGATAAGGTTGCTACTGGCGTCTCTCATATTTCAGCATCAGGAGCTGGTTTACATTTCGAAGCATATCTGCACAATCATTCTGTATGTATGTGTGTGCCACTTTATGCTCCTCTATTTATGTATATATACATCATGTGAACCAAGTTGGTAACTGAATTCATCCCATAAGGGATGTCTTGGTGAAACACAGCCATGAGCCAAATATTTATTGTGCTTTGCGCATTAATGCAGAAATCTACACTCATCATTTTATCAAAAGGGTATCCAAATTGTACAAGTAAAAACTCTGATGCTTAGCTTGGTAAGACCCCTAGTCTACCCATTAAAAAACGTGGTAAAGAAACAAACATTTCCTGCATGGTAAAGAAACAAACATTTTCTGCAGAACTTGTGCGCCATCAATGCTGTTGTATGGCCAAATGTTCCTTTTGTGCCGAAATCAACTACTCTTCTTCCGTGTGACCTTTGATCAGCCTCTAGTTAACTGGTATTGATGTAATACTGCTTTCATCTCTGGTCTTAATAGAAGGTCGCATGTCTCTCACCTTCCCATTCTTCTAAGAAGAATGATAAAGGTGACCTCCCTCAGGAGCCTCACCATTGTCCTCCAAGCTTACTTTTGCTGCAAGCAAGGCACAAAGAAGGCTTTGCACTGAAAGTGGACAGCAGGCACCGTAGGAGGCACCTTCGGTGAGGGAAAAACAACAAAACTGCATGCACTAGACATAGAATCAACTGGCTAGAAATCTAGAGGCAATCAGTTCAAAAGCTAGAGAGGAAAAACACACACAAGAACTTGAAAAAAGCAGAAACAAGAGAATGCAGTGCAATGGGCAAAGAATGCAATTAAGAAGGATCCTTGAATGTTGAGATACACCGAGGATTTGACTTTGGTACCTTATGTAGGTAGGCAGTGCTGATGCTTCTTCCAAACCCATAAAGTAATTTCCCATCATCATGGTGAGTAAAACACATAGAAAAACACTGTACTTCCTGTATGGCATTTAATCCTCTCATCTGATCACTAGATGTCTTATACCTACATATATAGTTTAGTCCCAGTCCTGTTCCTGCCTTTCAAGAGCTGAAAAAATATCCATAGATATTATGAATGTTGCCTTAAGGTGAGTATGGCTTTTTTCCAATGTAATTGGACCTCATAGTAGTGGTGTGTTTTGCCAAAATTGTGTCCATAAAGAGAGCAAGTTGCGAGTTGCATGGCATCTGCAGGTGTCAGCACTTGGTAAAGACTTGTGGTGCCCACCGAGCATGGTGTTTACTAAGGACGAGTGGCATCAGGAGAGCCCAGCACCTTCTGGAACCATGCTGGTGCCACCATGTCTAGTTGTCAATGGAGAAACCAAACCGCCTTTGCATGTCATTCTACCTTACCTTGTACAGCAGGACATCTATTCCTTTCCATGTATGGAACCAATTTTTTGGGGGGGGGGTTATCATTCTGTGTCTCTCACATGATTTGAAATCATATTCCTGAAGGGTAGAAAGAGTCAACTACTGTATTTTTCCTTGTGGTTCTACCCTGATTCTGCAGACCTATTCAAATGTTAATCTATCTGATCATTGAACAGGCATAATGTGGGCACAATGCTTCTAGGGAAAACTTACAGTTATGTGTACTCTGTGTTTGATATCCAAGTTACAGCATGATTGCATCCAAGTCATCAATAACTTAACTTGTACAGTTAAGGTTTCTCAGGGATAGAGCCTTTTAGGAATGGGAAGTTATTGTAGCGCATGGATTTTAGGTTATGGCAACGATTTCAAACCCATGCAGGATCTCATAAAAACAAATACTCCTGGATCTTTGCCCTGGTCCTCAGAAACAGAACAAACTTTTTTGCTTCTGAAAAGTGTGTTTATCTTCTGGTCTGCTCTGAGTATGCCTGGTCACACAAAACCTTGTACTCCCTGTTGATGTCAAGGACTGGACACTGTGAAAGTCTGTCAAGCTTTATCCCTGATTCCCCGAATAAAAGGGTGACTTCTCCTAGTAGCCACAATGCCTCCCTGCTTCTAATAGTACACATAAAAATGTGTCAAGGGCCGCCTTAAGAGAGTCACACTTTGGAGGAAAGGGCCTCAAAGGACAAAAAAGCACCTTGCCAATCTTATAGCTCTTGTTTGAAGAGCAGAATTATATGAACAAGGTACAAGACTCTCCCTGATAGCTGGGAAGAGGAAAGAGACAATCAAAGACGTCCAGTAGAAGAGCCAAATCATTGACAAAATAGTAGCAAGTGGGTGATAAACATGATGACAATTAAGGGAACAAATGCATTGTAAAGCATTCTTTGCTCATTAATGCCTTCTATATGTATGACTGAAAGAGGAACTGACATCACAAGAGCTATTTCTCTCCCAACCATCATCTTGGAAAGGACAATTCATAAGGCTTGACCACGCCTCTCTTGTCTCGTGTCTAACACTTTGCTTCTATGTTTGACATCTTTTACTGAAGTCCTGCTGTCACCCTTCCTGTTTTCAGCCCTTTGCAGGTCATGTCTTCCAGATAACCACGACCGTAGACATTTCAGAGCAGTTTGGGCCATAAGACATCAGCTCTGTGCTAAGCATGTTGTCCTGCAATGTGCTGCCAAACTGAGGGAAAAAAACACTGTCTTGCTCTGAAGGCTCACTGCCTCT
Source organism: Triturus cristatus (assembly GCF_964204655.1). Classification (NCBI taxonomy): domain Eukaryota; kingdom Metazoa; phylum Chordata; class Amphibia; order Caudata; family Salamandridae; genus Triturus; species Triturus cristatus. The sequence continues at coordinate 1,378,067,187 of NC_140589.1, read as the reverse complement.
GGTGAGTGCTCGCTGCGAAGGTAACAACTGTCACAATAGGAATGACCTTGCCCTTGGAGTTGGATTAGAGAAACCTAAAACGACCAAACTTAATTGATTGATTGAATGATTGAATCAATGAAGCTTTGGGCTCCCTCCCTGCCAGCCATTTCTTTACTAGATAATCATTGTTTTCCTTTTCCATTTGATGCAACTATTTTTTTATACTTACAATTCCACAAATGTGTTGTACTGTTTCGTCCGGTAAGTCAGATTTAATAGATTTTTATCTTTTGGGGGTTTTCTAACTATCTCTCGTGTTACAGTACAGCCCATGCTTGAGTCTTTTTTTTATTGACTTCTTTTCCACCAGGCTGCCTCGCAGTTACTTATTTTCATTATTTATTTAGATTTTCAATTATATTGTTTGCCATTTGTCCCTTAGAATTAATATTATATATCCATTTTGGTGGGGTTGTGTTTTTTCAAGGAACGCTTTGAACAAGGAACTGCCATTTCTAAATAATCCAATGAAGCCATCATGTACTTTGGCCGATCAGTAAGATGGCAGCGCGCATCTCCCATTGTAGTCACACATTTCCTTTATTTTTATTCCTTAATTATTTTTATATTTTTCTTCTTCATTACCAATTTCTATTGTTCCCCATTGTTTTCTTTAGTTCTTTTTCAATTTCATCCTTTCTTTGTTGCATTTTCTCTTCCTCTTTCTCTTTCCCATGCTTTGTACCTCTACCTTCCTTCTGTTCTCTCAACCTTTCTGTTTCTTTCCTTCCACTGTCTTTGTCCCTCTGTCCTCTTTCATTTCTCTCTTCCTCCAATTGCATCTATTTAAGTTAATCCTTTTCTATTTTCCCTTTTGTTTTTTGTCAATTTTCTTTCCAACTTTATCATCTTTCTTCCTCTTTTCCTCATTGCCAGCCCCATACCCGGCTTCTTCTGCCCACTGCTCCTCTTCCTTCGCATCACAGCTCTTTTGCCTAGGGCTGGCAGTCTCTCCACAGATAATATATGATCCTCTGCCTTAACTTGCACAACTGGTGCAATAGTCTTGACCTCACCTTTGAAGTAACAAATGCAACTAATGAGTGGCAGCTACAGAAAGAAATTCTGCCGCGGCCACTATTTCCCAAGGCGGTAAAGGAGCCCCAAAGGGACGGCTCAGCAATTAAAAAAATATTGTAAAATAAATAATTGTGGGATTCACACATTTTACACTGGATTTGCCAGTACTGGGCTATCCCTGGGTATGCAGGACATTATATTTAAAATACATTTAAAACAGAGTGCAGAGTTTTCTTTTCAGTTCCACAAGCTAGGAAAGTATGGGTTCATGTGCATCTCTCCACCAATTTTCCTCATATCGAGAAAGCATATTTTTACTCTTATCAAGTCCTGGTTTTAGTTTGCTTTCAGGCACTTTTAATTCTGTTTTTCACCTTTATAAATACAAACTTACAAGTTCCAAAATGCATTGGAAATAAGACTGAATGAATTACTCATGGGGCAACTTGAGATCTCTGAAATGTCTTCTTTTGATTATGCAAAGCTATCTAAATTGGAACAAAGGGACAATCACTAAAAGGTTTATCTTGTTTGTCTTTTTAGCATGTAGGTTGTCTCATGGATTTGTGGGATGTGCCAGTGTAGTTCTTCTATGGCAGTAAGTGCAGTCAATATAGTTAGGATTCAAGATATCACAGATTTTCCAGGCCAGTGCTTTTTTTCACCACCTATCTTGGCAAATATTAGCAAATTTGGCAAATGCCCCATTTTTCAGAAAGCGTCTACTGACAACAGAGTAGGGCAAGTGTACATGTGTTTCAGTCAGAATTAATAGCAGCTGTTATGAACAAAGAAGTATTGCATTCTTTTTTTACTTAGTGCCTCGTTGTCTTTTACATGTAAGTCAGCGCTGTCATTCTGTGCCTCTTAGTGGGTGCAAAATTGCATTCCTACTTTTATGTTTGTGAAATATTGCAGCTTTTTTTCAAAATCTGGTCACTATGGGTCTTGGTAAATTCTTCACTTTCCCCATGCCGTAAAAATAATACATTTCAAAAGTTGACGGATTGGCAGCTATGCTGCCCCCACTATGAAGAGAACATTATTCACATTCTCTCTGAGCATGTAAGAAAGGTAAACTTGATTGCTAGAGGTGGGCGACCATCTAAAAGTCCAAGCCTGATGCCTGGCTCTGGCTCAGCTCAAGGTCCTCTTGGACACTTGAGCCCAAAATGAGTCATGGTTTCAGGTCAATTCTGCCTGCCACATGCACTGTTGGACCTGGCCCTTTTTGCAGGTTTATCCCCAAACTTTTTGTCTTCTTCCTCCTATTTTTTTGGACCCTTTATGCTGGTTTTAGGAATCTGGGCACTATACGCTGCTCACCAGTGCTAAAGTGCAAGTGCTCCCTTTGCAAATTGCATTGGTGATCGGTTTATCCATGATTGGCATACTTGATTTACTAGTAAGTCCCTGATAATGTGCACCAGATGTGCCCAGGGCCTGTAAATCAAATGCTACTAGTGGGCCTGCAGCACTGATTGTGCCACCCACATGAGTAGCCCTGAAAACATGCCTCAGACCTGCCACTGCAGTGTCTGTGAGTGCAGTTTTAAACTGCCATTTCGACCTGCAAAGTGCACCCACTTGCAAGGCTCAAACCTTCTCTTTTACTACATGTAGGTCACCCGTAAAATATGTCCATGGCAGCCCCATGGGCAGGGTGCAGTGTATTTGAAAAGGTAGGACATGTACTGGTCGGTTTTACATGCCCTAATAGTGAATGCTGCTAATTACGCTAACAGGCACAGGGGAGGTGAGGCGCCAGAATAACAAAGCGATGTGTTGGTTTCTTACTCTCAGGGAAGGTGATGCGTTGGTTCCTTACTGCCGGGGGAGGTGATGCATCATACTTTGCCGCTGACTCTTCTTCGCATCGAGGCCAGAGATCAACGCATCCCCCCCCCCCACGATCTAGTAAGGAGCTGATGCATCACCTCCCCTGACAGTAAGGAACCGACGACTCACCTCCCCTGAATAGCAGTAAGGAACCAACGCATCACCTTCCCTTGCAGTAAGGAAGCAATGCATCGCTTTGTTTTCCGGCACCTTTCTCCCCTTCACCTATTTTCATCTTTGAATTTTGACACATCCCAGGTACTTTGTGTTAGAAGTGAAGCATCCATAGATTTCTATGGACTACATTTCATTAACCTTTGAAAAGTGATATCTTTACTTCTGTGTGTTGCATTTTTGTTGTTTTGGTCTTGTTTTATTCAGATAAATATGTAAACTGGTGTGGACTCCTTTTGTAGTGTTATTTCTGTGTTACTGTGTGTGTATGTACAAATGCTTTACACATTGCCTCTGAGATAAGCCTGACTGCTCGTGCCAAGCTACCAAGAGGGTTAGCAGGGGTTATCTTAGCTGTGTGACTCCCTTACTGTGACTAGAGTCAGGGTGCCTATTTGGACAGGGTCAGTGGTAGAAGTGGGCGGGATCGACAGGGAACTGTGTGCCCCCACTTTTTCAATTTAATAGAATCTGTTACCCTACTATTTTATTTTAAAAATGCATCCCAGGGCGGCAGAAATAGCCAAGGTCTATAGATAAGACTTGGTCGTTCGGGGACAGGCGAGATGGGCAGTGGAGGAAAAGGACTCTGTCTCTTCCTTCTTGACCAGAAAAGACAAGGACAGTGTTCACTTCTCCTGCTCTGCCGCTGTCAGCTGCCCTCCCTACCTCTCACTTTCTTCCTCTTCCTCTTCCTCTTCCTCTTATTGCCTTTCTTTCTGTCTCTGTCTCACTCTCACTGACTTGCTGAATGAAAACTATGACTTTAAGAAGCGGCTCTTACCCTCTCTTTCCTCTCCTTTCTTTCAGTTGTTCCCCTGTGAAAAGAATCCAAAAGAGAAAGAAACACTTTTGCTGAAAATGTCGTCTTTTTCTGACATTTTTCTATTCCAAAGTGCAGCCTCGGGACGGAGAGGAAAAAAAGGTTAAAAATACGAAATATAACTAAATAAAGCAAGACAAAATGGTCACAAAGTGGCCAGATTGGTTTTATTCACACCCAACACATTAAAGCTACTTTACAGAATTGGCCAGTGAATTGCTACTTTCGTTTTCTCGTCTTTCTTTGAACAACATAGTTTCTCCCTTGGTGGAGAAGTGCACTCTATCCGGAGGTACTGCAATACCTGGCTTATGCGTGGAGTGGAAAACATTTAATGTGACCCTTATCAGCTGTTTTCCTTATTTTAGTTTATAAAATGTGTACCCCACCTCTGTGTTCAAGGATGTGGTCTTTTTAAACCATACTGCTTACGTTTTCTACGGATATAAGCAATAGAGCGCACTACCGGGCCCTGTAGACATGTCCTTAACTTTTCAGGCAAAAACACTCATAGATTTCTGAATAATGAGTGTAAAAGCCTCAAGGGAACCTTGTTTTTCCTGATTACATTTCAAGTACTTTATTTAATCTTGCATTCCCTATGAGTGTTAGCTTTTTCAGGATTGTATTACTTTTTTTTTCAGGCATCATATTACTCTTGTCTAGTGCATAATTTGAAATGAGTCGCATCCAGGTGTTTATAGCTGTGCACAATTGGGTTGTATCTGAAGCCAGTGTGAATTTCTGTCAGTGGGGCTGTATGGTGTTCTGTGGGGGAGAGGATGTGGCGCTATGGCCTGAGCTGACAAATTTGGAACTGGGCAACCGGGTTCAGCATTCATGACCAATACACCATACCACTCTCCTGAAGGAGCACATTCCCATTCTACAGCTCAGAAGTCCCCACTAGACCTTAGAAGCCCTGGTGTCTTAACACCAGCAGGTGGACCATAGCGGTGGCAAGTGTGGGTTAACCTTGAAGGCCTGTCCACCACAATCCATACTGAGGTTCACCTCCAGTCCTGCGGGCAAGCCTATGAAGCAGCACACCTTAGAGCAATGGAGACTCTGCCACTGAGGTCACAGGACCCTTGAGACCAGTCGGCCTCACCGTTTGGTACCTCCATTGGCCTTCTCTCAGCAGTAGTTGTGCAACTCACCAGGGATCGGCAATGCAGGATTTGCATGCACACTAATCTAAGTTCACAAACTTCATGGTCTCTCTGCTTCATGGACAAGCACTTTTAAAATGTGCTGCCTGCTTTGGACCACTTGAATTATGCATCAATGGAGGACAAAATTATGTTGCAGTGTTGACTAAATTATGCAGCAAAAAAAGGCTGCAGCATAATACAGTACATTTTCTGATAATTAATTATCTTGACATGTTTTACATATACTAATAGTCTCTGAAAAGATTGTGCCTCATTAGTAGTAGCAACAGAGTAATATGCAAATGCAGCAATGAGAAAGGCGACCAGCCAACCTTTGCAAAGGGCCCAACACAAGTCACATTTTTTTTGTAATTTTTGATCCGTTTGAACTACAAATTTTTTTTTGTCAAAATCTTCAGATTATGCAGCAGATGATGTATTATGTGGCAAATATGGCAGAGACATAATTATGTGGAAAACATTTGCAAACTAGGATATTTTGCCATTCATGTTTGTACTGCTTTTGTAGAAAAAGGGAGAAGGGCGGATGTCAGAAACAGCGTGGCTTGGAGACAAATGGCTTGTGATTCCACTTTTAAGCGTATTTGGGACATTCTGTGATTGGAAAAGTATCCCACTTTGTGAATGTATTTTAATGTCAGTAACTCATATTAAACCTTAAATAAACATGTGAATCCATTGGTTGAATTAAATAACATAATAAATTGGGATGTTTTGCTTTTTCTGGCCACACCTCTGACTCCACCCACTGACCCAATCCTCAGGTTATTCCCGCCTACAGATCCCCTACTTTTTTTCCCCACTTCAACCACTGGACAGGGTGCAAACCACTGCCAACTGGAGACCCCATTCCTAACATGCACTATAAATTAAAGACTAAACATTAACATTCGTTGTAATAAAGGAGAGAAAGAGATATCCATCTAGTGGCTAAATTTCACAAGGGGAAACAGGGGCTCCACTGGACCCCAGCTTCCCCACTTGACCAAATTGTGGGATCCTAAGAAAATAGTTTATTACACAAGCATCCATTTTCTTCTGTATCAGATATGAACCTCCCTTCAAATATGTAAGGTCAGGGCACGTGCTGTGCATAAACGTCTTGTGTGCAATTTAATATGCTATAATGTTGCTCTGTCTACAATGCACATTTAGGCCACATATAGGGTAAATATAACAACTGACTTGCCTCTTAGTTCACTCATGGAATTGTGGTCACCAGGAATATTTTTAAGTTTATGTTTAAAAACTATCACTTTTAATAAATGCCTCTCAAAGTCATGATATAACTGATACACGTTTCCGCGTGTTGCAGATTTACACTTTTTTAAACATTTTTACCTGGTGTTTGTTGCATCAGCTAGATGACAAATATTGTTCATGCTCTGCTGGGTACTTTACAGGCTGCCATGACAGACCCGTAATTCGCTTGTGCCTGTTAATTTGTGTGTTCGCCCACCTGTATTGATTGTCCCTCTACTGCAAGAACCTGTGACCAGTTATCTGTGTGCGGCGGTGGTTTTAGCGCTATCTCTAAGTCCTGACCGTATCCCAGCTCTAACTGCAAGCCTTGCGTTATGAATGATGTGTACATGCGCTACATAAATTAACACAGTGTCAAGTGTTTAACAAATGTCACGTGTTCAAATGAACGCGTTCGTATTTTTAAAATTTCCACACAAGACTGAAACATACAGGGTTTTTGCAGGTGGTGCGAGAATTTCCACTGTAAAGCTAACTTTTGGAGCGCACAAGATGAATGCTTCTCCCTGGATTCACTCTCGCACAGATATGCTATGTGGGGCTGCCCCCGTGGGCGCGCGGCAGACACTTTTTTTGCAAAGGTATTTCCCTGGGTTGGGAGAGGCGGGAAGCCTGCAACGGCAGGGTTGGCTCCAGCAGGTGGCGACGGCGAGCTATACTTGAAGGATCCTCTTCTCTCCCCGCCCCCTATGGGCGCCTACAGCTGACACAGTAGCCGGCTGGTCTAAGTCACTGTGGGCTGGAGCCTGAGCCGGCAGCCTCCCTCCTCTCAAGCCTCGGGTGCATCCTCAGCCCTGCGGAAGGGCAGCGCCAGGGCGGAATGCGGGGGAGAGCAGCGCCAGCCGCACTGCCTCCCTCCCGGCCCTGCACAGTCAGAAGTACAGCGGGGGCAGTGCTGGCAGCCTCGCGGGGCAGCCGGTAGGGTCTGCTGCCTCCTCTCCGCACTATGCCGCTCTGGTTCGGGATCTCATGTGTTTGATCGCTGATTCCCCGCTGCCGAGCTGTGCGCCAGGCAGGGTTCCCTGGCTGTAGGTATGACTGCTGGGGCGATGGGGGCGCACGCTGTGCCTGCTACCTGTTGAGAGGGCTGCGTACCCGCCATCTGAGCAGGGCACCACCATGTCGGGGGAGGGCGGCGATCCCGCCCCGCCTGAGGACCTGGCCAAGGTACCGGACGAGGAGCTGATGAAGTGGACCAAGGAGGAGCTGATCCGCCGGCTGCGCAGGGCCGAGGCGGACAAGATGAGCGCGATGCTGGACCACAGTAACCTGATCCGGGAGGTGAACCGACGCCTGCAGCAGCACCTGGGCGAGATCCGGGGGCTCAAGGTACGTGAAGCGGACGGTTTCTGGCGCCTTGTAAGAGGGTATAATGCGGTGGGCGAAGAAGTCATGAAAGTAGCGCTGACTTCTCCGCTCCATCAGCACTTCGTCCTGTACTCGGTGGGATGGGCAGGCACCTTTGTTCGCCCCTCACAATCTGTCTTTGCAGCACACCATTGACTCAAAAGTTCAGTTTTCCATGAACTTCCAAACAGTGCAACTTTCTACAAGTGCACCGACTTCACCAAAACCAGGACTCGCAATTCCTAGGCACTGACCTTGGTTACACCTGTGTGGGGGCGGGGGCATTCACACATCTGTAGTGGGTTCTAACTGTTTGGGGGTACTGTACGTGCATGTTTGGGAATGGAAAAGCAAAGTGACCATATGGACTGAACTGGAATGGGCAACCGCCCTGCGTGACGTCATTATCTCAACCCACTGCGTGCCTCACGTCACCCAACGTTTGGTGAGGCAGTACGTGAAACGTAATAGGGATGTTTGATGTGAAATTGGGTACTATTTCTAAAGAATTGGCAAAACAAACCGTAGTCCCACCTTCGTGCCCCAATCTTGGAACTCGTCATGGTTCATGGAGCGGTGGATATCACCGGGCAGTAGCCACTCAGCCTGCAGCCCATTGGGACTGGCAGCCACTGCGCCTTTGACAGTGCCAGTGTGTACCGACGATGACCCGCAAGGGCAGCTTAATTGCCATTTCTGCTAACGCGCAGGGGCGGGGCTATCATTAGTGCACCAGGTGCAGTCGTACCGGCGCCTAAAGGTCAAAGGGGCCAAGTGCACTCAAATGCTGGCTATGTTTTTTCACTACTCATCCGGGGGGCTTCTTCGTTGGCATTAGGAGTCTTGACACCCTTGATGTTTCACCGCTGCCACTGAGGGCACCTGGTGTTTCTTTCCTTTCAACCACAGGTTCATGCATTATTAGCCCGAGTGGCACCATTGACTTTAATAGCCTCACAGTTTGGACTATCAATTTTCTGTTAAAGATCTCGTGGGTAAAACTCAGTAAACGTCACTCTAGGCTTTTCAGTAGGAGGTCCGGTGACTGTTCACCCCAAGCCAGTGGCTGGCAAAGATTCCATGGGCTGGTACGCAAGCAAGGAAAGAGCTTCCCCCTTCGTCCTCTGGTTTGCTAGTGGAATCGGGCTTAATTAAGGGGCAACCCGGTGCCGCTACACCTGCTGCACGACAGCCACGCCCCTTCAAGGTTTGGAAAATGCAAAATATTGCAAGCCTGCGGGGTCTCCGGGATGCTTGAAATGAGGTGCACAGGTCCATTCTTAAACAGAAGTGGATTGCCCCTGTCCTAAATCTAGCACATGGCTTGCAGACGGTGCTCTCGCGCTCAGATCATACGGCAGCCAGGAGCTCTTGACTTCCAACTGCAGCCCACGATTCAAGCCCGGCGCGCATCAATTTAGTGCCCTCCAGCTCTGTATCGCGGACGATTTATCCGAAATGCATTAAAGTGCAAGAAAACCCAATTCTTGGTTCTATATCCTACGCAGGTCAGCATTTCAGTCGGTTTTAGTGTCCCAGAGAGGTGCCCGGAGATTGGTGTTTACGAGCTCCATAACGCCAGGCCTGGCACAGCCGAGACTGGCATTATGTCATCGTTGAAGACGCACATTTTTTTTTGTTTTCCCTTTCAGGGAGCGGCTAATAAAACCGACAGACAGTGATAATAAACCACCCCCGTTCAACAAGTGAGCTCCAAAAACAGACAGCCTGGCTGGGGGACGCTGGCATATTTTTAAACTATGTTATATATTTTTTCTTCAATATTTGCTGCTCCTGAAAGCAGCGCCCGCGGCTCTGGCACCACCCTGTCACACATTTCAGCGAACTGCAGCACAATCTAGCAGTTGTTGTGTAGGAGGTTGGGAAAACAACGCGAGCTTTTTGATACGCAGTGATTCAGCGTTTTGGAAAGATCAGTGCTTCTGGCGATGACTATTTACCGGGGACATTGAATAATGAAAAGTAAACAGGTGCCGGTGCCAGTGTGTGTACGTCTTTTTCAGGTGCGGGAAAAACAAACATTCTGAAGAAAACGGAGGCTTTCTGAAATTGGCAAAAGGGGAAATGTTTTTCCGGGCCTTTCCCGAGTGCCAGGATGAGACACCTACTGTGACCTACAAGTCACCCACGACCCATGCCAATCTTTCCTCTCGGTCGGGTTTAGCAAATGGTCGCTAACCTTCCCGCCCTTTTCGAAGCCTCCTCAGTTCAGACTACGCAGACGCAAACCCCACCTTATACATCAATACGGGCCAAAAGTAAAGTTGCAAGACCAATAATGCTGACGGATAGAAATAGATATTTACTGTACGATCAATTAAAATCATTACAAACTTTTCTTCATCAATAAAAGCGGCATATATTGTTTTGCAATTGCATTTATATAACGCTTACTACCCCTGGTGAGATATATAGCATGATTAAAGGTGATAACTGAGAAAAAAGGCTAATGTTTTACTAATGCTTATGAAGTTACGGGGTCACCGGTGGTGGCTGGCATCAACGGGAAGGCGGGGCGGGCACATGCGCTCAAGTAAAATTCAAAAATATAAAAATAAACAGGTGCACTCAAACTTAATATATAATAAAAGTAAACTTACCTTAGGACAGGAGCACAATTAAACTTAAAATATAATAAAAGTAAACTTACCATAGGACTGGACCTCCTGCTTCCGACCTTTTGCGACTGCAGCTCCGCCATCGGGAACTCCCTCGACCAATCTTGGTGCTGCTCTCATGCTGGGAGAGCAGCATCCTGATTGGAGGGAGCGGCCTCATTCGGCACTCCATAGCGCTCATGAGGCCTGCACTTGTCTGAAGACAGCTGGCTTAGAGGTTTCAAAGTGCGTGTGCCTGGCTGGCCGGCGCAAGACAGCCAGCCAAAGGGACATGCGCACTTTGAAAATTGCCCACCCTCCTCCCTGCTGCTGTCATTCAGCAGCGTCCTGCCCCCTGTCCTCACGGTAGGCGCAGGAAGGGAGGCTGAAAAATAAAATGATGATGAGTGACCATTTTATCTTTCATCTCTGGGCTTTGATGGGATTTTTAACTGGGGAGATGCCCCAGGGGCTCACCCCAAAGGATAACCTCAGGACGTTCAAATGGCAGCTGCCACACACACCACCAATGATTAATGCTGCGCATTTTACAAAAGGAACTACAACATACCAGAAGAAGTAGAAATGACTAATATGAATCAAGAATTGGTCCCAAGGTTTTGGGACAACCACCCTGAAGCTCCGGATTCTTACAAATCTTGAGGGGTAAGAAATAGACGTCGGTCATGGGAGGACGGTAGGCTTATTTCAGGAATTTAAAGGATCATTTTGCTTCAAATGTACGTGAGTGCACGGCCAGTCTGGCATTATAGGTAAAACCAGAGCTTTAAGTGGGATGACATAACTGGAGGGTCTCTCAAAGTGGCGTGGCCAATGTAATTAAGGGCGTGGCTTAAAAGCACTTAAACTAAAAAATCTGTGCTTAGGATAGTGTGCCGCCCGACTTGTATTTTGCTGTTTCTGTCCTTGCATATAGATATATGATACAAGTAACATCATACCTACAACAAGTCAGGACTATTGGCTTTGTCAATGGTTGTTGCATTAGATAAATAAGCAGCAACTATGGCTTGTTGTATATAATATTGAAAAAGCTTCCACTTGGAGCCCTGGTGATACCGGGACAGTGTTGCTGCTCCCGACTTTCTAAAAGAGAAGGGAAATCCAGAGAGAAAAAGACTCTCTTTAAAGGATTTCCCTTCTCCTACAACGCTCACCTGGCATAACGTCATGCCGCAACCACTACCAGTGAGAAGTGAGCAGTTTGAGCAGCGCACATCGATGTGCCTGCTGTCACTGCAGTCTGGAAAAAAACCGGACTGCAGTGACAGCAGGCACAAAACAGAGCCCGAAAGAGACCCGTTTCGAGGCCCGCTTTTTAAAAACTGCCGGTGCTCAGACCCGGTGAGACCCAGCCCCCTTAAAGCCCTGGGTAAAACCAAGATTTGTTTTTAGTTGATCTTGGCAGGAACGGGAAGCTAATGGAGACTTTTGTGGATGGTAATGAAAGGTTGTCTCCTCCTAGGTCCCATGATCAATGTTCATACTGCGCCCTGAGCTTTCTGGGTGTGGTCTCAATCAATGTTCCTCTAGTGTCACTAGTATTCCTAGTGTGGTTGCATTTGTGATTTGAGTAGGCTTATAAGGAAAGACGCTTATTAGCGGTGGGTGAGCCAACAAATGTATACGGAGAGCCGAGCCAGAGCCGAGTCAACAAACAGCTCTTGCTCTAAGAGCCCATGCTCGAGCCAAGCCTTGAAAATATTTGGAATGCAAATCGTATAACAAACCTCATGTTAGAATATAATAAGGTGGCTTCCAAATTAAAAACAAATTATTTGTTTAAAATGCAGATTTACCATAGTGAATTAGAGTATACCTCTGTATCAAGAAGTATTTATTAAAAGTGAGAGCTTTTAAACCTGCATTGAGAAACATTCCCAACCCACATTGTCGACAATGCTATCAGCACAATGTGTCCCTAACTGTGGGTCACTACCCACTGATGTGACATGAGCTGATTTTTGGTGAGTCGGGAAAGTCCAAGCAATACATATAGATGCATTTAAATTCTGTATTTATCTTGTCACATTTGCTGTGCTTCAAAGTGAGAGGTCAAACATCAGGCTATCTCTTCTGACAAATTGCTGCTTATTTTTTAACACTGAAAATGGTGTTTACAAACTCTTCTCACTTTGCAGTCAGAGAAAGAAAATCAAAGTGAATAGTTGACAATCTTGCTGGGGTACATGGAGTGTGAAAGGAAAGGTTATAAGATATCAGTGTTTGGTACCATACAACAAAATGAAATGTAAAAATGTAAATGAAAGGTAGACATTCAGCAGTTAGGAAAACAAACATGAAGAACATTTGTGTTATAATTCTGAAGTGTGATGGAAATAAAGATTTTAATGGGATCAAAATAAATCAAGACACTTTACTTGCTGATGCACAAATGACAGATATTGGCTGAAACCCAATTTCCAACCATCATGTATGTGCTATTGTTTTACGAGTAAACTTTGACTGTGCAAATTTAGTGGCCATTTCAATGGAAAATCCGCTGTCTGTAAATGAGAAAGCACTACCGCATGATGCTTTAGTTACATTAAATAATTGCCTGCCTCGTGTGTCATGAAACCTTGTAGTTTTGAAAAATTGGGTTGTGGTTCAAAAAAGTTAAGGAAGCACTGTATTATTAATGAACCAAAAGGCAAGCCAGTTGTCATATGTGGCCTAGATTCTTATAGATGAAGCATCATTATAGGCTGTTAAATCAAACACGAGAGGTTTTTGTACAGTGCACATCCTGAACTCATTTATTTGAACGTGCTCACTTATCTGATATCGAACAAAAAGATGGGTCGGTGAAATAAAGTATTTGTCTAGGAGCTCATAATTTGGTCCAGCAGGGAAACCGAGATTGATGCCATATTTTCCAGTTTTACACTGTACAATCCAACCACTAGATGAGTACGTTTTTCTGACATCAAAGGTTAATGCTTTGCACTTTATTCTCAGAACATGAGATAAGAGTGTGGGAGATCAGCAGAATCCACATTTAATTTCTGCAGTTTTACACAGTGCAAACTTTCCCCAGAGATGCAAAAGCTCGTCATAGCAGACATAGACTATGTTACACCTTATATTTTTTATCACACAGAGAGATTTACCAGGATTCACAGGACACCCATCCTGGCCAGGATTCCAACTTGGATCCCTGTGTTTCATGGTTGGCAACAGTAGCGGCTCATGCAGGTTAGCGTGGTGGGCCGAGCCGAGCCGAGACGGGGGTGGTGGGGGTGAAAGAGACAAATGACGGGATAGGGAATGTAAAATAAAAGAAATTAAATAATTGACTATAACCACTTACCTTGCGCTTGCCACATCGCCGACTCAGCAATGAGGCTAACACAAGGTAAGTGGTTTTATTTATTTATTTATTTTACATTCCCTAGCCCGTCCTTTGTCACTTTCACCCTCCCAAACCTGCACAGCACCGCCCTGCCGTGATTACCTGCATGGGCTGCCACTTGGATGGCAACCTTAGCCAGCCTGACCACATGACCTCCAGTGAAAACTCAGCTTGTTTTGGGCTCGATGTTCAACGAGCCGAGCTCGAGCATTCAGTGGCTGTCCCACTTCTAGCGGTTAGCATGGAGCCAAATTCAATGGCGTGCAGGTCATAGCAGTGAGTGGTGAGTTTAATTGTAGTACAGTCAGTAGCGGTCCGTGGAGGGAGTTCCGTGGGGCGGTGAGGCGGGGCAGGGGAGGGGCAGGGTGGGGAAATGTAAACACCGGAATATGGATGAACGGAGGTAAGTACACATTTAAATAAATAAAATGAATTCCTTTGCGCGCGCTGCATCGCAAAATGCGATGCAGCGCGCGCAACGAAATTTGTTTTATTTATTTAAATGTGTACTTACCTCCGTTCATCCATATTCCGGTGTTTACATTTCCCCACACTGCCCCTCCCCCGCCCCGCCCTGCCCCGCCTCACCGCCCCACGAAACTCCCTCCTCGGACCGCTACTGAGTACAATTGCTGCTTGTAGTTGATATTGTGTTTATATCTCAAAAAGACACCAATCGCTTCGAGGACTTGACAGTTCATAATTGAGGGGAAAAAATCCTACCAATTCTTTTGTGTGTGTGTGCTTAGTTTCTGGTGTGAAAGTGACGATATAAGGCCAGCAAAAGTAATCGCGCGGTGTGTGGTTGTTTTAACGAAGCAGGTACAATAAGAGAACAACTTAAGCCCACTTCACTGCTATTGAAGCCAGCAGGCTCCAGACTGGCACAGATGTTGGAATTAGTGCTACAGCGCCAGCCTCCGAAGCGTGCCAAGAAGTAGAGAAGTGCCCTGCATTATTTATGAAGGGAAAGGAAATGAATCCCTCCGAGACGCGGCAACAACTTGCCCTTTTACTGCTGACATACTGGCATCTTTTTCATGATTCTGCCAAATTATGAAACTTTAGTTTTTGATTTTTAAACGTTCTGGCTTTTTTTCAGGGAGTAAGGAGTGGAGAAAGGAATAAAACCTCCTCCTTTGACAAATACTGTAATGGAATGTGAGCAGGAGTGCATCCTTGGCTTGAAAGGGCCGCGTTGTTCAGAAGATCCAAGGCTGCTATTTGAGGCATATTGAAGGGCATGCTGACCTTGGCGGTGTTGTCAGATTCTTGATGGGCCTCGAGCACCCCATCTCCCCAAAAAGACAACCCAATGCAATAATGATTGCAACTTGGGTACAGCCTCGATATTCATCTGCCATTACTGTTGTTGGTACAATTAGATTTTTAGCATTTTTTGGCTTGTAAGGTAGATCTTTTAGCATTATTAGGAAATGTTAACTTTGGACCCAATTCCCAAAGAATTCTCCAAGAATTGGTGTGACTTACACGTAGAAGTTCACGCGTGAGTAACTACTCGAAGAAAGATCTTAGCGATTTGGCCCTTACTTGGTATACAAACTATTTTTTCTTCTTCTGAAGAATCGCTAATATTCTGTTCCTCATTTGCATTGACTGTTTTTATGGTGGATAAACATTGTTCTCAATCAGAGGTGGCCAGCACAGTTTAGAGTGGTGGGGGTCAGGAAGTCGACAGGCGATGGGATAGGTAAAATGTAATAGAAAAATAAATAATACCACTTACCTTGCTCTCGCCGCCATCACCGAGTGAGCAATGCGGCAAGCGCAAGGTAAGTGGGTTTTATTTATTTTTTAATTTCATTTTACCTATCCCATTGTCTGTCGGCTTCTATCCCGCCGCTCTTACTTGTGCTGGCTGCCACCGTTCACAATGCCAGATTCAGTGTTGCCCCTAGATGTAAAAGAGTCATCCAGAGGCAATAAATATAGTTTGTCAGTGTCTTTTAATGGAGCTTGTAAATCAGCTCCCATCTCAATCCTAGTATAACAGTTGAATGCCCCTTGTGTATTTCTTAAGTCTTAACATTCTTTTGGAACTAATGACATCATAATGTCATTCACACATTACTACATTCTCCCCCCTAACATTCTTTTGGAACTAATGACATCGTAATGTCATTCACACATTACTACACTAGAGTTGGTACGGCATGAAATATTCGCAGTGACCGCGGCTGCATCAGAAATCGTTAACCTGTTATGTAGTTAGTGCCTGCTCCAAACGTGTACAATGAGACCAGTGTTCTAGCACCAGTCAGACTCTGGTTCTCACCGAAAGGCAGAGGGATGAACAGATCATGTATTGGTCAATTGTTGCTTGTTCCGAGCTCAGAATGCTCTAGCTTCGCAAGCACCCGAAGGACACCTACCCTAAATATAATTTTCTCAGGCACTTTTTTAGTTCTGCTGTCTACAAGAAGTATTGGGCTAGATGTATGAAGTATTTCTATGTATACAAATACTCTGATTCGGATTTGCAACCCTGAATATGTTTTTTTAATGTACTAATTACATTTTAGTAATGACAACACTTTTGCTGACTTCTAAAATGGGATTAAGATTCCATACTGATTCCATATTTGAAAGGGGTGTTTTTTAGGCATCCCTTCCAAATACTGAATCTCCGTGCAATGTATCAATGTTTTGTGACCAAAATCTGGTTGCAAAACATTGAAAAATTACTGACTCACAAATGGAGGTGGTAATACATTTGCAAAAGGATAGATGTTCCCCTCAGATCCATTCTGCTTTCTGAATGTAAAAAAAAATGTTGGGGAGGAGCAGTGGACAAGTGGACTACTGCAAACTCTAACACAATGAAAAAGAAAACTTTTCTTTTTAAATGTATACCTGTCTCCATTAAGGAAAATGGACTGCTTTAAAACATTACTTCATTGAAAGGTGATTGTCTGATAAAGTAGCTTGGTACGAGCAGACAGGCCTGTCCCAAAGGCAATGTGTAAAGTATTTGTACTCCAAACACACAGTAACACAGTGAAAACACCACAAAGGGGCATCACACTATTTTAGAAAAATACATTATCTTTATCTAAACCAAACAAGACCAAAACGTCAAAAATCCAACATTCATATAGCAAAACATGACCTTTAGAATAGATACTTCAAAAATAGCACTTGTAGAAATGAACAGCTTCAATTGGGGCTATTAGGACGTTGTGATAGGCATAAATACAAAGTACGGCACCGACCATGACCTGCATGGCACCGGGCACGGAGCCTCATGGACCCCCAAACGATAGTACCCTAGAAACGAAGTCAACAGATAATGCGCAGCGTTGTGAAGGAGAAGCGTCAGTGCCAAGGCAAAGCCGGTTCCCTTCTGCCATGGGTGAGGTGAGGCATCGAGTCCGTGAGGAGGCGAGGCTTCGAGTCCAGTACATGAAAGTTGGGAGGCATCGGTTCCAGTGAGCTGATGTGACGTTAAAGAGTTTGCGAAGGCAACCTCATTGGTGAGGCGCTGGCGGTGATGGCGTCGGTGCCTAGCTGTGATGGCGTCGGTGCGAGCACTGGCATTGGTAAAGGACGATAATTGCAGGTGTCAAAGAGCATCGGAACTGCGGTGCAGGCAGGGCGGTGCGTTGGGCGGTGCGTTGTGCACTACACGAGCAGTGTCCCCGTCCTTGGTGCCGGTCACCGCATCACTGCCTGTGTTGCTGATGGCGCTGGAGTGGTTTTTCTTGCTGTGCAGCACCAACCACATAATTCTCAGGGTCCAGGAACTTGAATTGGTGCCCTTTTGAATACAGGAGTCTAGAGAGGAGTCCAGGTGCTCGTCAGGGGGTTGCAGGTGAAGTCTTTGTGTCCCTGAGACTTCAGACCAGGAGGCCAGCACACACAGGCCCTTGGAGACTCTTCTTCCAACAGGTTCACAGCTAAGTTCTAGTCTTTGTCCTCTCCTTGGCAGAATCAGCAACTGCACGACAACTCAGCAAATCACACACAGAAAAGTGGCAGTACTTCTTCTCACAGCAATCCAGCTCTTCTCCTTGGCAGAAGTGGTCTAATTCTCTGGGATTTAAAGGCCAATAGTTATAACCCATTTTCTCTTCGTTCTATTTTGGCAAGGAACTCGGAGCCCTGCTAAAGCCAGTTCTGCTCTCTCTGGTGCAGCATGACCACAGGAGGTGGAGACCACATTGCGCAAATGAAACACAGCCTTTTCAGGTGTTAGTGAAACTCCTCTCACCACTCTAAATGCAGCTAAGGTCTATTCAGCCCATCTTTGAGTCACACAGGAAAGGCAGGACACACTTCAGACCCCCCCCCCCCTTGGGGCTGTCTACAGTGAATTCACATCCCCAGCTCCTGTCATTCGAAAGCCAGACAGACAGTCAATACACCAGCAGCAGATGCCCACTGAATCGTTAACTAAGAAAATGCCTACTTTCTAAAAGTGGCATTTTGAACACACAATTTAAAAATCATCTCCCTAAAAATGTTATTAAATTCTGAGTTCTTAGAGCCTAAACTCCATTTCTCGATCTTGTCCCAATAGTAAGTTATTCTTCTAGGATGTTACAAAGCAACTCCCATGTTAGCCTAGGGGACAGATAGCCTTTTAATAGTGAAAAACAAAATTGGCAGTATTTCACTATCAGGTCATGTAAAACACACCAGTACATGTCCTACCTTTCACATACACTGCAACCTGCCCATGGGGATACCTTGGGCCTACCTGTGGGGTTCCTTACATGTAAGAAAACGAAAGGTTAGGGTATGGCAAGTGAGTGCTTGCTAGGTCGACATGGCAGTTTAAAACTGCGTATGCAGACACTACAATGGTAGATCTGAGACACATTCACAGGGCTCATGAGGGTGGCACAAACAGTGCTGCAGGCCCACTAGTCACATTTGATTTACAGGCACTGGGCACTCACAGTGCACTGTACTAGGGACTTACCAGTAAATTAAATATGCCAATCATGGATAACAACTACAACAGTTTATACAGGGAGCACTTGTACTCTAACACTGATCAGCAGTGACAAAGTGCCCAACACATCTAAGCCAGAAAAACGAAATCCAGCATACAATCAAAATGACAGGAGGTACAGGCAAAAAGTCAGGGGAAACCACACCAAGGAAGCCACGTCTAAGATGACCTGTAAAGAATTCCTTCATTAAATACTTTCATGACTTATTTTCACAATATAACTGGTGTTTAGGATCTATGCAAACGTACCCATGTGTAAACGCTATGATAAGACTGAAACTATGTCACCTTTGGGTCTAGCTCACCAATGGAATGTATTCATCAAATGTTTCATTCTTAGTTTTACACAACACATCTGTTCTTCAGGGGAAAACTCCAGAGGATCTTAGACAGAAGTCTAGGAAAACCATAGATTTAATATCATACTTCTACCACACTCCAGTTAATCCAGGGGCTTTCCCGCTGACGGCCAATGTACAGCACTAAGTGTGGAAGAAATATGTATTAACACAAATAACTTTATTTGTGTCTCCACATGGAAAATATCTCCCATGTGGCATAATCTCTGCCTTCACTTACAGAAAATATGGACGGATTTGGAGAACTTTTCCACCTATTTTGTACACATATTCCAAGCTTATATTTGGGAGAAAAGTTATGTGTACAAATATGTTCAAAGTAATCTATGAGGAAATGCTCTCCAAGTCAAAAGTTTATGGATGTCCACTGCTATCCTAGTGTCTACATATTGCCCTCTTCTGAGACCATCAATGTTCTCACCCCTTACCATAGATTTGGATTTTTCCATGTAGTTAGTGGAATTTGTTGTAAAAAAGTTCTGGTAATCCAGATTTTAAAATTCAGATTTCAAATTCAACTTTTTTTCACACCTTATTGACAGGTAGTGTGCCAGGAAGACACTGTGTTGCAATGAATGTAAAAAGTGCACTTTTTGGAGCATTCGTCTCATCAATGCTCACAGTTTATTCCCTTTTTGTCAAAATCCACATTTGAGAAAATATTTTGTTACATGAATTGGGTTACTGTGTTCCTAAGTCTCAAAGCTCAATTTCAAATCAATGTTCAGACAGTGCCAAATAAAAAATGTTTCACATCTGACTCCATGGCCATGAATTGTCTTTGGCATTGAATCCTAACGTCTTTGAAGAGGAAAGTAAAAGAACAAGATAAGAACAAATATCAACACAATTTCTTATAAGAAAAAGTAGGCATTTTCATATGGGGTGGGGACGAGAAACTGGTTGGGCATTCTGGCTCGGAAAACAAATAGGCTTCAACCAGGATTTCTATTGCAGCATACTCTCACAGATTCTACAATAACCCAATCAGTCAGACAAATCAGGTTTTTTGGTTGTTGTATCTGATGCTGCAATGGCTCCTTCTGCCCAGACATGTGATGTTTTCTTGTAATCTCTGGGAGCTGGCCTACAACTTGTCTTGTAGTTTTGTGCAGTGCAGTGTGGTATATCCTCATAGTGTTATTGTATGTTATCCAGCCTAGCTGTCTCCTAGCTGCTCAGCCAGAGTGAGAGATGGTATTGGAATGCTGGTGTGACTGTGATGAATGGAATGCTTGGGTGCCTGTGTGGATAAGTGGTGACAGTTGATGATGGGCTGAGCAGCAGGCAGGCTGCTCCTAGTGGGGCTGGAGTAGAAGCTGGCGCAATGGATACACCCGGCAAAGGACTTATGTTTATATTTACTACCTGCAACTTGGAACTAATAAAGAAACCTACAAAACTCTTCCTGGCTACCTGTCATAAGGTACAACATATTTTGGTGACAACTGGACCAAGACGTATGCGTGTTTCAAGATACTACAGTACATGAACATGGTATGGACATGAAGAACAAGAAAGCAAAGAAACCACAAGAAACTAAGAGTAAAGCGTCAAGTATGGAGCTACAGGCTATCCAGCCCCACCAGTGTCCTCGTCAACGGACAGCGCAAGCATGGACAAGCTCCATTGGACTATTAAATATGGCATCATTCCTTATGGGTAAGTGGTTCTAGTCACACTACTTCCACATCTCATTTTGGGTATTTTCCACATCCAAATGGATCTACTAGTTTTGGTGGTGCTTGGAGGTTTGAGTTCTACATCTGTGGCATGTACATCCAACATTTTTCATTGTGGGATTTAAAGTGTGTTCGTGTTTTCAAACAAATTTCCTTGCCCACCGGTCTGTCAGCGCATTGTTATTGGAACCTTGGTATGGACGCATTGGTATGGGTTCCCAGCGCTTTAGTGGCATGTTACTGTGTGCCCGGCGCTTTACAGTAGTGTCAGTTTTTGCAAGAGACGCTGTTTCTGGGTGCCACAATGGTCGTGAGTGGCATTTCGGTGAAGTCTATTTTGGATGCTTGCCGGTTCAACCGCTGTGGAGTTTGTGCAAACTGCGGCATTTCTACAATGACTGTCACGCTTGACGGTCTGTGTTTCAATTTTGTTTACCAGAAACCCATGGAGAGCGTCAATGCTGGGCATAGGAAGGTCCGACTTATTTGGGACGCTGTCTTTTTAAAATTTGAAGTCTGACTAGAGTTTGGGCCATTTGGCGGGCTCAATCTCACCTGCACCAGGAAGACGTGCTGTTCATCTCGATGGATCTTCTGTGACGTCCTTGTCACAAGCTGCTATTGGACGCTGCCATGCACTGATGCGCTGTGAGCCATCCGGCTCAGCGTCAATTGTGTGCCACCATCTTGTAACTAGTGTCAAGATGCAAGCATCGGACTTTGCCAGTGCCCCGTGTCAAGCAATCCTTTTCTGAGTTTTTTGCCAACTGAGACCTGGGGCGTTGCTGAATTCTAGTGGATTGACGCTTTTACAGGTTCTATTTTAAGTATGCATCATGTGCATGTCCACGACAGTACGCATGCACATAGTCGAGGGGCAGCCACAAATTTCCCCGGATTACACATGGTGCAGGGGACACTTATTGACTCATGCCGTTCTTCTCACAGTGTTCTGTCATTTTTTTGTCTGTGTTGCCAGCACGTTGGAAATAAATGGGAATTTTGCAGTCAGTGCTGTGCCTTATTGCACAGTTTGCAAATTGACAGGCAACATTGTGGTATATATACAAGAAGTGTGGTTTAAACGATCTTTAAATGAGGCATTGGGCACTTAACTAGACTATGCTCGTGAGCTACAAACTGCCATAGAATCTATTCCAGTGGTATTTTGACATTTTGTTTTGATTGAAATATTACAGGCAAGTTTTCATGTCAGAGAGTTACTCTCCTGGGATGTTTGGTTTGTCAGTTAGCATTTTTTAGTTGCTAATCTACTTTCATGCTTTTCTGTCTTCTTTACTTTTGGGTTGCACAAGATGACAGTGTGCCCATAGTAGTTCTACTCAGGTGAGAGGTCGCTCACCGATATTGAGGTACTGGTGTAAAATTTACATTAGTATGGGCAAAGAGTTTTTGCTTTATTAAGAGTTTAGCGTGGACAAAATGTCATATTTTGGTTATTGTTTTGTTATATCACAGTTCAGGTTCCCTTACGTAAGGGTGGTTCTTGTCTTGGTGGCTGGTTCCCCACTTTTCTGTCTTGTTTTTACGCTACATTTATTTTTGGTGTGTTGTTTTGTGTGTAAGTCATAATGCACTGCACGTTTGGTCTGCACGTTTTGTTGGTTTGTGTGTAAGTCGCCTTGCACCTCACATTTTGTAGTCTTGTGTGTAAATCACCCTGCGCGTCACTTGTTGTTGTTTTGTGTGTAAGTCGCCATGCACCTCACGTGTTGTTCAGTGTAAGTCGCCCTGCGCCTCACATGTTGTTCAGTGTAAGTCACCCTGCGCCTCACATTGTGGTTGTTGTGTGTAAGTCACCTTGTGCCTCACAGTGTGTACACTCTGTGTTGTTCACCTTTTGCTACACATGTGCTTCATCTCTTCTTACTCTGAGTTGGTCTTTTGGGGTTTGTCCCTTACGTGTTGGTTTCACCCATTTTGTCTGTTGGGGTTTTGGGTGTTTGTCTTGGGGTGTGGCCAACCCTTCACTACATTTTTTAAATTGTTTATTGGGAAGGATGAGGATATTGTTTGTCAATGTTTTATTCTTGCTTGCCAATATTTTCCTTTTTCTTCAGGTTACGCAGTTTTCCTACTCTTGTGAAGTTGTATTTAGTTTTGCTTCCTTGAGTTTGAACTTTTTCTCGTTCTGTATATTTTCTTTTCTTGTTTATAGTTATTTCCATGTTTCATCACACTTTCATTTTTCATTTAAAAGGAAGGGGTTAATATTATATCCTCATAGTGTTATTGTATGTTATCCAGACTAGCTGTCTCCTAGCTGCTCAGCCAGAGTGAGAGATAGTGTCGGAATGTTGGTATGACTGTGATGAATGGAATGCTTGGGTGCCTGTGTAGATGAGTGGTGACAGTTGGAGATGGGCTGAGCAGCAGGCAGGCTGCTCCTGGTGGGGCTGGAGTAGGAGCTGGAGCAATGGATACACCTGGCTAAGGACTGATGTTTATATTTACTACCTGCAACTTGGTACTAATAAAGAAACCTACAAAACTCTTCCTGGCTACCTGTCATAAGGTGCAACACAGTGTCTGTGTGGTAATCGCCATTTCCCACATATTCTTATCTAGTCTTGGTGTATTTCAGATGAAAAGCACCACTGTCTTGGTTACTGGTTTGTTTTGGTCACATGGGTGGCCTATCTGCAC
This sequence comes from Triturus cristatus, assembly GCF_964204655.1. Lineage (NCBI taxonomy): Eukaryota > Metazoa > Chordata > Amphibia > Caudata > Salamandridae > Triturus > Triturus cristatus. The sequence continues at coordinate 1,378,043,824 of NC_140589.1, read as the reverse complement.
ACAGGAAGATGTTTACTTTTGTACTGCAAGATTTCGGACCTCTTCCTTAAATCTTAAGTTCTTCGGGTATTGTCAGATATCTGATGTCTTTTCGAATATTTCTGGCTTTAAAATGAGTTTAAGAGGATCCTCATTGTGTGTTTTCTCACCTTCCAGGTCTATCAGTCAGCTACCACTTTCTTCTTCTGTCCTTATTTTGTTAGTATTTTACTGGATACAAAATATCTTGCTTCACAGGTTCCTTAGCATTCAAACTTGGAAGACCTGTCTGTCAGAGGCACACACGGTGTTTGTAGGTTTGGGGCTGGTGAGCCACTGAATAGTAAAATCCAGTCAGGCTTTCAGGACATTCACAATGAATATGTATATTTGAGGCTAAAATGTATAAAATGAATTTCATGGTGTATTATTTGCATGTTTGTTGGTCATTCTAAAAACGCAACTGAGTTTACTGTTTGAAGGGGCTACTGAGACCCAGGCATTCTTTCTGACAAGGCCTCCCTTTTGACAAGTTTTGGTTCTAGCAGACTGCATTTGTAGTCACCCAGTGTCTAAACGTTCAAAATAGCTATTTTCCTTCCTAGAGGGATGGTTCTGTCTGCTTATACAGTTAATCTCATGTCTACACATGGATTTAAAGTCCAAGCCTGAAGCTAATTTCTAAATCGTGTTTCAATTTTAGGTTTTTCAAGACCGTTGCTAGATTTTAGCTTACATATAGCAATAATTATCTAGTTAGAGCCTAGAAATGGACAATGCATAGCAGCAGATGTAAAAAGTAATATAATAAGGCATGGGTGCTCAAGATATCCACAAAGATTGATTGTACATTGGTGGATGGAGCTGACCCTCTGCAAATTGGTCACACCCTTCAAATAATTCTGGCATCAGAGGAGCCAGTGTTACAATGGTCTGCTAAGATCTAGGCCCGCTTCCCAATGACGACTTGCATATGGCTGTAGCACTTGATATTTCTTACCAACAAACTCGGGTTTCCAAAGGGCCACACTCTGAAAGGATTAGACACACGTAAATTTAATAAATGCATACATTAGTAAGGTTGTGAATCCTATTTTTCTGTTGTCATTCCTTTCATGTTCATGCTTTGGTTACAGTATGCTTCTATTTGCACAATACATTGCTGAATTATACCTGTTTCCCAAACCCGGTGTGTGCTTAATGTATCAATTGCAAGCATCACAAATGCAAATATTTGGGAAAGCTTTTTTTTCTACTTGTACTTTCTGCCGTGCACTGACCATGTTTTTACAGTGTATGGAACATTTTATAAGCCCCTTATGTAAAGTGCCCACCCTATGAGAACTGAACAGGCTTGTGTACCTTTCAGCACTTACCGTGCTTTCTACGCCTGTATTTTTAAGTATATATGTAGTGCTCTAATAAGCATGGGGAAGGAATGATGTTTGTGAATAAACAGGAAGTTACAATATTTGCCGGTAACATCCTCATTAGAACCACATTTCCTTGATCATGCCCCTGTGAAAGTCCGGTATTCCAATACCAACTTAAGTTGTGCAGGTGGTTGCAGTTGGTGAGCATTGGCACTCATATTTAGGTTGAGCCTACAACAGTGCATGTGTTGCATGCGATCTTGCTTGCAAGACACTATTGCTTATAAGTAAGGGCTTAGAGCCTGCCCATTTCTTACCATTTGTTGACTTCCGGGTCACTCTTCTAGGCAGCCTCCTAATTGGCATGGGCAAGGGTCACTTGCATTCCTTTATGTGGAGTACAGACCAAGCACAGATTGATTAAACTTAGTCAGTGCCCGTTGACTGCTCCTGATGTGATTGAGGTACAATCACTTCATCCATGCCCTGACCCCTCTACTCCCATTTGGTGCTCCCTCCCACTTGTTTTATTTTCCCTATACCCCTCTCCTCGCGCTGTCCGTTATTGCTGCTCCCTTCCCTTCCCCCTTCATGTTGCTCCCCCTCACACTTTTCAAAAAACATATGCACCGTAGCACAGCCTGCTATGCAAAATGGCTCTAGAAAAAAGCTCTATATCGTGGTCAGTGCTGGCCACATCATAGCTCTTTTTTTCTTGACTTTAAGCATGTTGTAAAGCAGCTATTGCTGCTGTGCAAAATGTCTTAAAAACATTGACAAAGCCAATAGATCTTGCATAGGCGAGACCTTATTTATTTATTTATTTTAGTAGGTTTGTATAGCGCTGGCACTACCCGAGGGGTATCGGAGTGCTTTACAGCACTGTAACGACAGATATCGGACAGTCATAGTACAATAATAACACAGTCTAGTCAGTTATCAGTCAATCACAGTGCAATAAAAGTACAGTTTCCGGGGTCTAGTCATTCTCATTCAGTAATAAAGTATTACGAATGCAGAGTTAAGGGGTAGGGGTATATATAACTAGGTGGGGATTCTATGGTGCGATTGCATAGCTATTTTCCAGATGGCTAGAGGTGCCAGTTGAGGAATCAATTTTTTTAGTTGTCTCTTGAAGCTCATGAAGGAGGGGTATATGTATGGGGAGAGAATTCCAGATTTTGGGGGCGTTGCATGAGAACGAACAAGAAAGGGTTTTTTGTTTGTCTTTTAGGGAGGATGAGAAGGAGTGAGTTGGAGCTCCTTGGGTTTCTCGATTGTCCTGCTTAGTGAGTTTGGCTGCAAGGTAATCTGGTTTACCAGTGTAGGGCTTTGTAGGCGAGACAAGCGGTTTTGAAGCAGCAGCATGCTTCGATTTGTAACCACTTTAGGTTTTCAGTGCGAGGTAGATGTGATCATGTTTCTTTGCTCCTGTGACCATTCTTGCTGCTTCATTTAGGATGGCTCTCTTAGGGGTTACGTGTGATTTGGCTTCTCCTGTGAGTGTGGAATTTCCATAGTCTAGTCTGGACAGAACTAGTCCTTGCGTTGCAGTTTTTAGGCCATTTGGAGGTTGGAAGAGTAGGATTTTGTTGAGGAGTTTTAAGCTAGAAAAAGCACCCTTTGCAGTGGACCTTATGTGTGTGCTCATGTTTAGTCTAGAGTCCAGAGAGATCCCCAGGGATTTGGTGAAGTCAGCTAGAGTAATATTGCAGTTTAGGACATCTAGGTTATTTATCCGTTCTTGGACCTGTGGTGAGTGGCCATGGTTTGAGAAGACTAGAATTTCAGGGTTTTCTTGGTTGAGTTTGAGGTGGTTGTCTGATAGCCAGTTTTGTACTTTAAGAGTGTGGTGTTAAGTCAGCGAATGTCATTCATAGAAGATATTTCTAGTCAGAGCTGAGTGTCGTCGGCATAGAGGTGACAGGAAATATTTGCTTGACTCAGAATTGCAGCAAGGGGTTCCATGTAAATGTTGAAAACTGTCAAAGAGAGGACTGAGCCCTGTGGGACACCTCGGGTGATGGGTAAAATGTTGGACATTAAGTTGTGGATTTTTTTAGTTGGGGTCGGTCATGCAGAAATTAGGTGAACCATTGCAGAACAGTGCTGTCTGCTCCTCTTTGTGGTTGCAGGGCGCCCAAACGTAACTTGCGATCCACTGTGTTGAAAGCCACTGGTTGTTCTTGAAGGATGAGTAGGCAGCATCTGTTTGTGTCTATGGATTTATGATTGGCATCAGTTATATTCAATATAGCTGTTTCAGTGCTGTATCCCTTCCTGAAACCTGACTGGTGTGAGTCGAATAGGTTATTGGAGTACATGTGTTGGTTGAGTTCAGAGAGAACACATATCTCGATAATTTTTGTGAGGAAGTTAGGGTTGTTGATGGGTCTGAAATTCTTGTGATAGTTTGGATCGGCGTCTGTTTTTTCTTGAAAAGTGGGGTATTGGCTTTGTCAATGCTTGTTGTAGACTTTGCAGACTTTGACCCAGAGTGAGAAAAAAAGGCAGAATATTTAGAAAGTGGGAGGAAGCGAAAGATATGACCGTATTAAACGGTGAAAAGTTGGATGAAAAAGAGCCAACAAGAATGAGGTAGAGACCGGAAGGCTGGTTTGGTGGAAGAAAGAGTCTTGAGGGAGAATCAAAACTAGACAGCCTAGGAATTCTGGAACCCCGGTATTTGGCAGCACCAGAGGTGAGCTAGTAAAAAGAGGTTTGCACTTATGTTCTTTACAAAGTAATTATTCACTCTGTTTCTTGTTTAAAGGTATGTGTGCATGTATAATACAAATTTTGCACTCAGTACAAAATGTGTATCATAAGCATACTCTCATTATGCATTTTGTGTCTTTAATACTACTTATTCCAAGGCTTATTTAGTAGTCACTTGATTGTGGCTGCACAGTTTATGCACTTACTACACGTGTTGCATGACATCAGACTATCACAGCACTGACTTTGTAAACGAGTGTTTGAGACCTGCAAAGATGGCTTTTGCAAAGATCATAGCTAAGCAAATTATCTCCTGGTTACTATCCGATCAGAAGGAGTAACTGGCAACTGGAGGGAAGAAGTCCATCTCCAGCTGTGGGTGACCTATGGATGCAGGTCACCATACCAGCAGAACGGCTGTTTGACACCTGCCTCTTTTCTTACCGGCTTTACTTGAAGCATCCGCATTGAGTCTTATGGATATTTAAGATTCTCAATGTGGCAGGTTTTATAATATTATTGGTGGGGCCAGTGTCACATGACCAATTTTGAATATGAATTGAGAAGAATTACAGTGACATAGAAGTGTTGCGGGCTCATCTATTTGAGATAAATGTATATAATTTGACCTAAATTTATCATACATTTAATTTCCAAATCTCTGTTTTCCCCCCGCACAGACACCGTGCTGTCTGCTCATACACTGCCCTCCCTGTGATCTCACACTTTCCTTGGGCTGTAACTTTTGAAGACTCACTGTCCTCTCTGCAACATTTCCCTTCATCTCACAAACTCCCCCCCCCCCCCCCCCCCCCTCTGAACAGTCACTGCCCTATGTTGGATGGCAGGGGTGCCATACTTGAGTATTTTGTCATCGGATTTAATTAATAAACATTGACCTACAAATGCACAGACATAATACCAAATATGTGTGGCTAAATAAAAGTGCATGAGCCTAATCAGGTGCTTGCCCATCATCCTCAAAATTGTAAATAAATACCGCAACTTGATTCACATTAAAGAAGATTTTTTGAACGCACTCCAGCACTAAGCTGCACATTCAGGATTTTTTTACTTCAATGGATTTATTATCTGCCCTAAAAGGGAGCAGCGCCAGTGTGAATCCCAGGGCTATTTGCATTTCTCTAAAACAATGGCGCTTGCTAAAAATCTTTTTCCCCTATCTTACTGAGATCCCATTGGAATGGGAACTATTAGCTATGGTCACCACCTCCTGTGCTAACACTGTATTAGAACAGCTATGGGAATGGGAGCCATTAGCTATGACCACCACCTCCTGTGCTCACACTGTATTGGAACAGCTATGGGAACACATCTGTAGACTAAAGGGGACAAGAAAATGTCTGAGCAGGTGCATCTGCTCCAGGGCAGAGGTTTAGTGGGCTTACAAGTGCCTCACATGGATCGCTTATGTGACATGATGATGTGTGTCCTGCACTGAGGCACTGTAAGATTGACCATTCTTGTCCCTTCAAGGGTGGAGCTCCTCAGCTAATTTTTATTGTAGTTTTATACAGCGCAAACTCAACACGAAGGTATCAGGGTGCTTTACATGGCCACCAGTTGTATTACAGAGACACATTCATTTTGCTAGGCACAGGGAGATTACGCGATTTGCCCCGAATCGCAGGATGTTGAGCATCCCTGCTGAGACTTGAACCCTGTTCCCCAGCTGCTTCAAGGTTGACCGCTGTAGCTGTTAGGCCACATATTGTTGGAGCTCAAGCCCTAGTGCCCATATACCCTGTAATACCACTCCCTTGTGAGTTCACAGTACAGAACATTGATACCAGCTGTTGCATCTTAAGGTAAAGGTAGCATTGAGCTTCCATTTGTAATTAGATTACCAACTGCCTTTGGCATACATCCATAGAATGGACCAGGGTTCACCAAAGTTGGTCCTCCATGGCCGGATCTATGCCAGATTTTTAAAATAACTAGATTTATCTAAATGGGGATATGCTAAAATTCTGTCATGGATCGGGCTCTCCAGGACCGAATTTGGAGAACCCTGGACTGGAAAATCAAATGGGCTCATTCACACAATAAAACTGCTCTTGTTGTGTGAGGAGCCCTATTGTACATATGTAACCCACCCAGTCATGTCACTTAACACTTCCAACAACACGTGCAGTCCTTTCGTTGGAGAAAACAGGCTGCAGTTTTTTAGCAATCGCCATAAATCACTGTTACAGCAGGGGATCCACATTTGCACCCTCCATGCTTCTAGTGGTGGCTGGCATGTAAGGAGGGGGATAGGGCGGGTGGACAAAATAAAAGTAAAAAAATAAGTAAACAAAAAAATAATCCCACTTATCTTCATGGCGCGGCATGCTCCTCCTCATAGTGGTCTTCTCCAGGTAGGTAGGCTCCAGGGAATTGCAGTAACCAATCCTGGGGCTGCTCTCCTGCTGCATTAGAGCAGCGCCAGGATTGGCGGGAGTGGCCTCTCTCGCTGCTCCTGAGGGCACTGGAGCTTCAAGCTGTCTCTAACCTAGAGGTTTAAAAGGTGCATGTCTGGCTGGCCATCGCAAGACGGCCGGCCAAAAAGACATGTGCACTTTAAACTTAAAATGCCCTGCCCATCACTGCTTTCTGCTGCTGCCTGACTGGCAGCATCAGAAATCAGAAATCCCCGCCCCTCCGTTCTGACGCTCGGCTCGGGATGGGGGGTTGAAAAAGAAAGTAGTAATAAATGAACTTTTTTACAATTTTTATTTTTCTATCCGTGGGAATTTTTGTTAGTGGGGTGACGGTCCTCCGCCTTAATGGATGAGCCGCCCCTGCATGCTCCCCTGGCTACTGTTTGTCTGTCTTATTAAAGCCATCCAAGACGTGACCGGGCTGTTAGTGCCAGGTTTCCTCTGCAGCTACCTCCTGTCTCTTTCTTATCCACGGTGGCTCTCCCATCAGGCATACCAAGACCCTGGCCATGGCAACCTTTACCACCCCCTCGGTCTACCAACTGACCTCCAAGTGATAACTTGTTAGCAATTACTGCTGTTTCTGCCACCTAATGCCGCCGTAGCAGCTGCCTCTACTCCAACCCTACGATTGGAACAACCGAACCACCGTTCTCTTGGTGGTGCAGGTAGGTCATCTTTTTTTCCTAAATTGCTAGGCTATCCCCACAATTCTGCCATATAGGCTCTCAACCAGACAATCCCTCTGTTGCCATTGGTCAATTTGAGGTGCGTCGGCCAAACCAGAGGGCATACTTTCATGCCTTTATTTCAAGTGCATTACTGCTGCCCTCCCCCAATGACAGGATCCTTGGCACCAGTCAGACCTGCTAACTGAACCCTCCGCTAACTACATCCTCCTAGGGGACCTCAACTTCCACCTGGAGAACAACAACGACAGGAACACCACCGCCCTGCTGGACAACCTCGCCAACCTCGGACTTAAGCAACTGGTGAACACCCCCACCCACTATGCCGGCCACACGCTTGACCCCGTCTTCTCATCCAGCAAGCACATCTCCTTCAGCCACGTCACCGGACTCCACTGGACCGACCACAGCTGCGTCCACTTCAGCTTCGGAAGAACTACGACCCACCACCACCCGCAACACGCCCCCCGCCGGAGCTGGAGCAAGATCACCGCCGAACAGCTCACCGCCTCCCTCAGCCAGAACACTCCCGCCAGCACAACGGACCCCAACGAAGCAGCCAGCAACCTCACCAAGTGGCTGACCGCCTGCGCCGATGACCTCGCACCACTAAAGAACCCTCCCAGCAGACCCGGCAGCAAGAAAACCCCCTGGTTCACCAACGAACTCAAGGAATCCAAGAAAAACTGCCACACCCTCGAGAAAGCCTGGTGGCATGACCAGACCACAGACAACAGGACCGCCCTCAAGCACGCCACCCGAAAACATCATCAGCTGATCCGCACCACCAAGAAGTCGGCACTCAAAGAACGACTTGACAACAACGCCCACGACAGCAAGGAACTCTTCAGCATCGTCAAAGAGTTCTCCAACCCCAGCGCCGGATACAACTACATCACTCCCTCGCAAGACCTCTGCAACTCACTCGCCTCGTTCTTCCACCGCAAGATCGCCGACATACACAACAGCTTCGACGCACAGACAACGGACCCTACCACCGAACCAACGCCCGCCACCACCACCCTCTGCAACTGGACCCCGATCAGCACCGAAGACACCACCCGCACAATGAACTCCATCCACTCCGGATCTCCAACCGACCCCTGCCCACACCACGTCTTCAACAAAGCCGACGCCATCATCGCACCCCATCTCCGGGACATCATCAACTCCTCCTTCCACACCGCCACCTTCCCGGAGAGCTGGAAACACGCCGAGCTGACCGCCCTCCTGAAGAAACCAACGGCAGACCCCGCCGACCTCAAGAACTACCGTCCCATCTCGCTCCTTCCTTCCTTTTCCTGCCAAAGTCATCGAGAAGACCGTCAACAGACAGCTTGCCGCCTTCCTCGAGACAAACGGCTCCCTCGACCCCTTGCAGTCCGGGTTTCGGGCCAACCACAGCACCGAGACCGCCCTAATCGCAGCCACCGACGACATCAGAACCCTGATCGACAACCGGGAAACAGCGGCCCTCATCCTTCTGGACCTCTCTGCGGCGTTCGACACTGTCTGCCACCGCACCCTAGTGAAGCGCCTCAGCAACATTGGAATCCGAGAGAAAGCACTGGAATGGATCATCTCGTTCCTCGCCGGAAGAACCCAGAGAGTCCGCCTCCCCCCCCCCTTCAGATCCGAGGACACCGAAGTCATCTGCGGCGTACCACAAGGATCTTCACTCAGTCCAACCCTCTTCAACGTCTACATGAGCCCCCTCGCATCCATCGCACGCCAACACAGCCTCAACATCATCTCCTACGCCGACGACACCCAGCTGATCCTCTCCCTCACCAACGACCCTACCACCGCCAGAGCCAACCTACATGAAGGGATGAAAGACGTCGCCGACTGGATGAGGAACAGCCGCCTTGAACTGAACTCGGACAAGACGGAGGTCCTCATCCTGGGATCATCACCCTCCGCCTGGGACGACTCCTGGTGGCCCCCGGCCCTGGGCACCGCTCCCAAACCAACAGACCACGCACGCAACCTGGGCTTCATCCTGGACTCCTCCCTCTCGATGACCAGACAAGTCAACGCCGTCACATCTTCGTGCTTCAACAACCTGCGCATGCTCCGCAAGATCTTCAGATGGATCCCCACCGAAACCAGGAAGACCGTCACCCAAGCACTCGTCACCAGCTGACTGGACTACGGGAACACCCTCTACGCCGGAACCACAGCCAAACTTCAAAAAAGACTCCAACGCATCCAGAACGCCTCCGCACGACTCATCCTGGACATCTCCCGACACAGCCACATCACCGGACACCTGAGAGACCTGCACTGGCTCCCCGTCAGCAAGAGAATCACGTTCAGACTCCTCACCCACGCACACAAGGTTCTCCACGACCTGGGCCCCAAGTACCTCAACGACCGCATGACCTTCTACACGCCCACCCGCCAGCTACGATCGACCAGCCACGCCCTCGCCACCTTTCCACGCATCCGCAGAGCCACCGCCGGAGGAAGATCCTTCTCCTACCTGGCAGCCAAGACTTGGAACTCCCTCCCCACCCACCTTCGGCGAACCCAAGACCATCTCTCCTTCAGGAAGCAGCTCAAGACCTGGCTGTTCGAGCAGTGACATTTCCCCTTCCCCCAGCGCCTTGAGACCCTCCCGGGTGAGCAGCGCGCTTTACAAATGCCGTGATTGATTGATTGATTGATTGATTGATTGATACGACCTGGGCTCACTTATGTGTTTGGTTTGGCCTCCCGAGACCCAGCTCCGCCAAGCCAAGCCAACGCTCCTTTCTTGATTATTGAAGTAGGCGGTGCACAGGTACATCGCATGTGTAGAGCAGATTGGCGGCTCCTCCTCTATGGCAGAGGAGCATCGCCCCACTGCTTTCAAGCAGTGCGAGAAGGGGAAACATAACATGATAATAACTTTCAGTTACTCTCATGTTATGTGTCCTTTGCGGGCAGGAGGGTGGGTGGGGCTGATCTGCTCACGGAGCAGGGCAGGGACAGAGTGGTTTGTCCAACCAAGTGTGCAATGACTGTTTGGTCGGCCATCTCGGGCCACCCAAAGCAGTCATGCGCACTTCCCTGTTCTCCATGCTGGCTGCATTACAGCCTGCATGGAGAACATGCCAACCCCTACAGCCCCAAGCTGAGTGTCTTGTCACAGCACTCAGACCAATCACAACGCTGGCAGCGTTGTGATTGGTTATGGGGAGGGAGCCTGGCTGCCTGCTTCCTGTAAGCGGACTCAGGAGAGCAGGAGCACAGAAGATGCGTGACCCGGCCTTGAGTTACGTTTTTTTTGTTATTCTAAATGTCTAAACCCTGCTGCCCCCCGCGACACCCCGCCTGGTAACAACCCCCTCGTAACCCCCCGCATGGCTGCCGTATCGGCCCCCCAACCCACGAGCCATGCCGGCCACCCCTTGATATCTCTGTGCCAAGGAGAGACACATAATACGCCACACAATCCACACATGATATTGATTCATAAACAATAGGGTTAACATTACCAAAGCTTAAAAAGAACTGAATCTGAGTTTAAGTATTCGGCTGAAAGTTGGGATCACAACCACGAACTGCGTGGGTACTGGTTGAAAACAGTGATCAAACCAGTGTTACATAAGGCCACATTGGTCATGTTTCGACACAAATGTAAAAAGCTATAATTTTTCATTTTTATATATTTTTTTTTAAGTAAAACATTAGAATCGTACCTAAGAAAAAACGGGAATATTGTGGACTTCCTCAAGGAGTAATACATTAAACATCAAATTCCTTGCCTATCGCTGCTCTAAAAGCATCAGTTTACATATGCACGTAGGTAATACTGTGTGGGATGTTTCTAGCAAATACAGCAATCTGATAGTGAATGATAGCAGGCTGATGCTCTGCTTCATAGAAATATAATGCACCTTGCTTGGATGACCTCATTCAGTCAATTCCGGACCCAAAACGCTTCTAAAAGAAAGTTAGCCCTCTTGTTCCACATGTGCACGCTCATTGTTTTTTGATTATACCATTTTTTGTGTAGATTCTGGTGGTCCTGATGTGGCCTTGCAATAAAAAAGCTGAATTTAACAAATGTTGAGAAATGAGGACAGGCTCTGATACTTTTGTAGTATATCTATCTACTTTAATTGTGCAAAATTCATTCAAATCCTTACGTCTTTATTCAATAATCACACTTACATTGTAGTATTCATATATGCCTTCTCCGCATGTTTATGTCACCGGAAGAGATCTTTCTACCATACACACTTATGGATAGAGAAAACAGACTTCTATCATTTTTTAAATATAAATAAATGCAAAATCTAACCTTGTTTAAAAATAATGTAAGTTTCAGAGAAACTTTAATTACAGACTTTTACCATCTAGTTTAATTAAATCTGCCTTTTATCCTTAATTTGATTATAGTTTGAGTATGGGTCGTCAAAAGCAGGCAAAATGCACAGGCATGTAATAAAAAAAACAATCTGACAGCAAACAATTGCAACCCAATACATGCACCAAAGAAAGAGATTTAAGAAAAAGGCAGATAGAGAATCTAAATATATTTGTTCAACTGCACAAAAGCGATTCCAATAAGTGCAACTTTGTATATCGATATATAAAAGGAATTTTGTCTTCAAAATGTATCTTTCGTGGCATACTAGTGTGTTTCAAGCATTTAAAAAATGTATATTGTTACCGTCTAGTGATTGCCTGAATATTGTAGTAAGATAATCCCAAGAGGGTTCCAATTTTAAAAATTGAAAATATTTGAAAATATACAGTACTTAAAATAATATAAAAGCATCAGAACAGTGATATTTCCTAGGGCATGACCGTTTTAGCAAAAACATTAAACTTAAGTCTGTAGACCCATTTCTGATTTTGCTGATTTTTTTTTCTTTTCTTTTTAAGGATGTAAACCAAAAGCTGCAAGAAGATAACCAGGAGCTGAGAGACCTCTGCTGTTTTCTGGACGATGATCGTCAGAAAGGGAAGAAAGTGTCCCGTGAGTGGCAGAGGCTGGGCAGGTACACATCCGGAGTAATGCACAAGGAGGTTGCCTTGTATGTACAGAAAGTGAAGGACCTGGAAATAAGGCAAGAAGACATGCTCAAAGAAAACGTGGAGCTGAAGGAGGTTTGTTTGATGTTGGACGAGGAGAAAAGCGGTGGAGCGGGCAGTAGGAGTTCAATAGACAGCCAAACTAGCCTAAGCCAATTAAATCCAACCACAAGTACTTTCCTGCGGGATGTGGGTGATGGGAGTAGTACCTCTAGTGCTGGAAGCACAGATAGCCCGGATCATCATAAGCATCATCCGAACAGCAGCCCCGATCACCTTCAGAAACCGAGGCGTGAAGGAAGTCCTGAGCAGCAGAAGCACAGGAGTGGAAGCCCCGAACATCTTCAAATGCCGAGAGGGTCAGCAAGCCCTGATCAACAGAGGCACCTGAAGGGCGCCAGTCCAGAACATCACAAAGTTGTGGTGGTCAAAGGTAGCCCCGAGTTGCAGAAGCACACGGCTAGTACCCCGGAAAACCTTCAGAAGCACATAATGAGTAGCCCTGAGCATTTTCAAAAACACAGACCTGTGAGTAGCCCAGAACTTCAAAAGCACAGAAGCGGCAGCCCGGAGCATCTTCAGAAAAGCACAGACCATCTTCAGAAAGCAAGAGGAAGCAGTCCCGAACATCTCAAGCAGCATTACGCAGGCAGTCCGGAACATCTCAAGCATCTCGGCGGGGGCAGCAGAGAAGGCACGTTACGGAGACAAGTAGCAGACGACATGTCGGCTCATCACAGGAGTGTATACAATGGAATGAATGGTGGGTCCATAAGCCTGCTGAAACCACACTTGCACAGACTGCTCAAGTAGAAGTCATATGCTACCTTTGAAGTGAAGGATGGTTTCACGCGTAAGGATAGAGCATGCATCATAACTTTCAGAGCATTAACCCCATTTCTCATTTGGCAGTTCAGTTCACCATCAACTACACACCACTATATTTTTGTGTGTTCCATTTTTTTCGTTTGTTACTACTAAACTGTTGGTTTTAACTGTAAATTAATATTACAGCATCACAAACTAAGTTGATTTGTAGCCATCATGGCATGCTAACATTGTTTTAAGTTTGCTAGACCAAACTGATCCATCTGGTAAAGAAGCTTTCAGCACCATATGCTATTTTGTGAACGTATTTGAATGAATCATTTAAGTGCAATCTCATTACAATGAAATATTGTGTGGTATTTAAAGGTATTATTGCAAATTACAATTCCTTTTAGGTGTCACCAAGATCAGGTCCTTTTTAGCGATGGTAGGCAAATGTGGCTTTGTGTGTCAGTTACTGTAGCTTTTGTGTGTTTCTTAGATTCCGTTTTCAATTATGTTCTACATAGTAAGACCTGTGGAGTTTTATAGTTTTATAGCTGACATTTCTATAAAAGGTATTTGATATAACGTGGTTCAATCCTGTCTTAAGTTTAGAGTTTATTGTGGCTTGTTTAACCGTTTGCAGAGATGGAAGCATCATTCACACGACATGTACACAATTTTAAAACACATCTGAACACTTTTTCAGTGCCTACCAAAAAGTTGTAGACATGGAATGATTCAAAAGGAGCAGACATTTATCAAGTTGTGAAGTAAACTAATTAGTTGTGTTGTGAAAGACAGACCAGTTAGAGATGCTCACATGTGATCTGTAATGGTGTGGTCAGAGGTGGTTTGGTGGAGTTGCTACCCTTTCTTTTATGGAAGTCATGGCATTTGTTTTTTTATATGGACCAAATATTTTGAGGTTCTCTAAACTGTTCGGTTTGATTTAAATGGCTAGGTGCCTGGTATGAATTGGCTCAATGCAATTAGAAACACTCCATGACTTTTAATTGGTATATTGTCTAGCTCAAATTAATGTCAGTTAAGGCTTACACCTACCTTTGTGAAAATTAAGATTTTTGTATCCAAAACATCCCTACTTTTCCTCATTTATTATATTTGTTGGAGAATGATACAGGTATAACTGATGTCTTTGCCCCTGTTCTACAGATCTGGAAGTGACTAATTCATGCTAATTTGATCTCATGGGTCTCCCCATTGTTGTCTCATATTGTTTTATGCAAAAAAGTGTACACATTGTGTCACAGTGATGTACCATGATAAAACATGGCAACATAGGAAAATTTCTGGTCAGTCTTCGAGTTGATGGTACATTTAAATTATTCTGATTTGATGTGCATAAGAAGTTATGCAGCAACATGCAATTTGAGCACCAAAAACCATGAAATAGTGTGCACTTGAATATAACATAAAACATCAAACCACTATAGTGAAGGAATAGCGCGTCCTTAAGGAGCCAATATGCGCTCTGATAATAAAAAAATAAAAAATCCAATAAATTTATGAAGAAGATACACAATATTCATTATGGGCATCTGTGTTATGGTTTGATAATTTTCTTTTTTTTGCGGTTCATTCTCTGATTACCACATAACATTACAGTAAAAAAAAACAGTAGAGCTGTTCCTGAAACTGTGGCAAACAACTTTGTGGCACAATGAATTATTATATGGAGAACACAGTGGCGTACCATTAGCAACTGCGGCTCCTGCGGGTGGGGGTGTCGGGGCGAGCTCCAGGGATGTCCCCTCCGGTACTGTGCATGGGCGTCACGCCCATGGCTTGAGAGTTCCTGATTGGGTCAGTCGGGAAGGGGGGGGGGACCTCCACGTACTTTGCAGTACACCACTGGGAGCACACAACAATGTTCACCAAGCAAGCCCCATATCAAGGCCACTGGAATTATGCAGTATTGAAAGAAACATTTAGGAGGCAGGATTGACTACATTTTGCAGTAAAAAAGCGGCAAATAATGCAGCGTGATATTATTTTGTCATTTTAATACATTAATACTCTTAGCAGAGGCCCACTGCAACACTTAATAAAATCAGTTACATAAATGTGACTAGTTAACAGTGCTTAATTTGAGCTGGGTGTTTCCGGTGCCCAGCACTTAATTAACAACACCGGCGCTTATGACCGCTGCCACATGGTGACACTGTTTGTGTAATTTAAAGATAAGCAGAACAGCTGTTCATTCAATATGTATTAAAAACAACAATTACCTGCTCCCACACCTTTGTTAGAGCTGTGGGGGCCTCGAACAGTCTGAATTATCACACTTGTAGGAGTGTGAGGGTTAGTAGTTGTGTTGGTACTAATAGTGAATTACATGGCAAAAGTGGTAATCAAAAATATGCTGCATAAGTGGCCCAGCCCCTCAATAGATTTCATGAGAAATGCCAGGTTGTTTAGACCAACACAGAACTGCAATGACTATTTCGGCAAGATAAAAAGATGCCTTCTTTAGAACGGCTGAAAATGTACTTGCCATGTTTGCAAAAAAATATTGGAAAGGGCTGACTTAGGTTTTGCTCCACATTAATATTTTTCACACAGAAAATCACATTGGAGGTGAAAGCAGATCCCACAGTTGCAGTGATTTTACACTTTACCATTGTGGAAAGACAGAGATTTTAAAGACTTGTTGGCTTGCCTTATATTTTCAACCACAGCGGTGTTAGGTTTCCATTTCCAAGAGATGCTTCACTAGATGAGAAGTTGCAACTGTGGCAAACGAGTCAGCCAACAGGGGCCACTTGGTGACTTGACATTTGATGCTATTTTTATGAAGTGTCTGAGGGCTAATGTTTAGATGGATATTAATTAAGGATATTCTCATGTGGGTCACTTGTCTCTTATTGCAATATGATATGACAGGAGCATGGTCAGACTGGACGTGGCCGGCACTTTTGGTCTGCCAGCAAATTCTGTTTTTGGAAATGATTCTTTCATCATGTTTGAAAAAAGAATAAAAACAAGGGCAGGGTTCTGACTCAGAAATGTTAAGCAATCCACGTGAATCTTTGTAGGACACAATGCCATTGCTGTAAAACGCCTAAAATCTGAAACTGCATATTTTTTCAGGAAATGTTTGAAATAATTAACTTTTACATTTGGAATTGCTATGCGTATGTATATAAAATAGGTTAGTTTTGTACTAAAGCAAAAATCACAATTTTAGAACTATTATTAAGATCGTATTTTTGGCTCACTGAAGTTATTTTATGTTAACCTAAATTGCCTTCTTCATGCATTGTCTCACTCTTACTACAACATTGGAATGTTGGAAGCTCCATTGAAAACAATGGAGTAGCTCCGGGCTTATAATGGCTGGTATAAGCCCTGAGCTCCAACATTTCAATGCTTCTTTGTGGCTGTGAACAATGGCTTCAGGGAGCCTGAGGGGATTTCAATCCCCTCGCGCTCACTGAAGCCTTTGTTTAATTTGTTAGAACTTTCTGCCCTCTAGTGGTAGAATGTTCTAATAGCCTTATAGCCCTTCGTAGCAGGGCTATACCGGCTATTAAAGTCCCGCTGTCTTGTTAAAGTCCCTCGCCTTCGGCTCGGGCATTTAACGATGCATCGGGCTTTTAATAGCCGGTATAGCCCGCTACGGCGGGCTATAAGGTTATAGTACGTGTGATGGCAAGTTTTGCTAAACCGGATGTTTGCCTGATGAGATTTTCCAAATATTTCTAGGCCGCAGTGAGTTAACATGGCGAGCTGTGTTTCTCTGTTTGCCTGCATAGGCCCCTGTCGTCAAAGCCTTGCTTGTTTTGATCATTGTAAAGAGATTATCAACTTGCTGAAGACTCTCTTCTATTGCCCTTTGGTGTTTTAGTTCATGATAAAAACCTCTTCACATTTGTGACTACGCTATTAGAGGGGGTTTGCGGAACTACATAATCGCATTAAACTTCAAGAAACTTTTACAACAGAGCTCCTTATATACTATAGCTAAATTTTAGATCAATACTACGTTTTAGACGTTTAGGCCCTCCTTTTAGACTTGGTTGGAGGAGCTTCCACACAGTTTAATTTTTGCTATCACTTCCTCATGACAGCTGCCGGAGGTATTTGTTCTTGATTTCAGACGCACCAGAATGGGAAAATGGCAGATGTCAGCATTGCCATGCAGGGATCCCTGGCCGGGATACTGGGCCCTGTTATTTTTCACATTGTAAACAACATATACAGTCATGTCTGTCTTTAAAAGATTGCTTATTTATATAATAAAAATATGAGTGCCATGCTAGACGGGCAGTCCCAGCTCATTAGATCACAACCTCATCAGTCTGCTTTAACTAATTATATGAACAAAATGTCAGACTGCCATTTTCAATGTGAAAAAGCATGGCAGCCACTCAAAAAACCAAAGACCGGTGACAATTTTTCACAAAAACATCCACACCTCAGGTTAAAGCATTTTGTGATCTAAGATATAACTTAAAAGACAGCAGAGTGACACTACCAAATAGGAATTTCAAGTTAAGACAGACGGGAGAATCTGAATTCCAAAGGATTCAAGCACTTGGTGCTGAGGAGACTGGCTTCAAATGAGAAGACGAAGTAATGTCCTTCTACTCAGCTTGAATCCTTTCGGCCTACTTTTCCCTTCCCAACTATCAGACAACTTGCTCAAACCACATAGACACACAGTAAAGAGTGCATTTCTAATTCTTGTTGTCTAGGTAGAAAAAGTCTCTTTCACTACCGCAAATACTAAATGATGAATACTTCAGACAGGTGTTATTTTCTGTCATAGGGTAACATGCATTTCAGTGATCTTTTTTTGAAGGCAGTAACTCTTTACACGTGCTCTTCACATACATTACCACTTCATTAATTGTTTTCTTCTTATGAAGGCTAAATGTTAACGCCTAGAAATCTATGCTATTAATCAGTTTACAGAGTGCTGAAATTCTGAACAGTACATCTAAGCACTGTAAACCTTTTTGGGAGTATTTAGTAGAGGTGGGCCCTCAATAGCCTATGAAAACTTTATTGCTGTAAAAGTAAGGCAGCACCTTCTTCCATTTAAGGAAAAAATCTAATTCTGTTGTATTTTAATCATCTTAGGAAAAACCCTCTGTTACTGAAAACTAGTTTCCAAAGAAATAACTCAGTCTAATAGAGCTAACATGTTTGTAAGGTTAGTTGTTGTTTTTCTGTCCTTATTGTTTTGTTGTTCTTATAAAAAACACCTGTGGAATGTATTCCGTCATGTATTCATGGGGTAAGCTTGAAATGGTACGGTCAATGTTTCTTCACCTCATGCACTGTGTGTAGAGGGTGTCGTTTCCAGAGTCAGACGGGGTTCGCAGGGTCCTGTGGCACAAGGGGCCCCCATACTGCAGGGGTCCCAACCCTTTATGGCCCTCAATTGAACACAAGGCCAATGAATGTCTGAGATATTGAAGATTCAGGGCCCCCTCTTCATATTCTGCCGGTGCATCATTTTGCGTCCAGCCATTGCCAAGAGTCAATTTAGGACAGCAGTTAGAATCACTTATACAAATCTCGCCCTTCTTTGCGTGACTATTCGGCATCCGCAAGGATGTAGCAGTTTTTGTGACATACGGTTTCTGTCATCCCATATCCCATCAAGTGCTCTAGTTTTTTTTCACAACCTGAATGTGGCAGGGCATCTGCAGTCCAAATCTCTCTTTTTCAGTGAAACGTGTCATAGAAACTGAAAAGGTGTTGTGTCTGTGCCTTGTATGTTTATTTCTTGACACAAATATAGACTTTTTTTTAGTCTTTAAAGGGACTTTTTGTTTAAAAATTGGATGTTTTTGCATACTCTAAAAAGCAGCATAGGTCCACATAAGGGATATTTTTGGTTCAAAAGGAGAAGAGTGGGTGGGAATTGAGAGATGTGGTGACTTAAAGCAGGAAGTCTCATCTAGTTAGGAGACAGCATGTCCTTTTTAAAAGCGATTTCCAACCTGCAAATGAACATTAACATTACGTGTAAACTTCAGGCTAAAATTAAAATATCGTTCTGGCTTCATCTGAGGACGAGAGCTTCAATCAGGCAGACGCTTTGGTGAAATGTGGACTTTCTGCAAAAGTGATTTACTTTCCCATACCCATTTACCTTCAAGGGGGTTAACCAAAGGTCATTGCTACAATTTCTCTGAAGCACACAGTTATGACCACTTGTCAGAGACAAAGGTAACCTCTACAGAGACGGTCGGGTCCATTTCTGATTAGACAAGTGAGTAAAGTGAGATGTTGGCTTTGAAGTAGCAGGTTTTTTTCACGTATGTACAGCTCCAGAATTTTTCATGACGAACTTCCGGGAAAGAGCTGTCACGCTCTATGCATTGATTAATCTGGGAGCTTTAAGAGATGTAGACTTTGTGTTTATTGTATCTTGGGCACTTTATGATTAGCAATGAGCTTTGATTTTGTGTCCAATGAGAATGGTGAAATGGCACATAGTGGTGTGTAGCTGACCTGCTAATGAACTGATGAGGTAACACATGCTGTTTGCTAACCACAACACATGTGTAAGAGCGCACAATAGAAAATGGAAACAATTACTATTGGTAAAGTCTCCCTGCATACTCATACACATGCGAAATCCATTGCAAACGTGTGTTGGTTGTGCACATATATAGGTATGTGTGTGTAGGTGTATATATACATTTATGTATATGCCCACTTGTAATTACATAAAGTTAGATTATATATAGCTTATTTTTTGCATATTTCATGGTGCAGAATATTCTGCTTAAAACAAGATGTATGTTTTATGAATTTCATATTGATAATGTTCTGTCTTGTGCAAACTAAAAGTTGTTATTGATTTATGTTTTATTTTGTGTGTGTATATTATATATATGTGTTAGGTGTTTGTTATGTTTGGAGATACAGTTGAACGAATTTTTGTGATATTTGACTGTGACATTCAGTGCTTTGGCTGGGAGTAGCCAGGTGATGGAGGACTGGGACCCAGGGGCATAAGGGGGCCTCTACACCAACATGATGGCTGTGTTTTACTCCCTGGGTGGAGAGCAGGGCATCAAATGTCCTTCCTTGCAGCAGGGCCCATGGCACTGTTTCGACTCTGATGGCATACAAGAGCACACTAAGGGACAGGCTACCTATTTCATGCCGCCAGTAGCCATGGACTGCTGATCGTTTCCTTTAGGATAGCTATATGTTACTCAACTACAGGGTTTAGAATGCAGGCCAGCCTGATACTAGCATTTCAAATTAAGATAGATGCACATAGGTATGTGTAGTGACTTGGCAATCACATTTTTCAGCAAGGAAACCTCAAACATATTTCAACAGCTGCACATTTTTCAGAATTTTGCAAGGCTATATAAAATTGATTGATAATACCGTATGTGCTTCTTGTCCATAGCAACACATCTTTGGTTTCTTTTTTTGTTTTTTGTCAAAACTGTTCTCTGAATAATATAAAATATTTTGTTGAACAATTTGCGTGCGTTTCAATAAGTGTGCTTTCAATACTCGATTTATATTGGGCTGTTTGGGTTTAATTTTTTATTGTACTGTTTGGTTGCATTTCATTTTCACTTGTGTCCAAATTCAGGAATGCCTTCAGAAGGTATGCGTTTCTTTTAAATCAGGGCTCTCATTTCACATTTTAATTTTTTATTGTACTGTTTGGTTGCATTTCATTTTCACTTGTGTCCAAATTCAGGAATGCCTTCAGAAGGTATGCGTTTCTTTTAAATCAGGGCTCTCATTTCACATTGTGCCTATCCACAAATAATGCTATTGTTTGATCTCAAGAGTGTTAGCAATCAGCTACATTCCTATATGATAATTTAAACAGAAATGTCTGCCAATTTCTTACCTCTACTGATGTAATCATGACTACAGAAGTGTGATATTGTTTGACGAAGGGTGTGCTTATTAATAACTGGAAAGCTGACTTCACTCAGGAGCAGCAAATAAAGAGTATTTTTGGTGAGCGTTCCTTATTCTATATTAATGTTCAAATCCTATCCAACAATGCAATTGTAATAGTTCCTTGCTTACAGGATTGCATAGTGCCTTGTGGCATTACAGCAGGCTATGAAACCAACAGTGATTATGTGCAGTGCCACAGCATGTGATCTGACATGACACTCTCGAACACATTGTACAAATAAGGAAAATTCCCCCTGGCTTTGGCTTTACACAGCTCCTAAGAATGTCCCCCAGCTTTATATTGTCAAAAGCAATTTGCGAAACATGTTTACTTCTAGGAAATCTCACATCTGAGAAATGCATTCACTAAAGGACTCGAATTGTTGTTGAGTTAAACATGAAAATATCTGAAACTTTGAATGTGCCCTAAAATTGACTGTAGTTGTGGCACAACTCACTGTGCTACCAAGGGCTAAACGTGTACAAAATACCTGCCTGTGTTTTAGCTCTCCTCGTAAAACTGTGTGGTATCTATCACTTCTATTGCTGTGTTAAGAGAAGAGACTTGACATATTTGAGGACTCAATGGTGTTCCTTATATATTGATCATAACATGGGGGTTGAGATACCAGGAGGTGTTTGAGGAAGTGTAGTTAGAGTTGTTCCTGACTTATCTGTGGCACCTATGATGTCTGCTGCTCCTTGTTATTTAGTGTGGTGATTTGTGGTTCAGATGGGTGATGATCTAAAATGAATGTTGTAAAAGAAATTCAGCAACTCAGTTTTTGGTGGTAGTCATTTCATGCTAATCCAAATTTGGACATAGACTGAGCTTAGTGAAGTGTCCAAGAAAATATAGCTGCATCACACACTTGGAAAATAATATTTGTTCGTATACATTAATTGATAGTGCTGGTAGGCGAGAGGTTGTATGTCTGGAAACATCTACAGAAATATCATCTTGCATACATATTGCGTGGTAAATATTGTATGAATTCATAATGTCTCCATGGGTGCAGGTATTCTGTTAATGCGCTATCATTTGTAAAAGAAGAAGTACTGGTGCTCCAAACCCAAAGCTAGCGCTATCAAAGGTTGGTTATTAACGCACAACATGGCAAGACGAAATATGGGAGTTGATGATTATTTAGACATGTAAAAAAGGATTTCCAAGGTAACATTTTTCAGGTGTAGCCCAGCTTTCTCAATAGTTTCAAATGAAATAACAGAACATCTGCATTTTGCCTTTGTAATATTGTGTATCAACTTAAGATGTGTTACTAGGTTTTTGCAATGTAACCTTCATGTACCGATAGTGTGTGTCATTTGTTTTTTTCGTTGTTTCATTTTGTTTTCTTTTTTAATTTGCATTGCAGGGTCATATTTACTAATGCCTAACTGTATTTGAGACACACCTGAGGCACCACCATGCATCTTGCAAACAGTACCACAAAGAAGATGAGCAGGCCCTTAGTGAACAGGAACCAGCCCCCAACCCTCGCTGAAGCTGTGCCCTCACAGTAGCCATTTTTCCTGGCTCTTGTGTCAGCACTTAAACACTGGTGCACTCACAACAGAGGGGGCAGCAATTAGGTGTAGAAGTGATCGTGGTTGAGTACTATACAGATGATCTTGTGTATTTCCTTCTTTATTGCAGCATCTTGGTCAGATATTCTGTACGTAGAATCAAAGTGCCACATACAATACTTTTGAACTAAAGGAAACCAAAACCAAAATGCGTGAGAGCAGAAAAAGCGAAACAAAAAAACCCAGGAACACTCGACACATTGATTATTGTTCATTCAAGCACTGCCCATGAAGACCTGGATAAAGTAATTCTATACCAGGGGAATCATAGCTCATTGTCCTAACTTAGAGTATCAGAGAGGAGAAGCAAGTTGGTGGTTGACTCTGGAGCTCTTTGAAAATGGATGTCGATAGTGGTTGAGAGATGTCTTTAAGCATAGTAGGACCGTTTCTATTTTGAGTTTTAGGGTGGCATTTCAGACATCACAGTGGAAAGTAATCGTCTTTCTGCGGCAAGAGAGGTTTAAGTATGATGAGATAGTGAAGGGCCTGTGATCGGATGGGGAAAATAGGGATATAGTGAGAGGTGGACAGTGCCAGGTAGGGACGAGTAAGAGCTTGAGTTGATTTGAGCCTAAGTATAAGGCTGTTGTAGAGGACTTGTGAAGTACATGCCCGCTTGCTTGCCATCCGGAAAGGTATTTATATGTCTAACGAGCGTGGGAAGTTGAATTAGCTATACATGACAAAGCCTCATTATTTCTAAGGTCCAGAACTTGGTAGGACGCTTTCCTGCGAACTAGAGGAGGATTGTGATTTTGGATGAGTGAAAGGCAACATTTTACACATATTTCAGGTTTTCTGATTTTGAATTAGGGTAGTAGTTGAAAGGCAGATTAGAAAGAATTTGAGAAATGTATTTACGAGTCAATATACCAGACACTACCTCTACTGTAGAGTAAAACATAGGTTTAGGACAACTGTCCCTGAGAAGGTGGATACCTACCAATAATGAAAACATTAGAAACCGCTTGTTGTTATTTATATAATGATGTATGATGATGCCAGTACTAAGAACAGTGACCCATGTAGGTATTAAGAATAGTAAGTAACAAAATTCGAACCTACTTCTGACACCACGTAGGTACTGCGCATTTCCCAGAGATCTCAACACGTACAAATTGAGTATTTCCAGAGAAAATTGTGGCAACTCAACAATGCCCTTTGCCATTAGATAAGAATTGATAGCAGTGCCCAATGGTAAATTAAACCAAAACTCACTGAGAGAACGAAGAACATAAGCAAGCAGACATCCCCGGCATCCAGCATGTGCATGCTATCATCCACCACCAGAAAGGTAGCTGTCTTGATGTCATAACCTGACTCGATATTGATGAAGTGAATGATGTGAAAGGTGGTATTAGATTCCTCTTGGACATTATACTTGGAAGGTGTGTATCGGTTGAGACAAACTTCATATGTACGACCAATTAGAAATTCTCAGAATGTTCTTCTGGGAATCTGAGAGACTTGCACAGATTCCGTCAGCCAGTGAAGGAAAATGTTATCCTTCACAGTGATAAATGTGGTCTTCACATTGAGCGTTTATTAAATTTATTCTGCTCCCTGTCCTACTTGAGCACCAATGGCTCGGCTCTGTCGGTTAGGGCGATCTCAGTTGCCTTTGTGGCCTAAATTCCAATTGCCAGCAACTGAGTAGACTACATGACTCAAAGTGATTTCCAGATTGGATGCTTGCTAATTTTCTAAGAATATCAGTGAAAAAGAGACTGTATAAGTACAGTGATAGTTGTGTTTTGCAGGTCATATGGTACTAGTGAAGATCCTGTCACTGAGCCATCCGAGATTGGTGAGCAGTGGCCAGAACTGTGCATATTTTTCACAACTGTAGACGGGCATGAGCCTTCATCGATTGATATTTCGGTTACTCGTAGTTGAAGTTTTTTTTATATCCTTCTTTGTTACTAAATCTAAACTGCAGAAGTACACTGTTCCATTGAATATAATGGTTTCTTCTCTTTTCCCTAGACCTAAAGTAAAAGATGTTTAAAGTATTTCTTCCATGACATGGCTACACTTTTATTTCTAATTGTTTCTATTTGGAATGCAACAATCTCTTGAAATTTTGAGTGAACGTTTGTTCAGCTTTATACTTTTTTGATTTAGTTTAAAACTTTTAGTGGTCTTTCTTTGTTTTCCTGAAAGGAAAAAGAACACTCTTTCTTTGCAGTGTTTCTTGGCTACATTGTTTGTTAGTCCTGTTTAGCCTTCAGTTAGTTATATGATTTCAGTTGCTATTTGAGGAAGCACTAATTATGGCATTGCTTGGTTTTACATTTTTGGATTGTCTTTAATAGAGCTAACTTTACTTAAATCAAATAAGTGCTGCAAGGTCATATTATTGGCAATAACAGTGCTATACAAATATCTGTTAATATAGCACAACCTAACATAACACATTCCTCAGCAAAGTATTATACTATATTAAAAGATAAGTGTTACTGATTTGGGAGGCTACTTTTATTTGCTGATTGTGTGAAGGTGCAGATAGTCATACCTGCATACCATAGCATTTGTCTCATTGATTTGTTAAATATCTTTCCTGGTCTGAACGACTTTCATCATCAATCTTCAAGCTCCAGCTTTCAATTCCTGGAGGCAGATCGTTATCTCACTTAATAGACAACAAGTTAGCTCGGTTTTAAACTGCACACGTGATGTGTACAGGCTGAGTTCCCTGGGCTAAGACAAACTGGTCTGATCAGATCTGTGAATAGATTTGTATACTTTAATTAACAGTTTAAAAGCACTAAACAGAATCAAGAAATGAATCCACCTTGCTTCGCTTGCAGAAAAAAAGTGCAATTATCCTAGTGTTTACAACACTAAGCGGTGATGGTGATGACATTTCCCCTTAAGCTCAAAACATTCCTTTTGAAATCAGCCCTATTGGAAAACACAGCGATTTGGATAGGTGAACGTCCCTGTAAATGGCGTAACAACCTGACTGGAAGCCCATGTGTCGAAGAGCCACTGAGAATTGGATACAAACGTTTATGAAACACTAACATGAACATACAGTTGAATCTATAAGGTGTTTGCATTTGTGCGTGTTTTGCTTCACTTTGAAGAAAATGTGGTTTCATTCTTGTATATGAAGAACATTTCCAATTCAATTACCTTTCCTCTTCTCAATGTAAGCTGCATTTCTGAACATCAATACTTTTCTATTTCTGCTTCAACCTTGATTATGCTCTTGTTATTTCACTCTACTGGCATTACTCCTTGTAATCAACAATGTAATCTCTTCACCTCACTCCAAGGTTCCTTCCCTACCCATTCTTCTTAACCTATCTGCAGCATTCAATGTGGCTGATCATATTATTCTCGGAAACACTCTGTCATTGGTCCCTCTGCTCCATGCTTTTCCATGTTTTCTTATTTCTTATGTGGTTTTTATTATGGTAGCCAGGGTGGACTCTACTCTTTTCAACTAATTCTTCACTATGGTATTACTGAGGGTTTTCTTTTCTGAAGAAGCAAGCACCATATTGGCTTCCATCATCACATTTTCATTGCCTATTCTGTCATGTTTTCACTGATGATTTACACATTTGTTCCACTTTCTCACAATCATTTTATGACACTATTTCAAATACATCACTTATGTTATTTATGGGATTTGTAATCTCTGTCCTCCTCTGAACGTAAATGACACACAAATTTCTCTTTTTACATGTTTCTTGCCCTATGTCTTTCACATTTCCTACTACTTTCTTCCTCACTTCATTGCTTCCACACTCTGTCTATGGCCTGGTTCTTTAGAAACATCCCAAGCTCTGCACCTGCAGTTTTCTGACCTCGCATGGGTGCACATTTCTACATTTTTAGTTTTCTTAAATGTTGTTCAAGGAATGGGTAGAAAATTGCAACAGTTGCGTAATTCCTCACATGAAAAACCTGTTGTGAATTCCTTTTTTGCAAGCAAACTATGCAAGTATGTTATTTTGTGGGCAACAAAATTAGACCAAGCAAATGCAGAGGCTTTTAATCTTTTTCTATTTCTTTCTCAGTGGGAAAAATATATTTCCCCATAAAGACACTCTTATCCCTACATGCACATCACATTTATTTGAGGGTTGGGGAGGTAGAGAGTGTCACTTCACCCCTCACTTCCACCCCTCCCAGCCTCCACCAACCTCCACAGAAATGCATTTACTGTTGTGCTTATCAGCAGAAACTCTACGACCATTTCCATGGTGGGAAAGGATCAGAAACTGGATTGTAAATACTTGTGGTCACAAACATTCAGAACTTCCCCCTCCCTGGAATGACCACTCTCCATACAGAAGAGGAGATTTATTCACACAGAAGCATCTTGGCATCTTAAGGCTAAATCCATTAATAATTTTAGAACTAACTTTAGTAAATGGCAAAAGTCTGTAGTGATATCTCATGTTATTTTTTTTTTTAAAGCAAGGAAGAGATGTACATGTTCTAATAGCTTTGTTGCTCAATCCCAACTTTGACTCATTCTCAGTATTGTCCTCCAAAATGTCCTTTGTATCTCACACTAGAGACCTTTCAACCTCATAATATCTATACAATTGTTCTGCTCCTGGTAGTGAAACTCTCGTTTTTATCATCCTCATTGCAACTTATCCATTATTTTTTACTGATCCACCTTCACTCTTTTGATCTATCCAGCTTTAACTATCGATTTCGCTCCTCTATACACATTCTTGTTGCCCACATATCTCCACATTGCATGGCACTCTCTTTTGATGCCTGCTTCTAACTCTATTTACTTGTTCTAC
Source organism: Triturus cristatus (assembly GCF_964204655.1). Classification (NCBI taxonomy): domain Eukaryota; kingdom Metazoa; phylum Chordata; class Amphibia; order Caudata; family Salamandridae; genus Triturus; species Triturus cristatus. The sequence continues at coordinate 1,378,016,495 of NC_140589.1, read as the reverse complement.
TTAGCAAAGGTATTCACGGCTCTGTACTTCTTCAGATGTCTTCTTTAAAAAATGTCTTCCCCATTTTCTGTGGTCTATCTCTCAGTTCCAACTAATCCCTGAACAAGCGTGTACTAAACCTCACTTTTGATATTTTACAATGAACGTCCCTAAACTCTCCCAGTCTCTTGCGGTCTCCAACTTTTACTCTTTTCTAAAAAATCACTTTACTTCTACTACTTTCGCTGGCCATTCCCATGCTTTTGCAACCCATAATCAACTCTTTTAATTATTTATAAATAACATTTGTAATCTATTGTACATATGCACTGTATTCATTTCTCTTCCAGATCGCTGTATGGAAAGTGATTTATAAATAAAAATAAATAATTGAATAAAAATGTTTTATTTGTAAATATGCATGCATGTTTTTTTTTAGAAGTCATTCATCAAAGACTGTAGCGAACTCCAGGATAAATATACCTAAAAGTAGGAAATTACAAGCCAAGACACGTTTCATAGATTCAGGTATTCAAAACCCTTTTTATATTTTTATTTTTCAGTTTAATCTGGCATGAGTTTTCCTGTATGTACGGAAACAGTAAACCAAACATAAACATACAGAACTCCTGACTTTAAAAATAAATGCAAATTCAAACAACCAAAATTAATGTCAAGATCTAAAAGCAAACACAAATTTATACCATCCAAAACTTAATATTAAAGAACATCTTCGCGGAAAATATTACGGAAGATGAAGGCACAGATCTGGTTAATGGTAATTCGAATACATTTAATAAAAAAATCTTTTTTTTCGTTTTTGGTCCATAGGTCAGAAACACTGTCACAACAATATAAAAAAGTCATTATAGTACAGTTACATATCACATAGTACCCACAGATTTCGGAGATAGTGATATAATGCCACTATCCCAAATGCTATGTCAGTGGTTCACAACCACACTCTCCAGCACATTATCTACCATGTTGATGCATTCCCTCACCAGACAAGGGGGATTATTACCCAGAGAATCAGATATCTTCATCAACATCAAAGGGCATTCAGAGAGATCCTCTGTTACTTTTTCATTTCTGAGTTTTCTGCATATGATGTTCATCAGCGAAGCCCCATTGCTGCAGGTCATACTTCCAGCATGTCAAACCAAGAGCTGCCCAGGGGAACCTAATGAATGGCAATTCACCTTTTCGCTAAGACAGGCCCATAGGCCTACATCATTATACAATGCTTTTATTTGCACCATACACCAAGCAGGCACCTTACTCCAAAATCAATCCACCCCAAGATGCACCCATTTCTTGCGTAAAAAATCTGTTACATGTGCACCACATTGCCCCCTATAGCTAGCCAACTTGCTCTCTCGCTCTTCTTTGTGTTGCCCCCTGTCCTTCATTAGGGCTGCGTATAAAACTATTATTTGCCTCCTACACCCTTCTAAGTCCAATAATCATGACATGACAGCATGTTGTGCAAGGACCTTTGGGAACCTATTCCACACTGTACCCATAGTGTTAGCCAATGTAACATAGTGGAGAAATTGTCCTGCCCCAAACCAAATTGGTCTTACGCCTTTTCAAATATAAGATCTATTACTGGGGAACAAGCCTCTGTTGTGTCGGGTTGTATTGCAAACGGCTCCACACTTCCAGTTCCTTACTTAATATTATTCGAAAAGCTCAAACCCCCTGGCATCACAGGTCGCGGACCTCCTGTCAGCACCAACCACCTTCCACATGGAACTTTGCATGAGCTCCAAACATTTTTAGAACCCTAAAACCCAACATTCTTAGAAACCCTAAAACATTCCTAATCCAACAGTCCTCACCTTTTAGGCAGACACCTTCTAGCCAGCTATGGAAAGAAGTATCTCTTACCATATTGCCAAATGGTTTGAGGGACCATATGGTCATTTTCTTTGCAAACAAAGGTCTGCTCAGGACCGTTATCGCCATTTTATGCCACAGTTCTCTGTAGACTGTTGGAACAGGTAGGGTACACCTCTCATGACCCCTGTTTCATCAAAGGAAGTTCAGATAGTGTGTGTTGATCATATATGCCTGCTAGCAGTGCATTTTTGCAATTGAGTCCCTCCTCGACCCTGTATAGTGCATGTTGTATCTGTGCCGCTTCATAGTACAGGAATAGATCCAGGAGTTCCAGGTCTCCTACACCCAAGGCAGGTTCAGCATGGCTGCTTTTACATGGCTGCACCACCTAACTCACATTAAGGCACATAACAGGCTATCCAGCTGTCGAAACGTGTTCAGGATGTGGCTGAGCATATTCTCCAGCACATACAGGTATCCGAGAGGAAGGCCGAAGTTTCCATGGTAATCCTACCCATAATCGAGAGGGGTATAATTCTCCAAAACTCCACCGACCAGCTCAATCTTTCCACCACTCTGCCCACATTAAGCGTATATTGGGAATACCTAAGAATTATTATAAAATGGATTGGGGCAGGTTTTTAGGCCTTGGGTATGAGTTATGTTATAAATATTGGGATTACTACTTGTCTGGATTTTATCGCTCATGATAATTACTGTGTGCGATGAAATACGCATTGCCCAGATATATTTTGATCTTTTGGCATGTCAAACAGGCCAGTATTTGCCGGGGCGGGTGAATGCCCAATAATTGATAGGACATGTAGATTCGGGTGAGGTACGCGCAAAATCCGAATGTTCTGCATCATTTTGTGGGAACAGCTTGGAATGGGCAATACTTATTACACATAAAATATAAGCACAGGAGTATCGGATTTTATTGAGTGAGATAATTATCGCATCTGACAACTGGACATTACAAGGGACTTACATGTAAATTAAAAATGCCAATTAGGTATATGCCAATCAAGCCATATTTAGAGGAGTGATTAGAAGCACTTTAGCACTGGTTAGTAGTGGAAACTGAAAAGAATGAATGGATAGAGGAGAGAGAGATAGAAAGAGCGGAAAAGGGGAGCAGGGCTGGTTTCTGTATTTTTGCCTTCCCATATAGACATATTTTTAAAATATATCTGAACTTCCACTGAGGCGTAGTTGAGATCTCAAAGAACTGGGTGATTTTATACATCTTCAATTTGCTGTTTATCAGCATGGCTGCAGCACAGAAGACATCTTGGGTAGAGAAGTGGGGCTATAATAGAAAGGAGAGCTTGCACAGCATTGCGTCACCACGCAGCACACTTAATATAACTAAGCAGATAATGAGCCAAAAGATACTTGTGTTAGAATTTTTTGGCAAGGACAGATCGGAATTGGGCACGAAAGTCTTTGCCAATCAAGAAAGAGATGCAGGCACTCACACCAAGGGTATCTCTTCAAGCATACATTGGAAGGGCACCTTTCCTCACAAACGCAAACACTTGATTTAAGAGATTTATTTTAAAAATGCTGATCAATCTATTATTCTTTGCACATAAGCACAAGTTTCAATTGTCTGATGTAATCCCACTTGCCAACTCTTGTGAGCGTCATCTGCGTCAAATGAGTAGTGATGTCCACTTTCACCACAGCACCTACAAAAGCTCCGTGCAAATTCACTAATAAGGGGGTTAACTAGCTGTCTAATCAACGTTAGTAATTTTGAACATACTTTGGTTTGGCTCAATCCTCACATTCAGCAGTTATCTGTCCACAAGGAAGGTAAATAAAACCAGAACCTGCCTCTACCAAAATCCAGCCAGTCTTGTGAGATAATGAGTCTCATGATCAATTCGGTCTCAGAAGTTGAATTGCATAGTAGTTTGTAGCCTTTGAATTTGTCTTCTGCTGCACGCCCTCGCCAAAAGAAGTCAGCACAATAGGATGGGAAGCCAAAATGCCTTGTCTTGTGTATTCTAAAAGCTTGGCATTACGGTGCTGGGAGCCATGACCACATACACCTGGACCACTGTTGTATATATATTTGGCCTAAAAACATCACCACATATATACTGACTGGGCTGACTTGTATGAGGCCAATCTTCACTCTGCTTGGGTGAGGTTTTGCCCATTAACACAGACGTACATGAGACCAAGGCAAGTGTTCATATCTCTGTCTTCACTGGAGATCCAAAAATAAGGATTAATCCCCCAAAACATTTTGGCGAGTCACAGTAGGTCGATGGTATTGCTCACAATAATCATGTTTCTTTAGGATCCATCAGTTATACAAGTACAGCAAACATCTTTTTATCAAGCCTCTAAGGTAATGTGCTGTGTTCCAAGTTTCCTACCAATAAATATATTGACAAAATTGTAAATCAGAAATGAACACCACAGAGAGGAATGGGGCAACAATACTATATTCCTTTGACAGTGCTTTGGCAAGGTGCAACTCAACTTCTTGCTAGAACCTCATCCCTTTGCAGTATCACTTGAAGTAAGAAAACAGCCATTACAATGACTATTAACAACTTCACAGTTTACCTCATAAGGGCCACAAAGAAACTTTGAAATCCTACTTTGCCTGTGGAACCTCAGTGACTGTCTCATCACAAGACCCCAGGTGGTCAGAGTGTTGCGGGCAACGATAGATACCAACCCTATTGGAATTACGAGATCCTCTGTAAATCTGTAGACTCTGTGCATGTCACCCGAATATTTTGGTTGCTGAAAGCCATAGAGTCAGTTGGTGAAATGCTGGAGAGTAATAAGGAATAACTAGGGAAAATAAGATAAGAATTACCCACTTCAATATTGCTGTATAACTTTTGGGGACCCTCAGGGTCTCACTTGTAATCCTCGCTAGCTCTGCCCATATCCCAGATTTTATGATGCTCCTAGTATTGAAACTCCTGGAGCAGGGGAGGCTGGATGGGAATTGGGAAACCAGGGCACTCTTAATGGGACCATGAATATGTATCAGAGGGGTCATGCCACATGGTACTTTGCCCACTGGATTACTTTTCTCGATGAGGAACATAGGACAGATGCCACTTGTGGGCTGTACTTTTGCACTGTTAACTGTTGCATATGTGAGGGTTACACACCATTGATCTCTTCTGAGCGAATGTTTCTTTCAGGTATCACTTAAGAATAGTAATTTTCAGGCTTGAAGTTTCTTATGCCATTGCACTGTAAAATGTTCAAGAAACCACTCAATGGCCTTTAGGTCACTCTGCAACACAAGCCTCAGGAAGGAAACACATGGAAGTAAGCTCTTTCTTCCACTTCTCCAGACAGTGCCCTGCCTGTAGAAAACATGAAAAGATCAATGTGCTATGACATCACTTTCTAGAACACAGAATGTGAGGTATGCCCTGGTAGATCCACTTCACCTTAATTCCCACAATGCTACTGAGGTGATATTCAAGAAAATGCCCTTCTACCTTTGTTCTGTGCTTAGTTTGTAAAATATAAGTTCTGGGGCCCAATTTTTTTCTGAGGAGCCTATAGCACACACTGTCAAATGTTGAGGTTGCAGAATACCAAGGCTGCCTTATCTTCTTTACGCCTTATGCCTTTTTGTTCTACCATCCTATACTTCCTGTATCTTTTTTTTTTTACTTTTCAGGCTCTTTTTCATTAGTGTTTTCTCACGTTGTCACTGTTTTTCAATGTGTTTCTTCCCCCTTCTTTTCTGCCATTCTCCCTCTTGCTCTGGGTCAATGATTCAATATGCAAAATAAGTCCCAGTACCCAAAAATGTTGCAATTGCCTACCACCTGCACCCAATGCACACATTAGACACTGTGCAGCTTCAGGTAAAGGCGTTGCTGGGTAAGAATTGGGCCTCTGGTTTTGATTCTTAATTTGACAGGATGCAGAGGTTGATAGTTACTTTGTTACCCTTACCATGCTCCATTAGGTTTCCATGCTACCTATAAACTGGCTCATGCACCAACCAATGTTCCTCCTTTTCAATTTTTTTTTTAAACCTTCTCCAGAAATGGACTGGCAATGTTTTCAACATATACCATAGAATGTAGCTCGAGAATGTTATGGGGCGATCAAACATATGGCCTTAAGGAGTGAAAAGACATGCATATGTAGCATCGTCCTCCTTTTGCGTTAATGGTGAAAGTCCTGTGGATGTTAAGTTTACAATTAAAATTAATCTACTAGAGTTCCGGGACAGAAGAGTGACCACAAGAAAGCAGCAAGAGTCTTACATTTTTCCTCAGTTCATAAAGGGTATTTTATTTATGAACTTTGAAGTCGGTTCTCATTTGTGAATCCAACACCTCAGAACAGATATGAAACACACATTAGACAGTGGGTACTGTAAGAAAGAACTTAGATGAGGATTTGAGTACAACTCCTGGTAGAATTGCTAAAAATAGCAGAGATGCCAAGTCTCTGCCACCAGTCATAGGCTGAAAATCTCCTTCAAGTAATACGTACATATATTCTAAATTGAGACAAGCAATACATGTAAAAAGGGATGTAAATATTCAACTCAGTGTGCAAGATGTAAAGGGGGCACTTTGAACCCTATATTTACGTAAGACAAATTGATTGGAAATTGGTATGATTCAGCTTCACCTGGTCACTACCCCTCAAGTTGTTAGCAACGCCTCTTCGATCAAGGGGGGGCAAGGGGATGGTTGTCCATAGGGGGACACTCCTTGAGGAATTGCAAAAGTACTGGAGACTATCTTCCACTTAAATTACTATTCAAATCAGGTACCCAGCACTCACGAGAAAATCACAAGAGTGATGATAGGCACCCTTACCCCACAACCCACTTAACCAATGAGGTCTTCTAAAAGGTTGGGCTGGGAAGACAGGAAATTGGGTGCTAGAACACATAAGGGCTCATCGTGAGTACTGTTGTGCCCCTGATTAAGGTGGAAACCTGACTCAAGATTACACTTTGTGGAGAGGAAATTTTAGCACCATTTTCCCCTACACATATTTCACCAGGTAAAACGTGCAATAAAGGTGGGATGAAGCATGCAAGATTCTCAGGTTTGCCCCTTGGAGTGAATGAATACATGCAGTTTTACCTTGTCTTTCACAATTCAGAGCTGAAAAATGATGAAAATGTGTCAGTACCACATTGGATAGATACTGAACGCCCCAGTTTGAGTATTTCCATACTGCGTACTACAGTATCAAAGAACAGGCAAGTCTAAGCTTAATGGAGTGATAGGGTCAGCTGCAAGGATGATGCAACCTAGAGGTTAAGTTAGGTGTAGGTCCTTTTTCAAGATCCCTACAACAAGAGAATGAAAATTATATATAGGAAAATAGGAGTAAATCAACTGTAACAATGTGAAATGCAAATAAAGCTGCAACTAAATCAAACAACCTAAGAAATTCCTGCTTCTTTAAAAGCGGTCTTCTTACTACGGCGCCTGTGTTGATTGCACTCCACAATACTGACTACCAACATATGATCAAGGTAAGTAAATGTGAAGTTAAGAATAGTAAATCTATACATATCTAGCCATACACTTCAACTGGAAGGTGTTGGATTTAGCCCAGTGAATGTGCTAAAGGCGCATGAAAGACATGTCTTCCCGAGCCTCATGTGGTTGTCATGGGAGCCATTACTAAAGGTTCGTTAGGCATGCATTTGTTAATGTTCAGAAAGAAGGTAGCGGTTACTTGATAGGTGGTAAAATGCAGACAAACTGAATCTGTCCTGTGGCGTATGAATGTGATGGACCCGTGCATGGTGGCAACATGTTGATGTGAGTGCGCTGATTGGTTGGATTAGGCCTATGGCCAGCAGTATGAAAGTCTTGAGTGTGGTGCATGAATGCCGTTCAATGGACCATAAAGCAGTTGATGCCATGAACAGGCTTTATGGCTTACCTTCAGAAGGCTTGGTTTCAATATTCGGATTCTTTGATAAGGTGTTTGTGCTATGAAGCCAGTAGTTTTAGAGGTGCTAAAACCAACCAGTGTGAGTGGTGGATTAACTTTAAGAAATTAGTGCCAGATTTATATCTGCACCAGTAAGATGGCCCTTGCTAAGAACTCATTGGTTTTTATTTTTTTTCCATTACGGGTAGCTGTGGATTTTGGGCCCTCGCTCATCTGGCACCTAGGCAAACATGCACATTTTTGGAAACTAGACAACCAGGGAAGTGCAGGCGTGCATATTACAGGAATGTTATAGATTGTCTCAGATTTCACTTATACAAAACCTGTGAAATTCAGTAGTTATAATTACCTGAGCTAACTATAACTTACGCCACCGCAAATCACTGCTTATGACCGTACATATTTCATCACATGGTCTTGTATCACAGCTCCGTTGACGACACAAATAAGGTACCTTCCAGCGGGCTAAGGCTGGTCTCTGTATCCAACCTATGCTCCATCGCAGTCGGCCTGAATTTTTGGACTAGTCCAAGTCAAGCGGGCCCAGGTAACCCCGGTTGGTGCTTTACACTTTTAAGCACAATATTTACAGATATTCATAAAAAATTCACAACTCTTGTCCTATTTACTGGATTTTTGTAGCTTTGGTCTTGTTTTGGTAATTAAATTATGCTCGCTCTATTTTTCTAACTAGGTGTGGTATCTTTTTGTGTGGTGTTTTTACTGTTTTTCTGTTTGAAGTGTTGCACAAATACTTTTACATTGCTTCTTAAGTTAAGCCTGACTGGTCTGTGCCAAGCTATCAGAAGGTGAGAACAGGTTAATTTAAGGTGCATTTGTGACTTAGGCTGACTAGGATTGTGGTTCCTGCTTGGACAGGGTGCATATCTCTGCAAACCAGAAACCCAATTTCTAACATTATTCCTAGGATGATGTTTTTTTTTCCGTTCAGCATATTACTCTTGTATAGTGCCTACTTTGAACTAAGTTGCCTCCAGGTGTTTATAAGTGCCACAAAAGCGAGTTCTGCTGTTCAGACTCAAGGCAGTGCGAGTTTATTGTAGTGTTTGTCAGTGGGTCAAAAAGGTGGTCAGAATTCAGGGTCATCCAATCTTTTGTCTCTCTACAGAGTGCACACAGACAACCATTGACAAAGCCAACTGTTAAAAATGGTGGTCTCTAGTTGGCAATGGTATGTACCTTGACCAAGTAGAGACCCTTCCTTCCAGTCAGGTTTAGGGAGTTACACCCACTTGGTAGCTTGGCACAAGCAGACAGGCTTATCTTCGAGACAATGTGTAAAGCATTTGTACATAACACACACAGTAACACAGTGAAAATACTAGAAATGGACACCACACCAGTTTAGAAAAACATATATCTTTATCTAAACCAAATAAGACCAAAATGACAAATATCCAATATACCCAACTCAAAATATGACTTTTAAAAGGTTTCAAGCAATTCTGTCCATAGAAAACTATGGATGTTTGATTTTTACACAAAGTACCTCAAACACATCAAAATCCACAAGGCAAAACAGCTGCAGAGAAGGGAAGCATCAGAAAACACAGTGATGCTCAGTTCCAGAGTCCTTGGGGAGACGAAGCAACAGTTCTGCTGCACGCAGGAGAAGTGATGCATCAAATCCGAACTGTAGTGATGTGATGATGAAGTGATGTGTCGATTCAGTTCTGGTCTGCAGGTGCTGCATCGGCGATACGTAGCACACAGGTACGATGTGCGAAAATACAGGATGCGCTGGAGGTCGATGTGGCAGCAGCAAACAGGTGCTGCGTTGATTACTTGAGCAGCGGTCTAGCAATGCATAGTTTCTTTTAGCCACACAGCAGGTCTTGCATCGGAGTCAGTGCGATGGTCTCGGACTTCGGAGACCAGTGTGTCGAGCTCAGCATCCGGTAGTTCTTCAGGCTCTTGACAGGTGCTGCGTACGTTCCTTCAGACGCATGAGGCTATGCATCGGGATTTTCTCCCTCACTGCGGTACTGCGTCGCAAATATCAGTCGCAAGAAGGGTGAAGTGTTGATTTTAAAGTTTCTTCAGTTCTTCATAGCTTTCTGTAGCAGGAAAAAACACTCAAGGGCACATAACTGGAATAGGCACCCCCAGGCAGGTCAGAACTCCCAGCAGTGAAGTTCAAGAAGGCTGTAGATGAAGTCTTTGTGTCCCTGAGACTTCAGAACAGGAAGCAACCACACACAAGCCGTTGGAGACTCTTGTCAAGCAGGTTCCACAGCAAAGTCCAGTCTTTGCCCTCTCCTTGGTAGAAGCAGCAATGGCAGGTCAACCCAGCAAAGCAACACACAGCAAAGGGGATGTCTCCTCCTCACAGCTCTTCAGCTCTTCTCCTTGCCAGAGGTTCCTCTTGATTCCAGAAGTAATCTAAAGTTCTGGGGTTTTAGTTCTAATACTTATACCCCTTTTTTCCACTTAAAAGTCTTTGTTCAGAGAGTCTCTCTTGCTCAGTAACACCAGTTCTGTCTTCCGTGGTCCAGTTTCATTATAGGAGGTGGAGACAACATTGCGCAGAGCAGCCACAGCCTATTCAGAAGTCAGTGACAATTCCTCTTACCACTCTAGTCCAGGATAACCCATCAGCATATGCAGAGTACACCTCAGCTCCCTTTGTGTGAGTGTCTAGAATGAATGCACAAACAGCCCCAGTCAGTCTAAAACCAGACAGTGAATCCACAAGCAGGCAGAGGCACACAGGATGGTTAAACAAGAAAATGACCACTTTCGAAAAGTGGCATTTTCAAACACATAATTTAAAAAACACCTTGACTAAAAGATGTGTTATTAAATTCTGAGTTCAGAGAGCCTAAAATCCAAATCCCTAGCTGTTCCCAATTAAAAGTTACACCTGTGCAATGCTACAAGGCAGCTCCAATGATAGCTTACGTGAGAGCTAGTCCTTGCAATAGTGAAACAACTAAATGCACAGAATTTCACTATCATGACATGTAAAACACACCAGTACATCTTCTACCTTTAACATACACTGCATCCTGCCCATGGAGGTACCTGGCGCCTACCTGAGAGTTGGCCTACATGTAAGAAAAGGGAAGGTTAAGGCATGGCCAGTGGATGCACTAGCCAGGCCGACATGGCAGTTAGAAACTGCATGCACAGACTCTGCAGTGGCTGGTCTGAGACATATTTGAAAGGCTACTGGTGTGAGTGGCACAATCAGTGCTGCAGGCCCACTAGTAGCATTTGATTTACAGGCCCTGGGCACACACAGTGCACTTTACTACTGACTTACCAGTAAATCAAATATTCCAATCACAGATAACCAATCATATTCACAATTTGCACAGGGAGCACTTGCATGTTGGCACTGATCAGCAGTGTCAAAGTGCCCAGAGTGCCTAAACCAGCACAAGGAAAATCCAGCACACAGTCAAAAAATACAGGAGGTTGATGCAAAAAGTCAGGGGAAACCACATCAAGGATGCCAGGTCTAATACCAACTGTCCATGCTGGTTTTAGGTGTGTCAGTTGTTGTGTTATATATCTTGATGGAACAACAGAAATCCAAAACACCGGTCGGGTGGGACACTATTGGAATCACAGAAATTTAGTTTAGTTGTTTAAGCAAAACCTGCACCTTCATAGCCAACGTCCCTTTTACATACCCCCCACACATATTTTAATCCCACATTAAGCTCTGTTTTTAGCTCATATATTGCAGTAAATGTCGTTTCTGGCCGACATTACTAACCTTGATCTTGCGACATACAACACATCTATATCAATACAGCAAAATGTTTGCAAAACAGAAAACAGGGAAAATATTTACATTGGTTAAATTGCATAAGCAATTTCTTTCCAAAATGGTCTAACCCAGCTTTAACAGATCAAATAGCATTTTTTTAGTTTGAGGGTCCTCAATAGTCTTCACAGTGTGTATATGCCACAATGGAAGTCGTAACTTTTCTACCTCTCAAGTTCAAACACGCCCTTAAAAGCACCACAACAATCGCTGATTGCGTTTTATGTGTTCTTGGTATTCTTGTCCTACTGATTTGTGAAGAGGAAACCCTGAACGTATACTGGCAAAGACTTATTTTATCCAATAGTATCCATAAAGGTGAGGGGTGCCCACCCTAAAGTTAGAATAAAACCTTGCGTTACCAGATTAGTAGATAGTTAGAGCCAGCTATTCAAAATCCTGACTGTTAGAAATGGGATTTCTGGTTGGCTAAGGCTTGCGCCAAAGTCAGGCAGAAACCACCACTCTAGTCAGGGCAAGGAAGTTACACGCCAAAGATAACCCCTGCTCACCCCCTTGGTAGCTTGGCACGAGCAGACAGGCTTATCCCTGAGGCGATGTGTAAAGCGTTTGCGCACGCACCCAGCAACAACACCCAAGGCCCACCACAAAGGAAACTCCACACAAGGTATTATATAAAAATAACCTTTGTATTATACACAACACCTTAGATAAAAACACACACTTTACAATGTGCCAACAGGCACGGGCAGAATTTACAAGGGATTATATATACAGGGGACAGGGCCACATGGACCACTGTCAGGAATTAGCACTCTTTAGAAATAGCACTTAGAATGTAGGAATAATATTTTAGAACATAGCACATACAATCACTGTAGCACTAAAAATAGAACATATAGCACACAACCAGTAACTACTGGTAACCAGAAAGTACCACCTATGCAACCCTAACCACCTTTAGGAATATCACGCAGGGAACTAGGACCTTACTAGTACCACCTGTACTAGGAGAAAAACAACCACCTAAGTATCACTCTACCTGTAGGGGTCTAAGCACATAAACACAGGAGGCATAAAATACATTTAGAGGTGTAAAGCACATGACGCATAAACACATTCAGAGGTGCAGGAAAGGAAACAAGAACACACTAGCATAATTACTACTAGTAAAACAATCTCCAATGCATAAACACAGTTTCGGAAGGAGAATATCATAAAGACATTGCGCAGACGCAAAAGTACATATATAAAAATCACCAGGTACCCTAGGGGAGGGCACAATACAGTAAAACTGTCCCCCAGGCCAACTGGCCTCTCAGGGGTGCAGAAATGACCAATAGCCAATAATGTCAGGGCGTGACTGCGCAGGCTGCGCAAGCCAGGCGCACAATGTACAACCTAAACGTTGCAGCTGCCCACGAAGTGCTGGGCAGCTGGAGAAGTGAGCGAGGGCACAACTGCGCCTTTTAAAACAAATGTGGCATACCTTGGAGCCTCTCTGGGCTCTGCCAACAAGAATGCCCCCAAACGTTGGAGCCTGGTGGGCTCAATAAACAAACGTGCCCGTTAGAGCCTCGTGGGCTCGAAATCAAATGTGCCCCAACCGTTGGAGCGCCACTCGCGCCACTCGCGCTCGAGAAAATAATGATGGCCCCCTCGGTTTAGAGCCTCCCTTGAACAATTGTCCCTAAACATGTGGGGGCAGCCCGCTGCCTTCCGGGGCCGCCCAATCCTTGGGGGGTCCCGGTGCCTTATGCTTGCACAAAAGAAATGGTCCCGCAGCAGGAGCCTCTTGGGGCTCCAAATTCCGGCACAGCGCGGAGGAGAGACCGGCGGGGACACCCCCACTTACCGGTTCTCTGCAGCAGCGTCCTCCCACCTCACCGCGACCGGCAGCACTCCGGCCGGCCGGCCTGACTCGCTCTCTCTTCTCCTCTCAGGGAAGCGCGGGGTAGGCTCCCGTCCGCTTCCTTCCGTCCCAGCGCCGCTTCCTCCGTGGGGGCCCCGGTCACGTGGCGACACTCCCTCCCGCTGGACCAGCGCGGCAGGGAGACGACGAGGCGGGGACTCCGGATTTCCTTCCTCGGGAAGGCAGCGACGCGGGGTAGGCTCCCGCCTTCGAAAATAACAATGCAACGGGGGCTTCCCCGTTCAAGGCACGCAAAGCGGGGTGGGCACCCGCGAGGAGGGCGCCGCAACAAGGGGTGGGCACCCGTTTTTAGAAATAATTAAATAAGCGGGGTGGGCACCCGCCAACGAATACCACAATGCGGGGTAGGCACCCGTGAGGATCGCCAGCGGGGGAATCCCTACGTCGGGGTTCCCCGGTAAAGGATCGCAGCACAGCGCTGCTGGGGCCACAGATAGCGCGCTCCTAGCGCTATGGTGAAAGGAAAGCGCTTCCAGGCGCTTTAGGGAGCATACAATAAAAAGCGCAAGTCCAGCAGAGTTTTCCCCTGCAAAGTTTGTAGGAAGATAGGCAGGGGGGCAAGGCTGGGCCAGGGGCCAGCTCACTGGGCCCTCCAGGGCAGGAAGGCAGTCCCAAGTGGCGGTTCCTCCTAGCCTCCAGCAGCAGCAGCCCCCTCCGGTCAGGATCCAAAAGCAGAACAGTTTCTGTGGGGACACAGCCCCATTTTTATACAGCAAACCCCTTTGTTCTGGGTTCAGGGTGAGGGGGAAAACCAGTCGCAGCTGGTTGGGGAGCACCCTTGATGTGCTCAGCCCCTCACTCTATTCACTGGCAGGGCTAGGGTCATCAGTCGCACCACAGGGGGCGGGGCCAGCATTGTGTGTGGAAAACCCTGTCCTATTCAGGACCCAGGTGTACTCCTCCCACCCATCTAGCTGCTGATCTCCCCATTCACCACTGGGTGACTCATCCTGACTCTGGGGAATCCCTAGCCCGTCACATGACATGACCAGCCAATCACGCGACAGACACACTGCACACAGAAGTGCCCACTTCTAGAAGTGGCACTTCCACACTAGGTACATGCACGCCGCACACATCATCGCGCAGCATTCACTCCCACGAGTCCGCACATACCAAACTCGGGCCTGCACACCCCACGCATCAGGAACTACTAGGGACACATACATTCCCCATGCATTCCTATGGGAGGGCAGGCCTATCTCACCACATGCACTCAGAGCACGCACGCACTTTACCCTGGGACACAGGGAAAGTGCGCAGAAACCAAAAAATCACCACACCAAGTCATCAGTAAAAAGAAAAAAGTTCAGGGGTGAACCTGCCAGAAGGGCCAAGTCCAACACTGACTGCAGCCAAATGCCTTAGAATAACAGGATACAGAATCCAACCATTGCCCAGCAAACTCCTCCTGTTTGAATGTGTCTTTTATATCATCTTCCTGCAGTGTGGCTGATGGTAATGCCACAAGGAACCACAAGACTTCCACATTGTGCTTTGGAAGACCCTTGTGGACGTGGTTCCTCTCCCAGGAAACCCATTCTTTAGGAGCTACTGGGCAGAACTGTGGGGGTTGAGGCCTTTTACTTCTGGTATCCCGGGGCCCGGCTTATTATGGGTCATGAGCAACTCTGCCAAGTACCCCTTCAACACTTGAGTCTCAGTAGTAGCGTGGGTTGAGCACTGCCAGGCTTCCTGGGGGGAGGTAGATACAGAGGGTGAACAAAGGATTACAACTTAAAATAAGTTCAGCAGCAGCAAAAAATGATTGTCCACATCCAATACTTGCTTTTATGAAAAAAGCAGTATTTATATATGTACACAAAGTGAAATACAGCACACACAAACAATGCACGCTGTACCCTAAGGTCAGGGCTCTAGTGTTCGATAGGTAGG
The DNA here is from genome assembly GCF_964204655.1 of Triturus cristatus. Lineage (NCBI taxonomy): Eukaryota > Metazoa > Chordata > Amphibia > Caudata > Salamandridae > Triturus > Triturus cristatus. Next base: position 1,378,001,151 of record NC_140589.1, on the reverse strand, counting down.
TCCCCAAGTTCTACTTCCTTCTCACTAGCGGCAGTGGGTATTCCTCATTCACTATAGACAACATTCAGGTTAGTCCTACTAGTAGCCCGAGTCTCTGGAATCCCATTCCCACTCTTCAAAAAGTCAAAAGTGTTCCAGCCCCCAAAGGCTATATGGAAGAGTAAGTTCTGCAGGGGCCTCCTGGCCCTACGATCATTCTTACCCACTTCTGCAGGGTTTGCACTAGTAGATTCCCTGGGAGCGTGTCACTATCAGATGTTGCTCGGGGCTGCAGCAGCTGCTGACGGAGAGTGGCACTCACGGTTCTGCAGGGGAAGCGGCTGGGTCTCCATGGCACTTCCTTCAATGAGACAGTAAGTTCCACTAATCCTTCCCACAGATGGAGGGATAATTGCTTTGGTTTCAATCCTCAGTCGAGGACTGGGACATGCACATATCCATACGGCATCCTCACCTTGCACCAGCGGCTGAACCAGGAAATGTTCATTGTTTTTGATGGTGGTCTTCTGGGGTAGCTGACTTCACTCTGTACATGGGCTATAGCCCGATCAGCATGCCAGTATTCTTAACTACATCCCCCTCAGGCATACAGGATCGTCGACTTTACTTTGCATATGGCTATGGCCTGATCAGTGCAACCATAGCTAACTTCATGACAGTACCCCCTGTAGCATAGAGGCGCACCGATTTAAATCTGCTTACAGGCAATAACCAAATGGAAGTGGCAGTCATCTCACACCCCGCAACAGGGTTCCACTCACCAGGATCCCCCCCTGCACTTCGCTCCCTCCAAGTGCTCTCCTCTTCCTCACTGGGCACACTGATCTTTGCAAGCAGGTAGGCACTGGTGTTCTAGGCTACAGGGGCAGGTGATCTTGGATTCTACTGAGTGATGTCCCCTCAGACAGCAGAGGAAGACTGGATGGCTGTGGCCCCAAGGCCTGGTTGCAGGCAGAAGTCTTACAGAGCTTCTCCTCCTAGGACAGCCTGGCTGGCTGATTGATAGTTGACTATTTTGGGGACCTCAAGCTCCCTTTCCTATAGTCTAGTGGTTCCCAAACTTTTGACTCCTGAGGACCCCCAGTAAGTCACTACTGGAAGCCGGGTACCCCCAAGCCATCTGTACTATTTAAATTTCAAACATTGATACAGAAGTCTGTGAAAAATACACACACAAGTGCATACCAAACAAATACTCTAATAGCTAAAGATTTGATGATATTATATTGAAAAAATTGGCAAAAATGTAAAGATTTTAATGGGAAGGTTGGTGCTGCACCTCGGCGACTAACTTTTCAATGTTTGCTTTTATTTTGCGGTATGAGACTCCTGCTTCTGGCAGGGCCGTACTGGAAATGTAGTCAGAATAGTCCCTCCACTGTGCGCACCAAGTGTAGCGAGTGAGCCTGACCACTGCAAAGGGAGCTTTGGGGGGCTGTGTCCCCTTCTCCCCCCCAAGAAAATTTGGAAAAAACTGTGCATTTGACATACATTTGCCATTATATATTGAATTGTATTAGCTTTTAAAGCATAGTAAATGATGACCTTACTGTGTAGCAGGATACAACATTCTTTTGTTGGGGCTTCTCAATGATTCCCTCACTATCACCTCCAACACTACCTCTTATCTCTCCATAGCCCCTCTGTCACATGTAATGCATTTGTTTTATAGCATCTCTCATACCAGTATAGGGCAGAGACAATGAATCATACATGTGCAAATCAGTGTATAAAAAATGGTACGTAAGGCAAAGGGGACTTCAAGGTGTGGTATTCATGTCATCTATACTGGTAGGCATTTTTTAAGAGTGCTTGGTCTAGAGAAGCACAAACTCAGGATTCAGAACATGACAGTGGTTAGCATCGATGTTTATAATAAGAATTTATTTCTACCCAAATATGCCTTTATTAGCAGCATCAGGATAGTGAAAGACTGAGAGAAAACATAACTTACTATCTTGTACCATGCAGTTTGAATGCAGCTATTTGATGAAAGTTCATAGCTCACTGTGCTAGTTTATGATTGTAACTTGTGAACTGCACAGTAACAACAGAAGTTCAGTGACAAAAGCCGTAACCCACTGAGCTATGCACATCAAATATTGTTTTAGAAATATGCAAAACATTGCATTGGGACTTCAGTACCTGATCTCGTCTTAGTTCGATCCATTCTGGTTAGAGTTAATGTTCTTGACAGGGAGAGGGTCAAACGAGTCTCCCTAAAAGGCAGAATGCCAAGTGTTTTTTTTCAGGACAAAACGTCCTGCTCGAACTGATAAAGCTGACAATGTTAGTTTCCAAGGTTTGTCATTGACTGAGGTCGCGCTTTTTGATTGTTCATTCTATGGGCGCGTTCACTTGCATAATCATCACTTTTGATAACTTAGTTCTTCAAAACGCATTTGAACTTCATCTGGTCTTAAAGAGACCGTGCTAATATTTTGCGTGGAACTCTTACATAACAATCGAGATCATGGGCTCCTATTGTCAACCTACGCCAGCGGAACCGAAACTAATTCGAAAATGAATAATTTACTTGATTAGTATACCTTCTTCCTAGTTCTTTTTTGCCACAATTCTTTATTCATTTATGCAATTAACAAAATACAGTGAAGGGAAGACATTTGGGTGGGAACAGTATGCAGAGGTCCAGCTTTATATAAACATTACATTTTTTACTGCAAATTTTAAAACCATGCTCATACATAAAGCATTTTTTTATACCATGTGCAACATTGAAATGTCTAAAACGATTTAATGTAGCAGTTCCTACTTATTACCGTTTATCAGATGGATCAGGTACCCCATGTGATCATACAATACTGGATCAACTAATATCGACTTATAACCAAGCCACAGCTCTTCCCACTAGTTTTGACTTGTTCCTATGTCGCAAAAACCAAAGGAAATGATGGACGGAGTGTTGAACATTGCAAGCACTCACCCCCAGTCAACTGATCTGGGTTTAATCCATCACCGTTCTTTAGCCCACTCTGCCACCCCAGTTCAGACATGGCCATATGCAAATCAGTCTGACCCTGTGCCTCATGGGAACAGTCCAACCCGAACTGCCAAGCCATGTCTTCCCTGGACCGGAAACAAGCTTTCTAGGACCGGTTTCTGGCATTTCAGCCGTCTTCAGCCAGGCTTGCTTGAATCCAGTGGCAAAGTGAGCAAGGGACTCACGTCTGAGCATACCCTGCCAACTTATGGCGAACAAAGCAAAAACCAAAGGAAATGATGGACGGAGTGTTGAACATTGCAAGCACTCACCCCCAGTCAACTGATCTGGGTTTAATCCATCACCGTTCTTTAGCCCACTCTGCCACCCCAGTTCAGACATGGCCATATGCAAATCAGTCTGACCCTGTGCCTCATGGGAACAGTCCAACCCGAACTGCCAAGCCATGTCCTCCCTGGACCGGAAACAAGCTTCCTAGGACCGGTTTCTGGCATTTCAGCCGTCTTCAGCCAGGCTTGCTTGAATTCAGTGGCAAAGTGAGCAAGGGACTCACGTCTGAGCATACCCTGCCAACTTATGGCGAACAAAGCAAAAACCAAAGGAAATGATGGACGGAGTGTTGAACATTGCAAGCACTCACCCCCAGTCAACTGATCTGGGTTTAATCCATCACCGTTCTTTAGCCCACTCTGCCACCCCAGTTCAGACATGGCCATATGCAAATCAGTCTGACCCTGTGCCTCATGGGAACAGTCCAGCCCGAACTGCCAAGCCATGTCTTCCCTGGACCGGAAACAAGCTTCCTAGGACCGGTTTCTGGCATTTCAGCCGTCTTCAGCCAGGCTTGCTTGAATCCAGTGGCAAAGTGAGCAAGGGAGCGAGGAAGGTGGGAGGCTAGGCCAAAAAGAATAGCAAACTTACCTGGAGTTCACTGTCGCAGCCGCTGCATCTCCTCCAGCAGGAAGCACCCAGCCTCCCAGAATCCCCTGACCAATCACAATTTGGTCTGAGCGCAGTGTTTCGGCACTCAGACTGGGGCTCGATTGCTGGGCATGTTCTCCACCCTGTGGAGAACATGCACAGTGTTCATGACTGGTTGGTTGGCCTGAAACAGCCGGCCAAAGCCTCATGCGCACTTTAGGTGCCGCCACCATTCCTCCTTCGGCCTCGACGTAAGGGGAGGCCAACCCTGACCCGCCCTCTCAACGGGGCTGAACTGCAGTGCAACTGTAATAGTAAAAATAAAATGGTAATAACGGATGTTCCGTTATTATCATTTAATTTTTACTTTGCACTGCTTTAAAGCAGTGGGCGACGCCCCTCTGCCTTAGAGGAGGAGCCATCCTTGAGAACAAGAAATGGTCAGTTTTCTCAAAATAAACCTTCCTGAGTGGAAGTAGTGACAACCCGTTGTAGCTCTTATTAAAAGCTGGCAAAACCAACAAAGCTGCTGATGCCTTCTTAGTTTTCGTAAGGGGCCCTTAGCGCAATATACCGCCAGTTTTGACCCTTGTACTAAGCCAAAGCTTTTGCATTAGTCGCCCAACTTCCATCAAAATGAAGACCACAAGAGGTTTTGTTGAGAGATTAACCTTAAAATCCATCTGACAAGAACAGACACTGAGACATCAAGATATTTTCGTTGAGTGATTAACTTCAATATTTTTCTGACAAAAATAGACACTAAGACATCAAGATTTTCTTGACGACTTTCTGACGTATGATCCCAAAGGAACTTGCTTAACTTACAACGGGTGCAAATTACAAGTCCAAGGAATTTTTGCATGCCTGATTTTCCAGGTCAAACCTAGCCTTAGTTAATTGGGCAAATAGAGAACATTCCACTGTTTATGGAACTCGAACAGGTGAACGTAATTCTCCGTTCTAATGTGAGTAAGGTAGAAGGCTCACACAAAGTTTTCATGTTTAAATATAAAGCTCTGTGCAATTGATGATAACAAAGGGCCACATGTATCATGCATTGTACAGGTCTGCAAACGGCCTGATTCACAGAATCGGGCCGTTTGCGACCGATAAAATGGATTTTGGTATGTATGAATTCAAATTTGCGATTGAGTAATATGTTACCGGATCACAATTTGGAATTGCAAATACATTCGGTATTAGGAAGGGGCATGCTCAGGGCGTCCCTTCTTAAAACTGAATCGTAGCGGTATGTAGGAATGCTTTGTGACTGAAATGTGGTTGCAAAACATTAGCATTTTACTACCTACTTCAAGTAGTTGGTCACCCATTTGCAAATTGGAAAGGCATCCCCCCCACCTTGTGAATGGTAGTGAATTGTTTTTTTCCAGTGCAGGCATTGGTCTTACGGACCACTGCCTGCTCTTAAGAAATTACAAGAAAACTTTTCATTTTTCTTTTTTTGTACTCAACCTGTTTTTGCTTAAAGGAAAATTGGCTGCATTAAAAAAAAAAAAAGATTGCTTTATTTAAAAGCAATCACAGACATAGTGGTCTGCTCACCCCAGCAGGCCACCATTCCCGTGATTTTAGCAATTTCCAATGGGTCACAAATTGCAACCTACCTCATTAATATTCAAAAGGTAGGTCAATTTACGACCCAATAGGAATTGCTAAATGAAACTCATGGAGTTTCATACATTAGGGAATAGTGATTAACTAATTGTGATTCGCTATTTTCAATATTGATACATGTGGCCCAAGGTGTGCAATTTACACTTGCAAGATCAAGCAATTAGAAGCTCCTGGAACCGGGGCCCTAGTCTGCTCTGCTATTCCTTAAACATTACATTTTGCCAGAATTTCCCAATGAAAATGCCAAGGCAGCAAGTCCTCCAGACCCTTAGCAAATATAGATTTCTTTTTCTCATGATTCACAGATCTATTCATGCAGGCCTCAGGTCTGAAAAAAAGACAATTAAGAAATGCAATGTTCTCGCAATCAATACAGATAAAGTTCAAGTTACTTTAAATACACTAGGCTACATTAACCACCTTCCTGTCTAGGTCCGGACTGGCCATAGCAGGCACCGGGCAATCCCCCAGTGGGCCGCATGGGTGGGGGCTGGTTATCGGACCCTGGGGGCCGTTTTTGTTACAGGGCTGTTTTTGCAGCATAGCTGCAAAATCGGCCCTGTAATAAAATCGGCCGAGAAGAGAACCGGCCCTGGCAAAGAGCTCGGCGGCACCCCCAAACACCCAGGAGGGGCGCCGGCCAAGCACTTTGCCAGGGCCGGTTTTGGTTCCCAGTCCAGCCCTGTTCCTGTCCACTAAACATGAAAGCCTTCTTGGATTTGAAAAGTGGCTTAATTAGCACCTTCTCCTGCATTCTGTCTCGTCAAAGTACATGGCCCAAGGACAAATAATATTAAGGAGCGATGTGCAGGGTCGACATCTCATACAAGCTGCACCTCTTGTACAAAATGGCTCAAGCTCATAGCTGTAAATCTGGAACTGGTGGCACACATTCCCTCGTTTCACTACACACCACTTATTATGGGTAAATGTTTACTGTAATCTTTATAATGGGGGGGGGAGGGGTATCTCTCCATTGCTATTAAACTATTACAAGGTTCCAAGGCTAGATGCAAGAAATCCTTAAGCCATCAAAATGGCACCATTCTAGAAGTAGGACTACAGCAGTGTTTGAGCTACTCTTTGAGCACAAGGTCCTATATGCAAAGAGGGCGAATACTTTTTACCTGTACTAAACTCCACCAAGGGAGGAAAAATGTGATTTACGCTTTTACAGATAGATCGAGTAGCACACTTGTAGTGGCACTCACACCCTGTAGTATTTAAACTACTGAAAGTTTAGATGAGCTAAGTGGCACAGCAGGAGTGGGCATCACGAGCAGACCTCCAGCTCGTGCCCTTAGCAATATGCTTGACAAGCTTCACCTGTGCCACTGGTGTCTTGGTCATGTCAGATACGCTGCAAGTAGTTTCTGACTTTCTTTGAAGGATTCTGTGAATCTGGGGTGCTCCTTTTCTATATTTTGCTTGCCAGGAATGAGAAAATCTTTAGAATGTTGCATTATGTACAAGATTATAGTATTTATCCAGATTATTTTCTCCATTTGAACCTTTAAAAAGGTGCATTCTTTGATTCTGGGAGTGGTCAGATTTCCACCAATTAATTGAATCAAATGTATGTGCAATCTTGTTTTTCCTCCTCTCTCTACTGAACCAGTGTCACCATCTAAGGTGGCCTTTGGCCAGATGGTGCCCATAGTGAAACCAAATGTGGTGCCCCCTCCAACCGTTTTCAGTGTGTTGGAAAATTGAGTGGGGCAGGCAGACCCTGAGGGGAAGATAAAGAAGTCCATCAGAAGATAAAGACATTTGGGTCTGGGGGCCAATGTATAACACATTTTTTTACAGCCAGATTTTGCAAGCAGCCCCTATGCTCCGCTGAAGGATGGTTCTCTGGGCATGTGCACATTATGCCCACGCTAAAAGCCAGCCCTGGTGACCATAACGTTTATGAGATTAACCTTGACGTTACTCTGTACCCGGGTTAGAACACGTTTTATTTCCTTGTGTTTGTGCAAGGCAATATGGCCATGAAAGGCCATGGTTTGGTATAAGCCCCAGTAGAAAAAGTAGATGTTGTTTTAGTATTCGGAAGAGCAGAACAGTGGGATTGTTGCAATTTAAAATGAGATTTGCTTACTTTCATCTCCTTTATAATAACCAGTAGCTAAGGTGGGAGACTGCAAGTGATGTGTTACTTGCCATGATGATGACATCATGGTGTCAAGCTGAACAAAGGCAATGGTATATACACTACTTGCTGTTGTTCACCCACAGGTTTTGAATAATCACCTGCGCTCTGCTAAGGTATATATTTGCAGTTATTTTACTTTATAACAGATGAAAAGATTTATCACAGAAGCTTTGTGAAGAGGCACCAAGAGGAAAATCTTTTGCTGATTGGTTCCCAATGTGACAATTAATTTTATTTCACCTTTGATTTATTTCTCAAAATCATAGGAAGGTGGGAACTCTTGCTCATTATAGATGTTAGTTTGTTAATTATCCCATCATGAGGTGGTTAGATTCTGCTTTACATTTTCCTTAAAAGTGTGAACTAAGCAAAGTTGATGAAAAACTGAGAGTTTGGCATGAAGTGTGAACAAGTCTCAATTAGACCACTCAGAAGGCGTGGAGTTTTAATGCCCTCTAGAAAGTAATTATTATAATTTTTTTAATAACACTAAATTAGTTAAGTTTGCACTTTTCAACTACGCATATGTATACTGAACAGAACACTTACTAAAACAAAGTTGTAATTCTGCACTGAACACCAGCCTAACAGTTATTCTGTCACAGAATTTCTGGATATTAAACAATATGCCTCCACAGACCTATTCATCACTTCCGTCTTTGTCCATGAAAGTGGGTAATCCCAATTGAGGTGCAATGGGATTTTGAGATCGAATCGTGATAACATTTTAAAAAAAATATCACAAGTTTTTCCTGAAAAAATCTTGCCGAGTGAAATCTGGTAGGTGTGAGTACGTGCCTAGATTTACAGCTTGTAATGGGACAAAACATAGTATTCTAGAATTTCAATCCATTTTGATGTGTGGAACTCAGAAGGAAGATGAATACCAAACATGGTAAATACCATATTCCTTTGTATTGATATTTAGGGCCCGGTTATGATGTTGGGGGGATAGCCACTGACAAGCCGTGGTTGGCTGTCAATCTGACATCTCAGGCTACGGTCTGACTGCTGCATAATGATGCCATCAGCAGGAGCGCAGCTGGTGGAGGGACTGACCGATGTCTCCGAAAGGCTCAAGGAGCTCTCCAGCTCATAGGTCAAAGCGTAATCCCTACAATGGGGGAAGTGCCTGCGGAAGCACCATCGTAGGGATTACGATGACCCTGTTCCCTCTGCCTTTACCACGTTGTCCGACTGCCATGTGAAGGCAGAAGGAATGGGGCTTTGGGGACCCCAAGCAGGGCCCCTGTGGGCCTCTGCTATGGGCCCAGGGGGGCACATGTGGTGCTCCCCCAAACATCCATGCACCGTGTGCCAGGCAACAAACGGTGCCTGGTACAAGGTGCATGTTTTTTGAGAACTGACCTTTCCCACTGCTGCATAAGCCCTTTTCTTGGGTCGCAGCACAAGCCGCAATGGAACAGAGCAGTTTTCCGGCTACCTGAACAGCGGTCACATTGGAATCGGGCAGTTGGAACCGCTGACATAAAGTCGGTCGGACACCTGCCCTAGGCGATGGCGGACAGATGTTCATCCAACTGCCATCATAAACTGGCCCATAGCGTGTGCTGTTTTACCTTACAAAATAATTGGCCTCACACAATGAACTCCTGAGGTCCTCATTGCAAAGTATGTATGAATACCACATTCGTATTCCTGTACCCAGAAATACTGATATTGCCAGAGTTGGTACTTCTGGGTTGCAGGAATTCCAGCCTATTATAGAAATATCCCTGAGAAATAAGGACCAATATGTCAGAATCAGTGTTTCACAGGGTGTCCCACATGTTGTTCTTCATTAACTAGCCATTTTTCATTTAGTACTAGATGTACAAAGCCTTTTTGCAGTCACAAACGGTGAGATTCACAGAATCAGGCCTTTTGCAGCCATAAAAAGGCTATTTCTAATATATCAAACCCAATTTGCAATTCAGTAACACATTACTAAATCCCAATTTGGGTTTTCGACCTAATACTGATTAGGTATTTTGAAGGGATGTCGAATGTATTAATGTTTTGCGACTGAAATGCTGTTGCAAAACATTATTATTTTATCGATACCTCAAAGGAGGTAGTAATCCATTCACAAAAGGGAACTTCTTTGTGAATGTTAAGAAAAAGATTTTTTGACAGTCCTACTTTTAAAAGAGAAAAATGACACTTACATTTTTTTCGTTGCTTAAGCACATCCCATTTTCCTCCTTAAGGAAAACAGGTTGCATTTAAAGGAAAAAAAAGTGGTTTTATTAAAAAGCAATCACAGACATGATGGTCTGCTCACCTCAGCAAGCCACCTTCTTTGTGATGGCTGCAATTCCTAGGGCATCATAATTTGTGACCTACCTCATTAATATTCATGAGAAAGGTTGAATTGTGCCTCACTACTAATTGGTAATTTGCAAATTGACCTATTAATATATAGGGCCCTTCACAAATTACCACACTGGTCAAAAATATACTAGCCGCAAATTGCGACCAGTATTTTGTGACCAGTTATTAGAACATCTAGCCCTTCATCATTTCATTACGTTGAGGGGGTCTGGGTAAAAAACTTGTCAACCGCAGTAACCGTGCAACATTGGTAATTCCGGATGCGGCTTGTAACTCCCATTACCAGCAGCATCAGGAAATTAGTTAAGAGTAAGTGGTTAGTGGGGCCAAATACTACAGTACACTCGTAGTAAGAGCCTTTGTGTGAAAAAACTGCAATCCCATCTATGTAACTGTTTGGCGATCTGTTAATTTGCCGTTTTGACTCAGAATGTTTCCTGTGTTGTATCAGTCCTGAAATGCTTAAGATGTTTTTTTGGTTCGACTTGGTAAATTCCACCAGTGTGTGTTTGTCACCAGATATCTTAAAGGGAGGCACCTGGGAGTTTTCTGGAGAAGCTTGCCTTGCTAAATGGGTGCATTTCCATTATCATTCTTCATTTGGTTACAAGGAGTGAGCAAGCCCCCTATTACAGTGCCATCCTGTGTTCCTTCCAAGGACTGGGACCATTTAATTGCTGTCGTGCAGTGAATTTATGGCATACTGCAGTCATGGTGGTTTGCAGATTGTTGAAGGGTCCCACAGCACTGTCACGATGTGAGGGGTTCTGTTTGTGTCTTGCCTCCTGCAGCTACTTCTTTAGTGGGGAAAGGAGACTGGCATGCTTCTGGTGCCAGTGCAAGGTAGTAGTTCTGGCCCAGAAAGTTGGGGTATCTTATGGGATGATGACCCAATAACGTGACTGTCTGATGCACAGCCAGAATTCTTTGAGAATAACCTACTGTGTGGGTGATGGGCAAGTTCAAGTGGTTTCCATGGGCTCTGTGAAAGTAAAGTGAGATAGATTATGTGAGATTTTCAGTGTCTTGTGTGTCTGATTCAGTGTGTCGAATTTGATTTTGGATTGAGCAGTAGATTATCTGGTGCCAGACTTCTGTAATGTACTTTGTATGTAAGCGTTGCCATCCAGATAGGTAATTATTATGTGATGTAAGTGATGAGTGTGTGGTATCAATATTATCAATCAATCTTTATTCTGCCTAATTATGACCATATAAGGCACAAAGCAATCAGACATTAGTCAACAATTGATTAGAGTGCAAAGTGCCACATAAAATAGGTAAAATGTATTAAAACCAATGATAAGAAGTGCAAAATGCAGAGTTTAAGAAGCAACAAACAGATACATATTGTTTCAGCAGTGTGGTTCCGCCATGGTTTTCCTCGTTCTAACTGCAGCTTTTAAAAAAGAGCATACCCTGAAGCAAATAGCAGATGTATTCAATAGTTGCAGATGGAACAAAGCCTCTCTACATTTGCAATGGCCCAATGATTTTAAAAGAGGTTTGAGCAAAAGCCTGCGATGGTAAAAGTTGTAGAAAAACATATAGTATAATAGCGATTCCTCGGATACCTCACCACAGGAACAGGTTCAGATATGTCCCTTCTACATGTCAGTTGGAATACCTGCGCTCATGAGCTGCCAAACCGTACCAGCCCTAAAACTGAAAACGAGAGACGTCTCCCATGGAGTGAGGCTAAGTGTCAAATAAAAACTGGGCACTGCACTAGCAAAGACCAACACAGTGTTTCTCTTTAACTCAGTTTTTTTCATTAACTTGCAGTCTTCCAGCTTCACAAAAATCCGAAAAGTGGCACTTACCCAGTGATTTATCACCTTTTTTGATACTCTTCGGGACAGAAAAAGAGAAGCTAAGTCCAGCTCCTGAAATGTGCACAAGATATCATTTAACCAGGGAATGGGGCTCCATTTATTCAAGCTGAGATCATCCAAAATTATGACTCTACAGAGTTGGGGGTGCGGATGAGCCCACAAATTAACCCACAATAAGAGTGGGGCTAACTGCACCCTGTTGGCTATGTATTGCTGATTTAGCTCCTGGTCCATGATATGACAGGAGGCTGTCGTTGGCAAGTGTAAAAGCCTCCGGCATATACGATTTTCCTCTAGCTGGGGAAGGGCACTTTTGTTGCATCCCCAAACCCCCACCCCATACGTCACACCTGGGACACACTGTGCGTTATATACTTTCATCAGTGGCCAGATGGTTCCCCTTCCCCTCGTGTATGGGAGGTTGAAAATTGTCCCAGCTGACCTACTAAGCTTAAGACATGAACTGTTCAGCTGGGCTGCTGGTACCCCGAGGTATTAAAGATAACTCCCAAGTAGCTAAAGTTATTTACACTGTGCAATGACTGACCCTTGATAACAAGCCTGAGGGTAGCAATCCTACCTGAACCACAGGCCATAATCTGGTACATCTCATAGTTTGTTACCAAGTCAAGACTATCCATGAAATGGACAAAGTGGTCCACCAATACCCGCAGGACATTCGGTGTCCGGGCCAGCAGAACAGCATCATCCGCGTAGAGCAATGCTGCTACTTGGGTACCAGCAACTCCAGACGTGTCTATTGGGGTTATTGTCAAGTGTGGGAAGAGGTCATTAATATAAGGTATGAAGAGCAGCGGGACCAGAATTCAGCCTTGGGGCACTCCCCGCTTCAAAGAGGCTTCCAGGATTTCTCAATTCAAACTCATCCACACCCTGGCTGTGGAGTGTGTGGTATATTTATGCTGATTTATCTGAGTAGTTCTAAGATCTACATTGATTGGTGTGTGACAGTTCCAGTAATTTAAGAGATCTATGTCAACATGTGGCTATGATGTCCTGTTGTGTACATGATGATGTAAAGGATCTGTCCACCCTGTGCTGTCTGAGGATGAAAGTTTTTAGGTAGAATTAAATTATCTGATGATATTAAGTGTTTGATATCCAATGATGTATGGTACTAGAATACCATTGCCTAGATATCTTTTGACAACAATATTGTTTTAAATATTATTTATAAACATATTGCTACCCTGGAGTAAATAATATAATATCTACATCCATTGAGCTTTAGTTTTACCAAAAGTATTTAGACCACACTATGTATGTCAGACAATATTTTTGTAAACAATATTTTTTCATACAACGATCCAAATCAGGCAACATTATAGGAAGTCATAAGTATGTTGGCTGCCCATGATGGTGTGTCTATATTGAGGAATGTGTGTTGTGCCATAGGTTATGCTGATGAGTGCATCTTTAGAACTCCTTATGCTCTGCTCAATATGTGTGTGCTGTTAAGCAGAGTTTATTGAGGTATGAGTTGACAGTTGTTGTTGTAGTAGAGAAGCCAGGTAGGAACGGTAAACAAACAGAGTTTTAGAATCATCACTACGTGGCTAGAGGGGCGAAGACAATCCTACAAATAGATGATGGTTTCATATCATTGCATAGATCATAGGATAGATAGTCAATTCAACCATAGAATACATGCAAGATAAATAATAACAGCCATGTCCAGTCTACTAATTTGCGCTTGAAGTAGTTTACCTTACTAGTGTCAGAGTGCAATGACCTAATCTGTTGTTATGAGTTCTTGAGCTTTGCTGTGTCCTTGAAGATATTGTGGGCTCCTAGAGTAGTTGGCAGTTTAAGCCATATAAGAGAAGCCTTAGAATTGTTAATACACATGCACCTTACCACCACCTACACTCGCCTCTGCTTGGCCATGTTGTGAGTGTGATTATGCTAGGAGTTTTGTCTAATGAGTACTGATGTTGTATGTTACAATCTGAACATGACTTGATATGGGTATGCTGGTGAGGTGGCAAATGTCAAGCCATGTTGTGAATCAGGTGGAGCCAGGGATTGTCGCTAATCAATTCTGTGTTTCTTAGAAGGGTGCTCTGTCTACTAAGAATTGTTGAACGAAAGCTACTCTTTTGGGACAAAGGCCTAAAGAGAGACAATACAAGCTTTATTGTCACTTTCACAGCAGTGGCTTGGTTATGCTCAAATCATGAATAATTATTAAATCAGTAAACATCTTCAAATTAGTTGCTCTCCTTTTGACCTTGGATTATTCACGGCAAAGAAACTAACATAAAGGATTAACTTGCATCGCGAGGGTGCCAAGACTTCTATTTTATGAAAGTGCAGCTGCTCTGTATCTCTTTGTCTTATTCATCTCCAGTGTGGAGTTAGTAAGGATCCCTCAAGCCTGACAGTTGAAGAGCTGATCTGAAAATGTGTACATGTCGATTTGGGTTCTCGATTAGGAGTGGGCATACCTGGCATAAATCTCTCTAGCTTAATTACTTTAAAATCACTTGTAATTATGTTTAAATACGTGACAAGCATTATCCAGCATTTAGTGCTATTTTCTTAGTGCAGAATACACCCTTGCTTCCAAAATGGGCCAGATGTTGCATTTTGCACTAAGAAATTAGCACTAAATGCTGCAGTACAGGAACATCAGTAGGCAGCAGCCGCTCTCTTAGTTTGTTGTTCCTGTGCTCCTGTGGTAGGATGTGTGCTCTAAATTACTCTTAATTACTCAAACTGGCATAATTGCGTAATTTTGGTAACTTCACATCGCAAGACTAATGCTTTGTTAGTAACATTACTCTGATTTCTCCGGTGGAAATGAAAGTTTGCCCAGGCCTATTCTGGATACACCCAGGACCTAAAATGCACCAGACAGGAGTTACGAGTGTACCCCCACTTGGAGACCTAGGTGAGGATGACATTACCAACCTGCCATCAAGAGTAGACCTGGGCGTAAAATTCCGCTCCGCTTGCGGAATTTGTGGGATTTGGCCCACTCCGCGCTCTGCTTGGAACGCGGAGTTCTGAAAAACTCAGCGTAGCAGAGTTTTTTCTCTTGCGCGGCTCACCAACGTTACATTGGCGATCGAGGAAAATCATACTTTAGACCACCTCCTGGGGAGATATCTTAACGCAGGTAGTCGCAGCAGGTTGCTACCGCTTGTGTTTAGAAACCTGCCGCTCGTGTTATGGAAGCTGCCCCTCGTGTGGAACATCAACTCGAGTGGCAGAAAGAAGCAGCGCCCTTTTGTGCTGTGCGTGGTTCTGTTCGTGCTGATTTTACAGTGCGGGACAAACACCCAGTGCAAAAAATCAGCATGATAGCTCTGCTTACCGCATTCAATTGCTTGCGGAAATCCACAGAGTGTGGTGGAGGTTTTTCGGCACTTCATGCAGTTCCATATAGCAGAACTCCATTAAATTTGCCACACACTAATCAAGAGCTGGCATTTTGTATCGCACCACAGGCTGCTTCAAGGTATTAAGGGGTCAGGAATGGATCTGGCGCAGGAGGGAGGAAGGAACAGAGTGGAGAGCAGAAGATGCAATTAATCCACTGTTGACTATGGGTGTCCTTGTCAAGTCACTTTTTTTTAGTGCAGGTGCCTCTGCAGGGCTGCAAGAGTAAAGGTAATGAGCAGGGGTGGAGACTGATGGAAGATCTTGAGGTGCAGGGTTGAGTCAGAGTAGGTGCTAAGAGAAGGGTGCTTGATCAAACTACAGTACCAAAGTGATGAAATAAACTGTAGTATAATCTGAATGGGAAGAGATAATTGCATTTCATGGAGCAAGTGCATGAATTCTGCCTTCTGATGACAGCTTCTGTGGGTGGTTTCCAAGGGCGTTTAATATGAGACCTTCAGCGGCGTAGCTTTATGTTAGGTTAAGTTGCTCCTGTTGCCAGAGTGGAAATAGGAACAGTGCACTGGTCAATGCTGCAAGCTATCAATAATGAAGTATAGAAAGCTGCTAGAGCGCCTTTCCATAGTTCATTTTCTAGTGGTGCAGCCTAGGCTGTAGAGGGTTATATGGGCTCCCATTCTTTTTTTGTGCTCCTATAAATTCTGAAGGGCAGAAATGAATATGACATGGATGGTATAACACTTTCAACATTCAGAGAATAACGTAATTACTATGATGACCAATGTTGGTTACATCATTGCATACACTGTATTGGCAGAAGAAAGTACAGTTACCTTGCAGGCTACATGACAATTAAAATAAAACTAAACTGCACCTTCATCATAGTGAATTTTTTACATCCCAATGTAACTCCACAAATGCCAACCTCTTCCCAACAGGCACCACCGTTGCCCCTTGAATCCAGAGAACCTAAACATCATGTTAAAACTCCTTCCTCACAACCAAGCAATTCACCTAGGCCAGTGACAATGGTTCCTAATGCAAGCAAGGAAAATGAGCCCTTCTACCCAACCAGTTGATAGTAAAAATAAAAATAAGAGTGGGAAAAAAAGGGGCTTGGGGGTGTCTCCCCCCCCCAAAAAAAGCTCACCTGATGTCACGTCGAGAAGTGCAGGCAATCGGCGTCCTTTGAGAGGAAACGCAAAGAAACTTCCGCTTCCTCTTTACAACGTACGATGTCTCCACGGCAGATGGAGAGGAGACGATGTGAAGAGGTAAGGGGAATTTTAGTTTAAAAAAAAAATATATATAAAAGGATTGAGGGTTAAGGGCAGGGTAAATATAAGAAGGATTTGGGGCTGGGGGGTCACGTAAGGGTACAGGGGAGGGGTATAACCTTTACCAAGAGTATGCCCTTACCATGCATAAATTAACAACGAAAATAGTTGTAAAGGTACGCGTGGTAAAGGAAAATTAGTGGTAAAGGTTATGCGTTGAAAGAGCATTCCATTGTAACGCATGCGTGGTAAAGGCATGCGTTGCAACGGAATGCGTTGTGACGTCATACAACCAAATCTTCACTCCGAACCAACCTGTGTCAATGAAATTTCTCTGCCCCAAAGTCTGAAGACTCCCACTCAGCACTCAATGGCGCAGTTTTTGACACAGTTGTCCAAGATCATTGCTAACATTTGAAAGGCGAGTCGCATCACTAATGTCCCCATGTGGTTGTGTGTTGGAATACTGAACAGAGATCTTGTTCTGCAACCATTGTTCTGAGGATCGAGGGAGACTACATATGTGTTCCAATGGCTGGATTTCAGTGCACTCACCTTTCAAGACACATGTAAGGTTTTCCTCAAATGTTCTTCAACACAATTGTTACGTGTTTGAACCAAGCCAAGGCTCAAACTCATACAATGTTGGCTCGACCTTTCCTTTGCTCCAATGTAGGGTAAATAAAAGCTTTGATCCTTATTTGAATGCAGACTGATTACTTATCTTGTGCAGTTAGCTAAATGATTAGTAAAAGGTACTGTGTGATAGTAGTTATTATTTCAGTGACAATTTCACAGTTTATTGTAGTGTAGTATGAACATAGGTACATTAGATCGCAATGAAGTAATTAGCCAAAGTACTTCCCTTACAACATATGGAATAGAACACAGTTTTCTGATGCCCTCTTGTGGCCGTTTGTAATGATTCTGTAAATCAGCTGCCAATAATGGACTTAATAATGTACCCGCCCTGATGTCTTTTTGAAGTCGAATAATGACGTAAGATTTTTTATGATAGCTGTCATGCACATGCAGTGGAAAGATTAACAGCAATAAAATAATAGCACCAACAAGATTTATAATAACACTAATAATACTACTATTAACAACAATTATAATGATACTTTGTACACCTTTATAATGCACTTTTCTAACCTAATCATCTAGGGCGCTGATAACAGGTGTTCATATGTTCCCCGCATACATTAATAATTATGTTTGCTACTGGGTGGGCTGTAGTACATATTTTAATAGTGATTTGTTCAGTTGATCAATGCACATGTTTCTCGCAGGTACTATTTTTGTGAGCTAGTCTTGTAACAGAGGACCTATAAACTTTGACAGGTTTTCATCTGGTAGTCCTTAAGTGTATTCCTCCACTTATGAGCATCAGTTTTGGGAGTACTGGAAGAACAGCACGTTTTAAGACAGTTTCGATGTGTTGCTGCTGCAAAGCCTGCCGGGAAGAGTCCGCCAATGTTTACAATTTCAAGTATTTAAAAAAAAAAAAAAAACAGGTTGGGCTTGTGCGACTGAGACACAGTCCCAACGAAAACACCGTGCCTCTGACATACCACTTAAGGGTAGAAGACTGTTCTGTGATTACTGTTATCATTGTTCGCGTCAGAACATTTCCTCGTAGTCTAGACAATAGAGGTTATCTGGTCGAATAAGTCTCTAAAACAAATCAGCTGTTAACAGTACAATGAAACACCCAGAAGCCAGCAAGGGAAGCAAACAGGAGGGCCCGAGAGGTACAATTATCATGTTATCTTTGAAAGCACTCTGCTGCTTCTAATGTTATGTTATGTCGCTGAATCAGTGGCAACCCAACCAGGAAAGTATTTGTTTCATGTCATTTAATATCCATTGAGAAACTTGCTTTACAGAGGGTTTAAGATGCACAGCTAAGAATGTGGATTTGAAGGTGTGCATGCACTGTAAATGGCTTTGCTTTGTTGGAGGCTTTACTGTCTGAACACTTTTGTTTCTGAACTTTGGCTACCCTTCTTATTGCAGGCAACATAGAAACTGTGGGGTAGATTTACAAGCCCCTTGCCACACTTTTGCGCCGCAGTTGCGTCACTTTTGTGACGCAGCGGCGGCGTACAAAATACAAGGCAATTTACAACCTGACTCATCTAGGGAGATGCGTCACGTTGTGAAGCCGTGCGTCACATTATACCTGTGTCGGGTATAATGTATGCAGGGTGGGCATTCCCATGCAGGAAAGCATCATAAAAGTGACACAGTAAAATCTACAAGATTTCACTGCATCACTTCTAAGACGCCACTGCGTCAAAACCTTACACCTGCTTGAAGCAGGCGTAAGGAGTGATGCAGTGTAGTGGGAATAGGCCTCAAAATGCATTGTTGGTGTTGCTTTGTGCTTGCAACACAACTCCAGCAATGCGTGACTTTTACCCCAAAAGATGCGTCAGAACTTTTGATCCATCTGTCAATCCTTGCGTCATGGTGTGCCGTATTGTAAATACGGTGCATCCATAGTGGCGCAAGGATTTCTCAGGGTGGCGCAGGGAAAGAGACGCATCTCCACAGATGCGTCCCTTTCTTGTAAATCTGCACCTGTGTTTGTTGTTCATCACATGCTTCGTCACATTTGATGCAGTGCCACTGGTATGGGGGAGGGAGGCATGTAAAACTATTCACAGATTAACTTCGTACTTTGCTTTATATGCCCTAATGTACGGATGGATACTGGAAGGTGAAACACGTGCAGCAACTTAGATCACTCAAGCAGTGTTTCCAGAAAGATAACACTGAAAATAACAATTTAATCAATCCACAACTGATAAGGGAAGAGAAGAAGAGAGGGCAAACAGAGTATTTGTAAATGAAGAAGGCATCTTCAGAAACCCCAGGCATATAGGGAATCTTTAACTGAAAATATATTTTTATAAATAAACTGTGAGGTTTTGGATTAAATGAATGAAATTTAATAAATCTCATCATTATTAGTGAAAAAGACAATTCAGTTGAGCAAGTTACGCTACAGTGCTCCTTTCTTTCTTTTTTGTCCAAGTTTTAGCTGATATGTATTAAGTGCAGGGCCGGACTGGGAACCAAAACCGCCCCTGGCAAACTGCTCTGCCGGCCCCGCCTGTGGGGGAAGAGGGGTGCAGCCGAGCTGTTTGCAACGGCCGGTTTCGGCCGATTTTGTTACAGGGGGCCGATATTGCTGGCCCCCAGTAACAAAACTGGCCCCCACCCTAGTGGCCCACTAGGGAAATACCCGGTGCCCGCTACGGCCAGTCCGGCCCTGATTAAGCGTGTTGCTTTCGTAAGAGTTAATAGTGGCCTCACACTCAAATGGCTACAAAGAAATCCATGTTTAACAGTTATGTAAAAAACATTGTCAAAACCAATAGGTCTCAACTTAAAGTCCAAGCTATTGCTGTTTCCACTGCTTGTTTTCAGTTGAACGGGAATGAATACATGAAGGTGCTTATGAATGCAATCGTGGAATTGATTTTTTATTAAAGTAAACCCATTCTAAGGTTGCCCAATGCTTCATGAGGCATGAATCATGTTGCATGTGCGCTACATTATTACATGAGAGCATGAATGGGTAATGACATGCACACCCAATTAAAATTTTCTGTTCCAACATGGCAGACACTCATGTTACAATGGTACATAAAATGGTGAAAAATAAAAAATAAAAGTTACTGCGGAGTATGTAAAATAGGTGAGCAGCCCGGCAGCAGTTGGCAGCTGCCAGGCTCTTGTAAAGCGAAAAATAATAACCCTGGGAAAATTTGCATATTCCCAGTTGGCACATTTAATTTACTTACAAATTCTTAGTTTCTGGTACTACCTGTACCCAGGCCCTGTAAATTAAATGCTGCTAGTTGGCCGCAGCAATCATTGTACCACCGACTACAGTAGCACTGAAAAACATGTCTCAGGCTCAGCCTGACCTCTAAAGGGCACAGTTTTAAAACTGCCATTTGGACCTAGAAAAGTAAAATATTTCCAGGCCTAAACCTTCCTATTTTTTTTTTAATTGACCTCTAAGGTAGTTACTAAATGACCATAGGGCAGGGTCTATGACATATAAAATATAGTGCATACATATTAAATGCTTTACACACCCTGACAGTGAAAAACCTCCAAGGTCGTTTTTTACTGCGGCATGACTGGCTCTCCAAAAGAAACCTTCTGGGTTACACTATATAAATGTATAATTCTTAATTTCAGTTTGGGAGCAGATAGAAAAAGGACACTTTTTAATAGGAATTTAAAATCAAACTTAGTGGTCAAGTCAGCTTTTAAATGACTGTTTGAAAATTAAACTTTTATTAAGTTGTCATTGACCTACCTAAGCCAAAGGGGCCTATCAGCCAATCTCACTGCCGATGGCTCCCCAGTGGTGAAATGTGGATTGCTCCCAGACATTGGACAAAGGGCTTGGGTGTGGCGTGTTATTTTTCTTTCATGAGCTAGATGGCCTGAGTTCTGTGTCCAGCCCGTTCCTGAGCTTCAATGGATGCCTACAATGTCACAGGCAGATGTAACTCACAACTAGGCCTGCTTCCCTTTTTTTTTGCTAATCATCTTGACACTGTTGGATAAGTTACAGTAAACAGACAATAAGTGCAGCAACATTTAGTTGGGTTACCCCTGGGAACATCCACCCCATTGGCTTGGCAGCGCACAGGAGTTTCCCCTACACACAGGCTGGCACTGGCCATTAGAGAAGCATCCCCAGTACCCTCCTCGGAACACTCTTGTATCTGTGAAGTTTAGAAGATCAGAAGAAGGATGGCCCTGCTGTCTGAAAAACCTGAAGAAAGACTGGACTGCGTGGCTTGAATTCAGGACCTCAGAAGTGACTCTAGGGCCCAGTTGGCAGACCTCCTGTCTGAGATACAGGGACAAAACAAGCTACATAGGCCTCCGTCCCTGTAACTGCCCAGCTGACTAGTTCCAACTGGAACTAGCCTGGACCCTGCTGCTGGGTGAGTTCTAACCCCCAAGAGGTGCCCCCAGACCTGGACCTTTGACTGATGTTAGAGTGTACTTCTCCTGTCCCCAAGCTGCAAGATCAGGGACTTAGAAACTATTTTTCACATATCTACTTGTAGAACTGTCGGAGGCTAGGACCCCTGTCAAAACTGCAGCTGTTGACGTCGAATCACCAGTTGGCCTCAGCTTGCTGGTTCACCATGCTAAAAGAGATATGACTTCCAGACAAGTGTCCATGTCCGAATGTGGAGTGCTTCATCGAGACCGATGCCAAACAGCAATCCGTCGATGTCAAGGCCTTCCTGGATGCAGACTTCAGACTTCGCCCGCTCTGAGCCATCCCGCTTTTGTCAATGACTGTACGGGGACACCGCTCTTCAGCAACCTGCTGCTGCACAGCCCCACTTTGGATCCAGCTTGCTCTGGATGAGCCCCTTTTCATTAAGCTCAATTGGCAATCTTTTCACTGGGCAAACCTGATCCCTGTATCTGACATGTGTTCCATCGTGGTCATCCTTAACTTTGGACTACGACCCAGTCTGGCATGACCAGATAACTGTGATTGGCCCTTTTTGGTACTATTTTTAATTCAAATTTTAAAAATTCATATCTCTGGTTCTACGTATTGGATGTTTGTCATTATGGTGTCATTATATTTATTGAAATGTACTCTAATTCTTAAAATTGGTTTAGGAGTGTTTAGGTTTAGGAGACTTCTTTTGTTATATTTCTACTTTTTTACCGTTGGGTGCTGCATAAATACTTCACACACTGCCTCTAAATTAAGCCTGACTGCTTAAGCTAAGCCAAGCGACCAGAGGGTAAAGGAGAGGTTTCTTTAGCTACATTTGTGGATTACCCGACAAGGACTGTGATTATTGTTTAAGGTGGGATTTCACCCTGTCAACTAATATTCCTGTGTTTTCCAGATATTATAAATTTAACAGGCAGAAACAGAAAGACTAACATTGTAATGTCCGAGTAAAAGGTCTGTACCAGTCCTTTTGCCCTCTTACTCTCCATTGTCTTTTGTGGAGTGCCCAGCATTGCAGTGTCCTATTTTGTTGTTGTTGCAGTCTAAAAATGCACAGCACCTTACCTTTCAGCATATTTAGAAAGCTGGAATAGTCAGAAGTGTTTATAAATTGGATTTGTTTATGTAGTTAGAATTCAACTGGATGTGAGGTGATGAATACCCCATTCGATATTCCTCAGTCAACCCTTTCAGTTGTGAATCTGCAGTTTAAGGCAAGCTGAACAATTCCACTTTCTTGAGTTTCCTGAAGAGAAGATGGTTATATTCTGCCTTGCCCTAGTGTTCAGGGCCCTGCGCTTCCAGGATCCATACGTATGCTTTTATAACTTGATTGTTGACTGATCAGGTGTGATGTGGTAAACTGTATACTGGCTAGCCTTAATCACAGTGCCGCAAAAAATGAATATGGCTCTGTGTACAATGGGTGCCAGTATAGGGATTTCAGTGCCATTTTCAGAAGGATGCGTTTGTGTATGTCAAGGCACTCTCTGGCTCTCTATTTCTTCCAATCATTGTAGCTTTTTTGTTGAGCTTTGGGGGCAGGTGTAAATGATGTTGCTAGTCCAAAGACACAAACACAAGGGCTCCGCTTAGCTATACCCGATAACCATTTAAAAAGAACAACAGTATTTTCTAAAGCTTGTACAACATAAGATATATGCCCTTGACAATTTGGTTAATTTGTGATGCAAGTGATAGGGCTGAATTGGTAGAAAATTCCTGCTTCTTGTACATGGCTGGTGTTGCCCAGTTTTTGACCAGTAAATTAGGAACCGTTTGGGATCTGTTCCACCCAGGATAAAGACTACTGACTTCACCCTCGTCAGATAGAGGAAACAGGAACATCCTAGACTAGATATGTTTGGAATGTATGTCTGTCTTCCGGGATCCCCAGGTCATTCTTACAGAGAGTACAGTAAAAATGATGCACACACTTCACTCCTAATTAATGATATTGCAGTACTATGGTATGGCTCAAAAGAAGAGGAGGGTATGGGAATGAAATAAATAAAGTGTATCGTGGGGGAAGAAAATTGATTATGAATAAAAGTGGAATAACAGATGGAAAAACAGATCCCCCTCTGGAATTCAAAAAAGCGATTATTGACATAAATAGTTAGGAAACAATGTTTTCATATACAATTAAATATAATGGTCTGTGACCACAAGAAGGGCGTTGATCACAAGTGAACGGAAGGTGTCTTTGACACCGATCTACAGCAGAAATAAAGCCTAATTTTTTTAAATATTAAAATCATTTGTAAGAAAACAATAGGAGAGCGAGGAACTCGGGGTTGCTGAGGGTACGTCTTCTTCCCCAAAGTAATAAGCAAAACAACTTGGACAGATCCGCTGAAAGCGGTACCACTAGAGTGCACTCATCCAAGTTGTAGCAGAGAGCAAACATCCGATAGATTTTTTAGAAGACCCCTCACTCACCAACCTAGTTGGTGACATGCTTCATCATTGGCATCCCAGCTGAGTTGCTGATTGCAACCCAGCTGTGCTACGACACCTGGTTACAGTGGAGAGTTTTTTTTGGGGGTGATGTAAGTGCTCTGAGGGTGCTCAGAAAGTGGTGAGATTAAAAATGTCTCTAAAATATGCCCTAATAAGAGACTTTAATGTAAGGGTCTTAGGACATGATTGAAAAGTAAACTTTGGATATACAGAAGAACTAATTGTACTGCTATATCCCTGAAGGACTGGTCAACATGTTCCAGCCTTTTACGTCAGTCGTAAGGCTTTCATCAGGACCAAAAGATGTGCAAAACCAGTGAAGTGGTTACAAATGTGGAGGTAAGCGCGTGTGTGAATTATCAGCACACACCCTAAAGTGTGCTGTGAATGTTGTGGGCAAACAGTACTTACTGACCCACTGCTTGACGTGGTATCTGAGAAAGAACACACAACATAAAAAGACATACAAAACGTTTAAAATATACTATATAATATAAATGCAGTTTGCATACTTCCTACCTTCTTTTCATGCCGCATGTTGTGCAGTGCTCTGATGCGCAGGGTGAGTCAAGGAATAGTGGTAAGAGATACTGTAGAACAGTCATGCATTCGCTGAACAACAGTAATTATGCAGTACTATGCATGATGGTAGTTTGCAACATGCATAGTTTAAGCCTAGGTAAATTACCATGCGTGTTCACAAGTATGCACAGCAATACAGGCCACCAGTGCTAGTTCATCTGGGCTGGCGTGATGTTAAAACCAGTTATGAGAAGTTGGCATGGTATATGCTGTCCACTAATTAAAGTGGGCAACCTGTACCAGTCCAAAACAACCCCTTATGCTGATAGGTTAAAGAGAGCCTTTATTGAAAGCTATCCTAGTGGTAGCTATGGAGAGCAGCCTTCAGGCTAAGTCTTGAAGGAATGTAAAGCAGCTTGTTTTACCAGTCCATAATCTCTTGAATGACCAAATAAAAGGACAACCACACCAGGTATATATTCAAAATATATGTAATTAAGATAAAACACACCCCTCTAAGCTCTTTGAGGCTGAAGTTCGAAGTACTTAAGTTACAAGTCAGTATTCAACAGTAAAAGCACAAATACATGTTTGGGCCCTAGGGGCGTGCCAAACCATATACCAATAAAGTGGTATAAGAAGCACGACTGAACTATACACAAGGCCTAGAGCCTTTAGAAGCGTTTGGGCCCCAAGGAACCACCCAAGGTAGTGACGTAGAGGAGTCACGGGGGACACGTGCAGTGTTAGAACACAGGTGCGAATCGCCGTTGACTTCTATGAGGAAAGTCGCGGTTGGGAAATTACAAGTTAAGGACACTTAGAGGATGACTACAAGCAAACCGTTTTGGACTTAAAGGTGTCTAGGGACAACACCCATGGGAGCACTGGAGTACTCGAGTTACCTCACCCACGGAAGCCGGGTGCATAGGTGTCTTTTGGTGTCGGGTCACGGCGTTGTTTTCAATGGAAGCTGGCAAAGAAGTGCTGCTGCCGTGAAGAGGAGAAGTGTCCAAAGAGATCCAAGCCTGGATTGAGGATGGAAGGAACCTGAAAGCAGAGGGGATAGAGTCTGGGTCACTTACCAGTGACCAGGGGCACGATAGTCCAATGCCCACAGATTTTGGGTGCTTCAGGTGAGTTGACAAGTGTCTTCACTATTCAGCCACGAGGTCCAGGAGGTGTCGACGATGACCAGGAGCTGGCTTCTAGCTGTCCCACAAAGTCTGTCGAGTGCTGCGGTGTCGGCGACCAGAATGGACCCAACAAGCCTTGGCAACAGCAAGTCAAGTGGAAATAGAAGAAAGATGTCGGTGCAGACCAGCAATGTCTGGGGGACTCACCCAGCAAGGGTAAGTCACGGCCCATCTGGAGTAACCAGGAAAGCTCAAGCAGAAAAGGAGTTGCCTTCATGGGGACCCACTAGCCAACGGGCTAGCGGTTGCAAAGGAGCCTCGAGCAATCACACTGGAAACTGGCCCACGGGTCACTCGGGGAGTGGAGGCCAGAGATCTTTGGAGCAGTAGGTGCCCAAGGCTAGGGCTACTCGGAGCCCAAAGCACAACTTCAAGGAAGACCAGGAAGATGATGCACCGGCAAAAGTTGACGGTGTCCAGGGGTCACTGTTCCACATTACCCACGATAGCCACGGGCCTTAGCTTTGCTGTGGACTCAGGGTAGCCTCGGAGAAGTCTGGAAATCCACCTCTGGTAATGCAAAGACTTCAGCGTCTGGTGGGAGCTTCAGGGTTGCAGACCAGACAGTTGCTTCTTTGGTGCCTGCCAAGCATGGGAGTCCCTCCTTGACCCCAAGGGAGATTTCTTCCATCTTCTAGTTGAAATAGAAAGTCGAAGGTCAAGGATATATGTTGCAGAGTTTCTTCCAGGGTAATCTGAAGTCTCAAGGACTGGGTTCCTATACTTATACTAAGGGGGTTGGACATACTCTGGGGACCCACCTATGGGAGGGTTTGGAAAGAGGGGTGGTTACACCCATTTCCTTTGTCCAGTTTCACGCCAGACCAGGGGCAGGTAGCCCCTTCAACCGGTTTGAACTGGACTATGCACACGGGCACCAAGTGTGCCCCCAGTGCTGGACTTCAAAGCACCAGAGAGTGCTCCCGCCCAGCCCCAATACACATCTGCCTGTCTGGAGAGGTGGTTACACCTCCCTGTGACAGGAAACCTATTGTCCAGGCCTCCCCTGCCTGTGTTTCGGTCAGCAGCAGGATGCCAGATCCGTGTCTGTGGCAGTGGCATCCATTTTGTGATGCCAGGGCTCTAGAAAGTCTTTACTGGTTAGGCCAGTGGGTACATGTCTCTCCCTCTAGAAGGGTGGAATGCTACCCCCGCCGCCAGAACTGGCGGGGGGGGGGGTAGTATTCCAAAGTGTTTGACACCAAACACGACATGTTTCTGTGCAGCTAGTCCAAAGTTAGCATTTTCCGCGAGGTTATAATGCACTTAAGAGTATATGGTCAGGCTGCACCTCAAACCGCATCAGAGGAGGTACTCAGAACGCTGCAGAGGGGCTCTGCTCATGCAGACAGGGGCACCTCTCACATAAAAACCAAGCACTCTGCCTTCAGGATTGTTAAGGCCTGCCATCGGAGTGACTTATAGGTTTTATATGTGTGTGCCATGGTAGTGATATAGGTAGCCTATACCACAGTAATGGGTGCATGCACCAACTTACCCAGGCTGCAGTAGCAGGCCTGTGGTGTCATTTTGGAGGGCTTCCCAGGGGTGGCATAATACATGCTGCAGCCCCTGGTAGGCCTCTGAGGTACCTATGCCCTGGGTACATTGTATACCATATACTAGGGACTTATAAGTAACTCCAGAATCCAATTAGAATTGTACCTAATGTACATGGAAACCATTTTAGAGAGGAAACAGCTAGGCTGGGGTCCTGATTAGCAGGGCCACTGCCAGACTAAGGTCGAAAAACAGTGAAACACCAGCAAAAAGTGGGGGTACCCATGTGAAGCAGATCCTACTCTCCTACACAACCCCCCACCCCCAAACGCAGGGACATTAAACTAACCTTGACCAGTTGAGTCTTCATGTTCTAAGTTGAAATACCTAGAGAGTCCATCTGCATCCCCTGTAGGGAAATGGACCACCAAAGCAGTTTGGGGTTTTCACCTTTCATGTGTTTTAACCATATGAGGGGCTTATGGTCTGTCTGAACAAGGAAGTGAGTACAAAACAAGAAAGGCCTCCACTTCTTCAGAGCCCAAACCACAGCAAAGGCCTCCCTCTCAATGGCTGACCAACGTTTCTCTCTAGGGGTCAGCCTTCTGCTTATGAAAGCTACTGGCTGATCCAGGCCTTCATCATTCAATTGTGACAGTACAGCCCCTACCCCCAATTCAGATGCATCTGTTTGGACAATGAACTTCTTGGAGTAATCAGGACTCTGTAGAATGGGAGCAGTGCACATGGCCTGCTTCAGGTCATCAAATGCCTTTTGACAGCTAGCTGTCCACTGAACCTTTTTGGGCATTTTCTTAGAAGTTAAGTCATTCAGGGGTGTCACTATTGCTCCACACCCCTTGACAAATCTCCTATAGTACCCAGTCAGGCCAAAGATGGCTCTCACCTGAGTCTGGGTGGTTGGAGCACCCCAGTCCATGATGGTCTGGATTTTGCTCTGCAGTGGTTGAACCTGGCCTCCACTCTCTGGCACTTGGTGGCCTTGATAGTGAGGCCTGCCTTTTGCAGGGCCTCCAAAACATTCCTTAGGTGGACCAGTGATCCTCCCAGGTGGAGCTAAAGACAGCAATATCATCTAGATAAGCTGCACTGTAGGCTTCCAGACCTGTGAGAACTGTATTCACCAACATTTGGAAAGTGGCAGGTGCATTCTTCAAACCAAAGGGCATCACCACAAATTGGTAATGCCCACTTGGGGTCGAAAATACTGTCTTTGGCTTTGCATCATCAGCTAGTCTGATCTGCCAGTAGCCAAAGTATCTATAAGCTCATCTGCCCTTGGAATTGGATGGGCATCAGTCCTAGTGACTGCATTGAGACCCCTGTAGTCCACACAAAACCTCATCTCTCTTTTCCCACCACTGGTGTGAGGTTTTGGCGCAAGGACCACTGGACTAGCCCAAGGGCTATCTGAGGGTTCAATCACTCCCAAATCCAACATTTTCTGGACTTCTGTCCTGATACTGTCCCTGACATGGTCATTTTGCCTATAAATCTTATTTTTAATAGGCAGACTGTCCCCAGTGTCCACTTCATGAGTGCACCAGGTAGTCTGACTTGGAGTCAGAGAAAACATGTTTCTGAACTGATTGAGCACCTGTCTGCAATCAGTTTGCTGCTGGGCAGTGAGGCTGCCTGCCAAGGCCACACCATCAACTGACCCATCATCAGAGTTCTGTGAGAGGAGGTCAGGGAGTGGGTCACTCTCTTCCTCCTGTCCCTCATCAGTAGCCATGAGCTAGCCCATGTCAGCCCTGTCTACATATGGCTTTAGCCTGTTGACATGGATAACCCTGTGGGGACTCTTAGGAGTTCCTAGGTCTACTAAGTAAGTAACCTCTCCCTTCTGTTCAACAATAGTGTGGGCTCCACTCCATTGGTCTTGGAGAGCTGCTGAGGCCACAGGCTCCAACACCCATAATTTCTCTCCTGGCTGGTAAACAGTCAGTCCAGCCTTTTGGTCATGCCAGACTTTTTGAAGTTCCTGGCTAGCCTCAAGGTTTGTAGTTTTTCATGTACTCAGCCATCCTGGAGCAGAGACCAAGTACATAGTCCACTATGTCTTGCTTTGGGGGTTTGAGAGGTAACTCCCATCCTTCCTTCACCGAACACAATGGACCCCTGACAGGGTGACCAAACAAAAGTTCAAAGGGGCTGTAGCCAACCCCCTTTTGTGGCACCTCCCTGTATGCAAACAAAAGGCAGGGCAAGAGAATGTCCCATCTTCGCCTGAGCTTTTCTGGGAGCCCTTTAATCATGCCCTTTAAAGTTTTGTTGAACCTTTCAACCAAACCATTGCATTGTGGGTGATAGGGTGTGGTGAACTTGTAAGTAACTCCACACTCCTTCCACATTGCTACCAGACATAAAATTTGTAGCTCTGTCTGATACTACCTCCTTAGGAAAACCCACTCTTGAGAAAATTCCCAACAGGGCTCTTGCCACCACAGGTGCTGTAGTGGTCCTAAAGGGAATAGCTTCTGGGTACCTGGTAGCATAATCCACTACCACCAGGATAAATCTGTGCCCAGATGCTGTTTGGGGATCCATGGGACCAACAATGTCAATCCCCACCCTTTCAAAGGGCACCCCCACCACAGGTAGTGTTATCAGGGTGGCATTTGTAGTGCCACCTGCTTTGCCACTGGCTTGGCAGGTTACACAGGAGCGACAAAACTCCTGTGTGTCTTAAGACATGTGGGGCCAGTGAAAGTGAGGGACATGTCTGTCCCAAGTCATGCCCAGGTGGCCTGCTAAAGGAATATCATGGGCTAGGGTCAATAGGAAGCCCCTGAAGTTCAGAGGTATAACCAACCCCCTGGTGGCACCAGGCTTGGGGTCTCTACACTCTGAACACAGGAGTCCATAATCCCAATACACCTTATGGGGACAACTAGCATTCCCAGCAGCCTCAGCAGCAGCTTGCCGTCTGAGGGGTTCAAGAGAGGGACAGCTCTGCTGCTCCTGGCTCAGATCTGCCCTGGATGGGCCCCCTGTCCCCAAGAACTCAACCTGATCAGGCTCAAGCTCCTCTAGGACAGTTCCTTCTTCAGGATCGTGATCATCTCCCTCAAAAGACTGATCCTCCTTCTGAGTCAGGGGGAAGGCTCTACCTTAACCCTTCAGCTCCTCCTCTTGGGTGGCACTTGGTCCATTGTTCCAGAATCCAAGGCCTGTTCAGTTTCAGACATTTTGGCCTGTGACCTGGTCACAGAAAACACATCTGCAGGGATGGCCAGCATTTCTGCATGAGTCCTGAGCTCTACTTCTGCCCAAGCTGAAGTCTCTAGATCATTGCCAAGCAAGCATCCGACTGGTAGGTTTGCACTCACCATAACCTTCTTAAGGCCAGTTACCCCTCCCCAGGCACCACAAGATCTTTTGTCACCATAGTGACACTTGCTCCTGTGTCCCTGGATGCCAAAGGATGTACTCAATTGATTAAAGGCTGTTGCCTCTACTTGCCCAAGTTACTGGGACTCACAGAGGGGGTCATATCCATGCCCCATCACAGGCAAGAACAGCTTGAGTGGTTTCTCTGACTAGGCCAGGGTCAACCCTACTAAACCCTTGGCTTGTGTACTCCCACTGTCCAGGCCTCCCCTGCTGGAGTTTCGGTCAGCAGCAGGAGGCCAGACCCATGCCTGTGGCAGTGGCATCCATTTTGTGATGCCAGGGCTCTAGAAAGTCTTTACCGGTTAGACCAGTGGGTACATGTCTCTCCTTCTAGAAGGGTGGAATGCTAACCCCACCGCCAGAACTGGCGGGGGGGTAGTATTCCAAAGTGTTTGACACTTTGGGGTGATGTAAGTGCTCTGATGGTGCTCAGAAAGTGGTGAGATTAAAAATGTCTCTAAGATATGACCTAATAAGAGACTTTAATGTAAGGGTCTTAGGACATGATTGAAAAGTAAACTTTGGATATACAGAAGAATTATTTATACTTCTATATCACTGAAGACCTGGTCAACATGTTCCAGCCTTTTACGTCAGTCGTAAGGGTTTTCATCAGGACCTAAAGGTGTGCAAAACCAGAGACACGGTTACAAATGTGGAGGTAACCACATGTGTGAATTATCAGCACACACCCTAAAGTGTGCTGTGAATTTTGTGGGCAAACAGTATTTAGTGATCCACTGCTTGACTTGGTATCTGAAAAAGAAGAACACACAACATAAAAAGACATACAAAACGTTTAAACTATATACTATATTTATGTAGTACTATGCGTGATGGTAGTTTGCAACATGCATAGTTTAAGCCTAGATAAATTACCATGCGTGATCACAAGTATGCACAGCAATACAGGCCACCAGTGCTAGTTCATCTGGGCTGGCGTGGCATTAAAACCAGTGAGTCTATACTTGTGTCTTAAATGCGCATGGGATTCAGCGCGCTGGTGCTGGCACCTTGCTGACACGTAGTCCGAGGCAGTAATGGACGTAGAGTACTGTATGTCAACGAAGGGGTGCGATTATTTTAAAGCGCATGAGCCAGCATAGAAAAGAATAAATTAAACATATGTTCACACAGATAACATAATGAAGACATGAAATGAGCACCGGGCTTACATTAACCACAATTGAAAAGATCTACTTAATCCTGCGGGGAGGGAGCCTCCTATTGTCACACACTGCAAGCTGTAAAGAGATCGTTAAAAAGATGGTTAAAAAGATGGTCAAAAGATCAGGCCGGGAGTGGGAGCCACGTCTGGTTATGAACTTGTTCACCGCATATCAGCATTCATTACTTCCTTCGTCAAGGATGGACTCTCATATCTCCAACCTGCAATACCCTTCACGGGATCCTTCCGGTAAACACACTCGTATCGGATGTGGTTTAATGCAGTTCCGGGAGTAGGCGTGGCTACATAAGGAGCCGTGTGCTCTCCAAGGTGAGAACTGAACCGCTAACTTCAGTAACGTAGTGGGATTACGTGAGTGTGATTTTCTACTTCCTGGTAGGTGGGACTTATTGCCGCTATCGATGTTATGAGCACCATTATGATAAAGAGTAAAAAGAAAAAAGAAAAATGGTGCGTTGTTAAGTAGGGATGTTGCCGTGTATTGAGAGCATATTATATGCACCGTTGTGGATCTAAGTAATGGGGTGCCTATTTTGAGCGGACCATTATTACCGGATAAGGATGTGTAAAAATCTTGTCACAGAGAGTTAAATTAATTGCCACAGAACACCCGAATAGTGCCTTGTAGCACACCTAGTGCCACTTTGATATGAGTCCAACAGTACAAAGTATACTACTATCTCTGAATATGTAGTACATACAGAAATATTCCTCATAGGAATCCATTGGACATGAAAGCAATGTAAGTATATGTGTATGGATCTTGATTATCACTATCATGCTCTTTGTAATGCGTTCCATGGGATATTGTCATTTAGGCTGGATAGGCGATAAACCCAGTGTTGTTCTTTTTCAAGGAGCTGGTTCTGTAGATTGGTTGTTCCTTTATCCAACTGTTCGATTATGACCCATTCGTGGTATGGCCCACCTCAAGAAAGTATTCTGTCATTTTCGTGGTGTACGCCGGCAATGGATATTACTTCTGTGCTCGCAAATCCTGGGTTTTTTTTTTGCGGCTAGTCATCCCGACGTAGCGTAGTCCGCATGGACAGATGATGAGATAGATTACATTGACTGAGTTACAGTTAGTGTGTCTCTTGATTTGCCATGTCTTCCCTTCTTCTAGTTCCAATGTTTTTGTGGGTTTGGTTAGGTGGCAAACACTGCAGTTGCCGCAGGGGAAATGACCAGTCACATTGGGGAGACCCCAGGCATTAAGAACAGTGTTAGGAGTAGTAGTTTGTTGTCGGGGGTGTGTACTTACTAAACTGTCTCATAGGTTTTTTGCTCTTTTTTACGAGAACAGAGGGTTCTCCCAGTTCAGGCTGCCACTTTTGAGTATGCGCCAGTTCTTTTGTATAGACCGTGTGAATTTGTCAGCAATGGAATTGTACATGGTTACGCATGTGAGTGGTATTGCAGATGATGTCTTCTGTGCTTGTTCCAGTAGGCCTTCAAAATCATTCCCCAGATTATTTAAATCTGAAAGATGGGGAAGAATAATTAGTTGAGAATTGCAGGAACCATCCCAATAAAATGTGCTCATACACACACATATTTACTGTTCTTTTTTGTAAAATACTTTTAAAACTATCTTTCATTAATGATTGAATGTGCACCATCATTAAATGTATGAAAGTGTGATTTAACTTTTTATTTAATATTGCTAGGTACATTTCAGTTGCATGGTATATTGTTGCGTATCATTTGAATTAAATACTCAGAGATTTAGAACTGGGAAAACTAAATGTTCCTGTTTAAATATGCGAATTTTGGAAACCACAAACAGCTGGCTAACCTTGCTCTGATTTGCAAAGATTTGACAATGCATATTCATGGATCTACAGTGCATGGCTATAATGTAGCAATTCATGCCTCTTTTGAACATGATGCTAAAATATATTTTGATTTTTAATTTTATATTTGTTTTCAGTTTTTGTATAGCCATCTGTAACCTTTTTCAGATTTTCCAAACCTCCTTCATTTTACTGGGATATATATGATTTGGGCAGTCAGACCCCACCAGGTACGACAGGGCTGAATGTACTTTGCAGAAGTGTACAGTGTGTCTGCTTGTGATGTTAAGAGCTTTGAGATGATTCCCCAGGATTTCAATGCTAAAACCTTGCTTTGGGTGTAAGAAAAAGAATTCACACATTTTAAACTTTAGAAGTGTGTGACCATAGCATTTATCGAAAGTACTGCATTAATAAAAAGCATCTGCTTCATAAGACAGAGTAATCCAGTGCATTTTGAGTGTTTCAAATACAAAGCTCAATGTGTTGCTAAAATCTATTCCTGTGGCACAGGAGGCAGTGAATCATCGGGTCAACCATTTGTAGTGTAATTTATGTGAGATAGTTTAACAGATCCTTCCCTTCATTTCAAAGGCAGCTAAAAACCACCAACAAGTGTCCAAGTAATGCTTAAACAAAACTGGTACACATGTTTTAAAATTCATCTACAGCAGTGTATCTTAACCTGTGGTCTGTGGACACCTGGGGGTCCAGAAAGCCTATTCAGGGGACCCGTCACTGCTTCAACATTAAATATATTAATAGAAGAATAAAGTGTATCTAAATAAAGAAGGAATATGTAACATTTTAAATGTTGAAACATTATACAAATGTAAAGGCATTTGAAGTTGGAGGGGAGTTAGTATTCTCAGATTGATTTGTGGGAACAGTGCAAGTGCATCAATCATAATTTATTATGAATGATGAGTGACCTCAATTGATTTTAGAAAAGCTCCAACCTTCCCATTAAAATCACATTTTTGATTTTTTTAAACATTTTGTTTGTGAATTAAATAACATATTTCATAATTTGCATATTTGTTTGATGAATGCATGTTTCTGTATTTTTGTGTATTGTTTTGCAGTTCAAATCATCAAAAATGCTGAAGCCGTGGTCCCTGGTCCCTGGCTTCCAGTGATGACTCAGTGGGTGTTCCCTGATTACAATAATGATTAAGTGGAGGTCTACAAAAGTCAAAAGTTTAAGAACCACTGATCTACAGCAAACCCTTAGGACCATCAAGAAATAAAATAAAATATAGAAACAATAAATCACATCAAAAGTAAACATAATCCGATGTTTTGACTTTCCTTATGTTAGAAAATGAAGGTTTATGTGTTATTGTGTTACCAATGTTTAAACCTCTTCATGAAAATTTGTGGTTGCTCAGTGTAACATGTGTCAAAGCTCTCCTGAGGTAGCTTTCCTTTTCCCTCTCTTAAAACATGACACAAAGTCTAATGATCTAAACATTACCAAAAGCACAAAAACAAATTTTATCAGCTCCCTACATTGAAAAAAGTTGTTGTCCTTACTTAATTATGTTATGTTGTTATGTTATATTATGTTATGTTAAGTTATGTTATGTTATGTTACCAGCATCCATATAGTGCATTTCTGCCATTTCTATGGTCCTACAATCCTTTCAGAGTCTGAGCTCACTTTGCATTTGATAATGTGTTCAAAGTAACAAATTAGAATCACACTGTTTGTTTTGAGGTGATTTTTATTATTGTGCATTTCTCACTAGTTAAAGTGAATTAAATGCTCCTTAAAGCTACTGACACAAAAACATTTACTTCTGGCAATACAGTATGCGAAGGAACTTCATTCAATGATTAAAAAAAGGCCAAGTATTTACTCTGTGTTACTTACCCATGTCATAATATCATTGGCCAAACTAATCGCAATAACCTTTTTATAATATGAATATTCCTGCCTATGGAAAAACAAACCAACAATTCTATCACAGCTTGCAGAAATATTTCTCTGGTGCTTGTTGCACATTATTCCACTGAACATAGTAGAAGCAGAAGTAGGGAGAGAATTGCAGAATAGAACGGAACAGAAATGATTAATATACAATTCACACAAGTATTGTGAATTAACACAAATTAACATATATCATTTGGAGAAAATGAAAATGTGCTAATGCGATTTCCCAATAACACTGAGAGGATAAGTTGTACATTTTCACATGGTACTAATTTCAACAATGTGGCATTTAATTCCATTTTACATATTATTCTATGTATAGTGCAAATAGAGTTTTTCAGCATCCAAAGTAATCTTTGTAGTTAGTTTTTGTGGCTAGCATTGGCTTTTTATGCTACAATTTAAACTACACACTTCAAAAAGTCAGAGCCGTTTGCAGCAGCAAAATCAATTGCCAAAATTGGTAAAAATGTAAATCTACTCTATTTGGAGTAGATTTTCACCTCCTTTAAAATTCACTAATTGTTTCCAGGAACACTCCTGGGAAACTGAAATCCTGTCATGAATTTCTTTTGCTGAGCAAATCTCCACATGAATTATGTTCATAAAAACATTCCCTACCTGCAACTCCAGTTGTTTTTGTGTTCGTTTTTCAAATAGTTTTTCACTATTTTTCTTGTTTAATTTCCTAGTTGTTCTTCTTTTATTATTATTGCTTTGACCAATTGTTGTGTATGATTGTTTCATTTTATAGTACTGTTATTGACTTTTAAATACAGATCATTTTGGGTTTTATTCATTGAATTATTTTGTCTTGTATATTACTAATAAAACATGTTTAACAAGTGACTCTCATTTTTAATTTCAATCTGAAATATATTATTCATATTACTTCATTACTACTAATCTGTTTTTCTATTTTAGTTGGGTTGACGTTTTCATTAAATTCAGACAAATTAAGTAGTTGACTTCATTTTTCACCTAATAGTGAAGGGAAAACATATTTGTCACTTTCTGTTTACATGTTTTTTTTCTTTTTTTAAGTTTTAAGGAGAAATGACACATTTGCTGTTGAATGTTTATACGTTTGAAATTGAAAGTCATTTCTACTTTTGATGCTATTAAGATAGTTCAAACACTTTCCAAAATACTACTTAGTTTTTATACATATCAGGAGCACATTGGTATTCTTTCCATTAGGCAACTCCTGCAATTTAGAAAATAATCAGTTATTATTCTGTCAATTTACAAGTACAACCATGCATTCGAAATGTAGGCTATGATCTGTGAATCTGCTATTTCTAAGCAATACACTTCTTCGACTTGTTTTGTAAATTGATATGAATTAATGCAACCTTTGTTCTACTGAGCATGCTTATAAATATAGTGCCTCTGCTGAGGATGCCTAGCTCATCAAATCCAAAACGTAACTTTTGATGCTATCAGATTGATGAAAAAAAGTCTAATGAACTGTGCATATGCACTGACTTAAATTAGACTCTGATGAAAATATGTTTTTCTTCAGCATTTAAATGCCAGTATATAAGCAGTACACACAAACTGACAGCCTATAGGTGAAATCAAAAAAGTTACAATGGACCTTTCATTAAATTAGATTAATGTACTTAATAGCAAACCAGTTGACATTTGTAAAAACTGACTGCATGGAAATAAATAGAAAAGGTAATTGTTCTCAAATCTAGAAATTTCCCACCAAAATGAAATAGTCATTTCACCATAATGAACGTGATGTACCTAGAATGTTTTTCGGTTCAAAAAGAAAAATTGATCATTAAGATATCCTACATTGTTTTGCACTGGAATAACATTTCCTCCCAGTCCAATTTTGTTTTACGTCCCCATCTTACACACAAGTCAGGTGTAGCCAGCTGTTTCTTCAAAGGATCACTATTAACTTTGTCAAAACATATGGGACTCCATTGGTCAAACAAAAAGAAGAACCTGCACCATGACACTTCCTCAGCTGTTGGCAGAGATAAAGAAGAAGAATGTCACAGTGTCTAGCGGGGTTTTGCCTTTAAGTTGTGGTGTGAATTTATAGATTGCAGAGTATGACAGTATTTAGCTGAGTTGACATTCCCCAGTGAATTCCTACATACTGTAAAACACAATTTCATCCTTGAAAACAGGAGAAGTGGGCTTTCATAAGCATTCTAATAAATTACATATGAATAATTCAGGCAGTGTTCATATGGAATCTAAATGTAGAGGCTTTTGTTAAAAACACATTAAGATATAGGTGTAAGAGTACAATAACTACTCCAGCATCAGCTGTAGTATTTAAATATACATACTCTACTTCTAGAATCCTTAGAAGGTATGAATTCCATAAAATTTTATATAGTCTTGATTAAAAACCTTCTTCTGTCAATGACAAAAACATATCAACCACATTGGCAGGACATAAGTAAATCTAAACCTTATAAACATCTCCATGTAGTTGATCTTCAACTATTTGGTGTATGTTTTCATAAACATGAGTTTTTATAAATTATTACATCCCATCCTCCCCCATGCACAGTTCATTCCCTTAACTACTCCTATGAAACAATATGGTTGTGCCGAACTATAAATGAATAGTTCCCTGCTAAATACTTAATATCTGCTAACCATTTAATAGTAATTTCACATTCTGGAAATTTGATTCTTGTTACGCTATTTTTCAATATATTCCACGCAAAATGAAGTGCCAAATGTATAATGTTTTCAAATAAGCAAAGTTACTGCACTGCATTGCCTGAAAGACACAGAGCAGGACAGCATATTTACATAGCTAGAGCACTGCTGCTCTCTTCCCTAGTGCTGGTGCACTTCCTGGCTGCCTATTTGCATGCATACACCTTTGTACCATAGTGCAAATGCATCTTCATTAGTCTAGCATACGCGTTGTACTGGAAAGGTACCCATCCAGTACAAAATACCATGCTTAGACTTACTTTTAACTTTTCCCACTTGGTATGTGTGCTGTACATTTAGACACACATCCAAAATTGACAGGGTTTGGAGAAAATATATTCTTCTTTGTGCTTAACTCAAGAAGGTGTAACCTTTGATACTATGCCCTGTTTACAAATGTTAGTAGGGAAGGCTTTGCTTCAGAAACCATGGGTGCCTGCATGGTAAACTGCTTTTTGGGGCATTCATTACATTTTTACAAATACTACTTTGCTTGCTGTTTTAAAACCCCTCCTTGTGCAAGGTCCCCGTGCCAGCTCCCCATGTGACAGTCACCTGTCCAGCCTGCCCGCAGTCCGCCACCCTTTGCTGTCTTCTGTTGGTGCCTCTGCTGCTTCATTTTATTCTTGTAATGCCCTTCATCTTTGCCATTCTTTGCTCTTTCTGCCTGCTATCTTTGCCTTTCTTCACTCTTTCTACCTCTGCTTTTTCTTTTTTTCTGCTCATTTTTGTGCACGGCTTTTACCTTTTTTTGTTAGTTTCTGCCTCTATGTTTGCCTTTTCTGCCAGTTTCTGCCTTTGTTTTTGCCTTTTTCTGCTTGTTTCTGCCTCTACTTTCTGCCTTTTCTTCTCATTCTGCTTCTGCTTTTGCCTTTTCTATTCATTTCTGTCTCTTTATGCCTTTTTCTGACAGTTTCTGCCTTTATTTTTGCCTGTCTCGACCCCCTTCCTGCCATTAATTTCCTCCTGCCGGTCCCTCCTCCCGCCACCCAGTGCCCCACCCAGCCCCAGGACCTATTTAATGGAGGCCTTAGTGCGACTGCACTGCCAGTGGGCTGAAGAAGCGCCAAAGATAAGCCTATCTTCGCCCATCCGTGCCTGGACCGCACCCAGCGTCAGGACCCCTGGTCCGCCCACCATCTGCCACTACACCACCAAGGAACTCCTGGCCCTGGACCCCGGACCCCGCAATAACAGCTTCTTTACATCCTCTTCGCAATCAATCAAAGGACCCCTCACCTGCCACCACTGCCACTTTTCCTGCTGCACATAAACACAAGCCCGCGCTTTACTCCGCACTGCTTCCAATCAGAAGACTAAGAACAACCCGGGACCGCTCCAGTGCATCCTGCTCTGCAAACATGCCATGGAAATTTGGGACATCATCGCCACCATCTCCTCTGATGTTGCCTTCATCACCGAAACATGGTTCACCCCCTCCTCGAACCCTGACTTCACCACCGCCACTCCTGATGTCTACAAAATGATACACTGAGACCTCACAAACAAACAAGGCGGGGGCATCGCCATCATCTTCAAGGAAACCATCTGATGCATCGTCACCAATGAAGACCTCATGGAACAACTCATCTTTCGGCTACAGGCCAACACTAAGACCACCAAAACAGGCACCCTCGCCTACAGACACCTCAGGACCCCGACCAGCTTTCTGCGACGCAATCTCCAACCTCATCACTTCCATAGCCATTGACTATGGTAGAGGCACTCCTGCGCACCAACGTAGTGAGGTCCGCATCTCCGATCATAACCCCTTGGAGCTGGTACTTTATTGGGGTCGCATTCCTTCACTGATTCCCATGTGGCCCCTACAACCGCTACAACTGGAAGACCCGATTTACCGTGATACATTAGCTACCACCATTGCCACCTATTTTACAGACATGGAGGGGACGGCTTCCTCTAGGATTGTTGAATGGGAGGCGTTCAAGGTAATAATCCGGGGTGTCTCTATGGGGACACTGGCAGGAATTCATCGTGAACCATACGTGATCTCACAGACCAAGAGAGTTTATTGCAAGTGCTAGAAATAGCAGCTCAGTCTAATGATAGGAAAGAACCAGACCTCCAAGAAGCCAGGATCAGATATGCCGAGTTATTGGAGCACTTGAGGGTGATAGATTTGCATGCGTACACGCTGCATACTCACGCTGACTCGGACAGGTCTGGCACGCTATTGGCCAAGTTGATTAGACCACAGCCCTCCCCTACACCTATTCTGGCCATACATAATGACCACCACAAATTGCTCACCACACAAGTAGACATTAATAGAACGTTCTATGATTACTATACAACTCTTTACGCCACTCCCCCTCATGATACCACGGTCGTAACCACTGCATTCTTGGAGGTGATGGTACTTCCCACTATCAAGGCAGCCCAGGCTGTGGATTTGGCAGTCCCCCTGACTGCTCCTGAACTCCATAGTGCTATATGAGTAATTCATCGTAACAAGACCCCAGGTTCGGATGGGATTCCCACTGAATTTTATTCCACCTTTGCAGTATCTATGGTCCCTAAACTGCTCCAACTGTACACCGCTGCTTCGGATGAGGGTGCCTTGCCCCCCACGACCAGGGAGGCGATAGTGACCTATTTGTTGAAACCTAATAAAACCCCAACAGATCTCTCAGCATATAGGCCCCTATCGATCCTTAATACGGAGTACAAAATTCTTAGTAAGCTTTTGTCGGCACAACTGCTCCCCTTACTCCCCACTCTGATTCGCACCAACCGATGCGGGTTTGTACCTAAACGTAGTACCTCCATGAACATATGTCACCTCTATGCCCTTCTACATTCTGCCCGAAACAGCTCCCCTCACGCAGGCTGCCTCTCCTTAGATATACGTCAGGCATTTGATTCTTTAAGCTGGTCATATATGCTGCCCACATTGGTTAAATGTGGAGTTCCCCCAGCTTTTATTAAATGAGTTAAGCTCCTTCATACTAGACCTACGGCGAGGGCCAAAACCGGCACCAATATTTCTGCAGCATATAATGTGAATCGGGGTACACGGCAAGTTTGCCCGCTGTCGCCCTTGCTGTTTGTGCTTGCTCTAGAACCCCTGGCACAACAGCTACCACACATGATGGCGCCATATGGATTCCC
This sequence comes from Triturus cristatus, assembly GCF_964204655.1. Lineage (NCBI taxonomy): Eukaryota > Metazoa > Chordata > Amphibia > Caudata > Salamandridae > Triturus > Triturus cristatus. Next base: position 1,377,959,789 of record NC_140589.1, on the reverse strand, counting down.
AGTGGGTTGGCTATGTCACTCTGTATCTGCATATGCAGACGACATGTTGGTCTACTTTGCAGATTTGCATGTAGATATGGCGCCTATCGCCTCACTGTTTGAACAATTTGGGGACATTTTGGGATTGTGCTTTAATGCTTCTAAATCGATAGCCATTTCCTTTTATGACACATACACACTCCCCACACTGCAACTACATCGGACACAGTTGATGGGAATTTTGTCCGAACACTTAATAACCTCAAATCCCAGGTGGCGTTCTGGAATACTTTACCTTTAACCACTGCAGGGCGTGTGGCTGTTGACAGATGCTCATTTGACTGGGCACACGCTGTTGCTGGCGCTGCTGCAGGCGCTTTGCTGCGCTTTTAACGCTTTTAACTCTCCTCGTTTGGTATATTGTTTAAATTTTATTTTCTGCACTTATTCCCTGATTTTAGCAGGGTCTTGGCCCCCTCCTCTTACCGCACATAATTCGGCTCCCTCACCGCCGTTTTGGCGGGCCTGGATCCTGGGGGTGGCTCATTGTGGGCGCCATTTTGGGTAGGGAATGGGAAGATAGCTTTGGGCGCCATCTTGGAGCGTCCTTGCGCTCGCGCTTTAATTGGCGAGCCTACTTAAGGCGAATCTAGTTTCAGGGCAGGCCTTGACAGATGCTCATTTGACTGGGCACACGCTGTTGCTGGCGCTGCTGCAGGCGCTTTGCTGCGCTTTTAACGCTTTTAACTCTCCTCGTTTGGTATATTGTTTAAATTTTATTTTCTGCACTTATTCCCTGATTTTAGCAGGGTCTTGGCCCCCTCCTCTTACCGCACATAACTCGGCTCCCTCACCGCCGTTTTGGCGGGCCTGGATCCTGGGGGTGGCTCATTGTGGGCGCCATTTTGGGTAGGGAATGGGAAGATAGCTTTGGGCGCCATCTTGGAGCGTCCTTGCGCTCGCGCTTTAATTGGCGAGCCTACTTAAAGCTCCCCTCTCCCGCGCAGCGGGACGCGCAGGTGGTGACGCCGTCGCTTAGCCGGAGTCGTGCCAGAGTCCTGCCCGTCTGCGCTCGTCCGCGTCGAGGCAGCGCGAGGCGGGGCAGGCTCTGTACTTCAACACATCGTTGTTTAGCCGCTCCTGGCAGATATGTTGTCCTACACACGGTCAGAGCTGCTGGCCATAGGGCAAATGTCCAAAGGAGGTGCGTGTAAGCCTGTGGACCCTTTAATTGGCCCATACAGCTGCGCCTGTAAAAGCTGGTCTCTGATGAGCCCTACTAAAATACGCTCCTTGGACGATACCATCCCAGTCACACGATTACATGTTGCATCGCGAGATCTTCGTATCTGGTGCCTAAATGTTAGATCACTTGTAAAGCATCATTTGTCTATTTACGACCTGATAGAGAAAGAGGATCCCGATGTTTTTTTAATGACAGAAACCTGGCTTCAGGACTCCGACTCCGCCATATTGAATCTTGCATTCCCCCAGAACTATACCATCTTCACTTCTAACAGGACCACAAGAGGTGGTGGTATTGCTATGGCAGTCAAGTCCTGTTTTCCGGCGGAATGGAAGCCGTCAGAACTACCCGCATGTGAAAGCGCTATTTTTAAAGTCGCCTTCTCCCATCAATTTACTTTCAGTGGCCTACTTGTATACCGTCCCCCCGGCAATGACTCGGTTTTTAGGTCTGCGCTGGCCGATATGGTCAGTCCTATAGCACTCGGCTGTGCCAATTTTAATATTTTGGGTGACCTCAACATCCATTTTGATAATGGGTCTTCCACTACCGTGAGTTCCTTGTTGGCGGATTTGGAAGCTCTCCAACTGATTCAGCTCGTTACCCTTCCAACCCACTCGGGAGGCCATATTCTTGACCCCTTCTTTTCCACACTAGATGGGTTAAGGCTGTCAGAACCGAGGTTGATGGGGTGGACTGATCACTTGTTAGTAGAAGCTTTCTGTCCGGTCCTTGATAAGCCTTTTATACCCACAGACAGGCCTATTCTTAAAAGGCCTTGGCATAAGCTTACGCTGGAAGAATTCTACGGCATATTAGAGCGAAAACCTCTGAGTACCTTTACTAATGTGGATCAAGGATATCAACAGTTCTGCGCTTGGATCACAGATGCCTTGGATTCTCTTATACCTCTGCGGTGGTCGAAAGGCCGGACAAAAACACCGAGCCCCTGGTATAATGAGTCTCTCGCAGAATTGAAGAAATCCTGCCGAAAAACAGAGAGGGAATGGAGACGTTCCTGTGACCCTGCGCTGAAAACTCGGTATTTCACTGAGTTGAAGCTCTATCATAGAGCTATCTGCAGAGCAAGAGCTGCATTTTACGCTCATGAATTTGCTACCAGCCCCAATCCTTCAAAATTGATTTTCAAGGTACTGAAGCACCTTATGAAAAACAGATCCTCATCAGAGGTGATTTGCACAGATTCGCACTGTGATAAATTGGCCTCCTTTTTTGTGGAGAAGGTGGCAAAAATCTATCATGGGTTCGACACACTCCACCAGGATCGACTGGCTTCTACCTCTGTCACGACAGATCTTGAGCCTTTGGCCATTTTACCTGAACTGTCTATTGAGGCCTTTGACAGGTTCAGCCTTAAGGTCAAGTCAGGCTCTCCTAGGGACCCGTTAAAGCCAGCCTTTATTAACACACTTTCCCCGCTGTGCCGTGACCCCATATTGAATCTCATCAATATGTCATTGTTTTGTGGAACGGTACCCGCGGCATGGAAACAGGCAGTGGTCACTCCGATATTAAAAAAAACCAACTCTGACCCCCGACTGCCAGAAAACTATCGACCTATCTCCCTGTTGCCTTGGATTGCCAAAGTAACAGAAGCCCATGTCAACTCTGTTCTGTCCGAGCATCTGGTTCGTAACCAGATTCTGGATTCCAGTCAGAACGGCTTCCGGTCAGGACACAGTACCGAGACGGCATTACTTTACATCACGGAACATCTTCGCCAGGTACTTGACTCAGGTCATACTGCAGCGCTTATATTATTAGATCTAAGCGCTGCCTTCGATACTGTGTCCCACCATATACTTATCCAACGCTTACAGGAGGCGGGAGTGACGGATGTCGCTCTCCAGTGGTTTCAGTCTTTTCTGGCAGACCGCTCCTTTAAAGTGGCTATACCACCTGGTCAATCTGCCACCTATCCCTTGGAGCTCGGGGTACCACAGGGATCTTCGTTGAGCCCGACAATGTTCAACCTCTATGTGAAACCGTTGGCTGGTGTCGTCAAACAGTGGGGTCTCACGATGGCCTCATATGCGGACGACACACAGCTAGCGGTGACACTTAGTGAAGACCCTGAGGTGGAGGCCCCCAGATTCCGTGCGGGTCTCTTGGCAGTAGCCGGTTGGCTTCGCACCAACTGCCTTCAGTTGAATGCCTCCAAAACGGAGGTGTTGGTTTTAGGTAAGCATGCGGAGTTATGGGGAAACCAGTGGTGGCCACCGGAGCTTGGTGTCACTCCTATTCCAGTCGCTGGACTGAGAAATTTAGGAGTATGGGTAGATTCTGCGCTGACCTTCAGAGATCACACCAAGAAGGTGGCTGCTACGTGCTACGGAATTCTACGTGGTACTAGGCCGGTCTTAAAGTACTTTGATCCCCCTACCAGACAGCTTGTAGTCCAGGCCTCAATACTTTCTCGGCTGGACTACGGCAGCTCATTGCTGTTAGGGGTGAATCAAGCGGAGGCCTCTAGGCTCCAAAGAGTACAAAATGCCGCGGCACGTGCCATTGTGGGCCTTCCCAGACATTGTTCAGTGTCTGGCACCATCACGGCCTTGCACTGGCTCCCGGTCAGACAGCGAATTAAGTTCAAGGCGCTGTGCCTGGCCTTTAAAATTCTGAAATCTTTTTCGCCGCCGGCACTTGTTTCTCTTCTTACACCCTATATGCCTTCGAGATCCTTGAGATCGGAGGGGCTTCATCTGGCCATCTGTCCACGCTTCAAGCTGAGCAGAATGGGTGGCCGCTCCTTTAGGGTGCTAGCGGCAGGCCTATGGAATTCGCTCCCTGTACACATTCGTGCTCTTGAAGATCTACTCACCTTCAGGCAGGCGATTAAAACCTTCCTGTTCCCGGTATCTAGTTAATTTCTTTCTTTTTATTGTGTGTTATGTTATAGCATCTGTCAAAGCGCCAGGACGCCCCTTTGCTGGGGCAGCTGTGCGCTATAAAAATACCAAATAACATAACATAACATAACATAAGATGGTTATGCTCCCTAAACTGCTGTATCAATTTGCAAATCTCCCCATAGCACTTCCTGCTTGGATCTATAAAGCACTGGATAAATTACTAACTTCCTTAATTTGGCGACAGGGCCGTCATAGATTGGCTCTTGCCAAAATACAACTATCAAGTACTGAGGGCGGAATGGGAGCGCCAGATTTTAAAGCCTATTCTATAGTTGCCCAATTACAATGATTGGCTGGTCATAATCTATTTGAAATAGGTTATTCTTCCGATCGCTTACGGGCTAGGACGCTCCAATCCTTATTATGCCCTGGAGTGACTAAGATGAAAGACCCTCCATTTCTTTTACATATTACACTCCACTATTGGAAACTGGCGCTGAAGTATGCTGACATACCGGTGCCATATGCCCCAAATGTACCCCTTTGTGGCTTACCCATGGTACTAGGAGTTTTTTCAGCCACTAACCTGCGGGGATGGATGGAATCTGCTGCGAAAACTGTGGGGGGCCTATTTGTGGACGGAACGCTAATGTCGCATGAAGTATTTGTGCAAACCTATTCGGCTCCTCCTACAGTGTTTTTAACACACGCTGCAGCTGTACATTATGTGCGTAAATACTGGTTATTGGATCAGAGGGAACCTTTGGATTATTGCAATCAATACACATAATGGGACATGGTAGTCATCTGGTCCGATGGCTGTATCGGGGCCCACGGCCCCATCTGGGAGTTTCCTTGCTACCTCTTCGTCAACGTTGGGAGGCGGAGGTGTCCAGGGACTTTACTGATTGGTCACAGGTCCTTGGGGCGTCTCCCGAAATGCTTGACTAAAAACAATTCAACTGTTTGTCCTATCTCGCACCTCGGGTGATACACTAAATGTAACAGACTTTATCCACATATTTTGGACCTGCTCCGCCCTTGTGGACTTCTGGACAGAGGTTCTACAAGGCCTCACATACCTTTCTGAGCGTTCCGCTTGGAACACCCCCGAGGCCTGCCTCCTCGGGCTCTTTCCTCTTCCTAAGAAGGCAAAAGTGTTGCACCGTTTTATAGGTCTCATTCTCATGCTAGCCAAAAGGTTTATCACACAAAGATGGAAATCAGCCAGGGCACCACGCAAAGTGAAATGGCGGGAAGAAGTTATAAAATGGGCCACTGCTGAGATGGAGGCATTGCACCACGAAGAGTACAGAGGGTTAAGGAAGAAACCAATATCGTTGGAATGGGCTCAAATGTTGGAACATTTGAAGACACAATACACGGAAGTCGCTGATGATTAATATGTTACTGAAAATGTTACCTGCCTTCCTCCCCCCTACCCCCCTGTTTTCTATCCTTCCTTCCCCTCCCTTCCTCCTCCCCCCCTCCCCCCCAGTCGGTGGGGCCCTGCCCCGCTCCCCCCCCGATGGCAATCAGAACGAACACCTAGTTTATAGTAGCATAGTTCTTTATTGTTGTTTTTTTTTCTTTCTTTATGTCACAGATTTAAGACTTCATTCTAAGATATCCGATAATATATTCAGTATTCTGAACACAATCTTGATTGTACATTTATACGGCATGCTTATTGTTGATTCCACTCAGCTTCACTCATATTTTCCATTACCACAGCTTGTATATATACATACATACCTTGAAACTGTAATCCTTAAAGATTTACATGAATGTACTTCTCAGTGTTTTCACGGACTATTATGAGATATATTATGCTGTAACACCAACTGTATCAAAACTGAAAACTTAATAAAATTCTGTGTTAAAAAAAACAAAAAACTGTCGAGCCCCTCAGGGCATTATGAGGTGCTCTTCCTGGAGCAGTGGAAGTTTTAGTAGCAGCTCTCCTGCTGTGCTAGGAGATCCATAGAGCTTTTTGTTGATTTTTTTGGGCAAGCTGTCTTGCGCAGTGCACCCAATTTCTCTTTCTTTCTGGGTACCCAGTCCCAGCTTCTTTTCCTGCTGTTGTGAGAGCCGGCAGTTCTGCTTTGCCCTGCCCACTGCTGCGGGCAGGGATCTCCTTCCTTGAGGTGGTCGCCCGCTCCCCGTAGACACAAGCTAGGGGAGTGAGGCTGGCCCACTGCTACTGGGGGTAGGGAGCGTGACAGTTCTCCGCCTGAACTCATCTGCCTCGGGGGCCGAAGATGGTGCCCAGTCCCCTTTTCAGCAAGAGCTGCCCATGAGATGGGGGTCCTCTGATCAGCAGAGAGTCTGGGGTGGGGGCCTCACACATGCTCCCTCCCTGAAAAAATGAGTGAACTAGTTTTATACCAACACCTGGGCCCGGACCCATCCCGTGGGTCATTTAAAGGACAATGCAGCAGAGCCCCATGCTCTCCTTGTTGAAGGAAAGGTCAAAGGATGCCAAACATTAAAGTGCCATACCTCTGGCCCCATTGGCCCGATTTTAATAATCACGGGCTCATTTCGCTCCTGGTGGTGAGCTCTAGTCACCAAGGACAGTTTGAGCAGACCTGCTCACGTCCAAAGTAGTGCAGTGCTCAGTAAGCTGGGTTTTCTGAATCCCTTAACCAATCTTCTTCCTGTTCTTGGTTTGTGTGTGCAGACATCCAGGGCTTCCCCCTAACTGCTCCTCAGGAGGTGTAAGGCAGCCAGTCTCACTGGCACTGGTCCGGAGGGTCAACTGGGCACAGTCCTTAGTCCTTTCTGGGCATCAGGGGGTTTATCCTTCCAGTTATCTATGGCGGTCCCAGGAGCCAGGAGTGAGGGGCAGAAAAAACACCAGGAAAGAGAGCGTTTACACCTTGGACAAGAGTTTTTAAAGGGGAGAGGAAGGGTTTAGAAGCCAGGCACCTCTGGCCAATGCTAGGGCACCACATCACCTCTCAAACCCTGTCCCAACCATTCTGCACAGGATGCTGGAACTGTTTAAAATGGTGTCACCCAGCAGTCACTGGTCACATCTGCTCCTGGGGTCTGAGCTCCGCCTCTTGCTTACATCACTACCAGGGTCTTGCACACCAAAAGTTCAAAGAGAGCCCCCTCCTAGGTTGGCTCCAGTTGTCTGGGCTTCCTAATTTGTTGAGTGAGCCAGGGCAGGACGCAGATAGTTATCAAATGAAGATTTTGTATCACCACCCTCTCCTGAGTAGGAGCTGGGGGAAGCATTGTTAATTACTCTTTTTGTGTGTGATGGCCCTTGTTGCTGCTGCTTGAGAGAAAATTAATTAACCAGCCACACCAGGGTGACATGAGGCCTTGGCTCTGATCCTGAGATGAGCCAGAGAGATATGGCAATTCTGGATGACTCATAAGTAGTACATATATCATTGTGGAACTTGCAGATTTGATTTTCTTACACAAGTTACACCCCAGTTCAAGACATCACTGGTCTCTGTAGGCCAAAGGGAAGCAAAACTGCACTCTAAGGCAGTTTCCGCCTATGTGTATAATAAAGTGTCACTACAGATAAAACAGTAAATCACATTGACTTTTCCTATTAGTGTATACTAATGTTAGAAGGCCTATCTCAATCAATATCTGATTCTGCATAGTCCCCACTGTGCCAGGCTGCCTGTGTGCAGTTACCGGGCTGCTCACGACAGTAGTCTCCTACACACAGCCCAGAAAAGTGTGCACACTTGTGCACACATGTTCACATGTAGCCAGCCAACCGTCCCTTATGCCTACTGCGTTGCAGTGGCCTTATCTTAAAAGGCGGACACCGGTGGAAAGCACGCTCAGTCCAATTGCCATGTGATTACAGAGGTGAGACACATATAGTTAGATTCACTCACAGTAAAAAGTCCAAAACCGGGTGATCCAAAAAGCAAACAATCTGAGCGATCTGGATGGGTGGAACCAAATTGCAACAGAAGTAATTGCCAAAAGGAAATTGACTCTGCCCAAAACCTTGCTGTCTCTCTGAGGTCAAGAAGCTGTCTAGTGGTTGTTTTTGTTTTTGGTGCATGACGGATCTCCAGCGGCCACTATTGATAATACTGTTGAAGACTATTTTTGGAAGTCGATATTTTCTTTTATAACATATAACTCATGAGCCCCTAAATGGATGTTTGTCATTTTGGTAAGTGTAAATATTTAATTTTGTAATGGCATTATTCCTTTTCAATTAATAGGTATGGGAACTTTTTTGTGTTTTCTTTTCAACTTGTGATGCTGCAAAATACTTTATAGGCATTCTCTGTGAAGAAAGATTATTGCTTAACCTATAGCTACCAATAGTAGACTTGGACTCCTGATTGAAAGAAACCTGATCTTGCTTCTAGGTGCTGGGTGTTTAACTTATGGTAGCTCATCTATTCGTATCCATCATAGTTAACTGTTTATGTCGTATGAACACTTAATTTTTTCAAAGGTCTCTCTTGACTGGTTAATGTTGGGGGTGCCTAGAAAGTGTTTGCTGGTGCCTTCTGGTGTCGATAACCTTCTGGGCACCTGCAAACTTAAGAATGAGGTGGCCCAGTCATCACCTCCAAGCCACCTTAGTAATATGCATGTGACATCACTAGTGACATTACACACTTATGGGTTGGACCCAGAATGGCTTCCCTAGTCCCTCCCAGGTCTATGAACAGTATGTATCTGGTAGGCAGTGCTATAACAAGGGACAGCTATTATTGACCCCAGGTCAACTATAGCCATATTCACTTGCCCAATCCACTTCTCCTGAAATCGGTGAGGTAGAGAGATGGGAAAGAGGGAGGAAGATGTGCAAGATGGCTTCAGATAGCCACTCCCCTTCCACTTACCACTTCCTGATTCAATTGCACACCGCATCTTCACTGGCCAAGAGAAGTATTGTGAAATGAAGGAAATCTAAGTGTACCCCAGCAGAAAGGCAGACACTGTTTGGATATGTTTACCTGAAGAAATGAAATAAAATGAAATTAAATTTTTGTACTTGTATAGCGCACTCCTGCCAAGCGACGAGGCATCCTGGCGCTTGTACTCATACCGCTGTGGAACCCTTCCTGGCTTTCCCTGTGAAATGTCCACTCCTGGGCACCCCTAAGGTGAAGCCAGGCATCCCCAGCACTGTTGGGGCTGTTGTGGAGATTAAGCAAGCTATTGCCCAGAGTTGCAGAGTGGGACCCATGATTAGGGTAGGCACCGAGGCGAGAATTATCAGGTCCGAGGAAATTGAGCCCAAGACCTTCTGAGGTGGGAATTGAACTCTGGCCCCGGGCCAGATCTCTGCATCAGGGTCTGCCGCTCTAACCATTGAGCCACACTTCAAAATAGCATCTGGTCCTTTCTGGGACACAGACACACAGTTCTATAAGCAAGAAAGTTGCCAGATGCTGTTTGCTGTTTGAATTTATGCTTATTTGCTTAGGATAGAAAAACGTTCAAACAGTATCTGTCTTCTTGCTGAGATTGAGGCACCCAGTTCTGTGCCCCGTAAAGGAGTCACAGGCAGTTTGAAATTGTTCTTAATGTAAGAATGCAATAAACATTTAAATCATCAAGAAGCGAAATTCTGTTTCCTAGGTTAGGGAAAAAATCCAAATAGTGGTTGGCTCCTTGCTGTGAAAGCTTTCTGGATGTTTTCCTTCTCTCAGTAGAAACTGGAGTTCTGTAGAAAGCCAGAAATATTAGATAATCCAATAGGTACAGGAAAGGTCTAAGAATGCACCATTGAAAGTAGAATAATGGATTAAGGTTGATTTTAGGAATGTGGACAACTGCTTTATTTGGGCTTGTAGACGTCTGTCACCAAGCGAGACCTAAAACTGAACACTTGGAGGAGTCCGTGGATGGCATGGCTTATGGAAATGCAGCCAAGAAACAGAATTACTATTCTTCGTTGGCATAACTGTGCTTAAATATTTATTTACTACTACTTAACATTTTAAAGTGGCAATGTTTATAATTAGTTTGAACATTTTTGCCCTAAATTTATTAAAATAACTTGGTTTGTGTGAAGTATTTTTTTGAGAACAAAGTAGAATGCTGTTTTATGAAAATGTAAAGTGCCTTGAGGGATAGACATATAGGGGCCTATTATGATGTGGGGCGGACTGTCGTCCACCTGACGCCGTCTCGGAACTGGGACTGACCGACCTCTGGTTGGCGGTCCCAACCTCCTGATTAGGATGCGACCGAAAACCGTTCAGTCACATTCCAACATTTTCCTATGGGAGCATGTTTTACAGTCGTAAACCGACTGTAGTACATGCTCCAACTGCAGGCCGTACACACAAGGGTGACCTGCTAGGGGCCCCCAAACATGCTTTCCGACAGGGTTTCCATGTCGGAAAGACCGGCATGGAAACCCTGCCATAAAACGCGCATCGTAACCCCAAGAGTGGAAAGACCGCTTTGGGATTACGGGCCGGCCTCTGACTGCCCGACGGGCTCCTTGAGCCTGTCGGAAGCCAACCTGAATAACCGGCTGGTTTAATTTCCGACCGTCAACATTGTAATACGGCGGTTGGTCGGGGCCTTTCAAGGCCGCATCGTAATCAGCCCCTTGATGTCATCTGTCACCAAAGATGTTTAGGCCATGAGTGGGCATCAATTTTAAATCTATGACTAATGTATATTTCTGAGGGTAAGGTAAGCTGTAGCACTACACAGAATTACCTTATAATGAGTTTCAAGACGCACAAATTTCCAGTTTTGTTTCATGATAGTTTTCCTTCTGCATCTGTCCACATGTGTTCATTCCTGAACAAACTAGTTCTCTTCTTTTGACAAGAATGTGTAGCTGGTAGATGTGCTTAAAGGCTTGGTCCCAACTGGAATGGCATGGCAAGCACAAAAATGATGTATTCAACCCAGATCTGTGACTGGGGAAGAATGCTTGATTTGTTCAGCACCTATCCATAATCTGTTCTTTTTGGAAAGGTTTGGATTGTATCATTTTCTCCTGCTGCCACACTTGAATCACATTGGATATAGATATTTCTATGAAATAACCAAACTCAGTTTTTTTTTTTCCTTTGTGAACAGCAGACCAATTTTGTAAATACATTACTCCCATTGTGTAAAAAAACTGGGTTCCTGGTTGAGGGTGGTGAAAGCCTACTCAAGCAGCAACCACCATTTTTGTCAGGTTGAAGTCGCAAGCAAACCCTACATTATCCTGTGCCTAACCTTCTGCTGGTTTGGCACAGAGCAGTCAGTTTTATCTTAAAGGAAGTGTGTAAAGTATTTATGCAGCAGTTCACAGAGTAATAAAGTGAAACACAACACAAGAAAAACACAACACCAATTAAAAAAAATAGAGTAAAATGAAATACATTATTTGACTCCAAAACGACATAAAAACAATCAGTAGAACTGGAGATATGCAGTTTTAATGAGTTAAGTGAAAATAGTGCCAAGAAGCACAAAGCGGTAACTGTGGTCATCTGGTCACAAGTTTAGGCCGAACACGAAGGTGTGCAGGCTAGATACAGGGACCAAATTTGGCTAGCTGAACAAGAGCACTTTTAATCCTGGTTGCGCAGCATCATGAGATCCTGTATCAATCAATCAGAACATTTGTAAAGCGCACTACTCTCCCGTGAGGGTCTCAAGGTGCTGGGGGGGGGGGGGAGGGGTGCTGCGACTGCTCGAATAGCCAGGTCTTGAGTAGCCTCCTAAAGGTTAGTAGGTCCTGGGTCAGCCGAAGGAGGATGGGGATGGTGTTCCAGGTTTTGGTGGCGAGGTGGGAGAACGATCTGCCGCCGGTGGTTGCTCTTCGGATGCGGGGACTGGTCGCGAGGACGAGGTCAGCGGAGCGGAGCTCGCGGTTCGGGGTGTAGAAGATGAGTCGTCTGTTGAGGTATGCCGGTCTGGTGTTGTGGAGTGCCTTGTGTGCATGGGTGAGGAGCTTGAAGGGGATCCTCTTGTTGACGGGAAGCCAGTGCAGGTCTTCCAGGTGGGGTGTGATGTGGCTGTGGCGAGGGATGTCGAGGATCAAGCATGCAGAGATGTTCTGTATGAGTTGTAGTCGTTTCAGGAGTTTGGCCGAAGGGTCCTGCGTAGAGGGCGTTTCCGTAGTCCAGCCTGCTGCTGACAAGGGCCTGGGTGACCGTTCTTCTTGTTTCGGTAGGGATCCACCTGTAGATCTTGCGGAGCATGCGGAGGGTGTTGAAGCAGGAGGACGAGACGGTGTTGACATGCTTGGTCATGGAGAGTGTTGAGTCGAGGATGAACCCCATGTTGCGTGCGTGGTCGGTAGGTGTCGGTGCTGCTCCCAGTACGGTCGGCCACCAGGAGTCGTCCCAGGTCAAGGGGGTGGAGCCGAGGATGAGGACCTCCGTCTTGTCCGAGTTCAGCTTCAGACGGCTGTTCTTCATCCACTCGGCGTTGGCCTTCATTCCTTCGTGGAGGTAGGTTTTGGCGGTGTAGGGGTCCTTGGTGAGGGAGAGGATCAGCTGGGTGTCGTCGGTGTAAGAGATGATGTTGAGGTCGTGTAGTCGGGCGACGTGGGCGAGCGGTGCCATGTAGACTTTGAACAATGTCGGGCTGAGGGATGATCCTTGGGGTACGCCACAGATGATCTCGGTGGCTTCGGAACAGAAAGGGGGGAGGCGGACGCTCTGGGTTCTGCCGGAGAGGAAGGAGGTAGTCCATTCCAGAGCCTTGTCTCGGATCCCTGCGTTGTGGAGGCGTGTGCAGTTGCAGACAGTGTTGAAGGCTGCTGATAGGTCCAGGAGGATGAGGGCTGCGGTTTTGCTGTTGTCCAGCAGGGCCCTGATGTAATCGGTGGTGGCGATGAGGGCAGTTTCGGTACTGTGGTTGCTGCGGAACCCGGACTGGGACGGGTCCAGGATGCTGTTCTTCTCAAGGTAGCGGGTCAGTTGTCTATTGACGGTCTTCTCGATGACTTTCGCCGGGAACAGGTGCAGGGAGATGGGCCGCAAGTTCTTGAGGTCCCTTGGATCCGCCTTGGGTTTTTTGAGTAAGTCGTTGATCTCGGCGTGCTTCCAGCTCTCCGGGAAGGTCTCGGTCTCAAAGGAGATGTTGATGGCCTTGCGGAGATGGGGAGCGATGGTGGCGCTGGCTTTGTTGAAGATGTGGGGTGGGCATGGGTCTGATGGAGAGCCGGAGGGGATGGTGTTCATGATTTTGATGGTTTCGTTGTCGTTTATGTTGGTCGAGGTGAGCAGGGGATCGATGTGGGTGGTGGCCGTGGGGTCAGAGGTCTCGGTGGCTGTTGGGGCGGTCAGGTTGTTCTGTTGGTGCGGCTGTTGGAGGGTTTCTTGATCGGGGCGAGAGTGTTGGCGCAGTCGTCGATCCACTGTCTGAGGTTGAGGGCGGAGGTGTTGGTGTCGGTGGAGTCGACGGGTGGGCTTCGGGCGAGGGTGGTGTTTAGCTGGTCTTCGGTGACTTTGCTCCAGCTGTGGCGGGGGATCTGTTGAGTACGGTGGTACGTGGTGGGTTTCCGGAAGGTGAAGTGGATGCAGCGATGGTCGGTCCAATGGAGTTCGGTGGTGTGGCTGAAGGTGACATGGGAGCTTGCGGAGAAGATATGCGTGTGGCCGGCGGAGTGGCTGGGTGTTGTGATGAGTCTGAGGTTGGCGAGGTTGTCAATCAGGGTGGTGGAGTTGGTGTTGTTGTTGTTCTCGAGGTGGAAGTTCAGGTCCCCAAGGAGGATGTAGTCTGTGGATGCAAGGGCGTGGGTGCTGACGAAGTCGGCGATGGAGTCGCTGACCTGTGGCCTGGGGCCAGTGGGTCTGTAGACAAGGGTTCCTCTGAGGGTGGAGTTGGGATCAGTGTGGATCTGGAAGTGTAGATGTTCGGCGGAGCTGAGGGTGTCGTCGGTGCTGGTCGAGACTCTGAGGGTGTTTCTGTGGACTATGGCAATTCCCCCTCCTGTTCCATTGGTGCGGTCCCTGCGGGTGACTTGTAGCCATCAGGGATGGCTATGGCGATGTCGGGTGCCAAGGAGGGGTTCATCCAGGTCTCCGTCAGGAAGGCGACGCCTGGGGAGGTGGAGTCGAGTTCGATGGAGTGTTTGCGGGCGGAGCGGGTGTTGAGTAGAATGCATCTGAGGTGGTTGCGTCCTTTCTCGGTGGGCGGTTTAGTGGCTCAGAGGCTGGTGAAGCTGCAGCTCCGGCAGGAGAAGGGTCCTTGGGTGCGCTTCGGGGCGGCCAGGAAGCAGGTTTGTGATCGTCCGGTGTTGAGTGCATGGAGGGTGCTGGCATCGTAGCAGTGTCGGGCGTCATGGCGTTCGCGGGGGCCAGGGGGCCTGGCTCTGGGCGTGGTCCAGGCGTGGACGGGCGCAGACGGGCTTGCCTTAGGCGCGCATTCGGCATGCCAGCAGTGTGGTCGCGCAGCGGCTGCCATTATAAGGGGAGGTGGGAGGGAGGAGCAGCTGGGAGGCGGGAGCGGGAGGAAGAATTGGCAAGCAGGGGGGCGGGGCCGCAGGGGACCCAGCGGCGGGAAAAACGGGCGAGAATAACGGGGGCAAGAGTGCAAGGGCACCAGTGGGGGCAAGGTGGGGGGCACAGAAGGCATGAGGGACACAGAGGCCAAAAGGGGGCAACAGGAGACAAAAGCAATCAATGTGGATACAGTGAAAACAACTCAGTCAGATGGGGCAGTGCAGAGGGACACAGACCTAAGGGGGCACCAGGAGACAACAGCAATCAACGGAGAACAGTGAAACACAACTCAGGAAGAGGGGGCAGAGCAGCAGGACACGGGCACACAGGTGGTGCTGTGCGGCGTGGGGGAGTGACCTACCTGAATCAGGGTCAAGGGTTGCTCTGAGTATCGAGTATGCGTCATGCAGCTGAGGGGATACAAGGTCCTGGTGGGAAGGTGTGTCACACAACGGTGGTTCTAGGAAGCTGCAAGGCTGTGATGTGATGTCCTGAGTTGTCAGCGAGGATGCCTTTGGTAAGGATCTTGAGATGCTACGACCTGCGTCGAGGTTGCAATGCACAACAGCAGTTCTGAGGAGGCTACGGACTGCGATGTAAAGTCCTGTGTCTAGGATGCATCACAAATTGGTTCCGCTGAGGAGTTTTGTGAATTGATGCGTCACTCTGCAGTTCTAATGTGGAGTTTTGAGAGGCGATGCGTCACATTGCATTGTGTTTGCGGGACCATATTTGGGCTCACAAAGCACCCTCAGGGCCATTTCCAAGGGTATAGGATTGGGGTGGCACCACTTGGGAGGGCAGGTCTCACAGCTGTCAGAGTAAAGGTTCTGGCTTCAAGGTTGCTGGAGCGTGTTCTGTCCCTGAGGCCAACTAGCCCTTGGAGTCACTCATTGGTCCTGGATTCAAGATACACATCCAGTCCATCTCACTCAGGTAAGAAGGCACCAGGGCATCACAGCAGGGGAGAGGAGTGGAAGTCTTTCTTGCAGCACAGCAGTTCTTCTCCTGGGTCTTCCACAGGTTCAGATGTGTACTAAAGAGCTGGGTCTGAGGGTTCATTATTTATACCTGTTGCCCACTTTGAAGTAGGAAAAGATACAACCCCATTGTTTAAGGCATCCCTTTCCTTCCTTCCCTGGCCCCAGCTGGTTAAGGACACCAAAGACTGCTGACAAACCCTATGTGAGTGTGTTCAGGAAGAGTCTTTGTGATGTTCAAGTGTTGTAGGTGACAGCTCCTCCGTCTCATTAAGACAGAGTGGCCCATCCTGCCAACACCTAGTATCACTTTGTCTCACAGTCTGGGAGCCATCAATCAATCAATCAATCAATCAATCAATCAATCAATCAATCAATCAATCAATCAGGGGTTTGTAAAGCTCTGTGGAGGATCATTCAAAGAGCAAGGTCTTGAGGTCCCTCTTGAATTGGGTCAGCAACGCTGTTTGCCTGAGGTGGAGGGGCAGGGTGTTCTAGGTCTTGGTGGCAAGGTAGGAGAATGAACTTCTTCCAGTTCTGGTCTTGTGGATCCTGGGGACAGCGGTTAGGGCGCTTTGGGTAGAACAGAGTTGTCTGGTGGGTACTTGGAATGTGTGGTGATGGTTCAGGTATGCTGGTCCTACGTTGTGGAGAACTTTGTAGGCATCTGTGAGGAGCTTGAAGGTGATTCTCTTGTTGACCGGGAGCCTGTGGAGTTGCTGGAGGTGTTGCATGATGTGGCTGCGGTGGGGGATGTCGAGGGCCAGTCTGGCAGCGGCATTTTTAAAGTTCTGTAGTTTCTTGAGCTGCCTCTGGGTGAAGCCGGCTTAGAGTGCGTTGCTGTAGTCGAGTCTGCTGGTGATGACTGTGTGTGGAACCGTCTTTCTGGATTCTGTGGGGATCCATCTGAATGTCTTTCGAAGCAGGCAGAGTGTGTGGAAGCTGGCTGAGGAAACTGCGCTGATTTGGCGGTTCATTGTGAGCGATGAGCCCAGTATGATTCCAAGGTTGCATGTGTAGTCTGTAGGGGTGGCAGGGGGTCCCAGAGCAGCTGGCCACCAGGAGTCATCCCAGGCTGAAGGGCTGGGACCCAGGATGAGTACTTTGGTCATGTCCGGGTTGAGCTTGAGGCAGATGTCTTTCGTCCAGGTGAAAACGGCTTTCATTCCACTGTGGAAGTTGGTTCTGGCAGTTGTGGGTTCATTGGTGAGGGAGAGGATCAGCTGGGTGTCGTCAGCATAGGAAACGATGTTGAGTCTGTGGCTTCTGACGATGGCTGCGAGGGGGGCCATGTAGACGCTGAAGAGGGTGGGGCTCAGGGAGGAACACTGGGGCACTCCGCAGCTGATCTCTGTAGGTTTTGAGAGAACCAAGGGTAGGCTAACTTGCTATGTCCAGCCGGTGAGGAAGGAGTGGCATTCAGTCCAGTGCCTTGTCATGGATGCCGGTGTCGTGGAGTCTCGTGATTAGGGTGCAGTGGGAGACGGTGTCAAAGGTGGGTGAGAGGTCCAGTAGGATGAGGGCTGCGGTTTCGCCCCAGTTAAGGAGGGAGCGAATGTTGTCGGTGGCAGCCAGGAGTGCGGTCTTGGTGCTGTGGCTGCTTCAGAAGCCGGATTGGAAGGTGTCCAGAATGGGGTTCACTTTGATGAACTCGGAGAGTTGGGTGTTGATGGCCTTCTTGATGACCTAGGCTAAGATTGGGAGGAGGGAGATGGATCTGAAGTTCTTGAGGTCTGTTGGGTCTGAAGACTGCTTCTTCAGCAGGGGGTTGATCTTGGTGAGTTTCCATTCACCGGGAAAGGTGGCGATTTCAATAGAGCAGTGGATGGTGTGGCGAAGCTGGGGGGCTATGGCGGTGGTTGCTCTGGGGAAGATGTGGTATAGGCAAGGATCTGATGGGGCTCCTGAGTGGATGCTCTTCATGGTCTTAAGTGTCTTCGCTGTTGTGAGCGGGGTCCAGCTGTGCATGGTCTGTTGGGGTGCAGGGAGGTTGTGTGTGGTGGTAGCGGACATAGTCGCAGGGTCTAGGTTGTTGAGGCTGTCATAGATCTGCCTGATCTTGTGGTGGAGGAAGGTGCCGAGTTTGTTGCAGAGGTCTTGGTAGGGAGGGATGTCTGTGGTCTTGCTGTTGGGCCTGGCAAACTCCTTGACATTGATGAAGAGTTATTTGCTGTTGTGTGTGTTGGCATTGATCTGTCTTGGAAAGCAATTTTAATTTTGAGGAGGAAGTGGTGAGTGTTGACGGTGGATTTGAAGGTTTTGTGGGTTTCCAGGATTTTGTTGTTCCTCCATCTCTTTTTGAGTCATCTGCAGGTGTGTCTGGACTTGTGGAGGGTGGGAGTGAACCTGCTGGCTTTCTTGGAGTGTTGCTTGCCTGGTCTCTTCTTGAAGGGTGCCAGAGTGTCGGCGCAGTTCGAGATCCTACGGTGGAGGTTGCATGATACTGGGTTGGTGTCAGTTGGCATTCGCAGAGTGGTTGTGCTGAGGGAGTTGACGAAAAGTTCTTCGGTCACCTTTCTCCAACTGCGACAGGGGGGGTGGTGAGGGTGGTGGTGGTCGTGGGCATGGTGAAGGCAAGATGCACGCAGTGGTGGTCGTTCCAAGAGAGTACAGTGGTGTGGCTATAGCTGAAGTTCCAGCTGACAAAGAAAATGGGGTAGAGTGTGTGTCTGGCTGTGTGGGTCGAAGCGGTGACTAGCTGCTTGAATCCGATGTTGGCGATATTCTCTAGGAGGAAGGCGGTTTTCTGGTCACTGAGGTTGTCTATGTGGAATGTGAGTTCTCTGAGTAGGATGTAGTTCGTGGATGTGAGAGACTGGGGTGCGATGAGGTCCGAGATGGTATTGGTGAAGGGTGGTTGTGGGCCAGGGAGCCAGTAGACGAGGGTCCTGTGGAGGGTGGTGTTGGGGTTTTTCTGCTCTGGAAGTGGAGGTGTTCCATGGTCGTCATTGGGACGTTGAAGTGTGTGGTTAGTCAGAGGCTGTTCTTGAGGGTGATGGCGATGCCTCCTCCTTGGCGGTCTGGCAGTTCTTGTGGTTGATTTTGTAGCCGTCGGGAATGGCAATGGTGATGTCTGGTCCGGAGCAGGGGTTAGTCCTGGTTTCCGTGAAGAAATGATATCGGTAGAGGAGGCATCGAGGAGGTCCCAGATTTCTGTGGCGTGTTTCTGTTAAAGGATTGCCCGTTGAGAAGGATGCAGTTGATCCAATCAGGTGCGCTATTGGTTGGCGAGAGAAGCTGGCGTGTTGGTGTGGGTGAAGGCGTGGTTGTAATTCCGGCAGGCAAAGGGTCCAAGGGTCTTCTTCAGTGCCGCTAGGTGGCAGGTGGCATAGCGTCCAGAGTTGAGGGCGAGGAGTGTGCTCGCGTCGTAGCGGTGATAGGTCTGAGAACCAGGGTCCCTGGTGCTTGGCTCAGTCTAGGCACAGAGAGGGGCAGACGTGCTTGCCTTTGGCATGCCAGCGGCGCGCAGCCACACATCGGCCACCAATAAGTAGTGCTGCGGGGGGAGCTGGACAGCTGGGAGGCGGGAAAACGTGGAAAGGGACACTGGAGGAGGGCAGGGCCACAGGGATCCCAGCGGCATGGGTGACGAAGGATGAAATGAAAAACAGGATGAAAAAGTAAAAAAGTACAGAGAAAGTGCAGTCCAAACAGGCAGAGGCAGTAAAAAATAAAAGAGAGAGAGATGAAAGCAAAAAGAGAGACAGAAAGAGCAGAGAGAGAATTAGAAGGGCAGTCAAGCAGCAGAGCAGTGATGCTCTACCACTGAACCACCAGGGATGTAGTACAGGCAGGAGCTTGCGGGTGGAGGAGGGCCTCGAACTCCTCACCTCTGGGTCAGCAGCGGGGACAGCAGCAACTACCAGATGGAGCTGCGCTGTGAAAGGAGCAAGTCCACTAAAGGGTTACACAAAGACCAACTACCATCTACACCTAGTCAGGTGACCCAGGGACAGGCTGAAGGCACCAAAGGGTTAGGACAAGAAAATGCCAACTTTTAGGGGATTTTGAATTATAATTAATTTTAGTGAAAGAAGCATTTCTCTGTCTGTTCCCAAACCTTTCCTCAAAATACCATGTTCACTGCCCTAAAATCCTTTGGGGCTTACTTTAGGGGTGACATATATTCATTAAAAAGGAAGGTTTAGGCATTGCAAAAAATGTATTTTGCCAGGTAGAAATGGCAGTTTAAAACAGTGCTTCAGCCTCCAAGGGCAGGCCTGAGCCATGCTTTGCAATGATACCATAGTGGATGGCACAATGAATGCTGCAGCCTCCTGGTAGGATTGAATTTACAGGCCCTGGCTACCTATAGTGCCATTTACCAGGGTCTTGTGAGTAAATTAAATATGCCAATTGGGTATATGTGAATGTTACCATGTTTAAAGGAGTAGGAGAGAGTACAAGCGCTTTGTCACTGGTTAACAAGGGAAAGTGCTCAGACTTCTAATGCCAACAAATTCATCAAAACACATTGAGTGAAAGCAAAAAGTCTGGGGGCATAGTACAACAAGGATGTCAGGTCTAACAATATGTCTTCCTGGCCTACTCACAGATGAGAAAATAAAATGGACAAGGTTTCAGTTTAGTATATACCTGTGGGTTTTAGTGAGAATGGCCACAGAAACTCTCTAAATAGGTGAACACTTGCTTTCTTTTAACAGTAGTTTGTTAATACATCACCTGACACTGTATCCTCAGTCTGTTTTAATTAATTACCTTTTAGCCTTCAAATACTTCATATAACTTTCCTTGGAAAATGTAATGGCAATGATTTAACTTAGTGGGCATTCTCATTGTAAAATATTTCACACACTTTAAAGTACTTTGTTGCAAAAATGCCTGAGAGAGGAACATAAAAATAACATTTCAATAATAAAAAATTACAAACTAATTAAACGTATACAGGCGTACTCCATTGAACGTGTTTACCACACACTCATACAGTTGGAAAAAACTAAGATACTGTTTTCCATTAATAGTCCTTAAGTCCTAGGTGTAGTCCTTATGTGTGTCTTTTCTAATATTTATAAATTATGTCTGCTTAAGTTTGAAACCTATTTAAAATCTTCTAAACCAATGTAACTTAAGATCAATGAAAGCACAATTTTACGCAATAGGTGTGTTTTTATGAATCGAGCTCAATGTTCAAGCTCAAAATTCAAGCTTCTGTATGTCATTTATGTAGACTGCAGAACGAGGAAAGTCTTGAACTAAAGCCTTATCCTTCTTCAATTCTTTGGGAGTAATCTGGATTGAGTTGTAAAGCCACATCATCATGCAGCAGGCGATCTGCACATAGGCTCTGGCTTTTACGTGATGCCAGATTCATGCTTACAAAGGCCTGGTCATACGTTGCTCATGGGTGAACGTGGGTGCAATTCACCTGTTATTTATGGATGATTGGAAATGTTGGTACAAACCATGAAATGGTCTGGACCCCCAACTCAGAGCTGAACCTAACTAGCTCAGATACTAACTGGCATTCTCAAGCTGGCCTAAGGCGTCCCTTAAACCACTATAGTAGACTATCTGAAGAGATAGCCGCATTCGGATTGGAGATTGGAACCCAGCGGCCCAGCTATAATCTGCTCGGTATTGTTTATAATCTTCCTCATCTTCAATCAATCTGTTACCTTTTGCGAGTGTGTAGCACATGGGATCTTGGACCGCTGCGCTGCGACAATTCGTCTACGAAGTAGCTATGCGCTGTACAAGCCTCATTATTATTATTATTATTATTATTATTATTATTGTCATTTGTTCAAACCATGCATCACATCAAAGTTAGCATTCAATGAAAAACAGCACTATATAAAACATCAACATAAATTTAAAATAAATATCATGTAAAAATGCCTCTAATGCTGATCTAGTCTCTTTAAACAAAAAGAGCAAGCACCTACAGCCAGTCTAGGAGACCACGGCAGGTATAGCATGAACTGAAATTCAGGAAAACAAAGAGATACTCTGAAGCAAGCTTTAAAATCACAAATTTTGAAATACTCTTGTGTATCACACTCCTGATCCTCACACTGATTCAGAGAGTGAACTAGTTATTAGTTGGTTGATAATGAGAATACTCTGATGTATTTTGGGTAGTTCAATAGTTGGACAACGTGCACGCCTTGGGGATGTTCAATACCACATGATGAAGCATTTTGAACATTTAATCGTAACTTTATAACAATCTGCCCCAGTTCCAAGGCCACTGGAATATAAAAATCCCCTGAATTGCTAAAGCTTGCTACTGCAGAGAAGATCTAATTCTCGGAGGGACTAATTGTGTGAAATGCATCACAGCATTTTGGCAGTTTTTGTTCTTGTTACACTGGCAGGTTTTAATGAAGCTCAAATAGGGCTTGCTGCTTGTAATTTAATAATTTAGGCATTAATGTCGACAGCTGAAGAGCTCTATGTTCTCTCCTTGCACTTTTTTCTTGTGTTTCTCAGACATCTGTACTCCTCTCTTATACTAGCCAGTGATGGTTATACTCACTGCATCAAGACACAAATCAGATTGAGAAGTAACATCATCAGAAAACCTAATTGGTGCAAACTCAAGTGTGTGGCAAGGACTGTTTTAGCATCTGTCAAAATTATTATATCAGGACTTGGCACAGATCATGTCATACTGAAAACAGAAATGGAACAATGTAAGGATTTTCAGGGCCCTAAGCAAACTGGCTTTTTTTGCTTGCAACTATTTTTCGTGCTTTTTGCTGTAATTTGACATCACCATTAGGTGGCGCCCTGAGTTTGCTGCCTTATTTGTTCATATCTAAATGACAGAATATATTGCTTTACATTAATATCAAAGTATAAATACAAAAATATTGTTTTTGAGATATATAGTTTAAAACAGTCAATATTAAATATATTAACATGCAACAGTCATATGATACAAATTAAAAATATTTAAATAATATATAAAATATATATCAGTAAAGACATATTTAAACAATCACACACAAATATATATGTATATTTAAGTAAACATATATATTTGACGACTATCTTTTAAAATAATGATTTTAATTTATGTTATAATTTTCTAAATTTTGAAGTGAATAATATAACAAGTATATATAGATTTAGATATATACATATAGAAAATTAATTAAAAAACAAACGAATTAATTATCAATGAAATACTTTAATGATTACAAATTGATTATTAATGAATTATATTTACATTACTTCCCACCCTTTGCCCTACTAAAGTCAAGACCTGCAGCACCAAAAATTACAATAAATGATTACATTAAAATAAAGAACAACTAAAAATTCACAACTTATATTGAAAAACAGCAACAATTCTACAAACAATTAAAAACATATCCAAGCATAGCTATGGAAAAAAGTGATCTCCACGGGACATTCTCTCTGGACCTACCCTCCTTTGCTACGCCGGGATTCTCTGCCTTTCCTAAGGTGTAATTCTCTCCAGATTTCTAAGTGGAATTTACCCCACTGCATCGATTCAGGTGTAGTATTTTACACTCTAGTGGGCTCCCATGTTTTCAGGGTTCAACTACTAGCACATATAGGGTAGGACTATCTCATTCTGGTCCTGATGAAATGCCGATTGACCCCCCAGTCAACTTAGACATGAAACATGTCGACCCCACCTTACTCCTCACACGCCTAGCTAACTGGGTACATAGTGATCTGAGGATGGCACAACTATTTTTATTGAGTCAAGGGACCATTACCCGATACACACTTCGTCGGGTTCCTTAGACATTTTTACTTTCACTCCTGTCACCACCCTATTTATCAAAATAAACCCTTACATGCACTCATCTAATGGCATTTACAGGTCAAAAGACCTCCGATAACTAGCCCCCAGGCCCATCAGGCATTGCAGTGCCGGTCTGACGAGGAGTGCTCTATGATGAAGCATGACACCCTACCAGGTGTGTGGAGGCATTAAGATCTGGCCACCCGGATCCCTTGTGATCCCTCCTGTTTTGAGAGATGGACACCTATATATGTGAACTGAACTGATGCAAGCAACTTATTTCCCCATACACTGAACATCATCTGCCAGATGCTAATTACATTGAGGGTGCCATTTACAGCTTGACAGAGTGGGAGCACCACCATACATTGTCTAGGTTCCATCCTCCTGCCCAGCCACTATCACAGTCCCCGCACCTCATTTAGAAGTGGAGGAATCTCTAGGTTTCTATCAGTGAGGCCTCTGCCCATGGAAAATCGTGGCCTAGTGGTCTGTCCACCACTGAACTGTAAGGTCTCAATTTTCTATTTTTCCTAGTGCAATGCTATTTAATTCGGACTAGGGCAAGAGCTGTTTCTTCCTATTGATATTACAGACACAGGACAATAGTGCATGATAGCTTGCCATCTATTTGAATCAGCGCTAGGTTTCACAGATATTCTTGGATCGGGTAAAACGTCTAAATGTCAACTCTTCAGTTTTGAATTAGTATAGTAAGGAAACTCATTCATAGATTATTTGGGCCACTAGTTTGGTAAAGTCGCTCCATCTCAAATGTCCAAACAATGAGTACATATCCAAAAAGAATTGCTCGAGTAGGCATTGGTACAAATGTATCACTGTTCAAATCTGTTTTCTCTCTTTAAACAGTCTGATTGAACAAGTCATACATATACACAAAGAGGTCACAGTAGGGAATTTAAACCTACTGGAATCTGATGCATTAACATCTAAACCTACGTAAAGATGTAACGTATTTTTGTTTTTTAAATAATGCACATGTATTGAAGACTGGAGCCGTCTATATGTAGTACTAGAAGTTCTGTCAAGTTATGGCTGTTACAGATCTCCTGCTTACGTAACAAAAAACAGGAAAGGTAAGTGTAGAAAAGATCAAGGTAAAAGCGTGAAAGAATGAGTGTTAGCTAGAGGAGTAAGTGAGCAGAAGAATGAGTGTGAGGATAAATTGATGAAAGACATGCCCTGTTTTACAAGCATTTCTTATTATAACCTAAATTTAGTGCATCTTGTATAACATATATGTTTTTTTTATAATGAAGCACTTACTGTCATCTGATTAGAGACTTCATGGCATTTTACATAGCAGATAATTTCACCACTCAGCTCAGTGGCAACATTCCTTTTAGGAGATTCAGAACCTATGGGGTAGATTTTACCTTATGAAGCAAAAAGTTGTGAAACTTCAGAAAGACATCAAATGCTTCGACAAGGAAAAAGTATACCCGTATCTTAAGGTAGACTTTGTACCACCAGGAACGGGTAACCTTTCGGATACTAGCTCTAATTCCACCAGAAGGGGGTCCTCTAGTAACAGCGACTCCAGTGTGGAAAACTGGAAACCCAACCAGCCCAGGAGGGGCGGTAGGCAAGGATACAATACCTATCCGCCACCTCATTACTAGGGACCAGCTTTTTGGCAATACCCAATGTTTCCTCAAGGCCCACCTCAATTTGGACCCCCAGGCATGAGCCAGCCTTTTTTAGGCAGAGGTTGGGGCAGAGGGCGGGGGTGAAGAAGAGGAAACTAACAGGAAATGAGGGTACAATGGGAGGAGCCACAACAGCGGGTGATGGAAACCAGGAGTCACTCCAAAAAGAGAACCTAGTGGTTAACTTGTCACCCAGACAACTGATCGAATCTGAAGAGGACGTCCTCCAGAAAGGTCTGGGATTTGTTCCGACACCCAAGGTGGACAACTTCAAACAAGAATGCGAATTACACCAATTTTTTTTCCGCAAAGTATGCCTGAAAGCATTCTTTGACGGTCAAGCTACCCAACCAGAAGATGACTCAGGTTTACACAACCCCTCGACTTTCACCCCGAACAATGGGATGGTACCGAACGAAGTGATAACCTATGAACAGGCTGTCCTTAAAGAGGTGAAAGCAACCACTAACTCTAGGCACTTCAGCAACATCTCTAAGAAAGAGATAATGGCCATAGAATCTTTAGCCAACGACCCCACTATCACTGTGAAACAAGCCGATAAGGGTGGGGCAATCATCATAATGGCCATCTCTGACTATGACACAGAATGTCTTAGGCAATTGAGCAACAGGAAGTACTACACCCCTATTCCCAGGAGCCCTTTAGAACGTCTGACACAAACCATCGTGGGCCTCGTTGACTCTGCAGAGAACCAAGGGTGGTTAAGCAAGAAGGAGGCTTCCTTCCTCATTAAAAAAGAACCCAAGACCCCCTATTTCTATATATTACCAAAGATCCATAAGGGGGTCACTCCAGTGCCTGGTCGCCCAACTGTATCCGGAATTGACTCTATTCTAGAACCTTTGTCACAATTTTGTGATCATTTCCTACAACTATTGGTGAAACTTGTGCCATCATACATACAAGACACCACAGACGTACTGCGCTTACTTGACCAGTTCCAACAAACGAATGAGATTGACTTCCTCATCACTCTAGACGTGGAAGCCCTCTATACCAACATCCCACAGAGAGCCACCCTAGATGTGATTGAGGAAGATCTCAACTCAGCTACTTGGGAATCATTAACACCACCCAGTTTTATCATGGAATGTGCCACACTGGCACTGACGGAGAACTTCTTTGAGTTCAGGGGTCAGCTTTACCACCAGACACAAGATATTTTCATGGGAAGTACCTTCACTCCCAGTGTGGCCTGCCTTTACATGGCTGCCTTTGAGGGACATATCAAAAGAGGGGGGGGCCAAGGAGCTAATAAAGGTCCAGTGTCCATGCTCCAAATACTTAAGTTTCGTTAACACAAGGGGCACTGTTCCTGTATGCGGGGTGCAAAAGTCACTCACGCATGAGGGTGCAATTAGTCACCCGTGCAATGAAAGAAAAGGGTGTGGGGATAGAAGAAAGAAATTAAGATATCCTAGGTAAAAATGGGGGCCCATTCATGAAGTGGAACTACCACTTGTACTCTGTTGCCCTCACACACCCCAAGGGGTGTCATGCTTCATCATCGGGCTGTTGCTCCTCGTGGGGCCGGCGCTGCAATTCCCCACGGGTCCCCCGAAGGGTCTCTTTATCGGAGATCTTTTTAGGCCTGCCGGATGGTGCATGTGGGTGTGTGGGGTATGGGTCCAATTGAGGGTGAAAGAGGTGCGTGGAAAGTAGTGAGATATTTAATAAAGGGTAGACATGCAGCAAATGTATGGATAGTAAACCCTTGGCAGATTGCCTGCTAATTAAAAACTTGCCCCGGAAAACACTATGTCCGGGTGTCAAAAGGTCATAGGTCGACATGTTTCGCGCCTGTGTCGCCTTAAGGGTCGTTGGCGCTTCTTCAGGACCAGAGCAATGATATATAAAGTGCACGTGATAAAAATTCCAAAACCCTCTAAATCAAAAAAGGGGCGGGGCAGTAACCTGATTACCATTAGTACGGTTACAGCTGCATGGTGAAAGAACGCTCCTGATAAGAACCTAGGAGAAGGAACAGAAAGAGCAATTAAGAGCATCAGTAACAACTTGATGTCTCATAATGTGACACATCTGTATTCACATCAATAAAAACAATAAGCAAAGAAACAGGCACAGGGGGCATATAAGTACATTCAATAGGGCAGTGGCCCAGTGTGGTATTATTGAAACACCATGCCATTTGATAATGTCAATATCGGTACCACTCGTAACCCTCCCAAGTGGGGATTATGCCTTACAGTAACAGCAGCTAGTAAAACGAATGTTGCTTCGCCTATTGGCGGTGCCGTGAGGTCATTGGTTATGAAAGGTGCTTACCTCATTATGTTATGAGGATACCTCCGCCGGCAAGAGCAGGGAATGCCCGCAACATTACTGGGCTGTAAAAAATGGAAATGGACACAGAGATGCAGGAACAGAAACCCAGCACAGGCTTTCTTGAGCCAAACGCTCGCCATGTCTGAATTAATGCCACGGGAATCTACTTACTGTTTTCTCCGGGGGGGCTGCCTCCTCTACACCTACCCCTTCCAAGTCACTGCCGGGAGTGAAACAGTGGCCGTGGAACTTGGTGCTAATAAAGAAGTGAGGTCAGGTGTGGGCGTATACAATTTCCGGGTTGTCCTCACAGATTAACATGGAGCGCGCATGCGCACAAGCAGGGGTAAACAGCGCATGTGCGTAACAAGGGAGAAGATCTCTCGAGCACATGCGCAGAAGCCAGATGGTCAGCCGCATACCAGACTGGGCTAAGAAGTGGCTAAAAAGATTTTTTTTCTTTTGGAAAAGAAATCTTATTGGATCGTTGTAAGGGACAACACATCCTTCATGATTCAAACCCATACCGTGACAATATACGGTTATGGAAGCGCTTCATTGACGACGTCCTGATTTTTTGAACAGGGAACTCGGAATCCTATGGTAACTTTTTCAAGTGGATTAACAACCTGAACCCATACTTGAAATTTACAATCACTGCATCTCCCACCCAGATTACCTTCCTGGACCTCACTATAAAAATTGAAGGGGGACATCTGACGACAACCATTCACAGAAAGAGCACTGATCACAATAGTCTCCTACTCTTTAGCAGCCACCACCCCAAAGCACTTAAAGAAAACTTACCCTTTGGGCAGTTTCTGAGGGTAAGGAGAAATTGTAGCACAGTGGAAGAATACAAGTTTGAATCAGCGATCCTTGCAAAGAACCTGACTGCAAGAGATTACACACCAAGGAGCATTGCACTTTCTAGGAAAAGAGCAAGAAATAATAACAGGGAAGGCCTGCTAGAACACAGAGAAAAAAACGCGACTGAGTCTCTGACCTGTGTAACTACCTTTACACCAGCTTCTAACCAACTAACAAAAGCAATAAAAAAAACACTGGATCATACTGAACACAGGCTCCATGAACCTGGATCCACCACGTTTTGCATTCAAATGCTCTAAAAACATCAAAGACATGCTTATCCACACTAGACCTAAGGCAAAGGCAACTAATCAACAGGGAACTCTTTGGCACCTACCAGCGGTGAAAGGTCACTACCCATGTGGTACATGCACTGCTTGCGCCTTTACTTCTTCACAGAAGACCATCACACTCAACAACACGTTCACATGGGAGATGAGGTCTCATACTAATTGCAATACATCTAATTGCATATACTTGATTACATGCCCCTGCAACCTGTACTACGTGGGGATGACGACCCGACTGATCAAATTATGCATATCAGAACACCGAAGTAATTTTCGTTGTCACAAGAATAATACGAAAATGTGTGCCCACTACCTTGAAGAAAATCACACATCAGATTCTTTGCAATGGGTAATTCTGGAAGCATCCCCTAAAAAATTCCAAGACAAGCCTTTTTACAAAAGAGCAGAGGTGGATACATCGATTATCAACAAATGACAAGGGGCTGAATGAAGATATACCATGGAGCTCAATTAGAATCTAAACTGCCAAGGATATTCACACTGGCTATGTTGACATGATCCTCAGCACACCAATAACTTCCATCATAATTTTGCGTGAGCGCCCAGAATGCATTAGGGTCCCATTAAACAACATCATATGGAATTTATATCTACCTAACAGAGAATAGCGGTGAGACTCCCCGATACACCACATAAAAATGGGGGGCAGGTTACACACGACAACGCGCACATAACACTGCAAACAACATACACCCCAGATAATGTTTTTAGGTAAAAGGCATAAACACCATTCCAATATGGCCACCAAATACTAGGTCTTGCACTGGTTGGGTGTTTCACCACAATTACATACTGGCCCCACCCCCTGTCACATGACAAACAAAGGGGATAAAGTCTTGTTAGCCATTAACCTCCCCACCTTACAGACCTGGTGGAGTGGGTAGGTCATGGACGAGGCGAAAAACGCATAACCGTGAGTAATCGTGGATGCCGGGCTGGGTTTACAACAATGAAAGCGATAGAATCGTTCCCGCGCTGGTGGCGGGGTGCCTTGCGAGCATACCACTAAGGCGTATTAGCTTAACGACAAGGAGCGCACTACCCCGATTTTCACGCGACATGAAGTGCACTAATTAGGCAGAGGCTGTAAGGTGACGGCTTCACCTTTCAGCGGATAGCGCAATTTTAAATACAATGACCAGCAGAACTAATCCGGCGTAGGCGGCAAGACCGCGATCTCGAAAGGAACATGCCCCACAGGCAGGCATAGGAGGCAAGGCTGTTAATTTAACACAAGCACACCCCTTAGCAGCAAAAGCGTCACAATAAAGAGCTTACCCCCCCATTTTCATGAAACGTAAGGTACAGTGCATTATCTGAACAGTAGCTGTCAGGCGGTGGGTTCAAACACCATGACCGGTAGAAATAGTCTTATGTAGGCGGTAAGACTTTGCATTAAACAAGAACATGCCCCGCAGCCGATATGGCTTAACACTGTATGCACAACTTTCACTTTACTAGAGCGAGGCACAGATAAGCAACGCTTCACTGTCCACACGGATGGAGAAGGGTTCCGATTACGAGCACACCCCTAGCACTGAAAGAGTATTAGATCATTATCTCGGCGGGAGCTGAAAAAAAGCGGTTTCACTGCCCCGTGTGGGTGTTGGGTTTTGAATGCGATGACCGCTCAAGATCCCCGACAGCTATGAGCGCGTCCAGGTGGAGCATGGGATGCTTGAGTTAACTCTGTGTGTACAGGTTAGATGGGAGAGTACAGACTCCGGCTACAGCTACCGGTTAGCGGCCAGCAGAAGAAACCAATGCATACACTAGAAATTTACGTTTTTTCACACCTTCTAATGTAAATACGCATGCCAATAGTCAAGAACCTCTCCCAGGAGTATCCTATGTATAACAAGGATTGAGTGAGTGAACCTTACATTAAATAAAAGAACGCTGGGGATGGCTTTCTGATAACACCAGGTGATGTTGGATACATTCGACGTAACAAACCAAGTAATGTTGGAGCCATTTGCTTTTATTTGTATTTCTCCTTTTTAGTCAGTTACACATAGGAGCAAATCCTTATGCGTGACCCACCGGGTACTGTTGAAGCCTGGGAACTCTACAGAATTGGGTGAGTCCATATTATTGTATCGGTGCTGCACTACTGAAGTTCCACAGGGGCTATAATTCACATTAGCTCACTGTGGGAACTCACCACTTGTTTTAGTTTCAATGTTTTTAGAAGTCCTCAAATGCAACTGCGTTCACTGCACATGAGTAAAGATAATAAGTCAGGGTCACCACAAAGACCGTTTCTGCATTTGTTATGTGCCATATCAGCCTGAATGATGTCAACATTTTGTCTCCCATTACAGGTAGATCCAGGTCCAAACAGGTACACTAATAAATAGACACTTGGTTCTGTGATAAAATTTGATACCACTAATTCTAGGTGTAGATAGTCTAACCTTTCCGGTCCTGAAGAATCGCAAGTAGAATGAACTAAAAGCGAGCAACATGATGACCTACACTTTTCAACAAGGACACCCTAACCCGAGACATTAGACTTGGGCGAGTGACGTGTTGTCTGTTTTTACTTAGGGTAGGAGACCCCCAGAAAAAAGTTTGTCCTTCTAGGTACTCTGAACCCTATTTTAAGCACCTTCCTACATCTACACAGTTCTGGTCCCACACCTGCACTTCACCATACGGCTGTTGGATAAAAAATCTCCGATAAAGTACCCCTATTATAGGGAGCCCGTTGGGTATTGCACCGCCGACCCGACGAGGGGCATCCCAAATGATGAAGCATGACACCTGAAAGGGTGTGTGAGGGCATTACAATCCAACATATGGATTCCCAACTCTAAACCCCGGGCGGGGTACAGTTAGTTCCGGTCTCTCTGACTCTTAAACCCTGACACTAGAGGAACAGCAAAATCCTACTTTTTGAGTAGATTTACAAGCCCCTTGCACCACCGTGCGGCACCATTGCGTCACTCTTTTTGACTCAACGGGCGACGCAAACAATGAGCCAATTTACAATGTGACCGTCAAGGGAGTTGCGTCACGATGTAAAGACCTGCGTCACATTATATCTGCGCCAGGTATAATGCATGCAGGCTAGGCGCACCCATGCAAAATCCATGTAGAACTGAAGCAGTGAAATTTTCAACATTTCATTGTTTCACTCTATGCCTTCACTGAGTCAAAATCCCTACGTCTCCTCACACCAGGCGTAAGGAATGATGCAGGGCTTTTTGTAGGGGACTCACCCATCTGTTGTGGCACATTGCTGGTGTTGCGTCACTTTCATGAGCAACTCCAGCAATGCATCACTTTTGTGCCAACAGATGCGTCAGTATTTCTGACACATCTGTTAATCCTTGCGCCATGGAGCACTGTATTGTAAATACAGTTCTTCAATGGTGACGTAAGGACATTTTACACTGGCGCAAGGAAACTGACGCATCTATGCAGATGCGTCAGTTCTTTATAAATCTGCTCCTATATGTCTGAGTCAACGCAAATAAATTGGATCCCTATGGCCTGCACATAGATCTCTGTGGTAGAGAAACTAATGTGCTGAACTCTCACTATTGTGACAGCTTACATAATATTCCATCAAAGGTATTAATTCTAATAAAGTTAAATATTAATTGGGAGGAAAGGAAGTCCACCACAAGTAATAAGTAATTTGAACTTGAGCTCAACCCCTAATAGCTATGGCACAGACCAGGTCGGCTTAACCTAAAGAAATTGTGTAAACCATTTAGGAATATCAAAACCATTAAAATGTTAAATACATAACACAATAAAAATCCCAATCCAAACAGAGGAGCGTAAAATTTAATAAACAAAATGACACTTAAATGACAAAAATCTAATAAGGAGAACAGGAGATATGAATTTTAGAAGACTTTACGGAAATTAGCATCAAAAAGCACCACCAACGATAGGCTAGGGTAGTTGTAGACAGTGACTTAGGTGTGATTTCAGGCTGACCATAATGGTGTGTGGGTCAGATACACTAATCAGGTTTGTGCCGGTTTGCGATTTTACTTTGGGACTCGTCTCAGAAGTAGAAGTTGAAATCCTTCGATGGGGCAAGGGTGGAGACTGTATCCAAAGAAGTTCTCTCAAAGTCGATAGCCATTGGATGATATCTCACTGAAGCTGATGGTTTATAGTGTTAAAAGCTCTGAGTATACCAAAATTCTCACGCAGGATACTTTTGGCGCCTTTGACCAGTGCAGATTTGTGCATTCAGAATGGGTCTCCTTTTTGGAGCTCCGAATCCTCCAGCAGAACAAGGTTGTAGGCTGTATCTAACAGTGAGTTCCACCAAGCCGGATACCATTTCACTGAGGGCCCACTAAAATAGATTTGCTGCAGTGGAGAAGCTCCAAGCCAGAGAAATCTGTTTCTTCAGGCCAGCAAACTCACACCTTGGGTAGATTGGCTTTGGTGGCTCGCCCCGGACCTCTGGAGGTCTGGAAGTCCAAAGTTCCAAGTCCCAACTTTTTAAAGTTGTTAAGAGACAAAACCAAGGGTTGCAGGACCTTAGGAATAGTCCTTGGTTGCCAATATGTGTCCCAGCAGAGGCCACCAGCAGGGCCCAGTCCAAGTCCAGTTACTACTGGTCAGCTGAGCACTCCAAGGAAAAGGGGTCTTGCAGCTTGTTGTGTCCCTGTAGCCATACAGTAGGTCAGTCAACTGACCATGAGGTACACTTCCTTGTCCTGGGTACAAGTAGAAGCAGGTCCAGCTCTAGCTACTGACCTTGGAGTACACTTCTTTGTTCTGGGTACAAGTGGATGCAGGTCCAGTCTTTCAGGTTTTCTCACAGGTCTCAAAACGCAGAAGCAGCCTGTCTTGTGCTTTTCCACAAGCAAAGAGTGTGTTCTGAGGAGAGTACATTGTGGTGCCACATTGGTACCAGCTAGTGAGTGTGGGTGACTACTGGCTCCTTCCACCAATGGGGTAATGTTTCTGGGGCAACCATACCAACGTTTGTAGCAGTTTCTGCTTGTCCTAGTGTAAACAAATCCACAGTGCACCTCACTCCCATAATCCAAAATGGGGAACCATTCCTGCCTTGTTTAGAGTCTGTGAGCCCACCCAGATGTGTGACCAGAGATATGAACAGTCCCCTCCGCTGTGGACACTCATAACGAGTTCTGTGGGTAGCGCCCCTCCCACTGTTCTTTCAGTGCCAGCGTGGTTGGGGGGTGCACAGATCTCACCCTACATTTACTAGTGAAAGGGTATGTTACAATTAAATGAAGTTCCTGAACCCATCCTAATTTGTCACCTCAATAAGGTCAAGCAATTGCTGGGCAGCTACTGAAGAGTTAATGCAAATTAGACTCCAGGCGCTTCAAGCAGGGGAAAAGGAAACTTTCTACTCTAGTTTTCCTTTTAAATCTTTTTTTTTTAGAGTTTTATATAGCGCGAACTAGACCCGGAGATATCAGAGTGCTTTACGTGAGTACCAGTTTTGTTACAGATGGACACATTCATTTGTGTTCGGCACAGGGAGATTAAGTGATTTGCCCAGAATCACAGGATGTTGAGTGTCCATGCCGAGACTCAATCCTGGTTACCCAGCTTCGAGGTTGACCGCTCTAGCCGTAAGGCTACATCCTCTCCCCTTCCTTATACAACAATACAAGAGCAAGAGCCTTCCATAGTGAAAATAGCTTTTGGGGCATTGTCATTGTAGGGACATGTTAACACTAACTTCCTACATATCCCACTTTTAATTACTTACACCCTGCCTTGTGTTTTTGCCCGTCGAAGAAGGTTATTTTGATGTATCGGACAGCAGGGGAACCCTTTAGCAGTCAGTCGTATCTGGTAAGCCCGAGGCCATGTTTTCTCAGTCATATTAGTAGATCGCACAATAAGTGCAGTCCACAGGTGAAAATTAACTTTCCATGCAATATACGTATTTGCGCTCCATATACTATGGACGTATAGGAAAGTTAAATATGTCAATCTGAATTAATCAATAATTTTATTTTGTAGGTGTCAGAGAACATATAATTGGCACTGGACAGCAGTGCCATGTGTCCAGAGTCTAAAAACCACCAATAAAATTAAGCCAATTACAACTACAATAATAATAGTAATATTAACAACAGTACTATTATTACTAATAATATTATAACTGCGATGCTAATAATAACAGTGATAACTGTTCTAACAAACATTGCTGCTGTTTTTATTTAGCATTAAGCCAGCACCTTTATAAGGCGCGCCTGGGCAGAATTGAATTGAAAATAATTTGTGTCAAGCGTTACAATGTTAGCCAAAAAGCCATCATGATGTATCTGGTTTCTGACAGGAAGTGCATGTCGATGTAAATAACTGTAGCGTTTTAACGGTGCCCGTCATTTTTATCATGACAGTTGATTTTGAGAGTTATGTCGACAGATGAATGTATAGAGATAGCGGAGAGGGAAGAGAGTGATAAGGTGAGATAAAGAAATATAAGCTCAAAGAGAAGGCAATGGCGAGAGACAGTTTGAGGGACAGCACGTTATCTCCCATCTTCTGCCTGCGGCGCATTTGGCGGCTGCCAACAAAGTGTATCCCCCAGAGAGCTTAATGCTGCTACGAGTGGTTGACACAAGGCACTATAAATGTTAAAAATATCGGATGAAGGCTGCGAAGTTTAGGGACATTCGTTTTTCGTTGTCGAATGACTATCGGACGGCAGAAGCTTGGTTCAGTCTGTTTTGTTCAGCCTGACACAGGCCTGCAGTGTGCAGCTATGCAGGTGCGTCATTCACCAGAGACAGTGAAAGGGAGACTGCCCTTAGAAACAGCTGACGTGTTGTTCCCACTAGATTCAACCGCATTTATAATGTTGTAATTGCATACAGTCAGCTCTCTGACTGCTTCTCAATACTCAGACAATCAATTTCGCTTTTTGATAACATGAAATTGATGTCCTTGATGGACTAAGATTAATTATTGACATTATGCATGCAGTCTCTATGCTATTTGTCTAATGGTCATGCTGTCTAAAACGTGTTTATGTTTTTTAAAGTTGTCACGTGGTGTGTGAGTATGGATTTGGTGTTTTTTATGTCTCCTTTAACCCCTTCGCTGCGGCGGGAATTCCGCCGCAGCGCTGGGGGGTGTGGGGGGGCAGCGCAGTGGCGCTGTGCTCATGACGGAGCCACTCCGTCATGAGCCACGGTTGAGCTGTGCTCATGACGGAGTGGTTCCGTCATGACTCCGCCCAGTTGCATTGTCCCCCCGCACAGGCGGGGAAACAGTGCCGCGTGGGCGGAGCGGCGGCCAACGGTCGCGGCATGACGGAACCACTCCGTCATGAGCACACGGCAACCGTGGCTCATGACGGAGTGGGTCCGTCAAGAGCGGGGAAGGGGTTAAAGTGGGACTGTTGTACCTTGGGGCACAACTCATAAATTTCCTATTGACACACACAGGCATACGTCTTATTGAAGAAGTTTAGAAAACCTGAATATTGTTCACTTCAGTGAGTCAGGCATCTAGCTATTTTTTCAATCAAACACCTGTGTCGTAAATGTAATCTGTATCCACATTTGTGTACAGTCCAATACATCACTCCGCACAAAACAATACAAACGCAATTTGCCTGTAAATAAATTCAACATTCACAAACAGAAACAGAATTCTGATATCACTTTTGAAACAATTTTTCCACTTATGGCAGGAGAACTTTGTGTGTCTTCTGCCAGTCTAAAACATGTTCAGTATTAGGAGACTTTCTACTTCTACACAAAAGACTACAAATAAAAATGTGTTCTTTGGTTGAATATGGAGTTCATAAAAAAAAAAAAAATGGAATTGTTGCCTGAGATGCCGTCTCCTGTAATGTAAACGACATGGACAACTTCAACGTTGCACCTGCACTACTATGAATGGCTATGATGCATTCGAAAGTGTGACATGGATGTGACAGGGTAAGCTATCTTGAATGTACCCTGTGCCAGTGGCAAAGAAATACACATGACAGAACAGAATGATGTAAACCATACATGCAGATACACAGAGAGTTATATGCTATTTAACCGCTTCGGTGCTCATGACGAGCTGGGCTCGTCATAACGGTCGCGGCCCACCCACGCACGATTGATTCCCCACCTGTGCGGGAGAATCCATCAGTGGGCGGGGTCGTTACGAGCTCAGCTTGTCATGAGCACAGCTTCACTGTGCCTCATGACGAGCTGGGCTCGTCACGAGCACAGCGCCACCGCCGCCGCCCCCCACCCGCGCCGCGGGGGACTTACCGCCGTGTGGAAGGGGTTAATACCATTGTGAGGTAGGGGAGCCTCAGTATGACCCATCGAGGCTTTGTTTTGTGACTCCTGGTCCCTCTCCACGCACGGTGATGGTGATAAATAGCATCTTACACTCAGTGCTTCTTCATCAGTGCCCATATATGCATATATTTTCACTGAAAAAACAAAGGTTGGTTACAGTGATGTTATTGTTAGGGCTTGTAATAATATAAAATCTAGTGTTTAAAAAACAGAAACCCACTGAATTTCACCAGTTATTCTTTAATGACCTTTGCACGGTTACAGTGCACTGCTAATGACCTCACATACTACATCACTCATGACATGTTGTATGACATAATTGATGGCATCACTGATCACATCAATAATCACATCATCCAATGGATGTGACAGTTTGCTAGAAGGTATCAGTAACCCTTATAGAAGCCAAAATTCTGTTTTGCTACTAGCCTGTCTAGCTGCATGGTGTTACATTGCTTGAATCACAGATATAGATTCTAGCTTTAAGACCTGGCTCTTTATGCAGAAAACCTAAGCAATCCCCGTGCCTCCTGCTTCTCTGATTTGCTCACTTAACGCCCGGACACCTCCTCGTGAGGTAGCTGTTCGCGCTTTACAAATATCAGTATTATTATGATTATTATTATTATTATTATAAGAGAAAACTCAAAGTTTTCTAATAGTTACAAGTGAATTATTATAACCTGAGGACAAAACTGAAGATTTAGAATGAAGTAGATTTTGCTGATATAATATAGTGATTGGCATCAACAAGGCTGTGCACTGTGTATTTTTATGCCTTGAAAAATCGGTGTGTCCGTGAAGCATGTGTCAGCTGGCTGTGAAGATTATTTGATGGCAATTTGAGAAGATTAAACATTGTGAAGATGATATTTTTCTCTGTGTTCTATAAGAAATGGATGGACTATATTTCAAAATAAGTTCTTGTTTACGAAAAAATATTTTTGTTGGTATCCCATCACCTCCGAATTACATCTAATTTTATATATATATATTCACTGAAAAAATCAAAGGTAAAGTTACAATCAGGAGTGATAAAAAGATCTGTTTTTGTTTAAAAAAAAAAACTTAGAAATTCACTGGAAAAAAAAGGTAAAAATTAAAGAAGGTTACGGTTAAGTGAATATGTCAGTGACAACATTCACATCTTGAACTTAAAAAGATCACATAAAATTTACCAGTTATAGTTAGCTGAGTTAATCATAACTTGTGCCCCCACCATGCTCTGCTTATGACCTCAAAAATTACATAATTCATGACATGTTCTATGACATCATTTGTGACATCACTGATGACATCTTAAATGACATATTTGCAGACATTGCTTTGGCAGTGCGCTGCAGGGGGTTGGCAAAAGGGCCTGGCATGCAGTCAGGCCCTGTGGCGTACCCACACGTAAGCAGCCGGCCCCCTGGTTGGCTGCAGGGCCTGGTGCAGGCAGCCACCCGAAGTCAAGCAACTCCACGCCATGCACTGCCTTTGTATGTGCATTGCATGGGATTAGCCGCAGGCCCTTTCTTGCATTCAGACCCTGCTTTCAACTCCACGCAGGCTACCAACCCCAAACTGTGCACAACCTTTGTTGTGTGCCGTGTAGAGTTGGCTTTTGAGCCTCGGGGACTCCATCGCCAGGGGCTGTGTGTTTTGTTAAAGGAGAGAGGGCCCCCTCCCTAAGCCTATTTTACCTCTGGGGACCTCATCCCCTGGGCCATGACTTATTTAAAAGGGGAGGGGCTGTGATGCCCCACTACCTGAGTTCATTACGGCCTGGAGACCCCATCCCCCAGGAATGTATGTATGTTAAAAGGGGATGGGCCACACAGACCCCCCTCTCCGAGCCTATTATGACCCCAGGGACCCCATCCCCTGACAGATATTTATAAGAGGTGAGTGCCTTGGTGCTACTGTGCGGGTAGCCCCAGGGCCCCTGTGGCCACAGTCAGCTTCTCACATGGTGATTCCCGGGGATGGGGTTAGTTTAAGTTGGTTTTGTATAGAAATAATAAATTACATTTCCTTACTGTAAATAAGCTTAAACCATTTATTTTTTCATTGAATTTGTATGTTTTAAAAAATGTATTTCCAACATAACACAAAGTCAATTTATCATTGCTTTTAATTTGATGTGTTTTCAGACAAAATTACTTTTTCTGTTACATTTCTATGTCATCTTTTAGAACATTTACAGTTCAAGATGATCATATGGTAGTAGTCATCATGAAACACTGTGGAAAAACAAATCAAATGGATTGTGAGAAAGCCTCATAGATGTTGTACATTTCCAACTTTAATCTATTTAAGTAAGTAGCAAGCAGGAGCAATCTAAATTTCCCGGCCTGCAAGAGCGCAGGCAGGGAAATAAAAGTCTGCTCCCCGTGGCAGGAACATTTTGAAAGCTCCTGCCAGGTTGAAGCACATTTCCCCGCCCGTGCTTTTGCGAGCAAGCAATGATGTCTAGTGAGTGGGATCTCTGGGACACAATAGTGGAGGCTCCGAAAGGAGGGGGCATGTGTCTCCCTCCCCTAAAAGGACATATGTTGGTCCAGGTGGATAGGGTTCAAGGGCCTTTACAGGCTCGGAGATGGGGGCCGCATTCCTCCTCCCCATTAATTTTAAATCGGTCCCTGGTGCCTCTGTGAGGTTCGGTATGGGGGGCAATGTGCCCCATTTTAATATTGTTGCGGTTCCCCAGTGATGGATTCTATGGGGCTATGATCAGCTAATGGATGAGGACCTCTAGCCCCCTCACTTATTCTTACATTTTTGCCTGCAGGATGGGGTTCAAAGGGCCTTGAGGAGGCTTGGGGTGCATGCTCCCTCCCCTTTGTTATAAATGGTGGACTCCTGGCCTCCATTTAATTTTTTGTTAATATACTGTGGGATCACAACTTTTTTTTATTTTGTCCCCAGGGTGCACCTCTGGGACTCTCCCACAAGGGCTAGGTGAGCATGGCATTTCTACCATCACCAAAGTCAATATATCCCTGTGCACACAAGTGTAAACAATGTTCAAACATTCATTTCGGCGCCCCTTGTGACACACGGAGTCCGACCGTGACGAGAAAATGTAGAGAATGTGGTGGGGAGTGTCACCTTCCCACTGAAACAAGTGCGCTCTGTAAACAATGAAACACTACAGTTTCTTCTCACAGTTCGATAAATTTATTTGAGCAAGGAGATTTGATCAATGAGTTATGTTTCAAATACTCATTAAATACTTCAAAATCGTGTCCATAATCCACTTTGTGTAGAACAAACGTTATATTCAAATTAATATATCCACCCAATGCATTTCGGGTCACATAACTGACCCTTCTTCAGGGGTCTAAAATGAAATGAAAAAGGGACCATTAAGTTCACAGCACTTAATAAAACTGAACAACCAATAAATGCACAAGTGAAATACAAGATCGAAAATCATCAAAGAAAGAATGCTAAACAGATATATGAATCGCGTAACGTGTGAAAATACAGTTCATGCACATTCAAGTTGAAGTAAATGAAAGAAAATGCAATAACGGAATCGAAAAGGAATGACAATGTCACGCAGTACATGATTGCGTGTGGGGGAAACAACCTCGGATAACTAAAAAGCGAGAAGCGCAAAATAAGCGCGGGGTAATACATTGTCTAAACTGTGAAAGATGAAATTAATGTCATGCGCTTATCGGCAAAACGTTACACTTACTGCGGACCGGCGGGTCTCGATTGCCGTTGAAGTTCTGCGGTCAAAGTTGAATTTCGCGCTAGCGGTTGTAGCAAAGGATATGATAGGTATAATAGTTTCGTGAGATCATGATCACCTGATGTAGGAGGAGGAACGTAATCATGACGTGTGGATGGAAGACCAATGAAAGTGTATCCTATGTGAACGTGAGTGTCACGTGATCGGGAAGAGAAGAGCTTCGAAAAATGTTACCGTGGTAAATTAAATAAAGAGTTGGAAAAATGAAGGGTGGGAAAAAAAAAAGTGAGAAAGTTGAATGGTGCATGCTGTGGTGCGAAGTCCAGAGAAAATACAAAACATTATAATAACAACAGGTTAAATTTGAATGTACAGCCCAGAATATTCCTCATTACCAATGCCATATTATAAAAAACATGATAACTCTATGCGATCATTCATCCCATACGGATGGGAACTGTTCAGTTTTTTAATCCAAAAGTATTCCGCTCTCAGTCTTTGTTTGAGGGGATCCAAGTCTCGGCGTTGTGTGATCGTTTCAATGATGGTAAACCGAAGTTGGGAAATTTGATGTTTGGCCTCAATCCAGTGGTTTGCTACAGAAGACTTCGAGTTCATAAGTCTGATCTTACTCTTATGTTCTGTAATGCGGATTTTAATTTTTCTTTCTGTTTGACCCACATATACTTTGCCACATGGGCATTTGATGACATAAATACAATTGGCCGTGTCACAAGTGCTGGTATGATTGAGAGTTATGGGGTAGCCTTTGGTTGGATGATTGAGTTTATTACCAACAATGACATTACTGCAATGTATACAGTTATGGCACTGTAACATCCCATGCCATTTCTTCATGATTTTTTGTGGAGAATTCAATATTTCTTTCAGGTTTTTGGATCTTTGGAATGCGAAGGTGACACTCTCTTGATATAGATCTTTCAGATCAGGTTCCAATTGTATCATCCGCCAATGTTTGTTGATTACCTTTTTGATCTTAGATGACTCAGTTGAGTATTTCAGAACACATACAGTTTTGTTCTTAGGATTGGTCGTTTTTTCTTTTAGTAGATCATCTCGTGCAAGTCTTGACACTTTGTCTAGAGATGTCTTTAATACATTCTCAGGGTAGCCTCTTTGGCGATACTTCTCAGTTTGTTCATCGAGAGTTCTCTGTAAATCTTCTTGCTTAGATGAGATGCGTTTCATTCTGATGTATTGAGATGTTGGTAGGTGTTTCTTCAAAGCCTCAGGATGAAAACTTTGGAATAACAGGCAAGAATTTTTATCAGTTTTTTTAGTGTAGACTTGAGTGATGATTTGATTGTGATCAAATTTCACTTTCACATCTAGAAAAGCAATGGATTTCTCTTCAATTGTATGGGTAAATTTTATGCGGTCGTTATAAGTGTTTAAAGTGCAAATGTTATGTTCAAGTTCTTGACGAGATCCTTTCCATATTACAAATAGATCATCAATGTATCTTTTGTACATAACAATTCCTTTTGTCCATATAGGATTCTCGAGGATATGGTCCATCTCAAATTTGTTCATAAAAATATTAGCGTACGAAGGAGCTCCTCCGAATCCCATGGATGTACCACTAGCTTGGTTGTAGAACTTTCCTTGCCACTCAAAGTAGCTGTGATATAGTGCGAATTGCATGAGTTCCATGATGAATATTTTTTGTGACTCCTCC
The DNA here is from genome assembly GCF_964204655.1 of Triturus cristatus. Taxonomy (NCBI): domain Eukaryota; kingdom Metazoa; phylum Chordata; class Amphibia; order Caudata; family Salamandridae; genus Triturus; species Triturus cristatus. The sequence goes on along the minus strand of NC_140589.1, from coordinate 1,377,917,737 downwards.
AAGTCACTTTTCAGTAGGATCCATTCAAGTGCTTCCAACCCCTCGTTATGGGGGATCGATGTATATAACGCTGTTACATCTATAGTGCACAGCGTATAGGTCTCATCCGTTTCAAGTGCAATCAATTTCAATGAGTTCAAAAATGCAGTTGTGCCTTTGATGTATGTTACACTTTGTTGAACAATGGGTTGTAAAAATGTATCCACAAATTGTCCGATGGGTTCAGAAATCGACCCACAGGCCGAGACGATGGGTCTGAATGGAGGGTTGGTAATGTTTTTGTGAATTTTTGGCAGCATGTATAGCTGCGGTCTTCTGGGAAATTTAGTAACGAAAAACTGTTTGGTTTTGTCGTCAATCCAGTTCATTTCAAATGCATGTTCAATGATCTTATGTAAAATTGCTTGATATGCATGAGTTGGATCAGAATCCAAGGGAAGATAAATATCTTGGTTCGAGACGTGATCGTTCACACACTTTACATAGAATTCAGTATCCATCACAATGAGAGCTCCACCTTTATCTGCTTTTTGGAAGGTGAGCTGTTTGTTGTGGCTTAAATTTTTCAAAGTATGCCATTCTTTAACTGATAAGTTCATCTTCTTTGGTTTAATGAACGGAATTTCATGGACATCAGCTAGCACTGATCTTTCAAAGGCTTCAATGGTCTTGTGTGAAAATGGCGCACAGAAGGTGCTCTTCGGTTTGAAAACTTTATCCCAAGTTTCCTCGCAATGAGGTTTTTGTATATCTTTGAAGAAGAATTTAAGTTTCAAAGATCTGAAAAATTTAAAGAGCGCAATCTCAGTTTCAGCCAAGTTCGAGTGATAAGTCGGGACAAAGGTGGTGCCTTTACTTAATAAGTTGATTTCGGATTTGGTGAGAGTCTTAGATGAAATGTTGACTATGAGGTCACTTTCGACAGTTGGCTCCTGGTCCTTACCGCGATGTTTTGGTCGGTTTCTTTTACCCCTTCTTGTTGCTCTGCTGCGCTTGGTGGAGAGTTTGCTGCCGGACTGATATCTAAAAAAGCAGATTGTTGAGTAGTGCTTGTAGATGGTTTAGCAGTGGGTATGGTGGTCTTGCTTATGGGGCCTCTTAATGCAGAAATATCCGAATCAGATACAATGCTTTCTTGAGATGAAGATGACGGTGCCTTTTGTGACTGTTGTTGTGGTTGCCATTTTCTTTGGTTATAGACTTCTGCCCAAGAGTACACTTCTTCCAATTTATAATCCAATGTGTCTCTTCGATATTTGCGGACTTTTCTCTCATTGACTTCTTTGGCGTATTTTTCTAGTTTTAAATTGATCTCTTCCAAGGTTTTTGTGAGGTCTGGATTTTTGTTGATTTCAATTTGTAAAATTTTAATTTCTTCTTCCAACTCAATCAGTACTTTGGATAATTCTTCCACAATCAGTAAGATTAAATCTAGTGAACATTTATTTAAAATCTGATACCATTTTTCCACGAATTTTTTACTGTTTTTGCATAACATTGGCTTGAGGGCGATTCGAAGGCCCCTAGGAATACGTTTATTTTTGTGATAATGAATCAATGTGGTGGCATGCATCCTTTGGTTGATTTCCTTCTTACTCATATATTCGAATTGTCTCAAGAGCTGTGCTGTAGTCGTTTTTTGTGTAGTGAAATTTCTGGTCTCCTGAATCAGATCATATATTTCCAAAGCGGCTTCTGGCGTGAAGCCCAAGGTTTCAGCCTTGTTGGTCGTGAGTGACGCTATATCATCAAGTTGCATGATTGCTAAGTGGTGCAAGCGGGGATGAGGAGGACTGGCGTACCAAATGCAAAGTCAATATATCCCTGTGCACACAAGTGTAAACAATGTTCAAACATTCATTTCGGCGCCCCTTGTGACACACGGAGTCCGACCGTGACGAGAAAATGTAGAGAATGTGGTGGGGAGTGTCACCTTCCCACTGAAACAAGTGCGCTCTGTAAACAATGAAACACTACGGTTTCTTCTCACAGTTCGATAAATTTATTTGAGCAAGGAGATTTGATCAATGAGTTATGTTTCAAATACTCATTAAATACTTCAAAATCGTGTCCATAATCCACTTTGTGTAGAACAAACGTTATATTCAAATTAATATATCCACCCAATGCATTTCGGGTCACATAACTGACCCTTCTTCAGGGGTCTAAAATGAAATGAAAAAGGGACCATTAAGTTCACAGCACTTAATAAAACTGAACAACCAATAAATGCACAAGTGAAATACAAGATCGAAAATCATCAAAGAAAGAATGCTAAACAGATATATGAATCGCGTAACGTGTGAAAATACAGTTCATGCACATTCAAGTTGAAGTAAATGAAAGAAAATGCAATAACGGAATCGAAAAGGAATGACAATGTCAGGCAGTACATGATTGCGTGTGGGGGAAACAACCTCGGATAACTAAAAAGCGAGAAGCGCAAAATAAGCGCGGGGTAATACATTGTCTAAACTGTGAAAGATGAAATTAATGTCATGCACTTATCGGCAAAACGTTACACTTACTGCGGACCGGCGGGTCTCGATTGCCGTTGAAGTTCTGCGGTCAAAGTTGAATTTCGCGCTAGCGGTTGTAGCAAAGGATATGATAGGTATAATAGTTTCGTGAGATCATGATCACCTGATGTAGGAGGAGGAACGTAATCATGACGTGTGGATGGAAGACCAATGAAAGTGTATCCTATGTGAACGTGAGTGTCACGTGATCGGGAAGAGAAGAGCTTCGAAAAATGTTACCGTGGTAAATTAAATAAAGAGTTGGAAAAATGAAGGGTGGGAAAAAAAAGTGAGAAAGTTGAATGGTGCATGCTGTGGTGCGAAGTCCAGAGAAAATACAAAACATTATAATAACAACAGGTTAAATTTGAATGTACAGCCCAGAATATTCCTCATTACCAATGCCATATTATAAAAAACATGATAACTCTATGCGATCATTCATCCCATACGGATGGGAACTGTTCAGTTTTTTAATCCAAAAGTATTCCGCTCTCAGTCTTTGTTTGAGGGGATCCAAGTCTCGGCGTTGTGTGATCGTTTCAATGATGGTAAACCGAAGTTGGGAAATTTGATGTTTGGCCTCAATCCAGTGGTTTGCTACAGAAGACTTCGAGTTCATAAGTCTGATGTTACTCTTATGTTCTGTAATGCGGATTTTAATTTTTCTTTCTGTTTGACCCACATATACTTTGCCACATGGGCATTTGATGACATAAATACAATTGGCCGTGTCACAAGTGCTGGTATGATTGAGAGTTATGGGGTAGCCTTTGGTTGGATGATTGACTTTATTACCAACAATGACATTACTGCAATGTATACAGTTATGGCACTGTAACATCCCATGCCATTTCTTCATGATTTTTTGTGGAGAATTCAATATTTCTTTCAGGTTTTTGGATCTTTGGAATGCGAAGGTGACACTCTCTTGATATAGATCTTTCAGATCAGGTTCCAATTGTATCATCCGCCAATGTTTGTTGATTACCTTTTTGATCTTAGATGACTCCGTTGAGTATTTCAGAACACATACAGTTTTGTTCTTAGGATTGGTCGTTTTTTCTTTTAGTAGATCATCTCGTGCAAGTCTTGACACTTTGTCTAGAGATGTCTTTAATACATTCTCAGGGTAGCCTCTTTGGCGATACTTCTCAGTTTGTTCATCGAGAGTTCTCTGTAAATCTTCTTGCTTAGATGAGATGCGTTTCATTCTGATGTATTGAGATGTTGGTAGGTGTTTCTTCAAAGCCTCAGGATGAAAACTTTGGAATAACAGGCAAGAATTTTTATCAGTTTTTTTAGTGTAGACTTGAGTGATGATTTGATTGTGATCAAATTTCACTTTCACATCTAGAAAAGCAATGGATTTCTCTTCAATTGTATGGGTAAATTTTATGCGGTCGTTATAAGTGTTTAAAGTGCAAATGTTATGTTCAAGTTCTTGACGAGATCCTTTCCATATTACAAATAGATCATCAATGTATCTTTTGTACATAACAATTCCTTTTGTCCATATAGGATTCTCGAGGATATGGTCCATCTCAAATTTGTTCATAAAAATATTAGCGTACGAAGGAGCTCCTCCGAATCCCATGGATGTACCACTAGCTTGGTTGTAGAACTTTCCTTGCCACTCAAAGTAGCTGTGATATAGTGCGAATTGCATGAGTTCCATGATGAATATTTTTTGTGACTCCTCCAAGTCACTTTTCAGTAGGATCCATTCAAGTGCTTCCAACCCCTCGTTATGGGGGATCGATGTATATAACGCTGTTACATCTATAGTGCACAGCGTATAGGTCTCATCCGTTTCAAGTGCAATCAATTTCAATGAGTTCAAAAATGCAGTTGTGCCTTTGATGTATGTTACACTTTGTTGAACAATGGGTTGTAAAAATGTATCCACAAATTGTCCGATGGGTTCAGAAATCGACCCACAGGCCGAGACGATGGGTCTGAATGGAGGGTTGGTAATGTTTTTGTGAATTTTTGGCAGCATGTATAGCTGCGATCTTCTGGGAAATTTAGTAACGAAAAACTGTTTGGTTTTGTCGTCAATCCAGTTCATTTCAAATGCATGTTCAATGATCTTATGTAAAATTGCTTGATATGCATGAGTTGGATCAGAATCCAAGGGAAGATAAATATCTTGGTTCGAGACGTGATCGTTCACACACTTTACATAGAATTCAGTATCCATCACAATGAGAGCTCCACCTTTATCTGCTTTTTGGAAGGTGAGCTGTTTGTTGTGGCTTAAATTTTTCAAAGTATGCCATTCTTTAACTGATAAGTTCATCTTCTTTGGTTTAATGAACGGAATTTCATGGACATCAGCTAGCACTGATCTTTCAAAGGCTTCAATGGTCTTGTGTGAAAATGGCGCACAGAAGGTGCTCTTCGGTTTGAAAACTTTATCCCAAGTTTCCTCGCAATGAGGTTTTTGTATATCTTTGAAGAAGAATTTAAGTTTCAAAGATCTGAAAAATTTAAAGAGCGCAATCTCAGTTTCAGCCAAGTTCGAGTGATAAGTCGGGACAAAGGTGGTGCCTTTACTTAATAAGTTGATTTCGGATTTGGTGAGAGTCTTAGATGAAATGTTGACTATGAGGTCACTTTCGACAGTTGGCTCCTGGTCCTTACCGCGATGTTTTGGTCGGTTTCTTTTACCCCTTCTTGTTGCTCTGCTGCGCTTGGTGGAGAGTTTGCTGCCGGACTGATATCTAAAAAAGCAGATTGTTGAGTAGTGCTTGTAGATGGTTTAGCAGTGGGTATGGTGGTCTTGCTTATGGGGCCTCTTAATGCAGAAATATCCGAATCAGATACAATGCTTTCTTGAGATGAAGATGACGGTGCCTTTTGTGACTGTTGTTGTGGTTGCCATTTTCTTTGGTTATAGACTTCTGCCCAAGAGTACACTTCTTCCAATTTATAATCCAATGTGTCTCTTCGATATTTGCGGACTTTTCTCTCATTGACTTCTTTGGCGTATTTTTCTAGTTTTAAATTGATCTCTTCCAAGGTTTTTGTGAGGTCTGGATTTTTGTTGATTTCAATTTGTAAAATTTTAATTTCTTCTTCCAACTCAATCAGTACTTTGGATAATTCTTCCACAATCAGTAAGATTAAATCTAGTGAACATTTATTTAAAATCTGATACCATTTTTCCACGAATTTTTTACTGTTTTTGCATAACATTGGCTTGAGGGCGATTCGAAGGCCCCTAGGAATACGTTTATTTTTGTGATAATGAATCAATGTGGTGGCATGCATCCTTTGGTTGATTTCCTTCTTACTCATATATTCGAATTGTCTCAAGAGCTGTGCTGTAGTCGTTTTTTGTGTAGTGAAATTTCTGGTCTCCTGAATCAGATCATATATTTCCAAAGCGGCTTCTGGCGTGAAGCCCAAGGTTTCAGCCTTGTTGGTCGTGAGTGACGCTATATCATCAAGTTGCATGATTGCTAAGTGGTGCAAGCGGGGATGAGGAGGACTGGCGTACCAAATGCAAAGTCAATATATCCCTGTGCACACAAGTGTAAACAATGTTCAAACATTCATTTCGGCGCCCCTTGTGACACACGGAGTCCGACCGTGACGAGAAAATGTAGAGAATGTGGTGGGGAGTGTCACCTTCCCACTGAAACAAGTGCGCTCTGTAAACAATGAAACACTACGGTTTCTTCTCACAGTTCGATACATTTATTTGAGCAAGGAGATTTGATCAATGAGTTATGTTTCAAATACTCATTAAATACTTCAAAATCGTGTCCATAATCCACTTTGTGTAGAACAAACGTTATATTCAAATTAATATATCCACCCAATGCATTTCGGGTCACATAACTGACCCTTCTTCAGGGGTCTAAAATGAAATGAAAAAGGGACCATTAAGTTCACAGCACTTAATAAAACTGAACAACCAATAAATGCACAAGTGAAATACAAGATCGAAAATCATCAAAGAAAGAATGCTAAACAGATATATGAATCGCGTAACGTGTGAAAATACAGTTCATGCACATTCAAGTTGAAGTAAATGAAAGAAAATGCAATAACGGAATCGAAAAGGAATGACAATGTCAGGCAGTACATGATTGCGTGTGGGGGAAACAACCTCGGATAACTAAAAAGCGAGAAGCGCAAAATAAGCGCGGGGTAATACATTGTCTAAACTGTGAAAGATGAAATTAATGTCATGCACTTATCGGCAAAACGTTACACTTACTGCGGACCGGCGGGTCTCGATTGCCGTTGAAGTTCTGCGGTCAAAGTTGAATTTCGCGCTAGCGGTTGTAGCAAAGGATATGATAGGTATAATAGTTTCGTGAGATCATGATCACCTGATGTAGGAGGAGGAACGTAATCATGACGTGTGGATGGAAGACCAATGAAAGTGTATCCTATGTGAACGTGAGTGTCACGTGATCGGGAAGAGAAGAGCTTCGAAAAATGTTACCGTGGTAAATTAAATAAAGAGTTGGAAAAATGAAGGGTGGGAAAAAAAAGTGAGAAAGTTGAATGGTGCATGCTGTGGTGCGAAGTCCAGAGAAAATACAAAACATTATAATAACAACAGGTTACATTTGAATGTACAGCCCAGAATATTCCTCATTACCAATGCCATATTATAAAAAACATGATAACTCTATGCGATCATTCATCCCATACGGATGGGAACTGTTCAGTTTTTTAATCCAAAAGTATTCCGCTCTCAGTCTTTGTTTGAGGGGATCCAAGTCTCGGCGTTGTGTGATCGTTTCAATGATGGTAAACCGAAGTTGGGAAATTTGATGTTTGGCCTCAATCCAGTGGTTTGCTACAGAAGACTTCGAGTTCATAAGTCTGATGTTACTCTTATGTTCTGTAATGCGGATTTTAATTTTTCTTTCTGTTTGACCCACATATACTTTGCCACATGGGCATTTGATGACATAAATACAATTGGCCGTGTCACAAGTGCTGGTATGATTGAGAGTTATGGGGTAGCCTTTGGTTGGATGATTGAGTTTATTACCAACAATGACATTACTGCAATGTATACAGTTATGGCACTGTAACATCCCATGCCATTTCTTCATGATTTTTTGTGGAGAATTCAATATTTCTTTCAGGTTTTTGGATCTTTGGAATGCGAAGGTGAAACTCTCTTGATATAGATCTTTCAGATCAGGTTCCAATTGTATCATCCGCCAATGTTTGTTGATTACCTTTTTGATCTTAGATGACTCCGTTGAGTATTTCAGAACACATACAGTTTTGTTCTTAGGATTGGTCGTTTTTTCTTTTAGTAGATCATCTCGTGCAAGTCTTGACACTTTGTCTAGAGATGTCTTTAATACATTCTCAGGGTAGCCTCTTTGGCGATACTTCTCAGTTTGTTCATCGAGAGTTCTCTGTAAATCTTCTTGCTTAGATGAGATGCGTTTCATTCTGATGTATTGAGATGTTGGTAGGTGTTTCTTCAAAGCCTCAGGATGAAAACTTTGGAATAACAGGCAAGAATTTTTATCAGTTTTTTTAGTGTAGACTTGAGTGATGATTTGATTGTGATCAAATTTCACTTTCACATCTAGAAAAGCAATGGATTTCTCTTCAATTGTATGGGTAAATTTTATGCGGTCGTTATAAGTGTTTAAAGTGCAAATGTTATGTTCAAGTTCTTGACGAGATCCTTTCCATATTACAAATAGATCATCAATGTATCTTTTGTACATAACAATTCCTTTTGTCCATATAGGATTCTCGAGGATATGGTCCATCTCAAATTTGTTCATAAAAATATTAGCGTACGAAGGAGCTCCTCCGAATCCCATGGATGTACCACTAGCTTGGTTGTAGAACTTTCCTTGCCACTCAAAGTAGCTGTGATATAGTGCGAATTGCATGAGTTCCATGATGAATATTTTTTGTGACTCCTCCAAGTCACTTTTCAGTAGGATCCATTCAAGTGCTTCCAACCCCTCGTTATGGGGGATCGATGTATATAACGCTGTTACATCTATAGTGCACAGCGTATAGGTCTCATCCGTTTCAAGTGCAATCAATTTCAATGAGTTCAAAAATGCAGTTGTGTCTTTGATGTATGTTACACTTTGTTGAACAATGGGTTGTAAAAATTTATCCACAAATTGTCCGATGGGTTCAGAAATCGACCCACAGGCCGAGACGATGGGTCTGAATGGAGGGTTGGTAATGTTTTTGTGAATTTTTGGCAGCATGTATAGCTGCGGTCTTCTGGGAAATTTAGTAACGAAAAACTGTTTGGTTTTGTCATCAATCCAGTTCATGTCAAATGCATGTTCAATGATCTTATGTAAAATTGCTTGATATGCATGAGTTGGATCAGAACCGTAGTGTTTCATTGTTTACAGAGCGCACTTGTTTCAGTGGGAAGGTGACACTCCCCACCACATTCTCTACATTTCTACCATCACCCCTTAAATGTTTTTTAGTGATTAAACTCAGGACAGGGGACTAAGTCTCCGAGTCCTGTAAAGGCTGCCTGCAATATTTTTTCTCATTTTGCATGCAGCCAATCAGAGCGCTTACTCCCACAAGAGCCTTACTGCAGCGGAAGCGAGTAGGCCCAAGGAAAAAAAGCCCCCAGGGCACATCAGAATGGTCTATTTTGTTAAATTTGGTTCCGGGGACCCTTCCCAGAGCCCTTAGAGCCCACTGTTCAGATATACAAATATTTTTAATCACTAATTTCTCAAAAACTATTGGTCAGATTTACACCAGATCATAAAAGGCATGCTTTCTGGACCAAGACCTAGCTTTCTGCAAATCCTGGTGTCATTCCGTTCAGTGGTTTTTGCAGTATTGTTTTCCAAAATATCTATGGAAAATGCATGGGGAAATTTGGTTTTGGGACCCTCCCCTTTTTTTCTCAGGCCCCCGCTTCACGGATCACCCCACAACTTTCTACAAAGGAGGTGAGTGAACTTTTTGTTTTTAGTTTCGTGAAGATTTTTGATACAACATCACAGTTACTAGCAAACCAAAAATTGCTGTTCCTATGGAAACGCAGACCCTAACTATAATTATCCACTGTGTTACAGAACATAATGTTAGAAATAATTACAGATGAGATTTCATATCATGTTATCATTAATCCATCCATCCATCCATTTATTTCAAGCCATTTAATTTTTTCATAAGCAATAGTCATACTGATTTACAGTATGCTGCTTTATAGGAGAAAGCAGATGTGAGTAGCACCATATCAGTAAATCAAACTCAATCACAATGTTGCTCTCATCGAAGCAAAGTAAAAAATGTGTGTCCACCTTGAAGATATATTCAAAGTATACCAGCATGCTACACAGCCAGTCCTTTATGCTAGTGGTTGATTTATGTGAATTGTGAGATCCTCATCAACACGGAAGAAGAAAAGAACCCATGAATACTTGGAGCCTATTATGAAATTACTGGTAATGGACTTAGAGTGGTACATTGTGCTACTGCCAATCGCAAAGTACACAGAGAGCGTGGGAAAGAGAGAGTGTTGTGAGGTGCTCGCCAACATAAAACTAGCATTGAGATAGTCATCAGGTCTGGCCTTAGCAGGTGTGTAATTCTAGTAATTTCTTTTTCTTGTTTTTAAATCTTAGGTAATCATATATATATATATATATATATATTACCTACTGGCAGTCGCCAGTAGGTAGTTATAGTTAGGACCTAGTTTCCATAGAAAACTCATTTTTTGTTTTCCCAATAACTTTGGCGCCGGTTGGCGAATCTTCGCGAAATTTTCAAAACTTATGGCCTGCTCTGGTCAGCTCCTATCTTGGAAGTTTCGGGGTGATTCGCCAAGCGGGGGCTGAGAAAAAAGGGGGGTCCCAAAACGTGTTTTCTCCTTGGTATTTCCCTTAGGAAACTTTAGACACGACTACAGCCCGAACTGCTGAACGGAATTACACCAAATTTGGCAAAAAGGTAGCCCTTGGTTCAGAAAGTGACCTTTTTGTTAAATGGTGTAAATCGGTTCAGTAGATCCTGAGAAATTAAAAAAATAGAGGTCAAAAAATCAATTTCCCATAGGAAACTTTAGACACGGTTACAGCCAAAACTGCTGAATGGAATTACACCAAATTTGGCACAAAGGTAGCCCTTGGTTCAGAAAGAGACCTCTTTTTGAAATGGTGTAAATCCGTTCAGTAGTTGCTGAGAGGATCAAAAAATAAAAGTTTAGATAGCTATGGCCGTGGTGGATCCGCGTACCCTGCCGATCATGAGCTGCATTCTAATTGGCTGCCAACACTTCAAACCAGCAAGTGTTGGCAGCCATCTTGTGCCTCGGTAGAACCGAGACACAAGGAAACAATAAAACAAACGCGCAAAACAAGAAAAGGGGGCAGGGTAGAAATACCCTGAACCCCTAGGCCTGCTCAGGGTGTCCCACAAGGACCCCCAGGGTCAAAACAAGCATTATTTTAAAAATAAATCGACAAAATCCATGAACATAAAACAAAACGAAGCGCGGGCTCTCGCGCTTCGCTATTATTTAGCCTCCGGGTGGGTAAGTCCCGGGGGCAGTGAAAAATTGAAATTGTGGGGGCCCAGGCAGTCCCCCGCAGCCCCGGCGACCGCCACCCCCGGGGCTTTCATTAAGGATTTGCGGGGGGCTCATGGCCCCCCGCAGCCCCGGGGACCACCACCCACCGGGGCTTTGCTTTTTTAATCTGTGGGGGGCCTTGGAGGTCCCCAAGCCCCGGGGACCGCTACCCCGGGGCTTTGATTAATTATTTAGCGGGGGCACATGGCCCCCCCGCTGCCACGGGGACTGCCACCTCCCCGGGGCACTAATATTTAAATGCTGGGGTCCGTAATCGACCCCCGGCCCTGGGGACCACCACCTCCCCGGGGCTGTGCAATTGTTGGGAGGGGGGCCACTCGGCCCCCCTCCTGGAGCCCTTCTTGGCCCTTGGGACCGCCACCAACAGGGCCGGCTCCTGCAGTGTACCAGGGTGCCCACCCCCAGGACACTGCTGTTTGCAATGACAGGGCGGGAGCCACGCGGCTCCCGCCCTGTCATTGCAAAGCAGAATTGCTTTTCCATAAGGAGAGCTGCATGTCAGCAGCTACCCTTGTGGAAAAGCAATGCTGGCTCCCGCAGGATGCAGGGAGTTGGCGGGACCATGGGGGGTGATTGGGGACCCCCCCACGGTCCCCAATGGATAGGGCCGGCCCAGGGGGATGGTGTCCCTGGGGCCAGAAGTGGCCCAGGAGGGGGGCCATGCCCCCCTCCCCAACAAAAAAAAAGTCAGGCCAGCCCTGGGGGATGGGGTCCCCGGGGCCTTAATTGGCCTGAGGAAGGGGGCCACACGGCCCCCCTCAGAAAAAAAATGCAATGGCCAGGCCCAGGGGGATGGGCTCCCGGGACCGGAATTGGCCACGGGAGGGGGGCCCACGCGACCCCCTTCTTGTTTACATTTAGATATTTTTTTTAAATGGGGGTCAGGCCCTGGGTGATGGGGTCCCCAGGGCCCCAAAAAAGTAAAAAGAAGGGGGGCCACACAGCCCCCCTTCCAAAAAAAACAAAAAATAAAACACATGTGATCGTGCTGGAGGCCCCGCCCCCTCCCAGAAACACTCTGCAAACGTGCCCTGTGGCACGTTTTAAGTTGGGGAATTAATTCCCCTTCAATACTGGGGGTCCCTGGGGGCCAACTAGCCCACCAGGTACTTTCAGTTAGCGCCACAGGGCTGTGTTGCAGAGAGGTGGTCCAGGCCAAGCCCCTTGTTACACCTCTCTGCAGCGCAGTTCTTTGGCACTTACTAGAGGTCCCTGGTGGGCTAGTTGGACCCCAGGGACCCTCAGGATTCAAGGGGACTTTATCCCCCAACTTAAAACGTGCCACGGGCGTGTTTGCACAGTGGTGAAGAGAGGGGGCGGGGCCTGAGGTGACATGTGTGCAAAAACGCCCTGTGGCGCGTTTTTAGTTGGGGAATTAATCCCCTTCAATCCTGAGGGCCCCTGGGGGCCAACTAGCCCACCAGGTATCTCTCGTAAGCACCACAGGCCTGCACTGCAGAGAGGTGGTCCAGACCACGCCCCTTTTTGCACCTCTCTGCAACGCAGCTCTGTGGCGCTTGCTGGAGGTACCTGGTTGGCTAGTTGGACCCCAGGGACGGTCAGGATTCAAGGGGACTTAATTTCCCAACTTAAAACGCCCACAGGGCGTGTTTGCACACACATCACCTCAGGCCCCCTTCCCTTCACCACTGTGCAAACACGCCCCGCAGCGCATTTTAAGAGGTAGTTTTAATCCCCCTGCCCTATTATGTACTAGGGCCTTACAGAGGAGGTCATGTTAATCACAGGGGTACCCCAAAGCATAGTGTTCCCTGGTGTATGTAGGTGTTTTCACTGTATTCTAAGTGGCTTTTAGCATAGCACTGGCTCTAGGCCTGGTTAGTCAGAGTCCGTTACCACCAGTACCCATCTGAAAAAGAAGTGGGCACAGGATGATTTTTCTCCTCTGTTCTTTCTGCACATGTCTTGCGTCTTCCTGCACTTTTCTTCGTCTTTGTGGACTTCTGTTGCTTCTTTCTGCATTTCTTTTGTTTCTTTCTGTACATTTTTCTTCTTTCTTCACATGTCCTACCTCTGTAGGCATAGTTAGAAACTAGCATTTGAAAAACCTTTGAAATTCACTGAAAAAACCATAGGTTTCAGGCATGTTATTGTTAGAAATTAGCATTTAAAAAACCTTTGAAATTCACAGAAAAAAACATAGGTTTCAGGCACGTTATAGTTAGAAATTAGCATTGAAAAAACCTTAGAAATTCACTGAAAAACCATAAGTTTTAGGGAAAGTTATAGTTAGTTGGACATTTCACTCGTACAAAACCCGTGAAATCCCCCCGTTATAGTTAGTTCAGCTAACTATAACTTGCGACCCCGCAATGCACTGCTGATGACATCACATAGTACATCACTCATGACATGGTCAGTGACATCACTGATGACATCACTGATGACATCTCATATGACATCACTGATGACATTAACCATGTGATAATTTCATGCATCTTCTCACACCCTAATATAACTTTAGATACACCCACTCTAAATTACAGACTGCCATTCTCAAAACCATAGACACTCCAACACCAATAACTACATACCCACTCACTGATTCTTAGGTCTACACACACATCCACTCACTCACCCGTACAGTCACTCATACTTATGGTCAATCAGTATAGGACTATCATATGCACTCATACACCTATATAGACACTCACACACCGCCACTCATCCATAGAGGTACTCACACACCTAGTCAGTCATGCAAATAATTAATCACACTCCCATTTACTCACCTATACAGTTATACACACACCAGCTCACTTACTCATACAAATACTAGCACATTCTTACGTTCTTATACAATTACTGATACAAGCAAACACTCATCCATGCAGCCACTCTCACAATCACACACTCTCACTTATAGCCATCTATAGACTCTAACACACATATATACTGCCTTTCATATATGTAGTTAGTCACACATGTACCACTGAGATATACGTTCACTCATACTGTCCATCACAGATGCACACTTCAAACTATGCACCCAGTGAATCTCCCACTCACACATCTATGCACAGAGTCACACACACCCCACCCACACAAACACTCAGGCACCCATACAGATACTCAGACAACCAATCAATAACTCATATAGACACTTATGTAGTTATTCCAAAACCCATGCAGGCGCTTACACACCAACAGACAGACGGATACAGAGATTCACACAGTTTAGTCACTAACCCATGCATTCAGTAAGATATGTTTAATCACTCACTTATAGAGTCAGTCACGCACCGCATTCAGACACTTATACACCCACTCATTCTTCAATATGCCTTTCCCTATATATATATTAAACATATTTAAACTTTACAGAAACACACAGTCACTGGATGATGTCATCAGTGATGTCATTTGAGATGTCATCAGTGATGTCATCAGTGAGGTCACTGACCAGGTCATGAGTGGTGCAATATGTGACGTCATCAGCAGTGCATTGGGGGCCACGAGTTATAGTTAGCTGAACTAACTATAACGAGGGAATTTCACGGTTTTTGTATGAGTGAAATGTCCATCTAACTATAACTTTCCCTAAAACCTATGGTTTTTTCATATATATATATATATATATATATATATATATATATATATATATATATATATATATATATTTTTTTTTTGGGGGGTTTTTTTTTGTTTTTTTGTTGGAGGAGTGGCTCAGGACTCCAGGAACACTATGCCTGGCACTGTATTACACTCTTTTTGTGGAAGTGCATGTACGTGTGATCAGGCAAAATGCTGTCACTCACAGCGCATGACAGCCCAGGAATGAAGTGCCAATGGTGTATTCTGTGGTATTTGGAAATATTTATGACAGTTTAACAGACCAACGGATTCAGAATACGGACAGAAATCCCTTAAATGTCTTTATGTATTTATGTATTTTAATATGCCTTTTTTGGAAACCGTGAGACTGGGGGGAGATCTCAGGATGTTGAAGTTGTCTCTAGGCCAAACCTTAAAATGAGAACCTCTAAAACATAGTTGAAATATGACATTTAGTCAGATATTTGGACTGCACACAGATAATATTATACAAATCTGTCCAGGAATGTCAGCATGGGATTGCAATCATATCTGGCAGAAAGATTGAGACAATTAATTTTTCACATTCAGACCATGATTTCAGATTGTGTGGTGGTCCTGATTTCAATGTTGCTTTTATACATAATCTGTTAATATTAGACATATTTTGTGCGTGATGGCTACTCTTGGCCTCGCCTACAGTGGGTATGAAGTCATATTTTTTAAAGAAAGCAAGGCACTGTCCCATTGTTTGATTTTTTTATAATTAACTTTTTTTGCAGATTCTTTACTGATCTGAAGTTTCTTAGTTCTAAGCTTTTTTCCTCACAATATAACCTGTAGGTAACAAATGTAGGCAAAGTAAATAGGTCTGGCCTTGACCAGCCTGCATCTTTTGTATTTATTTATTTGCAAACATCTGCAAAAGGCATTACAATTCTAAATTACATAAAAAGTAAAAATAAGGGGAACTTAACCCCATCCATGCTCAGGATGGCTCCCGGCCGTCATGAGTCACGGTAGTCGTGTGCTCATGACGGCCTGGAGCCGTCCGACCGTTGCCGCTCCGCCCACGCGCAGCTAATTCCCCGCTTGTGCAGGCGAAATAATCAGTGGGCGGAGTTCAGACGACTCCCGGCCGTCGTGAGCACACGCCCACCGTGATTTATGACGGCCGGGAGCCGTCCTGAGTACCAGGGCGCCCCGCCCAGCCCCGCCCCCCCTCGCACCGTGGCGGAATTTGCCACGCGTCGAAGGGGTTAATCATGGTGTGCATATGTAAACACAAATAAATACACAAATAAAGATGCATTGTAAAAATAAATAAATAAAAATCATGACATAAAAGCAGAAAGAAAAGCAGTGATTGGCCTACCAGTGCTTGCACTGACAGGGTTTATTTTTTAGACAGATGTGCACATGTACACAAGAAAATGCTGTCACTCACAGTGAAAACAGCCAATGTTTGCATTGGGTTAAATCGTTACCCTGTGCAGTATGCTGTGGTGGGCGTAGTCATAATGTGAATGACACATGAACAGACAATGGATGAAGAGTACAGACCAAAAGATGCTACAAGGCGTGGAGCTGGTGACACAGTAAAAACAGTCTCTAGGCCAGGCCTGTAAAGATCTACTAGGACCAGAAATTACATGTCTTGTTAATGATCAGTAGTATTTAATACATAATAATTATAGTTACGATTATATTTATCAGTCCTCACAGTTTACATGCTATTTTGGTCTCCTGACCTGTCCTGTGTTTTTGCTGTGTGTTGGACTTCCTTTTGCTGGTCTAGATGCTTTGGGCACTTTGCCACTGCTGTTCAGTGCCAAAGTGCAAGTGCTCTCTTTGTAAATTGTTGTTATGGATTGGTGATTCCATGATTGGCATATTTGATTTACTAGTCAGTCCCTAGTACCGTGCACTGTAGCAAGGCTAGTCCAAGAAATCGTGACCCACATTAAAGTAGTAAGCGGTAATTTAACTTTCACTAAAAGTTGCCTGCAAGGCCAAAGGCCGTAGTTCATGGATGAACAAGATAGGCAAAGGGTTTGCTCCTCTAGGGCGGATGTGCGCTGCAGTATCTGGAAGACACAATCAACACACTCCTTGATCGGGCATTCAGAAAGGGCAAACTAGGAGTTGTCTAGGCAATGAAATGGCACTTATTGTCTAATAGTGTTTTCCATCAAAACCCTCTTGCAATAGGTGAGGACAGGGTTAATAGTGGAGAGGGGGAGAGTGGGAAGAGACCAGACACAGGAGATCAAAAAGAAAATGACCTTGGGCTATATGCCAAATTTACTTTTCACTAGGCTTACAGGTTGGAGAAGAGCTGGGTTGAGATTGAACAAGATGAGAACAACCAAATCTGTGCCAGCTGTTGTCCTAACCAAAACAATGGAAGGAGGGCAAGTCTCCTTTCACCCCATTGTCTCTTTTTTACCCCCACATTTCCTTCACCACTAACAATAGTCTGGGAGGAAAGTTTGGAAGCCCATGGGGAGCCTCTTTATGTGAGCTGAAAAGAGTAAGAGTGAGGAATGAAGGGTAACAGAGGGCCGGCTATTTTGCTCTTGCACTGTCATGACTGCAACTTTCCAAGTACTGTGTCTCTCACCCTTCCATGTGCAAGGTGCCAATCTGGCTATGGTCTGAGGCACGACATGTTTAGGGCTGGCCTCATTGGTGCTCATCTGCATTTGCTAGCCTTCAGGAGGTTGAGATGAGCTTGGGGCATGATCTCCTGTTCAAATGATGGCTTCCTTTGCCTTTCAAAGATTGAGTGCTTCCTGCTCTGGTTGCCACCCTTCATTGTTCTTCCCTTTCCTTCCTTGTTCATGGGGTGCATTTGTTCAGCAGTTGGCAGCATTCCTGTCTTTAAAATGACAGAAAAGGTGGATGACCACTACTCACGTCAATAATTACTATTATTGCCTGTTTGGCATCCTTTTAGTCATTCAACAGCGTCTTTGATTGGTGTGTGTTGCCATAAGGAGAACCGTGCATTCTCCAATGCCCCACATTTGTGGGATAGATGTGCACCGCATCTCGCTGCGTGTATGTCTAAGATAGTGCTGTGTAGCTGCCTATATGTAGTATCCCTTATTAAAATTATAATTTTCATGTTTGAATCTCACACCCACACCTGTCACACCACCTGGTGCTCCATAACACAGTAACCGCAGCTCGGTTGACATCAGGCACAAAATTAAAACACTCCCCACATAGGCTCAAAACTGAACGAACATCCTTCTAACCACACACCCCACATGATGTAGCTTCTATAGGTGTGGCTAAGCGCCTCAACGCCCCACATAGGGGTAGTAAGTGCTATCCAAATGTATTATCATAGAATAAAAGTGATTTGTCCAGAATAAAACTTTGCCATCAAGTGCCTGGGATTCAAACGCAGATTCCAAAGTCAGGAGCTTAACTATTAAACTACATTTTCTTCCCCTAATTGCTTTTTCTGCGTGTTCATTAGGGTTTTTTTGTACTATACTGACAGACGTTATATTTGATAGGCGGCACCACCACTGTTTTTCGGTAAGTAATTTATTGATAATGGGATGTGTAGTGATTTTGGCCTTTTTATAAAATAACATACAGGTTCCTCATTCATCACCGGTAAGGCCCCAAACATGAAGAATAAACAGGTAATGATTCCTGCTGAGAGCCCCTATGTTATCTCTGGTGTTGCTTTCATTTTCCCATAGTCTGAATTAACATTTTGGTAATATGTGTTCCATTAGTTATACGGATACATGTCACTACAGAGCGAGCCGAAGCCGTTTACTGTTCCTGATGCGTCTTAAGTGTGAATGGCTGAGTAACTATGCCAGCACAAAATGCACGTGTTTGCCATTTATTGATAAAAACCTCGTTTATATCATCACCAGTCTTGCAAGGACATTACACCCTCTTGCTCTGAGAAGGTCTATCATAACCACGGAAGAACGCTAAGCTATTATTCGATTGTCTCGAAGGGCAAACGTGTAAACTAATATAAATGTAAGGGGTGAGATTAATTCCAGAGTGCATAATTAAATCTTGAGTGTAGGTCAACTCATTTTACCCATTCATTAAAAAAATAATCAGTCCCTCGTCAGTCTTCAAACGCTTCCAAAAAGGGTTTAAGCAGGAGCATTTTCAGAGGTGTACTCGGAGTACATTCTTGCATTTTGTCCTCGCGTGAAATATATTGTTAGTTAGTATAAAGGCGATTCCACCTGCATTTCTGTGGTTTCCTGTTCCACTTCGAAGAACATCACGTAGAGCTAAATGTTCCACAAGGACCCACAGAATGAGTTGCATAGTTTGAAAAAGAATTCCTTTGTGAAGAAATGGGCGTCTTTATGCGCACTTTTCAATTTTGTTAATCATAGACTCTTTCTTATTTGTGCATCTTTTTTCCATCATGCTCACGGTCTGATTATATGTCTTACCTTCTGCTGTGGGCTTCTAGTCTATGCTGTTTGTTTTGCTGTTGTGTAGCACGCAAACAGTTACGTAAATATGTATATGATATTTGTATTGCACAAACCTATCCGAAAGTGAGCGGAACGTTGTCATTGTGCTGATTCTTATGACGTATTAACATGTTTGTGCTCACCCACATGCCTATCATCTTTGCCACCAGACATCTTGCTTCCCTCTGCAACTTTCCTCTCAACATGCAGCTTTTGTTTTATATATATATATATTTTTTATTTTATTGGGTTTACAGTACATGAACAAGTGCCTTAAGAACTATTAGCTACACACCGTTTCATGAGGTATACCTGTTCTGCTCCAATAACATCACTTTCAGTCCACATGCAATGAGCACAGGTTGGCAGGCACCTGTACCCATAGGTCATAGTAACATATATACAAACTCCCTGTTCCACCCATGGTGACCCCATGCATCCGCCGTCGACCCGGTCACAGCACCACCCGGTGACTATTAGAAACCTACATCTTCGACCTCTCTCCATGGACCACAGACTTTCTCAAACTTTTTGGGAAACATCTGGGCCGGATATACCAATTTTTCCGCCGTCCTACACCAATCCACATCAGTATCCCATTCCTTTACCATTGTAACCTTGTCTCTCCCCCAGTTTCTGATCAAATCTCAACGTGCAACATGCAGCTTTAGATATCTGTTGCAGACATCATTTCAATTAATATTTTAACATATGCTTAGAGGGGGCTATGGGTCTGCCCCTTGCTTCAGATTGGATGGCTTTCTTGTCTATTTTAATCCCCAGCTCCTGAATCAATGGCTTTTCTCCATATAC
Organism: Triturus cristatus; assembly: GCF_964204655.1. Lineage (NCBI taxonomy): Eukaryota > Metazoa > Chordata > Amphibia > Caudata > Salamandridae > Triturus > Triturus cristatus. The sequence continues at coordinate 1,377,897,788 of NC_140589.1, read as the reverse complement.
TTATCTTTGGCACACCCTTGGAGCATATAGGTTTCAACTTGCTTTTTGATGGTTTGAGCACACTCTTCCTCTACCAGAGAACACATTTTTCTCAGCTTGTTTTGCATGCGTTTGGGGTATAACTGGTGATGGGAAACACTTTTCGAGCCGAGACGGATATGCGAAGACGGATGCGTCTAGTTACTGACATATGGTTATCACTGTAAACCTCTGAGTGGATACAACTTTACTGCACATACTGTTGCTCTAAATCAATTGGCCCTAATACATCGGCATAAGAAAACGTATTATAACATATACTGTGAGCCCTGAAGAAGTCCGTTTGTGGACGAAACGCGTTGGCGGTTGCAAAAACGTTTTTTAAAGATTAAGAAAAATGAATAAAGCATAAAATCAAAAGCACAAGATGACATCGATCTTTCTTTGTGAAAACAAATATTATTGTCTGTGTATCATACACATTTGACCTTCTTAAAGAGTGCAGGGCTGTTTGTTTTTTTATGGGTGTAAATATACGGCACCTCTTTCTCTCTCATCTTACCCTCACGCAGAAAAAATATTTTTTAGATTCATTTTCTGTAATTAATTTGCAAAGCTGTCACTTAATAATCATTCTTCCCCACATATTTTTGAATCTTTGAAGTATCCATGTTGGACCTATTCTGAGTGGACCGGTTAATGGAGGTGGATTTGTCAGGACTGGAGGAATGATTCCAGCCAGCATCTCTCTGGAATTACCAGACCTGTTTCCACATGTTGTTCCCAATGCTTCGGGCCTTGTCTGGACACATTTTCCTCCTTCCTTTAGAAGAAGGAAAGACTCACTAGAAACCCATGTGGGGTTAAATGGTGGTATTCTGCACCCAGTAAAACTTGGAAAAAGGCGGGCAGTATATTTTTCAGAGACACTGCTTCACCCTAGTCAGAATAGACCCCTTGGAGGGAGTTCCATATTGGTCCAAGAGAGAGGAGAGTTTGGCTGCTGTTGCTAATTGGTTGGCTCAGGGGTCTGCAAGTGTGTAGTCATTCTCAGGTCAAACCTTCTTAAGCCATTGGGGGCATAGGGTTTAGAATTCCAGTGGGCCAAACATGGCAGATGAACTTGGCCGAGCTGCTCCTTTGACTGGGCTCACTACTAATTTTACGCCCTATCACAGCCATTTTCCTTAGCTTCGATGCCAGACTTTATCCTGAAACCTTTACCTCATTGTAATAACCCACCACTCATTTTATTTGATGAAAAGAAACCAAAATGAGAAGGTTTCTATAGGCGCTTAGAAGCCACTTCTGACATCCTTCCCATGAATCAGCCTAATGGTGCGCGTAACATCCCATACATTTATCGACTTGCTTCCAGTGCAATTTAGAAATCATATTTTGTGTCCCATAGACTGTAAATCCTGTGTATCTTATCAGTGCAAATTCAGCTAAGCTTCAGTGATTAATTACAATTATGTCTCAAAAATGTGCAACTTATTCCTGGTGGCATATCAAATGCGGGCTCATGTGCAGCTTTTATTTCTTAGGGCTTATTAAATGCAAAGTGAATCCAGAAATGATGAGGCGTGTTTACTAGGAAATGAAGCTCACAACAAGTATTGTTGCTTCACTGAGCGGTCGAACTTCCCTTGTGTTAAATAAACATTGTTAAGTTACGCATGAATATTTAAAATTGTGTTAATAGATTTTGAATTTAATTTCAACTTTAGCTTCTTCTTCTTAAACCGAATATTAACATCTCTCCATAAAGGCGCTGAGCTTCAAGAATTCCGCTGATTTTACAATCTCGGTAATATTTAATAATGTCATTATCAAAGGGGTCAGGTCCCTAGAAGTGATCTTTTAGGGAAGCAGGAATGGGGCCACAGATAAAACTAGGGGGACCACCTACAAAGGATACTCATAAAGAGTGTGTGCATGTAATAAAATGTATCTATGCATAAATCTATATATAGGTATACATACTACATTCAAATTCAGATTTAAACATTTTAATGAAATGTGGCCTCAAGTATTTCTTCAGACAGTCTTTGCTTTGCATGATAAAGGTAGTTGGACAAATTGTGTGTGGCAAGGTGCATTGTCTGTTGTGTTTTTCTTTTTCCATGTCACCTCCCAGAAAATTCAACAGCTGCGGTGGTGGGGCACAAGGAGGGGGGCAAAACAAATGGAACTTTGAGGCAGTCCCCATCCAGGGCCGGACTGACCATAGTGGGCACCAGGGGGCATATTTACAAGCTGGCGATAAAAAATTATTGCCGCTTTTGCGGCCGTTTTCGGCTGAAAAGCGGCGATAATTTTATCGCCTAATTAGCAAGGCCACGCTAACGCGTGAAACCTTGCTTTAGCGTGGGCATTCCTATCGCCCAGCTTTGCATCTCTAATGAGATGCAAAGTGGGAATTCCTGACCTGACATGACAGGAGAAATGTCGCTAAGCGACATTTCTCCTATCATCAAGCCCCACGCTATGAAGCATAGCGTCAGGAAAAGTAGCGATAACCCCTGTTATCGCTACTTTCCTTTCGTTTGCTTCAGGACTGACTTAGCCATGATATCCTATGGAAGGTGGATATCATGGCTAAGTTTGTGAGTCCCTATCAGCAAGCTAACGCCACATTTCGTGAGATTATCGCTGGGTTTCCAGCAATAATCTCACGTTAGGCAGTTAGCGTGAGGATTTTTATCGCTGAGGAGATAAGCGTTGCTAATAGCACGCTATCTCAGCGATAAAAATTCACGTTACCCGGCGATAATTATCCTCACGCTAAGAGCGCTGAGCGATAATTATCACCGGGTGTTGTTGATATGCCCCCAGGTGTTTTCCCGGTGGGCCAGAAGGGTGGGAGCCGGTTTTCAAGCAGGTGGGGGCCGGTTTTGTTACTGCGGGCAGGTTTTGCAGCAGTGCTGCTATATCGGCCCCTGTAACGAAAGCGGCAGAAGTGCTAAAGTGGCTAGCAGTGCTGCTTCTTACTAGCCCACTCCCCACCACCCCTACGCCACCCCAGGGCTAGTCCAGCAGAATCGCCAGGGCTCGTTTGTGCTCCCAATCCTGCGCTGTCCCCATCTGGCCCTCCTCTAGAGAAGCTACTGGTGCTTATTTTAAGGATAGGTGCCGGGCGTGTTGCCTATATTGTCCAGATATTTCTTCTATTATGCACCACAGCGGTGTAACTAATTTCATGCTAAGTGAGTCCCATACATACGAAATGGCCGTATTTAGAAGGCCAGTTGGTCTTTTCCTGCAGGTATGAATAATGCCAGTATTACACTGGAAATTAGAATACTTTACAATCTTGCTGAAGTAAAGGTTATCTGCAGGGCACCCAGGCTACAGCCGCATGATGTTCCCCTACTTAGCTACTAACACTGAGAAACTTACCAAGCACCTCTAACCTCCCTGACCCTGGGCATTGACACTGTAGGTAAGTGGGAAGTCTGCAGAGGTGACTAGATTGATAGAAACAGAAGCCCAGATTACTACTAGTTTGCACCTGTTTTGTTTCACATAAGTGGTGCAACCTGGCGTAAAGTGTTTCTTTGAGATTTACTTTCCAGTACAAAACCTATTCTGCACTGAAAAGTAGCCTTAAAGTAATCAAATTAGCTCTAAGTGGTACTTTGTTCTAGTTTGTGTCTCAGAGGCATGCCATGGATGTTGCATGACCATTCCCATTTAACCATCCATGGTTTTTGATTCAAATTCCTATCGACTAAAAAAAAGCAGACAAGGATTTGCACCAAACAAATTGCATCTCCTTGAGGCAGGGGTAATGTGTAGGAGAAGTTTTCTTCACTCAATATATCTCTCAGTTTCCAGGTATGCTTTCAAGCACAACATACATACAATGTTTGAAATTATTTTAACTATCACCAAACATGATATTTTGTATAGGAAGAATACCCTTCCTGTACAAAACCATCACGCACACATCTTTGCATTATGGTGCAAGGGGGTGTGCATTGGCGCAAGGCAGCCTAAAGTGCGCCAGTGCAGGGGGAGAGAGATACAGCACCATATCGTAATAGAGACACTGTTCTGCTTTCTCACCTTCATACCATGCAGCATGTCAAGTCTGGTTGATGTGCTGTGTCGCGGAAAAAAGTAGTGTATTTGACATGGATCCTTCTCTGTAGAGACCATATACCGCAAACAATTAGATTGGCACTAATGCTACCTAATTAATAAATAAAGTTCTGTAATTAATAGTACTTTGGCATGCCTGTTCTCCGATGCCTTCTTTAAATCAGATACCATGGCCCAGCAGGATTTCATTCTATAGGCGTTGTGTCAACAAGTATAGGCAGACGCGTTTTAAAAATATGGCTATTTAACCTGTGAGGCAAATACCATGATTATCTTCTAACACAATAAGTGCTATCTTTCAAAAAATGCAAAAAGAACAATTGACGGACAGAATGCAGACCAATCTCATACATTCACCACAGTACAGAGATCTGGGCCTAAATCCATTGTTTTTTTGCACCCTATGCCATTCCAGTTTGAACCCAGCCATCTGCAAATCAGTCTTGACCCTGCGCCCAACAGGAACAGTCCAGCCCGAACTGCCAGGCCAGGTCCTACCTGGACTGGAAACAAGCATCCTAGGACATTTCGGGGTTTCACCCAGGATAGGTTGACTACAGTGGCATGGAGATCACGGGACCCACATCTGGGCATACCCGTCCCACTCGGGGTGACAAATGCAAACATTTCACTGTGTCACTGGATTCAAGCTAACCTGGCTGATGAGGGGTGATGCCCCAAAACCGGTCCCAGGATACTTCTTTCTGGTCCAGGGAGGACCTGGCTTAGCAGTTCGGTCTGGACTGTTCCCATGAGGCACAGGGTCAAAACTGATTTGCATATGGCTATGTCTAAACTGGGGTGGCATGATGAGCAAAAAAACCGATGTATTTAACCCAGATCTATTGACTGGGGAGAATGTTTGATTTGCTCTGCATTCCGTCCATCATCTGTGTCTTTTATCTTTAAAAAAAAATGACAGATAATGTATAAAACATATAATACACACCATAATATCAAAGATACTAGCATATGGTCAGTGAGTAAGAAAATTAGTGCATTCATCCCAGACATACTAATAATAGAGAATAATCACTCTTAGCAATGGAAGGAAGTGGAAGACCATTCAGAATGTATAATTTGAGATCAAAGAGTTGGGCCTCCAGGAGTTTAGTTTGATGAAACGTAGCAGTCCAGATGTGTGGGTGGATTTGCTGATCACTTAAGTGAATTGTCCGCTTTACAAATCTGCTGATTCTCTGCAAGCTTTTAGAGGAATAACCCCGTCAACCTGCACCTATCATGACTGAAAAACTGGCATGTGTATAACAAAAGAAATTGATTGGTCACTCAGATTTTGAATCAAGTGACTGTAAACGATTCTATACATGTTTATCAGAAGGGTAATGGAATTGTAATAATTTCAGCTACATCATAGGTGGTGGAGTATGGTACCCGAATATCATATACTGTCTAAAATCAACATTTTGTCCTAAATATTGTTTACATAAATACTGCTCTATTGTACTTTATAATACAATCTCTATTATTAATTGGATGATATGTTTGTAAATGATTTGTAGGACACAATAGTTAGGTCAACCACATTTGGATGAACCTACATTCATCTGCTGTAGGTTATGATAACTTTCAGTCATAACATATGGAATGTTTCCTGTACACTGCATGAGTCATCATATGAAGCATCAAGCACCATAACACAAAGGATCCTGTCCCACACACAATCAGGAGCAACACGTCCTGATCAAGGATTGCCCAAAAGACAGCTCACCTCTGCAGAGTACAGCATTGTTGAGCTGTGCTGCTGTTCTCACACCACCTTCTCTGGAATGCACTCCCAGAGAGAGTTGAGGAGTCCTTGTTAGTTCGGACAGGCCTCAGTCTTCCTTAAACAGGTAGCCAGAAAGTGACTGCCACTGGCAGCCCCCTGCAGTGCCATGGACCTTCGTTGGCACAGGGAACACATAGGACAGCAGTGCAATAAGTGGTCCAGGCTGCTCCGGGACATTGGTGTGGCTCTCACAGTGTTGACCTGCTGCCATTTATATGAGAATGTGGTGAGATAGCCCGATTTGGTCCTCATTATAAGTTAGGTGGAATACGTGAGGTATTTAGCACTCATGAAGTATTTACCATTTGTGGTAAAAACTTCCTTTTCCAAGTTTTTCACTTGCAAATGAAGCATAACATGCAGAAGCAGCCTTTAACACACTAAATTCCACATTTTGGCGTTTTTACAAGCCTTTTCGCCGGCAAATGTCAATAGGTTTGACCAGCTGGAATTTGTTAGTGGAAACCTGTGAGTGTGTAATAAATCTCACAGAACTTGTAGTTCCCATCCCTGTGCAGAATGTAGCCCTGCACTTGTAATCATCACTTGCACACAGACTCAGTATTGAAACAAGTGCAGGCTTTCAAGATTTCAGCCTGCTTAAGTGTGACATTTTCCTATTTATAGTGCCCTTATGTGTGATATTGCCGTGGTCTATATGTCCATGGATATTCTTTGCTCTCTGATGTCATTGATGCTCATTGTTGCCAGGGGCAATTAATGGTGATTACTGCCTGTGGCCCTGAAGGTTCATTACTGCTACGGTTAATCGAGATTCATTACTGTGCAGGGCCTATGATACTCTTTACTGTCTGGTGCCATTGAGGCTCATTACTGACTGTGGCTTTTAATTCTCATTATTACCTGGGGCCACTGAATCTTATTATTGTCTGCTGCCATTGAGACGTAATACTGCATGGGGCAATTGAGGCTCCTTACTAAATGCATCCATTGATCAACACAGATATTGATAGTCATTACCTAAGTTTCATTACTGCTTTTGACCATTGATGCTCATTACTGCTATTGATACTCATTAATGATTGGGGTCATTAACAATTATCACTTTTGGGACCATTCAGGATCATTGCTTCTTGGTGAAATTGAGGCACATTTCTTTCTGGGGTTACTGGTGTACTTTGCTGCTGCCTCATGCCATTGATGATCATTTCTGTGCGTGGTGATTGAAGCTCATTACAGCTTGTGGCCTTTGATTCACCTTACCCTCATTGGACCTATTGAGGCTCATTAATGTCCGGTATTATAAATACACATTTCTACAATGGTCCAGGTTTAATGCTTCTTACTTCCTATGGCTAATCTTGATTCTTATAACTGCCTTTGGGTCATTGACATTAATTATGTCATGGGGCCACCATTGTACATTAGCTATTGGATCCATTGATGCTTATCACTGTTTGGAGCAATTGATGCTCATTACCACATTGCAATACTGATTTACTGTGTGCCTGGGGCCATTGATGACTATTCAGCCTGGGAGGGATTGAGGCTTGTTATTGCTTGGGGCCATTGAGGCAATTTTCTTAATGGGGCCTTTATGGCACATTAATGCTTGGGGCTATTAATGCTAATTTCTGCTAAGGGCCACTATTAATGCGTGTTACTGCCTGTGGCAAATGTTCATTACTGCTCATGGGCAATAATGCTCATTACTGCCAGGGACCAATACTAATGCATGTTAATGATGGGTCATTACTTATGCTTATTACTTACCAGAGCCAGTCATGATCATTACTGCCAAGGGGTATTGGGGCTGATTACTGCCTGGAGCTGTTCTGCTTCATAACAGCTTTGAATCACTGAAGCCTTATGTCCTTCAATATAAAATCTTTGTCAATAAGGGTAGATAATCAACAAAATCTGAATTCTAGGAAACTGTCTATTCCAACTGCAAACAGATGCAAAAAGACCTCCTTTATCCCAAACCTCCCCCTTAAGAATAAATATGATTCCTATCTACTACACTTGCTTTCACAGGGTGGCTCTTCACCCACATCAACCTCATTCACCAACTCATTCGTTTTTACTCTTGATTTGGCTCTCACAAGTTTCCTTTATATCAACAAGATGGCAAAATCAGTAAATTTTATCTCCACACCCTGAAAACAATGTCACCTCGTTTAGGCTAAGATCATTTTAAAATAGTTGTAAACATTGTAATTGTCATATGCCATAAGAGCAGAAGCCACCAACAATCAATTACACTACTCAAAATAGTACTGCACTTGCTGTGAAGCAGGTTCACTCAGCAAGGAAATTCAAATACACAATTTCAATACTCCGAGATGTCCCTTTTCTCCACATCATGGCCAGAATCCAATTTAAAACCTGTTGCCTTGTTCACAAAGAATTCATATTACCATTCTCCCCAAATTCTCAAATTTAGAATATCTAGAGTACAAAACCGACCACCTCTGGTGCAGCAACCATAGCCCAAAACTATATGCCACCAACTTCTGAAGTTTGACCCCCACTCATCACTTTTTGGAAGCATCTCAAGGCCCACCCTTTCAGTCAATTTGTACACTAAGGGCCTGATTACAAGTTTGGCAGTCCGACCACCCGAATGCCATGGCCTTTAGACGACTGCAGTGCTGGCAGTCTTCTGACTGCCGTATTATGAGTTGACTGCAGTGCCCGCGGGGTGGCTGCAGCAGTCTTGCGGCAGAGGGGGGTGGTTCTTCATATTTATCGATGCCTATGTGGGCATTTTGACTGCATACATGTGGAATGCACACATATGCATGATACAAGTGGAAAAATACCACCTACCCATTGCCGGGCTCCGGCCCATATGTGGGCTATCCAGGCAATGTGTGTATGGTACAAAAAGGACTTCGTTGTAGCTCACAGCAAACAGGGTTGTATTCCTCATGGTGAAGATGCTACTGTGAAGCGGGGACCTGGAGTAAGGGATCCATTGAACTGTGCCTGGATGAACATGAAACGGGTGAGTATGCACCCAAAATCCTTAATTTCCGACGACTTGAAGATGATGGTCCAACAGCTGCAGTCGGCTCATCGGAAAGCCAACTCATAATACGGGCAGCAGGGAGACTTTTCAGTACCACCCTATGGCAGCTGTTTTTCCCCGACTATGACCCCAGCGGTGTGCTGGGGGTGTCAGCGGTTCAACCGCATACTTTGATAAGGTAATCCTACAATCTTGTAATACGGCAGTCGGACCACTGAGCTCGAAGTGCTCGGAGCACAACCGCGGGTACAGCGGTTCATAGACTTCCAAACTCGTAATAAGGCCCTAAATCTGCATTCAGCCATATGGACTCTATAGCAAATATGCAACTGTTTTGTAAAGTATTGCTCTAATTTCCAATTTCCTCCCCATCTTGTATGTAGGAATGCATGTGGTATTTTATAGCACAAACCTAGTCAAAAGGCAGCAGAGAGGGTATAAGACAAGCATAAAGTCAACAAGTGATAGGAAAGGTAGAGGCACACAACTGATGGACGGAATGCAGAACAAATCAAAACATTCCCCCCCTGTCAAGAGATCTGGGCTAAATCCATCATTCTTTTGCTCACCATGCCACCCCAGTTTAGACCTGGCCATATGCAAATCAGTCTTGACCCTGTGCATCATGGGAACAGTCCAGCCCGAACTGCCAAGCCAGGTCCTCCCTGGACCGGAAACAAGCATCCTAGGACGTGGGTCCCGTGCTCTCCATGCCACTGGAGTCAAGCTATCCTGGCTGATGAGGGCTGAAAGCCCGAAACCGGTCCTAGGATGCTTGTTTCCAGTCCAGGCAGGACCTGGCCTGGCAGTTCGGGCTGGACTGTTCCCATTGGGTGCAGGGTCAAGACTTATTTGCATATGGCTGGGTCCAAACTGGGATGGCATGGTGAGCAAAAAAACTATGGATTTAAGCCCAGATCTCTGTACTGGGGTGAATATATGACATTGTTCTGCATTCTGTCCATCAATTGTTCTTTTTGCATAGGAAAGGTAGCTCATGTGTGGACTGTTAATGCATTGTGACACACTGTTCTTTAAAGAGATGTGTCTTCAACTCTTTCCTAAGTTGGAGCAGTGTTGGGGCAGTCCTCATGGATAACAGGATGTTGTTCCAGATCTTGGATGCATAAATGGAAAAGGCCTGCTGTTTTGTTTTGAAGAATGCAGTTAAAAAAATGTTTTGTTTGTTTGCTTTAGAGTTGGCAGTTGTCCTGTGGACAATTGCCTACACCTCCGAAAACTTTTTATACATTCACAAGGGAGATGGTGTCTAAGGAAATTACGTCCATTTTACAAATGCACTACGGCCTTTGAGGTGTCAGTAAAATATTAATATTTCTCGATTGGATTTTGGTGTCAAAACATTGATACGTTAGGTACCCATTATGTATTTGGAAGGGACACCACCAACATGCCCTTCACAGATATTGAATCAGTATCCATTTGCAGTCCCATTTTAGGAGTCGGAAAGCATTTAACTGTTGCATACTGCAAATTGGTGCATTTGTACCAGTTGAAATGCTTAGTAGATTGGATCCTAAGTTATTTTAGTATGTTAATGTTTTTTGGGCTGGTGCAAATATATTTGTATCAGTGAGTCATACAGATCCCACAATTTTTTTTTTTTTTAAAACAAACCTACAAGCAAATGAAAATTATTTTTTTCTGTGAAATCTGCCGGATTCAGTCTTGGGTGATTAACATGCCCAGTCCCAAGACTAGAGAATTACAGGGCATATCAGCAACACCCGACGATAATTATCGCTCAGCACTCTAAGCGTGAGGATAATTATCGCCGGGTAACGTGGATTTTTATCGCTGAGATAGCGTGCTATTAGCAACGCTTATCTCCTCAGCGATAAAAATCCTCACGCTAACTGCCTAACGTGAGATTATCGCTGGAAACCCAGCGATAATCTCACGCAATGTGGCGTTAGCTTGCTGATAGGGACTCACAAACTTAGCCATGATATCCACCTTCCATAGGATATCATGGCTAAGTCAGTCCTGAAGCAGGCGTAAGGAAAGTAGCGATAACAGGGGTTATCGCTACTTTTCCTGACACCATGCTTCATAGCGTGGGGCATTTCTCCTGTCATGTTAGGTCAGGAACGCCCTCTTTGCATCTCATTAGAGATGCAAAGCTGGGTGTTAGGAAGCCTGATGCTAAAGCAAGGTTTCACGCGTTAGCGTGGCCTTGCTAATTAGGCGATAAAATTATCGCCGCTTTTCAGCTGAAAACAGCCGCAAAAGCGGCGATTATTTTTTAGCGCCTGCTTGTAAATATGCCCCTAACTTCTTAATCAAAAGGCGTTGCTACAAATTGTGTTTTCATTTTTTATTAATCGTTTTACTTTAAATTACAAAAGATAAATTATGGAGAGAAAATAAAGTGTGCTTTCTACAGTCAAATATCATTACCACAGGTATCACAGGTAATGTTGCCCATAAAAATAATATATTCTAATGAGAAGGGAAACTAAGAAAGACACTTCCAGTAGGGGTACTTCAATGTTTGGAGCAAATATTTTACTTTTTTTTTGTAGTCCTGAACGTATGCAAAAGCTGACAACAAAACCCAGATCACTGAAATAGTAAGCATAGCCACACAGAAAAGAAGAATGTCCACATTTCCGCATTGAAAAATGTACATTTCAAGAGCGTTTGCAGAGATTAACTTTTTGAAAAAATTCTCTTCGGGAAAGGTACTCATGGAGACACACATTTTCCAACTCACTAAGCTATCCTCAATACTTTTGTGTTGCTCCCTCAGCTTTCGTACCGTAAAAAAAATCACTACAGGCAGTTTCCTCTTGCAATGCATGCTGTAGAATGCAGCATGCATTGAATGAGGAAAAAAAAAAAGGAGAAATGAAAACATTTCTCCTCATTGGCATCGTAGCAAATTGATGCATTTCCAGGTTTACGAATCCTCGTAAATCTGGAAATGTATCTGGTTCCATGGGTGTTGCGTGGGAACACCCATAGCAACACCCATGGAACGCCCCTTTCACGCAAAGTGCTGCTTGTAAAGGGGCCGTATTTACAAGGACAGGAAAAGCCACCCTGGCCTTGTAAATATGGGGCAGTATAATGCGCTGCCAGTGCGTCACAAAAATGGACATACTGGCAGCGCAAGGGGCTTGTAAATTTGCCCATTCAGATGTGAGTAAATGCATTTTTAAGAGCAAAATATTACTGCTGAGATTTTGCTCTCATAAATGCCACTATTTGTTTTTGTAGGGTTCACATAGCAGCGCAAACAGCTTTGGGTTTGGCCTCTTAGTAATATGCATTTAATCTAAGCCCATGCTAGGCTCCTTGGACTCTGCTCATTTGACATTTACCTGGCATTCTGCTAATGTGTTGAATTTCTTTTAGCAGTCACCTTTTAGAAATCATAAACTATCTCCATTCCCAGTAAATCATGTGAAAAGCTGCAAAGAGGAATTGATTGTTTTTTATTTTTATCTGTACTGGTGTTTATTGTAGCATGTGATTTATTGGGTTGTGTAGGTTCAGACCCTTCATTGCAGCTCTGCACTTTAACAGTCTATCATAAAACTTCTTTATTTATAAACTGTTGCGTGAGACAAATACACAAATGTTCAGGGGTAAACAATGCTAGATAACAGAAAATAAAGAATAGAATCCCCACAACAGTACCCACTATCAATCTTACAAGAACAGAACGAAGCAATGTAAAAAGATATACTGGTTTCTTTATCAATAGTTCCTATAGTTAGGATATTTTAACACATTGTGAACTTGAATAATTTTGAACTTTAGATATGACTGCACAAATCTATCTTTGAAACGTATTCAGTTGAAACTATGAACCATGTTAAATTAGGCGTGTGCATTTGGGGAAGCCAGTACTGATAGGATGCATGGAAGAGTCTGGAACAGTGTTGTACTAACATATAAGGCAATCGGGCAGTGCCCGATGGGTTGGTCTAAAAGATCTTTTAGGCCCACTTTGTAGGAGTATGTGGACCTGTTTTATGGCCTAGTAGGCGGGTTTTTACAGTTGATTTTCCTGATGCCACCACATACGTTGCCTGCAGTAAGCACAAATGCATGCAATCTCCTATACCTTGTGAAATACCCATAAAGTGTGTCTTCACAAGCTCAAAACAGGCCTGATTTACAAACGTAGGTCACTTTCTAGCTATCTGGTTTGCTAATTGGAGCCACTTGTATTTGATGCCTGGGACCATTTTTTATCCCAGTCCGACCTTGGCTGGGAATGGCTGAGGATTTATCCACTCAACCTCAGAGAAGTATCATTGAGGTGGGTTTATGCATGGGAGAAACGTGGAAATACTTTACACATAAACATAGTGTGTAGCTAGCAAGTTCTCGTGTAGGGAGCAGGTAGAGTTGAATAGACTTGGCAACCAAGGAACACAAATTAAATTGATGATCATCACTTCTTTTGCAGTGTTCCCAGGTGAAGTCAATCAGGACGGACAGTGTAGCGGATGGTACCCACTTAATGGGGTTGAAAACAGCATAATTTTAATTGCAGGTGATGTGTTTGCGCAGATCCGAGAGAGACCTATCAAGAACTTCATTTTATGCTGGACAAGTGCTGTTATGTTTGGGTGAAATTGCAACAGGGTGGGAGAGTAGTGCCAAGGCTAAGCACTAACATGCAGATTTTGGTGGTTAGCGTACCAAAATCCACATGATACAGTAAATAGCGCATGTTTTCCCCTGCTAAATTTCAGCTGGCTTGACCTGCTGAAATTTAACAAATGTTTTTTTTTTTTAATGCATCCAATAATTATCACATGTGTTAAATAAAACCAAACTTGTAATTCCGTTCCCTGCATAAATAGATTTTTCACACGCCACAGAATTTAACAAGCCAATCATAACTCATAAGTAGGCCCTAAGTGTATCACAGCAACAAACATGCCTAAATTGATGCATCAAAATGTGCATACAGAGTAAGTTTCTAAAAGGAACTGATCATTATTCAAGTTCCTTTTACTAATGTTTACCATTTCCATTCAAATACCTTCTATTACACTCATAGATAGCCTTCACATCACACACCTAACACTGCCTCACTGTCTGTTAATTCTGGTCTCAAGACTGTCTAAATTTCGCTCTGAGCACCTCATGCTCCAACACCTTCTAACTGTGGTCATAAAATCTGGCACCAACAACACAGCACTTTCAATATAACCCTCATGCACCACCACCTTCTACTTGAAGAGATACCCCACCTCTCCAACCTCCAGAATGACCTGGTGAGGTGTGTCATGGTGGACTATGCCACGTTCCTGCATACTGGTTGATATAATATAAGCAAAGCTATTGTGATTAAGACCCTGGTCAATTTTAACATATAAACACAACTTTGACAACATAGACTTAAGTTTGGGATGTTTTAACTTGTTAATACAGAGCCCAGAGATTATATATTCTTATGATGGGTTTGACAGATTAACGCTGACCTTGCCTGTTCACCCTTCCCAGTTGATGTCTACTAAATTCAATGCATTCATGCTATTCCTTTCTGATTGTTCTGGGCCATAGGCAAATCCATAGGAGAACTATATTTTGAGACGTATTTGGAAGACAACAAGATATGCTGTAATTGTACAGTAATGATACAAGTACTACACAGATGAGCTTGTACTCTTCTCATTGAGTGTGATTTTCATACTTGTACCCTGAAAACTACGTAAGGACCAAAAGAGAAAATTCAGATGTTCATCAAGATACTCATCAGATACTCATCAAAAGGCACTAACAACCAAATCTCACATCAAGTCCATGATTTTCAACTGCAGGTGAAGGACAGGGCCCTCTAGGGCCACACGGGTTATATACAACCACCTGCTATGTCTTCCCAAAATGAAGAGTCGGTCAGACAGTAGAGAATATAAACTTACTTTATTCGATATATACTCTGCAGAGGAGCTCAGTCAGGCCTTCACCTTTAGATGTCTGATGAGGGACTGATGCCCCAGGGTACGCTGTAAAGGGTCTTTACAATTCTAAGTGGGAAGAGGAGAATTACATAGTCATTCATTGGTCAAGGCTAAAACAAAGCAAGGCAAGCCTCAAAGAAATTCTGTTCAATTTTTGAACATTCCTTCGTCGATCTGCATAATTGACTGAATCTCCTGCATCATCATGGGGGAGGCTTTAGGATCATGTCCTGAGAATCTAGGAGTAGGGGTAAGCTTAGTCACACAGTAAGTGCAGCACACTGGGAGGCAGTGAATACAGAGGCAACAGGTAAAAATGACACCTGCAGTACCTATTAAGACAAGTAGTATCTTCAAACCCCATGATGTCAATAGACCCCAGAGCCATCCTGTGAGGGACCATGAACCATTGTCTTCATGAATTTCTGAGGCAAGTCTGTGTAGTTTCTGTATTGCGGAGTAGACAGTGGGAGTACTGTCTGAGCTATAGACGCAACAGCTGCTGCCGATGACGTGACAGGCTCCACCCCTGTCAGCTAAGATAACAACTAAAACCATCCGGTTTTGAAGCGAGACAAGCCTCATAGCCTGGAGCTCAAATGTAATATGGTCAGTATACCTGCAGTCGTATTAATGACTCCCTCGACTACTCTGGCCAGACGTCGAATATTGGGGCTATTGAACATGGGACCCCAGAACGGTATAAAGCCTTTCATTATGTCAGTAAACTGCTGCAAGGAAGCATCTGTCTGGTCAATATTGTCTGGATCGACAACTCTCTTAACACGGAGAACCGGGGCATCCCTACACTGCAAACGAGGAGTTTTGTGGTAACTGGAAGGAGCTATATAAACTGGGGGAAGGAGGTAAGAAACGTAGCATCGCCCAGACCATCAATCAAGTAACCACACATAGCCACGACCACCACAAACAAAATAAACATTGGGTGGTGGGATCAATGGCGGACTTTTGGGCATTCATTTTATATGGAAGTGATGTTGCATCTACTGTACCCCACCTATATTTCTCCCGTCCCTTGGACACAGAAGGGAACCAGTACATCTACCACTGTCAGGGGTATGGGCTTATCTTCAGTGACATTGCGGGCTTGGAAGGATTGTTAATATTCAGATATATTGAACTGCGAGAAACTATCTCTGTCCACCCCTGTTCTGTTTGCCTTCCTACCTCTATTTGCCACTCTGAGGCAAGAACTCAAAAATACTCGATCAAATCGCCCATCTCCAGAGGAAGAACCAGGTGGAGATCTATGCTGAGAATACACATTCATTGTCAGAGAACAGGAACTGGTGCTCCTGTGTTCTAAAGAGTCAGGCTGAGAGAACGAGTGGATCAAACTAAGTACGGTGAACCAACCCTCACAGCTATCAACATAGGACAGAGGCATAGGCAGCAAGTTCTCACTTTGATGTGTGACAGAAGGTAACAACCCACACACCCAACATTTCGTTGTGTTGTAAACAGCATGTGTTTGATGCAGCGTCTGAATAAAAACATTATCTTTATAGGACTTCTGGTGCTCTTCTTTGTGAGGTGCTAGGGTCCCAATAATATGCTCAGGAGGTGTTGGTGTAGTACTTATCCAAGCATGCACAGGATTTTTCTCCTCCAGGAAGAACGCACCCCAAATACAAATATCAGAGAAAGCAAAATTACTACCACAAACACTATTTTAGTTTTGGGGGACAAGGAGGGCAAAACAGTACCATGTGGGGCGGGACACAGAGCCACAAAGGCCTGCTCCATATCTGGAATAGGACGACCAGAGGGATACATTTTAGGAAATGTTTTTAGGACTAGGACCCACAATACAGCTGACCAGAGAGGTATTCTTTTTTCCTGTGTCCATTATGAGCCTCACAGGCAGGCTCCTATCGTTCATCAAGCACTCCCACAGAGGAGCTGCGCAATCGCAACCCTTGCTGGAAAACAATTGTGTCTCTTAATGAGAAACAAATCCTTCTTCTTTCAGGATAGGGCAACCTCCCTCTAGGGCAAATACCCTCAGCGATCCTGTCCAGTGTCTAGGGCGGTGCATCAGTGTTCTTCACTCTAATCTAAAGCAGGCACCAGAGACACAGCACCTACACCCTAGGCTCAAGTCCTTCCCTAACTCCTGGATTGCCCTGCTGGTGCACTGTCCTTCTGTCGGCAACAGATTGTACCTGGTACGCCCAGGCTCCTCTTCGTTAACAAACAAAGGCAAGAGCTCAGATTCAGCTGGGGATCGGGACTCAGGTGGTTGTACTCCAAAAACCGTAGCATCTGGGGTGGCCCTTATCTCAGGGAGGATCGCCTCGAATAAGGCCTCGTCACTCTCCTTGTCTGTCTGTAACCCTCTCAGCCAGGTATTGGAAAAAGGGATGAAGCGGGGAACCAGCTCACCTTCCTGGTCGGCGATCCCGTCTCGCCCCAGACATTAGCAGGGCGCCCGAAGATGATTTCATAGGGTGACAGCCCTTTTCTAGAATGTGCTGTCACTCTCGTGGAGAAGAATGCAAAAGGCAACACATCTGGCCATTGCAATCCTGTACTTTCATGGATCTTTGCTAGCTTCAGCTTGAGTGTACCATTGTACTTCTCAACAAGGCCCGCTGATTGGGGGTGGTTCGCTGCATAAAGTTTCTGCGTAATTTGTAAGCTCTTACACACCAGATCAATGACTTTGGCATTGAAATCGCTCCCATTGTCTCTCCAGATCACACGTGGCAATCCGTAGCGTGGAAAGTACTCTTTTATAAGTGCCTTTGCCGTTGCCACGGCCGTATTCTCCTTAGTGGGGTAAACCTCCACCCATTTACTGAATGCACAAACTACCACTAGTACATATTTCAAGTTATTCACTTGTTCCATTTTGATAAAATCCATCTGGAGAACCTTGAAAGGGAAGGAAGGCGGTGCAAAATTACCAGCAGGTGTAGGAGTGCCTTTCCCAGGATTGTGTTTTAGACAAATAATACAGTGCTTCAACAAATGTGCGGCAACCTTAGGGATATTGTCACTCTGCCATACTGGGTCTAGTAGCTTGCATATTCCTTTGGCACTAATGTGTGCCAGGCCATGGGCCATGGTGACTACAGGGAGAACGAAAGTATTAGGCAACAGCCACCTCTGCTTTCCTGAGAGGTCAGTCCAACACCCATCCTCGTCCAAGCGTCTTGTCCTCTCCACCCACATTTCCAGTTCATCTAAAGTCACCTCTCTCTGTATCTCCTTCACCCTTTCTACTGTATTCTCAAACATCCCGTTGTCTGGAACCCATCTAGCAGGGCCTGCCACAAACATCTTATTCATCTTTGATCCAGCTGTCTCCTTAGCTGTTTGGTCTGCAAAGGCATTACCTCTCCCGACATTATCTGTAATAGCTCTATGGACGCTACATTTTATTATAGCCAACTTATCAGGAAGTGTCAGTGCTGATAACAATCTAATTATTAATGGACCATGCTGTATTCTTTGCCCATGTGATGTTAGGAACCCTCTCTCTGCCCAGAGGCGCCCAAAATTATAGGTCACCCCGAAGGCATACCAGCTGTCAGTATAGACATTGCCAGCCAGTCCCTCACTCAACTCACAAGCCCTCAAGAGGGCAACTAACTCTGCTGCTGGGCTGAATGGTATGGAATGCGAGATGTCTCAACAACAGTGTGTAACATGGTGATCACATAGGCTGCAGTGGTAGTGCCATCCGGCAATTTCAAACAAGTGCCATCGACATATAGTTCCCCTTGGGGGTCAGATAAGGGAACATCAGTAAGGTCTACCCATCCCTTAGTTTTCTCCTCAGTCCAAAATAAACAATCTTGGACATCATTGTCCTTTCCTACTGAAGGGAGGGGTAGTAACGTGGCTGGGTTCAAAGTAGCTCATCTTTTAATGGTAATATGCGGAACAAATAATGTTCGCTCATATCCAGTGAAACACGCACTGGTGAGGTGCTGCGTCTTTGTCTTGTTCAAAAGCGTGTCCACAGCATGAGGTACCATAACTGTGAGGTCAGTATCAAGAATGAGCCCTGCCGATTGTCTGATAGATACTGCCGCTGCAGCTCTCAGACAGCTCGGGAGCGCTTAGGCGACATTATCCAAAATGGCAGAGAAGTAAGCGCAGGGTCTCTGCTTCCCACCGAAACCCTGTGTTAGTACAGAGTGCGCGCAGCCGTCCGCCTCATGTACATTGAGCACAAAAGGCTTCCGGTAGTCAGGAGTACCAAGCACAGGAGCAGAGCAAAGCGCAGTCTTTAATTGTTCAAAAGCTTGCTGGCATGCAGGTATCCAAGGCAAAGGCTCATGCATGATTTTGGTGGTGAGGTAAAGAAGGGGTTTCGTTAGTAAGGCAAAATTCGGGATCCAGTGCCGACAATACAAAGTTATCCCCTGAAACGCGCGTACCTCGCATTTGGTCTTAGGAACAGGCATATTAGTAATAGCAGCTATGCAGTCAGGTGTCAATCTGCGACCCTCCTTCAACAGTAGGTGACCTAAGTAGGTGACCTCTTGTCAACAATATTGATATTTCGAAAGTGACACCTTGGTGTGGTGTGCCAAATGTATCAGTAATTTGATTGTGGCGTCTTTACAGCCTGTTTCAGTGTCTGAGGCCACGAGGAGATCGTCAACATATTGCAGTAACACATTACTAGAGGGAAGCTACAGAGAATCCAATTGTGTTTTCAAAGCCTGACTATAAATACTGGGGCTTTCTGTATAGCCTTTGTGGTTGTTCGATATGCTAAAAATGAGCTTAAGTATATGGCCTTCTATTAAGGCAAGGGCCACTGGAATTATGTGATTGTGTAGCATTTGTAGCGTAATTATGGATTTGACACATTTGCCACATAATCTATAATCTGCCTCATAATCTGCAGATTTAACAATAAAATATGTTTCTAGCTCAAACAGTTTCAAAAGCTACCAAAAGTGCAGCGACACGTGATGCTGTGCAGTGGAAGGCTCTTTGCAAAGGTTGACTGGTCACCTTTCTGTTGCTTATTGCTGTATTTGGGTGTAAAACTGGTACTAATGAGGAAAAACCTATCCCCAGATAGTGTTATCAAGTGTAAAAAAGAGGAAATAATGCAGTAACACTATCACAAAATGTGCCTCATTAGGCTACACAATTTGCCATTTCTTGACAGTCTTGAGTATTTGAGCGCGGTATAAAACCCACTATAACATAACATAACATAACATAATTTAGTCAACCCTGTTGCATATCCTGGCCCTCCCTTGCCGCATAATTCCAGTGCCCCTGATTAAGGATAGACTGAGATAGCAACTGAAACTCGTGGCTCTTCCTTTGAGACCCCTGGCACGCCCATTGCTGCCCCTAGTCCAGTAGCGGCCCGTGGTGGGAGTGCTGCCGGGCGCTGATGTGGGGCGGGGGAGGGTGGGGGGTAGTAAACTACCCATTACGGCCGATTAGAGGTAAGTAAACGTATAAATAAAACAAAAATTTTGTTGCGCGTGCTGCATCGCATTTGGCGATGAAGCGTGCGCGACAAAATTTGTTTTATTTATTTATATGTTTACTTACCTCTAATCGGCCGTAATCCATAGTTTACTACCCCCTCCCCCGCCCCATGTGAGCACCCGGCAGCACTCCCCCCATGGGCCGCTACTGCCCTGGTCTCAGGAGTAAGGATAGAACAGGCGGAACAGAAGCAGAGATCGACTACCCTCTAATAATTGAAAATAGTTTGCGTCAAAGTTGATAAAGTAGAACGCACTTGACTAATTTAAAAAGTTGTTGATTTAATTGTTTATAACATATTGTAAATGTATAAACACGTTTTGCACTGTCCTTCTATTTACCATCATATTCCTAGTGTTAAGCTTTTGTAATCTGAGGTTTCCAGAAAGTACTTTGACATGGGCATTTGACAGTAAAATTAACTAATTCCATTAATCTAATAAACCAACCGCAGAGCCTACTTGATCATTACGTCACGTTTTTAGACCAATCTACAGAGTAGCGGTGCTGCTGCTGAAATTAACGAATACTGCATTGTGCAAAAATAGGGCGAACAGTCAGTCATCATGCCTGCAATGGGTACATATGAAAAACAAAGATTCCTACTTTGGTGAGCCTCTTCCAGAAGCATCTTCCTGAAAACTGCTTTAGTAAAAGGGCGTGTTTCGTTAAAAGAAAAGTTCAGGGCTCGTTCTGGGTTTCGCCAATATATAGCATCTGGAAAAATCTAAGTGCATCTTCCTATTTACGGCATCTGACAGGCGGCCTGGGTTCTACTCTGTTTAAAAACAATGAATCATGCTTTGTTGTTCTGCTTTTTAACTTTGATATAATTTTCGAAATGTGAGAATGGCTCATTCCTTTCATGTCTTTTACTACTCACATTTGAAAACCCCTGACAGCTAACATCCAAGGAAAAAGAAACTCTGTGTTCCATAAACAATTACGGGGCATATCAACAAGCAGGCGATAAAAAATTATCGCTGCTTTTGCGGCCGTTTTCGGCCGAAAAGCGACAATAATTTTATCGCCTAATCAGCAAGGTCACGCTAACGCGTGAAACCTTGCTTTAGCGTCAGGATTTTTAACGCCCAGCTTTGCATCTCTAATGAGATGCAAAGTAGGCGTTCCTGACCTGGCATGACAGGAGAAATGTCGCTAAGCGACATTTCTCCTATCAGCAAGCCTAACGCTGTGAAGCATAGCGTCAGGAAAAGTAGCGATAACCCCTGTTATCGCTACTTTCCTTACGCCTGCTTCAGGACTGACTTAGCCATGATATCCTATGGAAGGTGGATATCATGGCTAAGTTTGTGAGTCCCTATCAACTAGCTAACGTGAGATTATCGCTGGGTTTCCAGCTATAATCTCACGTTAGCCAGTTAGCGCTAGGATTTTTATCGCTGATGAGATAAGCGTTGCTAATAGCACGCTATCTCAGCGCTAAAAATCGGCGCTAGCCAGCGATAATTATCCGAGCGCTAAGTGCGCTCAGCGATAATTATCGCCGGTTGTAGTTGATATGTCCCTATCTTTTACATCTAATTTCACCTTGGCTGCCGCTTAAAGCATATTTTGCCAGCCGTGGTGGACATATTTCTATACTTTCCATTCCCCTTCCTTGACATGAAGTGGTTCTTTTCTGATTGGAAACACGTGTTTGCACATGACCTGTGATTCTTAACTATTATTTTTCAGTTGCAGCCAATTGAGCGTCATACATATGGGGTCAGGGGGCGAAGGTATGATAATAATAATTTGTTTTGTACACAGTACATCATCCCTTTATAAGCGCTGAGAATACCTTGTGCTTTTGTTGTACATTAGTACAATTTAATGATATTCAATTTACAGCCCACCGAAGGATGAAAGGTTTGCCAGAAATCAAACATGGCCTCCAGATCAAAAATGATTGACTTGCTCGGTCATCTTACTGTGTTACAAAGCTTGCAGCTGGGTTCAATGTTATAAAGTTAATATGGGGAAACACAGTGCTGAAAACCAGGGATTCTTTATTTATTTAGTATTTCATCCACTAATGGATCATTTAGATACTACAACTACAACACTCTAATTTTATGGTTTTATCTGCATAAACAAAGTGAGCATCCTGTGTTTATGTCAAACAGCAACATCTGCTGTTGTCTGAGAAATACTTAACCCAGTGCTTAATTTGTTAAAATACATAAGCACCAGGGCCCTATCAGGAGGCCACTGCAGCTTGCATCACTCATTGCTCCTGCCAGTGCTGCCAATAACTGTACTAGTACAAATACTAAGCATTCCACTCCTAAAGGTGTGACAACTCAGACTATTCTGGGTCACTAAATGCTATAACAATGGCTCGGGCAGCAGGTATTTGTCATTTTTAATACCTATTAAATTATTATATAACTGTTTTTGTGCTCATTTCAAAATAAGGCAAAAAGTGCCCCCCATGTGGAGGTCTGCCATAACAGCCAGTGTTGACTGTTAAGTGCAGGTGATAAGCATCGGGAACCACTGGCACAAATTAAGCACTGGCTTACCCTCTTAGATGCTACAAGTGCGAGACCTTTTTAAAGGGCCGTGACACACACACAATCTTTCATAACAGTTTTTTTCCCCAAAAGGAGTCCAGGCCAAATTTGTGTTTGCTTTTCCCACATGTTGGGAAATCTGAATGTATCCATGTTGTTTGGATTCTCCAAGAGGAAATCACAAAATTAGCCAAAGTATATCAAAATTGTGTTTTGTTATTGGCAAAACTGAAAATAGTGCAGTGCAAGAAAACATATGCAAATTTTTCCGAAAATGACATCAACACAAAGGGGCTGATTAGGATGTCGGTAGGAAAGCCTAATTACAATACAGGCGGTCAGAGTTTAAACTGGCCTGTTGGACTGACTGGCTTCCAACGGACTCATGGAGTCTGTCGACCAGTCGGAGGCCACGCATAATCCCCTATGGTAGGCGTTTCTTCCGTCGGGATTATGATGTCGGTTTCTGACAGGCTTTTCATGTCGGGCTTACCTACATGAAAAGCCTGTCGGAAAGCGACTTTGGGGGCACCTAGCATGGCTCCCAAACCTCTGCAGCCTCAAGTTTGGGGGCACCTATGGTGCCCGCCTGTAAATCCCTAGAACGTGTGGCAGGCACCTAATGGTGCCTGCCAAACAGTAAAGGGATTTACACAAACTCCCATTTCTCTATGTGAGCTTGTGCTACAGGCAGAAACCGCACACAGCACAAGCTCCCATAGAGAAATGGAAGTTTGTGACTGCACCATGTGCAGTCGCATCATAATACAGTGTGCGGAACCGCCTATGGTAGGTTGGTTCCCACACCGAAACGGTGTTGGGTGAACTCAAGTCCGTCCAACATCATAGTAGGGCCCATAGTGTACTAAGTTCATCATCTTCCCGGGTTTCAGTAGCAAGCAGGGTTGTAAAAATACATTTTATATTTCTCTGTTGTTTGCATTTTTCTAAGTGGTAGTCTCTTTTTACTATTTTTGAGGGATTACTACCTTCTTGTAGTTTTCTGTGTATACATAAATGAAACCAATGGGTGAACATGGAAAGCTGTTTGTTTTTGAAAAGTAGACCAAATTCAAAATTTAGCAAGGGGTCATTTACGTAGCTCTCTCCAGGCTTTCCTAAAGAAACTAATTGTTGAACTCCAATTTTTTTTAAAACAAGGGAAAAATAGCAATAGGTGACAACATTTTCATCAGCAAAGCTTTGTCCTGATGTTCAATTTACAAAAACAATACACCAGCGCATCTGTCAGGCCCTTCTAGTTGCAGGAATATATAGTGTTTATTAGTTTACCAAAAACAGGCAATACCGGGAGCCAATAATTGAGCTGCAGCTTTGAATGATGTTTCATTGTGTACCAATTAAGCATTAATTTAGATGATGTAATGTATTGAATGACAAATGAACATGATTAAGACAAAGTTATTTTTGTAATGTGCTCTAGATACTGATTTGAGCATTGTTTTTTTTACAATCCTGAATTCAGGACTACCTATACTATCATGTGATCTGGAAGGCATTTTGAAAAATGTGTTCTTATTTGCCCAGTGGAAAACATCTGAAGTCAAAAATGGAGATTAATTTAATAGATAATAACAAATGTTCTACTATTCTGTGTTACAAAGGGTATCCTAATAAAAACTGTACCCACACTTGTGTGGGTGGGCCTATCGGTCATGACAGGAAAGACTCAAAATGCAATGTGGAGACATCAAATGTTTGTCTGGAAAATTTTGGTGATGTGGGTAGCTGCATTATTTAGGCCCAGGTTCACCTGCCACCCTGGTAAACCTACTAAACCCAAACATTTCTGAACATTTACACCCAGTGGAGTCCAGGGTGGTGTGACTTGTTTATACCCCACTTAAAGTTATTTTCTAGAATACCCTGCCACACTCAAACTTTGTCTAAAATCACACATTTTCCTTACATTTTTGTGAGCCAAAATCTGAAATCTGCAGGGAGCCTAAAAAAATCCTACTACCCAACAATCCCACATTTCTTCTGATAAAAACAGTACCCAGTTTGGGTGGCTTTGCCTGTTACCTGAGACAAGAGTGGACTAACACTTCAACAATGTGTTCATTTTCCCCACCCTGACAATATACTGCAGTGGGCGTGAACAGTTTGTATACTACAGTTAAGTGGTTAAAAAATTTATATCCTGGCCATATTGCTGGGCAGTGATTGTGTGTTTGGCCTTTGGCTCCTTTTGAACACATCTATTTCCTGCCTAACGAAAATGCCCAAGCCTTCATGACTGGTGTCCCCAGACACCAAGATGGTTCTGTCGTAGCACAAGTCCTGACAGCTCTACTTCACAGTTGGCACACAGTGTCCAATTCCAAGTGATCCTCTGGACCTAATCCATGTACGCAACAACTTCAGCTGTTTTAAGGCTTTTGCACACTTGGGCTATAGGAAGTAAGTGCACAAGAGGGAAAGCCTGGGGAGACAAGAAGGCAGGACCTTTAGGTTGTTGGCCCTCTCTGGATTTGTGAGTTATCCAGCAATCAATCCAAGAGCACAATATTTAAAAGAGACGTTCAAAGAGAGTAGGAAACAACTCTTTAGAATGGGTACTAGTTAGCAGTCAGGAAATCTTCAGTTCACCATGCAGGGGAGCCTTCTCTCAACTTCCGATCCAGGTAACTTTTCTTTTTTGAGAGTGTCAAGCTGGGTACTTTAAACAATCCATAAACCACACAATCATTGGTACTAAGATTGATTGATTATGCTTGCATAGTGCACACATGACCTTGCTAATCCTGATAAGATACTCAGGCTTTTCAGATATTGCCTTGTGGCATCACAACTATTCTGGAGTCCCATATTCCAAAATCTAAAATGGTAACCCCCTATCCCAGCTGAGAAGAGTTCCTACCATCCTTCCACCTTTACTTCTGACCGGCCTAGTTCAGCCCCTGAAACACCAAAAGAAATCCCTTCCCAGGAGCCAACTTACGGCTCATGTCTCCAACAGTGCTTGGGACCATTGATTCTGTAGCCCTCCCTCCTTAAAGCAGCAAGGTGCTGCAAGTTCTGTTCAGATACATATAGCTCCACCATGCAGGCTGTCGGGATTATCTCCTCCCATCCTGGACATGGTGTGGGAAGTACTTTTACGTGTCAGCTGAAAAACAGTGTAAACACAAGCTATGCATTTTTTACATTTCAGACAAAACTGTTCATAACTTTTGCTAGGCATCACAGCTGGGCTGGAAAATATATATCATCCTTTGACACCTACCACAGGGGTGCTATATGGCAATAATTGACCTCTGCTGCAGGTCTTTGCTTCCCTGTTTACCTGTACACAACAAATCTGTGCTAAATGGCAATAATGTATCTCTCCTGCAGGCCTTTGCTTCCCTGTTTACCTGTACACAACAAATCTGTGCTAAATGGCAAGAATGTACCTCTGCTGCAGGCCTTTGCTTCCCTGGTTATCTGCACACTACAAATCTGTTTCAAATCCCTTCCCAGTGAAAGGTTACTATTTTAATGACATATTAGATTTTATGCAGTGAAGAGGCTGCTTGGAAAAATGCCATCTAATATCAGGTTAGGTTTTAGAATTAGATGAGATAAATGTATCCTTCATTCCTATTCCGATTATTGTACACTGTGAAACTGGTCAGCCAAGGAAGAGAATGTCAGCTGTAGAGGTGTAAGGAGAGGCCAAATTGGTTTTCAGCTATTTTTACAAATCTGATTTGACCATTAAATCAGATTTTGAAAATTAAGTAGGAAATAACGTTGAAGCATTTTTCTAGCATTTGCCAGAGATATGTAACAAAAAATGTAATGCCCTCTAGACCTGTTGAAGGAAAATATAGCTTTTGCCTGCCAGGCGTCACTGCAGTAGCTTTAAACTGCAGCCCTTCCAGAGCACATTGCTACTCCTGTCAAACATATTTTTCTCAAATATGTGGGTGGTGTAAATACACAGCACAGTCCACATATGTTAACTTTGACACCATAGGCACATTTTCTGTGCTGTTTCCAATGTTCTTACAGGACAAGTGGATAGTCCAATTGGTTGAAACCAATTTTGCAAGCCCCATTTTAGGTCAGATCACAGGTATAGTAGCAATGATTAGCAGAGTCACAGGGCACAAAGTCCTACCTCTCACACAAATAGAGTTCAGAAAAAGCGGAAAAGTTTGGGTGACCATGCAGAAAAGACAAATTTGTTACACTAGTATATTGTGTGGCGGTGTTAAAAAGGAATATAAGGATAACCAAAACCCACTATTTCAAGAGAATGCCATGGAGGGGATGACATGGAGCATGAGCTGCCAAGCATGTGATGAGTGACTAGCCTACACATCAATGTTTTTCTGACATGCGAAGCAGAAAAAGGTCAATATGCGACCAAATGGTCATGGAAAAATATACAGAACTAGGGAACTATATAAATATAAGCCCTACTATTGAAAGACAGAGTCAGAATATTACTAAGCTAGAGGCAGCTATACTATAATGAAGGAAGGCAGCCATGATCTTAACTTATATAGTTAGACAGGTAGTCACCTGAAGTCACATTAACAAAATCAGAAATTGAAAAGACTCTTTAAACATAATTTCGAAAGACTTATGCAAAATATTTAAAAATAATCTCTTAGATTAAAGTATGCGACACAAAAAAAGGAGTATTCATGTTTCCATGATGTAGAATCCAAGACCATGGAACTGGGACCCTAGCCTTTTTAGGGGATCATTCTTCAAAGAGGGGGTGTGCAGTGCTATTTCTCCGACGGTGATCATAAAGGACCTCAAAATAGATGCCTTTACTGCCTCTTTCAATAAAGCTTTCCAGACCCTTAGAAGGGCCACTGAAAAAGGTTTTTAATTCCTTTCAACAGAGAGGCTCAGCCACTGTTGGTAGGTTGGAATTCACGTTGTCCCTTTTATTGAAAGCTAACATAGATCCCAAAAGTTGCAAATCATCCATCTCAATAATACTGTTGAATTACAATGCCAAAATGTACACATTTTAGTTTGTCTATTAGTTTTCATAAAAACAGATAAGCTGCTGACAGAATTAGATATGTTCTGAATTCAACCAGACTTTGCACAATACTTGAATGATTCTTCTCTCGCTGGGTGTGGAGTAGATGTTCCATAACGTTGATCAGAGATAATGCTAAAGAAGTAAACAATATATACCTACCACATAGATATACCTACTACATAGGCTTCAACTTCCAACACTGTTCATTTGTATTATGATTTAACCTTCACAATAACTTCTTCACTAATCAATCATCTACATGCACAGAAGTCAACCTCTGCCAAGTAGATCATAGTCAATTTCCTCATAAAACATTAAATTTAATAGAAGACCTCCATTGTTTATCTGAGCCATTTCCCATACACCTTGGTCTAATCATTTTATGGTTTCTGCTACCACCAGTAAAATTATGTGGATCCAAAATGTAATGTTACTTCACTCACTTTAAGCAAGTGTACATCTTGAATGCCAGCTGCAATAAAATATTACTTTGTGGCCCAGTGCCATCAGCTCCTGCTCAGACCATATTGTTGTTCGCCATGTAAATATAAATAGGTGGCTCACAAGAATCTGTCGGAAAATTCTGTTTACATTAGGCAGTGGAGGTAATAGAACCTCTGATCCCACCGATGGTGACTTGTATCTACTGAGTAGCAACAGCTAAGATAGTTGATAGTTGGATACTTTGAAATCGGCCACAATGCACTTCCATTGAAGAAGCTGATTAGTCAAGATGTATTTTTGCTGCTTTATTATTTCTTACATGAAAGATTATATTTTGAGTGATGATAAATGTACTTACCTAACCTGGTCATCAATACAGATTTGGAATATTAAAATGAAATGCTAAAAATGTAGTTGCTCCTCTGAATTTTCTTTCTAGTAAACTCATGTTTTCACTGATTTCGAGCATAGGGGATTCTAAAAATTAGTTAACAAAACAGACAATGGGGAGTGCTAATGTTGAACAGTTTGACATACCTTGCCACAGAGATATAAAAGCATTAGTCTAAAAAAAACAAATCAAGAGCCCTGACTCCTATGAGCCTACAATGGATTCTATTGCACAATAAACATGTACATCACAATATCCCCAATGAGCACATGTCTGACATACAGGAATATGTTTGTTGATTTGCATAAAAACTTGTATCATAAAGAAAGATATGTTATTTGCCATATCAAATAAACCTTTATACCTATAAGAGACTGATTGCCATCCTTTATCTGTTTTGCAGGTGAGGATAAAATTGCTCTTCTATAATGCAGCGATAACAACTCTCAAATGTACAGAGTCAAGAAATTACATTAACTCACTACTCCCGCATTTTAGCAGAGCCACCATGGGATGTGGTGGAATGCTGTGCCAACTGTCCATTGCTGTTACCTTCAATTGGAAATTTTGTCAATAGGCCAGTGGATACAAGAGATTGCCAATTTAAAAAAAGGAATGAGGACCTCTATAGGAAATGCTTGTAAGGACCCCACAGCACTCCACCTGCTCTCGGATGCTTTATGCAAAGCTCCATTTTGATCAAAGCGTCCATGGTCGTTTGTATTTCAACCACACTTAAATAAGTGTTTTCTATTGCTGTTATAATAGAGAGCACATTTTCTGAATGAAAGATGAGGGTATCAAGACTTCTTTGGACATTGCCTACAACCAGTTCCCACTTGAGAGAACTCCTTACAACAAAGAACATTCATAAAGAACTGACTAGGAGAGACTGATGGAACAATCCAAGCATCCTTCATTCTGCTTCTGCCCCTGGAACCATCTGCTCCTAACCCAAGCAGTTTCTTTAAGTTCTTCATGGCCGGCATACATCCAGCCAATGCTTGGACACAACCACTTCATCAGACATCATTTGAGAGAACTGATCTGGGTAAATATTTCTATGTGCACGGTTGTCCAATGTTGCCCTCCTCCACTGCACACCAGGCAGGCCTCCCTTGTTCTGGATAATTTCTGAACCTTATCCTGCAATCAAGGTTCATACCAACACTTAGACTATTTTTTGAAAAATTGTTGTAAGATATAGACTTTATTAGGCTCCTAGAACAACATTTCCGATATGGTTTCAGAAATAAATTCACTTTGGACAAGTGGCCCTATTTTTATGTAGATTAGAGCATTATTGTTTGTGCTAACTAGTAAATACATTCTTATTAATCTTAGTTTATTTTCTGTACAATATCTACTTATCTATTTGCATTGTTTTTGTTCCTTTCTGCACCCCTGTTTGCTTCCTGTAGGGAGAAGTCTTAGCAGGACTTAAGCGAGGTGAATGGCCCCATGCTTGCAAAGCACTATTTCTGTTCTATCATAAGATACATGTCTGTGCAATATAAATAATTCAAAAGCTGTTTACAGGGATAGCACCAAGGCTTATTTAACAACATTAAATTAAAGTTATTGTGAGGCCATTTCTGTAACATTCTGAGTATCTTCTTGTCTTTGAGTTTGATCTGTGCACTTTCTTGTGGAGGAAACCACATTTTACAGATGATAGATTTGCTTTATGGTATAGTAAAATGTATTGAGTGACATAGCCAAATTGTGAATGATAGTGGGTTAAAGGACGACTTGCTTCAATTAAATATGATTTGCTGCAGCACACATACCTTGTTAAGTCCCTTGAGTTAAAGGGCTTTTTAAATGAATGATAAAATAATCTATGAATGTAAAGGCTATCTAGCAGTATTCATTTAAAGCTAAATTTGAAAAAGGATATGTTGATGATCCATATGGATATTAAATGAGCTGTGAATAATAATGCTGACTGATAAATACTGAAAAATATGAGAAAGAAAAGGTAGTGAAACTAGTCTTCGTGAATGGACATTCCTTTATGGAGATTAACAATGTGTTCCTTCAGGGTCTTATCTAAGTTCTAATTTTTCTGTTATCCTAGACCACTTTACCCCTAACAATTAGGTAAAATATTTTCTAATTTATGTAAAAAAAATTACAAAATGTATATTGACTGAAGGTAAATGAGGATATAAATTCTTGTGGTGCATTGATTTAATGTTATGCTGCATCTGGTTTTTTGATGACATGAGTGTGCCATGCGGCAAGGATAATGATCAAAATATGAAGATGGATCAGCCTGAGAGCTGTGCAAGCACCAATAACAGAGATGCTCCACTTTGGAATGTGTGGGCCTCATCCTGAAGTTGCTTTGAAACAATGTGCCTGGTTATGATGGTGGTAAGACCACCACCAACTGGCCGTCGGTGGTGGTCCCACCGACATCTAGCCCATCGCTCCAACCGTCACATTAGGATGCAGGCGGTCGGAGCTTGGCTATCGGGGGAAAGACTGTCGACTCTGGCAGGATCAAAGATCCCACATTGGTGGCGGTCAAATTCCCATTATGCCCTACTATGAGGGCAGTGCCTGCGCAGGTACCGCCGTAGGGATTAGGATGTCCTTTTCCGACAGCTTGTTCATTGTGGTACGACCGCCATGCACAGGCTGTCAGAAATGGACTTTGGGGGCCCCACGCAAGCCCCCTGTCCCATGTGGGCCACTTTAAAGTGGCCAGGGGGAGCTATGGTACCACACACACATCCATGCACCATGCGCTAGGCTCCACATGGTGCCTGGCACACGGTACATGGATGTGCACAAAGTGCCTTTTTTAACAGTGCCTTGTACTGCGACAGTTTTTCTGGGTTGCAGCACAAGCCGCTGTTGAAAAAGGCATTTAGGAGGAACTGCCAACACATTGCTGGACAGACACATGCCCGAAACATAGCTGCCGGGTGCTCGTCTGACTGCCATTGTAATCAGACTTACTTTTGTACTGTTCTTACAACTACATTTTTTACCACAAGTATGCCTTTACTTCGGATTCCTTTACAATGAATATCATTGTAAAGGCATGAATGGTAAAGGCATATGTAAATGTAAGAATTTTTCAGGAGGGTATGAAGTGTTTTTTTAATATATATTTGTAAATATATATGGGCAATTTTAGGGTTTAGAGTGGGTATGGGTTTCAAGATATATGTAAATGTAATTATTTTGCAGGTAAGTATTAAGAGCATCATTACAATGCTTGGCGGTTTGACTCCCGGACGATATTGTGGTGGTTGGGAGACCGCCCGACGAACATACAGAGGGCTGACCACCGTATTTTGATGTGACTCTCTGGCTGGCGGTGGTACCATGGTGGGGACATGCTGTGACCTTGAAAAAAGAGCCTCAGCACATAACGCTGCCGTACTGCACCTCATGCATGTACGTGCACCTTGTGCCATGCACCATGTTGTGCATGGCACACAGTGCATGGAGGTGAGTGGGGGCACAACATATGAACGTAGGAACAAGTATTTTGGTCTACAATGGCCAAGGCCCTGTTTGTTTTTCTGATAAATCTGGGATTGCGCCAAAATCCAGGGGAGTTGTGTGGGAGCACCCATGCAATGCCAATGGAACGCCTTACTAGGGCAGAGGCAGTATGGCGATTTGTGCTTCGTTGCTTTACTACAGATTTCTGGAGCCCCTCAGGGCCCTGCAGAGTGGCCTTGCGTGGCTTTATAAATCCCACTTAAGGCTTGCGTTGCGCATATTCCACATTGCGTGGTGCAAACGCGACGCAAATGGGGTCAAAAATATGGCCCTCGTTTCATTCTAACAATGGGTTCTAAACTGTTGTAGTAAAAAAGGTTTGGATTTGTATCATGATGAGCTGCCAGGGAAGTCAGAAACAAACAGGCAATCACCCTTTGCGACTTGTTTTGTCTAAAGTCCTTCTATTAACTCTGAAAACGTCTGCATAATATGTATGAACTTTAGATCCTCAGATGCAAAATAAGGTGCTCAGCTCCACGCTGAGTCAGTGCACCTGATCATGATATGGCCCCTGGTGCCTGGGATCCATGTATTGCCACAATCAAAACTGCTGAAGTGAGAGACAGGAGAATTAAATTTGACCAACATAGGTGGTGTGTTATTTAATTGTGCTTCTAATGTTGAGCCTACAGCTCAAATTGTAGCTTGTCACCAAACATTTCTGGTGCACTGCCGACATTTCAGTTACCACATTGCTGAATACTCCAAATAAGACCTACATTTTGTAATTTCACTCTAAGATTTTAGATGAGCACATGCAATGTGAATGAAATGCCTTCCTACTCAATAGGTGTTTATTTCAGCTGAATATCCAGTTAGAGTAACTTCATGGAGTTTTTGGTTTACTTGTCAATTATTATTACTTTCCACCAATGTATTTAGGTTTTCTGTGTGTAGTCATTATAAGTAGAAAGTGGTGCTTGTTCCAAACAATGGCATAGCTAGCCCTTGTGGCAATCACTGCTTTTGCTGCCCATGGCGGCCACGTGAAAGAGCAGGGGGGGTTGGTGCTGGCGGTTTCTGCGTTGCGGCCCATGGCGGTCACATTAAAGAGCGGGGAGTTGATGGAGATCACCCCCCCAAAACCTCTTGCTATGCTACTGGTTCCAAATTGAGACAGTTTGCAACAGTGTATTGGAACTAAGATATATTAAAATATTTAATAAGATACATCACAATGCACCTCTCATGAAACTGCTGTCATTTTTCTTTCGATGAAAGCTTTTTATAAAAAGAAACCAGAATTTACGTCAATTAAATTAAAAAGTTCTTGACATATCAGTTCCTCTTTTATGTATGTTCTTGATATGTGTTTATACAAAAATAAAAATCCTCCTCCTGTTAGCTGATTGTCCACATGAAGCACTATATTCTTCTGTTTGCGGTTCTTATGCTAAAGGTTTAAAAAATATATATTTTTCAAAAACCTTTCTCCCTACTCACTAGAAGGTTAAATAGGCAAAAACAAGCGTGGAATTGAGGCAAACAGTAGCTATCAATGCCGCAGGTGGTGCAGTGGTGCCTGGCCCCAATCGCCTCAGGAGGGGCACGCAACCTGATAAATGCTGCATTTTACTCCATACCCAGCAGTCTGAGGGCCAATTTTCCTTGCTTGCTCTGGGTCCCATTTTACTCTTGCTAAGCCACTGTACACAACACAGTTAAACAGGACTTATTCAAAATAATTTTGTGGGGTCAATGGTTACAAGAAAAGGGAGACACAAGAATGAATTGTCCTACCAAAGGGTTTGACATAGCATCATAGGGATATGAGGTGTTAGCTAAACGCATTAGCTTCTCCACCAATTTCTGCTGTTGCCATATAAATATATTGATGTGACCTGTTGAATGCCAGTAGCAATAGTCCAAACAATCAGAGTTTTGCAGAAGAGAGTCTTTTTATTGTAGGTAACTCTACTTCAACAATAAAGAAAAACAAATCCACTTTTCCTTACCTCAAAGTGCAGTTACCAAATCTATCCTAGCCTTCAGGTAGACGCAGTTGTTTAAGGTTTTGACCTTAATTAAGACCCACTCGGATGTGGTTGGATTTTTAGTGACAAATACTATGGGTCCTATTAGCTAAGGGCCTGATTCACAAAGGTAAACTTACACTTTTGTGTAAGTTTACAATTTGTTTGGTATTCACAAACTAAGGTTCATATTTACAAGCTCTGTACGCCACCAGAATGTCACATTTTGTGACGTTCCAGTGGCACACAGGGCTTAACCATATCTGAAAAGGCCATGTAAAGCAAAGCTTTTCATGGCCTTGTAGATATGGAGTAAGGCAAAGCAGCGCAAGTCTCTGCCTTTCCTTAGCCACACAACACCCATGGACTTTGACGCTGCCCCAGATTTGCTATATTTCATAAAACTGGTGGAGCGCCAAAACCTTGCCACTACCTAGAGCAGGCGTAACAAGGAGAAATGTTTACATTTTTCTTAGTATTTTTCTTCTTTCCACGTGTGTTGCATTCTGCACCTCACATGGAACGAGAAAAACACTTCCAATGTTTATTTTTGTGCAAGAGGGTGTCCCCTCCTGCACTGGTTGTGATGTGATTCAAGTCTTTGCGACGGGTCCAATCCATGCAGCAGCAATGATGTACCAGTTCTGCTCGGGGTTGTGCCATGTGGCAGAGGAGATGCGTTGGTTCTGCTGGATCCACCGTGGCTGGTATGTACCTTAGGCCCACTTCCAAATGTCCATGCCTGTGGTGACACCACTTGGCAGGGTAGACTCAAAGATGTCAGAGTCCAGGTGCAGGTGCAAGGTTGTTGGAAGCCTGTTTTTCCCAGTTGAGGCCAGTGCAAGTAAGAGAGGTGGGGCGGGTGGCGAGTCAACAGATGACAGAGAGGGAAAATAAAAGAAAAACACTTTATTGCCCTCACCGAATCGCCAAGTTGGAAATCTGGCAAGTGAAAGGTAAGTGGTTTTCTTTTTTTTAAATTTGATTTTCCCTCGTAGTCGTTTGTTGACTCATACCCAGTCTTGCCTCACAGCTCTCACCTGCACTGGCCGCAACTGGTTTTGTCCCGGAGGTTTCAGTTCTGCAGGCCAGCCAACTAGCCCTTGGAGTAACTCTTGGTTCTGGGCTCAAGAGGTGCAGGTCCAGACCTTCTCAGCCAGGTAAGAGGGCAGCAGGGCAGCACGACAGAGCAGCAGTTCCTTTAGAACTGCAGTCCTGCCGAGTGGCAGTCCTCCTTATCACCAAAACTTTATTCAATTTCTATGGCAAAAATCTTACAAGTATTCATTAAAATTTCATTACCCAGATATCGATACAGAAACATATAAAACCTGTAATCAATGAAAACTGTTCCATCAAAAAATATAAATAAAAGGCAATTGGTTTACCTGTTAGAAATGGGGGTCTCTAGTTGGCAATGGTTTTCACTGTTGTCCAAATAGGGACCCTTATTCTTAGTCAGGGTAAGGCAGATACACTTCTAAAATAACCCCTTCTCACCCTAATGGTAGCTTGGCACAAGCAGACAGGCCTATCTCGGTGGCAGTTGGTAAAGCATTTGTGAACACATCCAGTAATAAAGTGAAAACACTACAAATGTACACCAGACCTGTTTGGAAAAGTAAGTAATCTTTATCTAAACCAAACAAGACCAAAAACGACAAAAATTTACAATACAGTATTAAAAATATGATTCTTAAAAAGTAGAAACAGTTCTGTTCCAAGAAAATGTGGGATGCAACACCTTTACACAAAGTACCTGGGATGCGTCGAAAAAGGCAAGCAAAAAGGGTCACAGGGAAGGTGATGCATGCGGTTCCTTACACTCAGGGAAGGTGATGCATCGGTTCCTTGCTCATGGGGAGGAGAAGTGTTGGCTCCCTACTGCTGTGCAGGGGAGGTGATGTGTTGGTTCCTTACCAGAGTGGAGGTGATGTGTCGGTTTTTTACTGCATTGGGAGGTGATGCGTCAGTGTCGTACTGCGTCCCCCAAGGATGCGATAGACTTGACGCTCGATGCGATGCCTGACGATCCAGTACGATGCGCTGCGTGAAGACCCGGGATGTGCTGCGATGACTACAGCCACGCCCCCTCGATGCATCGGTTCTTCTCCAACAGGGCCTTCATCAGAATTGGTGCGGTGATCATCGACATCGGATATCGTTGCACAGGATTGGTCACACAGCAGACACTTCAGCCGCAGGCAGGCATTGTGTCGATTCTTGGCAGGCAGCGATGCATCGGAAAATTCTTCTTGCACCACTGCGATGCGTCAGAAACAGGCGATGCGTCGATTTTCACAGTTTTTGCAGTGTTCAGTTCCAAAACAACCTGCAGAGGTCCAGAACACTGACAGGCACCTCTCAGCAGATCATAACTCCCAGCAAAGGAGTTCAGGGGGACTGAGGGTGAAGTCTTTGTGTCCCTGAGACTACAGAACAGGAGGCAAGCATTATTTCAAGCCCTTGGATATCTTCCTCAAGCAGGGGACACAGCACACAGAGCAGTCCTTCTCCTTTCCTTAGTAGAAAATAGCCACTGCAGGCCAACCCCAGACAGCAAACAGCACTGGGGCAGTATTCCTCCTCAGTTTCTCCTGCTCTTCTCCTTGGCAAAGGTACCTCTTGATTCCCAGAAATGATCTCTGAAGTATTTTCTATCCCTGAGGCTGATGAAATATGCCCAAAATAGGTCAAATGCGACAATGGTGATGGGGCATTTCAAAGAGGAAGTATGGCTCAATCCTACTAGAAGATTTAACCATTATGTATTTATGCATCGATTGTTTAGAAAAAGCAGTGGCCTCCTTTTCTGCTGTCAAGCTGTGTGAGAAGGTCTGCTACACCCAGACAAGATCTTATTTTGTAATGCCCTCAGGATCTGAGAATAAGCCTCATCTCCCTAGAACTTTAAAGGTGAACTTTATGTAATGGAGCCATGGTATATGGGATACATTATCTAGGAACAAACAGTCCTGGAGAATTATAATTAGCTCTTCCTTGTACCATACTGAACACCAAAGTAAAGGTGGACCAAGGACGAAACAAATCTGTGATAAAATTCATACCCAATTCTCCGTGAATAATTGCAGCTGGGGTCCCCTGTCACAAGGCCAAAAGCCCCCTCAAAAACTTGTTTTCCAGCACGTGGATCTTGCCAACAGGTGCATATCCCCAGATTTTGTACCCAAATGTTGCTGTAGCGATACATTTGGCCTTGTATATATCTGTCAATTAGTTTGGAGGTCTTCGTCCTAGGCAACTGGCAAAATTGTTCAGGCTAGAGATTGCCATTTTTAGACTACCAAGATCGGAGAAATATTCCAACCTTCTTAAAATATGGCATAAGGCTGTCAAATTGGAGGTTTGTGTATTCTTATGGCCAACCACCATGAAATGTGATTTTTAAAAATTTGTGGATAGGTCTAAACTATCCATCAAAACAAAATATAAGTCAAAAGACCATTGTAGTAATCAAGTGCACATCCAGAATGTAGTTTAAAGTAGATTCATTCAAGTTGGTTACAAGATGTAGGTTCAGTAGTATTCAGAAGAAGATCAACAGTATTCAGCCCTACCAGGAGCAGCCAGCCAGGCGCTCAGCCCTTCTCCAACTGTGAGTTCCCACTCCCAACATTCCATCTTGCATCATTCAGGCAGCATTCCACTGGCACATCATGAACCATAACAAACCAGGATACTACATATCCTCCCTTGTTCCACAAAGAAAACAAAAGGAACGCCAAAATTTAAAATAACAATAGAGAAAGAGAGCAGAAGCTAGACGCAGGCTAAAGGAAAGAAGAACGAAAAGCACCAGAGAGAGTAGGGGTAAATTATAATAAAAGTGGGGGAATCGCTCTATCACCTACTCTAGGGCTATCAAGGTCACAATTGGACAATAGCCCCTTCTGCCGAATAATATACATAATGAATATGAATGGTGCGAGGATGCTGCTCTGTCGAAAGGGCTGGGTACATTCCCCATTGATTCCATATCTAACCACTCCTGTCAAACCACTATGAAGATCTCTCAGTAACAAGAGTCAATTTAACCCCGATGGACCCCAGCTCAGCCCAGAGCTTATCTTTGTTGACCTTGTCAAAGGCAAAGTTGAGGGACACAAAGGCCAAATGTATGGCCCCCTGCGGG
Organism: Triturus cristatus; assembly: GCF_964204655.1. Taxonomy (NCBI): domain Eukaryota; kingdom Metazoa; phylum Chordata; class Amphibia; order Caudata; family Salamandridae; genus Triturus; species Triturus cristatus. The sequence continues at coordinate 1,377,859,449 of NC_140589.1, read as the reverse complement.
CCTTAGTGTATTTTGAGATCAGGAGATATAAATTGAAGTTCTGCTGTAGCGTCTCCCTTCCAGGCTCAAACCCATATTGTACGTCAGGCAGAATGTTGTTCTCATTAGCCCAGCTAATCAGTCTCCCCTGGGTGACACTCCCTATGATTCTTACTTCTACATCCACAAGAGAGATAGGCCTGTAGCAGGTGGGATCAGCTCTAACTCCTTTTTTATATACTGGGACTATTACAGACTAATGTCACGCATTGGGTAAGGGTCCTCAGATGGCAGCATTTATGTGGAGGGTAATAACGGGAGCCCACAGATCTACTACAGACTTCAACAAGTCTCCCGGGACACCACTGACTCCTGGTTCCTTGCCCAAGTGTAGAGATAAAATAGAGTCTTTCACTATAACCCACTGAATTATGAGCCTATCAGCCTTATGGATGCGGTCGAAATCTCTGGGTACTCACAATTATAGAGGGTGGAAAAGTGGTCCACCCAGGCCTGTGGAGAGACTGTGACTGTCTGATTGGAAAGCTGGTCTTCTTGAAAAATGGGTGATTCAAAACCTTCCAAAATATGAAGCTGTCCTTCAGATAGCTCCCTGTCACCAAGTCCTCCCAGGGTTCATTCTTTAGCTGATGCTTCCTATTCCTGAGAAGGGTTCTATAAGCAGCCCTGCACCTCTTAACCTTCAGGCTATCTCTGGCTATATTTTTTTAAGTTGCCAAAAGTAGCTTCCTGTCCCTTGTACAGTTCTTATCGAACCATCTAAAGGGAAAAGGAGAACGTTCCACCCCTGGCTTAGAAAGAGCTAGTTTAATATATTCAAAAATTGAGTCAAACGCCATCAGGCATATAGTCTTCTGAGTCCTTGACATCGAGGCAGGTACGAAAGTCAGCCTGACATGCCTGTACCATATTGGCTTTAAAGGCATCTGGGATGATCTAATCACATTTAAGTCTGCCACCCTTGTCTTTGGTGATGGCCAGGGCTTTATACAGGACGCAATTGTCTGACTGCTTATTTTCCCATTAGAAAATAGCGCCGGGGGGTTATGGTCACTATGGACTTCCATTCTGTTGCAAAGCTAGACAGAGTAGGGAAAAAGCTCTTTGATATGAAAATTTAATCAATAATAGAACTCTACCCTGGATCTTTAACGGTTGGTAAACCATCAGTGCGCTCTAGGGTAATTTTACTAAACAGATTGAACAAGTTATAGTCTATGACCAAATCATTCAAAAGGTCCCCTTGTAGAGTAGGCTTCATATGTGCTTGGTCGATAACTACCCCCTCAGGATCCAAGGAATCATAAAGATAGAAATCTCTGCATGAGTAGATATTAAAGTCCCCTAATATCATTAATACTATGTGTTGAGAGGGACGAGAAGCGGAGAAGACATTTAGGAACTTTCCAAGCTTCTGCAGAATGTCAGTGGTTTCTCTATCATGAATAGCGTTATAAACATTTATATCAAGAATTCTAAATTTGTGCTCAAAGGACAACACAATGCCCAGAAAAAAGGGGAGTTAGAGGGAATCATTTTAGGCTTACATTCCAAATCAAGTTTAACTAGGGTGACCAGCCCCAGCCTAGCTCGACCACTTGAGGATGAAATTCCTTTGATACAAAAGGATATGCTGCTATCTAGGTGAAACTCTCCATTAGGATCCCACGTTTCCATGCCACTGGAGTCAAGCTATCCTAGCTGAAGAGGGGCGAAACCCCAAAACCGGTCCTAGGATGCTTGTTTCCAGTCCAGGGAGGACCTGGCCTGGCAGTTCAGGCTGGACTGTTCCCATTGGGCTCAGGGTCAAGACTGATTTGCATATGGCTGAGTTGAAACTGGAATGGCATGGTGAGCAAAAAGACAATGGATTTAGGCCCAGATCTCTGTACTGGGGTGAATGTATGGCATTGTTCTGCATTCTGTCCATCAATTGTTGTTTTTCCATGCTTCATCATAGTGCCGCTTCTACGTCCAGGTGCAGACCAACATACTGGACGGAGCTCTGATTTTTTGGAGAGGTGTGAGGAGAAAAAAGTTTTCCCTCATGAGGGATCAATAGTGCAAAGGAAAGTGCATTCAAACTGCCTCAGATGGTTCCACCTGAATGCCTTTATTATTGAATCAGCTCGGCATTATTTAAAATGTAATGTGAGGGGTATATACCGGAGGAGCTACTACTCCTTATCCCTCTCATAATATACCAATATGTTTTGGCCAGATTAAAATGCCCCTATGGGTCAGTGGCCTTCTTCAGGGTAAAGATCCCTCGCTATATATGGTCTATGTCACAATGCGGACAATTGTTATGTAGTGGTTAAATCGAGCTTACTCCTTTGTCGTAACAGAATCGCCATCAAAATCTGTGAGAGAGAAAAAATACTTATGTTTAAACCCCATGTCTCTGCCCCTTATCTATAAATCCATATTGGTACATAAGGAAACATGATTACAATATTCTCCCAACCCTAGATGTTGCCTTAAAAATTGATACAAATGATTGCTATAAAAACCACACTCCGCACCCAACACCGTGTGGAAGTTGTGACTAATGAAACACACACTCGTGACTCAAACACAGGAAAATTCTGATCAAATGAGGATACCTCCAGGGTATCTTACCCGAGTTTTATGGTATAGTTTCGTAAACCGGGACCTTTGTGGGGATAGTGCCTGTAGTCACACACTGCAGGTTTGAACAAGATATTAGAATAAAGATTGTATATCCTCTACGTGTCTTTGCTACTTTGTTCTACAGAAGCTGGATTTTAATTAGTTAATTCCCAGTAATCAAGAAGTGGAAATTCCGGTAGTCAATTTTCCATGTGGATATATCTTATACCTATAGTACTCATTAAAGTAATGAGACCCACTACCCTGATTTAGACTGTAATATACTTTTCAGCGCTTCAGGTTGGAGGACAATGTAGGCGCCTCCTAGTGCTGGCAATTGTGGGCAATGGAGGTCTGAAATAGCCAGTCCCCCAGGCAGAAGTTTTGCAGTGCTTTCAGCAGCACAGCAGTCTTTCTTCCTGGCACAGTATCCACAGGTCCAGAAGTGTACCCAAGAGTTGGTGTCTGAGGCCCAATATAGATATCCAGTTCTACCTTTGAAGTGCATGAGAAGTTTCTAGAGACTTTCCTTTGAAGTGCACTTTTGCCCTGCATCCCCTACCCTGGCTCCAGACTAACTACAGGGGGTATGCAGCCCTTTGTGTGGAGGTATGATACAGCCTATTCGAGTGTAAGTAGGGCTGGGCCCAGCTCATCCTTCTCATCCTGCCAGTGATGGCTCATCCAGGGACACCTATGCTCTCTATTGTGTCTGTCTGTCTAGGAGTAATAAACAAAGCTCAGCTGTCAACTGCATTTAGTCATGTGACCCAGAGACAGGTTACAGGCACAAAATGTTTAAGGCAGGACAATGCTATCTTTCTTAAAGTGGCATTTTCAAAGATGTAATTAAAAATTCAACTTCACCATCAGTTAGGATTTGAAATGACAATTCCAGAGACACCAAACATGATTGGGTTACCTGTTCCCATTTAGAAATTCCACTTACAAAATGTAATAATGTAACTCCATTGTTATTCTATGAGAGATAGGCCTTGTTGTAGTGAAACACGAATTTATGTGTGTTTCACTACTAGGACATAAAAAACTTAAACGTACAGGTCCTATCTTTTAAATATATTGCACCCTGCCCTCTGGGCTGTTAGGAGCCTACCGTAAGGGTGACTTTTTGCCAGGTCAAAATGAAAGTTTAAAACTGCACACACAGGCTCTTCAATGGCAGGTCTGATACATGTCTACTAGGCTACTTAAGTGGGTGGCACGACCAGTGCTGCAGGCCCACTAGTAGCATTTAATTTACAGGCCCTGGGCACAGGAAGTGCCACTTTATAAGAGGCTTACAAGTAAATAAAATATGCCAATTGGGGATAAACAATGTTACCATGTTTTAAGGATAGAGCACTTGCATTTTAGCACTGATTAGCAGTGGTAAAGTGCCCAAAGTTCTTAGGTCAGCAAAAAGGAGATAAGCAAAAATAAAGGAAGGAAGGCAAAACGTTTGGTGGAAGACCACCCTATGGCTGACAGGTCTTACATCCTCCTTGGAGAAGTGGTTATCCTGATCCTCAGATCCATATTTCCACATATAAAACTGTGTGTAGATAAGCAACATAAACTCTTAAAAGTACAGAAAGGCATTTTTTAGATATTGAGCAGGTGCGGATCAGTTGAATAGAAGGCTAAGAATGTCAGCAGGGAAAAACATGACATGAAGAGCAATAGACAGTGCAGCAGATGCTTTTTTAGAAATGGCCATCGGAGAAACATTGCCTTCTTTCATGAAAAATGGAAGATGCATCAACACCATGTGGAGAAGCTCATTAATTCACGGGTTAAGCTTCAAAATAGGTTAATGTAAAATGCACTGCCATTGCACAGGGAGAGGGATAATTATTTAAGCTGTGCCTAATCAGTGTACAGAATAGTTTTTCAAAATAGCATCCTACATGGTCTTATAAATGGACAATGTTGATACCATTATTGTATCTATTATGACTCTGTTTCCATTGACAAACATTAACATGTTCTTCATTTCTCTCTTGACCTTACAAGGAGGAGGGGGGTATTGTAGAAATGTGTTCAAGTTTATCTAGTATGCTCTTTTATGTGTTGCTTAATTTTGTTGTAGAAAAGCTGCTTTAAGAAGCTGTTTTAAATGTGCTTGTTTGCATGGTTAGTAACTGTCTCCATACTTCAGTCTACAGCTATTTGCTTCTTCTCTGTAGATTTTTCACAGGAAATGTGTCTAGATTTCACAATTATGCCCTATTTTTAATTTATATCTTGTTTCTAATCGTGAGTCATTTCCTGGCTTTCTGTCTGTGTTACCAACTCAATTCCAATTTCAATTTCAAATCAGCTTTATTCGATTTTATGTCATAAAATCATAAAAGTACAGTGTTAAAAACAGTTTAAAAGGAAACAATTTTCCAAATTCTATTAGGGGCTACAGGGAAATAAAAATACAAATCACATTAAAAAACAGAAATATATGATAAAAATCCATATATATATATACACAGAGGGATACAAAAGCACCAAATGTTCGCAGTAACTTCACATGGTGTTCTGGAACCTTATGACGGACTTTAAGAAAGAAGAAGTGGCCATGATGGTATATTTATTTTCCAACATTTGTAGTCTTAAAAAGGCTGTTCTACATTGTTTTAGATTTCATCTTCTGATAATAGGCAATAAAAACTTTTTCCTCGATACGACATAATATTTACAGAATAAAGTGCAATGCATCGTGGTCAATCTAGAGATATCATCGCATGGACATATAAGATGATGTTTTGTCCAGTCATTGATATCAGGAAATGTGACCATCCTAAAAAAAGACCCACTACGAAAACGGGCCAAAAGCATACGGGAAAAACTACTCTGCACCAGTGTCATATAAGGTTGTAGGCCTCTACAGGTAGACATCAAGTGATTTGCCATGACCGATTTCTTTTCTCTCTCGATGAGCCAGCGTTTGTTCTCAAAGTGATTCAGACAATGTGTCTTAAGGGATTTTCTAGAAACAGATTCCAAGCTGCTTGGGTTATAAAAATATTCTGGGTGGCCTATGTCATGTGTCATGCTTTTTATATAACTGATCCATGGCAAATTTGCCACCCCCTCCAGCTTAAGGCAATCCGTAATTACGTCCCTGTTGAAGGCCGTCTCTATCAACACCCATACCTTATGCCATAGAAGGAGGGGGATGATCTTTATAGTGTCAGAGATATGTGCAAGACCAAGTTCCCTGTGACAACAATAGGTGGCGGTCGAAATAGGAACCACCAACAGATAGCGCAAAAGGATGTTTTCACAACGTTGTATTTGGTCCGTGCATTCAATACCCCATATGCCAGCCCCATATGTCCCTGTTGAGATACATTTAGATTTATAGATGGCCAGCAGCTCCGGGACAGGTCTTCCACCTAGTTTTTTTGAAAAGTTGGTGACAACTCCTATGGCTCTCGAGAGCCATAGGCTGCTTTCCAAGAACCCTTCCTATCAAAAGTTATGCCTAAATAAGAGAATTTATCCGTGCTTACAATTTTTTTATTGTCAATGAAGATGTCACATGTCTTTCTCAATTTTGTCCCACAACTCATTGCCAATGTCTTGGCAATATTTACCTTTAAGCCCCATTCTGTCATATAAGCTACAAAGTTTGAAACAGACCTTTGCAAACCCAACTGTGTCCGCGACATTATAACAACGTCATCCGCGTAGAATAAAATTGGAACAGGGGTATCCCTAATGGTTGGGTGATCGTGTTGATGCTCGCTCAAGTGTTGCCCTAAGCTGTTTATGTAGAGCGAGAAAAGCAGGGGGGCAAGAATGCACCCCTGCCTCACCCCTCTTTTTATAGGGAACTTGGCTGAGCATTCTCCCTGTTTCCCATACCGTACCCTCGCACCTGCCCCCCTATATAATTCCTTTATGAACAGCAGCAAGGATGGATCCAACTCTAGATCTTTAAGAATGTCCCACAGCATGATGTGTTTGACACAATCAAAGGCGGAGCTTAAGTCCACAAAAGTGAGAAAAAGTTTGCCCTTCTTAGCTTTTGTATATTTATCGATAATCAGTGACAGATTAAGTCCCTGTTCAGTGGTACCTAAACCTGGGCAAAAGCCATATTGGAAGACTGATAAAACACCTGTCTCTTCCACCCATGTCTCAAGCTTATTTAAAATGACCCTTCCCGCTATTTTCATAAAGGCATCCAATAAAGCTATCAGGCGATAGCAACTAGGTTCCTTTCTATTCCCTTTCTTAAAAATAGGTATCACAATAGCGTCAGCCCAGGTGGGAATAAGCCCGTAACGGATGCAACTATTTAATACATTAGTTAAAAGAGGAGCCCATAACCCTATGTTAGATTTGTAAGCATCCACCGGAATACCATCCGGCCCTGGTGCTTTCCTTGGGGCACTATCATTAATAGCCCTAGTGACTTCCTCAAGGGTAATATTGATCTCTAGGGGGAACGGTCCATAATCAATATTGTCATCTGCTCTCAGTGCAACTATCTCTATCCTGTCATCATCTGTAGTCTCATCCCTATAGAGCCCTGAGAAGAAATCAACCTACATGGCACCACTAATAGCCATATCTATGATATCTGTCTCTCTGTTATTAAAAAAAGGGGCATTAACTGCTCTCCAAAAGCCAGTGTTATCTTTGTTTATGCAAGCCTCATGTAGGGCATCCCATGCTTCCCTTTTTAATATTGCCCTGCGTTTTTTTGTGCCAAATGGTACAAAGATCTTGCCTGCCTTATTTTATCCCTACTCCTCGGTTCGTTGTGCAGAGCCTTTTTTAAATGAGTATAGGCCTTCGTACATTCTTTGTCAAACCAGCCCTGTGAGGGTTGCTGGCCATGTCGTTTTTCTCTAGTTAATAACTTCCTCGCCTCTACTGAAATCTTAAGGAAGGCGTTAAATATTTCTTTGTCCTCCCTATCCTGTGAGAGACATATCGCTATTTCCTCTGAGCTATTATTAATCAGACCTCGGAGGAATGCCACAGGATCCACTTTTGCCCAATTTAACGTATACCCATTTGCGCTGGCAAGATAGATGTCAATATTATATTGTGAATTTCTATCAGGTTTTTTCACCAGCCCTCTTAGAGAGAGATCTAGACAAATAGGGTAATGATCACTCATTAAAATGTCAAGGGTCTTACATGAGAGTACATTGCGGGAATATCTGTTAGAAGTTAGGACAAAATCAATGGTCGAGTTACATCCTCTTCCATTAAAGGTCGATTGAAACGGAGTGGGAGACAAACTCAATTCATTCGCGTTCGCGTAGCCAAGATCAAGTTTGAAGGCTACATATTATTCAACAGATCTCCTAGGGATGTATGTGAAAAGTGAGAAGGTGTATCTTCGTTATCATTCCCCAGGCCACAGATGCCTTGTTCACTGAATTGGCACAGGGAGCAGTTGAAGTCACCCACCCAAGTAATAAACATATCTCCCATCAATTTTTCTTCAAGATTTTTACGGATGTACCTAAGTTAGATAAAACATTCATTGTCTGGGCTTTGGGGATGTTGTTATGAAAATTTATCAAAACTGCATCCTTTTGCCCGACTAAGTTCATAGTCAAGATCTGGTAAAAATCACTAGCCTCTCTAATTTTCACATGCGAGACCCCTGCCAAATTGGAAACATAGGCACATAGGCCTCCTTTATTACGACCATGTCTACTAGTGCATGCTGCGGTGTTAAATGTTTGAAAGCCAATTATACATCTCCTCTATAGCGCATGTTTCCTGGAGGCAAATTATAGCAGAATCGTTAATATGAGTTAGCCACTGGGGGTCTTTTACTTTGGCAGATAAACCTGCAATGTCCCAAGTTAATATATTGCAGGATCTACTAATATTTGGAATGATCACTTCTCCTTCATTTACCCTTTGTGTATCTATTATAGTATGTTCAGTTTGACCATTTTTACTTGGCGAATTTGCGGAGACTATGCTTCTGTCCTCCCCCACCCTGATGGTATCTTTGGGCAAAGGTTGATCTAATGCCTTCATACATTGGTAATTATGTTCTAATCCCTCATTTACTGCATATTTCTCCCTTGTCAAAGTCATACCCATTTTCCTTTGATGCTCCTCCCTCCCTGTGAATGCAATGGGTCAATCTAGTTCTTCCATTCCCGTTAGTGGTTCGAAACGATTATAAAGTGGAATGTTCTCACCTCCTAGGTGTCCCGTATGAGAGTCCCTTCTAGGTTTTCTAACAACGGGGCCCACAACAGAGTGTTTCCCATCGGGCCTACATGGACCGGAGTATGGCGGATAGAAAGCTCCTAGTGGTAAAACATTGATTGCGTCATAGTTAACTAAAGCATTTCCTAACCTGTTTAAGATTGCATGCACTAATCTGGGATCACTAAACGTCAGGACTTCACAATCACCCTCAGCTCTTTTCTTTCTTTACCCACCCACGCAACCCGCCTTGCCATTTTAAAGTGCTTAAATAACACATCCGTAAGGCCGCTATGCCTTCCCAACCAATAAAGAGACTTATTGCGGAGCTCTATTCATGTTTCTGATTCAGGTGTCTTCAATACTGGGGCATTGGCCAGAATTACCACATATGGTGTGGCTTCTGGTGGCAAGCCAAGGCGAGTTTGTATTTGGAGCTCCTGGGTTAGCCTTAAATCCATGCAGTTTAACCCTAGTGCATTATTGTGTCTGTTGTTCTCTCCCACCAACCTATTTGTCTCATCTGTGACATGTTGTTCACTCGTATCTACATTGTGTCCTCGAGCTGGGGGTCCAGAGGTGATATCCCTAGTTACTGGGTTTGGGGTAACTGTGTGGGTTGCGCTTCTCAGCCCACATATAGAACTCTTTACCTGGAAATGTGTTAAACTACCCTCGTTGTTTGTGCAGGTTTTTCCCATTAGGTTCCCCTCCAAGTTTACCACTCTCTCAATTAGTTTCCCCATTGCGCTCTCTATATACCTATACAGTTTGTCTATACTTTTCGATATCTTTTCCAAAGCCAATGACTGGCCCACTAGCTGGGCATGCGTGGTAGGTTTTCCTGTGCACGCTGTGTTTTTATGAGTAGGTTGTGGTTGAGATGACAGTTTACCCTGGATTGCCCTTTTCTTGCCTTGGGAGCTCTTTTTACACTTCCCCGGACCTTGCCCTCTGAGTTTCTGGTTAGATATACCCTCCGGGCTTCCGGGATTTTTGCTACGCTTCAGAGGTGGTTGTACATCCTCCACCAGGTCGCTCAGATCACTCCGAACTATGTGATCCGAGATATCCTGTATGGAGCCATTTCGTGGACCCTGAGCAGAATTATTCTCACATAGGGGTAATAAGTTGTTAGAACTAAGACCTCCATCCTCCCTTACTGGACACTGCCATCCCTTTGATAAGGACTCCTCCACCGTACTAATTTGCTCTTCAATAGCCCCCATAGCCCCAGTGAGATAAGACAATAATGATATTTGGCCCACTACCTTTGCCTCTATATTTGCTGCAATTACTGCATGATCCATCTTCCTTTTTGGCATGGTTAGATATTTAATAATGAAGGCACAATAAAAAATTAACTTCCAAAGACACTTTAACAGGCTTACTTCTAGGAGTAGTAGTTCTTAGTCCTTAGCCCAAAGTCCAATGAATCTCCCTTTTGTGGGGGGTTAGGGGGGTGGCCCAGCCCAGCCCCTACCGGTCCCTGACGGGCACAGACAGGCCTGCCCTTGGCCCGGGCTTTGCCCGGGCACGACCCGCACGTGTCCCGTGCCGCAGGGGTCGAGGCAGCGCTTTATAGCGCATTCACCACACCTCCCCCAGCGGCAGCTGCCTCCAATGAGGGCGTTGCTTTGTGGTTCAGTGTACCCTGGGACAGCGAGTCCCACCAGGGTATAGCGTCCGTGGCCTCGATGTCAGCAAGGGCAAGCAGCAGCCCGGAGCCCAGCAAGCAAGGGCAGCAGCAAGAAAGATTGCGGGATCAGAAAGTCCCCTGGAGAGTCCTCCAACATCTGTTCCAATCCAAGCTCAGTGGTAGGTACACAATTGCTTCTCCTCTCTGAAGCAAGTAACACATTGGGATTTGGCAGTCTTGTAAATCAAATGATCTTCTCCGACAGCCCTTCTGCTCTCCTTGGCCTCAGCTTGTGGGTCTTCGCACGCTGGCCCACCCTGGTCCAGGCATGTTGAACGTGCATCATCATCAATGAGCAACAAATTCACTCATTTTCAGCAAATGATAGTGTAAGTACACAATTCTCATTCAGTGCATGATCACTCAACCAAAACGGCATGTTCCCAGCTACACATCATCCCCACAACTGTGATACATTCCTAGATTTAATCCCATCCAGCATCTTACCATCAATGTTATCTTTGAAGACTTTGTGTTGTGCAGACAAATCTGAGTACAGCATCCAATCACTGATGAGGATTAAAAGTGATTTATTAGCCTTCCTAAATACAAGGAGTAACATCATATCAGTTCTTGGGATTGGATTCAAAGCTTCATCTCTGGATTTTCACCATCTACACATGGTTAACTCATTATATCAGCACTGATTGTGATTCACCTCATGCATCATTATCCTCTCATTAGGCAAGGATACACTTTTTCCATTTCCGCAGTGTTTGTATAATGTTAAATCTATTTGAAAGTGCTACAGCCAGGCAACAAGAAACAAGAATTAAAACAGGTATATTTACATCCCTCCCCAAAAAAACATTAGCTTGTTGACCTTTCAATCATTAGGTAATGAACGATTACCCAGTTTGAGACCCAGAATGAGACTATCTAATCCCTTTTACTTTCTGAATCCATTTAACTACTCATCTTATGTGGTTGCGGGTTGGTCACTCATATTATACGGCTGCTGGATCTTACTTCTCTTCTCTGATTTTATAATTGGATCCTTACTCAAAACACAAAAAAGAGCATTGCTTTGAGTTCCTTCAAGTATTTATGGGTCTGGAACAGTAGTTTGCACTGGTTAATTTTTGGAAGCAGTGAACACAGTTATATGCTGAAGAGTTGTCTTGTGGATGATCTCTAAAGCCTAAGGTCCAGATTTAACAGGGGATTCGGTTGCCCTTGCGTCATGCAGAGTGTCACATGGGCAATGCAATCCCTAAATCAGATTTACCAAACAACTCAAGGCCACCTTTCATTGCTCTGCGGTGCTTGATAAATCCAGAGTAACGCAAGGCAGCGCAATACATTGCCTTGCATTTCTCTGCCCTGGGATGGCATTCCATGGGTGGAGCGTGGGTGTTCCCACGTATCTACCCATGGATTTCGGCACATTCACAGATTTACCAACACAGGTAAACCTGGGAATGCGTCAAAATGCAAAGCATTCCCAAGGGAGGCGCAAGGAGAAGAAATATGTTTATTTTTGCCCGTTCTGCATTCTGTAGCACAACGAGAAAGAGGAAAAGTATGAGAGCATTGTTTTTGTGCAGGGAAAAACAAGCCTGGCTGCAGCGCGGGCACCCTTGCACCACACAGCCTGAATTTGCGCTTGTCAGCAGTTTGTGCGCTGGCGCAGGCTGAGAGCAGGAATGCGCTATATATTAGTAATTATGGAACATTCCTGCCCTCTCCCATTCATGCAGTGGAGCAAATTCTTTTGCTGCATTGTGTTGCAGGAAAGAATGATAAATCTGGTCCTAATAGGGGCCACTGTTAAAGCATGCAACAACTCCCATTCACATATGTGGACTCAGACCGCAGAGAAATGCTCACATCCAAGCCCACAAAATGCTTATGGCTCCCTTTTTTCACTCAGTTTTTCTAGAAAGCCATAGTCTATTATTCTCCAGATAAATCAAGAAGAACTAGGGCTTTTGGACGTTTATCACTAAGATGTTAAGGCAACCCTTTATGAATGGCTATGATGGCTACCAGTCTCTTAAAGCATGAAACCTGGTTGGTGGTCATGGAGCAGGGCATATCAGTCCATGTCCATGTCTTGATATTCATGCCACTGGACTTTCTCTTCAAGAACTGAACTGAATTAAGGTACATTTAGTATAGGACAGTGGTAGGCCCAGACCCTTGTGTCACCCACTGGTTTTTTCAAGGGCAGTGCGTCTGCCTTAGTGGATCAGGCACTCTTCCTTTGAAGGCTGAACATTTTTTGAGAACTGTAATATACAGTGGCAATTACACACAGCCAGGGCTTTATTTGAGCCGGAGGTTTCTGGTGCTCGGCACATACACTTATGACTGTCTGCCACATGGTGGACTGTTTGTCTGATTTAGAGTGAGCACAACAACTGTTGTTTAGTAATTCAATATACATTAAAAATGACTATTACCTGCTGTCCATGCTAATCTTATAGCTTTGTGGCCTGGAATAATCTGAATTGTCACACTTGTGGGAGTGTGATGGTTAGTAGCTGGTTTGGTACTGTCATTGGCAGTGCTAGCAGGGGCAATGGATGGTGTACGCTGCAGTGGCTTTCTGGTGAGGGCCCTGGCACTTGAGTGTTTTCAAAAAAGCACTGCACACAGCTATTTTACAGTAATGCAGCCCTTTTTGCAATTATTTGAGCAAAATGATACAGATAATCTGATGCCTATAACCCTACAAGATATAAGATGTCAAAGTAAAAAAGGCACACTCACACACACACACACCCACACGCACACATTTGACTTTTGATCTCATCTGCTTAGCCAGGGATGGCAGTTTTTTAATCTTTATTCAAATATTGCAGAATCCAACTAGGCATGGGCCAAAATGTGTTCAAAAAGCTTTCATGAAACCTCTTCTGAAGTCGCAATCTGCCTTGGAAGCACACAAACTAAAGTCGTACTGTATACAGGAAGTTATGAGAATTGTTTTCCTGCTTCTCTCTCCCCCTAAGCAATTCTTAATGCCAGCAGGAAAGGAATGCTTTTTAATAGCGGTTTCCACCGCTCTCATGCATTAATGGGAGTGGTGGTGCTTTTAGTTTTTTTCCCTTGCAATACAGTATCATTAATCTAATGACTCGGTTTCCTGCGGTTATTGGTGTGTGCAGCAAGCCCAGAACATCCCCGAAATCATAATTATGTGTAAATAAGATGACACAGCTTTCTTGCCAGTAGCATGAAAACATGGCAGCATTAGGGAAAGCTTGCAGGGTGCAACTCTGTCTCTCACAGCAGGTTGCACATTAAGAACTTCCTGTACGTTGTCATAATCTTTCAGACATGGTTTCCAGTGCGCAGACAATCAATTGTGTCTAAAGTAGGCACAAAACCACCACTGAAAAAATATATAAAACATGCGAAAAATCATTAGTTTTCTCGGATTTGGCGCAGACATTTTGTGATACCAAGGGCCAGATGTACAAAGGGGCATATTTACAATAACTGGCGCATCCCTGCATATCAGCAGGGATGCGCCAGTTATTGGTCGCCACAGCTCCGCCACCATGGATGCGCCGCATTTACAATGCGGCGTACCATGGGGCAAAAACGGCACAGATGCGTGACGCATCTGTGCCGTAAAAGTGGCGCATTGCTGAAGTTGCGTTGCAAGGGTGACGCAGCTCCAGCAATGCTCTGGGGAGCCCTATCTTGCTAATGCTGCATCAATCCCTACGCCTGCTTCAGGCAGGCGCAGGGTTGTGACGCAGCATGGGTCTAAAAGTGACTGAGTGAAATCTTGTAGATTTCACTCAGCCACTTTTAGGAGGCGTTCCTGCGCCGGAAGGCCCCCCCCCGCGCAGGAGCGCCTACATGTGGCGCAGGGCTTTACAACGTGACGCATCTCCCAGATGCGTCACGTTGTAAGTACCCCGCACCATGTCGCAGGATTTGCGCCGCCGATGTGTCACAAAAGTGATGCAACAGCGGCGTAAATGAGGCGCAAGGGGCTTGTAAATCTGCCCCTAAGGCTTTTTGCGGTCGCAAAGGTTCCGATTCACAAAATAGGAATGTTTACAACTGCAAAATGGCCTTTGAGGATTCCCCATGCCCAAATTTGGATCTGTGACTATATATTGAATCAGTATTTGGAAGGGGTGTGATTAGGGCATCCCTTCCAGCATGCAATTCAGCATGTGATATATTAGTGTTTTACCACCGAAATCCGGTCGCAAAACAATAATATTTTACCAACTTCTGAAAGGGAAATGGTAAACCATTCTCAAACTAGAAGGGTCCTGTTTGAAAATCTTAACACATTTTTTTTATGGACCACTGCCTAGTCTTAATAAATGTGTGATAAACTTTTTTTTTTTTTGAACAAATCCATATTCCTTACAGGAAAATTGGCTCTATTTAAAAGAAGTGATTGCTTCATTGAAAGGCAATGATGGACATGTTGCTCTACTGACTCCAGTAGGCCACCATCCATCTGATGACAGCAACACATAATGGGTCACAATTTGTTATCTACCTCATTAATATTCATTAGGCAGATCGAATTCCAACACACTATGATTCAGTATTTTGTGAACTGACCTATTAGTGCAGAGGTCCGCTTGCAAAATACCACTCTGGTCACAAAAATATAGACTGCAAATTGCAACCAGTACTTTGCGACTAGAGTTTAGTACATGTGGCCTCAAGTTTTTTCCAGGTACGCAGATTTCAAACCTTGGACCAGATTACCAAACTGTTCGGTAGTGCTGATTTAGACTCAGGGCCAGATGTACGACCGTTTTTTGTGTTCGCAAACAGAAAATCGGCCCATTTGGAACTGTAAAATAGGTCTGCCCTATGTACAAACCTTATTTTGCGAGTCCGTAACCTATTACGGACACGCAAAATAGGGTTTGTGACTCGCTATTAAGAAGGGGCGTGCCAAGGGTATTCCTTCCTAATAGTGAGTTTCACTTCAATGTACGATTGGTTTGTGGCTGCAATTGCGTCCGCAAAACACTTGCAGTTTACCACCCATTCCAAAAAGGTGGTGTGCCACTCGCAAATGGAAAGCGGTCCCCAGGGATACCCCTTACCCTTTGTGACTGACAGCAAAAATATTTTTTAAGAGCAGGCAGTGGTCCTAAAAAATGAAACAGAAATGTTTAATTTCTCTTTTTTAATGCATCCAGTTCTCCTTTCAGGAAAACCGGCTGCATTAAAAAAAAAATGCTTTATTTAAACAGCAGTCACAGACCTGGTGGTCTGCTTAGTCCAGAAGGACACCCTCCCTGGGAGTGCTAGCCATTCCCAATGGGGTCGCGAATTGCACCTGCCTCATGAATATTAATGAGGCAGGCAATTTGCGACTTCATTAGGAATCGCAAACAGTGTCTGAGACACTGCTGTAAATTCCATTTTGCGAGTCGCAAAATGAAAGGGTTTTACATTTGGCCCTAAGTTTTCAGAGCTTTTAACCACCACATTACTGTTTTTAAACAGCAGGAAAAAAAATCATATTAGGTACCCATATACTATGTAGATTTGTACTACCACAACGAAATACCGACAGCCATGAAATAAAATAGCACAACCATAGAATATCCAGTATGATGCTAAATACCACATTTATACAAATGGACATTTCCCTCCTTTTTGCTACTTAGATAGTTGAACAAAAATGTTTTGAGATCGCTTCTGAGGTCTCACAAAATATAATGATTGTAGATTACCAAGGGCAGATGGGAAGCATTCACAAAGTGTAAGGTGTAGCTTTCTGACTGCTTCAACTTCAATTGTTCAGGCTTCAGGTAACAAGAGTACGTCACTGTTATTCCATGGACTGCTGCCTGCTTCTCCCAGGTTCCTTTCAGGTTGTGGCACATTTTCTGGAATTATGGCTGCTGTTCTATAAAGGCCCACTGCTCAATATTGGCCTACATCCCAGCATTCACTAATTCACTACTATGTGTAATGAAACGCAGAGACGATTCTTGTCTCATCCTGGAATGGTGTGCGGAGCACCTCACGGTGCATAGCCTCTTTGATTCAGGGGTGTAGAGCAGGTCTCTGCAGCCCTTATGATGCAGCCTGGACCCTAACTCTCTAGGTAACCTCCAACCCTTCAAGGGGGCTTCCTAGTCAACCAAAGGACAATGAATAGCTCCGAGATGTAGGAGGCCCTCATCACATTCTGCCAGGGGGTTGGGGGGCCTTCATTTTCTTTTGTGACACTGCTCTGATTCACGATGATTAGGGAATCCTTTTCTGTGCCAATGGTGAGTCTACATTAGTGCAACCAAAGGATTGTGTGCCAAGGTCCCTTTTGTACTAAGGTCCTAGGCATGTTTGGTTGTATCTGCTTTGTAAGAACTAATTGGTGTTGGGTCATGTCATGCATCAGATATCCACTTTGGAGCCACTTCATCCTTTCTTAATAATGCAGTAACCAGCATCTTCTCCCATCAAATATCCCCATCCTATTTCTGTTGGTGACAACGCGAGGGCCAGTACCCAGAACCTATTTGTTCTTGTCTGAGACAGATACCTCATGGCTCTGCAAGACAGTCTGGGCAGCCTTGGGGCAATTTGTTTATTTCACAGATGTTTAATGTTTCTTTCTAAAGTACTTTATGCTGTCAGATGAAGCCATGAAGGTTCTGGTATTTTGAACCACATCTCTAAAGGCCAAGTGAAAAGTGAGCACTGATTAGCTGCAACACACTCCTTGGCATCAGTAACTGTTTTTTGGCTGTGCATGACTAGTTTGAGCTGAACATGCACTGAGTTAGTAGCAAGGTCGTGGACCACATTAGTGATGAATAGTAGAAAACATGGGTAACGTACTGGTGAAATTTGGATTTATTAAGATCAGAAAAGTTCACTGCCACAAGGCTGTAGCACTGGATGGAGCGTAAGAGGAATTCAAAAGTGTCTTCTGATTTAATTACATGTCAACAAGCCATGCACGACAGCTGCAGTAGCAAGCTTATGATTTGGGGCCTTTAAGTATGTATTTACCCAGGGAGCCACACCACAGCCTGCCATTCTAGTTAAGGAAATATCAAAGCACATTTGGGAAATCTGCTAAAGATTTTTAGGCACTCCTCTTCCACTGGAGACTCTGAGGGTGAGCGTTGCAGCGCAGCAATTACCAAAGAAAGCAAAGAAAAACCAAAGGTGGACCTGGGGCTCCAGATGTGCCTGAAACCATGGCTGCTGGTACTACTTGTCAGGAGCAACTTATGGTCCTCACGAAATAAACCATCTAGTTGAACTCCTTCAAAGAAAAGCAGACTGTAACCCAGACTGTGTTTATCTCAGTTCACTTATCCAGAAAGTAAAGCACTGAAGCAAAATGTGAAGGGGTGGCTTTTGCATTGGCATCGGGAACTTCCACCAGGGCCGTATAATCCATTGTTGAGACTGTAACGAGGAGGGTCGGCCAAGGAACAACTTTAGAAAGTTCAAAGGTTTAGGCCAGCAACTTGATGAAGCTATGATGATAGCATTTGAGGAAAGGACACACAATGGGGCAATCCAGTTGTCCAGCTAGATTCAGAATGCAGACAGCTAGCTTGAATCCCTAAACATTTGCCTGGTGACATCCATTATTCTGTTCTATAACTTACTGAAGGCTTGGTTTTCAATTTAAGGTTGCTTTACTACTTTATTGCCTTGACCAATCAATTTTGACTCAATACGTGCATAGCTCCTGTGCTCTTCCGAGAGGAGAAAAAAAAATATCAAGAAGAACTACTTCACACTCTAGAAGCTAGATGTTCATGTTTGGAAAAACATTTGTTTTTTGAAGAAAACCCTCACCCACCAACCTAGTTGGTGGCATGCTTCATCAACGGGTCCCACCCAAGGTGCCGAGTGCATCTCGGGTGTGCTTCAATGCCTGTTTTACAGCGGAGCTGGTTTTCAATGTGTTAGGTGTGCAGTGGTCCTATTAAAGTGAAGTTAAAAACTGTCCAATGGGTCCCATTGAATAGAGGTCCGTATTTAATGGTGGATATGCGTTGAGATTAAATTATGTCTCTAGTATCCAATAATAAAGGTCAGGTCTACATGTTTCAGCCAGACTGCGACGTTTGCTGGCTTTCGTCAGGACCTATGTGTTGGTACCTAGGTGAAGGGCTTGATGGTCAGGTATAGTTATAGTGAGCAGAGGTGATGTCGCACTCGCTAAGGTGTGATCAGAAAGGAGGAACTTTCCTCACATAGTTGCTTAAAATGATGAGATTTCCATCAAGATGTCATCTACGGAATCCCGAGCAGAAGGCCAAAGTAGGTACGGGAAGCAGGCAGTCGACTTTGACGAAAGTGTGACTATAGGTCCTGCCCCCTCGCGGGATTCATGTTGCAGGATTCATGTTGCAGAATTCATGTTGCTCTTGATGGAAATCACAAGGACTTGCATCACAAATCTTACATCTTCCCTGGGGAGGTAAAACAAGTAGAAATATCCTTGTTTCTACTTGTTTTTTCTTCTTTCTATGTGTGCTGCAAAATGCAGTACACATAGACCAACAGTGGCGGCTGGTGACATTTGAAAGTGGTGAGCATAAAGTTATCATGGTACTGCACTGAGGCAACTCCGACGAGAAAAGTTTGAAAAAAGAGTGGATAAATGGAGCATTTTCAAGCAAAGTTGAGGAAGCAGGAAGGTTGATAAAGCACTTGCGAAAGTATTATGACAGGATCTGTAATAACATCCTTATATCCATCAACTTTACCCCAACACAAGTACAAACACACACTCAAACTCTTTCAAGTACACACATAAAGCACGAGTCACAAACATTTGCTTTGGCTTAAAGACCTATAAACAAAAAAGTATACAGAGACCGCTGCAGCTGCAAGCAGACGTGAAATACTCGATTTACTCACAAAGTGACAAACACAAAACCCGCAGCCAGACATACTGGGCCCGGTGCCACCTCATAAGCACCCCTTGTCACACCTTCCCCTTTCTGGGAGCTACCAGGAGACGAAATCAAGGAGAAATTTAAAAAACAAATTGTTTCCGTGTTCTCATGTCCCCCTCTCATTTACATCACACAAACTGCTCAATTTCAACTGTTAGCTCCCCACACCATTCACTCACATCTCTCCAACTGAGCAACTAAATCAAAGGTCAGCCAATCACAGCTCATCTCTTTGGCATTTGCAAGCCTATCCCTACATGGTATCCTATGTTGTAAATAGTTGGTGTGCTGTCGAACTCTCCTGACCCCTGTTTTCGCTCACTCTCATACAATTTCAACTTTTCTGCTTCTTCTATGTGAAATGAAGTCTACACAAGAACTACTTTACTCAGAGCAACACTCATGCATTAACAGACTTTCGACCTGCAGAGGGTTGCCCTGACCAGTGTGCCCACTTCAGTGCACCTAGGAATGAACGACAATCAGCTTTGATTAGTACAACCGTACAAAGCAAAGATATGTCCCTATCTTGGTGTGACTGATAGCACTTCACAGTACACCTACCCTAAGCAGACAATATAACAACCTGATCATTTCTGAGTTACACCTAGGGTATCTTTTTCCAATGCAAGCCAAGACAAGCACTTTATACAGCATGATCTTCAATCATCCACAAAGAACATTAAAAAACAATGACCAACAACCCTATGAATCCAAGAGGCAAAGCGACATTATAGTTCAATTCAAAACCCGTCCACTGCATTTCAACTTTTCACCTCACACTACAACTCGCAACATGCACCTCTTCTCGTTCGCACTCATTTATACATGCAATGGTCCCTATCGATACTTACATTGTTGTTTTTGGACTATTGTGTCAGCCACCTCCTCTCCTCACAGCTATCACCGGTCAGCATCGGGGCGTGGACTGAGTCAATTTGGACCTGGGAGGCGCAACCACCTATACCATGAAGGAACAGTTCTTGGGTGGCCAAGATGCCTATCGCCTTCTTGTGAGGCTCCAATAAAATCCGGGCCCATTGCGCATTATCCTGCATGCCTCTGACTCACGAGTTCCCGTAAACTGCGGGCAAGATCCCCCCCTCCGGCACTGATATCTGTTGGGGTGCTGAAGCCGCTACCTGCTGTAGCTGGCGATCCTTGTGTGAGCAGGGAAGACGCACCAGGCAGAAAGGCCTACTCCCTAGCACCTTGAGACCTGAGCCTGGCTGGGCTCTGGGTGCCTGTGGTGCCCCCCGCTTCAAAGACTGGCCCAGGGGCCTACAGTGCTCAACGCCTGGATCCCCCAACATGGACCAAGAGAGGCGCTGGCGTTGCCGGAGGAACATGGCTGTGACGGTGCCGGATGGCTGCTTCTGTAGTTGTGGTGCAGTCGTTTCGCCTTAGGCCGCGCAGAGGACTTGATACATGTGGAGTGGCACGCAAGGAGAGCGGGCCGCTGATCCTGGAAACCTGCCTCTGCCCATACTTTGCGACCTGGGACTCCCTCGCTGGGGATAAGTTGGTGAGCTCTCCACCGCTTGTCGTGTGAGAATGTATGTTAAGGACTGCGGCCTTGGAGGTCAGCCGGGAGTGAGGCCTGGAGTGGCCACGGCCTGCTGTACGAGTGCGACCAAGGCGCCTGTGGCAGGATAGTGCAGCGCTCTTGAGGGGTGCGGCAGTGGGGGGATCTGGCTAGTAACCGTGACCTGCACTGGGACTGGCAATGAGAGATTGCAGCACTAGTCCCATTGGTCCGCGCGGCGCCGCTCTGCTTCTCGGCCGGGTCCCGTTGGCGCCTCTTCTAAGGAACACTGACGGCACTGGTTGGCAACCCCTCTAAGCCAATACTGACGCTGCTCCAGCAGCGCCAGCATTGGCTTAGAGCAGGGTGACTCACCGCCCGCCTGCCCATTAGGAGACCGAGGTTTGAGCCTTTGCTCAACCCTCGCTCTCCTAATGGGCATGCGCCAGCCACAGCAGACAGTGGTGCGCATGACTGGGCACGGAGCGAAAATTTGCCTCCTTCACCCAGCATGCGCACTGGTGCCTGCTGTGCGCTCTGCGCCACCCCTGGTCTGCTGCATGTCAGTCACTCAGCAGCATGACGTCGGACCACCCTCCCCCTTCAGAATCTGAAGGGGGTGGGCAGTCCGAGTTCATGCTGTCTGCTGACTGTGACTGACATGATTGTCAGAAAATTCTCCCTCGACGCCGAGGGAGCTGCCGGTGCGGGCGGCTTGTGGGGCAACGCCCCAGCGCCCTTAATGGACGCACTGCCACTGTAGACCAAGGAAAATGCCTCTATGGATTGTTTTTGTGCAGGAAGGTGCCCTTTCTTGCACAAAAACAATCCTGCCTACAACACAGGCACCCTTGTGTGCTTGATGCCTTGCATAACATTAGTGGGTCAAGGAAGGCGCCCACTAGATGGTGCACATCTTTGACTCAGATGACGAGCCCAGAGTTCCATGATTTAAAATCTACATGTGAGCTTGTTCCAAACACAGAAGTATCAGAGTAGAAATGGGCTAAAGTTTTGACTTACTCCAAAACGATGCAAAGAAAAGCCCAATATTGCACAACCTTATTCACCCTTCATATCTGACTCCCACCAGGTTGAATAGAATATTCTGCATCATTTCAGACAGTTGTTTGAGATGTGATGCTAGTGAAACAGACCTTCTAAACTTGTTTTAGCCATGCAGCAAAACACAACCATTCTGGGAAAACATTAGAAGTATCACAAATATACAGGTGGAGACCTCTCCAGAGTAATTTCTGTTGGGTCTGATGCAGGGATGACTTTAGCGCTGCTAGTGCCCAGTGCAACAGTGTGTTTTGTCACCCCCCCCAATTACCAGCTTCTCTCGCCATCACCCTCTAACAGTGCCCATCATCTTTCCAATGCCCCTCTCTGACATACATTTAATTGTTTTGATTGTGCTACTCATAGTTCACTCACACTCAGGTCTGTGATCTGCATTATAGACATTCTTTGCAGCAGGCATATTAACCCACAGCACTACTTTATGATGAGTCAAAAACTCCACTCGACAAACCTCCAATCTCCCATCAGCAGAAACATTAACCACCAGAGTTGTCTTGACATTTTTATTGTTGCCTGAAAAGTGCTGGACACATAAGGGACTCTGCAGCACGTACTTTCAAATCCATGTTACTTTTAAACACAGTGCCTTCCCAAAGTCAGCACCAGGTGCAGCTACACCAATTGCACTGCTCTAAAGCCGTCCCTGGTCTGATGCCATCCCCAGCAAGAAAAATATGAAACCAAACATCAACCATACTGCTTCAAAATGGAAGGCAGTGGATCCTTCTTTATAAGAGGAATCGGACAGGGAGTGGAAACTGGGCGCTATGCTATAGCAACCTAACAGGGGATATGACATGGCAATGCTCAAATAATCATCTGAGATACATTGATACTAAACTTTCCTAAAAATGGTGACAGGAATCCTTCTTCAACTCTGCGCACCAATAGTTGGAGAGACCTGTGGTAAGTGACCAGGCTGTAACTAGCCGGTACATAACAGAACAGCATGATCGCCCAACCTTTTCCCACTGTCCCGGGTTGACATCTTATCCCACTTTGAGGCCTTTGTATCACTATGGGTCTCTCATTTGTTCCTCAGCCAAATACCACACTTTATACGACTCAAACACCTTGGTAGGATACCACATTAATATCTGTACAATCTAAGTAGATATTCATCCTGCGGGATTAGTTACACATCAATTTCAATAACTGATGTGTACATATGGTTTCTCTGAATGTCTTCAGTCTCTTTGACTTTTCAATTTGTTTTTTTCTTCTTTTCACTTCCCTACTCTCTCTTTTTCCTTTCCTTCTCTGTCTTAGTTCTATTTTTTTTCTTCACAAAATGTTTCTGTGATGCTATGTTGTAACTGGGGACATGGACACCAGCATCCAATTTGGGCTTATACATTTTGCACTATAGACGGCAATTTCACTGTACTATGGTTGTACTGCCTCATTGTTAATAAGGTGCCTATTTATGACAGCTTTGCATGGCCTCATACACATGTAGTAAGATAAAGCAGCGCAAGTCACTGCCTTGCCTTGCTCTGCTTCAAAGAGGCGTTCCATGGGCATTGTGGTGGGTTTTCCCATGCAGCACCCATGGGTTTTGACGCTCCCCCAGATTTATTTAATCACATAAACCTGGGGTTGTGCCAAAACCTTACGCCTCCCCAGAGCAGCCATAATGAGGAGGAATATTTGTATTTCGCTTTGTTTGTTCCTCTTTCCATGTGAGCTGGATTCTGCAGCACACAGAGAAAGAGGAATACACCTCTCACCCTTTCCTGCACAGAAACAATCCTGCCTGAAACAAAGGCATCCTTTCACCATAGTGCAAGGGTGCCTACGTTGGCAGCAAATTGTGTGCCAGTGCAGGAGGAAAGGACAGGAATGAATTGTATTTCATAAATATGGTGCATTCCTGCCCCATTGGCATAGGGCAGCACAGCAGGAAGACCTGCGGCTCTGCCATGTGCCAATTCTTTATAAATGAGGCCCTAAATCTTGAAAGCAGAAATTGAATAAAAAACATATGGAACCAAGAAAAATCTTTGATATGTGTTCATTTTTTCTGTGCATATTTATCCTTACATTAAAGAGTATAAATAGGTTCTCAACCTGCAGGTTTCATACAACTCCTACAGCGTAGAACGAGGAAAAGATGAAGCTAAGCTGTTTGTCACCTCAAGCTAAGCAATATTTTGCTGCTCTGCCCTTGTCAATGGGCAATATTTTATATTTCATGGGTCTTTGTGCAATCTGCCCCCTTGTGGGGCATCAGGGTATTTCTCTTGCTGGAGCTCGGCCTCATATTTGAAGTTATGTTTAAAAAACCCGTGATTCAAAATCAGTCTTCTTTCCGTGCGAAGGGTTGCTTATCACAGTCTCTTTCCGAAAAGGGATTCTGATTTCATTAGGTAGCAATCTTTTTTGGATTAAAGTAAAGTGAATAGATGGCCAGACAAACATGTGGCAACACACGTATTTGTTGATTAGATGTAACACTTTATAACCTGGAGGCAGGAGGGGCACATTTAGGTCAAACCAATTCTGCACATCGAAATCAGATAGGAGTGTTACATTTGTAACCAACCTATGTCACAGAGGTCATTACAATGCACAGCTTTTGTTGTACACAGCTGCTCAAATTGTACTTTTCACGTGAAGATGAGTTTTGAAGGCCTTGGACAGGAGAGAATAATTTTAACTTTGTGTTGGATACAAGCAAAGTAATAGAGACTATTGCTGTGAATACCAATTAATTGCAAGAAAAACAGCAAATAGTTATAACGTTTTGCTTTTTCCTCTGCTCAGGGTTGTAAATAACAAGTGTTAATCATAAAATGAGCTTAATGAATCAACCTAGAATCATAACAGGCAGGATAAACTCTGCTGGGGCTCACAAATATCAGATTTAATCGCCTAACTCACTAAGATTTTTCGACGTACGTGATTAAAAGTTCTGTAAAGTCAGGTATAATCCCCTTAAGCCAATGTATTATGTTCGTAGGCCGATAAGAAGTCCAATAAATCACTTAGGATAAGTATGAGTTAATACTAAGTATTCCAGGAGTAAGCATGCTCAATTCATACTCGATATATTGCTGGAAGAGCCTACGGATTTCACCTAAGTTTTCTACGTTTCCAGAAATAACTTACAACCACTTGCTTGACATGACTGAATTTTCTGTATTCTTTTCTTCTGTATTAGACTTTATTTTGTATTCAATTTACTTAGTTTAACATGTCTCTAATTACACTAGTTATACATTTATTATTATTGGAAATATGTGTTTATACATTGTATATTTATGTATATTTAAAAGCGTGCTATTACTTTCGAATTACATAAAATTATCATGACTTAATATACAAGCAGATAAAACTCTAACACTCCAATGACACCAAAAGCTTGTTCTCCATTTAAAAATTGTTTGCGATCATAAATGCTTTGTTTAAGAATGAGCCATAAGGCTTCTGTGTGAAAAAAGTGAAAATCACATTTCTAGTTTAATATATAATGCATTGGTAGGAAAATTTCAAACTAGGTAAGATGGAGGCATGCGGCTAGTCACGGGCAGGCACTAGTCCTCCCAAGTTATAACTGATGTCGTGCTGAGCTCCGGGACTCCGTCTTTGTGTGGCTTTGCCCCCCAGATGAGGCGTAGAGGTCCTCAAAGTGCTGTTGCACCCCATGGTTGGATTTGGGAGTCAGACATTCACTCACAGGTGGCAGCCCGCAGGGGAGAGCTCACAGCCTTCCATGATTCCCCTCGCCTTGGCATCACTGGCTCTCTGCCGGAAAAGGAAGCCCAGCATCAGCTGCGCTTGGAGGACTGCTCCTCGGAGCAGTGGATAGGGTTATCCTGCCTGCAGCAGTAAAGAAAGTATTCTCAACCCTCAATGCTGCCGCTTGCTACATTGTTTCCAATGTGAGCCTTGGACTGATCAATGTAACATTGTTGCAGCCTCTCATAGACCCTCTGCTGGTGTCTTAAAGGAGACTACATTGACTTAATTCATCTTTGGGCCACAGTGGTTTTCTTTCTTACTTCTGTTGCACTTGCCTCGGGATGCTGGTAAAGGGGGAAGCAAGGGGGGGGATTCAGACAGACTCCCTCTGCTTGCTCTGTTGGCCCATGAAGAAAAAGAAATCTGAAACCGTTTGCGAACCCAGTGCCTCGGTTGGTTTGGCCGTGCCCTACATTCGGCGCACCACCGCTGAATCTGGCTTGTTAAAGCTAGATGACAAGACCAAGGGGGACAAGCTAGACTTACCTGATGATTTGAGAAGTACTGCTCCCCTCTGGGGTAAGTTCAGGTTCTGTGCCAACATTCTCCTAGAGGACTACCGATCGCTACATTTTCACCCCTCACTACTGTTGCAAGGGATAATGCATGAAAGGTAGTGCTTCTCCCTAATGCATCTAGTGAAGGTTGTTTTGCGGATCTTCCTGCAGCATTGGAAATGGATGCAGTGGAAGGATCATTATTAGCCAGTAAACCTGTGCCATCAATCTCCAACCTTACACTGATTGAGCCTTTTGCCAAGGGGGTTGATAAGCTTTTACTTGTCCATGGGTCTGACATCCCAGGTGATCATGACTAACCTGTCTGGAGTACTGATCGGTCAACCGACCTGAGCTTGGGGTATCGCGGGAGGATACCCCTTAGATTTCTTTGCATGGGAAAAGTGCCACGTTGGGCTATTTGGCCCTGCATCTTGGCACAATTGCACAGGGAATACCTGAGACATTTTACTTTCTTTCTGACTCTGGAAGTCTGTCGGACATCAATGACCCCGTGCCACACCAGGAAGCCATGCTACATGCCGCTGTAGGGGTCCTTAAGATCCAGGGGTCTTACAGAGTTGAGGAAGCCTCCGGTGTAGGCTCCACTAAAAGCAGTAGGCCAATGACTGCCACTGGTTATGTGACAGCTACTCAACTGGAGGATCTGGTTATATCGGTCTTTAACCATGGGGTCCTCGATCCTGTATTCTCAATTGCTGTGGAATGTCTGCTCTGGGATCCTAATGGTAGTGAACTTACGCCTATAAATCCTCTTCCTCCTGCATCAGTTACTTCTACTTCCCCCAAGTTGCAATTCAACTCAGCTCTCAGCGCTGGAACTGAAGTAGTCGCTTCAACAGATAATGCTGTTCCCACATTATCTGCTATGTACAATCTTCTTCTACAGCACAGGGAGGAGTACAGGAAGGATTCTCTCACACTGAAATCCGCTCATGTGAAGATCAAGGTGGTTTTGAGAAAGCTGTCAAGGAATATGGGCATCATTCACACTCGTCTCACGAGGTTGAGGCGTCTCAGACTGCACTCCAAGCATCAAATGGTGAAACGGGTCTCTATTCTGCAGCATGACTCCCAGGTAGCTAGCCTTTGTTCAAGGTTGAAGACCTGAAGAACAGATCTTAGAGTTCTGGGCATTCCAGAGAGGTCATGAGGAGACAACCCCAAAGAATACATTGTCCGTCTTTTTAGAGAATCCTTCCCTGCTCTAAGTGATTGGGATATGCATACCCTGATACAAAGGGTGCATCAGTTTCCATTCCATCTGTCCAACAAGGGCTGGCATGCCCATCATCTCCTTACCATCCCCATCTACTCCAGTAACTTTATATTGAGGCAGAATATCTATTGGGTGGCCCGTCCTAGGTCACTGATCAGAGCCTGAGGAGTTGAATTTTTCATGCGTTCTGCCATCAAACTGTGGTGTGGCAGTGGCAGCTATGGGAGCATATCTCTCTTTTACAAAATATTGGGGCAACAGTTTCTCTCATGGAGCCAGATACACTCTGGAAAAAATACGATGGACAACAGTATTTTTGTTATGATAGGGCTAAGGTCTCTGAGCTGCTTCATAAGTGGCAGCCTGTGAAATTACATACTTTCCTTGTTGGTCACATCTATTACAATCTACAGAGGTCTGTGTAATATCTCCTGTTTTCATTTGGGGATGGCATTTTCTAATCTTGAATATAATATTGCCTCCACGCTAGTAACGCAAGTGGGGGGTACACTCTCACTTTGGGTATTTTTATCTTGAAAGGTCCTGAAATGTTTCCCTCTTATTTCATTGTTTAGTACACTTTGGGAGGGTTGGGCTCTGTGCCTACCCGTGAGCTCGAAAAACTAGTTGGTTCGTTGTGAGTGATGGCCCATTTTTTTGGCCTAGATATGGGGGGTGTGGCTCCTCAAATGGGAGGGGAGGGATGGTTTTGGGGTTGGTAGGGACTTTGCTTATACCACAGATGGGCCAGCTGTTGCCTTGTTTGAGGTTGGGGAAGGGTTTGGGTTAAACATAGAGAAAAAATTGAACTAATTGATCTTCGGGGAAAGGTTAAAGGAGGGTACGTCACAGGGTTTTGGTGCTCATGCAGGAAGAATCTCTGTCAGGACATGTGTTGTATCCTGCTCTTGTATATGCAATGCTATTTTACCACCAGTGGAATGTTGCTGTGATGATGCTGTTCAGAATTTTGGGAATCTGTTAGAGAAGTCACAGTTTAGTGGGCTGAGCAGCATGCTGGCTGCTCCTGGTGGGGCTTGTACTGCTCATCTTTGTATCCTGTAACTTTCCTGAATAAATCCTCTTGAAACTCATCACGGCTACCTGGAGTTAATTACTACAAAATGTTATGATAATAGCTAACTATATTAGGGGATTTGGCCAGCATTTTCACGTTCTCTCATGGAACATCAATAGTGTCAAGGCACCTCATAAGCGCAAGATAGCCAGGGAAGAATTACTTACTTTGAGACCATAAATCATATGTCTTCAGGACATGCACCTTTCCAAGAAACAAATTCCATTGCAAAATGAGCTGGGTTAAAGAGTTCCGGGTACTTCTTGCTTTACCCCGGCCCAGAGGGGTGTTGGCCCTTCTTCTCCAGGCTGACAAATGGGTTGTGTTGAGACAGAAAGTTAACTTACATGGGTAGTGGCTCATAGCAACAGTCCAGAAGGAGGGTATGCACCATACTATATGCTCAGTTTATTGTCCGAATGAGGATGACACGTCACTCTTTGATTATCTATTCACCAAACTCCATCTGTGACCTGAGCATCTGACTATCTGTGGGGATTTTAATGTTACACTATGCCCTCAAATAGACTTTACATGCCGGCGGCAGTCAAACTCAAATTTGGCCTATGGGAAGAGGCAGCGTTTTCAGCACGCTTTGAAACAACTTATGGCCACCTGCGCACTTGTTGACATCTGACGACACTATAGATTTAGGGGCACAAGCATTAAGGTAGGCAATTGCAATTCCTTTACTGCGATTATTAAGAAATCACAATTATGGAATCGCAATTGCCTATGCATGTAGGTATTGCTAAAATGTTAGCGATTCCTACAGAATCCTTAATTGCGAATAGCAAATTGCGATTCGCAATTGAGGAATGGCTTCCCATTCT
Organism: Triturus cristatus; assembly: GCF_964204655.1. Classification (NCBI taxonomy): domain Eukaryota; kingdom Metazoa; phylum Chordata; class Amphibia; order Caudata; family Salamandridae; genus Triturus; species Triturus cristatus. The sequence continues at coordinate 1,377,830,072 of NC_140589.1, read as the reverse complement.
TTCCTATGAGCCTCGAAGCCCATAGGAACGAATGGGAATTGCATGCGCAATTTGTGAGTACAAAATAGGTACTCGCAATTGCGCATGCAATTTCAAGGGTGCAAGGGGCCAAAAGGCCACCCTGATGCACCCCCGAAATTGGCATGTGTGTGCGCCACATGGCACTTTGAAAAATGCACTTTTGTGCATTTTTCCAAGTTTTTGCAATTTACCATCAACTTGCAGTTGATGGTACTTAGCGTGTCCTAAATTCGAAGTCGCATTTAGGAAAGGCTTATTGCATCCCAAATAGAGAATCGCAATTTGTGATTCCCTAAATGTATTCGCATTTTAGGTCATCGCAAATTTTGCGTTTACCTATTTTGCGAATTTGCATTTGGGTTGATGCATCCTAAATGCCAAAATGCCGGTCGCAAACGGGCCCATTCAGTAAATCCACCCGTTTGCGACCGGTATTTTGGTTGATGCATGTGCCCCTTAGTGAATTCAGATTTACTTTATATTCTGCCTCCATAAATCCTTCTTGCGGATCAATATGTTCTTAGTTACTATTCTCTTCTGCCATTCTTGAAGATTCAAGTTAATCCGAAAATGATGTCTGACCATAACTCTTTATCTATATTTATCTGAGTGGAAGGCCTTCCCAATCTTTAGGGAAATGAGGGTGGACCTTTGAGGGGAGACTGCTGCTCGAAGATGAATATATATGCTTAAGGAACTTGTATATGAGGTAGTACTTAGAGGCTAACGGTGGTTCAGCTGCCACGATCTTCATAGCAGATGCGCTTAAGGCCTTTTGTTGGGGGAACACATTGAAGATTGCTGCATATCTGTGGAAGGCCTCCAGTGCTGAGGAGACTGAAGTGCACCCTACTCTCAGCTATATCGAACAAAGCTAGATACAGAGTTTAATGGCCCATGAAGGGCAGAGGGCTACATTTTTGTCTGAGCTGCTTGCTGCTTTTCAAGCTTTGTGACAGGATGATTAAAAGGATTCAGGTTAGGGAAATACTGTGCTTCAAAAATAATGAGGAGATGGGTCGACTACTCTCCTTTGAGGTTAAGGATAGAGCAATTGCCATTCATAAGATCAGTAATGACAAGGGCGAACATGCTACTGATCCAGTGTCTATCAGGGATGAATTTCGGCTGTTTTATCAAAATGTTATCAGGAGGACTGTTTTGCTTCTGTAGAGGCTGTTAATCAGTTTATCAGTGCATATTCTCATCATAAACTGAGCGAAGCTCAGTGGGCAAGACTGGAAGAGCCTCTAAACGGCGTCTGGCTCAGGCCAAATTGCTTTAGAATTCCTTGCAGCTTCCTGACATATTTTAGCACAGGCCATCTGTGATCTCTTTAATTCTTTCAAGGGTCAGTGTCCAGGGTCTTGGGTGAAAACTAATATTGTTATCTTCTCTAAAAAAGGAAAGGACCTTATGCACTGTCGCTTCTATAGCCCAATGTGTCTGATTAATGCTGACTCTAAAATCTATACCCGGACTTTGGCAAACAGTATATCCATGGTGATCTCTTGCTTGGTCAACTCGAACCAGCATGGGTTTATGCCCGAACGCGACATGACCTCTCGCATCAACACGGCGATCACCACCTTTCGAGGTAACGTCGGCAAATGTTAGCCATGTTAGTATGTTAAGGACAGACACTTTCGATCGGCTTTCCTGGCCTTTTCTCTGGCAGCTATGGGGGCTTTGGGATTAAGGCTTTTGGTTTATTCTCGGGTTCGCCAATTGTATGTTGGTCTGAAGGCCATGGTTCTCTGTGCTAGCATCCTCTCAGACTCCATTGAAATCTATAGAGGCACTCAGCAGGGCTGCCCCCTCTCACCTCAACATTTTGCGCTATCAAAACCATGTACAAGCTCTCAAATTGTCTGAGGCTATCTACCCACTGCAGACACATCAGCTCAAACTGAAAGTTTTATCTTATGCGGATGATGTAGCTATTTTTATCCCTACCCTGGTCACTGCTCTTTGGGCAGTGGAGTTGGTTGCGTGGGAAATTGGTTCGGTATCGGGCTATAAGCTTTACCTTGATGAACTGCAGCCTTTTTCAAATGTCACTGCTCCAGCTCAAGACAAGAGATGGGTACACTCTGCAACATACTTGGGGGTAGAACAGACCTTATGAATGGAGGAAATGATTGAGTTTAACTATGTTAAAAGTTTTCAACAATCAATCAAGGCCTTTAGTAAGTAGAATCAATTACATTTGGGTTTGATCAGGTGGGGCAACCACATTAAAATTCTTCCCCAATATTTATATCTCTTTAGGTGAATCCCTCTTTGTCTCCTTAAGATGTTTTTCAATAAAGTCGAAGCTTGTTGGCAGAATTTTATCTGGAATTTTAAGAAACCCCGGTGCAGTATGCAACTTCTCCAATTACCCAGCGATAATGGTGGTGTTTCCCTTCCGGCATTACAGGCTTATTATCTGGCTCCTTTTTGGCAAGACTTAGGTCAGTTCTTGCCATCTAGCCATGGATTTTGGGTCTTATGTTTTCCGGTTATTTACCTTTGCGGGATTCCATTGTCCCCGTAGTGGTGTGATCAATACTATATATTTCCAGAGAACCAAGTGAAAGACCTTGAACGCATTTTATTTAATCTGAGATTGTGTTAAAAAAGTATTTCCAGACATTACTCTCTTTAATCAATATAAGTATCCGGGTTATAACCCTAATATTCCGTTATTTAACCACCATAGCTTTCTTGAGTTTTGGGAGGGTGCCAAACCTTTTACTTTGAGGAAAATGTTTGAGGGGGGCGTACTTTTGTCCTACGAGACTCAGCAGCAATGGTTCTCCTTTCCGCATATGGGCTTCTTTAGATATTTACAAATTTGACATTTTCTAGCTAGTATTAAAAAGGATGACATTTGTTGTTCCCTAAATAGTTTCTTAGACTTCATAATGAGATGACCTCAGAAGAGGAACATCAGCTTGACTTACTAGATAATTCTTTTAGCTGAGCTTGAGCAGAGGACCAAGCTATTTCAACCAAGGGCAGACAAATGGAGGAGATATCTCAGGATGGGGGTGACTGTTGACAACATGATGCTCAGTAACTCTCACGTGCAGACTATTCTTAATGTCTCTCAAATCAAGGCCCATCATATTAATTGTGTCAATGATTTCTACTCCATGCCCCATCGATTATATATCATGAAGTTGAGTCAAGACAAGAAATGTTTTCGGTGTGGGGCTGACGGTGCGAATGCCGTCCATATATATATAAATGATTGACTTCCAAGAGGTAATAACCATTTTGTAAATGAAACAGATTACATCACTTGTCTACAAACTACAGAATTCTTATTGTAAGAACATGTCTCTTTTTGCATGATCATCCCCATTATTTCGGAATGATGCTGCTGTTTTTGTCTCTATGCCTCTGCTAACTCTGGGACTCTGCTAATCAGGCCCCAGTGCATGGGTTCTGACACCTAAAATATGTCAAACTGGCTAAATCCCTGATTGGCACAGTAAACCTACCTATAAGTCCCTAGTGTTTGGTACCCAGTGTCCCCGGAGTTTATAAATTGGCTGTCACTAGTGGATTACACCACTAATGTGACCGGGAAAAACTGGACTGTGGAGGAAAGTAGGCTGGTGAGCGATTTGATTTCCGGGTTGAGATCAGTTTCAATTGTACAGCTGACAAGGATATAAAGCATTTATTGAAAAATATGTCCACCGTTCATATAACTTTTTTTTAAACGTTAAGAACGTTTCTGCGTTATATCTCCACAACCACTCGGCAGATGCCTTTTGGATGGAAAGATAGGTTTTCCTTGCACCCGTCTGTGATACGTTTACTGAGTCTCAGATTCAGGCAGCAAACTACACCAATTAATTGAGGTCAAACGTTTTACAACCTACCAAGGGGCATATTTACAAGGGCTTTATTTCCGGTGGAGATAAAACCAGCGCCCTATTCACAAGAGGGTGCTAACATGCATAATCGCATGTTAGCACCCTTTTTCCCAACACCTCACTTTGCATCTCCAATTAGATGCAAAGTGGGCATTACTGGGCGTACCCAAGAGGGACAACCTTGCAAATATCGCTGATGTTTACATCGCGATATTTACTAGGCAGCCCACATGATTTGAGCACACATTAGATTTTGGCGAAAACGTCAGTTTTCGCCAAAACCTAACGTCTGCTAAAGTCCTGACTTAGCCATCCCTAACATAGGGGGTGGATTATGCTGATACGACCCTCTGGGTCGTATCAGCAAGGTTATCGCCCTTTTGCAGGGAACATCGCTGGAAAACCAGCGATGTTCCCTGCAAAAGAGCAATAACCTCGCTATCTCTGGAATTTTTATCGCCCTGGAGTCACGCGATAAATACCAGAGATAGCCTGCGATAATATAATTATTGCTAAGCACGGCCAGCGATAATTATCGCTGGCCCTTGTTAATATGCCCCCAAATGCTCAAAATACCAAAGGAGAAAAATGTTCACTCATATCTTTTGAGCAGTTGGAAGCTAAAACAAATGAAATGCAAAATTAATCGTAAAAGATTGAAGTTATGGCTTCTATACAAAACCATGTGCTCTCTATAAGATGGGAGAACTCCAGGTTCAGCTATTGAAAAGACTTTGCATAGTGTAGTACAGCCCAAGGGCATCCAAAAAAAACCTACCAAAGTCTGTGTACCCAGAAACAATAAACACAATTCAAGGACAACATTGAGGCATATATAAAGGAACATCACTACTATAGCTAGCAATGAGAATGCGGAGATACATAAAACCAATGGCCCTACTTAGTGACAACATGCATTATATATTGAGGCCCCCACAGTGCATGCAACAAGAGGCTATAGCTTCAGAACGTCTCGAAATGTTCCGCATGAATAAAAAACAAATAAAATCGCTAAAAAGGTTCATGAAACACACCACAAAGCTCAACCCATCTGGGTTTCAAGCACCTCCATGGTATACTGAAAACAACCAGTATGCAATGAAAGGTAAGCGCACAAAAAGACATGAAAAACACAAGTTCTTGGCATAGTGTAGAATAAGGAAATCGCATTTTACGCAAGATGCATTTATGAATGTCGTCTGTGCTCCACAGACACAAGCATTGGCAGATGTATATAGAGTGATTGCTTAAGGTACCAGCAAAGCCACTTCTAGAATGCAGTGTGTAAATTAACATCAGTCAGTTGTGTTTAACTGCTACATAAAGGCATACAAATGGAAGGGAATATTATACTAATCAAAATACAAATGTTTCACTCTTATGTAAGTTGTAAATTGCAGTGTACAAAGGGCGTCATTTTCAAGAATGTGCGCACCGCGGCACAACAATCCCTTTGTCTGCGCCACCCTGCGGTACATTTAAAGCACAGGGATGCAACATATTTAAAATAATATCTCACATCCCTGTGCTTTCACCTGCGCTGGCGCACAATTGGCTGCCATGCGCCGATTCAGGCACCCTTGCACCATGATGCAAGAATGACTGTGTCACGAGAATGATTGTTTATGTACAGGAAGGTGTCACTTCCTGCACATAAACAATCCAAAATGGCGTTTGTCAGCTTCTATGTGTGCTGCATTAGCACACATAGAAAGTAGAAAACTTCATTTTTATAATGATTGTTTATGTGCAAGAAGGGACACCCTTTTCATGCAAAGTGCTGCTTGCAAAGGGGCTGTATTTACAAGGACAGGAAAAGCCACGCAGGGTGGCTTTTCGTGTCCTTGTAAATATGGGGCAGGAAAATGCACCGCCGGTGCGTCACAAAGTGTAATGCACCGCCGGTGCATGGGGCTTGTAAATAAGCCCCAAAGGTTTTATAGCGATAAAGAGGTTCCTTTGTTTTAGACTGTAAAAATGTTGGATTCTTTTGTATACTTTGATGGTTTAAAACAAATAACCAAATGAAGTTATCTGAATGAATGAATAAGGTTCCTGAAGTGTAAAGCTGGCAAAAAAAATTCAAGAGGAACAAAATGGAGCACGCAACATCTTACCAAAAGTTGCAAACTGCAGCGTGCAAAGTTGTTTCAGAGACTGGGAGATTCTTGAAGTGTGAAGCTTGTAAAAAAGTGGTGGCATGAAACCGCTCTTGATGGTGCCAGGGGAAGCAAAGAGTAGTGTGTGGAGTAGTAGTTGTAGTATGCTTTACTGTTTAAAAATTACATAAAACTATATACAATTAATTATTTTACATAAAACACATCGCAGAATCTTAGTAAAAAAATACACTAAATTCTACACTCATTAAAATGAATAAGAGTTAAGTATTTTTCTCCCATAGCCTGATGGCCTTCCTCACGAATTTTACAAGGTTACCCATCGCTTCTACTGTAACACCTTTGAAGCAAAATTATGCCGCCTCTGATATTGTTCTTATGCCTTCTGCATTTAACATTGGCTTTAACTATTTTTTCCGTGCATCTAGTTGGGCAGGAATGTACCGTATCTACAAGATATGCCGCATTCCTGTCCTTTTCCCCTGTGTCTGCCGAAAAACAGCAGCCGTTTACCAACACAGACACCCTTGCATCATGTTGCCATGGTGCATGCGTTGCAGGGATGATTGTTTTTGTGCAGGAAAGGACACCTTCCTGCACAAAAACAATGATTGATGGCATTTTCCTCTTTCTATGCATGCTGCAGAACCCATACTTGTAGATGAGATAATAGGTGTTCAGCAAATAGTTTCCAATCTTCATCCAGCAGGACAATGAGGTGATAGCTTCTTGGCAAATTGTTTGGGCCTCGTTTATAAATGGGATCCAAGATTGCTTCTTTCCATGAAGGTAGAACCAGGCCTGAGTATATAGCAAAATTAAACAAGGGTGTTAGAATCAAGCCCTATTTTTCTGGATTAAGCTTCATTAGGGCAATGGAGAGCCCATTATGATCTGGAGCCAGCGAGGATTTACAATTTTTAATTAGTTTCTCGGTGTCTACATGACTAATTTTAAGTTGGGTCCTGTTTACTTGGTCTACTGAGCCCTTCATGCCTGTGACAAGAATCCCATAAAGCACCAATAGGTGCTTTTTCCATTGGTCATATTTTATATTGTAATCACACCCCACTTCAACATTTTTAGTGCCCCTGCCAACTATGGCCTAAAACTCTTTATTGTACTTGGTAACCATTGCACTGTGCAGCTCTGCCCATCTTGTCCTGTTTTTTAATATGGTGAATTTCAGTTCTTAACTTACATTTACATTTTTGTATGGCAGGTTACTGTCTACCTTCCCTTCGACCTTCAACAGCTGCATTACTTCCCGTCTATATCGCGTCTTTAGTTGAGCTATGTCATGCTCCATTATACTTTTGGGTGGCACCATGCTGTTAGTTGATCTTGATGTGATTGCTTGGAAGTCAAAGCTTTGGGTGAGTCAAAACAGTGAAATAGTTGATATCACTTTTCATTCCCTCGCATTGGGCATTAACGTTTGACAAAAAGCTCATCATTAATGAATGAACCCAGATCTTATCTTGTAACTGAATATCTCCCTCCTTCCACACTAGTCTTTTCCCTTCTCTGATGATAGGTCATCCTTGCCTGGTAGCTTTCCTGCTTTATATTCCACTGTTCTGAGACTTAAGGCATTGTGTTGTGGGTTCTGATCACTTTCAAGTCTGGGTATTATTTTGAAATCCTGTATGGTTTCCAATTCATAAATAGATACACAGTTACAATCGATAACTGATTCTCTGCCTGGCATTTTCAAAGCTAAACTAGCAGCTTGATTGTTCCGATACCTTCCATTTATATGGCAAAACCCAGGGTCCACTGGGGTGGAACTAATCCAGTGCATTGGTGGAGGGGGGTGCATGCTATAGTTTGCTCTGCTAATTACAACTGGGGAATTTCTGTGTGTTTTTGAGTTCAAAGTGTTAATTTTGTCACTGACATATTCACCTAACTACAACATTACTTTAACCTTTGTTTTTTCAGTGATTTTGTTTGCTTTCTATAACACCTAACTGCACCATCACTTTGACCTTTGTTTTTTTATTGAATTTCTAAGTTTTATTTAATGTAAAGTAATATTTACTGATGACATTGATGACAACACTCAAGTATCTATAACTCATGCCCTAAAGTAATTAAATCTTGCACCCCACCAGACACAGTGTTGTCATCAATTCTGTCAATTCAGATGTTGCCGTGAGGTTATCAATGGTTCATAGAACATTATGAGTAATGTAATATGTGAGCTAATTAGCAGTGCATGGTAAGGGCGTGAGTTGTAGTAACTTTAGGGCACAAGTTATAGTTACTTGAGATAACTATAACTGGCCCAGGGAGGACCTGGCTTGGCAGTTCGGGGTAGACTGTTCCCATGAGGAACACGGTCAAGACTGATTTACATATGGCTGGGTCCCAACTGGGATGGCGTGTTGTGCAAAAGAATAGTGGATTAAACCCAGATATTTGTGATTGGGGTGAATGTTTGCATTGTTCAGCATTCCGTCCATCATTTGTTCCTTTTGCTTTTGTTGCCCTAAGTGGGAAGGATATGCCCAGACATGGGTCCCATTGTTCACTGCGCCACTGGATTCAAGCTGGCCTGGCTGATGAGGGGTGATGCCCCGAAACTGGTCCCAGGATGCTTGTTTCCGGTTCAGGGAGGAACTGGCTTGGCAATTAGGCTGGACTGTTCCCAAGAGGAGCAGGATCAAGACTGATTTGCCTATGGCTGGGTCCAAACTGGAGTGGAGTGGTGAGCAAAAGAAGGAGGGATTAAACCCAGATCTTTGTGACTGGGGGTGAATGTTTGCATTGTTCAGCATTCCATCTATCATTTGTTCCTTTTACTTTTAGAAGGTTGGGATTTTCTTGACCTAACCATTTGGTGCCTGCAGCCTGTTTCCTGTGTCACTTGACTAAGTGTAGTTGGCAGTTAGTCTTTGTGTGTTCATCCCAGACAGTATCACTGAAGGGGGCCTGGGTGTTGGCAGAATGGGTCATCCCGACTTGATGGGGGGCTGGAGCTGTCATCTACACACTTGCCTTTCAAAGGCACTGCCACAGAACACGCAGAAAGAACTTCACACTAGCCTATTGTGCCCCCAGGCAGACTGGGACCAAGTCAGGGAGGCAGAGCATTATTAACATTCTGTAGGGGGAAATTTTCAGAAGCTTCTCTCACTTCAAAGGGGGCTCCCAATATCAAAACCTGCCTGGTCCGATACCTTGCCGTCCATCCCGACCACCAACGCAAATCTCTAGTGAATCCAACTATTCACACTACAGCGACCAGCAACACAAGATGTGCATTTTGAGCTATAGCACTGACAGCCCCCTGGCACCACCAATGTGAATCTCCAGCATAGGCTCTCTGTGACACCTGACAGGATCTTTACGCTACAGTGACAACCATTCTCAAAGCTCTCCCTGCTCCTCGCGGTCTGCTCCATTGCAAACAGAACTCTTCGTGCTTGACTTTAGGTGGTAACGTTTTCTGCAGGAAGAACATTTTCCCTATATCCAGCCCACACTCCATCACAGTCGGCCAGACCTTGTGACTTTCACCTGGTATCCCATGACCAGATAACCACGATTGAATCTTTGTGTCTTTGTGTTTGTAGGTATTATACTTACCTTAAATCTTTAACATTTGCTTATTTCCAGTTCTACTGAATGGATTATTGTCATTTTGGTGTCAAATAATTTAATCCATTTTACTCTATTTTTCTAAATTTGTGTTTTTTTTGTTGCTGTTTTGTATTTTCACTTTATTACTGTTTGAGTGCTGCATAAATACTTTATACGTTGCCTCAAAATTTTGCCTGACCGCTATTGTGGCAAGCTACCAGAGGGTTAAGCACAAGTTAATTGTGTGACTTTTAGTGACAAAGATTGTGGCTGTTGCTTGAGTAGGGTTTCACCCCCCTCATCCAATAACCATATTTCTTACACTAAATGTAACATCACTTTAATCTTTGGGGTTTTTTCAGTAAACTTCGATGTTTTTTTGTAAAGTAAATTAAGATGCCCATCACCATGTGTGGCATGAGGTTGGGCACCCACCCCCAGCTGAGCACAGCCATTGGCCGTGCACGGCAGGGGTTTGGCTCAGGCCCTAGACACCCACCCACCCACCAGGGGCACCCAACTTCCACCACACACAGCATAATGGATGCAAGACCACCCCATTTCAAGACTTTGATATCTTCATTTTATAGGGAAAAGTTTAATAGAGAAATTAGTTTCTTGAACCAAAAGGCCGGGTTTGTTTTAAAAAGAGATTGGGGCAAACCACTTGGGCCAGAGACTGCATTGAATTTATGTTTTTGTATCAGTATTTGTAGTTGAGTAACAGTGTAAATTGATGCATCGGGAACTTTCTGCTTCGAAGTGGTAGCACCTGATAATTTTTGGTGCATACTTAGAGAAGGAACATCGGTCCCCATGTCACTCATGTGAGATTGTTTGGCAGCATAATGAGTCAAAAGCTAATTAGCCCATGCTTTCTCTGAGATGTTCCTGTCCCTTTCAGTTAGATACTTCATCATTGCAATCCTGATGATGTAGCTGGTTTTTACGCCAAGAGATCAAAGCAGGGCAAAATTAGATTTCGTAGCTGCTGAGGGTACTTGTTGGATAGATTTTCATCCTCAATTTGGTGCACAGCTTTATTTTCAGACTTAAGTGTTTTTTGGGAAGTCAAAACCCTCCAGCTGAAGGCCTATCCAGGAAGGACCCCTTGAGGCTGAATATCTTAAAGCGATGTCCCTCTGAACCAGTTTTCAGCACAGCAAAAAGCTCCAAGTGGGACAATCCTTGTTGTTTTGCCTGCCTACAGTCCAACCATCCTGGGCAAACCTCAGCAACATGCTCTGGTGTTCTGGAGGTGGAAAAGTTACCAGGTCCCTGTTAGAAATTGGGTTACTGATTGAGTGGAGTGTGAGCCCCATTTAAGCAGCAACCACAATCCTAGTCAAGATTAGACACTAGAAAACCACAAACTAACCTGTGCTCAGCCCCCTGGTAGCTTGGCACAAAGCAGTCAGCGCTTAACTTAGAGACAATGTGTAAAGTATTTGTGCAACCCTTCAAATAGTAAAACGGTGAAAACTCCACACAAAAAGATTCCACAGCAGGTTAGAAAAATAAAGCTTCATTTAATAAATAAAACAAGACCAAAACAACAAGTCAAATTAGTAGAACCGGAGTTATGAATTTGTAAAGAATAAACTGCAATATATTGCCGAAAAGCATAAAGCACCAACTGCGGCTATCTAGTTGTTCTGGACCGGGTCAAATTCAAAAGTTCAGGCCAACTGCTATGGAGCACTGGTCGGATAAAGTCCCTGATTAGTCCAGCCGAAGGTATTCCAGCCCAAGTTTTGTGCCAAGAGTCCCATTCCATATTGGAGAGGGCCGCAGGAAGCAAGGAGAGCATTGCTGGCAGTGGTCGGCATGGCGCGAGGAGCGGGCTGGGCATGGCGGACAGGCGGGCGGGACCCTCGCATTGCAGGTCCTCTGGGGCAATTGATGCTTTCTATGGGAAGAGACGGGCTGATGGTGGCTTGCACTGATTTTTGGTGTGAGGGAGCAGTTCCGCTGCAAACAGGCCCATTCGCGAAGAGCTCAAAAGCTTGATTTAAGAGCCCTCCGACCCACACCACAGGTCTAGGACCTGAGGGGCACCACTTGGGTGTGAGAAACTCTCTGAGGATTGGTCCAGGAGTTGTAAGGGCAGCAGCATCTTCAGAGTGGCAATCGAGCAGAATGGCAGTCCCTAAAGCAGCACAGCAGTCCTTCTTTCTGGCAGGGTATCAACAGTTCCAGAAGTGTACTGAAGAGTTTATGTCTGAGGCCCTTCTTTTGTACACTGGTCCCCTGATTCTGGTAGGTGGGAGAAGCTCCTAGACAGGGTCTTTGAAGCGAATGGTATTCCATTCCTTCCCTGCCCTGGCTCCAAGCTGGCTGAAGTGACAATGCAGGGTCGTCAGTACCTTTGTGTGGAGGCAGGACACAGCCTAATCAAGTGTATGAAAGTCTGTGCCCAGCTTCCTTCTCCCATCCTGCCAGTGACGGCCCATTCAATCACACCTAAGCTCCCCATTGTATGTTGCTGTCTGGAACAAATATACAAAGCCCAACTGCCAACTACACCCAGTCATGTAATCAGATATAGGCTGCCAGCACCAAATGGTTAAGGGAAAAAATGGCAACTTTCTAAAAGTGGCATTATCTGACTTCACCATAAGTTCGGATTTTAAATTACAATGCTAGAGACACCAAACTTGAAGGTGTTATCTCTTCCAATTTGGAAATTAGTCGGAAATTAAACTTATACAATGTAATAAAGAAACTCCAATGTTATCCTAAGGGAGATATAGGCCTTGCAGTAGTGAAAAATTAATTTAAGAGTTTTTCACTTCCAGGAGTTGTAAAACTTAAAAGTGCATGTCCATCTTTTTAAAGACACTGTCCCTTACCTTTGGGGCTGACCGGGGCCTACCTTAAGGGACAGCTGCGGCCCGTGCATGTAAAAGCAGTGGGCAGTGGGCAGGGTGGGGGGCGTTTCGATGTATGATAACGGGGAAAAAACAATTATTTATTATTTATTTACATTTTCCTTGTCATCATTCGTTGAAATACCGCCTAGAGGAGTCAACCTTCCTTGAGGCAGTACTCTTCATCAAGCATGAGTCAGGAGTCTGCATTCTTCTAGCAGGGCTTTTTATTTTCATGGCTAGGCCCAGAAATGTTCTGAAGATGTGGTGGCTGAGGTGCTAGATTTATCATGTGTACTAGCCAGTGATTGGAAAAATTCTACCACATGATTCTAACTATTTCTTCGCATTCCATTTCCCTCCTTGTGTGGCACTTCCTGTTTGCCTTACTGTAAAATTAGACAGGAGCCCCTGTTTCAAAATGTCACAGCCCTTCTGCCACCAGTTAGCTCCTTGATAATTCCCCACATTAGATGAGCTTTCCTCTCAGTTGTCAGTGTTTAAACAGGTTCTCTCTCACTTTGACTGGAGCCTGGCGGTTTACAAGAGTATTTTGAAAGAGCAGGAGAACCCCTCCCTCTGGCATCTCCATGTCAAAAGAGGTAGTGCTAAGGCTTGCCCTTTTCTGCCAATTGTTTCTGTCCACTGCTTGATAGCTAATTCATGCAATGTGGTGATCAGCTGAAATACTGGGTCTGTCCCAAGCTCAAAGGCAGACCATTGTCTTATTAGAAGTTAGTTTTTAACTCTTCCAGTTAAGGAGGCATATTTCATATTTGGTGGTGTGATGATTGACAGTACTAGTTTTAGGCCTGTTCTCACTCGGATAACCTAAACTGCATTTTATACTGAAGTTATCAACAATCTGATTTCCCTATTAAATTAGAATTTGAAAAATAAGTAATACCTAACTCTTAAGGATTTGATCACATTTTGTCGGGCAGAGATATGAAATTAAATATTTTAATCACAGCTAAGCCTGTCCTATGAAAAATATAGTTGGACCTGCACAGTGAAATAGCTTTTTAGGCCTTTAGGCACTTTTAAGACACATTTTTTAAATAGAGAGTCAACCATTTTTCTGTATATTTAGCACCCTGCCTTGTGGGCTTAAAAATTCAGTTTAGGGGGTGACCAATTAATATATAAAAATAGGTTTTCCTACATGCTAAATCTACTTTTCCTTGCCGTGTGTTACAGCAGTGCCTTTAAGCCGCAGCCCACCGGAGCACACTGGCACTCCTGGCAGCCATATATTTTTGTCATATGTTTGGGTGGTGTAAAAACACACAGCAGCTTACATATGACATTTAACTCCCTTGCTTTTCATGCATGTTCTGTGCCTTCTATTATGGCCTTACAGGAAAGTTTACTAGACAAATTAGGTGAAATCATTTTTAGCAATACTAATTTTAGGGTCGGGCCTACTTGCTAGGGCACTAATTGAGTGTCATGAGGCACAGACTCTTAATGCTAGTAACAATAGGGTCCAGTAAAAGGAAAAGTGTGGGGTGACCATGATAAAAAGGCGAATTTGTCACAATATGAATTTCTATTCCTCAGAGCTCGAGTACAGCTATCCATTGTGCATTTCTCAGCACTTACTAGTTGCACAGTATCTCACTGATTTCATTAAAGAGAGAAGTGTTAGAAGGAGGGTGCAATATCACTACAGCCTCTGCAATTGTAATATTTGCAAGGAAATTGCTCATCTATGGCTGCCTAAAATCCTATTGGAGGTGAGGAAGAATATAGATAACTCATCTCATTCGTGGTCTGTTTTAACCAATGTTTGCAATGGGCCACGATTGAGAGCTCTGGAGTTGAGACTGAAGTCATTGCGAGTTTTCCACAGTGTCTGTCAGTTAGTTAAGATACATTTTTAAAAAATGTAAAAGATTCACTTACCTTCTGCCTTTGCCCTTGGTGCTCCTCCATCTCGTCGTCAGTGGCTCACCAGCACAGGTTCCCAGGGCCTCAACCAACTCCCCTCTTCCAATCACGACACTGCTCCCATGCTGCACAGGCAGTATAACAGAAGCACCAGGAGTGCCTGGAGTCGACTGGTTCCACACTCACTGAGGCACTGCGGGCCTATGCTTGCTCTCCAACCACCTGTCTTAACAGCCGGGTGGAGAGGTTTACACTGTGCTTGTTCGGCTGGCCATTGTAAGACGGCCGGACAAAGTCAGGACCGGACTGGCCGTAGCGGGCACCGGGCAATCCCCCGGTGCGCCACACGGGTGGGGGCCGGTTTTGGGCCCCTCAGGGCAGTTTTTGTTACAGGGCCGTTTTTGCAGCATAGCTGCAAAATCGGCCCTGTAACAAAATCGGCCGAAAACCGGCCCTGGCAAAGAGCTCGCCGGCACCCCCAGGGGCGGTGGGTGGGGGGTCCGAGCCCTTTGCCAGGGCCGGTTGTGGTTCCCAGTCCAGCCCTGGACAAAGTGACATGTGCAGTGTAAACTGGGGGAGAGATCACCACTCTCCTGCTACCAGTCATCAGCAGTGACCCTGCCCCCAAACACGGCCGGGCAGAAAGGGAAAAATAAAATGGTAATAAATTCAATTTATTGTAATTTCATTTTTCACCTTTGCGACACTGGCAGCGGGGGGCAAAGCTCCTCTGTCTAATAGAGGGGCTGCTGCTGAACTCGAGACACCAGATTCTACCTCCCCTCTGCAGGGGCATTTATTGTGTTTGTCATTAGTACATCTTGGTAATTAAAGTTACCCCCTGGGTATGAATGTCTGCGAGGAGTATTTAAGTATGCATGCAAGAGGTAATTATGAGAAAATGGCTTGCTTTTTTAGCGAGACGCAGGTTGACACAATTGCATACTTACTTATACCAAGAGATTAAAAAGAATGACGTGATATCAGTAGAAATAAAAAGAAATGGAGACTCTGATGCCCAGATCCTGGCATTTAATTCGATGCATCCAATATTTTGTCTTTAGTTAAATTTGGTAAAACGGCCATTAATAGGGTGGGATCATGTGCAGAAAAAAAAATACCAAAACTGCAACAATGTTGCAACACTGCCACGCAGGGGGCAGGGATACCTTTTCAAGTTTGGATGACGCATGAACACTGATTATGGCTTTTTTCTAGGATACAGTAAAAACGAATGCACACGTTTTAAGAGAAATCAGTCAGCAGATGGAGAGTTTGTTAATCACAAAAAGAGGATCCCTCTCCGTGCCTATAACATTTTACGTGTGCCTAGGGAAGGTTGTTCAGCCAGTACTTCTGGACCAGGTGGAGAGAGAATATGTGTGCTGGTGTTGGGAAGCAAATTGAAGGGTCAGAACAGGAGAATCTGTGACTTGAATCCATGGCCTGACTAGCCATTAGGGTATTCAGGTACTTCACACCCAAATGCAAGTTATGGGTAGTCATTTGAACTAGATGGGCTTCCATTAACCAATATTTCAAGCATTTTCTTTGGGGGTGAAAGAAGCCTCACCTTAATGCCCCCTAAGAAAGCAAGTTAGGTTTGCTGGTGTGGTGCAATGCACCAGAAATGTCCTTGGTTCCTGCTCTACCCCTGCTTGAGTCAGGAAGTCTGACCGGTATCAATAAAGCCTAGCAGCACCACTGGCATTTGATAGGGTACTCAGTTAATCTGTAGACAGCTTACTGAGTTGCATGTTTTTCTTAGCAGCAGACTCTACACAGTGAGCCCTGGCAGGGCAGTCATCTAAGTCAGGCCACTCATTCACTGATCAAATGCTTTCATCTTTGCCCTAGATTGCCC
Source organism: Triturus cristatus (assembly GCF_964204655.1). NCBI lineage: Eukaryota > Metazoa > Chordata > Amphibia > Caudata > Salamandridae > Triturus > Triturus cristatus. The sequence continues at coordinate 1,377,813,844 of NC_140589.1, read as the reverse complement.
TGGTTGCTCTCTCAGCAAGTTGAAGGAGTGAATGTGATGAGTTGGTTCAAGTGTGGACAAAGCTGCAAAGTTGATCTCTTCTGAACTTCACAAACTTCTTGGGGTAAAAAAAGATTGCCAACATCTATTTAATTTCAAAGTCATAGAAAAACTGTTTTAATGTTAATTCACAAGAGAAAGGCACATGTATTATCTGTACCAACGCTCTCGAGGAACTATTTCTGCTACCCATGCATACACTAAGCATGGACACAGACGTTGGAAAAGTTTGAAAATCTGCAAACTATGTACAGGGCAGTAACCAAGATCCACACGCCTTTAGTCAAGTAATAGACTCTTCGCACAGTCTAGTGTGTTTATGCTCTCAGGGTCACAGTACACCAAAGTAGATTGATGAGAGATGTTTTGGAGGGAGCGTGACCTGACATTCAAGACATTGTGAGAGTACAAGAGACCCTTGAATTAAGGATGTTAAGTGAACTGAGGGAAAATATGTGTTAGGTGCAAACTCCATAAGTATATTCACATTGTTTGCTTTGCATTCAGAATATTCAGGAATGGAGAAAACTTTAAATCAGAGGCATTGCATGCAGTTTAACGGGTTATTTTGCTATTTTAAGTATGGCATTAGCTAAGACCTTTTGAATTTACTAAATTATTTATATATGGTTGTGTGATAGAACCACGCATGCATTTACCTGCATGTCGGTTCCACGCAGTCTGTATAACACAAGTCTTAACCACGAATATGCCTTTACCACGCATGCCCTTACAACAATTTATGCATTGTCAAAGCATATATGCTAAACACATTTCCATGGTTAAGACTTGACCCCTGACCCCTGCCCCCACCCTGAGTCCTAAAACGACCTTCTTCCTCCTGAAAACCAGCCCCTCCCCGCAAGCCCTAAAAACGTCCGTCTCCATTCCTTAATACTACCACGCCCTCCCCATATCCCTAAAAACTACCCTCTCTCCCCTGAGCCCTACAAACTACCCCGGCCCCCCTGAAAACTACCCCTCACCCCTGAAAAGTACCTTGAACTCCCGCACCCCTGAAGACTACCGAACCCCCACCTCTGAAAACTACCCCAAACCCTCACCACCACTGAAAACTACCCAAACCCCCACAACCCCTTAAAACTACCCAGAACCCCCACCCCTAAAAATGACCCCAAACCCCCACCACCCCTGAAAACTACCCCAAACCCCCACCACCACTGAAAACTACCCAAACCCCCCACCCATTAAAACTACCCCAAAACCCCCACCCCTTAAAACTACCACGAACCCCCAGACCCGGCCCCAGAACCACTTACCTGTCCGTGTCCGCTTCCTGATGCTCCTCTTTCAAGTCCTCATCCATTCCAAACACTAGAGCACATTTGCCTTAACCACACATATAAATTTGTTGTTGGGGCAAGCGTGGATACACTTGCGGGCTTCCGGAACTCGTGGCTCTGGCCACGTAGTTCCAGATGTTTCCCACACACATGGTTTCAATCAGCCCTCTCCAGCTATTGATCTATCATTCACATATTTATTTCACTCTTTCACACACTACAGGACTCTGCATTAGGGCCCACAGGGACAGAAAATGGCAAACAACCTGACAGTAATTAACCTAAACAACAGATGAGTTGAACATCTTGGGTTTTGGTTTGTCTTTTTATCTCAGTAGGGGTAATTATTATACTGAAATAAGAATTGATCTTTATAATTTTGTACACTAATTAAGATCGAGAAAGTACTTTGAGTTGAAACAAAATAAATCTAATAAGATGGAGAGTGTCCCTATCCTTCACTGTAATAGAGAAATATATGCCAAATATATACCACTCTTACAGTAGGTGACATAGATAATCTAACAGCATTAATTGAATTGTCTGAAGAATCTGGGGTTGACGCGAAATTGTTAATAATATTAATAATTGTGACTAGATTATGAATAAGTGTAGCCCTAGTGGCTTTAGAGTGAAATCTACTGTTTTCCACCATCCTCTACTGATGCTATAGATGTGTTTCAAGATGCTGTGATTAATGACCATAAAAAATTACATTGCAAGTAATACAAAAGGAAGTGTGTTATATCTTGATGTGTATGTGGGAAGAGCTGGCTCGCGCTTCTGCTGGCTTGTGACATCTCTCACCGTGTTGCAGAACTTGACAGTTGATTGGAACGTTAAGGCAGCATCCAGCAGTTGGAGTGTCAGAGAACAGGTGTCGGTGAGTGGCTGCCCGTATTGGTGTAATCTTGTCGTCTGAATAAGTCACCTCACATGCATGCTGCTTTCTGCTCGTTATTACTCCATGCAACAAAGTGTAATTTGAGTGTGTCACAATTACAAGCACTGAGTGCATTAAAGAGAGATAGCAGTATAGTGATACACCCATCTGACAAAGGGGGCAATGTATTAGTGTAATCCAGAGAAATGTACATGAAAGAGGCTTATTACTAGTTATCTGATAAAAACTGCTGAAGTGCTAGTTCTGAACAACATTATACATCTGCACGTATTGATTACACCTATAAGGAGATACCTCTTTTGTACTTGTTGCCCAAAGACCACAAGAACAGAAAAAGCCCACCTGGCAGATCTACAATTTCCTCAAGGGGTAACTTCTTGGAAAACACACCTAAATATGTAGACTTTCTGTGTGTCACTTTGTTGAAGCTTTGCCCTCACACATAAAAGATAATCAGGGTTTGTTTATGCACATACAGAAGGTATACTTTGGAAATAATCATATTTATTAATCACTATGGATGTGTGTGTTCTCTATACTTTCGTTGATCTACTTTGGTAATGCAATTGTGCAAACACTTTTCTAGTACTAGGTCTATGGCGTACACCTCACATACTAAAATGTTGTTGACTATGATTACCTTTTGTCTGCAGAATAATTTTTTCTAGTTTGATGAAAATATTTATCTACGGAGACAGGGTATGGCGATGGGCACATGCGTTGCCCCAACTACACCAATTTTGTGATGGGCTGGTGGGGGAAGCAGGTGGTCTGGGAGCCAGAAATGGAAAAATATAATACCCATGTAGTTACTTGAATACGATTTTTGATAATCTTTTTATCATTTGGGTTGGTGACAGCAATTTGGCAAGAGAGTTTGCTCTTATTTTGAATAACAAATCCTCCACTCTCAGGTTTACATGTGAGATCAGTGACAGTTATGGATATTTTCTTGATATGATGGTCAGCATCTTAAATGACACCTTGAGTACCAAACCTTTTTGGAAGGAAACAGCAAGAAATGTTGTGCTCCATGGACACAGCAGCCACCCTGCTAAACTCAAATGGAGTATCACTTATAGGGTGTGTGTAGAGTTGATGATGTAATCTGGAACATGGAATGCATGAGTAGAACCTGGGATGGAATGTAGGTCTATGAAAAATTACCAGTACTGGATGGAGAGCTGCCGTTTGCACTGCTAAATTTGCTGGGGACATCTATCTATAATAAAGAAAAATATGGCTGGAGTTATTTCTACAGAGTGACTTTGTATCAAACGTAGTTGTGGCTCGGTTGAGTATTTTATCTAGTAACAATCTGAGTTAATTGGGACATTTCAGATTGGAGGATATCCTGCATGGGTGTTGGAGGATGAGAGGTTTAGAAAGACCAGAGCCAATTAGCATTTCCCACCAAAGATCATGGTCATGTAGATGATAAACTTAGATTCATCACTACATTTGGGGATCAATAAAATGAAATACAGCGAATTATGGAAAGAAATTGGCATATTCTTCTGTCAGATGAACACATGGAAAAGTGGCTTGAATCCATTCCTAGTATCACATATAGAATAAATAACTCATTAACAGACAACCTGGTTAAATCAGTGGTCACCAGCAGTGATAGAACTCATGGGACTGACCTGAAAGGTTTTTTCAAATATGGCAATTGTAAAGCCAGTAGATTTAGCAGCATTGTGATCGAATATGTACTATCATATTCAAATAGGCCAACATACATTAATGAGTTGCATACATGCAAGTCTGACTCTGTGGTGTATATGCTGATATGCCCTTGTGGTTTAAGAAACATTGGATGTACCATTCGCTAAGCAAAAAAGTGAGGATTTGAGCACATAAGGGCAATGTAGAGCAGAAATCAGGAGTACCAAGTGGCATGTCATTTCGAAGAGCTACATAGTAGTGACCTAAGCAAACTTACGTTTTGTGTCATTCTGAGGATGAAGGAATGCAAAAGGGAAGGTGACAGAGAACTTAGATTAAGGAGATTAATTAAACTTGAGAACGAATTTCCAAAAGGCCTCAATCAGGATGAGGAAATAAATGTTCATTTCTGCTAAGATTTTTACAATAAGGCACTATGGTCATGTATTGGAACCTGCAGTATCTTGGCTTTGGTCACAGTTTTTTAACTGCATAGTTTTTTTTAACTGTATAGTTTTGGTAATGTTTATATATATATATATATATATATATATATATATATGTGTGTGTGTGTTTTCCACTTTTGAAGAATAATTTTATAAGATGTATTTCTTATGTTTTGCAGAAAATGAGAGGGTAGAATGTTGGACATTTCTCAACTTTTTTGCTGCAGTCAAGTTAAGATTGTATCTGTTTTTCTGGATGATTTAGTCCACTTGGGCCTGATAGATTATTAGGAGTTTATCATTCACTGCTTTGCCATTTGCTCACTTGGGAGTGATGCTGGATATATTTTTCTGTATATATTTTTATACCATTTGTTGTTAATCATGGAATGAAGGAGTGCCATTATATGTATTTTGTTACATTCAACTTAACTATCAATTTTGCCAGTTGTTCTTTAATTTTGGTGTATGTGTAAATGGCATTCTATATGAATCATGATAACCAATATTAGAAATGAAACTATTCACTCTTAATGATAGTATGCTGAGATATTGCCTCATTATACATGTAAATGGCACTGCACCAGACTGCAAATATGGTGTGAGTTTTGGATTCATATTATTGTATCAAACTTATATAAGTATTGTCAAATACGTAAATATAAGACTGTTTGTAGGTATCGAAGAACACTGGTGACCAAGTCTTCTTTGCTGAAATGTGTTGAGTGTTACTTGCCATTTCTGCCAATAAAATTTCTCACATATGGGAGTGTGCTGTTTTTGTTTGGGTCTTCGTCACTCCTTTTTCTTGAATTGAATATCCAGTTTCTTCCACCAGCTACAGAGCACCACCACCGTGAGGGTCAGTGCAATGGCTATGGGAAGGGTTAACAGCAGCAAAATACACGCTGTGAAACTGTTACAATGTACGGTATGCCAGCAAGCAAACCGCAATAGTCTTCGTTATTCAAAAGAAGATAGCTACCATTAGAAAGCAGGGTGAAAGTGGGCTCCGGGCTTAATAGCCGGTACTGGAATACCCTTTAAAACGCATGCAAGATTTGGGGCGGTAACAATACAAGCCCTGTGTAACTGGATGTTTTTGAAAACAAGCGAATTACCTAATATAGAGTCACAAGATTCCCCTGTAAGGTATACTTCATTGTCATCTCACAAATATCTGAATGTAAAAGGCAAGGACCACACATCATGGAGGAAAGCATTGCCCAGGGGTTCATAGCAACCTATCGGGTAATGCTTCATGCAGGAGCTAAACTTAAATAGAGAAAATGGTAATGAGATAACCCCGTGGATGAGCCAGACAGCAGAGTCAGTCTCAGCCATGGAGAAGGGTAAAGGGTCAATCTTCTCAATATGTAAAAGTGTGTACGTTGCATCTTTCATGGACATAAGCTGTTGTTTGTCAGTTAAATTAAAAGGTAAAAACAATGCTGTTGCGTTCAAATAATCCCATTGCACTTTTCCCATTATCAGTGTTTGTAAAGTCCATGCAAATTGCATTACTGAACGTAATTGATTCTGACCATGATACAACACAGATACATCATCTTGTACAATATCAACAACAGACGAAACAATATTATCTAATGTGTAAATGCGGGAAGACAGAGTGTTAATGATGTTGTCAACAACCGCCAGTATCGTTTCTAGATTCGCCTGATCTATCTCCCTTAAGCGTGATGCAGCTTCAATTTGAGAAAGTTTCCATAGTTCATTATAGGCTGCATAAATAAACCTTCTTGGTCTTGGACCAGCAGGGTCCTTGATAAAGTCGGCCAAATCAATGTTATTGGATAGCAATGACAAATGTTGTTTCACGAATGATATGGACGAGTGTTGTAACCAATTTTAGCACAATTTCCCCACAGAATACGTGGCAACCGAATGTGTATCCACAAAATGTGGATCTAGTCTATCCTGTTTGGAACCAGGGACTATGTTATGGAAACGTAGTTGACAGGCATCAGCAGTCGTCTGCCATACTGACCATCCAGCGGATCTAAACTTGACATATTAAATGTTATATTCTGAAATAATGCTTGCAGTTCTTCAATGGAATAATTAGTATACATGCTCCAGTTCTGATACAGAGCCTTTTTAGGAATGGTAGGGACATTCATCTGTTTTGTAGTGGCTAAACCAAAACAGGTAGTTTGATAAATAGAATAATTTGTGTTGGGATGAGGCACGCATGATGTAAAGCGTCAGTGCCACGAACCTGCCAGGATCTAGAACCCCAAACAGATTTTAAATCAATGGTGGCCTTCCAAATGTCCATAGCCACCAATGGACAATTTATCAATAAAGTCATTGGAATATAATAATTTTGTGTGGGTTAACATTACCTTGGTAGTGGATGAAATATTCAACTTAAAATAAAAGGACTCCGGGTTGGACCTGTCAAAATCCGTAAGATATGTACAATTCTTTAACAGGGTTTTGGAGCTACCTTCTAATGGAGTTGGGCAATGTTCCCATTGTGTGTAATTCACAACATTTCTAAATGTATTAGCCTCATGCAAGTAGTGGTGTCCAAAGTGCTGGTAACAATATAAATCGGCATAATTTGCAGTATTTAAATGCAAATCTTCAGCATCAAAGACAGCATAAAACTTCAAATCTGAAAATAAAGATTGCACAGTTTGCACATCCAAATCATCTGAATGAATGTTCTGTTTCACTACATCACCCATCGAAACACGAAGCACATTTGGAACATTAATAATCTCTGTTGGACCATGAATCTGGTAATCCACAGCATCCCAGACAATGCCATCAACGACCGGAAAGGCAGAGATGTTAACAAAAGTTTGGTCTCCTTTCATGATGTGAGAAGACGAATGTGGAGCCAAAGTTCCAGTCACAAACTGCAGAGCGTTCTGGCAAGTCATGACCATGGATGAGTAAGAAAAAGACTGTCACGAAACCAATGGACATAAACAAAACAATTAGGATCAGCAACAACCAGATGTATGTCCAAGGAGGAACCAAATAAGTCTTTTTAACCTGGAGACAAAAATACTGAATTTAGTAGGGCCAAATGATGAAATGGAAGTGAAGTCAAAGAAAAAATTTGACTGGTTAAGTGTAGTTGGTTGCAAACCAGGCAACGCCTCGCTTGTGAGATAAGCATATTCAGTTTCTTCGGTACCGGTGGAAGTTGGAGGTATTAGCAAGGAATGAGTAACAGAGTCCATCTCAATGGCAGTGTCGTTTTATGCGCTGTCAGCCGCGCCACTCACCGGAATCCGTGAAAGTGCCGGATAATATGTAGCAGTTGTAATACTATTCAGAATCGGCCAGATGTTGTAACTTGACATTGTCCACGGAGATGTATCTTTGTCTTTGCGACCAGGAAGTGGTGGTAAAATTACTGTACGAGTACTGTTCACGCCAAGCACTGGAACCGGTGCATGATAAGAGGGGCCAAATTCTTTTTTGTTTTCCACCTTCTCTCAAACCAGTTCTCCAACATTGGGTAGCCAGCCATCTACCAGAATCTGTTGTGCAGCATCAGTGGCAGAGGGTAAATGTTCTTTTGCAAGACTGTCACGGGTTTCCTGTAAGTCCTGTAACATAATAGAATGATTACCTACGTCAAAGGTTGCAGCTGCCGCTGCCATGTCTAGACCGTCAAGGTCCAGAACAAACATTTTTATGCCAAAGAGCATTTCGTATGGGGTCCGCCCACCCAGAGATCTTCTAGGGAGGTTATTAAGTGTACGTTGTATGCCATACAAGTGGGCTAGCCAGTTCCTGCCAAGACTCTAGCTGTCAAGGATTGCTTTAAGTCACGGTTCATTCGCTCCACAACCGAATTGCCCTCAGGCCTGTATGGAGACAAAAATTTCACCTGCACCCCTAAAGACTTTATAGCATCCTTGTACGCCTTAGAGGTGAACGCTGGACACTGGTCAGGTTGGAAGGTGCCACATGCAAAAATTCCCACAAAGACACGCAAATCCCTGACGACATTTAGAGCGTCAGCACTGCGTTGTGTCCAAACCCACATGAAACGTGTGCACGAATCAATTGCAACTAAGATGTATTTATAAGCAGTACCTGAAGAAAAAGGACCGCAGTGATCAAGATATACACAGCCGAAAGGCTTATTAAAAATGCACAGTTGTGTCAGTGGCGGTCGTGTGACAGTAGAGGGTTTAAACTGCTGACAAATATCACACAAAAGTACATAATTACGGGTTTGCTTATATAAACCATGCCACCAGTAACGTTGCTGCAAAATAGAGACCGTCGCAGAAACTCCAGCATGCGCCGAAGCCATGCCTTTGTGTGCGGCTGTTATCAAAGAAAGTCTCCGGTCAGCGTTGGGAATTAACCTGTCACCAACGTCAATAATTCTTACATGCGGAACCTTGTCGGGACTTAAATGATAAGAGTACTTTGAAGGGAACCCTTGAGGGTAATAATTACCACCCTTCTCAGTAGCAGCGATTGCTGCCAAGATGTCATTATCAATCTGAGTCATGGATCTTGTAACGGCTGCAACTGGACACGTTCCTACTGCTGATTTGGCTGCTCCATCAGCCAAACTATTGCCGACCGCGTGACTCCCACACGTTAGTGGCCAAGAGTATGTATAACATGTGTGAGTGGCAGATCTGCCACTCAAACCCAAAGCATCATATGCTTAATTGCGCTGCCCTTGGAATCATGATAGTCATTTTGAGACCAAAAGAATAAATTGTCATTGAAGGACTGAACACAGTAATAAGAATCACTTACAATTAGAGTAGTCACATTAGGATCCGCAAACTCTAGTGCAAGCACCAGAGCGCGCAACTCGGCCAATTGGGCGGTCCAGTCTCCCAATGCCTGTGTATGCTCAACACTTGATTTGAACTCACCGTTCACCATGGTACCTGTCACAATTGCACAGGCCACTGAATACGCATGCCTAGAAACTGTTGCCGGTTACGCCGAGCCGTCAGTGTAAATGACACAATCGTACTCCTCAAGCGGGCGCATAGACAGAGGAGGAGGATTAACAAATTCATACTGCAAGAACTCCTGTGTCTGAAGCGAGGAGTCAAATATAAAGTTGACATCTGGAGATTTCAAAGAATGGGCCCACTGTATCCAACGTGGATGCAAGGCCTTAGAGTTTGGTACACTTGCCTTTGTCACTGCTTCTAGTGCAGGGTAAGGTTCACTACCAAAATGAATTTCCCATGTGCCAGTGCGTGCTCCTTCAAAATCACCATCTGCACAGCTGTCAAGACTTTTTCAACACTGGAAAATTGCCTCTCGGCAGAAGTGTAATAATGTGATTTGTAAGCAATAGGTACTGTGTCACCTTCATTAACCGTCAAGTAAGTGAAACCCACTGTGCCTGGCATGATTCTTATCACCAGGTTTGTGTGGATATCACGTGTTAACAAGTATTTAGATTTAAGAAGATCAGACTGCAAGGATTGCAGGATAGTTGAATGTTCCGGAAGCCAGCAGGCTTTTGAAAATGTTCGTTGTATCAAGGCATAAAGAGGCTTGATACACTGGGCATATTCAGGAATGTAAGTACGTCCGAAGTTCAAAAATCCCAGCAAAGATTGTAGTTTTTTCAGGGTTGTTGGAGGTCACAAACGTGCACATTTCTCCAGGAAGTGACGGGCGCTAAGCCTCTACCTTCATTATTGAGCTCATAGCCCAAAAACAGCACTGTGTACTCTGCAATGTGTGATTTGGCAAAGTTAAATTGGTAACCGTAGTCCGCACATAAAATAATGATGCAGTCGACTCGGCACAGATGCGGCCATCATTCGTCGACGTGAGATAAATATCATCAACGTACAAGTATGCATTCAGGTCTATGCTGGCCAGCAAAGAGACAACACAAGCGGTGAAAACACCAGGACTGTTTTTATAGCTGATAGCTAAACGCTTAAATTGTTTTTGTTTACCACTGGCTGCATGCCGGGGACAGATTGTTACTGAAAAAGCCATTGGAAATGTCAAGTGTTGTTTTATATTTTTTACGAACAAGACTGTTTACAAGAGCAGAACTGTGGGTATTTTGTACCGTAAAAGTGCGACAATGAGAGTTCAAATACTGGTAATCCAAAACTATGCAGGATGACCCATCGGGTTTGGTAACGGTAAAAAGAGGGTTTTTCATGGGTGACACACGTCTCAATCACTCCTTGATACTCTAACTGTGTTAGAATTTCAGAAATGGGACCCTTTGCTTCCCGCTGGAGGGGATATTGGGGTTGAGGCTGTGGCATTGACGCAATGGTATCTCATGGGGTGGAGAATCCTTATCCCAGCCCACATGGGTACGGTACAGAGCTGGTGCAAGCCCAAAGCCCACTCCTCTGCAAAAGCCTCTGCATGCTCCTTGGAGACGTTTTTCGAAAAACTCGGAAGTATCACCTCCTCCCCTTTCGGAGCTGCAAGAAAAAAAGGTGGGGGGCAAACTGTCTCTGCTAATAAAATGTCGTAAGAAGAGGTTAGATTTTCCCAAAAAATCCCTTTAATGACACGCTATACGTCACCTTCAATTAAAAAAACTATGTCATATAGTCTGCCGGGGGAGCCACTCGAGTGTCAGCTGTTTCAACTGTAATAAAAGTGTCAGTTGCTGTCACCTCCAGAAACGGACGCAGTGCTTGCCGCACTATTGTAACTTCCGCTGCGCTGTCTAGCAGAGTTACTGCCCATGTTAAATTCAGGAGGCGGGTTCTCACCGTCTGTGGCATATCTCGCTGTTTTTCTGAAACTCTGGGCGCTGATGCGGAAAATCATCTTGTTTTCCCTTTCCGTCAGTCTGATGAGGCTGCTCACGTCCTTGTGGGGCACCTCGACCTCTGCTGCGCTTCTGGCATTCTCCGCCACCGGCTTGTGAGCCTGATGTTTCCTGTAAAGAACGAGGAGAATGCTGATGAGGAACCTGAAACCGGTCAGGAGACCTAATTCTCGCGTGGTCGCGCAAATCATAAGTGCGCTCAGAAGACTCGGTGTTCGGTGACGTGGCACGCTACCCATGTTTCTGTTGTTGCTTTCCCTGTTTTTTAGTCCTCCAATTCTTTTTATTAAAGATGGGACGCTTTTCTTTCACAGACTGAGATTTCAGTTGTGTTTGCGGTTGAGCTGATATATTAGCAAAAGGCTTAACACCCAAACTATTGCGTCCAATGGTCTTATAGGCCTGGGCAATAATCTTTAGCCACTTGAAAGTTTAGTGCATCTCCCTTAACATTAGCAAGGATTAGATCAGCAACTACGTCGAACACCGTGACCAATCTCATCCCCAATTCAACAGCTGCCTCTGGGCCATGCTCATCCTGAACACGCTTAATCACGGAGTGGAGTACAGTCATTGAGGGAGTGGCGAAACATTTAGCATACACTGCCGAGAACACCTTTCCCCAATTGTTACAATCGGTTATTTTGGGTATCAAATCTTTCTGCAAACTAATTGTCAAAATCCTGTGTTTCTCCAAAGGAGAGGTATTTGGAAATACTACCTCCAGCTGGTCAAATCTTTCAGCAAGCTAATAAGGTAAATCATCCTTATTTTGAAGACACTTGCCCATTACCAAATTACCATAACGGGACTGATAGTCAATCCGCCAGGTCCAGCTGGTTGTGCAGCAACCCCAGGCGGTCCCACCTGGACGTTGCGCATAACATATCGTACAACAGCTCTATGCAACCGTGTCAAAGAGGTGTGCATCAAGCGGAGTTTATCCACTCGAACTGTCAGATAACGTGGGTGTGGGGTGTACCCAGCCAAAACCGGCCAAGTGGCCCCATCGATAGATAAAGGGCCCAAAGGGAACGGAGTTACTGGGTGCAGGAGGGCCCAATTAAACCAAATATGGTGTTGCCATGCTGTGAGTGGAACTTCAAGATTTGTATGGAACAAATTATCGTCCCGATCTACCTCCGGAAAAGTGATCCACGAATAAAACACTTCAAAGTGTTGTGTCCGATCAGCTTCCACCACAAAGATAAGGTCGACACCCATGTCAGGCACCCCTCATGGTGTTGAAAGCCGGCGGAGTGCTGCGCGACTTTGCGCCGGTATATCTACTTCAGCCATGAAGACAAAGAAGTAGAACAACCTAATGCATGGCAGCGCAATAGAGGGTGAGTACGAAAAGAAAACACCTTTTAATAACATCAAGCTTGAAAAAACCTATAAAAACATCAATACAGGAGGTAACACCGTCACATCTGTTTCGGGAAACAAGCGAGTACTACTCAAGTGTCTCGCAGATAAGAGGCAGACCAAACGTTGGTTGCGCCATGTTGCAGGGACACAGAAATACGCGCAAGAAGCCAGGACCTCGGTGTATAGTGGTGTACCAACAGCCCACCTTAGTTGCCGAAACCCCAATCCGACTAGCTATAGTGTCTCATTCATTCTCCGTACTACAGCAAAGCTACCAATGATTAGACATCCTAGAACATGGGATTCTTCCAGTGAATGATTTCACCTCCGGGTGGAACATCCAAAGTGGCACTTCCAAGGCTTGCCCGGGTTGTGCAGCCCCTATAGAGTCCGTGGCGCACCTCTTTTTTGCCTGCCCCGCCTATAGGGTAGCTAGGAGGATATGGTTAAAACCTCTATGTAAGGAAATGGGCCTAAGATGTCACAAAATGGTCTTGCGGGTCCTTTGTACCGATACGTCCTCCTTAGTCATGGTGTGTGGGGTAGCAAAATTTCTTGGTAGTGCTTGGCTGATACGCATGAGGAGAATCAAGTCATCCCTTATTTAATCTAATGGTTAGAGGGCTCCTGTTAGGAAGCACCTACGGTATCGATAGCCGCTCCATGCACATTTCATTAACACGGACACTGTGTTTACAAGATGATGTATATATATTATGCCCGGCGGGTTATTGATTTATTTCATCTGCAGTGTATAGTATATTTTTTATGATGAAACTTTTCAATTTTTGGGAATCTTATTCATCACACATATGGTCTTTGTACATAGATGTTAATCCATGTGCCCGGTTGTGATCAGACTAAATTGCTGCTAAGTTTTTTTTTTTTTAAACTCATCAGTGACTAGTTCGCTAGAAGAGACTGTCAATGGGCTATTCGTAAATCTCATTGTTATTGACTTACTTGTACTTTACCGTATGAAATGTATTTTTAAGATGTTCTCTTTTATGACTGGTATACAGCCGAATAAAGAATATTTGATATTTCCACATCCTAGAACATGTAACTCAGACTCTCTCAGTAATCGCGGGAGCAAGAACACTCTTTCACCAACTCACTCATACTTAGCCACAACATAAGTAATCAGAGCCACAGTATAGTTTAAAATGTTTATTTTAACTAACGTGTTCTATAATGCAGTACACGAGCCAATACTAGCAGCAAAATGCATAAACTCAATATAGTGAGCATTGTTACAATTCCATAAAATATGAACGGGATATTATTTTATAAAGCTAGTGGAAAAAAGGCCTAATGTGCCTTGCCACCCTCCCCGTGCTAGAAACTAGTTTATAATAATTATAGAAGGCCTCTGGGCTTTGTCAGGGGGACCCCATACCTCCAGGTTTAGATGCAAGGGTTTAAATCTCCGGACAAACACAGCTCTTCTCCTCAGAAGGAATTTCTTCAAGTGTCTTAACATGCCTACACGCAATATTAAAAGCACCCGATTTTCAGTAGTGCACCTGTGGCAGTACTGCGTGGGACTGACCAACGCAGATTAACGGAGCACATTGTTTTTCGACCTTGAACACGCTGTTCAGACAGAGCCTCAGAGTACAGCAAAAAGTGAAAGGTAGACGGTTCTCATGTGAACGAGCACAAGCAGGAGATTTGTGAAAACACATTCATGTAGAAACGTGTGCAAAAAGCGGCAAGATGGCAGTCAAGCTTATACTAACTTATGCTAACTTAGCAATATATGCAGTGAATACATAACCTCACTACAGAAGTGTCCGGAGCCATCTTGGGACTTGGCTTGAAGCCGAGTCACAAAAAAATGTAAAAAGAAAAGAAAAGGGGGCAGGGTAGGATTACACTGACCCGCCAGATATTTTGAGGTTTGTGTCACAGGACGTCGGCCAGGGGTTAAAAGCATTTTTTTAATTGAATTTTGCTGTGAACTCACGGGTGGGCCCGTGGCAACATTTAAAAAAAAAAACAGATGCGCTGTCTCCCGCACGCTTTTTTGATGAAGCCTCTGGGTGGTCCAAATTCTGGGGGCAATTTTTATAATAATGTAGTGGGGTGCTCATGCCACACCTCTCGCGCCCCGGGAACAGCTGCCTCCCTGGGGCAACCAATAATAAACATGCAGCAGGCCCTCACTGCCTCACCCACTTCCCTGGGAACTCCCAGGTGGTCGCGTGGACCCCCCGCAACCCCGGGGACCATCACTTCCCCAGGGAAAATATAACGAAATATTGAAGAGCCCTGGGGACCACCACCTCCCCGGGGCTAAAGTAAAAATTTGAGAGGGGCCTTACATGGACCTGGAGAGCACCATCCTCCAGGGCCGGCTCCTGCAATGTCCTGGGGCGCCCAAACCTAGGACTTTGCAGTTTACTGTGGCTTGGTAGGAGCTTCCCAACAAGCCACAGCAAAGTATCTGCTTTCAGCAAGCTAGAGCTCACAAATGCTCTTGCTTGCTTAAAATGGAGCATCTGTCGGTTTCCCTGCCCATTGTCACACAAGCAAGGAAACAGACAAATTGATTTGAGATCCAGGCAGCTGCATGTTTAGCAGCTTTCTGAGTTTCAAAGCAATGCTGTCTCCCCTGCGGTCCCCAACTGAATGACCAGGCCCCAGGACATGGGGTACCCGGGGCTGAAATCGTCCCAGGAGGGGACCGTGTGGACCCCTACCCCATTTTTAAATATATAAATAATGGCTGGGCCATTGGGGATGGAGTCCCCGGGGCAGAAACCAGCCCGGGACAGGGGCCGTGTGGCCTCTCTCCCCCATTCAAAAAGGCCTGCGCCCGGGGTATGGTGTCTCCGGGGCCAAAATAGGCCCAGGGGCTGGGGCAAGGCAGCCCCTCTTCACTAACAAACAAAAAAAATGCGAACAGCAAGTCGCCAGAGGGCTCACCCCTGTCTGCATCACTGTGCAAAAGCGCCTCCTGGTGCACCACTGGTTGGGGGATGAAGTCCCCTTGGTTTCTGATGGATTCTTACTCACCCACACAGCCACTTACACACCCAGTCACTCACTCATAGAGACAATAATACTGCCACTCATACAGCCACTGACAAACTCACTCACCAATACTGCCACTCACACAACATGTCACTCACCCACACAGCTACTCACGCAACCACTTATACACCCATACTGCCACTTACACACCCATACACACAAGGATACATACAGTCACACAGTCACTCACATAATATGTGTTTGAAGTAGTATCACTCAGTAGTAGTGCACCTAGTATACCAATTTAACTTTTTTAGTAGGTTAGAATACATGTTTAATACCCATAAACACATGAAAACACTTACACTCACGTGATGATGTAATCAGTGATGTCTACAGTGATGTCAGTTTAGATGTCATCAGTGATGTCATCATTGACGACACTGACCATGTTATGAGTGATGTAATATGTGAGATTATAAGCAGTGCATTGCGGCAGCCCAAGTTTTAGTTAGTTCAGCTAACTATAACTCCTGATGTAATATGTGATGTTATAAGCAGTGCATTGCGGCGGCCCAAGTTTTAGTTAGTTCAGCTAACTATAACTCCCAAATTTCACTGGTTTTGTACGAGTGAAATCTGAGCCTAAGTATAAAGTCCCTGTAACCATTGTTTTTTTCCAGTGAATTTCTAAGTTTTTTATTCCATTTTCTACGTATAACGTCCCTGTAACCTTTGTTTTTTTCAGCTAATATGTGTATATATATATATATATATATACATATATTTTTTTTCTTTTCACAAGTTTTCCCAGATTAGAGACCACACGCCACAGCAGGTAGGTTGCTAACCTTTATTTCAGAAAGGCATGCGGCTTCCCTTCCCCGTATCTGGTCCCTGGCCTTACGCATTTCGAAGCGTTTGTGCCTTTCGTCAGAAGCCGTGTCGGCAGGCAGTCAATTTCAGCTTTCCACACCCCTCTGTATGCTTTTATCAAATTGAATGGCTTCCGGTGTGCCTTCGTAGTGAATAGTCATTAGTGATGCACGCTGGGGATTGTAGTTCATTCAGCCCAAAATCATACCCTCCAGTGGGTTTGTCTATTGCACAATGTTTGGGACAATAATGTTCTCAGCCCTCCGGAAGAACCTCTAGTAATTAGATGTTCTTCCAGTTCATTGGTCCCCCCTTGAACTTTCTTCTCAGACTGGGCCCAACTCTGTATTTGTATGAACTTAAACTTGGACACTGAAAACTCTGTCAATTGTTGGAACTGGACCCACGAGCACAGCTGACCCCACCCCACGATTCAGACATCTCTGAGACTCAGTGACAAGCTATCCTTCAGGAACTCTGGTGACCCTGGAGAGTCCCATAGTGGGGCATACGTACTATAATAAGGGAGCTTTGTTGCATGTTGAATCTGTGCCCATAGGTGAGCAACTGCCAACAACACTATTAATTTTATTTTCTTGAAACATTTCTGGTGCCCAAATTTGAACATAAAACCCTGCCGGCCTGTTCCCACCTCATCAAGTAGCGCCTCCCATAACTTCGTTCTCCCTTCTCCAGCTTTATCTGACGGAAGGAATTTAACAGTTTTTAACTGAAAAACCCAAGCATATAGTTGAAAATCTGAGAGCATGATACCCCCTGTCATATTTTTTCTGGAGCTTTCTTCTTGCAATTTTTCTCCCCTTCACAGCCCACATGAAGGAGTCTATCTTTCTATGGAGCTGGCTAAACCATAAGTGTTTTTTAATACAAAGGTATCATGTTGAAAAGAAAAGTGATTTTGGGGAGTATTAACATTTTAACTAAGTTGGCTCTCCAGAAAATTGTTAATGGAAGATGAGACCACGCGGTAACAGCCTATTAGTTTCAACTATAGCTTTCTTAAAATTTGATTCCACCAGTTTATCTAATGAGTGGGTTACTTTTATTCCCAAATAATTTATCTCATCTATTATCGGTGTGTAATTCTCTTCCGCATTCCAAATCATTTCCTCAGTTTTATTTGGGTTTGCCTCGTAGCCTGCAACCACCCCAAATTCTGTTATTAACCGTTCAAGGCTCAGTACTGCTGACGCTAGGTTTTGTGTATAAACCATGAGGTCCTCTACATAAAGGGACAATTTTTTTCGCCAAACACCACTCACAAAGGGGATAATTTGATGCTCCATCCTAATTTTCCCTGCAAATGGTTCTATATATAAATTTAACAAAAGCAGTGAAAGGGGACAACCCTGTCTTGTGCCCCTAGTAATCTTAAAGCTGAGGGTCAAATTACCATTCACCAAAATCTTTGCTAAAGGGGCCCTATATATCCCTGTATAGCCCTACAAAATCTATTACCCAGCTATGACGGCTCCACATAAAATAGAGAAATTGCCAATTCACCCTAGCGAAGGCTTTGGTTGCATCTAGAGTGATGATAGCCAGCAGGATCTTAGTTTTTACCGCCATTGTGCTTTTTGTGATTTGGTGTGAATTTGTTCAGTAGTTTTTGAGAAATTAAGGTTAAAAAAGAATTGTATGTCAGACGGTTGGGTACGCATGAGGTTTAAAAATAGTAAAATGTAATAATTTTAGTAGTGACCCTGGGAGATGGGGCCCCATGGCCTTCACAAGGCTCATGGAGGGG
Organism: Triturus cristatus; assembly: GCF_964204655.1. Lineage (NCBI taxonomy): Eukaryota > Metazoa > Chordata > Amphibia > Caudata > Salamandridae > Triturus > Triturus cristatus. The sequence goes on along the minus strand of NC_140589.1, from coordinate 1,377,795,702 downwards.
GGCCACGTAGCCCCCTTTAAATAAACAGCACAGGGGGATGGGGTCCCCAGGGCCTATCAAGGCTAGGGGAGGGGAGCCACAAGGCCACGCCCCCTTTATTTTTATTTTTTACGTTTTTTAAAAAAAGGCTCTTGGGATGGGCTCTAACAAGACTTGGCGAAAGGGGGCCATGCAACCCCCACTTCTTTCATTAGAAACAGGCCCATGGAGATGGTGTCTAAGAAAGCTCGGAGAGGGGGACCATGTTGACTCCCTCCTCTTTTTATTCAAATAAACGGTCCAGCAGGATAGATTACCCAGGACCTAACAAAGATCCAGGAGGAGAGCCACACGGCACCCTTCCCCTTTAATTTAAAAAAGGGGCCTTGGGATGAGGTCTCCAGCAACTAAGAAGGCTTGATGAGGTGGCTGCGCTGCCCCTCTCTCCTTTACTTTAAGTAGTGGCTCTGAGGAGGGCCTAAGAAGGTTTGGGGAGGGGAGCCACGTGACCCACTTCCCCATTTCCTAAATAAAATAACTTCCTTGGGGATGGGGTTCCCAGGGCCTAAAAAGGCTCAGGGAGGGGGGCATTTGGGCCTCCTCCCCCTTTAATTAAAAAAAGGCCCTGGGATATGGGTTCCCCAGGGCCTACTAAGGCTGGAGGGGCAGGTGGATGGGTATTGTTAACATTGTTTATTCTATGGGGCGAGCTTACTCTGTACCACACTGTTTGAAAACAGTGAAACTCTCATAAGAAATACAACACAGAGCATCATTAAACAGTATCGAATAAGAACAGTGTACACTCTATGCAAAACTTGTCTAAAGAGCGACTATTCACTTAAATTGACCATGGTCTGAAGGTGCTAAAGATCATACTACCTGCATCCTTCATACTGTGGTGAAAACTTTACAGATAGCCCATCTTCTGAAGACAAAAAACACATGTACATAGGCTAGCACCTGGTGCACACAGTCTTCTATTTTAAGTAGAAATTGTCATGCTGAGACGATTTTGTCTAATAACTCAAGGCTGCTTACAATATTTAGTAGGTAGTACCTAGAATCTTTTCCCTGCTGTAAACGTTTTCTACAGTACCAAAAAACTTGTGTGGAACAAAATGAACACAAGTTGTCAACTGTCACCTGCATACAGAGTTACTCTTCAATACAAAGACTTATAACATGTTCAATATCTCTAAGCACCGGTCGTGCAGGAGCAAATGTGGTTTATAACAATTAACTGGACACAGGCTGTACAAAAGTAGGTAGAAAATTAATATGGTAGTAATCTACCACTATGTAAACTATAAAACAAACTAACACACTAATTGGATGATGTCATCAGTGATTTGGTCAGTGATGTCATCAGTGATGCAATTTGAGATGTCAGTAGGGATCTCATAAATTATGTCATAGAACATGTCATGAGTTGAGGCAAAAAAAATTGTTTAGACAATATAATTTTTTTAATATTGACATGGCCCGGTAGCTCCTCCACAAATAAAGTTTAACCAAAACCTTGACAAACCAAAATACGCATTTGCAAAACCAAAAGGCTAGGAGCCAATGTTAGACTTATTGGCTTTGACAATGCTTGTTAGTATTTAAATTGAGAATTCTTAATGTTAATTCACACATAGAGAGTAAGGTCTGCCCAACAGATATTGTGTTTTACTAGCAGAAATTACACATTTATGCAGAGTTTCGCTTTCTCTGGAGATTTGGATTTTGTTTGACAAACTGAGAGAACGAAGGTACTCTGCCAATCCACATATGGGATGTGCAGATCTGTGGCATTACATAAAATGAAGACGCAATAATGGTATGATCGCTACCCCAACAAAATGCAAAATGTGGAATTTGCTAAGTGTCTACACACAGACGTCAGACTTCTTAACCTTTGACCCCACATTGAATTCGCCAGGTAAACATCAGGAATAAAAGAATGTTACTGGGTTCCAGAGCCTGGAAGGTAATGGAGGAATTTCCATATATCACATTCCAAGTGTCAGTGTGAAAATGCATGGTTGATAAATAGATTCCTTGAAGTGCTGAGACAAGACTGTGCTATTTGTGGCATAACGCGTGTTCCCTTCAAATGTAGGTCATGTATTTTTCTTCTCTACAAAGTAAAATTAGAAACTCATTAAAAACATCCGATGGGGTAGGAATGGCATTTGAAACCACTAAAGGATTGCCTTCAAGGGATCTACTGGAATGTGTTGACAAGGTTATCGTGAAGGTGTGTAATTCGAATTCTAGGTGTCTATATTTCCAGTGAGATGAAGTGAATTACCTGACCAACAGGCACATGCTTTATTTCCATGTTCCATTTTGTCAGTGATTTAATCAGGGAAATAATCACAATGAAAAATACTAGAGTTTCTAGTACAAAGGCTCCCTCTAATGTGCATAAATAATAAACAGTGCCACAAACCTGGAATAGAATAAAGTCAGCTCTGACTGGGGCCACGTGTGGAGTAAGTATGCGTATAGATCTCGGGGCAGTACATTCGTGAGGCTGCTTGCTGCTCACTTTAGAGACAACAGAGCACAGCCAAATATTGTTAGATTGCACAAAGATAATTAGGAGAGAGGATTATCAGAATTCTTCTCCCCTTCAATTTAATCCTGTGGTTTGAGCAGACTTTCAGGAGATTTAGAAATTCTCCTCAAGTTGTAGATTCCGGTTAGGCTTACTCGAGTAGTTTGTCTTTTCGGTAAACAGAGTTAAGGAGTGAATTTAACGAGCACCTGCTTCAGCACATTCAGCTCTATTTTAATTGGTTAGCAGGAAATACCTGCGCTAAGGCTTTTATGAATTATGGCGGTGTTAGCTGACCTTTTTCAGCCGAAGGGCACCCTTAGTGTACATTAGTAGAAAAACAATCAAATATTTATGTATATGTGGGGTGGAAAGCACATTGAAGAGGCACGTGAATAAAGCTAGCGTGACAACTTTGTGGCTTTCCTTACCTTCTAATGGTAACCCCTCTGCCCTTTCCCAGTAGCACACTAAAATTACAACCCTGCTTTTATAAACTCCGAAACTAAAAACTTATAAAGTTAGGGGCAGATGTATTATTTTTTGGTACATGCAGTGCAGCTATCAACTTTGCCTGCATACCCTCACGGGTGATTAGCTGCCCTCAACAAATTTACATAACATAACAAAGTTGCTGAACTGCTTTATGCAATGGGAAAAGAGCAGTGCAGAGACAAATTTTTAAAAATGCCCTATGGCTTTTCTCATCCTAGGTGATGGTGTACAAACATACTGCGTATCAACACACTCAACGTTTGCGCCACAGCACAGATCTACGTATGTGTGAAGAATAGCATAGGTTTTGTACTGGAGGCATACCCAGGTACACTCCCCCCTTGACACAAAGTGAAGCAAAGCCGTGGAAAACCCTATTTGTGCTGAAAAAGGGCACTTTCCAATATAAAGTACCTTTCGATCTGGTAAGTAAATACCCCAGCAAGAGCTTGGACAACGTTGCATCACTTTGTGTGAATTACCGCCAGTTGAAACTCTTGCTAAATCTTCCTATGGGGTACAGTGCTGCGTTATGACAAAATATGATAAATGTTCCTGCTAGGGCCTAATTCACAGATTAGCAGAGTGGGACCACCCCAAAAATAGGCCAATTGACCCAACATCTGTGTTTAGAGTGTCACTAATTTCAATGCACTTGTAATATAGCAGACATGACATCCTTAACTTTTTTAGAGATCTCCTGCATCTGCCCACCTCTAAAAAAATCCCCTTACCATGGGTGGCTTTTTGTGGTATTTAACTCCCTCTTTGGGCTGCAAAACCAGGAGAACATAATTCCATCAGTGAAGATCTGGGAATATTGTCCCAGATAGGGTTTTTTCGGTACCTTTTCGGGAACTTAGGTGTGCATAAATTTAATGAATTAGCCCCAAAAGTTCTATTTCTATATAATTAAATGTTGTAATTTGATAGCTCTCGGGTGCATGAAATTCCCTGAATCATTTAACAAACTAATAATTGGTTGGCTCAATAGCTTAGACGAGAATTACGAAAGCGGGGGCATATTTATAACAGGCGGTGATAAATATCACAAAGCGCGCTTAGCGCTTTAATATTTATCGCCGTCTATCGCTGGAATTTATCGCCATGCTGGCGCTGTATTTACAACGCATAGCGCAATGGCGATATAAATTCCAGCGATAGCAGGGTAATCGCCGTTTTTCAGGGAACATCGCTGGTTTTCCAGAGATGTTCCCTGCAAAACGGCAATGTGCTGTGGTCGTAACACAAGAATCCACCCCCCCATGTTAGGTATGGGTTAGTCATGATTTTAGCAGACATTAGTTTTGGGCGAAAACAGCGGTTTTCATCCAAAACTAACGTATGTTAAAATGCGTGGGCCACCTTGTAAACATCAGCGATATTTACAAGGTTGTACTGCCCAGTGACGCCCACTGTTGCATCTCATTAGAGATGCAAAAGGGAGGTGTCGGAAAAAAGGGTGCTAACATGCGCTAATGCATGTTAGCACCCTCTTGTAAATAGGGCGATATTTTTATCTCCGCTTTTAAAAAAGCGGAGATAAAAAAGAAGCCAAAAAAGCGGAGATATAGCCCTTGTAAATATGCCCCGTGATTTATCCTCAGCTCCCCTGGCCATGGTAGCATAATGCAATCTGCACAAAAGCAGAGTGGTTTACTTCACGTTTCAGTCTTACAAAGCACATACACTAAACAGCAAATCTATTGAGTAAAAAAGGCAAATTGCTGGAAAAGTATACTGCAATGTGAGCACAGTTTTTATGTCTGAAATACTTCTGATTCAAAACACATTAGACATTTATCAATTGTTTAATGTAAAAAGGACTTACTAAATAAAACCTAATTCTTTTTTATCCATCATGCATGCTTTTACAGGCTAGCCTAATGGCTATCTACAAAAAGTGAATAGCTATCAACGCTTCAATTGTGTAAAAACCCACAAGCATTTAAGCATTAGCAATGGAGAACATACCTTTCTTCTTTATTTCTGCTGGAGGATTTTGTCTAAAAGGCCCTTTTTTTCAAAAGATTTAAGAAAGGAAAATTAGACAGTTCGTCTGGAAATATTTGCTCAGGAGTTGTTTTTTTCAGTTTCAATATTGCATGAAAAATATGCTTACCTTGTTTACACTCAATTTGGAGTAGATTCTAAAAAAACCGAGAAATATCACAAACGCGTGGTATTTGTCCTGCAATATGAGGATATAATGGTAATTGTCCTGCAATCTGTGTAGTGTTCAGAGGCATAGCTACACCTGGTGTAGCAGGTGCAGTGCACCGGGCACCAGAGCTCTGGGGGCCCATTCAACCGTGATAATTGCTGTATATTCCCTAAAAGCACTCTAAAGGGCAGTGTCCCCCTTTTGCACCAGGGCCCGTGGCATCTTTGCCACGTTACTGGTAGGGCTGCTCATTTTTTATAATCTAGGCTAACACATTTTGGAAACTACAGCTTTCCTAGCTCTCACTCTAGGACTGGACAGCAGAACGTTGAAAGTAATATCCGGTGTGCTTTATCCTGTTGAATTAGGGAGGGTGACACATTAGGAGCCAAATGTGGTTTCTCAGTTACAAGTTGCACTTTATGACATTTTTGAGGTGATTTTCTGTGGCAATGTCTTGACATGATGCTTGAGAAAGTATTCCAAGCAAGAATCCCAACCCCTATGTTGATTCTGCAACATGTGATCCTGTTTTGTTTAAGCACCACCAAGTACATATGGAATCCACTGTCAAATACATTGACTTTATTTTCAAATAAAGTGTCTACTTGGTCCATTATAATGCACCCTTAACAAGGCATGCTGGCCTGAGAATGTTAACATCATAATAATGCTGCATCAAAGCTTCTGTAAATATTAAGGTTGATTTTGTAACCTGTTATTTTATACAATTGCATATCTATGACATTACGGACCAAATTGTATCTTGTTAGACCGAGAAGTTGTTTTCCTGCTTCTGTTGGTGTAGATATCCCATGATTTCAGACGTTGTAACTCACTACACTGGCGAGTGCATACACATTTCTGGTGGGTCGGGTGGGTCCAGGCAATGACTGGAGATGTGTTCTCTGTTTGTCATGTCATATTTTCTGGTGCTTTAAAGACAGAGGTCAACTCTGACTCTTATGAATCCCATCATGTACCTCTTGTAAACATTATCACCTAACATGAAAAGTGCTTTGATACCGTTGGGTCTAGCTAGCACTATATAAAACTCAACAAAATAATAATACAGAGCACAAGAGTGAAATACTCTGACCTTAGGTAACTATAATTCATGCCCTTGCCATGCACAGCTAATTATCTGAGATATTACATCACTCATGACGGCTTCTATGACATCATTGATAATATCACTGTAACATTTGCAGTAAAATTATTGATGAGAAAACTGTACTTGGTGAGAGTACGAATTATAGTTCCCTTAGGGCACGAATTATAGTTACTTGAAATAACTCTAACTATAACACTGAATTTCTATGGTTTTCTGCATGTAAAATCTGAACCTTACTATAACGTCCCTGTAACTTTTGGTATTTTAGTGAATATATGTTTATGTATTTGTATATATGTATATCTATATATATAGATATACATATATGTATGTGTATAAATAGATATATATAATATTTAATATGTATAAAAAAATACACTTACCTGTGAAATACTTACATTTTCTATGTAAAGGCATGTGTGTCCGTGTGGTAACATTTCGAGTAGTAAAGTCATTTGTAGTAAAGGCATATGCATTGTAATGGGTAAAAGTTAAAGGTAATGCATGGTAACGGTTGAGTTGTAAAGGCTGTTTCCCGTGTTTGGCATGTAGTGTTGTATAGTGTCAGCTTGAAGGCTTTTGAGTATTGTCAGGTTGTAGTTTGTTCTTTAGTATGTCCTGTGTCCTCACATGGATCCTCAGAGTGGAAAGGGAAGTTTGTTATATCCTGTGTTGCTCTTTCCCTGTTGAGTAAGTGCCTAATTGCAGCCGGTGGTTTCAGGTGCTCAGCTCCGGCACTTAATTGTCAACACCGGGCACTTATGGCAATCTGCCACATGGTGGCGCTGTTTGTCTGAATTACAGATCAACATTACAGTGGGTTATTCATTTAATATACATTAAAAAATATCAATACCTGCCTCGAAAGCCATTGTTGGACCTTTGAGGGGCCTGGAATAGTCTGAATTGGCACCCTTGTGGGGTGTGATAGTCAGTAGTTGTGTTGGTTCTGTCACTGGAGGTGCTGAGAGGGGTAATGGGTGGTGCAAGCTACAGTGTTTTGCTGACGAGACCTTTGGCACTTAATTTTTGGTGTGTGTGATGCCAATGTTCCATGTCTGATTGAGATGGAAGGGTTCTATGCAGCCCTGACATCTTTCACTGTTCATGTGTCAATTGAATTTTGGGCTGAGCTGTATCAAAATCTCTACTCATGGAGGCAACATCCTTGCTCATGGCATGGTTTTAGATCATATTATAGTATGTAGATGGTTATTTCAATAAACTGTATCACTCCAGATCACCAGACCAGTCCAATCTGTAAGTCATCGCCATTGCCTTTATTTGTACAGATAACTCAAAATGTTATCTTTTAATCTACATCAATTGCCACATTTGTTTTCCTCATCTCTGAATCGATGAACCCTATATACTGCTTTAGAGCGCAGTTTTTTCGGACTTGAAGAACAAGGAATTGACCTAATCCAAGATGTCGGCATTTGAGCAAGTATAGAACAGGTTGGGTACCAAATTCACAATATAGTATGTGACTATTTAATTTTTTTAAACAGAATAGGCAATATTTCTAGAAGTGAATGAATGTCTCTTTCTAAATTGACTTAGTTTTTGGTTTAATTTGAAGGTTACAATCTAATAAGAAAATTACATCTTAAATCATTCGTGAAAAATGTTGTTTTCGTAAAGAGCATTTACTACATTACGGACCAAATTGTATCTTGTTAGACCGAGAAGTTGTTTTCCTGCTTCTGTTGGTGTAGATATCCCATGATTTCAGACGTTGTAACTCACTACACTGGCGAGTGCATACACATTTCTGGTGGGTCGGGTGGGTCCAGGCAATGACTGGAGATGTGTTCTCTGTTTGTCTTGTCATATTTTCTGGTGCTTTAAAGACAGAAGTCAACTCTGACTCTTATGAATCCCATCATGTACCTCTTGTAAACATTATCACCTAACATGAAAAGTGCTTTGATACCGTTGGGTCTAGCTAGCGCTATATAAAACTCAAAAAAATAATAATACAGAGCACAAGAGTGAAATACTCTGACCTTAGGTAACTATAATTCATGCCCTTGCCATGCACGGCTAATTATCTGAGATATTACATCACTCATGACGGCTTCTATGACATCATTGATAATATCACTGTAACATTTGCAGTAAAATTATTGATGAGAAAACTGTACTTGGTGAGAGTACGAATTATAGTTCCCTTAGGGCACGAATTATAGTTACTTGAAATAACTCTAACTATAACACTGAATTTCTATGGTTTTCTGCATGTAAAATCTGAACCTTACTATAACGTCCCTGTAACTTTTGGTATTTTAGTGAATATATGTTTATGTATTTGTATATGTGTATATCTATATATATAGATATACATATATGTATGTGTATAAATAGATATATATAATATTTAATATGTATAAAAAAATACACTTACCTGTGAAATACTTACATTTTCTATGTAAAGGCATGTGTGTTAAAGGCATCCGTGTGGTAACATTTCGAGTAGTAAAGTCATTTGTAGTAAAGGCATATGCATTGTAATGGGTAAAAGGTAAAGGTAATGCATGGTAACGGTTGAGTTGTAAAGGCTGTTTCCCGTGTTTGGCATGTAGTGTTGTATAGTGTCAGCTTGAAGGCTTTTGAGTATTGTCAGGTTGTAGTGCTGGAGCAGAGTTTTCTGATGGTGATAAGTAACACCCTCTGAAACGGATGCAGGTAATTGCATACAAACGTAGCAATCCCTAACTTCCATTGTCTTCACATATTCGTACAATAACTTTGAAAAAACATTACTAGAAAAATCATTAATTGACCTATCTTTATGTATGTAAGTATTACTAATTCTAGTTGGAACTACTTTTTGTGAACTCTTCTCTGCATTGGTCACATTCTCTGTATGCATCTCAAATGTACCTATTGTAACTCTAAAAGTAACTAATAAAGCTAAAACACCCCATAGTAGCATTAATAATCCAGTACAGCAGCAGCACATTTTACACCATCTTCTTAAGAAGGCACATCTAGTTTGGTTATTCTCTATGTTAGCCATTTTACTACTTTGACCGTGTCTTTTGACTTAGCCTCTAGTACTCCACTACTTGAGTTTCTAGAACTCTGGGTTACTTCAAACAACTAATTTTCAGTTTTTCTTCTTTTCACTTTCTCCAAGTGATTTCTTCTGTTCACTCAATTTGGATACTCATCACTCTTTACTTCATTTTCTTCAACATCAAATTGTATTAGATCTCCAACAATATCCTCAGTATCCGACTTTTCTCCAATGTCAGTCAAGATTACTTTCAGGATTTCACCTGTATCTTCCTCAACCACTTCTCGTACGGTCTCCTCTGGATTTCCTTGACTTTCTGCCTCTTCACCTTCAGACAGTGCCACGTACGTCCATCCCGGCGACCTATACTTCTGGTTAGGTTTTCTTATCCTTTTGATCTCCTCTGGTTCTTTTGACTCTTTTCGCTTTTCGCCTCTTGCTGGATTCTGACTCGACACCTCATTCACTTGTTCAGCTTTCGAGGTATTTGCTCTTATCAGTCTGTATCTCAGCCTCTTTATTCTGATGTTAGGCCAAAGATCTCCTCTTATAACCTTTTTTGGTCTTGTTTCTGTATTATTTCTTTCTCCAATCCAAGTTCTCTTTCTCAGAACTCGACCCTCTGATTTCTCATTCTCACTTTCATCCGATTCTGTTTCAAATGCCTCTTGTTCTTCCGCAGTTTTCTTTCGCTCCACAGTCTTTTTCACCACTGTTTGAGACTTCCCTACTTCTGTCCCTCCTCGGGTCTCCGACACGCAATCTTCTTGCTGCCTACTTGTCCCTTCACCTAGCTTGTCAAGAATGTTTCCTACACCTCCTCGGGGGTCTTCCGCAATCTGTCCCTCTCTATCTTCTTCTGACCCTGCTTCTTCAGGTATAATCTCAAGTGGTTCTTCAATCTCCTCCTCTTCTGATTCAGGAGTAGTTTCTGTGGAACTGCTCTTTTCTCTTCTTTTCCCTCCACTGCTTCTTACAGAATCTGATCTCCTCTCTGAGACTCTCAATGGTTCTCTCTCTGAACTTTGATTTTTCCTCACTGGTTCTGTGTCTTCATCATCACTGGAATCTGACTCTTCAAAATACTCCTTACCAGTCCCATCCTTTGGGTTTGGAACTCTCAGAGTATGACTCGCATGTACCCAGTTTTTCACACCAGCACGCTTCACTGCAGTTGTCGTAGTCAGAATAACTTGTCTCGGCCTTCCCCACCTTGGAACCAAGCAATTTCTTCTTCTGTGTACTTTGATTCTCACCCAGTCCCCTGGACTCAGATCATGAGCTTGCTTCTTCTCAAGTGTGGTAGCTTCTTCTCCAACCTGGTGAAACACAGAATGAACTGCGTCAGCCAGGCCTTTACAGTAATCCAAAATCATGTCATCAGTTATTGCCATCAACTTATTGACAGGTACAAATGCATGACGCATTGCACGTCCCATCAAAATCTCATGTGGACTTAAACCAGTAGTTCTATCTGGAGTAGATCTAATAGTCATTAGCACTAGAGGCAAGACATCAGGCCATTTCATTCCAGTGGCTAAACACATCTTACCAATCCTGTTCTTGATCGTGCCATTCATCTGCTCCACTACGCCAGAAGCCTCTGGCCTGTATGCACAATGTAGCTTCTGCTGTATGCTCAATGCTTCACAAATCAAACTCATGAGTTCATTATAGAAGTGTCCACCTCTATCAGACTCAATCGTTACTGGAAACCCGTACCTAGGAATCAACTCTCTTAACAGTAACTTTGCCACTGTTACTCCATCATTTCTCCTAGTCGGATAGGCCTCCACCCATCTTGAGAACAAACAGACTACCACTAGAACATACCTCAGTCTGTTCACTTGGGGCATTTCAATGAAATCAATCTGCATTCTCGTGAAAGGACCACCTTCTCTGCCTATCGTTCCCAGACTCACCACTGTCTTTTTCCCAGTGTTAAATTGCTGGCAAATCAAACATCTTTGACAGATGCTCTCTGCAATTGTCCTAAACTTTGCATTGTACCAAGTCTGCTTAAAAGACCTGATCATAGCATTCCTTCCCAAATGTCCCTGGCCATGATACATCCTTGCCATTGTCGACAGTATAGAGTTAGGCATGACTGGTCTGCCATCTCTATAGACCCAAACATGGTCTGTTTCTCTTGGGGCACAACCTGCCTTGATCCAGTCTTTCTTTTCTTCCTTTCCTGCCTCATCCTGCAACTGTTTCACTTCATCCCACGTCTCTAGGACATTAGTAAACATCACAGAACAAAAAGACATTTCACTTTCTCGTTCCCTATTAATCGACTGATTATTTTTCGCGCAATATTGTGCAATGTCGTTAGCAAACCTGTTGCCAACTGTCACAAAATCATCTCCTTGTCCATGAGCAGCACATTTCACAACTGCTAACTCTTTAGGCAGCTGTATCGCCTCAAGTAATTTTCCAATCACTTCAGCATTCTTTATTGGAGTCCCACTCGACGTCAAGAAACCTCTCTGCAGCCAAAGCTGGCCAAAATCATGCACAACTCCAAATCCATACTGACTATCAGTTATCACAGTCACTCTCAGATTCTCTCCAATTTTGCAAGCTTTTGACAATGCCACCAATTCAGCAACTTGTGCAGATTTCACTCCTTTCAATGGTGATGCTTCCATAACCTCTGAAACCTTGCACACTGCATATGCTGCACTCAGCACACCCTCATCATTCCTCAGACATGATCCATCCACAAACAGCACATGATCACTCTCAAGCAAGGGAAGATCCCTTATGTCTGGTCTCGAACATCCAAGTAACCTTGGAAGACAAAGGAGCCACAATGAACTTTGTGATTGTAACGTTGGTTCCGAGGAAATATGAATACGAAAGAAACATTTGTAAACCTAGGGTTTCCTTCTTCCGATTTTTTATTTTTGTGATTTTTCTGAGCGGAGATTTTCCAAATGTAGCGATGCTACATCCTTTCCTTCTCGCTCTGCTCAGCGGTTCAGCGGACGTTTTAAACATTTTATGTTTCTTTATTTTGTAATTTTCGTTATAAATGTTGTTAGCCTAGAGAGGGTCTAAGGCCACTTCTTCCCAAACCTGCGTTGGTGAGGATCGATGCTGTGAGGACGGCGACTTGGGAGACTTCTACTGAGAGACCTGTCCTGACCCATTCTGACATTTAGCTAGAATAGGTAATTATGAGAATAATGATTTACTCTGATTGATTTCCTTTGACTAATTTTAGATAAAGTATCATAATTTTAAATACAGTGTTGGTGGTTGTTACTTGTCAATTATTGAGTACTCTATTTTAATTATTGTTGTATAGATTGTTTAGATCATGACTCAAGACAGTTACAATTAGGTCTTATCGACCTCAGTGTAGATGTAGGGTGTTTAGGAGTTTTTCTTCCCACAGGTTCAGTGCTGATAGAGTATTTGAGCGTATGTTAGTAAAATGGGCCCAAGTGTATGATGAGTGCATGTGCGTGTATCTGTGAAATTACTCTATCCGTGGAAGTAGGGAGAATTTGTGCACCCCGATCTGCACCAGTAGTTTGTTCTGTAGTATGTCCTGTGTCCTCACATGGATCCTCAGAGTGGAAAGGGAAGTTTGTTATATCCTGTGTTGCTCTTTCCCTGTTGAGTAAGTGCCTAATTGCAGCCGGTGGTTTCAGGTGCTCAGCTCCGGCACTTAATTATCAGCACCGGGCACTTATGGCAATCTGCCACATGGTGGCGCTGTTTGTCTGAATTACAGATCAACATTACAGTGGGTTATTCATTTAATATACATAAAAAATTACTAATACCTGCCTCGAAAGCCATTTTTGGACCTTTGGGGGGCCTGGAATAGTCTGAATTGGCACACTTGTGGGGTGTGATAGTCAGTAGTTGTGTTGGTTCTGTCACTGGAGGTGCTGAGAGGGGTAATGGGTGGTGCAAGCTACAGTGTTCTGCTGACGAGTCCTTTGGCACTTAATTTTTGGTGTGTGTGATGCCAATGTTCCATGTCTGATTGAGATGGAAGGGTTCTATGCAGCCGTGACATCTTTCACTGTTCATGTGTCAATTGAATTTTGGGCTGAGCTGTATCAAAATCTCTACTCATGGAGGCAACATCCTTGCTCATGGCATGGTTTTAGATCATATTATAGTATGTAGATGGTTATTTCAATAAACTGTATCACTCCAGATCACCAGACCAGTCCAATCTGTAAGTCATCGCCATTGCCTTTATTTGTACAGATAACTCAAAATGTTATCTTTTAATCTACATCAATTGCCACATTTGTTTTCCACATCTCTGAATCGATGAACCCTATATACTGCTTTAGAGCGCAGTTTTTTCGGACTTAAAGAACAAGGAATTGACCTGATCCAAGATGTCGGCATTTGAGCAAGTATAGAACAGGTTGGGTACCAAATTCACAATATAGTATGTGACTATTTCATTTTTTTAACAGAATAGGCAATATTTCTAGAAGTGAATGAATGTCTCTTTCTATATTGACTTAGTTTTTGGTTTAATTTGAAGGTTACAATCTAATAAGAAAATTACATCTTAAATCATTCGTGAAAAATGTTGTTTTCGTAAAGAGCATTTACTACAATTATTGTGAGATACAATATTACGAAACATATGTTGTAGACGCATGCGGTGTTCCGTGAAGTACTGTTTAATGTTATGCAAGAATAATTAGGGGAATCACGTCAAAATCAGCCTGTGTGGCGTGCAGTTTAACCTTATGTTGCTTAATGGCAAACTCATTTATCATTGCGCTCAGGTACACACTTTTTAATGGCACGTTTATCCATCATAGCTTAGCGCTGGGTCCAGTGGAATTTGTGAATGGTTTGTTGCACAGTGGGCACTCTTAATGAGTGACAGGTAGTTACAGTTGCAAATAGCACAGCAGACGTGACCTTGCAAGGAACATATGCAACAGAAAATTGCATTTTCAACTGGAAACTTCATGATATTTAGGAAATCCCTCACGGAGTGCGCACCGCACGTGCTTATGAAAAAAATGCTCAGCTAAATTGTAAAACTTTTTGCGGTAACAAATCAGTGTTTAATTTACAAGGTAAAGAATTCATGTGACTTATTTCAGGCATGTCAGAAATGTTCCCCGGGGCCAGCGTCAACCGCTTAAGAGTGGACAAGACCTTTTTATAAATTAACAAGCATTTGCAATGCAATAGGTCTCGCATTACTGAAAGTTTGAGCTATTGGCTTTGCAAATAATAATGCAACACCAATAACTCAAACTTTTAGTAATGCGAGACCTATTGCATTGCAAATGCTTGTTTAAACAAGCATACACAAAACAGACAATACAACGTTAAACAGGCACAAACATATACTACACGGTGACTGATGCCACAGCTGTGGTAGCTGGCGCACAGTAGATGGAACCTCTGCACAACACGCAAAAAGACAAAAGCTACTTACACACACACACAGAGACTACCGGTCTTAGTGCAACTGAAATAGCACCATCACTTTTAAAAAGTTTATGTTCTGTGAGCATCTTCCCAACTTCTCCATGGCACATTTACAGAGAGCTCTCTCACTCGACAACAGTCTGCACGTTCTGTCATTAAATGCAGCCAACAGATAGAATAAAGACATCACTGCTGAAATTAAAGAATGAACTGCAAAAGCCAGCCGGTTTCCTGCAGATCACGTGCTCTATCTTAAAAACTGCCAGGTGTCCTACCATTGTCCGTCTCAAACTCACTCCGAGTCTGAGACTACGAAACGGCCGCCTCACATTGTGTGCCAGGTAGGGTAGCTCATCCCAACCACCGGTACCCATCTCGATCTTAACCTGCCCAACCGCTAACCACAGTCTCTTAACCAAACCATAAGATTGGCCACCAGCTTCTTCTGCCAGCCCTGGTCCAAGCACGACACATTGAATTGTGCCTTGCAGCAGTCTACCACTGCAATCCACGCCAATGTGTCCACTAATGCCACCCCAACAATAATGCATCCACAACTGTTAACTTCTAATGTCACCACGAACCCCAGCCTTGAAGAAGGCCTAGGCCTGCACGTGCACACCTGTTGAAACGTGTTGAATGCAAACCAACATGCCCGCAAACTTTGAATCTGGCTAAAGGCTTCCTGAATAGAATACCACAACTGGATTAAAAAAAACATTTGCAATAACGACTGTCTTACTGTACTCTGTCTTGTCACTTCAAACCCAAATCTTTTTATTGAAATTTGTGCTACTGTGGTTCTGGAACATAAAATAGTTCCTGACGCTATTGTTGTCTGTACTAATACATTGGTAGTATCATTCTATTTATGTATGCTGTGAATTTACCGCATTGAGGGCCTATCCCAGGTAATAAGAAACACACACACACACCAACACACACGCACACGTGTGCACACACACACACACACACATACACACACACACACACACACACACACACACACCAGAGACCATTAAATGCACAGTAGACTAAGGCTAATAAGTGGGAACCGGGACGTGGGGGCCCTAACACCTTTACTTCACAACATAAATGTATTTGAAGTCAACTTTGAAAGTGATATTGCCATTTCAGATGCGGATATTACTTACATTAAATACATCTAGCCCACAGAATAAAAACTAATTTTGCTGTAATATTTTATTTTCAAACAAAAAACTCTGTCTACTTTCCTTTTGAATTTTACAAATGCATTGCAGTGAAATGCAAATGGAAAGATTCACAAACTGGTCAGGTCCTCTAGAGTCATGGAATCAAATGAGTAATCCTGCTAACCCAGGAGTGCCACTGGTTTATTAATACCCGACGCATCAGTCACTTTCCATTATGACTTATGTTATCACTTCAAATTCATTTAAAATTCCAAGTAGGTCGTTCACAGTGCCAGCGGCCCCACTAGACACATGCGCTGTGCCACAAATCAACACAAATTGGGAGGAAATCCACTCTGCCCCTGCTCCCAAAGCAGCATCACTAACACAGCTACTGGACTCCCAAGTTTGGTTTCTCTGGAGTCACAATTTAAAATCCTAACTTATGGTGGGGTTAGATTTTAAAGTATAATTCCAAAAATGCCTGGTTTAGAAAGTTACAAAAAAGAAATTGACCTTTACTGACATTAATTGGCAACACATTTTATTCAGTGTAGTGGGCACAATACCTAATTAGCCTGGCCACTTTTTTATTCTCTTACATTGAAAAAAAATGTATAACAATTACATTCAAAATCAACATGCCATAGACTTTGGAACGCAAAACCAGTTGTGAAACTCAGATTGCTTTTTCGCAAAGCCACCACAACAATGAACATGCTTGTATTAACAATAACCAAACCATAACAATATACATACAAATGATTCTTTTTAGATTAAAACTTTATATGAGTAATGACAATTTTTATGTTGTCCCAGTTTTCAGTGCTAATGTTCAAGGAGTACATTTTTATTACTTTTCTCTGTACTCCTTCACAAACAAACTGAGGGTTGGAAACATTGCCTTTAAGGGGGCTTTAAAACAGGGATTTTCTATTTTCATCAGGTTCCCTTTGTCCCATAGTTTTTTTGCCAACTCCCTAATATTGAAAGTGTCGATGAGTTTCAAACCCGACTGTTATGGGTTCTCCTCAGAACCATGAACTGGGTGACAATATTTTGTATTTATCATTGCGCAGTTGTGTCTTCAATTGCCTTTTGGTAATGAATATGGCTCAATGATTAAGCTTATCGGAGCAGAGCTCCTTACTTTTTCTGTTCATGTGTGATATTTCCATTAATCAATGATTTGTCTTCGTTTATCCAGGTTTTGGATGTGTGTAATTTATCTGCCAGAGCAGACTACAACGTGGGTGGTTTCCGTGTCCTCAAGCCATTTTATAAAGTTGGCATTATCTTACTTTACCAATTTTATGCATTCTGCCTGTCTCTGAATGCACTTCTAGGGTGGGTGACAGCTGGAATTTGTGCATTCCCTCCAGACAACCATAAACAAAGGGAGCATCCTGATGGGCCATCCATAGCAGGATGGGAGGGAAGAGCTAACACTTACTCATGAAAAGGCTGTGCCCTGTCCTCAAACAAAGGAGTGCTTAACCGCCTGTAGTGAGTCCCAAGCAAGGGCAGGAAGGGCAGGGGCTCTGTGCACTTCAAAGGCCTCTCTTTGAAGTCTCACCTACTTAAAAGGCACACCTGGGTATACGCACTAGACCTCTGACACCTCCAACTCAGTACACTTCTGAACCTGTGGCTACTCTGCCAGGAAGAAAGGACTGTCACTCTGCTGGACTCTGCACTGCTGACCTGCTGACCTCTTGTCTGGGAGTAAGAAGGACTGGACCTGCATCTCTCCGCCACTTGAACCCAGAGTTGCTCCATGAGCTTGTCTGCTTGCCTTCTGTGGAAGTCTCAGGGAAAACAAGTACTTCAGTTCCACTCATCACCAGCATATGGACTCTTCCAAATGAGAGTGGTGCCCTGCCAAGTGGTGCAATCAGGTCCTTGGCCCTTGGAAGTGGGTTTAGAATGCTGCAACTGCAAAAACCCACGCATTGACATTGTTGAAAGGTTCAGAACCAGCTTATCTCCTTCAATGCCACGGCATCGCCACTGCTGCCAGGAAGAAGGACATCACATCGCCAGATTCACGGCTCGACGATGACGCATTTCCTACATCACAGGGGCTTGACAAAGACAAATTTTCGATTTGCATGGTTCGGTACCGACGCATCGCTTAATTTCCAGGATCGACACTGACGCATCTCCTCCTTTGCTCCTCGCATCTTGTCCTCGATGCAACATGGAGCAAAGGTACTTCTGTAGTGGCCCAAGGCTGGCCCCTGTTCTGACCCACACTCCATCGTGGTTGACCTGAACTTTTAGATTTGACCTCGTCTAGCACAACCAGAGAGCCCGTGTTGATGCTACATGTTTAAAGCACTACATTTCAAGATATTCTTTAAATATTCATAACTCCAGTTCTACTTATTGAATTTTAGTTGTTTTGGTCTTGTTTTGTTCAATTAATTAAACTCTATTTTTCAAACTAGGTGGGATATCTTTTTGTGTGGTGCTTTCACTGTTTTACTGTTTAAAATGTAGCACAAATACTTTACACATTGCCTCTTACGTTAAGCCTGCCTGCTCTGTGCCAAGCTGCCAGGCGTGAGCACAGGTTAATTTAGGTTGTGTATCTGGCTAATCCTGACTAGGATTGTGGTTCCTGCTTGGACAAGGTGCATACCTCTGACAACCAGAAACCCAATTTCTAACAGTTACTAAAAGGCCAAGTCAATTATGCTCTCTTGCAATGGACATGAATATTGAGCTGCAATTCAACTCTAAGTTCCTGAACCAATCAGTGACTTATGGGTAGATCTGGTATGAATTTAACACAATATCATATTTCTTGCTTAAACAACTGGCCCCTGAAAAGCCAATTTCTATTTGTTTTGCATGATATAACAAATTAATGCATCACAGCAGCAGCTGAAAGCTCAAAGTACGCAAACATTTCTTACAAAAGTATAGATTCGACAATAAAGATCAGTAAGGACCATATGAACTGAACCATTTTGAGGTTTTGCATTTTTTGAGTCGCAGAAATAACATGGTTTGCATCCCCATAATTAAGTTGGTCCATGTGCCCCTTTTGAGAGTCCGAAAAGATTTTACAACTCACAAAATTGGTTTTGCAGATCATCACGAATTACAGTAAGGAGGGGACATGGAAGGGAGGTCTGCTCCTTTCTGTGATTCGCAATGGTATGTATCAATGGTGTGCGACTACACTTGCATTCTGAAACCAATGAATAGCTACAGAGACCCCAAAGTTAGTGGAAACTGATTTGCACTGGGAAAACTGTCTCCAGGGGCCTGCTTTCTCTTTATGAATCATGTTGCGCAGCATTGGGGGAGTGGGCAGTGGTCCAGCGGAAAACTGCATGCTCCCACCAAATTGTTACCCAATGGGAAACATTTAAAAGAACTGTCCCTTTATTAGACATGGACTGCTTTTAAATTAAAATGTCTTTTGGGAAAGCAAATGCCACCATTCCTGCATTCATAACCATTCACAGGGGGTTGCAAATTGAAACCTGTCTAATTAATATTGGTAAAGCAGGTCATTTTGTGAACGGCTGCAAATATACATTTTCGTAATGTGACCTGCTTGACTCCTAGTAGGGGGACATATTCTCTGTTTGCACGTGATTTCATAGATCAACTAATTAATAGACGTCTAATTCTGAGAAACCATTTCCCCTAAGCTTGTTAATCAACATTTTAAATGAATAGTATTTACCGTTCATTTACCATTTGGTAGAAATCAGTTTATGGACTATCGTTTTTCAAATTGCCGTTTCCATTCTTTTTTAAGGTACGATGAAATTTGTCTTAAAATGGGTTCTCTACAAAGATCATGTTTTCATTTCAACCCTTTCTCTTTACATATCCTGTCACTGGATGACTGAATTTCTCACCTTCCCAGTTCTTTCTGCCTCCTTCCTTCTCCTTCTCTTCCTTCCACTCTGTATTTTCTGGGAACACCTCCAACCATGCTCCTTTACCCATTTTAAAAATGATTTTCCTCACCCCCCTTTAGCCCCCCTTTTTCCACTTTATTGTTGGAGGCACTTTCCTAACAACAGTCTGTCTATAAATTCTTATCCTAATCTGCTTCCCATTATGTTTGTCTTCTTACCTGTCTTGTCAGCTATGATATTAAACATATGTTTCCTAATTAGGAACCACTATGGCTTCACTTTCATTTTCTTGTAGAATCACATTTCTGTTGTAAAAACATTTTTTGTAGCTTTTCTTGGAGGGTTGTTTTCTGTTATTTCAACAAAACTATATTTCAATTAACATTTTACATCAAATATATTTGGTCATTCAGGTTTTCAGAAATGGGTATTTATTTACACTTGCCCCCAAAGCTGCTAGGCTGGGAGTGAGAATAGTCAGCTAGCTATGTCGTCAACTAGAATTTGGTTGGATTTTGGGATTAAATATACATTAACATTTTTGTAAGACAATTTCTATGTAGAGTTGAGGTTGTGGCAAACAAACAACATCTATATTTTTACAAGAGATGTTTCACAGCACCATAAGTCAGAACTACTTAGGAATACATTTTGCTTCTCATCATGGCATGTGCCACTGGTATTATTAACATTTAAGCCTGTGGTAGGATTGTACTAGAGAGTATCAAAAACAGAGTATGAAGGGTCACAATTTCATGACCACAATATCAGGAGACAAAAGTTCACAGAGGTAGATATTGATTTACAATTCCTAACTCCACATCACCACTCTGCAAAAACGACTACTGGGTACAAACCCATAAAAATTCACTTAAAAACCAAAGGTGACAGGAACATTATAGTTAGGAAATAGAATTTAAAAAAAGTCTTAGAAATTCACTGAGAAAAACAAAGTTTACAAACGCGTTATTGTTAGGCTCAGATTTCACTCGTACAAAACCATAGAAATTCACCAGTTATAGTTATCTGAACTAACTATAACTTACGCCACTGCAGTGCACTACTTATGACCTCACATATTATATCACTCATGACACAGTGAGACTTAAAGACATATACTAAGCCACTGCATATGTTAAATTACTAATGCTTCTGTACTAGTAATCAGTCATACTATTTCCAATATATATTATCTGAGTGGCTGTGTGTCTCTCTGTATCAGTGTGTGAGGGGGTGTACAAGTGGCTGTATGAGTGTGTAAGTGGGTGTATTAGTGACTGTATGGGTGAGTTAGTGGCTGCGTGAGTGGCTGTATGGGGCAGTGAGTGGCTGTATGAGAGAGTGCCTCAGTGTGTGAGTGCCTGTATGAGAGAGAATTAGTTACCTCAGAATTAGTTACCACAAGTGTGTAAATTACTTGCTGATGCAGGTTTAACTTTAAATGCTGAGAAATGTGAGTGCCACAAAATAAAACCCAAATTCTTTGGCTATATATTTTCTGATGGGGACACAACGCTGGGTCCAGCTCTAGTACAAGATTTGTCAGCCACCAATCCCCCACAAGATGTGATCATGTTACATTCATTCCTTGGCATGGCCAGCTACTGTTCCAAATACACACATGATTTTGCCACAGTAAGTTCACATGAATGTGAACAAAGCTTTAAGAAAATCAAGCATGCAACTGAGAATGGCACTGAAATGACCTACTTTGATCCAAAGCACCATACAGAGATAGTTGTTGACGCAAGCCCAGTCGGGTTGGGCGTGATACTTGCCCAACACAATAAGCACCCAAATGCTCAAAGGCATATTTTGCAAGCAGAAGTTTGACACAAACCGAAAACCCCTATTCCCAACCAGAGCAAGAAAGCTTAGCAGTGGTATGGACTTGTGAACATTTCCACACATTCCTGTATGGAAAACCTTTCACTCTTGTAACAAATCATCAAGCATTGCTTACCATCTTTGTCAAACTCAAAAGCCAAGATGTCTCCTAGAATTGAACGTTGGGGTTTGTAATTGCAGGAATATGACTACACTATCGTACACCGACCAGGGTAAGATCAAAATCCTGCTGACTACTTTTCACGAGTGCCAGTACACTGCCTTGGTACCCCTTCTAAAGCGGCTGAAGCCTACATTAACTTCATTGTCAAGTCCAATACACCTGCTGCTATTTCATTAGAGCAAATCATTGCTGCAACAAACAAAGATAGTGATGTGTTGATGCTAAAAGACATTATTGCACATCTGTCCTGGAAACAGCACACTCAACCTTTCACATGTGACAACGAATATCAAAAGTTAAAAAATGTGAAAGATAAACTATCAGTTTCCCAAGAAGGTATTGTCTTATAAGGTTTAATAATTGTCATACCCGAGAGTCTGCTACAACAAGTAATTGAAGTGACCTATGAAGGACATCTTGGACTTGTTGCCCCTAAATGAGCTCTCCGAGATCAAGTTTGGTTTCCTTTTCTTGATGAAAGACTTGAAAGAGAGTTGAAGGCCTGTCATTTGTGCAATTGTTTGTCTCCCAAAGCCACTCAACATGCCTTGAGTATGTCCGATTTACCAAAACATGTATGGGAAACATTCACTGTTGAATTCTTTGGCCCTCTTGACAATGGACATCACCTAATGGTGGTTTTTGATGAATACTCTTTTTTTTCTTTCATATAAGATCTCTCATCGACCACTCAAGAAAGAGTGATCAAGAGTTTAGATGGGATTTTTGCAATATGGGGTGCTCCTTAAATTCTAAGTCTGACAATGTCCACCATTCAACAGTCAAGAATTCAAAGACTTGCTTAATCACCTCAGTGTGATGCATCAGAAAAGCCCACCTCTTTGGCCACAAGCAAATGGCACTGTCAAACGCTTTATGAGCACACTTAAAAAGACCGTCCAGAGTGCTACATTGGAGAAGCTTCATCTGAAGGCTGCTCTCCACGTTGCTCTTCAAGCTGAGTGGTCAACTCCTCATTCAACGACAGGTGAAATTCCTGCCACCCTGATGTTCGGGAGAGCCATGATGACCAAGTTATCACAATGGACCAAGAGAAGATCTACTACAGATGGTGAACTTTGTCAAAGAGACTTGTGCCATAAACAAACTAAGAAGGTATGTGCCAAGTCAATGTGCCAAGAACACTACTTTTAATAATGGTGATCGATTATTGGTGCAACAACAGAGAAGATGCAAATCTTATGCTCCCTTTGGTGCTGAACCATTCAAAGTTGTGACTAGTAAAGGACACTTGGTGACTGCTCACCGTACTGGAAAGTTTATTATGCACTTCAGGCATCTGCCTCATCATTCATCAGTACCTGATGTCAGAGATGAGACTGGTTCGATTGAGACTGTAGAGAGCCCCTTGACTGCATCTGTCACTACATCACCTGTGCCAGCCATGGACACTCTTTTCTCTCTTCCGAGCTTCAGAGGACATGATCTAGGTGTTTGGTCAGAGCTCCATGATGACTTATTGAGTAGTTGTAATGTATTTGCATATATGTCTGTAATCTTTTTAATTTGTTTATCCAACAAAGGGGGAGATTTAGTGTCTTGTGAGTTACATAGACTGGGGTGTCACACTCTCTGACACCCCAGTCATCAGCACAGCAATCGATGGTTGAATTCATCACCCCGTTATTTCCATCTGTGCATGCAGTGTTGTTCTGGGGTGTGGAGTGATAGTGTATAGTGTGTAAGGGATATGCTTTTAGATATGAGAGAGGTGTGAGTGTATGTGGGGGGTTGTTTTTATTGACTTTACCGCATTTTTTCTGTTGTTGACATAAAAGTGCTGAGATTAGATGCAGCATGTGTATTGTATTACTATCTACACAATGATAACAGTTATAGTAATGTACATGTAGAATGTTGTAAAAATAAATAAAATGTTATCTAAAATGTGAAATATATTTTTTTAAAAAGGAAAAAAAACATAATAAAATATGAAATAATAGCCAATAATTTTGTGTGGAGAAGAATATCTTTTATGCCCTATAACTGCGATCAGTAGAGGCAAAATCAAAGAAAAATAGGTCTAGAGGGATTGAGTCTTTGTATTTTTGTTGTTTATTCCCCCTTCTCCCTGACCTTTCAAGCAATCTCTTTTAGGGGTCGCCTTGCCATTCCAAATTGACATAGGCTCTAGGCATGATTTTAGTTTTGGGAATAGCACTGGAATAGCCACTAGTCTTGACTTTTAAACACTGAATATTTTTGCATGGTTTGCTATGAACATATGTAGCTAAATTGTGGTTTTAGTGATTAGCATCTCATAGCACATTAATGATTCAAGGTGCATCGGGCGCTCCGGGTCTAGTCTGAGTTTCATGGGCTAGTTGCCCACAGTGAACTTTTTTCTAGGGTGCATGTTTTGTAGCACACGTTGTCAGCAAGCCATTTTAGGAGGGGGTTCCACTATTTGCCACCTACCATTTTGTTAATATTTCTAATTGTTAACATAGTATTTAGTTATGTGTGTATGTTAATGAAGTTGTTTCGATTAAAAGAAATAACACTGATTAAGCAATGATTTATTGAGTAATTTTAATCTGTTGCAAAGTTGGGCTCTTGTAGCCCACAATACCTCTTTGAGGCAGCCTTGGACGGTTATGCACCACCACACTGAAAGTCAAGTGCTGAAAGAAGTGCTTGCTACCCAGTTTGGAGGTCTCTAGTATGGTTGCCCAAGGACACCAGCCGCAAACCCCCCTCACATCCCCCAGCTGAGATAATTAAGGTGCAGTATGCGCTGATTTCTCAGGGACTTCTCGGATCACTATTCTGAAAAGAAGGGTTTAAAGCACACTAGTATGAACTGCTTCTTTGACATCGGTATTCCACTGGTATCTTGGATTGGGTGTGTTGACTTCCATGGAGGCAATAGTTGATTGTCGGTTGTAGCCAGGTTCCTATGGCGATAGAGCCAAACGCTTGAGTAATTGAAAGATCATAATATGGGTTGCAGGATTCTGAGTAGTTTTTAAATATTTTGTGATGTATGAAAGATCAAATTGTCAGTAGGGTCCATTCAGGAAACAAAGACAATGTACAGCGAGGAATATGCCTTCATGTATGTTATGGCTGAACTTAGCCTGATAGTTTGTAGTGATGCAAATCTATTCTTTTTGTTAGCGGACTACCCAAGGAAGAATGTCTGAAGACAGCCTGGTTTCCAACTCAAAACATTTTCTGCTTTGAGCAAATTGAATTATAGTCTACCTCTTTGCGGTTTTATCTTTGCCTATTTAGCTTGTATGTACATTATTAAGGGCATACAAGAATGCCATGACAAGATCTGTGCAGCTCTAATCACTTGTCGGATTAAGTAGACAGTGGTCGGATTGAGTAGACAGGAATACATTTATGAGCATGTTCAGTTAGAGGTTTGTTTTTTCCTAAGGAATTATATTATGAGGAAATATGACCTCAGAGTCAAATACAACACACAGTTTTCATGAGTTTCTTCAATGGGAATGGACGGTGTTCTAGGCCCAGGGACCACGGCTAAGAGAAAGACTAAGTTTTTTTTCTTCCCTACGACAAACAAAACTTCTATTTTAAACTTTAATCACTAATATCTATAGGTAGATGTAGTGCATTTATACAATTATGTTCTGTAGCGTTTTGGCACATTTCCAATACAGAGCTATATTTTGGTATTGTCTGCACATATCCGAAATTGTAGGGGGGAGAAATTCAATTAGCCAGCTTATGGGATGCATATGCATTATAAAAGAGTATATCTGAAAACTTTTCAGCTATTCCACAGGTACAATTTGCATTGTGAATTGAACTATTCATGCATTTCGTTTTAGGCAGACTTGCAAATTCAATTAAGGGAAATGCCTCCACTCAGGGCCAAAGCCACAAAGGTTACTTACACTTTTGAGTCCGTTTACTGCTTTTGTGGTACTCACAAACTGCAACTTTGGTGTAACCTATGCTTTTTTGGTAACTTACACTCTTGTAGTAAGTCCAGCACCACACATGGCCGACCACTGGTACTGCAACACTCTCCAATGAAAAATAATGGATGTAGGGACTTAAAATATAACCCCAAAGGAAATAATGTTAAATTAAACTAAAATATTTAAAATGCCTAAAAATATAAATAAATACAAATAATGTAAAAGTTTTATTTGAAAGCGGCTGATCCACTATTTCATGATTTGGTGTTTAGATGCAAAATGTGAATGACAGTTGAACAGATTAATGATTGTCTAATGCTGGCCCAATGTTGATATGTATAGATGTATAAATGTTTTATTTATGATTTGGTTTTATCACATGAGGCCTGCTTCAGACCTAGACTTAAAAGCACGAGCAATGACACGCCCCTTGGTCGATGTCTCAGAAATGTAGAGAGAATAGAACCTGCCCATTAGTTACAGCTAGGCCAATGCAATACCTTATTAACCGGTATCATCTTTTTAATTCATTTAGGGACTTCTACCATTTGGGCGAACCGAGAAAACGTCATGTCATTTTAAACACGTGATCAAAGCAATAAAAAACTGTTGTTGAGGCACTCCTGAGCTGATCACTGTTAACTGGTACACAGAAACACGCGAGAGTTCATGAGCGCATGACATCACCAGACTGATCGCTCGCACCACTGGTGTAAGGAAACTCGAGGGGGCCTCCCTGCAAGGCATGTGGAGGGGCCCTCTCTGGGCTCCATCAGGAGCTATGCAGCCAGAGTGCTGTGCTAGGGGGGGCCCCCTTGAGATTGAGCCCCCCGCACCACGGGGGCCGCGGGAGCTCTGTGTTACGCCCCTGGCTCGCGCTCACGCTGTGATGAACAGCATTTCCCGTGCCTCCTTGAGGGCAGTGTTTTTTGCAGCATGACTGCCTACCAGGGCAGTGATTGCTATGAGAGGGACATGAACATAGCTACTGTTTTAACCGTCTTCAAAGGAACCCGGACTGCCATACATTCAGGATTGTTCCACTCTCTCCTGAGAGTCGGGGTCTCATACTATTCACCAAGAGATAAGGTAGCAAATTAACTCAGTGCAGTCCTTGGCTTCCTAAGCTGAAATGCGTTGTTGAACTAAAATATAAGTCGGGAGTAAGACATTATACAACGGGAGCCCTTGAATGGAACATTCCTACCACAATAAATTATGAAAATTAAACAATTGTAATTCAAGGTATAAGTACGTTATGTGAGGTTTGAACCCTGGACGAACTGTGGGATGTATGCGCCAATTGATGGAGCCCAAATGTGAACCTTTCCAGATGATCTAAACGACAATTAACTCGATGATTTAAAGTAGTTTGGCATGAATAGAAATAATCCCTTTGTGAAGAGAAGGCCATACGCCAGCATTCCATTGTGCATGTGGAGCATTCCTGGCCAGCTCATTAGCACAACATAACAACATATCCTGGAGCACATCCCGGCCCCTTCATTGACAACTCAACAATTACACAGAATAAAAAAAAAGGCATTACTTTCAGCTCCTTTGTAATGCTCACACACGCGGAGACATCCTCTACACAAACGTACACATACACACACACAGAAAAACCTACAGGCATTCATATACACATAGACCACCATCACCCCTCATACTGGCACACAGACAAACATACACATTGGCACATATGAACATGCAAGCACCCATGCACACACAAGCCTACATAAGCACACTCAAACTACACACAGGTACACGTAACCATGTGCACTTGAAATCAATCAAAAAGGGACAAACACACGAAGAGGCACAACACACCATACATGTATGATTGTATTGTAGTTGATTGATTGATGCATGGGTGTGTATATGGACGAATACAAAGAAGGATGGCTGTGCGGTTTGTGGTTGTGGATGGGGAGATGAATGCTTGGATCCAGGATACAGCTCTCTGAAACCCCAATCCAGTCGTCGCTTATTCACAATAAAGATTTTGCAGCAGTTACAGGTCCCAT
Organism: Triturus cristatus; assembly: GCF_964204655.1. Taxonomy (NCBI): domain Eukaryota; kingdom Metazoa; phylum Chordata; class Amphibia; order Caudata; family Salamandridae; genus Triturus; species Triturus cristatus. The sequence continues at coordinate 1,377,767,954 of NC_140589.1, read as the reverse complement.
CGGAATTATACCTTTTTTACGTTCTCTTGGTCATTTCTGCTGCTGAAAACAGCTGAAATCTTCACATGACAGTACAGAAAATGAGGAATTTCTGGGATAATTGGACCCGGAATTACAGATTCCTTATTTCTTAGTGGAGCCTCAGGGTCCCACTCATAATGGGCTGGATTTTCCCAACCCACAGATGTGCCAATACCCCCACTATCAGTAACTCCGGGGTGGGAAAATTCCAGTCCATTTTCAGTACCACTCATAATGAAGGATAAGTTACAACTTGAGCTGCAGACAACATAGCTCACAAAAAAGATCTCTGGTTGCTTCTCTGTGTGATTTCCTTATTTTCACCTCGAGCAAAATGTCTTCTCCATTGGAGAAGCTCCTACTGCCTTTACAATACTTCCCCGTACATGGATGTACTCCTACCATTGACAGAAGTATATTTCCAACCATATTCTGAGTGGAAATACACTTTACCTAACTTTGTAAATAATAAACATTTTACAGATTTTGCTTCTTTGCGAATTTTTCAAGGCACACAGGCCCTAGAATGCCAACTCCTGGTCTTTCAGAGGGGATTTGCTAAAATGTAAAATCACAGTGTATCTGTGTAATTTAAATTTGAGTACACCGTTTTGTGAATGTAAATTTACATTTTAAATACACTTACATAGCTCCCCCAGGTTTGAAAAGTGCCTTATTTGCTAACAAAGTTTCACCTTTGACCATTTCAAGGCCACAGAGCTTGATTTTGTGAATCCTTCATGGTCCATGGAGCATGAAGAGAAGTGACTTCACCCCATCCTACTGTCTGTTGAGTGGTCAATGCTTACAGCACCAGCATGAGGTAAGATGAAGCAGCACCAGTCGAAGAGGCCATGGTGGAGTCACACTGCTCGTGGCTCGATAGATCTCACGGCTTGGATTCTTCCTTGGGCCTAGACAAAAACCCGCCACTCTGACAAGCCAGGTGTCCACTACTCGTGGTCTGGGAGAGTACTCACATCAGGATGAAAGTATCTCAGTCACTATGTTTCTCCTTTGGTTCTCTTGATTCCTCTTGGCATGAACCATTAACTGTAGTCTGATCTTCTTTATTGTCAAATGGCTTCCTGGTGCGTTAGCTCTGAAGTGGAACTTGAAGAACATGAGTTCCTCCTTATCCTCTGTCCAGGGGAGTAAATGTTTTTACTCTTACTGTTGCATTCCTTTGAGATCCCGTAGCCTCACCCTCACAGAGCAGTGCAGGTCCTTCCCTAATATGGCAATGAATGTCTTTGCCTCATCCTTCTCAGCTCAATCACCGCCCCCATCTTGCAAGTAGCATCCTACTCATGTAAGAACACGTCCAGTGCCTCCCCTGAGGAGCTGGCCAGTCCTCTCCTTTCTTAGGCAAAGTCACAGAGGGTCCAATTCTCAAAGAGTTTCCACACATGGCAGAGTCTCCACACAGTGCACTCTGTGCAATGCGCCGTGAGGAGACTCCGACACAAATGCTGAAACTCTTTGTGAGTCGAGGCCTGAGTTCTCTGGTCTCCAACTTGACAAAAGGAGTTGGCGATGAATACTCCAATCATTACAATTAACCATTGAACAGGGTGGACTGGCCTTACCGCATGTACGTACATACTATGATGCAGCCTTCTTAGATTTATCAGCTAGTTTATAGGCTTTTAATGGGTTAAAAGATCATTTATTTTTGGATAAAATGGTGCAGGAAGCCGGATCTCATATTCCGATATTTTTAAAAACCTCCAAACTACCGAAAAGACGAGATATAAGACGTTGAAGGATAACTCCCTCAGACTTCAACTCTTTTTTAAGAGAACGGGCTCCTCAGGGTTTCACTATTTAAAATTGAAGGAATGCAAAAACCTCGACCTTCAAATCAAATCTTGTCACTTAAGAAATTGGAGGGTTTGTGGGTTAGAAGAGTTAATTCAAGATAGGGTAATCACTTGGCAAGAGGTGCTGCTGAGGACTAGAGATCAGAGTCACCCAGTTTTTTTTTTAGTTTTGCAGATTGTTCATTTCTTGAATCGACAGAATTTCTCCTTTGGAGCACCGACCAAACTGGTGACAGCAGTTTTTGGAGATAAGTTAAGAGGAGTGGGGAATTTGGTATCGCGTGTTGTGTAACCAGGGTCAACCCCTATTGGTGGAGAGCCATCTTGAAAGGGTGACTCGGGAAACGCAATGTACCTTCTCCAATCAAGAATGGAAAGTCATATGTTTGCGAGGGAGTAAGGCTCTGAGAGCAGCCAATTTTAAAAGAATGGCCTTCCTATTGCGGTGGCTGGCTTACTTTACACCAAAAGCACTAAATAAAAAATATCCGGAAGTCGAAAACAGATGCTTTTGTTGCCAGGCAAGAGTGAAGGGGCCTGGCCCCATATTTTATTTACATGTCCTAGAATAGGGCCATTCTGGGGGAAGATTTTTTCTGCTTTAAACAGGGCAATCAAGAAAAGGATATTGCCAGAGGCCTAGGTGGCCCTGTTCGGAATTAGTAAAGATAGGACTAATTTGAGGAAGGCTGAAGAGATCTTTCTTTCTATCGCCTCGCCTCCTTAGTAGCCCGCTCTTTAATTCTTTAGAATTGGAGGTCGAGGGAAGTTCCCACATATGACAAATGGTTCAATAAAATGAAATGGATGAGGGCTTTCGAGGAAGCTCACGCGATGCAAGTGGGCGCTTCCAAGAAGCTTAATTTAAATTGGAGGTTCTTAAATAATTTGGAATATTAGATTGACTAGGAGTATTATACTGAAACAGAAGGTATGCTTTAGACAATTGTTAAGATTGGTGAAATTTGCGGTATCTACATAACAGTTTGGAGGGGTTCTCTGGTTAATTATTATTATAGCACTTTAGCACACGCACTTTAGTACAGTGTTATTTCGGCACGTTTTCACTTTAGCTCTTAAAATATATCAGCAGCTAAATATGATTGCTTCATCCAAGATGGATTCTCTGCTTTTATTAATATATAAGAAATTAATTTGATCTTATCCAAATGTTACCTCATAAACTATTCCTGTTATAGTAGTTCACATGTGATTGCTCTGTTCTCGTTGCTATGCTCAATAAAATATTAAAAAAAATCAAAAATAAAGAATACTCAAACCCTGAAGCATAGAAAACTTTTCAGTCTCAGAGATCCCAGATCCTTGAAGGGAAATCTTGCTACACTTGTTGGATGTCTGTTCCACATCTTTCTACTAAGTTGGCAGGCAGGCAGGAGTTGTGTGTTCAAATAGTTCAATTCTGACATTGGTTCAGGGCACTTCTGCCCTTCTGCTTATTCTTCAAAGAAGGTTGTATGACGAAATATCACCAATAAAAATATCAGCGACAAAAGTATTGCCAAAAATGTTGTGGAAAACATACATTAACTTTAAAAAAAGATATCTGTAATATAAAAAATATATAAAAATGTGTAACTTACAACTATAAAATATATACTTTAAAATAATTGCAAAAACTATACATAACATTAAACATAAATAATAAAAAAACAAAAACATTATTTGTAATTACAGTGTACCTTACATGTTTTTAAATTATACACTAATAAAATAAAAATAAAAAACAAATTAAAATACTCCTACAAAAAATAAATAACAAAAACATTTACTTTTAACAATTTCTTTTTTATTAAAACATAACAAATGATGTTAAAATATATATTTTTTTTAAGTAATAACATTTTGACTTGGAGGGGCCAAATTCACTACTTCCACTCCAACCTGACCAACAGTAGGGAAAATGTTGGATTCTGGACCTTTGTCATAAGGTGTGAGTCTAAAGGCAGCAGAACCCCAAAATAACAGGACAAGGGTAAGGGAAACTGTTCCACATAACTGCTTGTTAACTCGTGGGGTTAGCCCTTTTAATTAACAAAAGGCCAGGAAAGACCAGAAGGAACGCCTTTGTTTCCAGGGGCCTTTTGTCTCCTCTCTTTAACACTATCAGTGTGACCAATTATAAAGGATCCCTAGAATATCCTGGGTACGCCCTACAATTCCCATCTGCTGTCTGAGCTCTCCTTACAACCCTCCATGTTGTGTGCCCCTAGCAGCAAATTTTTAAAAATGGCTATGTGTGGCTATGGAATACAATCTCTAGAGATGCAAACTATGCACTCATGTGAGATTAACACCTCACATGAATGGGCAAAGGACCAAATTGCAGGAGACTGGCAGACTAATTTGAAAAACATGTAAGAGGCCAGTAGGTGACGTCCCCCTTTACGGACAGGTACAAATACTTGCTGTGCCATTAACTACAATGTAACTTCAAACACCGTCAGCCTCTATGGCACGGTGATCTGACAGTAGTCACGCTCCATAAAGAAGGATCTTCTAATGTACTATTCTAGACCACGAACCCCGCTCTGGGCCGCAAACTGTGTCACATAACCTCCAGTGCACATGCATGATAGTTGTGTGTGCTGCGATATGGGTGAAAAACTCCAATTTGTTATGATGAATATGCGGCAGGCGTGCAAACTGCTCAGAGCCGTGCAGGGGACCTTCTCATAACAAAAGCAAAATATGTTTTAACTTTGCAATTAGTTTCTCCATAACAGGTCTTTGAAAGATTTTTTTTTTTAATGAAATTACATTTATTTCATTAACATAGGCACCCATACATATTGCTAAGATGTGTATATATGTTTGTTGAGATGGGGCATCCAAATTTCCGTTGAAGGATTGCACTCCCTGAGCTGGTCCCTTATGCACTGTCTTAGCTGGCAGGGATCTTTGTGCAATGAAGGGAGTCACAGCTGTGGCGGATCTCCTTATAGGGGTACAGGTTTGCAGAGTGGGAGCCATGTTTAAAGCACATGTGATGCAAAGCTTTTTTTCTTCAGAGAAAATAAGCTCTCATAGTAGGAGTTTATATTCTCCAAACAAAAACAAAGGTGTCCCAATGTGCAAAGAGATTATTTTCTGCATATCCGGTTCTTCTGCATTTTTCCTGCCTTTGTCTGCCATGCATCATAGAGCAGACACAGGCTGATAAAACCAATGAATGTCCCCGAGCTCAATAGGGGTGCTGTGTGTAACTCTGTGACCCAGTGATCCAATGGTGAATGGGCCATCAAGTTTGAGATTTACATTGCACGAGTAATCAAAGGCTCTGCCAGAGTATATACAATATAGCGCTGTGACCACAAATTTGTTGGAATGGAGCAGTGCTGATATATGATGAAGCTTCTGCTCTGCCAAATGCTGAGCTAGGCACTATGTAACTTCTATTTTAGCAGGAAAATAATTACTCCAGCGATTCCAGCCTATCAGTTGAATCATATTTGGCCTTTTCCAAGCAGGAAAGTGGAGTCGTAGTTTTGCGGTATTTGAACCTGGAAAAGCTGGTTTAGCATTGAGTTTGGAAAGAAGAGCAGAAGTTATGTTCATGGCAAACAGGGCACATGTATGCAAAGAAAAGAGTGTGGGAAGTGTGTGCATGAATCACAAATCATTCTGTGAATTTAAATGTTACTTACGTCCATAAGAACATACAATTATCAGTCAGTCAGTCAAAGCTTTTATTTCGGTGGAATACCATAAAAAGACATAAATAATTATATACAATAAAACATGATTAAATAGACATTGCATAGAGTATAATCCTTCGAAGCATTAACATTTTTGTAATAAAAGAATTACACAAACGAATAAGAACAAAATTATTCCACAAAAAAACATATTATTGAAACTATATCCAAGGCCCAAAATGTACTCACTACACCACAGACTTCTATGGTAGCAATGATGACAATACTAGGATCAAGGGATTTGTGTGGCAGAAATCATATTTTTGGACCTGGTGAACCACATAGAAAGGAGATATTTGGCCATTGCAAACACTATCAATGGGGTAGTATCGTACTTCAAAATTCTAAACACCTCCTGGTAGTCCCTAAGACCCCTAGACTTGCAGAGTTGAATGATCCACTTTTTCCTTGCCTTGTTATATAAGGGGCAGAAAAGAACAACATGCAGCTCTGTTTCACAAATATCAGTACATACAGGACACGTGCTTAAGGGGTCCGAAACATTAGACCATCTATGAGTAAAATCCCTCAGCGGTAACGAGCCGTGTCTGAACTGGATGTAAAGTTTCTTTGCCAGTGGTGGTTGGATGGCATCCAAAAAAACTTCGAACTGGGGGCTAATCTTAATATCCAGGAAGGTGTCGGTAAGCCTACCCAGAGAGGAGTGCAGTAGCATTTCCTTCCGATACGATTGCAAAACCTCCCGCAATGATTTCTTAGAAAGTGCACAGCTTGTCTCTTCCGGAGCGGACCATAGGTTCCCCATCCCTATGGAGTAACAGAGGTTCTTTACATAGGTTAACCAAGGAATTTTATCCAATTTTCCCCTTGACAGTATATCGCCAAGATCATACCTATAGCTTGCCAGCTCGGGCGTTGACCAGAGTCGTCTCCAGAACTGGAGAGGGCAATTCAGGGCAATCTCTTCTATGGGAACTAAGCCTAAATCCCATCTCAAGGGAATTAAGGGGGTACTTACAGGTAGTTTCAGCAGTCTCCTAATAAAAGAATTCTCAATTGAGGATAGGGAAGCGGGAATGCGATATCCCCAGAGTTCGGCGCCATAAAGCGCACCCCCTCTAGCTTGGGATTTGTAGATTTCCATGGGGGGGCCCAGAGGTTTAAAAGAGGTGTTATTAAACACCTTCAGGATACCCCCCACTGATTGAGCTAGCTTCATATTTGCCTTCGCCAAATGGGACCCCCATTTCATTTTGTCATTGAGGGTCACCCCCAAATAATCAAAAGTGGAGACCCTATCCAGCTCAACATCTCCCATCTTAGGGTGGGGACAGTTGAATGAATTAGAGCCGAAAACCATAAATTTTGTTTTAGATAGATTCAGTTCCAAGTCCCTTTTTTTGCAGAAAGAGCAAAAGGCCTCTAATGTACGCTGGATGCCCATGTAAGATTTAGACAACAGGAGCGTGTCATCCGTGAACATTAGGGCCGGTACCTTACGCCCCGCCAGGATAGGGGAATCCAGATTAGCGGTGCACAAGAGATGCTCAATCAACCCATTGATAAAAAGGGAGAAAAGAGTGGGGGCCAGGACGCAGCCCTGCCTCACACCCTTTTCAACCAGAAATGGCCCTGAAATTTCCCCGCATCTCCCATATCTCACCCATGCATAAGTGCCTGCGTGGAGACGTTTGAATAAATGGCAAAGGTAGGGGGGAACACCCATCTCTAATAAAAGAACCCATAATTTTTCCCTTTGAACCATGTCAAATGCGGACCGAAGGTCCACAAAGATCAGATAAAGATTGCCTGCACCCATGCTGACTGACTTCCAATAGATCAACTGTAATCTAAACAATTGGTCAATGGTAGAAACCTTTGCACGAAACCCCGCCTGGAGGGAGGTTAGAATTTGGTGATCCTCCATCCAGGTCTGCAGTCTGGTTAAAAGGACTCGGGCAAACAGCTTCTGTAGGACATCAATCAGACTTATGGGGCGGTAATTGGCTGGATCCAAAGGGGAAGATTTTTTATAAATGGGTATAATTTCTGCTCCCAACCAGGTATCCGGAATTCTAAGGCCCTGCAGAATGGCGTTAAAGTATACACAAATATAAGGGGCCCAAATTTTTGAATCGCTTCTGTACAGGTCACCGGGGATCCTGTCGAGCCCCGGGGCTTTCCCTACTGATAGGGTGTTGAGGGTCAATTCTATTTCTGGGAGGGAGAAGGATCGGCTCGCTAATTCTTCCTGGCCCAACTGGTTCGTTACAGTATCATTAGGCGGGGTACCCGGATCGGATCCTCCCCTGGGTTTACTGACAGAAAAAAGGGGTTTAAAGTGGGCAAGCCAGACCTCCTCGCTGAGATTAGGAATAATAGCGGGGCTGCAGGCTACCGTACCAGTTCGAACAATGTTCCAAAAAGCCCTCGAGTCACGGTCTGCTAATGCTTGCATCATATTTTGCCACCTTTGATCCTCCCACTCGGATTTAACCTCCTTAATCAGATTTTTATAAAAGGCCCTCGCAGCCTGGATACTAGACTGTGTGCCCTTTTTTACCTCTTTAATCGGGGCAGTCTTGGCCAGCCTACAAGAGCCATTAAACCAGTGCTCAGGCCTTAAAGGCCTTGGCCTTGAGGCTGTAGAACTGTAGAAGAAGCCAGCCAGGCTGCCGAGGAGTTCCTTATGGATGTTCTGGAAATCTAGGAGACGGTTCTGCGAGATGTCCCCATTGGGGCTCAGAAGGTAGGAAACTGCCTCCAAGGAGCGAGTAACACTGCTATATAATGCTGCAAGCTTTAGTTCGTCGGTCACAACCCTTGCCCACCTAATCCGTCTACCTCCTGCAGCTAGCACCAAGTTCTCGCTACTTAATGGTATTAGGCGCTGAAGGACTCCACTGCCACCAATATTGTTTACCAATTCCAGTGACAGTAGGTTGTGATCACTATCGACCCGCGGAATAACAGAGAAGGCTGCTAAATAGCCCCAAAATTCCACGTTCACCAGGAAGTAGTCGATGGTCGAACAACTCCCGGGTCTATTAAAAGTGAAAGACCCCGGCACGTCCGGACAAAGTCTACCATTGCAAGCCCTCAAGGAATGTGCAATGGCAAGCTTGTTAATCTCAAGGGCTAGTGGGAGGAGACGTTTGGCAGGATAGATAATAGGATCTGGGATTTTATAATTTTCGTCCTCATCGCAAGTAGGGGAGGGGATCCCCAGGAGGGGTTCAAAATGACAGTTAAAATCGGCGCCTATTAATTTATGAGACGCAGGTGGAAGGGAATGTAATACATCATCTAGGGCGCCCAAAATCGACAGGCCCAACTGTACCGGGTAGGGGCGCAGGTAGACATTTAGTACTACCAGCGAATAACTAGCAGGGAAAGTAAGTATCAGACACAAAATGTCGGAGGACTTTGAATCTATGGGCTTTACAGAGCAACCTAAATGGGTTGCAACCCAAACAACTAACCCCCCCGATGGTCTTCCCCTGGCCCCTTGGACCGCAGGGACCGAAAAAGATGAGTAGCCCTCCCTCCGTGGGATGTGCCGTAACCATGTTTCTTGGAATATGCAAATATCGTAATTGTCCATTAACTCTTCCCACTCAGGGTCAGAGAGTTTGGACTCCAATCCAGCCACATTCCAAGACCCAACTAAAGGTCTTCGAGTGAATGTGCGGGGAGGACTTACCACCAGGGGTAGAGAGGTGGGGGAGCAGTGGGAAGCGAAATGCTCAAGGGGGCCCAGCTCGGTGTGCCCTTCCATGGAGCTGGAGTTCAAAGGCAAAGAAGGGGTGGGCCCGAGTCCTCTCCCCGTACCAAGTACGGCCAGGGGGAGACCCATCTCCGCACCATGGTCAACCCTACCCAAGCTCCCCCCCGTATGCATGTGCCTTCCCTTGATAAGCCTCAGGGGTGATGGTCAATCCACGGAGCTGAGCACATCAAAGCGGTTTTCGACCGGAATATTATAGTAGGAGTTATGAGAGGCTTGATGGAAGTAGGGTAGTTCCACCGGGTTCAGAACATTGGGGAGGGAGTAAAAATAGTGTCAATAGAACCTGGTTTAAACTTCCCGCCCAGATCCAATATATGTCCGACTACTCTGGGGTCCCTAAAATTGATCAGGACACAATCCCCACCAATATCCTTTGGTCGAGTCCCTAGCCAGCTAACCCTGCGAACAAAGAGAATCTCCCCTCTCCCAACTCCATTCAAAGGTCTATTTTTAGACAACCAGTGGATGACTTTATTTTTTAGTTCATGGTAAGATTCCCCCTTGGCATTTGTTAATGGAGGAACTCCAGTGAGCACAATCACGTAGGGTGCTGCCTCGGGGGGTAGCTGTACAAGAGGAAGGGAATCGGCCGGGCTCCGTAGGGCTTTGTTCCCACCCACAGAAGAGAGAAGCCTACCCCCACCAGGGCTCCGTAGAACTAAGTCCTTACTGCTATGGGGCTGATCCCCTGATGATGAAACAATAGAAACTCGAGGAAAGGTCGGTGGCATAGGGAGACCAGCAGGGAAAGAAGGGGCAGTTAGCAGCACCGGGGGTGGCTGGGCTAGAGCAGAAAGAGTAGGGTGCAAGGGTAAATTAGACTGACCTTGTAGGGTAGGATTGTTAATCATAGCTTGGGTACCAACACCCTCCGTACTACCAGAATTGTGCAGTAGATCGTGATTTAACTGCTTCTTCCCAGTACCTTTGGTATTGATTAAAGATACCAGCCTGTCGATTTTAGATGACAGGGTTTTTAAAAGGAGGTTTAGGGAATGATCTATATGTGACTGTAGGTCTATTAGTAAATTAGAAGCCCAGGTCGGTGGGTTGGAAATGAGAGGGTGTTGGGCCAAGACTGAAGGGACAGGGCCAGCTGCAGGGGGGGCAGGAAGTAAACTCCTTTTTCTAGATTTCTTTTTTTTTTTCCTTGGCTTTACCTGCTTCTTGGGGGCCACTATAGAAACAAAAGAAGATGATAATGGGCCAACTTCCACTTGCTCAGACTCGTCTAGTAACGCCTGTGCACAAGGTAAATGGGTAAAGGAGGGCAACATAGATGACATAGCTTCCATATCCACCTGATATGAAGACGAATCAGCCAATCCATCAAAAGGGGGGGCCATAGTAAATGCCGGGGTGATGGACAACCGTCTTTCCGTGTTTTCAATGGCTGTAGCAACCACCCCAATTGTTTTCTGCAGCATTTTATCTATCGCTGTAAGACTAGGGATCGGCGGATTGGAATTGGCTAGTTGTCTAGTCATAGGGCGACTCGCTGAAGGTTTAGAGTGTTTCCCCATAGTTCAAATGCAACCTAACAGCTAATATATTACAGGAGGGAACCCTATACAACAAATAGCTAAAAACTAAACAGTATATATTAAAAGAGTACACACTCTATGCACAGCTTATGGCTGAATGCTACATAAAAAATGTCAATGACCAATGAAGATTAGTCCAAACTGACCCGATGTCCACGACTAAGAGATGCGGCCCAGCCCGGCCTCCTGCGGCCCCGGACGGCCACAGACGGTCCCGCCCTTGTCCCGGGCTTCTCCTGGCGGCGCCCGCGCGCGTCCCGCGACGCGGGAAGACCAGCGTCCTTTTGAGCGCCTCCGGGAACGTAGGTAGCGTGACGGGTCGCTCGGGCCGCTGGGAGCTGTAGTTTACTCCGCTTTCCAGGCCGCGAAGATAGTGTTGCGGCGATGGCGGCGATGTCAGCGTTTCGTCCCAGGAAAGGGACTGCAGGGTTGCACAAAGGTAGGGAGAGCACCAGTAATGACCCCCAACCAGGAAGCAGGTCTCAGGTATTCGACAGGGCTCCGCGTTCAAACTACCCGCTCCCCCGAAAGACCAGCGACCTTTTGAGCGCCTCCGGGCGTGTAGGTAGCGTCACGGGTCGCTCGGGCCGCTGGGAGCTGTAGTTTACTCCGCTTTCCAGGCCGCGAAGATGGTGTTGCGGCGATGGCGGCGATGTCAGCGTTTCGTCCCAGGAGAGGGACTGCAGGGTTGCACAAAGGTAGGGAGAGCACCAGTAATGACCCCCAACCAGGCAGCAGGTCTCAGGTATTCAACAGGGCTCCGCGTTCAAACTACCCCATAAACTTCACATTCTGGTTTACCAAAGTTATATAATTGGAAATTGTTCTAAAAAAGTTTTTAAAATCTGCTTTTATGGCTGATATTCCATAGCCCTAAATGTATGCCTAGAGGGTCTAATACTAGCATAAGAGGGCTGGCTTTACAAAAAGCATTGAGCACTAACACATCTTTATGTTTGGGTATATTAACAAGGGTATTTTAGAGGGGTTTTTTCCCACCCTGAAATCACATGTGTGATGACTAATGTTAAAAAACTGACTGGCGACTATAGAGGGAATCGAAAAGAAATACCCACAACATTTTTCAGGGGATTCACTGAAAGGGTTTTGTCATGGAGAACTAAAATTTTAAATATGCGCTTGCAAATGCACATTTCTGCATGAGAAAAATGTGCCTTTTTAGGAGAAACTCCAAGAAGCTTAGGTCTGGTATACAATTACAGGAGTACTCGTGGCACCCTCTAGGAATCCTCATAGAGTCAGAAATCTACTCCAACAATACAAGAATACCTAAAGAAGTAGATGTCTGATTTTTTCAACCCTGCTTGCGTTTGAACATTGTATTATTCGAATCAAACTGGGTAACCCAGAAACCATTGCACTTCTGGGTATAATCTCACTTTTGAGATGCAGCCCTGAAGCAAAATGTAATTCCTGATTTAATAAGTCATGCAAAGACTGATGTGCGTGCCTATGCGTTGCATAGTTTTAAAAAAGTAGCGCACTGCAGCACATGGCGCTGGCTTGCGTTACTTTGTGTTGGGTAGGTGTTTCATGGTTGGAGCATGAGCATTCCTGTGCATCTACCCATGGATTTTAGTGCAAATCCAGATTTACTAAAGTCAGTAAATCTGGGATTGTGCCAAAATGGTGCACCTTCCTGAGAGAGGCTTCGTGAGGAGAAATATCTTCACTTGTCCTCTTTAGTTCCTCTTTCGATGTGTGCTGCACTCTGCAGCAAACATCGAAAGAGGAATATGCCTGTAACGATTGTTTTTGTGCAGGAAGGTATCCCTTCCTAAACAAAAATAATCCTGACCGTAATGCAGGCACCCTTGTGCCACGACGTAAGGGTGCCTAAATTCGCGCTAGGCAGCTACTAGTGTGCCAGCGGTAGGCAAGGGCAGAACTGTGCCATATTTTTGTAATTATAACACATTTCAGCTCTCTTCCTTACACACAACACAGTGCAGCAACTTCCCTTGCTGCACTGTGTATCGTGAAATCTTAGTAAATATGCCCCTAGATTCTTAGTGCAATCACTGTGCATTTTGAGGAAGAAGAAGTGTACATTGAATATTTTCAATTCAGAATAATGAAATGAATCTCTCTGCTGTCTATGGGTCCAGTACTTGTTCCTGAGGAATATGTGACGTTACAACACGATCAAAATGATCGCGGTACGTTACATCGCAGTTTTTACAACGCAAGTCATTACAACGACTTGCGCTGGAGGGCGCTGGACTTAGGAATAGTATGATTTACTATTCCAACACCAGTCTACGTACAGTAGGGAAGGTGTTGGAATAGTAAATCATGCTATTCCTTAGGTTAGAGCGCCATCCAGTGCAAGTCGTTGTAATAACTTGTGTTGTAATACCAGCGATGTAAAGGCATTGCGATGCACTGCCCACGTGGTAGTGGATGTTTCCCCTTCCTGAGCGACTGCCTCCCTCCAGGTCATTATGGACATGAATTGCAGTCCAAGACTTTGGTGTGATAGACTAATGCATTCTGAGCTATGGGTGTTGTAATCGTGTTTACGTTGAACTAATTAGACTAACACATCTGAAATCAATGAATTGTAGGTGAAACATTCAGGACTAGAGAAATTGTCCGTAATAATTTGAAGTGGAGTGTTCACTCTAAACTTATGAAAATCAAAAACACAATTTTCAAAATGCAGTTTTATTTATAGCTCTGATGTCATCAAATTGAAAACCCATTTTTTTCTTTTATCCTGGCTTTATTAAAAAAAGGAATAGCCACTTAATATTTCAAACGGGAACATTTATTATAAATTGCAAACAAAGAATAGAATAAATATCATAATAAATGTCATAACAAAATAGTGAACTAGGCTAAACTTTATTGTAATAAAATATGTTTTCCTTCGTTGAATATTTGTTATGATTCAATAAATATTTTATTGATAGTTTTAATAGAATGCAACAAACGACACAACCCTGTTCACCCACACATCAGAACCACATTTTATGACCTCTTGAGATGTCGGACTAAAACAATAGTTCGATATGTCTAAGCATTCCACCTCTCGAGGATCTACAATCGCAAATAAAAATCAACACAATCTTTCTGACCTACGAACGGCCATGCTATAGAGGTGTTGGCATTGTTCTAAATTCTTTGGGTCATTTTGGGTACCGTACATCTTATGTGAAGAAATCCAATAGTCCGCCATGTAAAATGAGAAAACTATGCTCCAGTGCCTAGATTTACAATAGCGTCATGCAACGCAATGCAGCAAGACAACTATCTACTAAGATATGATGCATTCCTGCGCTCTCCCTGTGCTGGCGCGATGAGTGCTCTCTAGAGTGAATGCAGGCACACTTGCACTACGGTGCAAGGGTGCCTGCGTTCCAGGTAGTATTGTTTTTGTGCAGGAATGGACACCTTCCTGCACAAAATAATCCTCAGAGGCATTAGCAATGAGAAATAAACTTTTCTCCTTGTTGCACCGTTTGGAAGCCATATCATTTAGATGCATTCTCAGGTTTACTTTTCTTAGGAAATCTGGGAATGAGCCAAACTCCAAGGGTGGCTTTGTGTGGGAAAATCCACGCTCCACCCATGGAAAGCCTTCCCAATGCACAGTAATGCGAGCATTGACTTGTGCTGCCTTGCATTACTCTGGATTTTCTAAGCCATGCAGAGCCACACAAGGTGGCTTTGTGTTGCTTAGTAAATCTCACTGAAGCCCTTGCATTACCTTGCACCACCTTGTGTGACGCAATGGAAATGCAAGGTCTTCGTAAATCTGAGCCCCAACCTCTAAGGTCAAGCCCTTTTTTCCATGCCCAGAATATACCGAAGTTTGTGATAAAAGTATACCAAAGACGGGGAAGATATTGTACCTCATTTACTCAAGATTGTCTGCCTGGCTGTTAGGTCTGTAAAAACGCTGACATAATTCCCCTTCCACTGCCCGACGCTCACTTCCAACCTAAAGGAATGCCACTACAGAAGTGGCATACCAATCAACATGTCATCCGGAGGATATCTTTTAATATCTTACTCCAAGAAGTCCTAACTTTTTCATGACCCCTTATAATGTGGTCTGTGTCCTCCTCTTGCCATGGCAGCTCCAACAAGTGGCCAGGTGATTACATTTAAAGGAGGGCAGCAAGGCAGTTGTATAATGGCACTGCAAAAACACCCTCGGACCTGATTCTACCCCACCAACACTAGTGGCACCCGTTGTGGCATTTTGCAATATTTCCTCCAAATCTGCATCATTCAAGTCGATCTGAAGTTCCCTCTCCCATGCTTTTTGGAAAATGCCTCTTTGTGGAAGTGTTGTGCCAGATAGTACCATACATATCCATGATTTCAGATGACTAACATCCTTTTCAGTTTGTATCGATGCCCCAAAAGCTGAGAATTATCTAGATGCTGCCTCTCTGAAAGACTGACCACCCTATGTCGTAGCCTAAAGATATTGAAACCTTTCATATTCCCCTCTCAAAAAATCGTGTTTTACCTGTTTGAACTGTTTTATTGTCCACTTTTAAAGTGTCACCCAATTTATTATGTCTATTAACCTCCTATTGTTTGAAAGCTGCACTTCCCTGCCAATGCAAGGAGAAAAGTCTTAATTTCCCAGAAGTGGAGTTAATGAAGAAAAGTAATTGGAAATAACTAATTGGGTCCTAATCCCATCCCACACGTCCTTAACGTTGCGGTTAGCACTGAAGTGCTGACAAATGAAAGAGTCATCTAGTCAAGAAAATTCTGGATTAAGTCCAAAATAAGTGAAGTGTAAGTCACACCTACTCAAAAAAAGTCATGGGACTTACAATCACTGATATGCCGGTTACTCCAGCTACTAACTCCATCTGGAATTACAAATAATGTAGTAAAACTGTGCTTCTGACTTTTCCCTCACCAGAATATTTTGCCAGTTGTCCATTTGTCTGTGTATATAATGGGTGGAAAAGGGAATGCCAATGGCAGTTGGATGATGAGCCTCTGATTCCTGCAGCAATTCCAAATTTTCCAGGGTTTGGTCAATGTGCAGCTCAGAAGAACACACAGTCCCCCACCTTCCAATTCTTGATGCCCGGTGCCTAATCTGAGCCTTTAGTTGCTGGTGGGACCCACTGGCACTCATTTGTGGGGACTGACTCTTATTTTAACTCCAGACATTGACCAAGAAGACGAGAGAAAAAAAAAGACACAGGGGGAAGACGGAGGAAGAGAAAGACAGTAAAGGAGTGACAAAGGGAGAAAGCAAGAACCTGCAAAAGAGAGATAACAAGCATTGGCATAGCCAATAGGTCTCGCCTTTGGGACCTTATAAGTGTTTAGCCATGCAAAAGTTGCATAACTAAATACTTATAAGGTCCCAAAAGCGAGACCTATTGGCTATGCCAAGCGGCCGCGAAAGTGAAAGTAATCGCGTCAAGCACATGCACAGTAGCTCTAGGCTGGCCATGGTAGCACTTTTTGGAGCCCTCACAAAATGTCTCGCCAGACCAGCGCATGCGCTGGTTCAGGCGAGACCTAAAAAGGCAGGGTGGTGGATTAAAGAAGACGCCTGACTAAGGCTTTGGACATGACGGCATTCAATAGAACCGGGCGCTGGCTTTTGAGCAGAGCTTTGAGCGCTGTCCCTCATTCGTGTACAAATTAAGCCCTGCCCATACCCGTGCTAGCTATAATTTCAAGTGCTGGAATATTGCATCTTTATACCAGAGTCCCCGAATCATCCATAATGAGGTCTTTGAAAAACGGAGCCCTCTGGTTCGGAGTAGAAGCTTACTGCTAGTTCATTTGATTTTTTCCCAACTGTCAATATTTAAATTAACCCTCCTCATTAAGGTGCAAATTTAGGGCAGGCAGCATGTTTACTGCGTTTTCCTGCTGCTTCTCGTGGTCGCAGTCAAATACCAAACTGTGCTCTCGAAGGAATGGCCCCAGTGGAATTGTATCGCTGCAATCAATGATCCGTTAACAATCTGCTTTCCTTGCAGTGATGCGTGAAACGCCACATTTACTGTGAAAAGTTATTGCTTCACCAATGGGATCTTCGGCAAAGGTGGTATTTTTAGAGCACTCCATGTCACAAAATACCTTGGCGTTCCTGTCTCCAACATATATATATAACATGTCCTGGAATGTGATAGACCAGAGTATACATTGACACACTGTTAAATTCTATATATAACCGAACCAAAATAGTGTGCCACATGAAATCTGTTTGTATCTGCTTTTTCACGAGTTGACATTTTGTTATTTTCATTATCTCTGAAGGGAATCCTAATTAGTGGATCTTTGAAAACAAGCACTAAAATTCCTGCAAGCTAAGCTTTTTTCTTATTCTTGAGTACTTCGCTCATTTTTTGTCGTTGCCTTGATTTATATGGGTCGTCACGAGGCCCAGTTGCAGCCTACAGATTTTGAAAGAAGGCGATGTATACAGGCTCGAAGAAAGGAAATCTCATCCTTATCATGGAACATGCAGTGGGTGATTGTAGTCTGAAATAGTAATCTTCAAGTGACATCTAATGTTTTTTTTTCCCTGTGAGCTACAGTATTAAAAAATCTGGTTACCCATGTGCATGACGCATTTGGCAATCAGTGGACATGCATATCAAGAGAGAAGTGTCGTAATCATATTGAAATAGCATTCCGACTTAAACCATCAACCATTCAATGCTTTCATGCTGACACATTCACCTAACATAGATTCAGGATTTTAAGTGGCCCGGGTCCTGCCGGTGCTTAGCACCAGGCAGGTGCTGAGACGGCTCCCTGTCCAGCTCTCCATCTTTGCCCTCAACCTCAGGATGAACAAAATAAACCTCAACTCTGCAGCAGTGCCACCCTCCACTGCCTTTGATGTAACTTCAAAGAGACTCGATATAGTTCTTTCATAGTCTCCCCGTTCCAGAACTGAAGCACTTTCACTATGCTTTACAATGAAGCCATAGTTGTTGCTTATTTATCTTATGCAACTAACAAGCATTGACAAAGCCAATAGCACTGGCCCGTTGTAGGTCTAATGTTTCTTGCATTATATACCTGGATGCAATGACAGATGTATCAAAATACTAGCACAGATTTTACGCTTACATGTTTTTAGACCACACCCCTTTAAGAGACCCTTCAGTGTTTTCATCCCACTTAAAGCCCGGCATAGATTCATCATCCATTACGCAATTAACCATGTAACCCAAATACCCACTCAAACCTGTGTCGGTAACACTTCGATACCATAGTAATGGTAGAATTAGGCTATGCAGATGTCAAATACCAATACTAATAACTATGACTATTATGCTATTCATCCATCTGCCTGCATGTGTGCGTAACCCACTTCCGCCATTTTTGCCCGTCTTTCTGCTTATCTCTTTGGCTGTCTTTCTACCCCCCTTTTACTACCCTGATTTTAATGAGATGGAGCGAAGGTGAAATTCCAAACTCATCCATTCTTATGCTCAGTAGAAAATAAGCATTGCCATACACCATTCACATGACACCTACTACTGCCGTCCTTTACCTATCAGTTCCACACTCAATGTGGCAGCACATGCAGGAACACAGAGACTACAAAGTCCTTCTTCCATTATGAGGAGGCAGTTGAGAAGCTGCCCACTCTCACCTGTTTAAGACAACAGTCCCTGTCAGCTTTTTTTGATTAATGGGGATTTAGAACAGGCCTGTTATATGGATGGGTGTAAACTGAAATGGCTTGAGGAGCAAAAAAACGATGTATTAAACTCAGATATGTTGACTGGGGGCGAATGTTTGCCTTGTTCTGCATTCTTTCCATCATCAGTTCTTTTTGCTTTTGTTACCCTAAATGGGAAGGGTATGCCCTGACGTGGGTCCCGTGCTCACTGCGACACTGGATTCAAGCTAGCCTGGCTGATGAGGGGTGATACCTTGAAACCAGTCCCATGATGCTTGTTTCCGGTCCAGGGAGGACCTGTCTTGGAAGTTTGGGCTGGACTGTTCCCATGAGGAGCAGGGTCAAGTCTGATTTGCATAGACTTTTTTTTTAAAAGGGCTACAGTCAAAACAGCTGAATAGAATTCCACCAAATTTGGCAGGAAGATAGATCTTGGATTTGGGCCCAGATCTCTGTACTTGGGGTGAATGTTTGACAATATTCAGCATTGCGTCCATTAATTGTTCTTTTTGCATTTGTCACCCTAAGTGGTTCGGGTGTGTTCAGACGTGGGGACCGTGCTCTCCATGCCACTGGAGTCGAGCTAGCCTGGCTGATGAGGGGTGATACACCGAAACAGGTCCCAGGATGCTTGTTTCTGGTCCAGGGAGGACCTGGCCTGTCAGTTCGGCTAGACTGTTCCCATGAGGAGCATGGTCAAGACTGATTTGCATATGGCTGAGTCTAATCTGGAATGGCATGGAGAGCAAAAAAACAATGAATTTAGGCCCAGATCTCTGTACAGGGGGTACATGTTTGACATTGTTCAGCATTCCGTCCATCAATTGTTCTTTTTGCACTTTATAAAAGTAACATTTCTAAGCTATTAATGACAAATCTATCTTTATCAGAGCAGAGGGTTTGACATTGTGAATCCAATGATAGGAAAAATTATGAGGCTGCTCCACTGCAAGCTACTATTGCAGCTTGAAATAATTTCAACCATACCCCCATGTTAACCTATTGGAAAAGCAACCCTCATAGGCAGAGAAAATGCACATGGGTATTCTTCAATACCTGGGCAGGGAACACATGTGTACCTGCCATGCCTTTCACCTACCACTTGCTTCACCCTTCAAGACTTACTTCAGGTGTGCTATAGTGGTAGTGAAAGGTCCCCTTGGGAGTGTTCAGTGGTTTAGAAAGGCCAACCTGTGCACAAGTGCACATGCGCACACACAGGCCTGCAATGGCAGGCTTGAGACCTTTTTAAAAACATCATCAGCGCAAATGCGCACACACAAGCCTGCAATGGCAGGGTTGGGGCATTTTTAAAAACATCTGGTAAGCAGCAGTTCCTTAATATGGGTAGGAATGGTGCATACGCTTTCACCCTGCATTTACAATGGGAATGTGCCCATAGCTTTAAGCCCATTAAAAATATAATCAGCGGGGGGGAGGAGCCTAGCGCGCAACCAAGATGGCCGCGTAGGTGCGAGGCTCCCGAGGACCTCCGCGACCTCCTACGTTTAGCCTGTCTTCATCCTGCATCGGTTGAGGGGACTGTGTCGGTGAGCCTGAGCCGAGGTGGTACCCGCTTCCCGTTTTCGAATCGGACCTCGGGTGCCGGAGTGAGCACCGATTGAAGTTTGCGGCCTCCTTCGCTCCTGACCCCGGACTCGCGCTTGGGGGCGACCCGGTGGCAAAGTGAACAACAACAGCGGGCTGGGCCTGGCGAGTCGCGTACCCCGCACTTTCACTTTCACTTTCGCGCCCCCATGCCGTCTTTGCAAGTGGGATCGCGGCGCTCTTTGTGTTGGGGTGGCCTCGCTGGGTGACCCAGCATGCCTGCCTGCTGTGGCCCGCTCTGCCGTCCTGGGGTGACCCCCCGGAGCCCGTGGCCTTGATTGCTAGCCTTTTACTGCGTGGCTGGTGAGGGTGTGAGACCCGCGACGATGGCCACGAAACAAGATGGCGATCGGTTGAAGGCCAAGTCGACCCGGCGTGGCGCCGCACATCAGGCCAACATCATGGACCGCTACACCCTCCCGAAAGGATCTCCCGGTGGACCGCACAAGTCCTCTGAGTGTCCCCCGGATGCCCCGGATTTGCCCACAGAGTTGACTCTGCAAGACGTCAAGACGCCATTGCTGAGATGAAGGCCTCGGTGGGCCAGCGGTTTGACACCTTAGCCCATAAAATCGACGCGGTCCTAGTTGATGTCAACCTGGTGAGGGCTGATCTCTCCAAGACCAACGACCGGGTCGATTCTTTGGCCCACACCGCGTCGGGCCTCACGACTGAGGTGGCGGCCCTCCAAACGGAGGTGCACCGACTTCGTCAGGCGAGTGCGCTTATGGATCGGCGCCTGGAAGATTCCGAGAGTCGGGCCCGGAGGAATAACATCCGCATCATCGGAGTACCCGAGGGACGGGAGGAAGCGGCGGCGGATCTTTTTGTAGAGGACCTGATCGCTACCCATCTCCAGCCTCGGGGACTGAGTAAATTCTTTGCCGTGGAGAGGACCCACAGAGTTCCCGGGGGAAGGCCGAAGGTCGGAGCCCCTCCGCGGCCTCTCATTGCCCGGATTTTTAACTTTCGGGACAGGGACGCGATCTTGCAAGCCTCCAGACTGCAAGGGCCGATTAAGCTGGAAAATATGGAGGTGAACTTTTATCCCGATTTCACTCAAGCGGTCCAGAAACAGAGACTGAGTTTCCTGGGTGTTAAGTGCCGGCTCCGGGACATGAACTTAAAATACGCCATGCTCTTCCCGGCCAAGCTGCGGGTAGAGGTGGATGGTCGCACGCACTTTTTTGATCGTCCCGAAGCGGCCGGGGACTGGCTGGACACTCTGTCTGGGGGTAGTGCTCGAGATGGTGGGGGGGGCGGCGGGAGGAGACGGCCCACTGGATCGGGACTGAGGGGTTGATATTGGGCCTCACTCTGGATGACTATGATGCCACTTTCGACCAAGCTTCCGTCTTTGTTCTTTCCCCTCCCTTGGAGGTTGTGTGGGGTCTAGAAGGGGTACTCTTTCCTCCTCTAGGGGGTCTAGCTAGTTTCACTATATAGGGGCGACAGGCACACTGCAAGTTGGAGGGGCTGTCTGGGCTCATGCAGGGGTGCAGGGAGGGGGGAGTTTTGTTGGGGTGGGTGGGTTGGGGTGGGGTGTTGTTCGTTTCTACCACAAGGCAAAAGCATCGTTGTATCATTTCTAAAGTGCTCTCTGGGGGATGAGTGATGGCTTCTGTTTATGATGGGGGGTAGGGGACTGAGTCTTTTGTCCTGGAATGTTAATGGATTGGGGGACAGGATAAAACGAGGTGTGGTCCTGCAGTTCTTGAAGCGAATTTCGCCCGATATAGTTTTTCTGCAGGAGACACACCTCATTGGCAACTCCTTTTGTGCCATGAATCGACGGGGCTACCGCCTTGTGGCCCATTCGGGCTTCACGTCTGGTTCAAGGGGTGTGGGCATTATGGTTAAGAACTCGCTCCCGTTGGAGATTGATGAGGTGCACCATGACGACAGGGGATGCTACACGGTTTTGGTGGGTAGAATGGAGGGCAGAGTGGTCGTTTTCGTGTCTGTTTATGTCCCGCCGGGGCTGCAGACGACCACCTTTGCGGATCTGGGGCGCCTCCTCCTTGGCCTTCCGGAGGGGATTCTAGTGGTGGGGGGGATTTTAATGCTGTGGTTTCCGGAACTGTGGATCGTCACCCCCCCTAGGGATCTCCCCCGTGCCCAGGCATGGTTGTCTGGCCTCTTGGATACCTTGGGGCTGGTGGATTGTTGGCGCTTGAAACATCCCACGCAGCTGCAGTACACCTTCCATTCAGGGGCTCATGGTAGTCTCTCACGGCTAGATTATGTCCTGGTTCCGGCGGCGCACGTTGGGAGGATAGGGGAGGTGCGCCATTTGGCACGGGGTATTTCGGACCACTCCCCACTCTTGTTGCACTTTGATATTCTTCCGAGGGGAGAGGGTAGGGTGGTCCCGATTAATCCCTGGTACCTGCGTGACCCCACCATTCGCGCAGAGCTGGTTAAATCCCTTAAGCGCTACTTTGACGAGAATGTGGGGTCTGTGTCATCGGCGATCTCATTGTGGGAGGCGTTCAAGACGGTACTCATGGGAGAGGCCTTGTCCCTTATTTCCCATTCCCGGAGGCGCGAGCGGGAGGAGGTGACTCATGTTGAAGCTGAGATAACCGAGTTGGAGGGTGATCTAGAATGTGGGGTGACGGATGACAAATTACATGTTCTCCGACTCAAGCAAGCGGCTTATAAGGCCCTCGTCACGGAGGCGGCCAGGGGCCTCAGTAGAGAGCAACAGGGGAGACTGTATGATGTGGGTGATAAGGCTGGTAAATTGATTGCATGGCTGGACAAAAAGGAGAGAGCGAGTCGAGTTGTCCCGTCGATTGAGAAACAGAATGGTGTGTGTGTCACTGAACCAGAAGAAATTGTCTCCTGCTTTGCAGACTATTTCCGTGGGGTGTATTCCCCGGTGTTCTCCCGCTCTGAAGAGGATTCCCACGCCCTGCTCAGGGATATCGCGCTGCCTTCCCTTTCGGAGGAGGACAGAGTGTCGTTGGACGCTGCTCCAACTTCCGAAGAAATTGCCCTCGCCATACGTTCGGTCGCTTCCGGCAAGGCCATGGGCCCTAATGGTCTTCCCATCGAGTTGTATAAACTGCGACCGGATACGCTGGCACTGCATCTCCGTGCTATGTTCCTCACGGCCCACTCGGCGGGTTCCCTCCCGCTAGACCAGCGTCTAGCTACTATCGTGGTTATCCATAAGGAGGGGAGGCCACGGGACCGGGTCACATCCTATCGGCCTATTTTGTTATTGAATGCAGAGCCCAAAATCCTCGCCAAGGTGTTGGCCAATCGGCTGGTCGGCGTAGTGTGTGACTTGATTCACCAGGATCAGTCCGGCTTCATCCCTCATCGCAATACAGCGCTTAACCTGCGGCGTTTGCATGGGGTGCTCGCACGTGTCCCGTTCATACGAGAGCCGGCCATTTTGGCGTCCTTGGACGCCACTATGGCGTTTGACACGCTTGAATGGCCTTATATTTGGGCGACGCTCGCGAAGTTTGGGTTTGGCCCAGGATTCATCAGTTGGGTAAAATTGTTGTACTCTGGCCCGCTGGCGCAGGTCGTGGTGAACGGTAGAGTGTCGGCTTCGTTCGAGCTGGGCAGGGGCACGCGGCAGGGCTGCCCGTTATCGCCGCTCCTTTTCGCGCTCGCCTTGGAGCCCCTGGCGGAGTGGCTGCGGTGGGAACCTTCTATTCGTGGTCTCCGCTGGACCCCCGAGTATGAGGACCGAGTATCTCTATACGCTGACGATATTCTCCTGTACCTGGCTTCCCCACATAAATCACTGATAGTGCTGGTTGATGTATTGCATTCATTTGGTCTTAACTCCGGCCTTGTCATCAACTGGGCTAAATCGTGCGTCTATGTTCTCTCTGGGGAGGACCCTATCCTTCCGCGGGGCTGTCCTATCCAGATCGCCCCGCGGGGATTCCGGTACCTGGGTGTCTTCATTACCCTGGACGCGGAGGCCCGATATAGTCAGAACTTGCTTCCCCCCCTCCAGCGCCTGAAGGAGGATGTTGCGCGTTGGAGGCGCTTGCCGCTCTTGCCGCTCGGCCGGGCGGCATTGTTTAAGATGATGTCGCTGCCGCATTTCCTGTACGCTCTGCAGAACACAATGGACGTCGTCCCGGCGCGCTACTTTCGCGAGGTGGAGAGTTTGCAGCGCCGACTGTTCTGGGAAGGTAGACCGCGTATCGCCCTGGCGAAGCTGACGCTCCCGTGGTATGACGGGGGGATCGCCCTCCCGGATATCAAACGGTATTATTGGGCCTCCCAGCTGGCTGCGATTAATCACGGCCTGTACGGGCCCGCTCTAAACCCGGCCTTTGAAATGGATAAGATGTTACTGCCGGGTGGTGATTATAACCGAGCGCTTTACTCCAGCTCGCTTGACGCACGTCTGACGGGCCCCACGCGTGTCATGGTACGAGTGTGGCACGCGGCTAATGTGGCGATGGGGTGGAAAGGTCGTTTGACCCGGGCGTCGCCACTATACGCATCTGAGCAGTTGGGCTCCCTGTGGACCTCGAAGGGCTTTGAAAAGTGGGACATGATAGGCATCAGCAGGGTGGGTGATCTCTGGACGAGGGGGGGATTCAAAACGTTCGAGATGCTACGGACAGAATTCCAGTTGCAGGACAGGGAGTACTTTCGGTATATGCAGATCCGTCATGCGCTATGCTCCGTATTCCCGGACGTTGCCTCCATCCCGGAGTATTCCCCTCTGGAGGATAGAGTGCTAGATGGACATGTACCGGACAGCACGATTTCATTAATCTATAACAAACTTATCAATGACCGCTCGGGACTGCTGACTAACCTTCGTGAGGCATGGGTGGCCGATGGATTGGAGCTGGATGACGAGGACTGGGTATCGGCGGTGGCCTCCCCGAAAGAGGTGGCCATACCGGCCCGCCTTCGCTTCGTCCAGCTCAAGATACTCCATAGGGTCTATGTTACGGGGCCAAGGCTACTGCGTATGGGATATGCTGTGGACGGGTTGTGTAAGCGTGGGTGTGGTTCTTTGGGGACCTTTCTCCATATTTTGTGGGAATGCCCGGAGGTGGAGCGATTCTGGCGTGGTGTGCATGAGGTCCTGCGGGTGGTTACACGTGTGTCGCTGCTGCCCGAAGCGAGGAGATGCCTGTTGAATGTGTGGGAGCCAACCGACTACTCGGTGCCGCAGACGCGGTGGGTGACTCTGGGATATATGGTGGCCAAACGCGACATTGCTCAACTGTGGGGTTCCCAGAGGTCGCCGACTGTCTCGGCATGGAAGGATAACATGGATTGGTGCATGTTTCGGGAAAAGGTGGTGTATGTTGCGAGAGGTAAGCCTGGGACATGGGTGAACGTATGGGGCCCCTGGAACACCTACCGCGGGGGAATCTGTACCCCGCCGTTATTGCCCAATCCGTCACCGGCCCCATCCCCTTAGCCAGTTTATCTCCCCGGTCCCGGACACTGAGTCCACCTAATCCCAGTCTTGACCTTTTTCCCCCCCTTGCTACTCCTATGGATTGGTAGGGTCCCCCCCGCTAGGGGAGCACATGCTGCTGTTTCCGATTGTGGGTTGCCTTGTGGATTTGTTCTTTTGTTGTTATTTATATTAAAATGAAACCGTTATGTGGGCCCGGATGGTGTGGCTACCACCGCTTCTAACTCCTGTGCATTTCCCTTTGCCGCGGCATGCGCGCTATTGTTTGTATCACATGCTCCTCTTGCTTGCTAGCGGCCAGCCTGAAGGTTGTAGGCCCATCTTTGTATATTTTTTGAATTTTGTAATAAACGGTTTAAAAAAAAAAAAAAAAAAAGAATGAAAAAAAAAAAATATATATATATATATAATCAGCAAAACCCCTGTGTTGTCCCATGGAAAGAGCCGCCCTCCTAGGTAGGGAAAACCCACATGGTTTTTTTTCACTAACCTTGGCATGGAACACCACTGTGTACCTGCCCTGCCTTTCACCTACCACTTGCTCCGCCCCTAAGGCCTTAACCTAGGGGCGCTCGAGTGAAAGTGGAAGGCCCACATAGGATTAGCTAATGAGTTAATAATGCCAGCCTGAGCATAAGCACAACTGCGCACCCACAGGCCTGCAGTGGCAGGCTTGATATATGTATGAAAGGCCATTCTCGTGGGTGGCACAATCAGTGCTGCATCCCACTATTAGCGAGTGCAGTACTGGCCCTGGGTATGTGGTGTACCTTTTTACAGGGCACTCACAGGTACAACTCCTACACCAATTAAGTAAACACCACTTCCTAGAATGTGTAGGAAAGGAACACGTGCTTTCACGCTGCATTACACTGGGAAAGCACCCAGAGTCCTAGGGCCATGAAAAGAGAATCAGCAAAAACCAGGAGGAAAAAAAGCTAAACGTTTTAGATATAATACCCTGAGAAGGACCATGTCCTACAGTAGGTTACTTATGGTAATTCATCAGGCACCTTGTGTGCTCCTGGGCTCTAAAGCAGCCAACACTTTCCACTTCTCACTCAAGCATCAGATAAGGAAGGCATAATCTTACAGCTGCCATTAAAGTGTTGTTGGTTCCCCAGACAACGATGGCCATTACTATTCTAAAATATAAACAAACAAAGGTGGACGGACCCACTCGCAAAAGCGACTCACTCGTGTTTTGATTTAAATGAGTGCCAGAAAGCCATTAGGTTTAGTATAAGACCCTTCACCCACCAACCTAGGTGGCGGCATGCTTCATCATTGGGGTCCCAACTGGGTAGCCGAATGCCACCCAGTTGTGCTACAACACCTAATTACAGCGGAGCTGGTTTTGTGCAAATGTGATGGAATTGGTGCAGATTAAACTTATCTCTGGAAATCCTTACTAAATATACTTTATTCTTAGCAGCCAAGGATAAGGTTAAAACTAGAAAGCGGGCAACCTTGGAGAAAAATGCTCCTTGTTGTCACAATGGTAGGTCTACATTTTTCAGCCCCATAAAACGTGGGGGGCTTTAGTCAGGACCAGGTTAGTGAAGTGGGGGTGTGGCAAAAATAAGCCACTTGTATCATTAATTGCAACACACACATGCTAAGCTGTGTTGTGTGGTGAGTGGTGTCTATATACTTACGGACCCACTGTTAAAAAACATGTAGGGAGAGAAAGACAAGGAGACAAAACACAGATAACATAAAGTGCAACATAAAATGCAATCTTCATTACATTATTCGTGTGCCACTGTGATTGTCTCAAGTAAGTGGGCACAAGAATGAGTCGATCAATGGTCGCAACCAAGCGGTTACCAGTAATGGATGCTGTTCAGTTATGCTGTGCTCTCTTATCATGCATCAATCATACTGGTTGTGGCGTACTTATAGCACGTTAGTACATTATTAAAACATCAAAAGTAAAGGGCTAGTGGGGCCCTATGGAGTGCCATATGGGCCTTTAGCCTTATTGTTATGAGTTTAAGGCAATGGTGCCGATGTGAGCGCAGACTCATAATTATTATTGGTCATGCGAAAACCATGGCAGATCAGTGATTAAAAACTTGAATGCATAGAAAACACAGGATAAAAAACAACATAATTACACTAGCTACGTGTTACTAGTAGCTCTTATCAGGACCCAGTGGGTGCCCCGTCTTGACAAAGTAAGAACTTTCTATTTTTATATCAGCAAATGCATGCTCACGTATATACACATGGCGAGCCCCTCGCCTGTATACTTGACTCTCTGAGTCAATATCTGCTAACGTTTATTCTCACTCTCGCCCCCAGTGTTTGACTACAGATGGGCGTCCCTCCCGGGTCCTGCTAACAGCTACTAGTAACACATAGCTAGTGTAATTATGTTGTGTTTTATCCTGTGTTTTCGATGCATTCAAATTTAAAATCACTGATCTGCCATGGTTTCGCATGACCAACAATAAGTATGAGTCTGCGCCCACATCGGCACCATTGCCCTGAACTTATAACAATAAGGCTAAAGGCACATATGGCACTTCACAGGGCCCCACTAGCCCTTTACTTTTGTTGTTTTAATAATGTACTAGCATTCTATAAGTACACCACAACCAGTATGATTGATGCATGATTAGAGAGCACAGCATACCTGAACAGCATGCATTACTGGTAACCGCTTGGTTACGACCATTGATCGACTCACTCCTGTGCCCACTTACTTAAGACACTCACAGTGGCACACGAATACTGTAATGAAGATTGCATTTTATGTTGCACTTTATGTTATCTGTGTTTTGTCTCCGTAAGTATACAGACATCACTCACTACACAACACACTTTAGCGTGTGTGTTACAATTAATGATACACGTGGCTTATTTTTGCCACACCCCCACTTCACTCACCTGGTCCTGACGAAAGCTCCCCACGTTTTATGGGGCTGAAACATGTAGACCTACCATTGTGACAACAAGGAGCATTTTTCTCCCGAGGTGTCCCGCTTTCTAGTTTTAACCTTATCCTGGGCCGCTAAGAATAAATTATATTTAGTAAAGATTCCCAGAGATAACTTTAATCTGCACCACTTTCTTCACATTTACACAAAACCAGCTGCGCTGTAATCAGGTGTTCTAACACAACTGGGTGGAATTCGGCTACCCAGTTGGGACCCCAATGATGAAGCATGCCACCAACTAGGCTGGTGGGTGAGGGGTCTTTTACTAAACCTAATGCTTTTCTGGCACTCATTTAAATCAAAACACGAATGAGTCGCTTTTGCCAGTGGGTCAGTCCACCTTTGGTTGTTTATACTTTACCTCTGGGGATAGGGACGTACCCCGACATAATCCTCGCTCTCTCCTTTTGTTTACCTATTACTATTCTAAGCCATTCATGCTTTCATGAGCCTTCCTACTGATCAGCTAACCCTGAAAGAATCCCATTGAGGTGCTCTAGCAAATCAAGACATTTCTCTCTTAAAGTCAGTCTGCACTATTACCAGGTATTTTGAGACTCCACAAGCATAACATAATTTTAAAGAAACTTTTTAATGGCCTGACTCTGAGGTCCCACCGCAAACTGTTTTCTAGGTACTGAATTTATCCTTCTTATGTCAGCTATGGGAATTCCTCTGCACCAGCATACTTCCATATATATAAGCAGCCGCAACCTGCTCCAAAATAACCATTAGTGTCATATCAAAAAAATCGTATGCTACGTTATAACCAGATTGTGCAGTCTTTTATATATTTGGCTAGTTTTCTTTTATCCACCCAACCATTGATTTCAATGCAGGGTCTGGTTAGATTTCTTAGTACTATTAATATAGTTTCCCAAATCCTGCTCTGGAATTGAGTCAGATTAAGCCACCCCCTATCACTAGCACAAACCACCACTATCAACCAAACTTCATACAAATTTCTGGTACCTATCTAGTTTGGTAAAGCTGTCTAAAAATGTACAGTTCTTTTCACTAAGCCTTCCACACCCTGGACCGTTTTTATGTATTGCTCCATCACATTGGTTTCTATAATATTTAACATTAAATAAGTATCTATTAAAATATCATTTAACTCTCTAGTGGTGATGATTTAATTGATGTCTGCTGAAAAGCAAGCATTTTGTTGAATTCTGTAAATTTAGAGCCTCCTTGAGAGTTGGATCATAATGGAAAATCCCCTGATTTCTGGGAAAAGTGCTAAACATGAAGTCAATACACTGGCAGAATTGTCTTCATAATTGGACTAGTATGTGATGAAAAAATTAATCTTTTGGATTCTCAACTATATTTCGGATAATCTAAAGAAATCAGATACTTTCCTATGCAAACTCAACCATATATAAGGTTGTTAGGGTGCAAAAAATAATTTCACTCCTGTAGCTACACATTATAGGACCTCCAGTGACCTGCTACATCAACCAATCACTTTAATCCCCTTCTACCCACCAATTTCTGGTGGTGAAGCACCTCCTTTAGATTTGTTGCACAAGTTGTTTAGTTAACATGATCATAGTTAGCTTTCATATAAAAGGCACTTCTTTGTATTCATGTGTTTAGACAATAAGGTTTGCATGCCCCAAATATGTATAAATGTGTAAAATATCTCACTAAAATACAAGGCCATACACTAATCCAGTTGATAAATGTGATTTGTTTCAGAGCACATTATGGGATATATATTCAAAGCTTCAAAGCATTACATGTGTATTTCTACAATAAATACTTTCGAAAATGTTAGTTAACAATAAAAATATGTATATCATTGTAAGAGACTTACTGGAGTACATTTAAAATGGAAGGGAAAATAGTTTCTGTGGCCGATTTCGCAGAACACAATGACAGCTTCAGGCAGTTCAATGTAAAATCTGTAGTTTACTCATTGCAGCTCGGTAATTCTGCTACAGAGATTGCTTCTCCATGAGAAAGAGGCATTAGCATCTTTCATTGTTGCCTTTAATAAGGGAAATCCCAGTGGATCCATTGTGTGAACTAAATTTGAGTCACAGTGCTGGTTGGAAGCTCACTGAAATTTTAAGTAGTTCGGGCATTAAGATTCCATTGACTCTAGAAAAAAGAAACAAATTCAATAATTTGCCTCTGGTTGACTGTGCAATGTTTGCAACAGGCATTGAGTTCTATTATGTTAAGTTCAATTAGTTATGAGAATTGGTATAAATATGTACAGGCATATTCACCACTGTGACAAGAAGTAGTCCAATGCTGTAAAGAGCTATTACTATGCTGCATACTTTTGTGCTGTCACTATTGAAAGCACAAAGGTCAATTTACCATTTGCTAATAGGTGTGATCCATTTGTTTAGGATTTTAACATTTTTATGTTCACATTTGACATCTTTTCTGGCATTTGCTTCACATTTCCACTACTGCAAATAGTCTTGGAATGATATTTGCTTCAAATTCTTTATTGCGCACATGCTTAAGTGGTTTGGTTTTGTTTGCAACAAATCAGCCTTTTTCTATGTTTAAACCATGAAATGGAAGAGAGATCTCCCTGAGCAATTCAGTGTTTTATTTTGATACAAATTACTGCGGTAAAGTGTTGCCTTGTGCATGTGACTGCTGAAATCCGTTCATCTTTAAAGTCTTATAGAGGACTGGACCTGCAGGGTAATATGCTGTTTGTGTTTTTCCAAGAGCTGTAGTAGAGAGTAGGCCCCCACCAAGCAGTGTAGCATTTTGTTTAATTACTTAATGCCTGTGGTGGATGACACAAAAGACCTATGAGAGCAACTCATTTCTGTAATATATGGTGCATGTAGATAGTAAATGATAGTCTTTCTTCAGTGCTAGCACATAAAAGACAGACTATCATGTTTCGCTGGGAACTGCAAGCTGTCCTGTCTCCTAAAATGTTTCTCAGAAAGTTTGCGTCCAAGAGCTGGTCAATATAGCACCATACGTTTTGGAAATTGAGTTACTTGTGGGAGGGGGGTGAACCCCTACTCAAGCAGCAATCACAATTTCTGTCATGGTGAAACCACAAACAAACCCCAAATTAACATGTGCCTAACCCTCAGTAGTCAGGCTATACTTAGAGGCATTGTGTAAAGTATTTATGCAGCACTTCAAACAGTAATAAATTAAATTATTTGAACTCAAAATGTCAAAACTCCAATCAGTAGAACGAGAGACATGCAATTTCAACATTTTAAGTAGAAATAGTGCCTAGAAGCACAAAGCGCCAACCGTGGTTATCTGGTCAATCCAGACTGGGACAACGTCATAAGTTCATGCCAATTGCGATGGAGTGCAGGTTGGATAAAGGTACCAAGAGTGGCCCGCTGAACAAAGTACCTCAAATCCTTGTTTGCGGACAGTTGTGAGAATCCGAGTTGAAGATGTGTCTCGCAGTGGCAGTTCGAGGAAGCTGCAGGGCGGCGATGTGGATTCCTGCATCGTCATCGAGGATGTCATCAACAAGGAACTTGTGATGCGAAGACCTGCATCGAGGATACGTAATGCAGTGGCAGATCCGAGGAGACAGCTGGGTTGTGATGTGAGGCCTGGCATCAGGGATGTGTTGCACTGTGGCTGTTCCGATGCAGCTGCGAGAAGATGCGTTGTGGTCCGTCAGTTCTGCTTACAGGCTCACAAATGGACAGGCATGGCAATTTCAGTCCCATTTCCAAGGGTGTAGGACTGGGGTGGCAACACTTAGGGGGCAAGACTCACAGCAGTCAGAATCCTGGTGCTCGGTTTAAGGGGGCTGGAGCTTTTTGCAATCCTGAGTCTCTGACCCTCATCTACAGACCCCCGGGACCACGCGCACAGTTCTGCGAAGACATCGCCGACTTCATCAGCCCTCACGCCCTCCCCTCCGCCGACTACATCCTCCTCGGGGACCTCAACTTCCACCTGGAGAACAACAATGACCGCAACACCACCGCCCTGCTGGATAACCTCGCCAACCTCGGACTTCAGCAACTGGTCAACACCCCCACCCACTTCGCCGGCCACACGCTCGACCCACTCTTCTCGTCCAGCAAGCACGTCACCTTCAGCCACTCCACCGGACTTCACTGGACCGACCACAGCTGCGTCCATTTCAGCTTCAGAAAGAACACGGTCCACCATCACCCGAAGCAGGCTCCCCACAGAAACTGGAGCAAGATCACCGCCGACCAGCTCGCCACCTCCCTCAGCCAGAGCCCACCTGTCAGGACCACGGACCCTAACACAGCTGCCCTCGACCTCACGCAGTGGCTGACCTCCTGTGCCGACGACCTCGCGCCACTGAAGAACCCCCTCACCAGGCCCAGAAGCAAGAAGGCCCCCTGGTTCACCGACGAACTTAAGGACTCCAAGAAGGCCTGCCGCACCCTCGAGAAGGCCTGGCTCCTCAACAAGACCGCCGACAACAGAACAGCACTGAAACTCGCCACTCGCAGACATCACCAGCTCATCCGCACCACCAAGAAGAAATCTCTGCGGGAACGACTGGACAAGAACGCCCACGACAGCAAGGAGCTCTTCAACATCGTCAAGGAGTTCTCCAACCCCAGCACCGGCAACAACGACATCACTCCCTCACAGGACCTCTGCGACTCCCTCGCCTCGTACTTCCACCGCAAGATCGCCAACATCCACAACAGCTTCGACATTTCACCCCCGCACCCATCGGCCGTACCTTCGCACCCCGCCGCCACCCTCCAGACATGGACCGAGGTGACCCCCGAAGACACGTCACGCATGATGAACACCATCCACTCCGGATCTCCGACCGACCCGTGCCCCCATCATGTTTTCAACAAGGCAGCCTCTACCATCGCACCCCACCTCCGAGACATCATCAACACCTCCTTCAACACAGCAACTTTCCCGGAGAGCTGGAAGCACGCCGAACTCAGCGCTCTGCTGAAGAAACCAACAGCGGACCCGACCGACCTCAAGAACTTCCGCCCCATCTCGCTCCTTCCTTTCCCCGCCAAAGTCATCGAGAAGGTCGTCAACAAGCAACTGGCCGCCTTCCTCGAGACGAACGGATCCCTCGACCCATCACAGTCCGGATTCAGAGCCAACCACAGCACCGAGACCGCCCTCATCGCAGCCACCGACGACATCCGAGCCCTGCTCGACAACGGCGAAACAGCGGCACTCATCCTCCTAGACCTCTCCGCAGCATTTGACACTGTCTGCCACCGCACACTAGTCCAACGCCTCAACGACACCGGCATCCAAGGGAAGGCTCTGGAATGGATCATCTCATACCTCTCAGGCAGAACACAGAGAGTACGCCTCCCTCCGTTCCGCTCCGAGGCCACCGAAGTCATCTGCGGCGTCCCGCAAGGATCGTCGCTCAGCCCCACTCTCTTCAACATCTACATGAAACCCCTCGCTGCCATCGCACGCAAACACAACCTCAACATCATTTCCTACGCCGATGACACCCAGCTAATTCTCTCCCTCACCAGAGACCCCGACACCGCCAAAGCCAGCCTGCACGAAGGGATGACAGACGTCGCTGAATGGATGAACATCAGCCGCCTGAAACTGAACACGGACAAGACAGAAGTCCTCATCCTGGGACCATCACCCTCCGCATGGGACGACTCCTGGTGGCCCCCGGCACTAGGCACCGCACCTGAACCGACGGACCACGCACGCAACTTGGGCGTCATACTGGACTCCTCCCTATCGATGACCAGACAAGTCAACGCCGTCTCCTCAGCCTGCTTCCACAACCTCCGCATGCTCCGAAAGATCTTCCGATGGATCCCAACCGAGACCAGGAAGACGGTCACCCACGCTCTCGTCACCAGCAGACTAGACTACGGAAACACCCTCTACGCCGGTACTACGGCCAAGCTTCAGAAAAGACTTCAGCGAATTCAGAACGCCTCCGCCCGACTCATCCTGGACGTCCCCCGACGCAGCCACATCTCGTGCCACCTGAGAGACCTGCACTGGCTCCTGGTCAACAAGAGGATCACGTTCAGACTCCTCACCCACGCACACAAGTCCCTCCACGACCTAGGCCCAGGGTACCTCAACAGCCGCCTCACCTTCTACACGCCCACCCGCCGGCTACGTTCCGCTAACCTCGCCCTCGCCGTCGTCCCTCGCATCCAGAGAGCCACCGCTGGAGGAAGGTCATTCTCCTACCTGGCAGCTAAGACTTGGAACTCCCTACCCGTCCACCTGCGGATGACCCAGGACCACCTGGCCTTCAGGAAACAGCTCAAGACCTGGCTGTTCGAGCAGTAGCAGACCCCCTTCCCCAAGCGCCTTGAGACCCTTACGGGTGAGTAGTGCGCGATATAAGTTCCATGATTGATTGATTGATTGAGGCAGTCAACTAGCTATTGCAGTCACTCTGCTGATCCTGAGTTCAAGATGCAGGTCCAGTCCTTTTCACTCAGGCAGCAGGGCAGTATTCCGTCTTTTAGAGCAGGACAGTGGTTCTTCTGAGTCTTCCACAGGTCCAGAGTTGTACTGAAGTGTTGGATCCGAGGCTCCATTATTTGAACACTTTGAAGTAGGAGAAGGTTCTGGAGGTTTCCACCCCAGAGGTGAATTTCCTGACTCCCTGACCTGGCCCCAGCTAGTCTGGGGTCACAAAAGACTAGTGCCAAACCCTTTGTGAGTGTGCTTAGACAGAGCCTTTATTATGTACAAGAGTGATAGGTAACAGCTCCTCCCCTTCATCAAGACTGGGATGGCCAACCCTGCCAATATCTATTCTCCTTTGTATCACTGTCTGGGGGCAATAAAAAAGACCAACAACCAGATACACCTAGTCATGTGACACAGGATACAGTCTGTAGGCACCAAATGGCTGGGACTAGAAAATACCAACTTTCTGAAAAGTGGCATTTTCAAAACTGTGACATAAAATCCAACTTTACCATTAGAGAGGCTTTTAAATTATATTTCTTTAGACACCAAACTTGATATTCCTACCTGCGCCCAATTGAAAGTGATCACTTATTAATTTAAAAGGTTAACCCAATGTTATCCTAAATGAGAAGCAGGCCTTGCAGTAGTGAAAAATGAATTTAGGAGTTTTTCACTACCAGGACATGTAAAAGTTAAAAGTACATGTCCCACGTTGTACATCCCTGCCCTATGGGCTATTTAGGGCCTACTGACGGGGTGACTTATGTGTATTAAAAGGAAGGATTGGGCATGGAAAATGTTTTAGTTTGCCAGGTTGAAATGGCAGTTTATAATTTCATGAACAAGCTGCAATAGCAGGCCTGAGACATGTTTAAAGGGCTACTTAAATGGGTGGCACAATCATTGGTGCAGGCCGACTACTAGCATTTAATTAACATGCCCTGAGTACATGTAGTACCACTTTATTAGGGACTTAAAAGTAAATTGGATGTGCCAATTGGGTGTAGGCCAATGTCATCATGTTTAAAAGAGAGAGTGCACAAACTTTAGCACCTGTTAGCATTGGTCAAGTGCGCAGAGACCTAAAAACCAACAAAACAGGTTCAGAAAACAGGAAGGTGAAGGCAAAAGTTTAGGGATGACTCTGCAGAAAGGACCAAGTCCAACAATAAGAAAAATATTTAGTATTATTTTGCAAGTGGTCTTCTTGCCCAGAAGTGCCCTTGCAGGACAGTTTGTGATCTGCTCCAACTTCTCAAATGACTTCTCAGTTTACGGCGGCACTTTGATTCCTCCACCTTTTTGAATAAACATATTGAGGCGCTGATGCAGACAGGAAAGACGGGGGGAATACTGGATGCTCTGACAGCAGAATATGAGAAAGTCAAACCTAAAGTCAGGGGAACTAGATTTTGTGGTAATGTCTAATGTTTTGTGAAAGGCAGAGACTATTGATAACGTTCATTGTATGGCCTTCATTAACTCTTACCAAAAGGTGAAGATATGTTCATTCATAGTACAAATGGCATTTATGTTGTTCATCTGCATTAAACATGTATTCCCCATAGATGATAATTCTTTGAAAGTTGTCGAGCTCTTCTGTGTTCCAGAGGTTTAATCTGTAAATGCCCTCCACTGTTTTGCCACATCCCATTTGGTCATCCTCTAACAACTGAGATGTTTTTAATGAAGTGTTATGGACACTGCTTAGAGGCTTCGCAGAAATAAAAAAAATACTTTCATAGCTTTCTTACCAGTATTTGCGAATATTAATGAAGATCCCATGTCATAGGAGGAAATGTTATATCCCTGTACAAGAAGTACTCTATCAGGGCTATCTTCAGGAAATTCATAACAAACTACCCCCAACTTCCAATCTTGCACCTGAAAGCAGATACTCTAGAATCTAGCAACTTGTAGGAAATTGCACATATGGAAGGGATTTTGTTAGTACCATCTAAACAGTTCTTCCTCTCTTTGCCATAATGTGCTAGATTCTTTAGGCTACAAATGCTAATTAAAGGGGCTGGCATCTGGTGCCCCTCCCTCATTCATCAGCCTGGCTCAGCTTGACAGTGAACATTATTCCTATATTGATTAAGAGGTGACACTAGGGAAAACGGCAAGATATTTTAATATCTTATCACCATAAAAAGAGTTCTGTGACAGTAAAACTCCAGGAATGTTCGGTCTAGGTTTTTTTTTATCCAGCATAAGATAGAGCTTTATTGTTTAGAATAACATTTGCATTCCCTATAAGATAAATTCAAACATTGACATTTGCAGACATTGACATGGGCATATCGGGTCTGATCACAGAGGAATGTTTGCGTCTGTGAAGTTGTACTCCTGTTGTGTTCTTTTACATACTCTTACATTCCTTTGTAAAGTAGCCCTGCAATATCTAAAATGGGAATAAAATAAAAATAATCTCAGAAGTTTAATATGTAACTAGTACACATATCAATGACTGTGCTCTCTTTTACTAATATGGAGTTAGAAGATTTGGAACTGATTTCCAAAGGCACGTAACAGTACGTAAAAGATACTCCTGTAATACTCCTTCCAGCAACCACAAATTCATATTTCTTTGCAGCCTGTTTTCACTTGTGTCTTATATTATGCAGTGTTGATGGTAAAAAGAGGACTAGTGGTTATCTTTTTATTTCTTTTCCATCAATGAGCATTTTATAGGCATTGTAAAAGACGTAAATGGTGCAAATAATGAAAATGGAACATGTTTGTGTTTGCTGTTGGCTTTTAGATGATCGTATCTGTCAGAGGAAATGAATGATGATTGTGAATTCATTACACTGCAAACAGTTCAAGCCTCAGTTAGAAATGAAGTGATATTTGCTTTAGAAGGTCGAAGCATTCAGTCTTGCCAGTAGTGTAGCACTGAAATCAAAAGTGCTGCTTTTTGTGATAATGTTAATCAAATTTTACTGTGTTTCTGTCTGTCAAAGGCATAAAGGCACTCACTGTGTTATTTATTTACACCCGCCTGACTTAAGGTATTCTAATGACCCATCTTTTAGAAATAGATTGTATCAGTGGGCCCTATGCCCACATATTGTAGCAAAAGATGACAGGGACACCACTGATAAAGTCAAATAACACCACAAGCCTGTGCTCCTGGGCACTTTTATTAACAGGGTCTCCTGACTGATGACACCTATGATGGGAGGGTGCATGGTGGGTCTTAGAGCATCCTCAGGGGAGGGGCTGCTTCATTATATGTCCAGCAAAACACTACATTCCTTTCAAAGTCCAAATGAAAAGTCCAACTAGTCCAACTTGTGGAAACAAAAAACAAACTGAACATCACATAGTCCATCAGTCTCTAGAGTAATGCATGAGAGGATGGCACTGGCTGCACCTGGACATTTATGCACTAATTCATAGTTTAACCTGAAGTCAGGCACGATACGAACACTGATTCAGAAAGGTCCAGGACCTTCTGGCAGCATACCAGTTGGAATGATGTCCATAATATTGAGTTGGTCCACTCTGCACAGGGTGATGTGTGGTTGATGTCAACAATGCAAAACAGTGTGCATCAGAAGCATTGCTGGAGTCTGTCGCAACACTTCCTTTGGTAGTGTTGTTTGAGTTACTGAAGACCGTTGGGACATGCTGCAAACTGCTGCCTCTAGGGCCCTACTACATCCTGGATTGATGAAAGAGCCACGTTTTCAGGGCTTTTCAGAAAAGCAGCACGTATCCTGAGAGTCCAAGGGACGCAAAAAGCTGATTCTGTAGTTCAGCTGCTCTCACTGCAAAGTCTGCCCTCCTGGTATCGTTTTAATACATTTCGTAACGCAGACTAGATTGGCCGATGAAGAGCACAGACATCTCTTTGGAAAGTACCTTTGAAAACAGTTCTGCAGAGGGATTTGGCCAAATCCGTGGACAGCCTTGAAGACAATGCATAGGGATTTAACAGCTATACTCTGCTTGACTGGTAATCAGTATAGCTCCTTGATGGCGTCGATGCAGACAACCTTCCAGTCCGGTACAAAGCCAGTTTAGCCGCAGCAGCTTGCATTCTATACAATCCATTTATTAAAAAACTCTGAGTCGCCTAGAAGAAGAAAGTTGCAATAATCAAGCCTGCTCAGGATCATGCTTCAGTTGATCAAAGTTTTGGCATAGGGCGGCAACATGGGAAACAGTTTCTGCAGGTCTTGAAAAAGTCAGAGACATGTCTTGGCTTCTTTAGTAGTATGATCTTCAAGGTGTAGTTTATTATCAAAAATGACTCCCAAATTGCAGGCCGAGACAGAGTAGGTAGGCTCATTCTTTACTGGAAGATCCAGAAGTTTGTGGTGAGATTCAGTGAGGCTTTATTTGCAGAACAACATAGGAACTCTGCTTTGTCACCATTGAACTTAAGGGCATTGGAGCTCACCCACAAGGCAATCTCCTTCACACAATTATGGAAGACGTTAGCTGCTGCCTGATGGTCTCTGTCTAGTGACAGGATCAGCTTAGTGTCATCTGCGTAATTAACTAGTCTAAGGTTGTGTGATTTAATGAGGGTCACAAGTGGTCCCATCTAGAGGTTGAACAAGATAGGACTGAGGGCAGACTCTTGGGGAACTCCATGATTTACTAAAAGGAAAAAGAGCAACAACCTTGCTGTGTTCAGATACATAAGAACACATCCATTTCATGCTGTTCCTCTTACTCCAGCCAGGGCAAGTCTGTTTAAAAGGATGCTATGGTTTACATTGTCGAAAGTGGCAGATAAATCAAGAAAATCTGGATTACAGGGAGGGGCAAGATGGCCGCTGGTGGTATGCAGTGAGCGGTCGCACCCCACTCCTCCTCCTGATAACAGCAGAAGATGTGGTGATTCCTCTCAGACTACGGGATGAAAACTGAGCATTGCCTAGTAGGAACTGATCCCACTTGGGCTTTCTATACAAGGTTTGCCGATCTTCCGCGGAGGATAATTCGATTTTTTTTGGCGGGATCTTCGAAAGCGGCAGCTTTTGCCTTGGGGCGGTATAATATGCCTCCACGCATCACTAAAGGGAGTGAGGTAGCTAAAGATGTTAAAGACACTAAAGATACTAATTTGAAAGAACTGCCTAACCGGGATAAACAGGAGCCAAAGACTGCATCTTCACGACCCAGCAACGCACTTACCTCAAAGAAATCTACTGGGAAGAAAGCTGGTGGGGCCCAAGGCGCTGGCGGGCTCCAAGAGAATCCCAATGGGACGACTGACCAGTTCGATCCACGAGAGTCAAGAAATCTGCGATCCGATAATGCAGGTGGAAGAGGAATGCAACTGTATCCGAGAGCTTTCCGGTGAAGAGTACAGGCCGCCTGGAAAGAGGGAACGCCGGTAAGCAAGCCAAAGCCAAAGCGAGCAGTGCTGAGGCGCAGAATCCCCGCGAAACGGGGGTTGCTAGGCGACTAGACCAAGCGCCGGCATTGGAACAGGCGCCTTCGGCTGTGTGCAGCCTAGTCGGGGACGAGCCGGCAGAGCCTCAATGCTCGGAAACTTTCAACTCGGGCTCAGAAGCGCTAGTGGCGGGGGATAATCCTAAAGGGAGGCAGCCTCAATCCTCGGAAACTTTCAACCCGGGCTCAGAAGCGCTAGTGGCGGAGGATAATCCTAAAGGGAAGCAGCCTCCAGAGAAGGATGAGGCTCGCGGAAAAAGTCACGGTGAGTCGGGGGCTAAACAAGTTAATAGACAGGAGGCAGGCACTGAATCTGAGAACTCCCTGGAAGAGAATACTTCAGCATTCTCGCTGATTTCGGAGCCAGCCGGTGGGTGTGCTTCACCTGACTATTTTTTTTCGCTTAATGAGGATTCAGAGCCCTTAACTCATAGCGACGACAGCTTTGATGAGTCTTCTGCCTCAGAAGCTAGTTCTGCCCCTCAAAAATGTACTCTAAAGAAACGTAGATCTCGTAGGAAGCCGAACTCCCTAGAAAGCCCACCTAACCCTACGAAGAGACTATCATGGGACTACTCAGCTACCTCACAGCTATACCAGGAGGTTAATAATATGACTTCTCCCTCTGGAGGGGACGAATTACCTCAATCTAAAACTCAAGAAACCTCAATGGATCTACTACTCAGTACCCTCAAAAGTATGCAGATTGAGGCAAGGGCCGAAGCTCGGAGATCGAGGCAAGGGCTGAACAAAATTCATAATTCACTAGGGAAAATGAATAAGTTGTATGAGGAGGCCTCTGAGAGAATTACGCAGGTGGAAGAAAGAACGGGGAGGCTTGAAGACGAGTTAAGCAGTTTACGGAAAATGAAGGAAGAGCAAAGTAAGGTATCCGAAGACATGCAGTGGAAGCTGGAGGACTATGAAAATAGGCAGCGCCGTAATAATATAAGACTTCTGGGGGTTGAAGAGGGGATTGAAGGCCAAGATGTAAGGATGTTTGTTGTCAATCTGCTTAAGGGGGCATTTCCAGAGCTCTCTGCATGGCAATGGGAGACAGAAATCCAGAGAGCCCATCGATTTCCTTTGGCTCCCAGGCGTAACTCGCTACAGGACACGAGACCTAGAGCCATTCTGTTATTTGTGGGTAACTTCCTACTAAGACAACAGATATTGTACAGAGCTAAACCGGATTCTAAGCGTACCTTTAATGGGATTACTTTTTTCGCAAGGCCTGATTTTTGTCATGTCACCGTAGAAAGAAGATGGAGGCTGAGGCAATTGATAACACCAATACAAGCCTTAGGCTCAGAAGCTTTCCTGCTGTATCCAGCTAAATTAAAAATAATCACCAAAGGCCAGATCAAAATGTTTTTTTCGGAAATAAAAGCAAAAGAGTATATGGTTGAGGTGCTGGGGTGCAAAGACAGGGGGGATCACTAAAGGAGGGGAGAAAAATGGATTGGGAAGTCAGGATTGCCATATTGGGAGGAGGAGGCGACAACTGCACACCTAAGCGATCACACATAGGCCATGGTTGACCTATTTGCCTGTAAGGGGGGGAGGGGGAGAGGGGGGGCACAGGATGGACCTGGACATTTATGTACTAATTCATAGTTTAACCTGAAGTCAGGCACGATACGAACACTGATTCAGAAAGGTCCAGGACCTTCTGGCAGCATACCAGTTGGAATGATGTCCATAATATTGAGTTGGTCCACTCTGCACAGGGTGATGTGTGGTTGATGTCAACAATGCAAAACAGTGTGCATCAGAAGCATTGCTGGAGTCCGTCGCAACACTTCCTTTGGTAGTGTTGTTTGAGTTACTGAAGACCGTTGGGACATGCTGCAAACTGCTGCCTCTAGGGCCCTACTACATCCTGGATTGATGAAAGAGCCACGTTTTCAGGGCTTTTCAGAAAAGCAGCACGTATCCTGAGAGTCCAAGGGACGCAAAAAGCTGATTCTGTAGTTCAGCTGCTCTCACTGCAAAGTCTGCCCTCCTGGTATCGTTTTAATACATTTCGTAACGCAGACTAGATTGGCCGATGAAGAGCACAGACATCTCTTTGGAAAGTACCTTTGAAAACAGTTCTGCAGAGGGATTTGGCCAAATCCGTGGACAGCCTTGAAGACAATGCATAGGGATTTAACAGCTATACTCTGCTTGACTGGTAATCAGTATAGCTCCTTGATGGCGTCGATGCAGACAACCTTCCAGTCCGGTACAAAGCCAGTTTAGCCGCAGCAGCTTGCATTCTATACAATCCATTTATTAAAAAATCTGAGTCGCCTAGAAGAAGAAAGTTGCAATAATCAAGCCTGCTCAGGATCATGCTTCAGTTGATCAAAGTTTTGGCATAGGGCGGCAACATGGGAAACAGTTTCTGCAGGTCTTGAAAAAGTCAGAGACATGTCTTGGCTTCTTTAGTAGTATGATCTTCAAGGTGTAGTTTATTATCAAAAATGACTCCCAAATTGCAGACCGAGACAGAGTAGCTAGGCTCATTCTTTACTGGAAGATCCAGAAGTTTGTGGTGAGATTCAGTGAGGCTTTATTTGCAGAACAACATAGGAACTCTGCTTTGTCACCATTGAACTTAAGGGCATTGGAGCTCACCCACAAGGCAATCTCCTTTACACAATTATGGAAGACGTTAGCTGCTGCCTGATGGTCTCTGTCTAGTGACAGGATCAGCTTAGTGTCATCTGCGTAATTAACTAGTCTAAGGTTGTGTGATTTAATGAGGGTCACAAGTGGTCCCATCTAGAGGTTGAACAAGATAGGACTGAGGGCAGACTCTTGGGGAACTCCATGATTTACTAAAAGGAAGAAGAGCAACAACCTTGCTGTGTTCAGATACATAAGAACACATCCATTTCATGCTGTTCCTCTTACTCCAGCCAGGGCAAGTCTGTTTAAAAGGATGCTATGGTTTACATTGTCGAAAGTGGCAGATAAATCAAGAAAATCTGGATTACAGGGAGGAGCAAGATGGCCGCTGGTGGTATGCAGTGAGCGGTCGCACCCCACTCCTCCTCCTGATAACAGCAGAAGATGTGGTGATTCCTCTCAGACTACGGGATGAAAACTGAGCATTGCCTAGTAGGAACTGATCCCACTTGGGCTTTCTATACAATGTTTGCCGATCTTCCGCGGAGGATAATTCGATTTTTTTGGGCGGGATCTTCGAAAGCGGCAGCTTTTGCCTTGGGGCGGTATAATATGCCTCCACGCATCACTAAAGGGAGTGAGGTAGCTAAAGATGTTAAAGACACTAAAGATACTAATTTGAAAGAACTGCCTAACCGGGATAAACAGGAGCCAAAGACTGCATCTTCACGACCCAGCAACGCACTTACCTCAATGAAATCTACTGGGAAGAAAGCTGGTGGGGCCCAAGGCGCTGGCGGGCTCCAAGAGAATCCCAATGGGACGACTGACCAGTTCGATCCACGAGAGTCAAGAAATCTGCGATCCGATAATGCAGGTGGAAGAGGAATGCAACTGTATCCGAGAGCTTTCCGGTGAAGAGTACAGGCCGCCTGGAAAGAGGGAACGCCGGTAAGCAAGCCAAAGCCAAAGCGAGCAGTGCTGAGGCGCAGAATCCCCGCGAAACGGGGGTTGCTAGGCGACTAGACCAAGCGCCGGCATTGGAACAGGCGCCTTTGGCTGTGTGCAGCCTAGTCGGGGACGAGCCGGCAGAGCCTCAATGCTGGGAAACTTTCAACTCGGGCTCAGAAGCGCTAGTGGCGGGGGATAATCCTAAAGGGAGGCAGCCTCAATGCTCGGAAACTTTCAACCCGGGCTCAGAAGCGCTAGTGGCGGAGGATAATCCTAAAGGGAAGCAGCCTCCAGAGAAGGATGAGGCTCGCGGAAAAAGTCACGGTGAGTCGGGGGCTAAACAAGTTAATAGACAGGAGGCAGGCACTGAATCTGAGAACTCCCTGGAAGAGAATACTTCAGCATTCTCGCTGATTTCGGAGCCAGCCGGTGGGTGTGCTTCACCTGACTATTTTTTTTCGCTTAATGAGGATTCAGAGCCCTTAACTCATAGCGACGACAGCTTTGATGAGTCTTCTGCCTCAGAAGCTAGTTCTGCCCCTCAAAAATGTACTCTAAAGAAACGTAGATCTCGTAGGAAGCCGAACTCCCTAGAAAGCCCACCTAACCCTACGAAGAGACTATCATGGGACTACTCAGCTACCTCACAGCCATACCAGGAGGTTAATAATATGACTTCTCCCTCTGGAGGGGACGAATTACCTCA
This sequence comes from Triturus cristatus, assembly GCF_964204655.1. Taxonomy (NCBI): domain Eukaryota; kingdom Metazoa; phylum Chordata; class Amphibia; order Caudata; family Salamandridae; genus Triturus; species Triturus cristatus. Next base: position 1,377,723,377 of record NC_140589.1, on the reverse strand, counting down.
ATCTAAAACTCAAGAAACCTCAATGGATCTACTACTCAGTACCCTCAAAAGTATGCAGATTGAGGCAAGGGCCGAAGCTCGGAGATCGAGGCAAGGGCTGAACAAAATTCATAATTCACTAAGGAAAATGAATAAGTTGTATGAGGAGGCCTCTGAGAGAATTACGCAGGTGGAAGAAAGAACGGGGAGGCTTGAAGACGAGTTAAGCAGTTTACGGAAAATGAAGGAAGAGCAAAGTAAGGTATCCGAAGACATGCAGTGGAAGCTGGAGGACTATGAAAATAGGCAGCGCCGTAATAATATAAGACTTCTGGGGGTTGAAGAGGGGATTGAAGGCCAAGATGTAAGGATGTTTGTTGTCAATCTGCTTAAGGGGGCATTTCCAGAGCTCTCTGCATGGCAATGGGAGACAGAAATCCAGAGAGCCCATCGATTTCCCTTGGCTCCCAGGCGTAACTCGCTACAGGACACGAGACCTAGAGCCATTCTGTTATTTGTGGGTAACTTCCTACTAAGACAACAGATATTGGACAGAGCTAAACCGGATTCTAAGCGTACCTTTAATGGGATTACTTTTTTCGCAAGGCCTGATTTTTGTCATGTCACCGTAGAAAGAAGATGGAGGCTGAGGCAATTGATAACACCAATACAAGCCTTAGGCTCAGAAGCTTTCCTGCTGTATCCAGCTAAATTAAAAATAATCACCAAAGGCCAGATCAAAATGTTTTTTTCGGAAATAAAAGCAAAAGAGTATATGGTTGAGGTGCTGGGGTACAAAGACAGGGGGGATCACTAAAGGAGGGGAGAAAAATGGATTGGGAAGTCAGGATTGCCATATTGGGAGGAGGAGGCGACAACTGCACACCTAAGCGATCACACATAGGTCATGGTTGACCTATTTGCCTGTAAGGGGGGGAGGGGGGAGAGGGGGGGCACAGGATGGAGGGCGGGGGCAGGGGCTCGGGAGGGGGGGGACATGTAAAATACAGCATTTTTGGATTTATTGAGCACAGTATAGGTTGTTATATCTTTGGTGTATCTATCTTGTTAGTTGAATTGATAAAAGTAACTTATGGAGTACGCTAATGACGTGTAAAATAGCTTCAATTAACATATGTGGCCTCAATGATGCTCAAAAAAGATTACGAGTATCGTCTTTATTGAAAGCAATGAACTTGGACCTAGTGTGTCTCCAGGAGACGCATATAGAGGGGGCTAGGGGATTTCTGCTTGAACAACTGGGGTTCTCTCTACTGGCTAATACTAAACAGGGGACTAAAACTAGGGGAGTAGCGGTTCTGGGCAGAATTAGGGACACGATATTAGTTAGAAAAAAAGAAGATCAGTGGGGTAGGTGGGTGTTATTGGAAATTATATTCAGAGGGGAGAAGTTCACGTTGGCTTCAGTTTATGGTTCCACTGAAGATGATCCTGAAATGCTCCAGTTCTTGGATACAGAATTGGCTCTGTGGCCTGAACCGATCATTTGCTGTGGGGATTTTAATATTCACTCTCAGGTTGGGGCTACGGGATACACTGGCAGAAAGAAAAAATCTTATAGGGCATTAGAGGATCTTTTAGAGCACAACTCATTGATTGACCTGTGGGCCGCTGCTTATCCCTTTATAGACGGCAGTACTTTTTTTTCTGCTCCTCATAGGGTTTTGGTTAGATTAGATTATTTTTTTATATCTAACTCATTGCTTAACAGGTCACAAATAGAGAAGCATCCTCGGATCGTATCCGACCATAACCCCCTAATCCTAATTATTAAAATGGGTTGTCAGCGGGGGAAGTTCTCCGCTTGGACTTTCGAAAGGACTCTTCTAAGGGAGGAAGCCTACATTCTTCATATGAAATCTTGGATTAAGAATTTCTGGGAATTTAATAGGGGGACGGTAGACTCTGGGATTGAATGGGACACCTTTAAGGCGGGCATACGGGGAGAGACGTTGAGCTACTCATTGCACAAACAGAAAAAGGAGAGGGCAAGGTATAATGAATTAATAATGGAAATAACCAAAGCGGAAGAAGAATTACATTTAGCAATACAGGCTCAAAGGTCTGTCGAGCAGCAGAGTTTAAAAATAATCAGTTTAAAGGCGAGGGTCAGTGAGAGTATTGCTAGCAAGGCAGCTGCTAGATATTTAATAAAGAGAGAGGACGCTTACGAGATGAGCGAAAGAGTGGGGCACCTCTTGGCTATTCGCTCTAGACAAAAAGCTTCAGCGGCTGAGATTAAAAAGATTACAGATGCTCAGTGTAATACGATTACGGACCCTGATGGGGTAAGAGAAGTGTTTAGGCAGTTTTACGTAGATCTATACAGATTAGATAAGGATTTAGATTCGGGCCAGATTTCAAATTATCTTGATAATATTCAGCCAACGCTTCTATCTGAGGAAGATAGGGAGCAGCTAGAAGGACCAACCAATTTGGAAGAAATGGTGGGTGCACTCAATGATCTTCCTCCTGGTAAAGCCACGGGCCCGGATATGATCCCAGTCGAATTTTATAGAGTATTTAAGGACATATTAGGCGATATACTTCTATTTACTATGCTTCAGGCGCAGAAAGGGGCCTCTATTCCTAATTCATGGGGAGGAGCCGATATTATTGTTAAAAAAAAGTTGTTGAAAAAAGGCAAAAACCCTTCGGCAGCTTCATCATATAGACCTATTACTCTAATGAATTCAGACGTTAAAATCTATTCTAAAGTGTTGGCAAAGAGATTGGCAACCATAATTGAGTCCCTCGTTAGCCCTATACAGCATGGCTTCATTCCGGGAAAGGGTACGACTCAGCATATTAGGCAGGTACTTACGCTCTTTGACGCCGTGGAGATCCCAGGAGACCCTATGGCAGTGCTGCTTTTGGACGCCGAAAAAGCATTTGATAGGGTCTCTTGGGAGTTCTTATGGTCTGTCTTGAGGTGGTTTGGGTTTGGCGAGAAATACATTAGAGCCATCCAGACCTTATATAATAAACCCTCGGCCAGAATTAGAGTTAACAGCGGCTACTCAGCTATAGTGCAAATAGAAAGGGGGACTAGACAAGGGTGCCCATCTTCCCCCCTCTTATTTGCGTTGTATATGGATCCCCTTCTGCGCAGACTTGATGCCAATGTTAATATTCCACCGGTAACAGTTAATAATTTGCATATTAAGGCACAGGCATACGCGGATGACGTCGCAATTATTACAACTAACCCTACTCTTGCTATGAGTGCAGTAGAATCAGAAGCCCGGGATTTTGGTCAGGTGTCAGGGTATAGCCTCAATAAAACAAAAACACAGATAGTAAAAAACTCATATGTCATATGTAATGATAACAGGGTAATTAGCTCGGCAGCTTATCTAGGTATAGAAGTATCGGCAGATCTGGAGAAGGTAGTTGAGCAGAATATAACTCCTTTAATGGCGAGAGTAAAACTAGACCTAGGTAGAATGAATAATATGCATCTTTCTTTATTAGGATGCACAAATGTTATCAAAATGATTGTACTGCCCAAATTTTTATACCTATTTCGTGCAATACCCCTGTTTTTTGGTGCAAAATGGTTTCAGGCTTTGGAACTGGTATTAAATAGATTTATTTGGGCCCATGGAAAAACTAGGAGAGCGTACAGATTTATGACTCTTCCAAGGGCTAGAGGTGGGTGGGGTGCCCCCGACTTTAGGCTATACTATCTAGCTACTGCACTGCAATATATGCAGGGATTAATTGGCGGCGGGGAGCATCCTAGAATCTCCAAAATGTCAACTGAGGTTTATTCTATAGTTTTGGGGGCGGAGGCGGAGAACTGTTTTTTAAATTGTACGGATTTCGCATACTTTAAAAGAACAAGGTTCAAGACAGTCATTGCTGCTGTTAATATCTGGATAGCTTTTTTGAAAAGATCTGGGATGGGCAGATATAACAGATATACTCGTTTGTTTAAGAATAAATCCTGGCCAGGAGATATATTCGGAGATTCGATCTTTGCATCTTGGGAACACAAGGGGATCAGAAGGATAGGGGATATAGTTGGGCTGGAGGGAATTGTGCAATTTGCGGATTTAGTAACCAAATTTCAAATAGACAGTAGGAGCTTTTTCAAATATCTACAGGTCAGAAGTTTTTTGAATACCAAGCGAGGAGGGTTTATAGGGTTTAAAAATAATGAAATACTGGATATGATTGAGAAGGGGGGAGACTGTATTATACGTAGCTTCTATGCATGCCTTCTCACTGCTAAGAAAGATGATCTTGTTAAATATGGTATTAAGTGGGCTACGAAGTTGGGCATTGAAGCTGCTTGGTTTCAGGAATCACTGGCCCTGGGTCATACGGTTTTATGTTCGGCACCATTACAATCACAGCATTATAAAACTATTTATTGTTTGTATTATACACCAGCCAGAATTGCACAATGGGGCGGCACCCTAGGGACAGCCTGCCCACGGTGTAATCACTCACAGGCGGATTTAATCCACATTTTTGCTACTTGTCCTCAACTTGCTACACTGATTAGGGAAGTAGAGGGATTTCTGGTAAGACAAGTAGGTATTCAAATTAAAATTACACCCACGGTGGTTCTTTTGGGAATAATAACAGAGGGTGAGGCTACTAGTCAAGAGTTTGTCTTTGTTGCTATGGCAGTATTTCGGTTGGTAATAGCAAGAGCCTGGCTTGACAAAGCTGCTCCCACTAGGAATCAATGGCTGGCCAATCTTTTGTTTGCCTATAACTTAGAAAAAGGGATTTATGAACGAAAAGGCCGAAGGGGGAAGCAACTGGGTCTGAGAATCTGGGATCCAATACGGAGATGGAAAGATCAAGTGGTATAAATATGTTGGCCTGTTATGATTTGATTGCTTGGACTATATTATCAAAAGGAAATTGTGATAATGGCTTTATTGAAGCTATATATTGTTTATAATAATTGAATTGTATATTTTCTCTGATTATTAATTGTTGAACCTTATGCTGTGCTGTATTGTTATATCTGGTATAAATTTTTTTTAAATAAAAAAAAAAAAAAAAAAAAAGAAAATCTGGATTACAGACTGGCTGCGATCAACTAGCATCCAGAGTTCTTCCATGGCAGTAAGTAGGGCAGACTCAGTCCCAAGTCCATTCTGAAACCAAACTACTCCTGTTCTAGTAGCTTGTGTTGATCAAGATGACAGGAGAGTTTTTTGCTGACATAGCATTTCAGAAGTTTTATGGGTAAAGGCAGTAATGATATTGATCTAAAATTACTGAAGACTAACGGGTCCAAGGAGGATTTTTTAAAGATGGGAGAGACAATGGCTTTTTTCCATTTTTGTAGCACCATACCAGAGTCCAGCAACTGACTGCAAATCTGCCATAGCAGCAGGAAGGACTCTTCTGCCAAGCATTTCCAGATCATATGTGGCAGAAGTTCTAGAGGAGAGCCAGAAGAGGTAGATCTGGCTAAAGAGAGGAAGCAGTAATCGGAGATGAGTTCAAAATAATATAGATTATGCTTTGAGTTGTCGTGCCTCATAGTTATCGTGGGTGGAATGTAAAAGGGGTGAGAGAGGGGCTCCCTAGTTATGGTATTTCTTTTGGAGTACCGTGGCTGCAGTTGGACATCTAAACTGGAAGGTGTCCCTGATGTCATCTGGAATCTTATCAATCTTTTCCTCAAAGAACAGAAAAAGGCTATCACAGAGATCTTGGGATGGTGAAATGTCCCTTTTCAGACAATCAGGGTTGATCCCTCCCGCATAATGTCAAATACCTTTTTGGTATTATTAGGTGCAATTAGGATGGCAGTAGCAGAATGATGTATCTTTGTAATCCTATAGAGAGGATCATAGCTGCATTTTATCATCCTTTTTATGGGAGCTAGTAGACAGGGACTGGCATGATAGAGTTGCCAGCTATATGGTGAACCTCTACTATCGATGGTGTGGACTTGCTTTGATGGTTGCAGTCATTCCTTCTTGGGCCGTCAACAACTTGGAGTGCTTACATTCTTTCTTTATGGAGGCATCTGTATCCTTCAGTCTGTATGCTCTGGGTTGCTGAGCTGTCGGTTACTGTGTCTGGACATCTACGCCAGAAAGCGTGGGGCAGAGGCTCAGTTTGTGCTTGCTTGTGGCTTACTCTTTGTTCTCCCGCTGTGCCGTCCCCAGGTCGTCATTGTTTCACCTTGGTGGCTTGCTAGTGTGGATAGATGGCCTTCGTCAGTGTCTCGAGTCCTCTTGAGCTCACCTTGTAGGCCTGGGTACTAGCGATATTACCTCCTTCTGGGCTTAGTCGGTCATCCGGTTTCCCAGTGTGAACCAGCAGGTCACACTTCTTTTTCCTTCTTTCCAATTATGCTGTCGAGACTTCTCATTGCTCGAGTCTCTTCTCCTTCTAGGTGCAGTGGTATTTACCTTTTTCTGGACTGGCCAACAGGCCTCTCGGTAATCAACTGTCTCAGTAGACCAGCCACCAGCCTCTGAGTTTGGGCTCCAGTTTGGTGATGATCAGGGTGGTTGTTGATCCAATTCTCCTCGTATTCTCTAGGGCTGTGTGGCTTCTGGCCACATGTCCCATATTCCCTTTTCTGTAATCTTTTTGGAGCTCCCACTCCATGGGCAGTAGAGAGCTGTGGTTCTACCTCACTTGCTCTTAACTGTGCAGTGCTCACATCTTGAGGCTGTACTGTTAAGCTTGGTAGGTGGGCATTTGCTTGGTTGTACCTCATGATCTGGGTGTCTCTGCTCTTCTTTATGATCGGAGACAGGGTCACTGTGCTCTCCTTCAATCAACTTCTCACTTTAGGGATAAACAGCTTTCAGGCAGGCTGGTGGCAGGGTTGTCTGGTACTGCGGCATCCCACTGGCCAGCATCGATGCCATGCATCCAAACACTGTTTTTGAGCTCTGTGGAGGTGCTCTGGCGGCAGTGTGATACAGGGCTTATTTTCCGGGGGGTAAGGCAGATGTTTCTGTGACCAGATGCTGCAGTCTGTTCTTGAGTGGGGTGGTATTGTAGACTTGGCTTCTCTGGTTCACCTATATGTCCTGGCTGACTTTCGCCGACCTGTTGGTGTCTTCCCTTGGCAATATATCTCATGTCTCTCATTTGCTCTGTGGAATGCTTGCCTCATCCTGGTTTCCTCTATTCCTCTTTTTGGCTAACATTGTCACTAGGGATGGGCTGGTTACTGGGGCAAATACCTTGTGCCTTCTTCCCTTTTTTATAGTACCGCAGGAGCTGTCCACCTGTCCTCCTTTTATGTGTTTCTTTGGCAAGCAATGAGACACTGGTGTAGTATCTCTTGGGGTGTGAGCTTTGGTCAGTTCCTTGGGGGAGCTCCTGGACTGGTCAGCAGGGCTCAGGGTGCTTACCCTCTTACTCTCTCTCTCTCTTTTTGGTGAGTCACTTCTCTGGCTGGGCAGTGCCCACAGTGTGGCTCTCTTTGGATGTGGTGCTCTGCCTTCCCTTACATGGTAGTAACTGAATGCTGTTGCAGAGAGAGGGAAACAGTCTTTTCATCTCCCTGCAGGACTAACAGGTGTTAACCAGGGGCCGCGTGGTGTGCAGCAGACCTGGTACAGCCTCTCACCTGTGTCTTCAATCACTGTGTGCCCCCACCAGGCAGAGAGCTGTGCTCTCCGCACCCATTTCAACTTTTCTCCATTGCAGTGTGGGGGGTGGGGAGCTGAACCTGCAACTGCAACTGCATGCACTAGGTGAGTTGTGTGGGCACAGCGGGCCCCTCTCTTTCTGTCTCTCTCTGGGAGTACCGGTGCCCTGTATCTCCACAGGCTGCCATGTCAGTGTGTTCCAGGGAACAGTGGTGGTGTGGGGTTGCCGCAGGAAGCCAAAATAGTCTTCTCCTCTCCTGTAGTGGTGGCAGATTGTCACCAAGGAGAGTGCAGAACTCCTCTTGCCCGTGATTGGCTTGGTGGCCGGCTCCAGTAGCTACAAGGGAGGCGGGAGTCGCTTATGCTGGCTCTTCAGCCTGGCAAGGTGGCTAGTATTTTTCTGGTTAACTACTCCACAGGGCTTCCTCATACAGCAGTGGCTGGTAGTGCCCCGGCACTTCGTGTACTGAAGAGACCCTGCGGTCGCTGCAGTACCCCGCAACCTCCCAAAATCTCCTGCCTGTGAGAAGGCTGCTGTCAGCAGCTCTGCTAGGTCTCACTCACGCCGGGCACCTCCTTCAGCTGCGGCGCACACTTTCAAACCTTGCAGGGCCTCCATCCAGGCCTGCCAAGTCACTATCTCACAGGGGCAAATAACTGCGCAGTGTCTCATGGTGGCACCAGTTGCAGTAGCGGTCTACCCCCAGTGGGATGCCGCAGAGCTCACCCTCAGCCACAGGAGCAGAAGTGGGTCATAGGTACTGTGTCAAGCCAAAATGTGGGCAACTGTCCTCTTCACCAATGTAATGTAGTGGGCCCTAAGCCCACATACTGAAACAAATGATGACACAGATACCACTGGTATAGTTATATATATGAGCCCGTGCGTGAGGCCCCTTTATTAATAGAGTCACCTGGCTGGTGGGATTAATACAGCCTCAGGGGAGAGGCTGCTTCATTAGGTGTCCAGCAGGACACTACAGAAATAAGGTAAGCATGTGGGTGGGGAGAAAAAGGACCCCATTCACCAACAAACCACAGGAACAGGACGCAGCTAGTCAATCCCAACCATGAACCACAATTCTCTGAGGGCACTGGCCCATGGTTCTTTACTGAGAATAAAGGCATTAAAACAAATTATTTGGTGTCCAAGTCAATTCAAAATGGGGTTTAACAGAGCAGTATCTTGCTTGCCTTTACTACCTCTGGCGCCAGTCTGGGGTGTGACTACATTTCTCAGACACCTCTGTGTGAAAGGCGGGCCCAGGAGAGGAAGAGGCGACACGCTTCAAAAGCGCCAAACAAGTCTTGGAGCATGGGTTTAACCAAGCTGTCCCCTTCCTGCTTTCAGTAACTAAGGTGCCAGTCAGGGGAGGTACGTAGTCACCCAGACATCTCTGTGTGAAAAAAAGAAATTCAAAATGTTCAGCAAAAATTAACAGATAAAAAAATTCGTGTTTATGCAAGTAAATACCAAACGTTTAAAAAAAAAAGGAAGAACAGATCAAAATATTAGTTTTGGCCTTGGGGAAAAAAAGCAAAAAAAAGAAGCATGCGCCTATAAGTGTTAGAAGCAAATTGGAAATCTTAGTTAATTAAGTAAGTTAATTAAGTAAAGGAAAGAAACTTCCAAGTGTCTTTAAATGACTGCATGTTATCACCATAGTCTGTACGCCCACCTACTTACTTATGGACAAGAATGTGTTGACTCCTGCTATTAAAAA